>NC_138969.1:156492500-157742500 GCF_055761805.1 Camellia sinensis | reverse complement strand
ACATGAGACATTATTTCTGTTCATTTTGAGTTGATGTCTTTATACTGACTCATATTGAGTTTCTAGTATAGAGCTCCCACATGCAGGTGTTCTCGGCGATCGCACGGTGCTTTGGCTAGTATGAGATTGTTCATTTTTTGGGGAGATTGAGATAGAGATGTGGCAGTGTCATGCCAACTCATGTGTGCCACACCCAGCAGTGGAGTGATACCACAATATGAGTATCACTCACACAAGTCACAGTGCAAAAGAATCTTGATCGTTGTTTTAATGAGAGAGAGTCAGTATGGGAAAAACTTTTTACATGCTGCGTTATACATGATTTACATTGGTATCAGAGCATTAATGGGTATTTTCATGCTTAGATACCAATGTAAATCATGTATAACGCAGCGGGTAAAATTTTCAGATCATACCTTATTGATAGAACTTGAAGCGAAGAATCTCATGGGTAAATCACGTGCTTAAAAAATGCAAACAACGAACACCCAGCAGTGGAGTGATACCACAATATGAGTATCACCCACACAAGTCACAGTACAAAAGAATCTTGATCGTTGTTTTAATGGAAGAGAGTCAGTATGGAAAAAACATAGAAATTTGGTAAATTGAAATCAATTACTATGAAAACTTTGGTGATAAAAATAGTGTTGTTTTCTTAGTTTGGTGTCAAGTGTTGACGTAGTTGCATTTTGGTAAGTTAAAATTAAAGTAAAGAGAATCCTTCATAAATAAAAATTGTTTTGTTTTAGAGTTTGGTGTTAAAGGCTTAGAGTTAAGTAGGTTTTAATAAATAAACAATCAAAATAATTGAGACCTTTCATTTAATTGATATCTTACACACACACACACAAAAAAAAAAAGCTCAATATTATAAGGATTTTTCCCACATGGGGGCCCTATTTTGTAGCTTAAATCTGGGGTCTAAAGTGACGGCTTTGCCGACTAGTCCCAGAGTCAGCCTTGGATCTCACATGAGTATAAGTTTTACACTCATATGAGATATTTTATAAAAAAATTAATAAATTTTTGGAGAATGTTAATATTTTTCTTATATCAATACATACATTGTTCAAACATGGCCACCACTATATCGTTGCAACCAACCCACCACCAGGATATGAAGAGTGAAAGGGCAATTTTAAATAATAAGTTCGAAACATTAATTTATTGTGTATATCAAATCACTTAAATTTTAGTAGTTTTTAAAATTTTTAAATTTTAATACTTAATTTTTTTAAACAAGACATAAGTTTTTGTTACAATTTTAGTATTTTTTTTTAAATTTATTTAAATTTTAATTAATATGAATTATGATTTATTTAGCTTCATTGCATCCATTCAATTTTTAGTATTATATTGCCAAACCCTAAAGCATAACATGGCTACTTGCAATGTGAAACCGTAAATAATGTCCATATATATACAAATATAAAAAAATTATACATCACTGTAATTCTAAAAACATGATTACAAAATTGGTAAATTTTACCAATTTTAATAATTAAAGTATTGAGTTTTACTTTTTTAAAAGTACACTGAATTATATTTTTTCTAAAAATATTTTGCTTTTCACGACAAAGTCCCACTTTATTATTTGTTTCATTTTGATTCTTTGTATATGAAGTCTTTCAATTTAACTTTTTCGGTAAATGCCTTAAAATCAAGAATAACGGTATAATTTTAGAGACCAAAACAAAAACATATCTCATATTTTAGAGTGGAAAAGTGTAAAATTTTAAGTGATTTGAAAAGAAAAAAAAGAAGGGACAAGGGAAATAATTTTATTTATTTTTATTTATTATTATTATTATTATTATTATTATTCAAATGGATCATCTAAACACAGCATAAAATTGATATTTTTCTTGGACAACTTTTAAGTGTGCAAGTGTATACTATATGTATTTGTGTAAGTTCTCACAAATATACGTAAGTTACATTATAAAATTGTGTAAGTTTTTACAAACATACATGAGTTAACTCATAAAAATTTTAAAAATCACAACTTACATATATTTGCGAGAACTTAAGCGATTTTGTGAAGTAGCTTATGTATATTTGTAAGAACTTATACAAGTGTATATAGTATGCACTTTGCACACTCAGAGGCCACCTCAAGTCATCACTTAAAATGTGGTGATTGAGGTGTGAAAATATTGGGCATTGTGTTTAGCCTAGTGATCTTTTAACCGTGTCAGGGTATAGTAAGAAAAATGTTAGGAGTTCGAACAGATGAAACAGCGGTGACTCCTTTAGTCCTAATATAATTTTACCAAACAAACTAATATCCTACAATCTTTGTCTCCTTATATTATTGTCTATCTCTTCTTGTTTGTTTGGGGGGCGGGTAAATTGCACATTTTACCCCTATAATTTGATTCAAATTTTATTTTGATTTCAGATTCTTATATTTTTAATTTAAAATTATGATCCTAAACTTTAAATTCAATTTTAATTTGATTATTTCATCTAAATTTCTAGTAATTTTTTGGGGATTATCTCCAGTTCACTTTGTGGACTAGACGGTACTGTTGGGCCCAGGTGACCTACCACGTGTCCCATTTCGATGATCTAAACCATTTAATATGTAGCACTCGTTGAGTATTTTATTTTTGTAAAAAATCACGTTAATCGGATATTGATAGCCCTTTAATTAGATCATATTTTTGTTAATGGTAAATAAGATTTTAAAAATAAATTGTCAATAAAAATCTTTTCTGATTAAGGGGCTATTGATATCCGATCAACGTGATTTGTTTAAAGGGATGAAGTACACGACAAACTCTATATATTGAACTGTTTGAATTATCAAAATAAAGTCTTTGGTAAGCTCCACGGGCCTAATAATACCGTTCAGTACACAAAATAGACTAGAAATAATCATTTCCCTAATTTTTTACACATGACAGGTGTACCTGAATCACTAATTTTAATCTTTAACACAAATACCCAAAAAATATATTTTTTTTTGTGAATGACATTCATTCTAAAAATTATTGTATTTAGTTAGGAGATTTAAAAAAAAAATAATAATAAATAAATAAAAAAGTAATCCTAAAATATATATAATCCTAAAATATATATCTATATTTTATTTAAATTTTACCTATTTTTTTTCCTTTCTTAATCACTTTTTAAATTTCCTAATCAAACAAAACAATAGAACCGCATAACATCAAATTTAAAATTACATCACAGAGTTTACTTTCCGGGTAAATTGGATCCCGAGCTGGCAAATTCCAGTAGAAGAAAGAAAGAATGCAGTGCATTGGGTGGCCAAGCCTTTCCTTCGGGATGCTCTTTCCCAAACTGGTTTTTTTTTTTTTTTTTTTGGGGTATTTTAACCGTGAAAAATCAAAATAAAATTTTTTTAATCTAATAAAATAAAATATCACATTTAACTTATAATCATTATATTTTTTTTCTCACAAAAGTCAAAAAAACTAAAAAGTCCGTTTCAAGTAAAACTTTTTAACTCCAAACTAAAATAATCAAAAAATCAAAAAACCTAAAGACCTGTTTGGTAACACTTACGTTTTCAATTTATATTTATAAAAAATTTATAAATTGATTTTTGTGTATTTTTTGTTTATTTTTAGAAAAATATAAACTGCAAACGCGTTTGGTTTAGATAAAATGTTTAAAAAATTTTAAAAATATAAAAAAGAGTGAGAAATGGTAAGTGGTGGCGGGTGGTGGGTAGTGACGAGTGGTGGCAGCGGAAGACAATGGTGGAAAATGATGGCGGGTGGTGGTGGCGAAAGACAGTGGCGGAAAATGATGGCAGGTGGTGGGTGATGGTGGCAGAAGATGGTAGTGGAAAGTGGTGGCAAATGACGGGTGGGTGGGTGGTGGTGGCGGAAGACGGTGGTAGAAAGCGGTGACGGGTGGGTGGAAGGTGGTGGCAGGTGGGTGGTGGTGGGTGGTGGCGGGTAGGTGGCGAGTGGTGGTGGTGGTGGTGGTGGTGGTGGTGGTGGGTGGGTGGGTGACGGTGGCGGGTGGTGTGTGGTGGCGAGTGGGTGGTAGGTGGCGGTGGTGGTGGTGGCGGGTGGTGGTGGTGGCAGGTGGGTGGTGGGTGGTGGTGGCAAATGGGTGGTGGGTGATGATGGTGGTGGTGGTGGTGGTGGGTGGTGGGTGGTGGTGGTGGTGGTGGTGGTGGATGGGTGGCAAGTGGATGGTGGCTGGTGGTAGCGGGTGGTGAATAGTGGTGGCAGGTGGGTGGTGAGTGGTGGTGACGGGTAGGTGGCAAGAGGATTGATGGTAGTGGCGGGTGGTGACGGGTGAATGACAGGTGGGTGGTAGGTGGTGGTAGTGGTGGTGGTGGCGGGGGGTGGGTGGTGACGGCGAGTGGGTGGCAGGTAGGTAGTGAGTGGTGGTGGGTGGTGGGTGGTGGTGGTGGTGGTAGTGGTAGCGGGGGTTGGGTGGTAGTGGCGAGTAAGTGGCGGCTGGTGTGTGATAGGTGGGTGGTGGTGGTGGTGATGGTGAGGGGTGGGTGGTGGTGGCGGAAGACGGTGGTGGAAAGCGGTGACGGGTGGGTGGTGGCGGGTAGGTGGCGAGTGGTGGTGGTGGGTGGGTGGGTGACGGTGGCGGGTGGTGGATGGTGGCGAGTGGGTGGTGGGTGGTGGTAGTGGTGGTGGCGGGGACAGGTGGTGGGTGGTGGTGGCAGGTGGGTGGTGGTGGCAAGTGGGTGGTGGGTGATGATAGCGGTGGTGGTGGGTGGTGGGTGGTGGTGGTGGTGGTGGATGGGTGGCAAGTGGGTGGTGGCTGGTGGCTGGTGGTGACGGGTGGTGAATGGTGGTGGCAGGTGGGTGGTGAGTGGTGGTGGCGGATAGGTGGCGAGAGGATGAATGGTAGTGGCAGGTGGTGAGTGGTGACGGGTGGATGATAGGTGGGTGGTGGGTGGTGGTAGTGGCGGGGATGGGTGGTGGCGGCGAGTGGGTGGCAGGCGGGTGGTGGGTGGCAGGCGGGTGGTGGTGGTGGTGGTAGTGGTGGCGGGGGGTAGGTAGTGGTGGCGAGTGGGTTGCTGGTGTGTGACAGGTGGGTGGTGGGTGGTGGTAGTGGGGGGGAGTGGGTGGTGGTGGCGGCGAGTGGGTGCGTAGTGGTAGTGGTGGTGGTGGCGGGAAGTGGGTGGTGGTGGCAAATGGATGTGGTACTGGTAGTGGTGGCGGTGGTGGTAATGGTGGCAGGGGGTGGATGGTGGTGGCTGGTGGATGGTAGGCGGGTGATAGCTGGTGGGTGATGGTGGTAGTGGTGGTGATGGCGGGGGGTGGGTGGTGATGGCGAGTGGGTGGCAAGTGGGTGGTGGTGGTGTTGGCAAGTGAGTGGTGGGTGATGGGTGGCAGGTAGGTGGTGGTGGCGGCGGGGAGTGGGTGGTGGTGGCGAGTGGGTGGTTGGTGGGTGGTGTGGCAAGTGAGCGGTGGTGGTAGGTGGGTGGTGAGTGGTGGTGGCAGGTGGTGGTGGTGGTGGGTGGCGGAAGACGGTGGTGGAAAATGGTGGCGGGTGGTGACTAGTGTTGAGTGGTAAAAAAAAAAAAAAACTGAAAATTCAAAACGTAAACTCATTTTTTGAGCTTATATTTTTTAGTCAAATTTATAAACTGAGACCACTGATTTATAAATAAAAAATGTACCAAATAAATTTTTATTTAAATTTTTAAAATTTTTATAAATATAAACTAAAAACTACAAATATAAATGTTACGAAAGGGCACCTAAAAAATCAATCCGCAGCTCAAACCAACCAGGATGGTTTAATTTTGTTTTGCTAGGGTGTGTTTCCTTTCTGTTTTCAACTGATTAAAAAAAAAAACAAAAAAAGTCAACCTTCTTTCTAAGGTCTTTTATCAACAATAACCAGAAGAACATACACACCTAATTAACCTACCAAAACTACATAGCTGTCTCCTGATCTACACCCATTGACCCATCAATCCCTCAGTGCTTCTAACAGGAAAGGCCTGTGAAAAAGCCCTTCCTGGTTTTCTGTTTCACAATCTTTGAGAGGGACAGAGCACAGAGAATTGAAGAAATGGGTGATGAGATTATTGAAAAGTATCAAATAACCAAAGTAAACGAAGACATTGAAGAACTAGAGCAAGCCCAAGAGCCTTTGCTAGCCAGATTATTATCCAATCTGCCTTCCACCTTCAAAGAATTGAAGAAATCGCTCGAACAAACAACCACCTCCACCGATTCGAATCCGACAAAATTCAACAGAGAAAAGATCTACAACCCACTTTGAACTGATTACAGTAAAAAGTACTAAGATTGTGTTTAGAATATAGATTTTTTTTTTTAAAAAGAAAATGTGTATTTCATTTATATTTTATTTATATTTTTTTTACTTTCTAAATTTTTAGAATTGTTTAGGATGTTCTAAATAAGTATACTTTTTGACTTTTTATGAAATATGGGTTAGATATGGGTTGTGTTTGAAGTGATGAGATAGAAAGGTGATGTGATTTAAATAAGATAATGTGACTTAAATAGAGTAGTGACTTTTTAATTTTAAAATTTTTTTAGATTATGACAAACAAGGCCTTAATGGTTTATTTGGGATATTTTAAATAAGTGTACTTTTTAACTTTTTATAAAATATGGGTTGGGTTTGAAGTGATATAGTAAAGAGGTGATGTGACTTAAATAAGATGATGTGACTTAAATAGTGTGTGAGTCGATTTCTGACTACACTGCCAAACTAGTACTTAGCTGGAGAGCACCGGCAGAATAGGTTAAGCCCGAACGACCTGTCACAAAAAGAAGAGATTCCGGCGGTGGTTCTTCCACCCAGGAGCACTCCGACGATCAAGTCAGTTATCTTTCAAAGATAGCGAAAGTGTTTAACTCACTATTCAGAATACAAAAAGCATACCTTAGACTCATGAGGGTGCCTCCTTTTTATAGTCAACACAAACCTAGTCCCAAAAGAAGCCTAGCTTCAATGGACACTGGATTACTGCTAATCTTCGACTCCCAGTAGGATTGGGATAAACTCTCTAAGATTCTTATATTTATCCAAACTAAAGTCTTCTCTCATTCTAGGACTTTTGTCCCTTATCCGCCTATCCCGGATTCCAGTATCTTCGCAGATAACCTCGGCCTAGCCGAGATTACCTTGGCGTCATGATCAGGACACGTGGCACCTCGGCTAACACTTCGGTGCCACCTCGGCCACGTGTTGCTATTCAAAAATTATGTCCCCACAACTGCCCCACAGGTTCTATTACCTCGGCATAGTGAGGTGATGGAACTTATATCATTTGAACTCATAGCACGCCAGCTAAACTTGCTCTATCTTTCATTACCGAGGTTGCCACACATCGGCATCCATATGATAAACACTTCAGTGTGTTTGTATCAACGCTTTAAAACTAATAACCAAGTCTGTTCAAGTTCATTGAGTCGAGATCGCCCCGTAGTAGAGGTCTTTGCTTCATTAAATCAAGATCTCCAAGAGTTTTATCACGCATATGAGCTGTCACGCACAATATTTCAACCGTTTCTGCCACACATCTTTTCCCTATTGAGCCGTACCTGACATGCGCCATCAAGTCGCTTCATTTTTGCGTGTGCCATCTAACAAGCACGTTGCCCTAGGCACATTGATTACAATTTTGCCGCCATTTTGTGGTTTTGATCAAAACCACTTCTCTCTCCGTCTTTTCACTTTTGCATCTTCAGTTTCGTGCTAACTCTCTCTCTCTACTCTTCCAAATCTGCCATTGTTTTCAAGCTCTCAAGCTCTGCAACCTCTTCCACTCTTCCCCTTCAACGAAGCTTTTGCTGATCCTTTCCGATTGCTACCATTATCTGACTTCGGCGTACTCAACACCGACTTCACTCTTCTGGTAAGCCACTGTTCTCATTTACTTTAATTTCTCGTTTATCCTCGAATTATTACGTTTATATTCTGCTATTGTGACTTTATTCATATTCTTGAACCTTCATTTGTGCGTTGAATTCAATCATGTATAAGGGCATGTTTGCCTCATGACTTTATTTTCGCCCAATCTTTTCCTATGTATACACACATTGCTTACATATCTGTTGATTTTTGCCACTGTTCTTGGCCTTACACACCTGTACAAACTTTATCACTATTCTTGATTCTGAATCATTGTTCTTGTTTCTATTTTATGTGTCTTTTCCAAATTCTTGCCTTCAATCTTTGTTTGCCTAGACTTAGGTTTGGGATTTGTCGTAGAACTCACGAATCTTAGGGAAAACTGAAACGAATTCCCCTTAGATCCTCACAAATTCTTACCCCAGCATACATTTAGGTTTTAGCCGAGGTCCTTTAAACCTTCACAAACACTCCCTTCTGAAATCCAACACCTTCCCCCAAGCCGACATCATGGGCATGTGGAGGTATAGGGTAGACACCCCAACTAAGTTAGAATACTTCAGGCAGGAGTTTGACATCCCGGCCGACATTCATCTCAGGTTAATTGGGGAGGATGACTCCATCATGCCCACAGTCGACTCCATGCCCTTCCCCGTTGTAGCTTTCATAGAGTGTGGACTTAGGCTCCTTCTCATCATTTTCCTAGAAATCCTTCGCTATTATAAACTCAACCCAATGCAATTAGCCATTAACTCTTACAGAGTCATCAATGGTATCATAGACTTAGCTAGCCGAGAAAATGCTAGGGTAACTTTAGCTGATATCCAATACTGCTACACCATGTGTGGCCTCAAATTAGAAAAAGGCTACATCTACTACCTCAAACTGAGGTCCACAGAATACAAAATTGTTGCCGACCTCCCAAACTCCAACAAGGGAGTCAGGGATGATTACTTTATTGTCTCGGGCAATTGGAAGTTCACTCCAGATGAGGACCTTCACCTCTACCCTCTTAGCCGAACAGTGTTCATAGAGGGTAATGGTAAGAGCCAAGTGTTATACTTACTTGTTTTTCAAGTCTTTAATACTTCGTTCTTTCTATATGTTCTAACGTTTGTTTCTCTTGCAGCTCTTCCACAGCCGCCAAAACACTTCCGTAAGTCCTTCTTCCCTAGCAAAGACTTGAAGAAGCTGTTGGATCTACCAGTTCAGAGACGGAGAGCTCTCTTACTGCTCAACTACATCCCAACCTACAAATCCGTTTTGCCCGACGTCTCGAAGAAGAAGAGCAAGTCTCTTTCTTCCGTCACAACTCCACCAGCAACTTCATCACCTCGGCCAGATCAGGGATCAACTTCCGATCTAGCTGAGTGACTATCAACCTCGACTCCCTATCTGATCCCTCCATCTTAACGCAAACGTCAACGCCAAACTGTAATCGTTGCCGAGATGGGTCGCAAGAAAGCAGTTGTAGACGATCTTCTTGCTGACATCCCCGACACTGTCAACGCTCAACCTTCTCCATCCCAGTCTCAACCAAAGCCAAAGCCCAAAAGACTGAAGAAGGCCCAACCCAAGGCAACGGTGACTCAAATTGACACTGAGGACACCTTGCCAATTTCAAAATTGGCCGAGATCGAGAAGACCTCCTCCGCTGCCGAGAAGAGACCCGCCGAGGCCGAACCATCCTAATCAACTCGGTCGAAGAGGTCGAGGTTCGAGCCCGCAACAACCTCGGGGTCTCTGAAGTCTGACGCCCCTTGGGCTCCTGCAATTACAGTCGAGGACAAGCCGGTCAGAGCTGGCGATAACACCGACGACATTGAAGTCGGCATTGCCCTCTCTACCACCTTGCTCCTTCCCAATGATCTCAATCGTAATGCCGTGATAAGCGAATACGAAAATTTCTCTCTAATGTTGCAACATTCCGTACAAGTATGCCCCTAAAACTTGGTACTTCACATTCTTTATTTCCCTTACTTAGAAAATTTTGCTAACTTATTGTCTTGTCCATTCTTTCTAGGCGATCCAGCATGGTCACTCATTCGCAATGCAAGCCTTCAACATCAAGAAGGAGTTGGCCAACAAGACCAAGGAGGCTGTTGGCTTGCAGAAGGCCATTAACAGGGCTGAGGCCAAAATGAAGACTCTAATGAAGCAGGCCGAGGAGAAAGCAGGGGCTGCCGAGGCCATTGCCAAGGTCCTTGAGGCCGAAAAGAAAGAGGCTGAGGAAAAGACCGCTGATGCCCAGGCCGAACTCATTGCTGCCCTAGCCACCAAAGATGCCGAGATCAAGGCCGCGGAAGAGAAGGCGTATGCCGAGGGGGCAGCCGACGTCAAAGAAGACTACAAGAGACAAGTCAGGCAGGCATGCAACAAGGGTTTCACCCTTGGTTGGATGGCTGCACTGAAAAAGTTGGATGTCCCTGAGGACTCTCCCCTCAAAGATGCAGGCAACCTCATCCTGTCATTCCCTCCTACTCCAAGCCAATCTGAGGACGAGGCTGAGTCCGAGGAGGAAGCTGAGGCCGAGAAGAAGAAAAAAGAAGCTGTTGGGGTTAAGTCCCTTACTGTGAATAAGCAAGTCGTAGACTTGTCTCAGGATGAGGAGGACGAGGTCTCAAAGGGTGCCTCTGCCGAGAAGACATCATTTGAGGTGCCTATCGCCGAGAAGAGCCTCAACAAGACTCTTAAAGAGATCGACACTGAGCTCGCAGCTGATAAGGCTGCTGAGAAGAGTTCACAAATGTCCTCCGAGCCCCAGACCCAACCAGCCAATGACGCCGAATAGTCTAGTTTGGTGTTTCTCTTTTATTTCTTGTACCTTGTACTTTCTCTTACCTTTCGAAACAATGTAAGTTTTAACTTGACCGATGTACCACTTTTGTAGTCTTGAACAATTACTTCTTTAATGTCAGGCCAAAGTGTCTTCTTTCCTTATCTGAATGCAACTTTAAATTTCTTCTTTCAATGTGATTGCATGTTTGTCTTCTTTTTATTCTTGTGTGATTCTATACTTAGAATAATTTATATGTCTTCAACATACACCTTAACTGTGTAATCTTCTCGGTGTGGAATACTTTGGCTATTCCCACTAACAACTTATTTCAGCTTTGACCTAACACTTGAAAATATTCATAATATTTTTACAAGTGTTATTTACAACTTGCCATTTCACTCTATACTTATCAGGACCTCTGTCTTCTATTATTTCAACATAACCTTAGGTTAACTTCAACTTATAAACTTTTTTTAAAATTTCAACAAGTGTTAAACTAGCTTCCTTTAACATAACCTCGACTTAACTTCAACTTGTAAATTTTTCTTAAAATTTTAACAAGTGTTAAACTAACTTTAGCTTGTTAATTCCAACTCTCAAGCATCATTCTCCAGCCCCCTGCCCCCTAATGTGAACTTAAATTCCACTTGGGTTCTCATTAAGCATGTGGCTTTGACCTTTTCGCCGAGGTCAGATTCAAACAAAGACTAGCCGAGGTCACCAACCTCGGCCTCTTTGTTAATCTGGCTGACATGTACTTGGCTCTAATCTGTGTCTGATTCTGCCGATATGCCAAGTCCAGGTTAATCCAGCTTAGTTCAACTCTATTATATGCAAGTATAATTCTACTCTTCCATATAATAAGTCTAAGTTATTCGTCATGTTTGCTAAGAAACATCGCCAACTTAGCTCAACTCTATTATATGCAAGTAAAATTCAACTCTGCCATATAATAAGTAAGTTATTTGTCATGTTTTGCTTAGAAACATCGTCAAATATTTGGTCAATCACACTAGACAACTTTAAAAATCAAGCTAAAACTTTATTATTACTTCGGCTAATAACAAAACAAAAGAGAACTTAAAAAACAAGAAAATCTAGTGATAGAAAAATTTCAGATTGCAAGTATTCCAGGGTCTTAGCAGCTCTTTGCCTTCACTGTCTTCAAGCCGATATGCCCTATTGCCCAAGACCGAGATGATTCTATAGGGTCCCTCCCAATTCCGGCCAAACTTGCCCTCTTTGGGATCCTTCTTGTTGCCAACGACCTTTCTTAGGACGAGGTCACCAATTTGGAACTCTCGTAGGTTCACCTTCTTATTATAAGCCCTGGCAAGCTGCTGGTGGTATTTCCTCAGCTGAATTGCTGCTTTCTCCCTTCTTTCTTCCAATAAATCCAGATCTCAAGCTAAAAATACATCATTAGTTCCATTTTCCACTCCCTAGGTTTTGATCCTTGGGATGCTGACCTTCAATGGAATGACTGCTTCTGTGCCATAAGCCATGGCAAATGGGGATTCCCCAGTTGATCTTCTTGGCATAGTCCGATATGCCCAAAGTACATTGGACAGCTCATCCATCCACTTTCCCTTTTCTGCTTCCAGTCTCTTCTTGATTCCATCCACGATAACTTTGTTGGATGCTTCTGCTTGGCCATTACTCTGAGGGAAGCTTGGAGTAGAGTAATAATTCTTGATCTTGTACTTTGCATAGAAGCTCTTGATTAGTTTATTGTCAAACTGTGTACCATTGTCAGCTATTATTGCTCTTGGGATCCTAAACCAAGTGATGATGTTCTTTCATATGAAGTTCTTCACATTAACGTCCCAAATCTTGGCAAAGGGTTCAGCTTCTGCCCACTTGGTGAAATAATCTGTTGCTACCAGCAGATATTTCCTTTGTCTAGTTGCTTGAGGCAGTTGTCCAACAAGATCCATGCCTCATTGGGCAAATGGCCAAGGGCTGGATACTGGGTTCAAGTCTGCAGTTGGTTGATGTATCAAATGTGCAAACCTCTGGCACTTCTTACACTTCTTGACATAGGCTTCAGTATCTTTCTGTATGTAGGGCCACCATTACCCCTAAGTAATGGCCCTATGAGCAAGTGACCTGCCCCCAGCATGGCTTCCACATACTCCTTCATGTATCTGGTACAGAAAATCTTTAACCTGTGCAAGATGTACACACCTCAGAAGAGGTCCAATAAAAGATCTTCTGTAGAGATGTCCTTTTGCTGTCAAACTGAATCTTGCCGACTTTAATCTGATCTTGTGCGCCTCTTTATGATCATCTGGCAGTTTCCCATCTCTAAGGAATGTTATTATTGCATCCATCCAACTTGGTCCTATCTCCACACACATTGCTTCACGCTCTGTGTTCAGTGGTTCTTTGCTTGGACCTGACAAGTAGTCAACCATTATCGTTCTTGCCTCTCCAAGTTTCATTGCACTAGATAGGTTGGCCAGAGCATCTGCATGGTTGTTGTCATCTCGGCTAACTTGCTGTAGTCGGCAATTCTGGAATAAGGCTATCAGTCTGCCCACTTCCTTTACAAATGCCGACATCCTTTCATCTCGGGCTGCATATTCGCCTGTTGCCTGGTTAACTATAAGCTGGGAGTCACAGAATACTATTACCTCGTCAGCTTCCATGGTTGTTGCCAGCTTTAATCCTGCGATTAATGCTTCATACTCTGCTTCATTGTTTGAGGCCTTAAACCCCAAACGAATGGATTGTTCTAGTATCTGCCCATCTGGAGATACTAGCACTACTCATGTCCCCGCTCCTTGTTGGTTTGAACTTCCATTAACAAACATCCAGAATGAGTCGCCGATGTAAATACTGCAGGGCCTGAATTTCTCTTCCTTCTTTTGTTCTGCTGTCCCCCGCTGGGTTTTTCCTTGCTCACTTGGACGTTGTATATCTCGGCTCAACGGAGTTCGATGTATAACGGCGTTTGGTGTGAACTCAGCCACGAAGTCGGCTAAGACTTGGCCTTTGATTGCTGTCTTGGATTTGAATTCCAGGTCATATTGGCCCAAGGCCACTGCCCATTTGGCTATTCTGCCTGTCAGATCTCCCTGCTGCAATAGGGACCTCAAAGGATGTTCAGTTAACACCACAATTTTGTGGGCTTGAAAATAATGATTTAGTTTTTTGGAAGCCATTACTAAAGCCGGTGTTATCTTTTCCAAGGGTAGGTATCTGGTCTCTGCATCTGCTAGTGTTTTACTCACATAGTAAACTGTCTTTTGCTCTCCCTTTACTTCTCTGACTACTATTGCACTCACTGCATGCTCTGAAATTGCCAAGTATAAGAACAGCTCCTCTCCAGGTACTGGATTTGAGAGAACTGGAGCTGTGGTCAAGTACTTCTTCAAGTCGGCCAAGGTGGCTTCGCACTCTTCGGTCCATAAGAAATCTGTGGCTTTCTTCGCTAAGCTGAAAAAAGGCTTACATTTATCAGAGCTTCTGCTTATGAACCTATTCAGGGCCACAGCCCTTCCAGTGAACATCTGTACTTGTTTTGCCGATGTTGGGCTCTTCAGTTCTAAGATGGCCTTGATCTGATCTAGGCTTGCCTCAATGCCCCTTCTGGTTACCAAGTATCTTAAGAACTTACCAGACCTAACTCCAAGTGCACACTTCGATGCATTGACTCAGAGCTGATATGTTTTAATGATGTCAAAGATTGCCTTTAAGTCTTCCAGATGGTCCTTAGCTTCTTTGGTCTTCACGACCATGTCATTTATGTATACCTCTATTGTTCTGCCAATTAGATGTCTGAACATCTTGGTTACCAATCTCTGGTAAGTTGTTCCCGCATTTTTCAACCCAAAAGGCATTACTCTGTAGCAATATAGCCCTTTTGGGATGATAAATGTAGTCTTTTCCTCATCTGGAGGGTACATAGCTATTTGATGGTACCCCATGTAGGCATCCAAGAAGCTCATCCTTCCATGTCCTGAAGTGGCATCCACCAATTGGTCAATCTTGGGTAATGGGAAACTGTCTTTGGGACAAGCCTTGTTCAGGCTGGTGAAGTCCATACAGACCCTCCACTTACCATTCTTTTTCTTCACAACCACTGTGTTTGATAACCATGTCGGGAAATTTACCTCTCGAATGGCTCTGGCCTCCAGAAGTCTATCCACTTCCTCTTTTACTGCCTCAACATGCATTAGTGTTGGCCTCCTTGCTCCCTGGATGACAGGTTTGGCTGACCTATCTACATTCAGTCTGTGACAGGTGACCTCGGGGTCAATGCCAGGCATCTCGTATGGTGTCCATGCAAACACCTCCAGATTTGCTCTCAGGAATGCCTCTAACTCTTTTTTCTCATCCTCGGCCAAGCCCGAGCCGAAAAGGAAGAAGCGTTCTTCATCCTCTTGCTGGACACGGATTTTCTTCAGGGTTTCCTCACTCTTCTTGGCTGGCTCTTTGCCAACGTCTTTCAGGACTTCCACGTTCTCATCCTGTATCTCTGTTGTTTCTGCATCTCGTATGTTGCAGGTTGATTTCATTGTTTCCATGGAGCAATTCTTTGCATGCACCTGATCCCCTCTGACCTCCTTTATTCCATGCTCCGTTGGGAACCGCAATAGCTGATGCAATGTTGAGGGAACAACTTCCATTGCATGTAGCCATGGCCTTCCCAAGATAGCATTATAAGGGGAGGGGGTATCAATTATGGTGAACTCTGTTTTTATTTTCTTGGTGCCAAACTGCACCTCCAAACTTGCTGCTCCCAAGGGCCATGTCGGCATTCCATGAAACCCAACCATTGGGCCATTGGACTTCTCCAGATCATCTTGGTAAAGGCCAAGCTCCTGGTAACACCTGACATACATGATGTCACAAGAGCTGCCCTGGTCAACTAAGATACGCTTCACTTGGTATTCTCCAATCTGGAGGGATATTACCAAGGCATCGTTGTGTGGATGCTGCACCATCTCCAGATCTTCCTCAATAAAGGACATCACTAGTCCCTGGCACTTGTCTGCCTTAGGCCTCTTCTGCTTGATCTGATACACATGTTGCAGGTGTTTCACCTTATGGGTTTCCCCCCGTATTCTCATTGACCTTCGAATGAATCACGTTGATCACGCGAGGTCCTTCTATCTGCGGTTGCGGTGCTGGAGGTGGCGGTGCTGCCGGTGCCTGGGGTAGTCTTGTCTGCTCTTCCCTCGTCCTGGCCTCGTCTACTAGGACCCTTAAATGGCCCTGTCTTACCAAGTTTTCCAGATGTGCTTTTAGGGCTATGTACCCCTGAGTCAGATGTCTAGCTTTATTGTGGTAAACACAGTGCTTACCAAGGCTTTTTCCCATAAATTCGCTTGGTACCCTTGCTGGTAGGGGTGTGCGCGGTGCAGTTTGGGCGGTTTGAGAGTAAAATTAAAAATCGAATGGCGGGTTAGCGGATTGGCGGATTGACAAATTGCGGTTTAGGCGGTTTTTGGCGGATTGAAGAATATTTTAACTAATTATCATACATTTGCATAATATATAACACTAATTTGTATAATAATTTTTACATATATAACACAAAGTAATTTTACATAATATGTTTCATATATATAACCACTAATTTCTAATAAATTTCATATCTTAAATCTCTTTCACACTCACTTTTACATTGATATTTTATTGGAAACTAAAAAATATGTATGTATTAACTATAGTGGATCGGAGCGGTTCGGTTGGCGGATTATAAATTTTAAAGTTTGAACCGCAGTTAGCGGTTAGAGCAGTGCGGATTGATGTGGATCGGTGCGGTTTTAGCGGATTGGGTGGTATTTTGCACAGCCCTACTTGCTGGTGCTCTGTAATAGGGTTGATTTCAGATTTTCTCCAAGATTTTGTAAACCGGGATTCGGAATATGAATGTGACTGCCTGTGCAGCCCTTAATCTTGTCTCTGGTTTGTTGTATCCACCATCACCTCAGCCTCACTTCGACGAGCCACTTTTCTTCTCTTGTTTTGATGCCTTTGTACCCAGCGTGTCCTTCTCGGCCCTAGCATACTTTTCTATTCTGGCCATAAGCTCTTCCATGATTTTCGGCAATGTTTTTTGCCAGTGATTTTCGAAGCAGGCAGTCATCTTTCAGACCGTTCTTAAACGACACAACCTCCACCTCTTGGTTGCATCTTGGTATTCAGTTGAATACCTTATAGTATCTTTTGGCATAGGCCCTAAGGCTTTTGTCCTCGCCGATTTTTAGGGCCATCAGGGCGTCCACCCTCAATGGTTGTAGCTTGTTTGTCACGAACCTGGCCACAAGCATCTCGGCCAGGCCTTCCTGGTTTTCACAGTTCCTTTCAGCAACTTGTGAAACCAGTCCGATGCAATTTCCTCGAAGGATAAGGGGAACACCTTGCAAAACAACGGCTTGTTCCCAGCATACAATGCCATCGAGTTCAGATACAAGCCGACGTGAAAGTTGGGGTTTGACTTACCATCGTATATCTGGAATCTCGGCATGTTAAACCTCTTCGGGGCTTCAAATTTGTCCAATTCTACTGAGAATGGTGTTCTCGGCTTGACCGGGGAAGTTACCTCTGCATCTTGTTGCTTCCTCTGTAGGTAATCCGTCAAATCTTCCTTGGTCCATCCTAGAGCTCGAATATCTCTTGATTTCAGCTTTTTCGGTGCACTACTCCCAGTGTCGTTGTGAGTCCTCTTGGACCTTTCTCCATTAGTTGAGTCGAAGCATAGCTCCTGCCCTTGAACATGCCGATGTTCTTTGGGGTCAACTTCCTTCGTGCAATGCATCCTCTATAAATCTCCCCTTCGTGACTCTCCTCGCCCGACCTCCCTTGAAGGCCCGTGAGAGTGTTTTTCAGTCCTGGTGTGCTGGGGGACTGTAGGGACTGTCTCTGTCCATCTTTTCGGGCATCTTTCTTGGCTGTTGGAATCGGCGTATTTTGTAACAGGAATGGTGGCTATATGACATTGTTCTACATCATGAAGTTGGCGACCGTTTACTGGTCCGCCAATTTGTTTGCCATTCTCTTCATCTCGTCATCCCTCCGCAGGCATCTTTCTTTCCACACCTGGAGGTCGTCCTCGTTATAATATCCGCCTCGGTCTAATTTCTTTGGTATGTCGCCCTCCTGGCCGATGTCCTTCTCTCCGTGATTCTTATCACGAGTCTCTTTGTTACAGTTGTCTTCTTCGACGTCAAGGTCAATAGTTCCATTTTATTAGCCCTCTTTTAATTACCTTTCCATTCTTTAGTCATTTTAGTCCAAAAATGAGAGTTATGTCCACCAATAAAGAGAAGCATCAAACAAGAAGTTATTTTTGACATGAGAGAGATGTAATACCCTGGTAATAAACCTCCGAAGAAATTAAACCATTAAACATGGAAGGTTCTCATGCTTAAAGAACTCTTGTTTGAAACAACTCTTAAACAAAGAAAACCAAGAAAGGAGGGAGGTTGCAGAAATTATTATTACAAATGTGAGAAAATGTATGAAAACTATGAAATAAAAGCAATCAACTGAAATAGGTTGGTGTCTAAGCCCTAAACCACCAAACCTATGTGGACTTACAACACTATAAGCATGATATTCAAAGCATAACTAAATAAACACATCAAAACAGTCCCAAAAACAGCAAAACCAGTGCTGGAATTAGTATGAAATGCTAGAAAAAGTGAGCTAAAATAAGAGAGAAATGAAGCTAGTAAGCAAACCTAAGGAGGGGTGGCTGTAGTTTGTTTTTCGTGCTCCTTTCAGATACGATTAGCCCTACAGTTCGGACTCTCGAGGTTCTGTTTTTGATTTCACAAGTGTAATGTGAAATAGATAAACATAAATGAGTCCAAATCTGACAAATCTTTTGGAAAATCGATGTTTGAATCAAATGCCAAAAATGGACTACTTTGCTAGATTTCAGAGTCGGCAACTAAATATTTTTTGAAAATTTAGGAAACCCGTGACTTGTGCCAAAGGCCACTTGTCCATCATTACCAAAGTGTCTCAGCTCAGGAACTTAGGTATGAGAGGGGAATGTCATGAATTGAGCACCCCACTCACTTGATCAAAGATTGGCCTCTACTAATCATGATGTGATTTTTATTTACTTTATATGCTCTTATTCCGATTAATAGGCTAATTTTATTAAGTGATGCACACAAGTATAGACCAAGTCACAAAATTTGGAATGCATTGATTTCATGTTTGCTTTTGAAAAAAATGTTTTCAATACATGTCACTTGAAAAAGTGAGCTCATATTTGCATTTAATCAAATTATTCCAACTTAAGTAAAAAGGCCTTCATCCACCGACATTCAAACAAGTATATCACTTAAGCATTTAGCCTCATAGTATATATGCTAGATATGGCAACAATCACATGCATGCGGTATACTAAAGCAATAAATGCTCACATAGTACTCCAAAGCAAGTCAAAGAAGATAAAAATAATTAGAAGGGATACATGCTCTTAACAAGGCAAATGACTAATGCAACACATGCAAAGATGCAACTAATAGGTTTGGTCGTCTAATATGTCATGTAAATCACTTTGATAGCATGCGGTGGCGCACACATTCAAGGAAGTAACAAATGGTAATCCCGTTAGAATGATGAACCGAACCTTATGCATGCAAGACAAATTGAAGCAAATACTAAGAGAAACATGATGCTCTATACTATCCATCATAAGCAAGTAAATTAAAGGGACAAAAAAATGGGGTTTGGAAGACACATACATAATATTACAAGTTTGCCTTCATACAAGAGAGTCCAAATAAATGTTCTAATACTAATTATTATAACATTAAATGGATTAATTAACTAATCCTACCTAACTAATTATTACAAATCCAACTAATGAGCTAAATTAACTAAGTATGACAAGTTTGAAGGAATCTAATTAATTAAATTACAACATATTACTACTATAGCATTAAACCAAAGGAATGAAAAGCGAGGGAATGCATGTGAATGAATTCGAATTTTCACTCGAAAACCTCTCTATTTTACTACTGGAACCATTCTGTTTTGCAGTCAGAAAAAAAGGACCCGTTTTACCCCTAGCCTCTGCTCTGTTTTGCCAAAAGAGGACACTACTGGTCTAAAAGAAGTGGTCGGTCGGCTAGGAGAAAGTGGTCAGTCGGTTGATTGGTGGCCGATCGGCCACTGTTTTGAGGGTCAGCCCTGCTATAAACGAAAAGAGACTGAGTACAAACAAAGTGTTTCCAAGAGGTGTTTGCCCATTCTACCTCTCCTTATCATTAAACAGATCATAGGAGGGGTAGAATCGATTCGCAAACTGTCAATACGCAAGGTTATCGCGTGATGATCAATGAGTCGATGTGTAAAAGTTTAATAAATTGAAAGCAAAGACCAACAAAACCCCCCTCCCTATCATGTTTGATCAATGGAAGTAGTTGACATCGATTCTTTAGCCATTATCATCACTAAAGAGAATGAAATGACTTAAGACTCAATAGGTTCAATTAACGTCCGATTGAACCCAACTTGATTTTATTCTTGCTCCATTTTTTAGTCCAATTTTATTGCCTCTTTTACTTACCTTTCCATTCATTAGCCATTGTAGTCCAAAAATGAAAATTAAGGCCACTAATGAAGAGAAGTGTCAAACAAGAAGTTGTTTTGGGCATGAGAGAGATGTAATGCTTTGGTAATGAACCTCCGAAGAGATTAAACCATTAAGCATGGAAGGATCTCTTTCTCAATCTTAAACAACACTCAGTTGAAACAACTCTCAAAGAAATAAAAAAGCCAAGAAAGGAGAGAGAGTGCTGAGGTGATTAGAGGTGAACACAAGTGTAGACGTCCCCGAACGCCCTAGGAGGGAATCTCGTTTCGTTCATTTGGGCTCACTATAGTTCAAGACTCAAATTTTCACGGTTCTAAATCTAAACCAAAGAGTCCAAATCCGGCAAATCGTTTTTGAAAATAGATTTTTTGTAAAGAAGTGCCAAACATGGATTGCTTTCCCAGATACAGAGTCGCCACCTAAATATTTTTTATGGGGGAATTTAGGAAACCCTGACTCGTTTGCCTAAGGCCACGTGTCCGTCATCACCAAAGTTGCCTCGGCTCGGGAACTTGGGTACGATTGGGGAAGGTCAGCTATGAGCACCCTCGCTCGCCCGATCCGAAGATCGGCCTCTACTAACCATGATATCTAGTTTTGAAAACATTATGTGCTCTTATTTCGGTTTATTAGCCTAGAATTACTATGTGATGCGCACAACATACAAGTATAGACCGGATCGCCTGAATTGGAACAAAACATTTCATGTTTGTTTTTGAAAGCGGTTTGCTACTCGCAAGTAGGCTTAAAATACAGATTTTGCCACCCTCGGGTGGGCTTAGAAAACATGGTTTTGCCACTATCTAGTGGGCGTAAAACTCACAGTCAATACATTATTCCAATTCAGATAATCCGACCTTCACCCACAGGCATTCAGGCAGGTATATCACATAAGCACGTAGCCTCATGGTAAGCACACTGTCATGGCAACACTCACACACATGCAAGGATGCTAAAGCGTAAATGCTTACCTAGTACGCCAAGCCAAAACAGAAACTAGTTAATAATCAAATGCATGATCCTAGTTCATGTTAAGATGGCTAATGCAACACATGCAAGATGCAACTACAATGGGCTCGGTTATTCTAAGATGGCGTATGATGATGCTACAGCTAACAGGTATTCAACTTAGAATTGAAATACAAATGCAGTTAGTATGATGCGCCGAGCCCGGTGTATGCAATACAGATGAATGATGCAAACATAAGTATGCTAAATAAAGCATGCCCTAATCTAACCATCATAAGCTAGTAAATAAAAGGGAGAAAGACGTGGGGTTGGAAGACATACACACACTCACGCACACTTATTACAGAATTACCCTCACCTGGAGGGACCAAAAGAATAATACAAGTTAAACAAATAATTAACTACTCTAGCTAATTAAATATTACAAAGCTTCTAATTAATAAACAAATTAAATACAGAAGGAAAGTGGCCACAGCCCCGCCTCGGAATGATGGGATGATGTATGCTCGGTTCGCCTTGCCTGGAAACCCGGTACCATGCCACTGTTGCCTCTGTTTACACTGCCTTGCTCTTTTGAAATTATGAAAGTTTCTAGAATCCTTCTGAATCACTCCCTGAGTGTTGTGGAATATCACCGGCCACAATTAAAATCCACTGGCCATGGAAATATGCTTATCGACCAAATATTGAACCACCGGTTGGACACTAATGGTCGGTCGGCACCGAAAGTGGTTGGCCGGCCATTTCTTCCTGCAGAGCCCTGTTTTGACAGCAGCAGAGGACAGACAGTGCATGGTATGGAATTTTCAAAGCAATGTGTGCATGGCCACTCTCACTATCATGTTATGGGCTCAAGGGAGTTTGGTACTCGACCCTCGGACCACCAATCGCGCATTTCAATGTGTGATGGTCCAAGAAGTCAAGTATGCATTTCAATGTGAATGAATACAACAAAACACATGAGTGCTACACGCCCTATCATGTTGAGATCAAGGACATCGGCGACCGAGGATTGAGGCACGTCACGTCACTTTGAGTACGAACGCCCCTCATTCCTCATGCTTGGTTTGACACCCCAAACCAAGCAAAATGTAATGCAAGTATGCAATGTGACTCAAGTATGCAACATGTCTTAAGCATGCAATATGAGGCTAAGGTAACAAACATGCCAAGTGCAATGTGCCAAACATGCAAGATACAATGCAATGCAACCTATCATGCAAGCTAGGATATGGAATGCAACTAGCTAAACAACATGCAAACGTGCAAAGATGAGACAATGCAGCCATGAAGCCAAAGTAATGCAACATGTCAAAACATGCAATGGTGGACTTAAACCGCAAAGGGCAGACCTCAGCCTTGCCATAAACAGTGGCCAAAGATGATGCAAATGATGGACAAATGCTCATGCAAACATGCACACCAATGGGCCTAAAGCTAAGGCACAAAAGGTAACTTTCAAGAACACTCAAAAGATGATAAACATGGACATTAGACCAACATGTTAAACTCTGAAAATGCATAGAGGATGATGCCAAATCAACCATGTTATGCAAGTAAGGCATGCAATAATGACCAAAACTTGAAGCCAACAAAGGGGTCCAAACCATAGCTATGTCAACCAAACCCCAAAGGACCAAAATGGCTTAAAACAGTCCTAAGGCACTCCAAAACAAGACTAAAGCATGCATAGAACATGATCAAAACATGCCAAGAAATGGGTCCAAAACAAAGGGCATTCAAAGCCACGAAAGGGAGCATTGCTTTACACACACCCCAACCAAACATGGCATGGATTATGTGATGAAAAACAGAGTTATAATATGCCAAAATAACCCCCAAAACCCACTTAGATGACCTCTAAATGATTTGAACAAAGAAGCATACACCAAGGCCCAAACATGGAGCATAAGTCCACAACTCTTCAAGGCATTGAAAGGGTAACAAATGCAAGCATGTAAGTACAAAATATGGACTGAAATGGCATGATAAATGATTCCAAATCACTGAAACAACCCAACTAAAGCATGCTAATGACTCACACATTCAAGGCTCACAAGCCAAAATGCATGGTGGCTATACCAAACGTGGCAAATATGACCAAATCAGTACCCAACAGACCTCAAGCATGATGAAATATGACCAAAAGCTTCATGAAGTTAAGCCAAAGCATGCATGCATGGTAGTCCAAAGGTAAGATGCACTTCTAGGCAAAATAGAGGAATGCAAGGCAAGTGTATTATGCATGGAAGGGGTCAACAAACCACCATGGGAAAGAGGTAAAACATGTTAAAAAAACACCAAATAACCTCTAAAATAAGACCAAACAAAGCTAGGCATGCATGCTACCCTTATGAGCCAAAAACACAAACAAATGAGACACAAAGGGGGAGGGGTATCCCTCCCCTATGTAAGACCTCAAAACCTCTTTTTCACTACTAAAAATCCTCTGGATTTCAGTAGTGAGAAGGCCAATACACGAAAGTTTCAAAGGCTCAACAAAGAAGGCACAAAAAAGGCCAAAGAGGGGGAGGTCGACCCCCAACACCAAAGTGACCTTAATGAAACATCTTAAGCATGAAAAATCAGAGTTTTTATCAGTTATACACAAAGCTCAAAACAGCATGCAAAGTGGGTTAAAAGCTAGTGCAAGAATGGGGAATATAAAGTAGCTATGCTCACCCTTGAAGAGCACTTGAAGAACAGCAACTTCAGGCCCCTTCTTCTGATCAAAATCAACTCAAAAATCCAAGAACAAACTCTCAAGACCCCAATAACCCAAGTATGGTGTAATACTAGGTGCCTTAGTGCAAAACTAAGAACAAAACACCCTTTTAGGCCCTCTAACACACACAAATGAAGAGAGAGAGAGATAGATATAGAGAGAGAGAGTAGTGTATATATCACATATATATCTGATTTTCCTGAACCTCTTCAAAGGAGAAGGAAGGCTTCCTTTTATAGAGGAAGACAAAGTGCTAAGCTTCTAATGGAAACTAATACAAAAGGGGTCAAGGCTTCTTAAAGAAGCTAAGGCTAAGGGGCCAAGGCTTCCTGAGGAAGCTGAGACAGGGGTCCAAGCTTCTTGAGGAAGCTAAGACAAAGGTCCAAGCTTCCTCATGAAGCTAGACCAAAAGGGTGCAAAGGGTGCAAATTCCTCCATACACGTATATGGAGGACAGGTCCGTGCACTCCAGCTGGCATAGCTGGCATGCATAATGCCTGAAAAAGGTGAAAAGGAGGTATCGGCCAGAGAAAGGGACTATCGGCCAAATAAATGGTCGGCCGATCACACAAAATGCCGACCGGCCATCACCAATGGCCGGTAGCATTAAAATAAGGCCGGTGGCCTCAAGCCAAGGCCGGTGGGTTCTAAGGGCGGCTAAAAAGCCACTTCTTACCCTCAAATGCAAGAGAAAACAAGTTCTTGGTGCAAAACCAAGCATAGAACAGTTGAGTTGAGAGATCCTGAGGCAAGGTGCGCGGCCGAGACATCCGGGAACTCAAAACGAACACGCACATGAATGATCATCGGGTGTTCAAACGATGACGTCCAAGTCTTGAGGACGGTCAACAATGGGGTGTTTACAACAAGTATGAAAAGCATGAAATAGATGCTATCAACTTAAATAGGTTGGTGTCTAAGGCCTAAAACACCAAACCTATGAGGACCATTACACTACAAGCCTACTATACAAAACATGAATGAAATAAACACATAAAAACGGTCCTAAAATAAGCTAAAACAGTGTTGGAATTAACATACAAGCCTACTATACAAAACATGAATGAAATAAACACATAAAAGCAGTCCTAAAATAAGCTAAAACAGTGTTGGAATTAACATGGAAAAGCTAAAAAAAGTTAACTAAAACAATAGAGAAATGAAGCTAGCGAACAAGCCAAAGGAGGGGTGGCTAACCCTTCGATTTTTGGGACTTCAAAACAAAATTTTTAGCCTCTAAAAACCTCCAAAAATTAATGTAAAAAAGTTGGAAAAAGAGATGGGAAACACAAGGGCAAAAACTTGGAAAAACAAGGTTTAAAGAAGGGTAGTTAACCTCTTCACCTTAGATAGCTTTAAACCATAAGTTTCAACCCATAAAAATAGTATAAAAACATTTCAAAAATAGCAAGAAAAGATAGGAGAGAAGTAGTGTAGAGATGTTTAAAATTATACCTCTTGAAGCAAGGTAACTCTTTTGTTAACAAACCCACAAGTTCTCACTCTCAAACTCTCAAGGGCTGAGATTTGAGCTCAAGAACCTCAACAAGAAGAGCTAAGTTTTTGGTTTAGGAAGTGTAGAGAGAGAGAGTGTGTAGGTTGTAAGATAGAAAGAGAGAGAGAGAGAGTGTGTGTGTGTGTGTTCTACGAGTTTTTGGCCTTCAGGAATTTTTCTAACCTAATTTCAAGATGGGTGGTCATCTATATATAGAAAAACATAAGCCTCTGTCGAAAATAGCTGTATAGAGGTAGCTGGTGCAGTGCATACACTTGGGGGGATAGCTGGCAACAAAATATCTGCCAGCAGAAAAACATGGTTGGCCGGCCATGAAGTGGACGACCGACCACTAAATTTTGGCCTGCTAGCCACCTGTTAGCCTACAGGCCTCTAGGTGGTCAGGTATGAAACAAATAAGTTTTTGGAAACCGAGACAGGTTTGGTGCGAAGATGATGCATAAATCTAGACTCTGGAGTTGGAAAACTGAAGCTCTTGTTGAGAAACTTGAGCGTACATACAGCGTAACATTTCATCATCGAGTGATTAACCTGAAGGGCCCAAGTCTTAAGGGCCGCCAAAAATGGGGTGTCTATAGTGGCTAACCCCTCTACCTTTTAGACCTCAAAACCACATATTTAAGTCTTTTTAAAACTCTGAAAATCAATGACCAAAATTTAAGAAAGAAGTGGGAAACACGAGGACAAAAGCTTAGAGAATGAGGTTCAAAGAAGAGTGGTTAACCCCTCCACCTTTGGTAGCTTTGAGTCACAAGTTTCAGTCCATAAAAACAGTTTAAAATAGTACAAAAGCAACAAGAAAAGAGAAGAAAGAAGTAGTATAAAGATGGCCAAAGTTATTCCTCTTGAAGAGAGGTTACTCTTTTGTTCACAAACCATAAGGCTTTCACTTTCAAGGGCTGAGATTTTAGCTCAAAAACCTCAACATGGAGACTCAAAAATTTGGTTTAGGAAGTGTATATAGAGTGTATGTATATTACAAGATAGAGAAGGAGAGTGTTTCACAAGTTTTGGTCACTTATGAAAATTTTCTAACCTAAAATCAAGGGGGATGGTCATGTATATATAGAAACATAGGTGCCTCTGTTGGAAATATCTATATTGAGCTAGCTGGTGCAGTGCATGCACATGGGGGAACAGCTGGCAACAAAATATCTGCTAGCCGAGAAACCTGGTCGGCCGACTACTAATTTCTAGCTAGCCGGCCACTTGTTGGCCAATAGCCCTCTGGGTGGTCAGGCTTGGAAAAAATTAGGTTTTGGTCCAAAGGTGGTGCAAGGTTCTAGGCTGAGAAACTCAAGAACCAATGGTTCTTGCTGAGAAAATTAAGCATATGTACAACGTAGTATTTCATCATCGAGTGATCAACCTGAGGCGCCCAAGCCTAAAGGGCGTTCAAAATGGGGTGTCTACAGTATACACCGAGGTAGGACGCAAGTCTCTTTGTACTGAGGTTTAATTTGTGGTAGTAAAGACACCTTAGGGAGGTGTAGTGGATCTCATCTGCTCGAGCATGAGGACAAAGGAAGTTATGAAGAAGGCTTTGAGCACTATTACGTAAGGTGTAACGTGGACAATCAGTTCAAGGGGGTACAATATCTTCTAGGTGAAGGTGGAGTGTATCACGTAAACCAGGACATCCAAGTTTGAGGGTGCATATAACATTTATGCTAGAGAAGTGGAGGGGGTGATTGTTATGATTAATCCACCCATGTGATAAATGTGGGTCTTATAAGTTATTAGGTTGGTTTAACGTGTATTTGATAGTAGATTTCAGAATCTACAAGGAATCCTAATATTTGTAGGATTTAGTTACCTAATTGTTTGGAATTAGGATTCTCATTGGTAGACTATTATAAATAGTCATGTGGACTACGGGTTTTCTCTGAAAGAAGTTAAGAGGTTGAGGTGTATGGGAATCGAGATGAGCGAGGGCTCAACTACCCTTGAGCATGGGGTTTGGGTAGTGGTGTGGGTTTGGAGTATTTTTGGTGATCTCATATGTCTTCTCTATTTTATTTATAGTGGAAACTCTCTCTCTCTCTCTCTCTCTCTCTCTCTCTCTCTCTCCTGTGGATGTCGGTAATTTGGACTGAACCATATAAATCTGTGCATGATTGATTTTTCTCTTTGGTGTGTACTGTGTGTACATGGTATGCTTCCATTCGTGTTGATAGGATATGGTATAAATCCCAACAAGATTTTCCTTGTAATTATTATATCTAGAAATGCATTTTTGTATGATTAGTGGCAAGCAACGAATTCGACTTTATGTTTGAACGTTACATTTGCATTGTGATATCCTTTCTAATGCTATGGGTAGGAATGCCATGTTACTTTAGTTTCTTTCATCATTTTAAACTTGTCACAATGTTTCCTTCTACTCATTTCGTTTGCTTCATTATTTGTTTATACCATGTAAATATCTATGAAATTTATTTAAAGTTTAATTATAACACAAAACCAATGCGTAACAGAGACTAACGACATGGTTAGACTAGTTAGGCTAAGTGGGTGTCTAACACCTTCTCACTTAATAACTTAGTCCTTGAGCTCATTATCTTTTTGTCGTGATGGGGCATGTGCCTATCCTTGAAAGCTCATATATATGGTTTTTTAGGAGTTATAACTAGGTGGCGACTCCTAAAAATGAAAAGAGATACCTCTGGTTGTGTTTGGGACATTATTGGCCCATTCTTGTAAAAATGGTAGCCTCAAAATTCCTATGTCCACAAATATATTTAATGGTTCAACCTTAGCTACATTTTGTAACATGTTAGTCAAAACAATAGTATCCAAACATGATCTTACATAAATGTTCCTTTTTGAGAGGTCAAAATAATCATGGGAGACTTAGGTCTCGTTTGAGAACATGCTAATTTAGTAACTTTTTGATTATTTGACTAAAATATGAGCTAAAAAAAATAGTATGTTTGGAATGACTTTTTGATTTTTTACGAAAATATGTGCAAAAAGTAGAGAGAAAAGAGAATCTTTGACTTTTTTGTATGAGTTGTTGACTTTTTGATTTTTTTAGTGACTTTTTGGCTAAACGGGACCCTTCCCAAATGAGGCCTTATGTGCAGGTTCTAATAAGTGGACTTATTGTCTAATAGGTTCTATGGTAATTAATGATGTTTTTCATCAAACACTATTAAAAAATATCACTAATTGTTAATTTTCAGAAACCATTTGAAAATTTTGTCATGCAAAACGTCACCAATTTTAAGTTTTAGCGACCATTTAAAAAAATTGTCACAAAAAGTCATTAATTTTCAACTTTCATTGACAATTTGAAAAATTCGTCACATAAAAAGTCACTAATTGTAAGTTTTAGCAACAATTAATAATGATCATGACAAAAAAATGTCACTAACTGTCAATTTTTAGCATCATATGTAAAAAAGCATAAAAGAAAAAAAAAATTAGCGACAATTTTATTAAGACTGGCTTTCAATAGGACTTAATGAGAATTAAGTTCAACTATTAGGACCTATTGGTAGTTTACCCAATAATCATTATCTAATGCCTTATAGTTATCTTAAAAACCCAGCTAAGTTTGACTTAATCTAATGATAGGATCCTTAGAATATGAATACCAGTCAACACCACACACACCGAAGAGAATAAAAAAAAAAAAAAAAAAAATTCTAATTTTGTGGCTTTAAAATTGACTTATTTTTTTCTTCTTTTAATGTTGTTTTTTCCCCCCTATAATTTTTTAGATAACATTAATTTTTTTAATTAAAAAAATAATTTTATTTTAAAAGTTGCAAAATTAGGTACAATAGAACATAAAAAACCAACAAAGTAATTGCTAAACCAAAGTGTAATAGCAGGAAAATTTTAAGCCAAGATAAATTTAGGAAACAATTGTCATACAAGAACTATTATTTTAGGCCATCTAGACATAATCGTACATAATGTAATCAAAAGTATATGTCACCATTTATTTTTCTTTATTTTTGTTACTTTAATTGTAAGGTGATACACTTATGGTCTTAGCTTATTTGTTGGCTTATAAGCCCTTATGAGCTGTAAACATCACAATTATGAGAATATTCCTTAAATAATCAATTATATGACAATAACAATAATACGAAAAAAGTGGTAAAATTCTTAGATTTGACTTTCAAAGGTTTAAGACTAACCTAAATTATGCTAGTTTGTTAATGCATTGAAGAACCAGAATAGGGTGGGACAACCGAAATAGCATAATTGAACTATACTTTCCTTTTATAATCACAATGTTTAAAAATAGTAACAAAGACTCTGATCTTTTTAGATTCAATCTCTCTTGTTAAATTCGTTAATGTTAGATGTGGTGCTAGAGAAGGAGAAGGTAGCAGTTTGAGTACCAAATTATTTACAAGGTTAAGACTAAGGAGGTGGTGGTGGTTGGATGAAGATCAAGTGATATACAAGCAATACTAATAATGGGGAAACTAGAGATGCCACCAATCTTGATAGCACCAGGGTTGCTAGCAAGTGAGACAGTATGCTATCCATCAAACAGGATAACAACAATCGGGATATGGTTGAATGAGGATCCAATGACCTATGCTCTCCCTGCCTTCATCATGCAAACGATGTTGATTGTTCTTGTCACACGTCTCGTCATGTTTATTCTTAAACCTTTCCACCAACCTCGAGTCTTTTGTGAGTTTATCGTAAGTGCATTGCATGCATGCATGTTTTTCATTGTGATTGTGATGTAAAACAAATTAATATATGTCATTTATCACATTTTGTTTCTAAATTCAATACGAATTTCATTAGTAATAAACTCATGTTAAGGGAGTTAAGACATACCTCATACAAAATATGTGCACATTATGGTATTAATATATTATGTGGCTACATACCTTACACAACGTATCATTGGTTTAATCAATCGAGTAACGTTCTTTGAGTTTGCATGTAATTTGTTACGATTAAACACTAATATTGTTTCATCTCTGTATTACTCAATGGTTTCAGGCAGGCATAATTTTGGGTCCATCAGTACTTGGACAATCTGAATTGTTTCGAAAGAAGATGTTTGACAAAGTTAGTTTGCAATTGCTTGAGACAATGGCTAATGTGGGTGCCATTTACTTTGTGTTCAAAATTGGACTAGAGATGGACCTCTCAACCATTCGAAAAAATGGAAAAAAGGCTTTGGCCTTCGCAAGTGTTGGTATGTTTTTACCGTTACTTATAGGTTGGGCCTTCTCCTCTTTCCTACAAAAAAAAACGACCATCCAGGAAGGTACATTCATAATCTTTTTCGCTATATCTCTCTCTATCACATCATTGCCTGTGCTTGCACGAATCCTTGGAGAGCTCAAACTTCTCGACATGGAGATTGGCAAAAAAGCTAAGCTAGTTGCTCTTATTAATGAAGCTTTTGGGGTGGCTCTTTTAGTATTTGTCGTTTCCTTTGCAGAGTCGACAAAAAACTCTTTCATGACTTCCCTATGGATAATCATATCTTGCATAATTTTTATTATTTTTTTCATTTTGGTTGTTCAACCATCAATCACATGGCTCATACTGCGAAACCCAAAGGATAAAAGCTTTAACGACCTGACTACATCCATTATTTTTGCTGGGGTTATGTTCTCTAGTCTTATCTCAGATGCCATTGGAGTGCATCCTACCTTTGGAGCTTTTGTTTTTGGCTTGATTGTTCCAAATGGGCCACTTACAATCAACCTAGTAGAAAAGCTTGAAGACTTTGTAATGAGTTGTCAGATCCCTCTATTCTTTGCCATTAGTGGGCTTAAGACTAATCTTTCAAAAGTCCTGGAAGCCTCCACATGGTTTATTCTCATATTAGCAATTATTCTCTCATTTGCTAGCAAAGTTGCTGGAACTGTCCTCGTTGCCTTTTTTTACGAGGCACCTTTTCGTGAAGGAGTTGCACTCGGTTTGCTCATGAACACCAAAGGACTCATTGGATTGATTGCGCTTAATCTTGGGAAAGATCAAAAGGTATAGTATGTTTTCCCCACGTGTACGTGCATACAGGCATTTGTTTTTCCGTTGTCATGACATTTAAAAATACCAATCTTGTGCAGACTATAGATGATACAGCATATGCAATCATGGTGATCACAACTATATTTATGAATGCAATCATCACACCTATTCTAGTAAAAATTTATAGTCCAGCAAGGAAATTTGTACCTTACAAAAGAAGAACAATTCAAAAGACAAAAGCAGATTCTGAGTTACGAATACTAGCATGCATCCACACTCCTCAGAATGTTCCAACAATTATCAATCTGCTTGAAGCTTCCCACCCCACGAAGAAATCTCCAATATCTATTTTTTCACTCCACCTAGTTGAACTAACTGGTCATGCATCTACTACCCTCATCGTCCATAGCTGTAAAAAGTTTGAAACAACCCTCAATAAAATGCAAGCTCAATCTGACAACATTATACATGAGTTTGAGATTTTTAGGCATCATACAAATTCTGTCTATGTCCAATCCTTCACAACCATTTCCCCTTACTCAACAATGCATGAAGAAATTTGCAACTTGGCAGAGGATAAACATGCTGCCCTCATCATTATTCCTTTTCATAAACAACAAATGGTTAATGGTGCAATGGAAGCTCCCAACCCAAAATTTCAAATGGTGAATCGAAATGTACTAGCAAATGCTCCTTGTTCAGTTGGCATTCTAATTGATAGGGGCTTAAGTGGCTTGATACGCTTGCCTTCTGGCCAAGTATCTCACAACATTGTTGTGCTATTCTTTGGTGGACCACATGACAGAGAGGCACTATCGTTTGCAGTGAGGATGTCTGAACATCCTAGGAATAGCCTTACTGTTATTCGTTTCCTTCCAGGGCTTGAGGTAGTTGATGGAACTGTGGACCCAAGCCATGATGATATTAAGAATCTTGAGATTTTGTCACTGGAAATAGACAGAGAGAAAGACAAGCAACTAGATGATGACTACATAAAAGAGCTCAGGATACTAAAGGAAAATGATGAATCATACTCTTACAAACAAAAAGTTGTGAACAATGGGGAAGAGACCATGGAGGCAATAAGGTCAGTGGACAAAATTCATGACCTCTTCATAGTTGGTAGAGGAGATGGAATAGAATCGACACTTACAGCAGGACTCAATGAGTGGAATGAGTGCCCCGAGCTTGGAGTAATTGGTGATTTGTTAGGATCATCAGATTTTGCAGCAACATCATCTATTCTAGTAGTTCAGCAATATATAGGGCTAGGGCCACATGATGGAGGGATTTTAACGCCGGATAGCATGAGTCAACAAGAAGAGCAATCTATTATGAACTCGACAGTTCGTAGCTAAGGGTGGGGTGTAAGCCATCTGTGCTCGGCAAATAAGTCTTAAGTCTAATCAGTTTGAGGACTCAGATCAAATGTCCTAAAACAACACAAACTCTCCATAGAAAGAGAATTGAAGTATAAACAAATCCATCAATCAGTATTTTACTTTTACGTATCATGTACTTTATGTATAAGTGGATCCAACATGATACAAAGAATTTGTAGAAAGAGAATTAGTGTCAAACTCAATATTCTTTTGTATAGTAATTCTAGGCAGCTACTAAAGTATCCATACCTTTACTCAAAATGTAGCATATGATCCAAGTTCATTAACTGTGAATCTTGTTATACAAGAGTTAAATTTAAACAACAGATTATTTTCTTGGACAAAATTCCAAGTACTTTTGTGGGTACCAAAAAATGCTTATCTCCTATAACTTTCCGTGATTACCATTGGTCATTTAAAAAAAAATTGAGTAATAATGCGCCAAAAAAAAAAAAAAAAAAAAAAAAAGAAGAGAAGGTATACAAAATGTTGTGGCAACACTATAACTTATCATTTTGAAATCAAGTGCACACCGAAATAACATTTATTTACATAAATATTGCTACCACATCATCCTAATGCCCAATTATGTGTGAATAACATTTATTAAATTATCATAGCAACAGTGCCTCCATTTCCTCTTAAAAGAGTAGGCCCAAATAGTCTTATAAGTTTAAATCCCAAATCTATCCGTCTGTCTGTTTGTCTCTCTTTGTCTCTTTCTCTCTCTTTGTCTCTCTTTGTAACACCCTCAATTGTTCAAAGATTAATCAATAGAATTTATACATGTGGAAGCTAACAAGATCTCAATATAAGCCAATAGTCATAATATATATATATATATATATATATGTATATATATCAATCTCTTTTATTTCATATGTATATAAATACCTAATATATAAGAGATGGATCACATGCACTAATATATTCATAACTCAACAAGTATGAATCTATAGCATGTCATATGATAAACATTCAACTGAAACAATATTCAAAATAAATGCCCTTAAGGCTTACACATTTTCAAAGTGCTTGCCCTTACACAATTTAAAATAGGGGTTTCAACCCAAAACAAGTTAAGCACTAGGCTTTACAAAAAATTCACAAAAAACGAGTATAGACACTCCAATTTTGATGAACCCTAGGATTTTGGGTGCTTGTAAGCTTCCTAATGATGAAATGGTAATTTCTTATTCTTTAGATACTTAGGGTTGGCAAGAACTACTGTGTAACCCCATTTTGGCATAAAATTATATTTATATTAAAATGACCATTTTTCCACTGAACCCATTTTATTTTATTTTTTTCCAAATTAACTTTTCTAATGTCCACTAAGGAGGTAGGTAGAGGTCTGTTTGAGTTTGAATTGATAGATATTTTCAAAACATAGACTTATTTTACATAAAAATGTCAATTACAAGTCAAACAGACCTATTTAGGCAAATGGAGGGTCTAAAAGCTAAAAACCACGTACTTGTGCATGCATGCATGGTTTGCATGTGTTAAAGGCATGTGTGCCCGCACCTAGGGGCCTGGCCACACATGGCCCGCACGGTCACACAAGCTGCGCGAGAAGCTTGTCTTGCTGTACAACCTATCGACGGTGTTGAGTGAGTTTTAGGGTGACCTAAAGCATTCTAGAACCTTCTCCCTCACCCTATATGTACCCTCTCTCCCCCCCTCTTTGAGCGAGGTGAACATTTTGGCTAAGTGTTGAGTGTTTTAAGAGAGAAACATCATTTATCTTCACCCAAAACCCTTAGCTCTAAATTTTTTAACCCTAGCAGCAGTTTCTAACAAACCTAAAGTGCATCTAAGGTCTGAATTAAACAACTAAAGTGAAGCCGAAGCCCGAGGAAAGCTTCAAGGAAGGATTCTAAAGCATTTCTCGGCTTTTCTTGCTTCATTCTTGTGTTTTTTGCAAAACAACAAGTAAGTTTGCTATTCTTAATTTACTTCAGTAATTTAGTCTCTTGTTTCAGTACTTAGTCATGTTGGGGTGTTAGTCTCACAAGTTCATCACGTAGTCTCATAGTTTTGCATGTTTTGTTTGAGTTATATAAACAACATGCTTAGGATGTTGTAGTTTTCATATCTACATGTTTGAGGCTCGATTTAAACATCATGCATATTAGTCTAGCATTATTTATTTGTTATTTGCCTTATTTACATTAAATCATATTAGTACCCTTAAACTGGGCCTGGGTTGCATATTTGTATGTTTAGTAGCATGTTTAGGATCATCATGTTTTGTTTTATTCATATCATGCATGGTAAGACGCTTCGCAGTGGAATCCGGTGAGTTTTTTCTTCTTTTCATGGCATGTGCGTGTCGTTGGTGCATTGTTTTCAATAATCCAAGTCTTTTATATATATATATATATATATGCAAAATTGTGCATTTTGGATGTTTTTATGAATATGGCTTAGTTTAGATCTTGTTTATAGCCATTAGAGGTTAAAAAAAGTTATTTTTGATGAAAAATATGATCGTTTTATGAAAATGTGGCTGTATTCAATGGGTCTAAGTTGAGTGATATTTATTTATTTCATCAATTAGTTTTAGGTTTAGTAATGGTTTTTAGGGTCAATAATGAAGTTTGTGAAACCTTTAATTACTAAAATCACAAAATAGAGAGTTAGTAGAAGCCAATCTTCGGATTGGGCAAAATGGGGTATTTTCATTCAATGACCTTCCCACTTTGTACCTTAGTTCCTAAACCTCAATTATTTGGTTATGGCGGATCAGGTCTTATACTTAGTTTTCATTGTTAAAGGTTTCTCTCTCAGATGCAAGTTGATACAACATTGGATGGAAATGCTTATCTCCAAAAAGACATAGCGTCTATAGCGAGCCTTAGCTCCCAAAATCCTCCATGGCCTTCATCTCGGCAGAGGCATACCGTTAACACTTGAAAATGGATTTCTACACAGGGTGTGATGTCTTGGGTTATTGACTCGACTTGAGTGTGCCTTTTCGGACTTATTGAGTGACCTTCAAAACCTACAAAAATGTGAAGTCACCTTGGAAAGAATTAGGCTTGAGCAGGTGCTGCCGCACGTACGGATTGGTGTAGATGATGATATAGGTTTTGGGCTTGGGGTTGTACGTGCGTTGCGTTAGGTTCGTATGAGCGGCAAGGCGGAATAGCAGAAGAGCAACACACTGCAGTAAATCGCACGTGCAGTGGAGGAGTCCTGCACATGCAGCAAGGGGCCTCTGCACATATAACCAGGCACGGTTTAGCCTCAATTTTTGTGCCTGAACTCAATAAGCTAATGCCGTCCCTCAATTTTTCTTCATTTCTTTTCACTCTCTGTATCTTTATCTCTGTCACTCTATTTCTCTTTTTATTCTCTCTAAAACACCCACCAACCTCACACATTTATCAATTCAACAAGATCAAGCAAGATTTTGATACTAGTTCTTTGGACCAAATTGATGAGCGTGTCGAGGATTATATTTTGACCGAACTAATTGAAATTTCAACGAGTTCAAAATTTGGGAATTTTTTTTCTTGGTTCTTCTCTTCTCTCCAAGAGCTAGGGATTCTTTTAATTCTCTTTGTTAGACTTATTTATTTTGATAATTTATTTAATTATGTTTTAATATATTCGAAAGAGAAAAATAGAATCCAAAATTTATTTTGATGATTTATTTAATTATATTTTAATCAAAATTTATTTTGATGATTTATTTGAAAGAGAAAAATAGAATCAAAATTTATTTTGATGATTTATTTAATTATATTTTAATCAAAATTTATTTTGATGATTTATTTGAAAGAGAAAAATAGAATCAAAATTTATTTTGATGATTTATTTGAAAGAGAAAAATAGAATCAAAATTTATTTTGTCCCATTATTTCTCACCTAAACTTTTATCCTAAATGTTGTTAGAATGTATTTAATATTTAATTAAATTAGGAGTTCATACAACCCAAAACAAAGGTTCAAACAGCCTAGCACAGCAGCAGGTCAAAAGGTTCAAAAGGTTCAAGTAGAAGATATTCAAATTAGTAATGATGGAAGTACAATGGCTATAAACGGCTATAAAGGTTCAAAAGGCCAAAAGGTTCAAAAGGTTCAAGTAGAAGATATTCAAATTTGTAATGATGGAGTGGAAGATATTCAAATTGGTAAGGATGGAAGTACAACAGCTACAAACGGTTATAAATTCAAATGAGTACAACGACTATAAATGGCTATAATTTTCATTATATATACCAAAGTCTCTAATGTAAACAAGTTACAAAAAAACCTAAAAATATTCTTTGATCTATAATCACTCACATCTATTCTCAAAAATTATACACTAAGCCTTATAACATTAAGCTCATCTTTCCTGTGTGAGATTTACAGAAAAATCAAAACTTCATTTTATATATCTATCTTTGAGAGATATTTATTGTAAGCTTTCTTTGAAAGCAAAAATACAATTTCATCTTGTAAAAGTGTTGCAAATACTGTGTTCTTGAAATATTGAGAGTGATTGTGAATCACCTAAGATTTGCAAGGGTTTGGGCTTGTGAAGTCTGTGTACAATCCGTGGAGGATTGCTCCATTTGTAAAGAGGTTGCTAGCACCCCTGTGAAGCTAGAAGATAGTGAAAAATCTTAAGTGAAACTTGAGGAGTGGATGTAGGCTTGGTTGAAACCGAACCACTATAAATCTGTTTATCTCCTCTTCCCCAATCTCTTTACTTTCCTACTACTGCTATAGCTATTTAATATACATGTGTTAATCATTTGATTTACCCTGTATGTTAGTTATACTTCATTGTTATTTTGTTTGATTATTTACTGCTAAGTTCATCATTGTGCTTGTTAATAAGTTATTGTACTAGTAGTTAATTTTATTGGAGTATTATTAATCTTAATTTGTAGAAAACTAATTTACCCCCCTCTTAGGTTGCTTTTTGGGTAACACTCTTTAATGTAATGTAATAGATGGATATGTAGTAGACTTTATTGCATGAAGAGTTAGAGATTATGTAGAAATTTCAAAGCATGATGTGTGAGAACCTAGGGTTTGACTTGTGCTGTGTATTTCCTATAATTTTCTCTATCAAATATAAGTTTTGAGAATGTTGGAGTGTGTGGATACATTAAATTAGAAAATGCCAAAATATTCAAAGAAAACCTAATTTTCTTGAAATCGTATGACTTGGATAAATGAAAATTCTATTGATCTTTTACAGAAATTAAAATTAAGTATTGTCAATTAAAGTATATGAAATTAGATATGTTTGAAGTGTTATAAGAATTTTATGAGTTTAGTAAGGGATACTATGGTGAGAAGATAGATAGAAAATTTAATAGGAATTGGGAAATTGGTTAGTTTTATAATAGTGATTGTGTTGTACGAATTATTTGGGATTTGCATAATTGGTTAGTAAATGGAGATGGTTGAGGTTATGTGTTTGTGAATTAAATTAGGAATATGTAATTTATTAATTAATGAACTTGGTTAAAGAATAGTTCGGCAAAATTGTGAAGATAATGAATGTTTGAAAATCATTGGGATTATGAGAGTTTTGAGAACACAAAAAGAAATGATGTATGGTTGTGGAGCTATGTTTTGTGCTAATTGTTTCTTTTGGTAATATTTGTCAAGTGAAGCTTGGTTTAATTGAATCCAAATCTTATATGTTATGGAAATCGGAAGTGTTTGGTTGATATTGATATATGATGAAAGTGCTATATGAAAGTTCTACTTTCCTTTTGGCTAGCACCCGATAAAACATGGCGCATTGGGATAGGTTTCGTTTCTTTCCAGTTGGCGCTTGATAAAGCGTGTGTATTATTGGGCTATATGAAGGTTTTGTTTCCTTTCGTAATCGGTAAAGTGTGGCACAGTGAGATAGGTTCCAGCGCCCTTTCTGTAATGCCCCAAATAATTAACCCTTGGAGACCGCACGTAAAGCCAATAATGTGATCTTGTTTCCAGTTAATCATCTCCATTATATATATACACAAGATATAATGCCTCATCATTTATATTATCATCAAATCTCTATATTACTATTCATTATATTCAAGAGATTTCCAAAAGCATCCCACATGCAATTATACATTCAATAATTCCTAGAATATGAATCTATAGCATGTGGGCAAAATATTTAATATAAGATAATGCCCCATGGGCTACAAGTTCTAAGGTTTATGCCTAGTTACACAAAAATGGTTATCAAAACCCATACATATAGGGCCCTTTGCTTGTCAAAATAAGGCAACAAAGAAGAAGAGCCTCGAGCTCTCAAAACATTTCCCACGCCTCTACTTTGGCGAGATCAGCACATGTTTTCCTACAACAAATCCACTAGGGGTGAGTATTTGGCCTAGTAGAGAAATCTTAACAAAGTATATACATTTTATACAATGTCAAGAGATGAATGCATATGTCATGTCATGCTCAAAATATATTTCTCTCTCGTTTAAGAATCTCATGCACAATGCTCATTCGAAAACATAAAAATTTCAATGATTTCAATTATTAATCAAAGGGTAGTAAATACGATTCAGTAATCCCTAAGCTAGTTTATGCAAGTAGGCATATCAAGCGCTACCTAATCGCCACTTTAACAGCTTTTAATCGGAAGGAACATGGTACCTACTGTGCGGGTTTTTGGACTCTCACTATAGACCTCAAGCCAACTTAATTCCCAACTCTACACCCCATATCCAGACTTACCAAACGTATTTATCCCAAACAATTCACAAGTGAGTTTTAGAACATTTCTTTTCCAAAGTATAATCTCAACGATGCTAATTTGAAGAACAATGAAGATGAAATGAGATGATGCAATTTGCCAATTATTATAAATTTCTCAAAATATCTCAACAATTTGCAAATTTTAACCACAATATCACAACATCATTCTTATTATTTTATCACTAACACATCAATATGCTAATCTCATCAATTTCTCAACAATAACTTTCCATTTCATAGATATTCAACAATAACAATGGACATGGAAATTTCTTTGTTATTTCTCAACAATAATTCTCTACAAGTCATGATTTCACATTTACCTCAAATTTCCCAAATTTCCAAGGTTTAGGGTTTTCACAAAATTAGGTTTCCTCACTTTTAGAAAGATTCTTACACAATAAAACTCCTAATCATCATCATATTTCACATTCTTAGAGATTTGAAGAAAAACATTTGAGGAAACCCCTTTTTGAACATTCCAAAATCTCACAAAAACAAACCCTAACCCAATATGCTCAACAACGATCAAAACAATAAAAGATTTGCAAATGTATATAACTCTAAGAAGATTCCTACCTCAAGCTCTAAAAGGAATATGGAAGAAAAGACCCAAAATTAATGGTACCGAAATGCGATTTCTACCACACAAAACGAAGCTCTCGATGTAATGCCTCGATAATTTTAATCGAAATTATAATTACCAACCTTTATTTCAATTAAGTATTAAAGTCCTTCATCATAATATTTTAATTTAATAATACATAAAGCATTACATGAAATAAAACAAGTACAAGAAATTTCCCAAAGGGATTACACCTTTCAAGGCAAGAACCTTGATATCAAATAATTGGAATTCTGTCCCACGAACACTTAAGGCCGGTGACTGTGATCACATAAAACATTCAATGTGAACTTCTGTGCTCTATCAAGATCTCTACCAATCTCCAGCTAGGTAGAGGTATATCATCACAACCTGAAATGTTTGTTATGATATGAATGAACTAATCCCTAGTAGAAATACTATTAACAGAGCATGTAAATGATTGAAATGTATATGATCATGCTTTGCAGATGCCATAATAAAATTTGCATTTTTCTCTTTAAAATCAATGATGTTCAATGTACAGTTTCCATTCAAAACCTCATCATCAATAATAGGGTGGTAAATACGCAATGAAGTCCCAAAGCAAGAATCGAAAACCATATATATATATATATATATATATTTGTATATTGAAAATATCTACACATTTTCCAGCTCTAAAAACGGCAGGGCTATGGGCACTCAAAATATTTTTCCTTCCACATTTTCTAACTCTACAAACGGTGGGCCAGTGATCACCCCAAAACATTATTTTTTCACATTTTCTGACTCCTAAAATGGCAGGGCTAGTGGACACCCAAAAACATTTTCCCATCTTTGTTCGGCGATAAGCTCAAGGCAGGGCAATTGAACACCTTGACTCTCTGCATAGGTACCAATATAATACACAACTCATTTCCAAAACCCGACTCAGCTACCTCGACTTGTATGCTATTTACCTACTTTCAACATTTCTAAATATCCAAGAGATCATAATAATCATGGAGCAAAGTCATGAAAAATGTAACATGGTGCATGAATTTGTAAATATCTCAATTTACCTAAGGTTCATTAAATACTTCAATAAGTTTTGAACATAATCAATAATCAAAAGAATTTCCAATTTTCACATTCCAACATATCCAATTCTTCTTTAATCACGGTGTACATTTCCAAAAGGTTTCAAAATCAAATTCATACTCATTTCTATTACATCAACTCAATTTCATGATTTAAGATCTAATTGAATAAAACTTCATCTTTTGAGCAAAGTTCAAAACTAGGGTTTGAGTAAAATTGGGGCTTTCCCCTCATTTCATTTTTGAAGTAAATAGTCATTTTCAACAATCATTATTACCGATAATCATTCGAAAACTATCAAAATTTTTGGTGAAAATCCCTTTTTTTATATGTCAACACCCATTTTCTACAACATAATCATCTCATACATAAATATAACTATGAAATTACCACATATACACTTCAAATCAAAGATATACTAAGTTCAAAATACTCCTACCTTAAGGATGAGAGCCAAAAGATGAAGACCTAAGGAGAAACCTCAAAGAAATTACAATTCAATCGGTAAGAATGTTGATCTCCTCGTGCTCCACATTTTTAACTAAAGATTAGGGGTGGATTCTTGGTGAAAATTAGATGAAACAAAGGTTTGGAGGTGAAAAATTTAAAATCCCCAAGATATTGATTTTTGATTATGTATCAATTTTAAACAATAATAATCCCAATCAAACAATCAAAGACAAATTGACACAACAATTTTACGTGGAAAAATCATAATTGGAGCGCCTCCAATTGTCTTGTCCAACGCTGAATCCACAACGTCAATGTCAAATCCACGACGATGAGCCACTTTGGAATCCACCAAAGCTTCAGGCCCAAATTCCCTGGAATCCATCGAAGAACAACTCTCTCTTTTATATTGAATAAATAAAACAACTCCCTTTGATATAATTCACCCAATTCATGATATAAACTCTCATAAATATCAAAGGAAACAAGCAAAGAAGCTCCAAATAAAACCCTAGTACCCAAGAAGAAGATCTGGAAGTCGTACCCTAGAAACTGATTTAATCACAGCTTTATAGTAGGTAGAATTGTGATTGTCACTCGAGCGCAGGAATGGATGCTCAAGCGGTGTGGCTTAAACGCGTGCCTTCGCTTGAGCGATGGAAAGTTCGCTTTAGCGTAAAATCTCAACTCTCAGTACTTTTGTAGGTGAGTAAAACTTTCGAGAGGATTACATCTTCGCTCGAGTGCAAAATCGACTGCTCGAGCGGTCAAACAACTTTGACTGCAATTTCGCTTTTTTCTTTGGGGGCGCTGCCCCTTGACCTTGCTAGGGCACTGCCCTGAACCTGCCATGGGGCGCTTCCCTCTAGACTCCTGTGAGCTGACCGAATTAGTCAGCGAAGTGGCTAACATAATAGGATTAAGATTACAAACTCCTCTACATAGCCACAATTTGGGTTGGATTAACATCTAAATACTCATAGCCTCACTGAAATAAAAGAACGAATAAAATTACAATTGAAAGGAGTTTTGTCAAATGGGATTGCCAATTACAAAAACCTAACAAGAGGTCTAGGGTTTTGGATATGGAGGAGAGGGAGAGAAGAGAGGAAGAAAGAATGAAAAGTTTGGATCAAAAAGTGATTTTAAAGCGGTTGACTTCGAATAGACCACTCGAGTGGTTGCATTAAGCTCTCAGAATCTTAAAATTTTGAACAGACTGCTTGAGTATTAAAAAGTTCACTTGAGCGGACTATGCACACAACTCAAGTACGCAAACTTCGAACGGGCATAACTCTCTTCTTCGAACTCCGTTTTGCGTCATTCTCATGTCTAAATCGAAGCCCTAGAAACAAGATTTCCAATGATGCTAGCCTCACAACCAGATTCAAAGTATGGAGAGAGAGAAAAAGGTAAAAGAGTGAAGATTGCTCATGGGACAATTATCTGAATCAATATTTTTGGTTCAATCTTACTTTACTATTATGATATCACCCTAATCAATGCTCTAAAATCAATCAAAGAGGCTCCAATTACAATAATAAGAGATTCAAGAGCAATCCCACTAGTCTAAGAAGTACGAAGTGTTACACTCGATGTGTTCTCCAAAAATGCCTCAAGAATTAGGGTCAAGAACTCAATGGATCTCGGTGGAAAGGTGAATTTATGAGGATTGGTGGGTGTTTTCTAAAGAGGGGTGAGAGAAAATAGAGTATAGTGAAGTGTAGAGAGAGAGTGTGGAATGAAAAAGTGAAAAAGGGAAATTTATTGCCTTACATACTTTTCAAACCTGACCCTAAACAAACTGCTTGTGTGGTGGATCTTGCACTCAAGCAGTGAAATCAAACTCCCAAAATCTCCCTCTTCTGCAAACAGACCACTCGAGCAGTAAAACCTTCGTTCGAAAGGTGAAATCACACTACTAATATTTTAGAGTTCATAACATAGAATTGGATGGACAGATTTACCGCTCTAGCAACCATAGAACCGATCGAGTGGACTCAATCTTTAAGTGAGGCTAAAATCAACCTTATAGTAATTCCACCATTTTTGGACTTGTTCCAACACCCAAAGACTCAAGTCGACAACTTGGGAATACGATATAGGGTGAGCATGAATAATAATAAAGAGGAGAGTAGGTGACAACACGTGATTCACAGAGTTCAAATGTAGTAAGGATTTTAATATGGAATAGGAAATCTGGATTAGCATTGTTAAGTTGGTTTAAAAAGACTCGGGACATCACACTTCCGGTTTGCACCCGGTAAACTATGTTGTGGTGGCTTGACGAAGCCTGAAATTGTGATGGTGATATTTCGTTTATAAGTGTAATTGTGTTAAGATATATGTACATGGTGGAAATGTGATAGGTACTTGCTTGTTCCCTCTAGGCATATGGCTAGGAAATGTGGAAATGACATTGGTATTCTTTGTGGTTTAGTAAATATCTGGTTGAAATTATCTTTGACTTATATTTTATTGTTGATAGTTGAATTATTGTGCAGTTGCCTTGAAACTTCTTTTGACTTGCTTATCATTTTGGACTGTAAGATTTTATATTTGGAATTAAGTTCAATTAAACAAGTTATTGAAATTCTTCAAATTGCAAAGGTGAAATGAAATATTAATGAATGAGTTTTCAGGAAAAATGTGTACTTATGTATATACAATCAAGTCGAAAGTAAAGTACTAAGTCTGAATATGCACAATCAAGTCGGGTTGAAGACCCTGGACATCATAATTTTGGTTTTGTTGTAATGGGTGTGGGTATCATGCATTTTGAGTGCCCCCCATGTCGGACAAACTTTTCATATTAGTCGTGAATCATTGAGGTCTAAATGTGGCAATTAATCAAAATCTATCCCATAATCCACTGGATTCCATTTTTATCGAGGGACATATTGTGGGACTATGAAAGTCTAAATGACTAAATCTGAATAATCTGTAGTCGCCAAATATAGACAAATTCATTGAAACAACGAAGTTGCCACCTAATTTTTATAGGGAAACTAAGAAATCCTGACTCTTTTCTATTTTAGCCACTAAACCGCCATCACCAGAAAAATGGCTCGAGAGTTTTGGCAACTGAGCACCTCTTTTTGTCCTATCCTAAAGGATAGGCTTTTACTAATTCATTTTTTTAGAGTTTCATTTCCATAATTAGTTCCATTTACCATATTTAATTCATCTAAATTATTTAAACTATCCTATTATCAAAGTGAGGCATATAATAAAGATTTGAAAACTTAAATTAGAATACTTCCATGTTTACAAAATTTTCCTGAATCCAAATAAGGAAACTTTCCAAAGATGGAAAGTGTCCCAAATGTAAACCTTCTAAAATCAGATAGAAGCATTTTAACTAAGGTAATATGACCCTCCAATCATATAGTTATCAGAAATAGTCATATATGGTAAATAAATCACGAGACCATACCAAAAAAGAAAGCACTACTAAATGCATTCACAACCAGAATAATATCAGAATAGGGATATACATTCTCATTATGTGAAAGGGTTATTCGAGCATATCTAAAAATGCAAAGAAATGAGAAAACTTATTCAAAATCTTTAGCACTAAGCACAACAAATAGAAATTAGAGGCATACATGCATGATCATAGATGTTTTTCCTAATGGAATCTAAGGGTTCAATACATGCTAAACATGAGTAAAAACCAAACTTTTACATGAATAATGTTAGTATAATTGTCTGGAGAGAGAAAAAAGAGAGAGAAGAGAATCCCTTTATTATATATCATACTGATATACAAGTACAAGCACTACAAGAATTATGGGATACTGTAGCGTTTGTTTCATGACGTTTAGGAAAACGCCACATTTTTTTCACTACAAGAGAGCCTTTTTAATTTCCGGCAAGTTTGACTTTGTTTGCTAAACACCTTGAAATTGAGAAACTAACAGCACCATAATTTTAATTTATAGCTCAAATCAAAATTTACTTTCAAAAACACTTTACAGTTTGTTCCTCTTCCATTCTTTTTCACAGGGAACCCTTTTCACTTTTTCCTCAAACCCTTCTTTTCAATTTTTAGAGAACCTTGCAGAGTGATTCATACAAAAGTGTTGATTGATTCAAATATTTACTTTAAAGATTTGTTGATAACGATTTACTTTTCTTTTTATTCGATCTAATTTGTTGATAACAATCTACTTTTATCATTATCAGATCAAAACTATTGATTACATTAGTTTAATAGCTCCACTACGATTAGATTATATCTATGATTGAATAGCCTCGGTTTAATTCGAGTTTGATCAACAATTTACAACATCTATTGATCAGTTCAATCAGTTAGTTTGAGTTTCATCACAGGTACTTATTCTCTAATCTATTGTTAAGTTGTTTATATCTTTGTTAAGTCATTTGTTATACCTTTGTCAATGTTCTTCCCTCACTCTGTTCTATTTGCCATCTGATTGTTGTAAATTGTGATTTCAAAATTATGAAGTGTTGATGAACAATTATTTTCGGCTAGATTTTAGCATAGTCCATGTACTTTATCATACTAAGTGCATTATGCTGTTTCAAAAACTAATATATAGCTCAAGCCGTATCAAACTTTTCTTTTAATTATTTTCTTTCATCCCCTCTTATTCATTTGTGCCTATCTTCAAAAAAAATTATTAGGCATTGTTTTGTACTTGAAATTAGTGATTGTAAATTGAAGAGAAAGGGAAGCTAAGAAGAAAATTTCTTAGTTTGGTTTGATTTTCATAATTTCTTTTTTGAAGAGAAAACTAAAAACTAATTTAATATAAAAATAATAAATAATGAATACTCATCATTCTCATTTAGTTTTACCATTTTGGGGGCAAAAATAACTTAAAAAAATTTTAAAATACCATTTTGGTATTTACCTTTTGAAGATAAAGGGGCCAATGGAAAAAGGGATGAAACCTTAAACGTTATTTTAACCTAAACTAACTATCAAAGGCTCTGGCTAGTGAGGAATTTTAATTTACCCATTAATTAATTTATCATTCCAATGTAGGATTTTGCAAATTTTTATAAAACTCTTTTAAATCTCATGCGAATCCTTCCTTTACACCAAACCAACAAACCTAATAAAATCGAATCGTAGCATGTCATTTGTTTTGGTTTCTCAACTAACAAAACCGAAATGTTTGGTTCAGTGCTAAAGAGCTTCGGGAAACATACCAATCATGTCACTATCCAATCCTTCACAACCATTTCCCCATACTCAACAATGCATGAAGAAATTTGCAACGTTGTAAAGGACAAGTGTGCTGCATTCATAATCGTTCCTTTTTACAAACAACAAATGGTTGATGGTGGGATGGAACAATGCATGAAGAAATTTGCAACATGGCAAAGGACAAGTGTGCCGCACTCATAATCATTCATTTTTACAAACAACAAATGGTTGATGGTGGGAAGGAAGCTACCAACCTAAAATTTCAAACGGTGAATCAAAATGTACTAGCAAAGGCTCCTTGCTTTGTTGGCATTCTAGTTGATAAGGGCCTAAGTGGTTCCACACACTTGGCTTCCAGTTAAGCATCTCATAACATTGATGTGTTATTCTGTGGTGGACCTAAAAATCGAACCTTTTGCGATGGTCTCAAACATCACAAAAGGTGCACTTGCTAGCGCAAAAGACTTTTGTGACGAAGTAGCGACAGGAAATATGGAGTGGCAGAAGGGGGCATGACAAAAGATAATTGCGACGGTTACAAACCGTTGCTTTCTTATAGTGACGACAAATTAATGGTTTTTGCGACGGTTTAACCTGACACGAAAAAGCAGAGGAAACATCACTTTTAGAGACAATAGTTGACGTTGCTAAAAGTATTTTTCGCAACGGTCTAAAACGTCGCAAAAGAATAGAATTAAATTAATAACGTATTTACAACAGTTTAAATCGTCACTAATAAAATGCAAGGAACTGATGATTACATTAGCGACAGTTTATTATTTTCGCAAAAAAAATATTTTTATAAAATAAATATATATTTTATTAATTCATTCTTTGTACAAATTATTAATATTTTCTAAAATAAAATACATCCACATCCACGCACATCCACATTCACATTTACAAAATGATATATACGAATAATAATATATGTCTTGTAACAATACAATGTCAACCAAACATTCATTACAAAAATATATAAAACATCCTCCAACAATACTAATAATTTTTAAAAATTCAAGAACTCAAATTTGTATCTATAACAAAACAAAAGTATTGACAGTACAAATAAAAAAACATATATAATATAGCTTGTTTTAGTATCAACAGTAAGCTCCAATATGGATATGCGAAGATATCATCACATACTCAAAAGGGTAGCATCTGCAAAAAGAAACAAAAAAAAAATAACTATTTACAATATAATTAATTTCAAGCTTACAAAAAATGTAATACATTTGATATTTATTTCAATAAATAAATAAGATTGGAACATATACATGAATTGAGCGCCACACAACGTATCTTCCATCAGCTTCTCCATCTGTTCTTAGACCTTAGGATGGTGTTTCCAAACGAGCATTTAGATTTTTCGCTTTTAAGACAAAGACTTTGCAATATACGGGCCCAATTGGAACTCCATCAATTTCACACAGAAATTCATACTAGTAGACATGAAACGGATGTGAGATTAACAACAATAAAAAGGCAATATAGTTGACACAAAACAAAGAACAAATAATCAATGTCAAGAGGCAGAGTCCTGTCTTTTTTAACAAGTCATTTGTGCCAAGTTAGTTGTGTGTGTCAAGTTTCATCGACATCCAACTCCAAAGAGCCATTTTAGTGTGTCAACAGGCTCGAATTTTTTTTCTTCTAAAAGACAAGTTTTCACAAATGGGAATTTGGCTCTAGATTCAAAAATGGAACCTATTTCGAGTCTTGTGTTTTCCTACAAGTCATTTTGTCACACCCCAAATCCGGGAATGACCGGCCGTGGCCCACAGGGACTTAGCCCAAGGCACACGTAAGCCTAAACATGAACCCAAAACCATAAAGAATAAATGTGATGATAGCCCAGAAATAAATAAATCAACACTCAATCCAGTGACATACCACAAGTGAAAACAAGTCATAACCAACTTCCTAAAAACATATATATACTAAATGGAACACAAACTGCCCACAAAATAAAATAATTCTAAATAACATCCAACCACAATGTATGCACAAAACTCGACAAAGCAACCTAAAACAAATTAAATAAATGCCCTAGAGGTCCATGCAATTGAGTCTCCGCTACGCCATGAGTCCACTCTAAGTCCTTCTAACACCTGGAAATGGTAAACAACTAAGTCAGCTGATAGCTCAGTGAGTAGCAACATGGATAGTAAATACAGTTTTGAAAACATGGCTCAATTCCAAAATAAGATATATATCACAGAAACTAGATTGGCATACAGTTTGGTAAATACAATCTGTTTCAAAAAGAAGGTTCCACAATTCAACACTTAAAATACTCATATCTCGCAAGAACATGATAAACGACATTTTCCACGATAAACGACATTTTCCACTTAAAACAGATTATAACATGAACACCAATAATTTTCTGGGTACCAATAAAAACAAATAATCTGCTACACAGTTCTCAAGGCTATAAGCCCCATTGGATCCAATATCGAGCTAAGAGTCATCCTCAGGGTGGCACCTGGGCCTTTTCTCAAAGACGATCCGATTGAAGGTCACCTAGTTGTTTTTAAAGGTCGTTTCCTTACAATCGTTGAGCACTAGAGTCATCACGGCCCAACCCGGATCTGTTCCCTAGTGGCCAGAGTCACCACACACAGTGGAATAATTTCCCTAGACTAAATACACACATGGTCCCAATAATCAATACACATCAGTTTTCGCAAAACATGGTGGTTCATCATTATAAACATGAGACCAAAACAAATAGTTTACAGTATGCCAAGTTCACACATGTTTCAGAAATAATTTGATTCAATTGATAATATAATAATTTATCAAAACAGTTTAGCCTTGAAACAACAATTTAATTTTCCAACAGTTCAGGGTCAGGGAACATTTATAAAAATACGTAGCATGAAACTACTCACCTGAAAACGAAATAATATAATCCTCGAATAGAGTGTAAAAGTCCAACTAGTGCCCTGAACCAAGTATAAAAACTACACGTCACAACTAATTTAAAAATACTAAAAACATAGGAACTAAGTAACCTCAACTAAAGCGCACTAACACGGCTCAACCCAACTCACCGTTACTCTTAAATATTACCTAAGTTCATGTTCTTCAAGGTTTAAAATTACCCAAGACATGGGTTCCGGCCAAAACTTAATTAATTGTGACTTTAAGATAAAACAGAATTTCAAATAAGCCTTCCCAACCTATTCGCTAACTTTGAAAATTACAAAACCCACTCCACGCTATTTGAAAAATTCCAATAACCTCCAGATATGATCTAATATATCCTAAGTTTCAAACCCAATTGGTTTCACTTGATTTGCTTATCAAAATAATTATCTACAATTTATTATATCCAAACAGGTTGTTTTCTGCAGCACTTTAAATAAATTGACGGTTCTCTTAATATACACAAGCAATCAATGCAAGGCCAAATATGTACGAAACTAGACTCGTAGCCGGTTCTAATGACACTAATTTGATAATTTTTGGATTTACACCTAAAGAGAACAACACTCCTGAATTTACTGTTTCGGACTGGTTTCCTGGACAGATTTGAATACCTCAATTTATATGGATTTCGACTCCCAAAAGTTATGAAAAAAATCAGATATGCAATTCAATATGTAATTGATCTACTGTAAAAATTTCAGATTAAAATTCATCCGTTTGATATGGTTTCTTGATTTTTAAAGTTTGCGATTCTGTGTAGAATTTTTGAACTAAGAATTACACCAATTCTTTACACATAAATTTAGCTCCTCAGATTTCTTAACAGTGTATACATATATATACAAAATACATAAACCTACAACCTCTCCATGAATGAATAAAATAATTATAGAATAAGGATGAAGAATAAAGAAAGAAGAGAAGAAAACCTAGGAGGACTAACCTTTGATGATCACACACAATACAACACACCCAAAAGTTCTTTGATTGCAACATCTTCTTCTTCTTTTTTCCTTCTCTCAAACCCTCTCCCGTGGCTGCTGTGTTGTTGCCCTATGTGGTGAACAAATAATAGAGTAGGGTTTATGTTTATTTTATTTTATACTAGTGGTGGGCACACATAGGTCAAATAAATAGATAAATATACAAAACATATATATATGTTATATGCAACTCAAATGGTAAGAGTCTTATATATTAACCTTGTGATTTAGAGTTCAAGTCACACCCTTTTCTCCATTTTTTTAATAATAAATCTTGCTTCTAAATCAATGACTTTCACCATAAATTTATTTTAGGTTTAAAATTAATTAAAAGATCCTCCAATAATATTTAATTTGCACTTAAAGATTCATAATAAAATATTAGAGATTTGTAAAATTATTATTGTCTAATTATTTACTTAATTTTTATATTCGGATTCTCACACATTTGTTCCTAGTTAGTCAAGTGTGTCAAGTTTCGTTGACATCCGATGCCATTTGACTATTTTAGTGTTTCGGAAAAAGAGTTTCTTAATGACAAGTTTTCACAAATGAGAATTAGGCTCTAGATTAAAAATCAAGAATCGATTTCGAGTCCCATCCTTTCCTACAAGTCATTTGGGCCTATTTAGTCAAGTATGCCAAATTTTGTTGACATCTAATGCCGTTTGAACATTTTATAAAAAGAGTTTATAAAGGGTAAGTTTTCACAAATGGGAATTAGGATCTAGATTTAAAATCGGAAATCGGTTTTGAGTTTTGTCTTTTCCTACAAGTCACTTATGCCTGGTTAGTCATGTGTGTCAAATTTTGTTGACATCCGATGCCATTTGACCATTTTAGTGTGCCAACCGGTTTCGAATTTTTTTTCTTCTAAAGGACAAGTTTTCACAAATGGGAATTAGGCTCTAGATACAAAACTGGGAATTGATTTTGAGTCTCGTTGTTTGCTACAAGTCATTTGTGCCTAGTTAGTCATGTGTGTCAAGTTTCGTTGACATCTGACGTTGTTTGACCATTTTAGTGTGTCAACTGGTTTTGAAAATGAGTTTCTAAAGGAACTAAAAATGAGTTTACCATCGGCAATAGTGTCATTACATCCAATCATAATGAACTGAAAAACAAAAGAGCAAGAATTATTGAAAGAAAAATATATAGGATAAAATGTGAACAACAGTTTTTTAAACCTTATTTGGCATTGTCTAACTATTTTATCCTTGAATTTTGATGCAATGATAGTCCAAAAACATACATTCCAATAAAAACCATGAATTTCATTCATATCAATACCACAAAAATGAAAATTGATTAGAAAATCTGTTATATACTTTCCGGTGGTGCATCATCAAACTGGTTTTTCCATTCCCATGTGACAAAGTGATACCTACAAAATCCTTGGTTGAAAGTCAAAAGCTCATAAATGAAAATAAATAAAGTAAAATAGGTTTAAGTTTTGTTAGAATTATAATAAGAAAGTTCTAAGAATTGTAATCAATCCTATTTACTGTGAAGAAAATAAGACAAATTGTGGGTATTAGAGGAGTTAAATCGTCATCAAAAAGTCTAAGCAAGATAATGAATGTAAGATTGATGAGAGATTCTATCCCAAATCATCTTACTCTCTTGTATGGAGATTCAGAAATAGATGAGAAAATTCTTATACTTGACCAAGCATTACAGTAGCTTTTGTCCCACCAACTCTCCAGCCAGCAACACGTAATCCATCTGTCAAAGTTCTGTGCAAATTTGTTCCAATGACAGTATCATGGTAAAGCATGTTGTCTATGTTAAACCACTTCAAGGTATGCCAAGTTCACCTACAAACTGATGTTTCAAGTTTCAGTTGCTTGACATGGCCATCCAGTAATTGCAAATGCCACACAAAACAACTTCGTACCCATTAAAAATCTTGTTCACCATAATAACACTTTGTTAGCAACCAATGACCAGTGATAACATCAAGATAATAACACCTTGTTCGCATCTTTTCATTTGCTTGTAAAGAGGGGGGGGGGGGGGGGGGGGAAGGAAAAGGAATGCGAAAAAAAAAACATTAATCCTTGTTTCTCTAACATGGAAAAACAGGGAAATAAAATATGTGCAAAAATGTTGAATTACAAACTTGCTTTTGTCCACACTAGAACAGAATAGCTTATCGCATCTTTTTCTCAAGGGCTTCATTGAAATGGCATTCAAAATCTCGCATAGAGCTCCCAAGCCTTCAAATCGATGCAAGCTTGCAGGACCTACATAGAACTGAAATCTTAGACCAAACTTTTTTTATTCAGGGGAAGCTATGTGTTTGTGTTTAAGTTAAAGCCTTATTGATTCTTTGGTATGTATCATTCTCATATCTTAAAAAAAAGAAGAAGGAAACATGGAGAAACTAATTCTACAGATCAAGTGGAACCAAAGGGGTCCCATTATTATAGAACATGTTGTCTTTGTTCACTAGATCATCTAATTCCATTCATGCAGATCTTATTAAGCACTAGCCTGCATTAAGCACTCAATAAAATAATCCAACTAAATTCCCCATTGAGAAAAATCAACAAATAATTGAATCAAAAATTATGGAACCATTGATAAAGTGTAGGACACCAACTGGAGTTTTGAGAATATGCATTCAAATGAAAAGGCGATGATGAAGGGGAGAGAGGGATTGAAAAGTGAAGTAACCCATCTTTTCTTGCTTGCAGAAATATTAAGGGATAAACAACAATTTAATATTTTTAAAAAAATACTACCTCATCGTTTGGACTAAAGAACCACTTTATTCTGTCACAGAGTATTTCACTCAGCTCAGTAAGTCAAAAAGTTTGTCAAGACAATAAATTTGATCACAGCATATTGGGTGAGAACCAGTGAAAGGAAAGTGACACTCTAAGTTATGAGAGCAAAGCGAGTGACAATAAATTAAATAAAACGTAGAAAAATTGACAATTCACATAACATGATAAGTGAATCTATGAAACACATAGCATTAATTCACATAACATGCATCTATGAAATCACACATAAGATCTAGTGGCAGAAAACTTCATTTTCAGGTTAACAACATAAAACAAATTTAGAACTCAACTATTTTAATTTTCCCCCCTAAATTTATTTAATTCTGCTTCCTTAGAGATATAGAGTCCTTATAATTAAGGCTTAATGGCCCACTAGTAAACTGCAATTATTGATGCTAAGCAATGAGTTCATGCTCAACAAAATGGATAAAACAATATTAAGTGAATACTCATGAAACTAGTATATAAATCCACAAAGGAAATCAAATGTAGATCTCAAAAGATGACTTACTGAGAAGGAGAATCAGTAGAGGGTCGTGTTCGACTGATCTGCTACATCAAGAAGTTGACTTTGGCATTGTATTCTGTGCAATCGGACTCCAAGATCTAAATTCTTTCTACCAGCTCCTCGTTGATTCATCATTGCTCTTCAGCCTCCCTTGTAGTAGCCTCATTATCTCTCTTGAGCTGGGCATGAGTACAAATTTGAAGAGAAGTGGTAGGTATGATCAGCATAAGTTTAATTGTCAGATTTCTCTTTGTCATAATGGTTAAAAACAGAACATATATATGTAGAGTATTATTGCAGTCAGTTAGTATGTTTATTAGAATAAATAATAAAGGCCACGTGAATAGGTGCAGTGAGATATTTTGTCTTTTAGAAATTAAACTAAGATATTATTAGTAATCATTAATTTTAACGAAACCAAAGGAGTTAAATTGCATGTGATGACTTCATCATCACTTTTAACTAATCACAAGGATTTGAATCAACACAAGACAGACATACAGACAGAGAGCAAAATGACGAAATCAAAGAGGGATTTAATAAAAGGACTCCTAGAACCAAATACATCTCATCATCATATAGTATATATTTACTACTACTAGTATATCCAAACTGAACTTATCTGCATAATCAAAACAAGAAGAAAATAGAATGTACCACTTACTTGAAGGTATGCAATCAATGTTTCTTTATCCTCTTTATCAGTCCACGATGGCACATTTTGTGTGACAAATGGCCTACTGACAATTCCTAATTCATTGGTAAATTTTTCAGATGCTTCACCATGTGGTCGTCCACTAACCTTACAAATCCCTGCTTCCTTGAGATTCTTAATACTTTCAAGGAAAAAAAAAAGTAATACTCCACTAATGAGAACAAAGCCAATTAATAGATAGATTGATAGATAGATAGAGAGAGAGAGAGCCAAACAATATTAAAAAGTATAAAAAGATCTCAATTACATAGATATAATCAAAACTACAAACAAATCCATAATTGAATTGATGAAAAAAAATATATTTCAAAGGAGAACATATTTCGTCCAAAGAAAAGAAAACAAACTTGTTATGATTAAATTTACACCTTTTGGTTATTTATCATATGTTTTGACAAGAATGAACATAGCAATTACATACAAACAAAAATTAGAAAACAAGAACCACATAAAGTAAAAGGCCTAAATAATTCCTACCATCAATAATAAAACAAGTAACCATCCTAAGTTAAAGCTTAAATTCCTACAATGCATTGAAGCTATTAAAGGAAAAAAAAAATAAAAAAACCTTCATCCATAATTTAGTGTACTGCACATTGCAAGTGGCAACATCATGTGTATCCAATTAAACTAGTTTGTCCATTATATAAAAATCTTTAGTTTTATTGTAAGTTTAGTAATAGAAAACAATGAAAATTGCCTTTCTAGATAATTAGACTTTTTTTCCCCAGCTTATTTAAGTTATTTTTTGCTTCATAGCACCAAACACTTTGCTACATAGATTTTCAAAGTAGGAAAAAAGCATAGCATTAATAAGTTGTGAAACAAACATGGTCGTTAGGTGTTGTGTAGTTAAAACTTGAATTCAAATTTTCAATTTCTTTTCACGGCAACCAAGTGATATTTTGAATCGAGTTGATAATTTAAAAAAAAAAAAACATAAAGAAAAAGAAAAAGGGCAATAGAAAGTCAAAAGCCTCATCACTGGGAATAACGTAACGAATGAGCAAACACATAAAATCAACACTGTTTACTTTCCTTAGATTTCTTTTATAATGGTTCTAGTTTAGACCTGACCATTTCGTGCTTTTGAACTCGAGAATCCATGTCCTTAACTATTGTTTATCTTATTTTCATCTTGTTACTAGTTGAGTTTGGTTATTTGGGAGTTGTGATTGCATTTGAAATAGGTTTATGAGTTAGTTTTTTAAAGAGTTGTTGCCCAGATTTTTTCTTGTTCAGTCGTTCAGTCTTTCTTGCACTCCAGCGGTCTTTACAGTCTACAAAACTACTAGAAGTGTGGTATCTTCGCTCGAGCGGTCTTTCTTGCGCTCGAGCAACCTTTTGTAAGTTTGAACTTTTGGGAGGGGGTTATTGTGCACTAGAGCGGTGTTGTTGGTCACTCGAGCGGTGTCACTTATTGTGTTTGACGCTCGAGCAGTGTTTTGGTCACTCGAGCGGTCTGCGCCTATATTAGTCCGAGAAAACGCCATTCTGAGACACTTTTTTATCTCTTCCTCTCTCTAAACATTTTAAAACCCTAAATCTTCACTCTCTCTCTCTAGTTTTTGCACTCTAGCTCCAAATACTCCTAATCCATTGGTTTCCTCACCCTAGCCCTTTGGCGAAAAAGATTGAGCACGTCGAGGGCTTCATTCTAATCGGAGAACTCGTTGTTTTCGGCTCCTCCAAGCTTCTACCTTTTTCTCTCTCTTCTCTTCTACTTTGAGGTAGGGATTTCTTCAACCATTAATATGGTACTTAGCTTAGTTAATTGCCATTTGAAAAGGATTAGTGATTTGGGGGTTTTTGGTTGAACTTAGGGTTTGGTTTTGGAAAGTAAAAGAGGGGTTTTTCAAATAAATACTGAGACTATTGTGGAAGGATGCATATTGTTGGGTTGTGTTGAAATTTTGGAAACTTACTCTTTAAATGAGATTTTAAAGAAAAAAGGTGATTTTGTTGGAAAATCATTGATATTTGCTTTATGGAAGTAAAGGAAAAGATGTTGGGCTTTGAAAAAATATGGAGAATGTATCTATTGATGATGAGAGTGGAGTCGAATATTTATTATCGCTTCCATTTTGAAATTTATGAGATTTTATCTGTTATTGGAAAATTATCTGGTGTGTAGAAATATATGTTTTGGGCTATTAGTGGAGGATAGTCTTGATTGTTGTAGAAATTGATGAGGATTAGGTTAAATTGAAACCAACTTCTCATACATTGTGCATCGAGCATCATTTCATACTTGAACATTCAAAATGTATTTGTTTTTTTAGAAAATGGGCTGTATACCTTGGTGAATTTGGTTAGGGGTTGTGGTTGTGGTTGTGGTTTATATTTTTAGCCTGTGTGTCCTTGGTAAAAGTCCAGAAAGCCGTGCGGTTAGATGCCGATCCTTCAGGTTAGTGCCGGTAAAATGGCTTTGGTAGTGCTTATATAGCCTACTGGCAGACACGTACCTAGAGATTCTCAGCGTTTTGTATCCACTGTCCTATTTTCTATTATAAAAGGATTATATTCATGAATTGATTCATAATCTAGCATTGCTTAGTTTTGAAATGGAAAATGAGGGATGTTTGACAAATGGCATGCATGTGCATTCACGTTATAACTTTTTTAAGTTTCATATATTGTGTTAGAGTATCTCAACTGGGCTTTGGCTCACTCTATGTGAAAAATAACTTTTAGGTGCTGATGATATGCCTCCACGACGTAGCTTGGGAGAACTCAGAGCCATATGCTTCATTTTGTTTATTTGATGTAATTATTTTTGTTTAAGCCTCAGTGTTTAATTGTATTAAGTTAAACTCATTTTGTTGTACGCAAGTATCGACTTGGAAAGATGTAGCCATTAGGGCATATAATTATTTGGTTTTACTTTTATTTTAATTCATGTATCCCTACCATATGCTATAGATTAAGAAGCTAGGATTTATGAATGTATATTGCATATGTCATCTTTTGTATCGATCAAAGTTACATATGAAATAGAAGATATGATGTTAATGATCATTGTTAAGAATGTCATGTGATGGGTTATTGTTATTTATTTCGTGGCGTGATAACTTAGTATTAGAGCTATTAAGTTTGAATCCTCTATAATGAGGGATTACGATCACCTTGTGGAGGCAGCAACTCATTTAGAGACCGTGATCCAGGCGGAGGAGGAGCAGACGAAGGGCTCTAGGCAGAGGAGTCCAGAAGTTCAAGGGGAGACTCAGGACAACAAAAGGCAAAGGGAGAAACTGTAGACGTCCCCGAACGCCCCGGGAGGAACGAGCTCCCGTTCTGTTCATACTGGGGTCACTACTGCTCAGGACTCTCAAATTTGTCACGGTTCTAAGTCTGAACCAAAGAGTCCAAATCCGGCAAATCGTTTTGAGAAAACTGATTTTTGAAAGAAGTGCCAAACATGGACTGCTTTGCCAGATACAGAGTCGCCACCTAAATATTTTATTTTTTGGGGAAATTTAGGAAACCTTGACTCGGTGCCAAAGGCCACGTGTCCGTCATCACCAAAGTTGCCTCGGCTCGGGAACTTGGGTACGATTGGGGAAGGTCACTTCGTGAGCACCCCCGCTCGCCCGGTCAAAGACCAGCCTCTACTAACCATGATATCTATTTTTGAAAACTTTGTATGTCCTTATTCCGGTTATTAGCCTAGGTTACTATGTGATGCACACAGCATATAAGTATAGACTGGGTCGCCCGAATTGGAACAAAACATTTCATGCTTGTTTATTTGAAAGATGGTTTGCTACTAGAAAGTAGGCTTAAAATGCAGATTTTGCCACCCGCAGGTGGGCTTAGAAAAGATGGTTTTGCCACTATCTAGTGGGCTTAAAACAAATATTTGATGAATTATTCCAATTTAAATAACCCAACCTTCACCCACAGGCATTCAGGCAATTATATCACATAAGCATTTAGCCTCATGGTAAGCATGCTATCATGGCATTCACTCACACGCATGCAAGGATGCTAAAGCATAAAACTTACCGAGTACTCCAAGCCAAAATGGAAATCATATTAGAAATCGTGCATGATCCTAAGTATACAGAAATGCCTAATGCAACACATGCAAAATGCAACTATAGCAGGCTCAGCTATTCTAAACATGGCATATGAAATGCTACAGCTAACATGTATTCAATTTTGGAATTGAAATACTATGCAGTTAGTATGATGCGCCGAGCCCGGTGCATGCAAAACAGATGAATGAATGCAAACATGCTATCATACTGTATGCTAATTGAAATATGCCCTAATCTAACCATCATAAGCAGATAAATAAAAGGGAAGAAAGACGTGGGGTTGGAAGACATACATCACACTCACGCACACTTATTACAATTATGCCCTCGCACAGAGGGTCCGAATAAAAGAATATTACAGTCCAAATATTACAGTCCAAATAATATACAAATTCCTAATTAATTAACAAATCAAATAAGAAAATAAATAAAATTGGCATGCAAGCCAAGGACTGCCTTGCTTCTGATGGATGATGCATGTCCGGGTTGCCTTGCGTGGAAATCCACCGGGATGCCCCAATTAGCCTCTGTTTAGCAGTTATTCTTGAAACGCGTGCCAAGCCCCGAAAAGTTGCTGATTCTTCATTTTGCTGCAACAGAGAGCAGGAAAGGGGCATAGCAATGTATTTTCACAAATATATGCATGCCTCGATCCTCGTGCCACCAATCACGCATACCGAGGCATGATGGCCGAGGAGTCGAATTGCACAATTCAATATAGGATGAATGCACATGAAAACACAATAAAACCTAACTCCATCATGGATAATCCGGAGTGTCGGCGACTGGGGAATTGAGACACATTCCGTCACACGGAGTACGAAATGCACCTCGTTTCCCATGCCCGGGCTAACTCCTATTCCGAACACGATGCAATATACTTGATATGCATGAAATGCAACTAAGATACAATCCTAACATACACAATCCTATGAAAATGAGATGCCTCGAAATGCGTGCACACGGGCACGCAAACCGAGAAAATGACAGAATGCGATCTAAGATACAACCTAGTATGCACTAAGCCGTAAAAAATGAGATGCCTCGAAATGCGTGCACACGGGCATGCAAACCGAGAAAATGACATACGCAATGCAAATGACATGGAAAAATGATATGGACTTACGCTAACATGAGAGAGCCTCAACCACACTCACATAAGAGGCCGATGGATAAAAATGAAGTGCCTCGAAATGCGTGCACACGGGCACGCAAACCGAGGCAATGGCATACGCAACACAATATGGCAAAAATGGCATATAGAATGCAACATGGACTTATACTAACATGAGAGAGCCTCAGCCACACTCACATAAGAGGCCGATGGATGAAAATGAAGTGCCTCGAAATGCGTGCACACGGGCACGCAAACTGAGGCAATGGCATATGCAATGCAAATGCATGGAAAATGATATGCAAACATGTTAATGGATTTTTAGCAATGAAATGTGGGGGAAAACAGCCCCGAAATGAGGCGAGAACACACCCGATGCATGGAATCTCTCCCGAAATGCAAAATTAGGCACATAGAATGAACTACAGCTATACAAAGCATGCAAAATTGGTACATGGAATGAAAAGACAGAAGCAAGGCAGCCCCAAAATAAGCATTTTACCAGTACAAATCATGGCCAAACAGCAAGCAAAGATAGGGCAACAATGGCATGCAAAAATGGCCCTAAACATGAGATTATGAAGCAACTCACAGCTGCTAACTCCAAATAGGTTAGGGCCCTTCAAAAACATTGAAGAGGGGCCAAAAATAAGACACTTTACATAACTGTAAAAACCCTAAAAACAAACATAGATATGGCTAAGCTCTTATGCAAGAAAAAGGGCCAAAGGGTGGCCAAAGAGGCAAGTGGTATATGCAAAGCCCAAACTGAAAAATTCCCTTCTACAACATTGAAGAGGGACAAAAAATATGACTATTTACAGAACTGTAAAAACCCCAAAACAGTATACAAACATGCTAGAAATGTAATGCAAAATGAGGCTCAAAAGTGGCTTATTACACAAAGTATACAAAATATTCATCAAAAAGCCAAAGGGCCTTAATGAAACATGAAGAATGGGACAAAATAAGACTATTTTTAGTACTGTAAAAAGGCCAAAAACCGAAGCATGATAGGCTGCCAAAACATGCAAAAATGGGGACCAAAGAGGGAATATAAAGGCAAGTGTAGCATGGAGGTCCCAAACAGTGTTGAGCCCTTCTTTAATGTTGAAGAGGGGCTCAAAATAAGCCTGTTTTTAGTTCTGTAAAATGCCCAAAAATGAAAGCATAATGGGCTGCCAAAGCATGCAAGAAAAGGGGACCAAGGAGGGATATAACATGAAGTAGCATATGGAGGTTCCAAACCATGAAAGGCCCTTAATAAAACATGAAGAATGGACCAAAATAAGACTATTTTTAGTACTATAAAAAGACTAAAAACCGAAGCACAATAGGCTGCCAAAGCATGCAAGAAAATAGCATTTAAGGAAGACATTGAAGCAAGTGCAAGATGGGGGGCTGAAACAGGGCTCAAATAGGTACTCAACCGCTTCATCCCCCTCAACCGAGTGGTCGGCAAGAAACTCTGCTACCGCTCTTCCTTTTACTGACTTGCGCGTTACATACTTCAAATCAAATTCAGAGAGCAACAGCAGCCAACGAGCTAGCCTACCCGTAAGTGCTGGTTTCTCGAAAAGGTATTTGATGGGATCCAATCGTGAAACCAACATTACAGAGTGAGCTAACAGGTAGTGCCGCAGCTTCCTGGTAGCCCATACCAAGGCCAAACAAGCCTTCTCCAGCGGTGTATAGCGGGTCTCGTAATCCAGCATCTTTTTGCTCAGATAGTAGATGGCCCTTTCCACTTTGTTTTCTGACTCCTGCGCGAGCATGCAGCCCATGGTAGTCTCAGTTACCAAAAGGTACAATATCAACGGTCTCTCCAGCTCTGGTGGTGACAACACGGGCGGGTTCTGTAGATATTCTTTGATCTGCTCAAAAGTTGCTTGACATCGGCCGTCCCATTGGAATTTCTTTCCTTTCTTCAGGAGACCAAAAAGTGGTTCACAAGTCAAGGTTAATTTAGAAATAAACCGTCTTATGAATTGCACTTTACCCAGAAAGCCTCACACCTCCTTTTCAGTCCTTGGTGGTGGCATTTCTAAGATGGCCTTGATTTTGGAAGGGTCGACCTCGATGCCCCTTTGTGTAATCAGAAACCCTAGCATCTTCCCTGCTGTAACACCAAAAGTACACTTCTGGGGATTCAACCGCAGCCGAAACTCTCTGATCCTTTGAAAGAATTTTTGTAAGGCGGTGTAGTGGCCCTCTCTTTCTTTGGACTTGACAATCATGTCGTCTACATACACCTCGACCTCTTTATGGATCATATCATGCAATATTGTAGTTGCTGCCCGTTGATAAGTAGCTCCAGCGTTTTTCAACCCGAATGGCATCACTCTATAACAATATGTACCCCACGGGGTAGTGAATGCAGTCTTCTCCCGGTCTTCGGGTGCCATTACTATCTGATTATAGCCTGAGAAACCATCCATAAATGAAAGCAAGGCGTGTCCTGCCGTGAAATCCACCAATTCATCAATGTGTGGCAAGGGAAAGTCGTCCTTCGGACTGGCCCTGTTCAAATCTCTGAAGTCTACACAGACCCGAATTCTGCCATCCTTCTTTGGCACCGGAACAATGTTGGCCAACCAAGTTGGGTATTCGGATACCAGCAGGAACCCTGCGTCAATTTGCTTGGTGACTTCTTCCTTAATTTTGAGAGCCCAGCCCGGGCGGATCCTTCTGAGTTTCTGTTTGACAGGGCGGGCCTCGGGATCAAGAGGGATCGATCTCAGGATCGATTCCAGGCATGTCTTCGTAGGACCACGCGAAAACATCTTTGAAATCTTTTAATAAAGCGACTAAGCGCTCGCGTTCCTCCGAAGACAACGTGGACCCGATCTGGATCAGCCGCGGGTCCTTCTCAGTACCAACATTCACAGTAGTGATTTCATCCATTAAGGGTTTAACGAATCTTTCCTGCTCTTGATCAATTAACCGTTGCAAAACCGGAGGAATTTCTCCCTCGTTGTTTTCATCAAAATTTTGAAAATCCTGATTTAAGCAATAAATCAAAGGCACAGAAAAATACTCAGAAACCACATCCACATCATTCTCATTAAATACTTCCAAGCCGTCGGATTCCTCTGTTACAACAGACTCAAAAGAAAATGAAAATGACGACCTAGACAGGACTGTGGCATCCGGGTTATCACCCCCAGGAATACCGGACTCAGACTCAGTCGAGCTGGAACATGATTCCGACGCACAAGATTCGGTGGAATCAGATTCCGGCTCACTACCTGACCCGGTGCTGCTAGATAAAAAGCCTTCTTCAAATTGCCAGATGAGAGAAGGTGCGATAGATGCATCCAAGATCGGCGCTGGGAAGCCCGCAGCTATTTCATCCCCAATCATAGAAATCGAAGAGTTATCCCCCAAGCACTCTTGGTCGATCGGAGGATCTGAAAGTAGACAAGCCAGTGCTACCCCCATTTCAAGCTCGGTGCGCCCAGAATCTACTGCTCCACACTGCTCAACCTCAGTTGGTGGGTCTGTTTGTGCTTCGGCAACGTCATCCCCAGGTAATTGTAAATCGAAGAAGATTTCGAAACCAGGCACGCGCTTCTTCTCCGCGTTCAGCCATGGTTCTGTGAAGCCGCAGAATGGAAAGTCTTCCCCCTCCCAGACGAAGCGTCCGTTTAGGGTACCCCAGATGGGCCTATGCATTAACTTGAACGGCTTCCTAGCCTTCTTTGCTCTGGCCCTTCCGGCCATTTCTTTCCCTTTCCTCACCCAGTCCTCTTTGGTGGGCAGATAACCCAATCCAAAGGTGTGAGGGTTGTGTGGCACTTCGGCCGATACCGCGACGCCCTTCCGGCCGCTTCTTCCTAATCCCATTCCGGGGATATGTTGTTGCTTGTTCATGAGGTAGACAGATTGAGCACTGACGTACATACCCTCATTCACAGCCATGACATTCTGCACCACTCGAGCCTCGGCCAAAGTGAACCCCGATAAAAACACATCCTCCGTGCCGTGATCGATCTCCAAGACAGGTGTGGACACTTCCGGCGGTGGATGGATTGATGAATTCCCAAAAACGATCGCTACCCTTTTCCCGTGAGGGTACTTTAGCATTTGATGTAGAGTGGAAGAGACTGCCATGACCTGGTGCAACCACGGTCGTCCTAAAAGTAGGTTAAAGGTTGCGGGAACGTCCAAGATATGAAATTCAATGCTGTATTGTCCTGGACCAACCTTGGTTTGAATTTTAACAGTCCCCATCACTTCTCTGCTGGTATTGTCGTATGCTCTGATCACTTGAGTGGTTGGGACGAAGTCGACGGGCTTCAACCCGATTGCATATGCCGTTCTGGTCGGGCAGACATTAATCGCAGACCCGGTATCAACAAGTACCACCGGTATCCACTTATCTCTACATTCCACAGAAATATAGAGAGGTTTGTTATGATTTGTGCCCTCAGGCGGTAGTTCCTTGTCCGAAAAGGTTAATGCCGGGGAACCTCCTCCCGGAAAAACCAGCCCAACTAGCTGTTCAGGCGTGGTGTCTATGGAGAGTTTGGACTTGTCCATAGCAGATAGGACAGCTTCCCTATGTACTCGTGATGCCATTAGCAGTCCCCAGATGGAGATGTCTGCTTGTATCTTTTTTAACTGTTTCAGCACAGCTTCCTCTTCAATCTGCTTCTCCTTCTGTTTCTCCGCTTCTCTATCCTTCCCGGATGCCTCGGGTTGGTCCAGGTGTGGGGGTTTGAAGTACCGCCCACTTCTCGTCATATGGTCAACCTCATCGAGGTACCAAGTGTCATCCGGTTGATTATTTCCCCAGTCTTCATCCGTGTGGGCAAGACATAAGTCATCGTCTTCCCACCACATTCCGTTGGCAGCCAACGGACACCTGTCTGGCTCCGGTTTAGTTGCACTCGCAGTACTCCCTGCCCACATGCTCGTAACATTCTCTATTTTCGTGCACACAGCACTTTCAGTCCCCTCAGGGCCTTTAGCTTTCCTAATTCTCTCAGCCTCCTCAAACTTTTCTTGTTCCAGCTGCGTTGGTACAGCTGGTTGTTCAACAATTCCTGTATCCATAATGCCCAAGTCTCGAGCGGAATTCTTAACACCGGCGCTCTCCGGCGATACAACTTGACTTCCGGCCATTCCGGCCACAGCTGATACTCCTTCCCCTGCCGGGCTCTGTTCTGGTTGGGCTTCCCCTACTTCATCTGGTTGATCCTCGAGCCATCCAGTGGCCTCTGCCGATTCCTCATAGTCGAACCAGTTGATTGCCGAATCCCCCGGCTCCTGGTCATCGAAAAATTGCAGGCTGGCAAAGTCCTCCTCTACGGCTGTCAGATCATCTGCCCCTAACCCAGATCCATCCCCCCGGATCATGCACAGCTCTCCTGTCTCTGGCAATTCTATACTTAGCCCAATTCGGCTCGTTGATAGGATGTACTCGCTTGGATCATAGGCTCCCCCAGCAAAACTCTGTCCAGTCCCAGATTCAACAATCTCATTCTCTCCCGAAATCTGCCCTACCCCATCTTCGACGGTCACCACCGTCGGTTCTGGTTGGGTTTTGGAGATGTCCACCATGCACAAGAAGTCAGTGCAATCGGGGAGGAACACCTCCGGCTTGGGTAGGTGGGATGGGGTAATATAGATACTGGGATCGTAAGATGCGACCCCAGTTTGGATAAAATTGATTCTATTGGGAGGGGGAGCTTGGTTATGTGGTGGGAGAGGGTTGGTTGTGCCATTGGGTTTATCGGGAGGCGCGATCACCTGTTTGTCGATAAGGTCTTGGATCTCATGACGCAATCTAAAACAACGGTCGGTGTCATGACCGTGTTGTTGGTGATATGCGCAGTACTTTGCTGGGTCATGAGAGGGAGGGAGTGGATTCGGTAGTGGCTTCAGCTCCAGGGGTTTCAAATGCTTTTTCCTGATCAATACCCCTAGAGCTTTGGACAGGGGCATATATAATGGAGTGAAGGTTCTTTGGCCTCGAGGTTGGAATCTGGTGGTTTGTGTGTTGCTTCCGGACGCGCCGGAGAAGGGTGTGGCAGCCATGGGCCTTGGAGGGGGAGGGGGAGTGGTGGTGACCATACTGACTTCCGAGGCTCTTGTATTTGCAGCGCCACTCGGGCCCGCATTGTTGTTACGGTTGAAAGTCCTCCTCGGTTGTTCCCTGTCGTGGTCAAACAGTCCTTGTTTCATTGCATCTTCGATTTGCACCCCCATCTCGTGTAAATCTGAGAAAGTAGGAAAGGGGATTACAATCATTCTCTGCATCAACTTTGGGTGGAGATTGCGCACAATCATCCGGATTTGGTCCTTATCCGTGGGCCTTAGAGTCATCATTGATGCCTTTGCCCTCGATCGGATTACAAAGTCCGAGAAAGTTTCCTTGGGCTCTTGCCTTGTCGTTTCAAGATCACGAGTTGTAATCTCGATCTGAGTGTTGTACGAATATTGCGCGACAAAGGCCTCAGCCATTTCATCCCAATTCTTCTTCACTTCATCCTCTAACTTTGCGTACCAGTGGGCGGCCACACCCGACAGGGTTCGGCCGAATAATGAAAGCTTCTGTGGTCGTGTTAGGCCCATTGGCCGCAAGATGTCTGAGAACAGTCGGAGGTGGACCATGGGGTCCCCGGACCCGTCAAAGCGGTCAATTTGAGGCATTTTGAACCTATCAGGCAATGTTACGGCCACGTCGGTATATCCATCCTCGATATCCGGGATAGCCTTGACCCCCTAGGATTTCTTGAAGAGCTTCTCAAGCTTGCTCAATTTCAGAGCTGTATGATCAACCTCGAACTCGAAGGGAGAGTCCGGGTGATTGGGTGTATGGACTTTGGACAGTTGTGGCGGAAGCGGGGGCGGAGCTGGCCCCGTTGGAAGATTCGTGTCCTCTTGTAAGTTTTGGAGATTTGGCACAGCGTTCTGGGTGTTTGGCGGAGCGTTCTGAACAGTAGGTGTTGGCTCAGGTAATGGAGCCCCTGCCGAAGGAGGAATTTGGTATGAAGCAGATGCCGCATTCTGCTGTTGCAGTCTGGTGATTAGTTCGGCCTGTTGGGCCATGATCGCGGCCTGCTGTTTGGAGAACTCCGTTTGTCGGGCGGCATCATCATGCATCTGTCTCATGCTCTCTTGCATCTGGCGCATTAGAGCCTCCATCCCTGATGTATTTTGTTGATCCATCTGCCTAACTGGTATGTCTATTTCAACAGCAGTAATTGAGACCTCAGTCCTATAGTCCTCTGATGAAGTAACCCACTGCTTTGACAACCTCTGTTCTGACACACTGCGCTTTTTCGGCTTTCTTTTGGTAACGGGGGGTAGAGAATGGAACATTGGCTGTCCGTCGATTAGATCTTCAGATCGATTGAGTCGACGACCTCGTGTCCAAAGTGCTTGGGGAATTCCTGTTGGGTTGGAAGCAATTGTGCTAGAACTGACCTAGCAAAAGATAAATAAAGCAAAAAGGAAATAAATAAACAGATAAACAGACAGTATAACATCTTAAAATAAAATGCATGACACACAGCCGGGCATAACAACACACAGTCAATAAGCTGAATACACACTGTCCTCAAACACTGATTATTGTCCCTGTATCAGTGTCCCCTACCCGCAGATAACTAATTCTCAAATACTGGCTGATGCCCGCAGGCCTGATACCCATACTACTGAACTGATGCCCGTAGGCCTGATGCCCAAACTCATATACTGAACTGATGCCCGCAGGCCTGATGCTGACAATACTGAACTGATGCCCGCAGGCCTGATGCTCAAACTCATATACTGATACATGCATTCCTGTAGAGACGCACTCTAAAGCACATAACAGATAAGTGAGAGCCAAAACACCCCTATGTTGGGGTAGGGTTTCCCTGTCCTATCTTGTCAGGAGCTAGGGTTTCACTATGCACACAGCGGTTTCAAACAACCTATAAACGGGTAAGCAACCTGTCCTAGTTTGGAATGGTCACTATGGATCCGAATATGCACTAGGTCGAATGGTCAAAGAGGGTGCCCCGGTAAAACCGGGGTTTGTGTTCCCATACTGGCAGAGCCCACAACCGGTCAGCCTTATGGTCATGCCTTGACAAGACAAGCCTCCGGCAAACCGTTCAGGAATAGCAGATGGCAAACACGGTGTCCTAGGTGCACCAATGCAAATGCAATGCAAAGAAACACACAAGTGTAGTCAAAAATAGATATCATGAGTTCGAGTCAAGTTCTCTAAATCCCCAGCAGAGTCGCCAGAAACTGTAGACGTCCCCGAACGCCCCGGGAGGAACGAGCTCCCGTTCCGTTCATATTGGGGTCACTACAGCTCAGGACTCCCAAATTTGTCACGGTTCTAAGTCTGAACCAAAGAGTCCAAATCCGGCAAATCGTTTTGAGAAAACTAATTTTTGAAATGAGTGCCAAACATGGACTGCTTTGCCAGATACAGAGTCGCCACCTAAATATTTTATTTTTTGGGGAAATTTAGGAAACCCTGACTCGGTGCCAAAGGCCACGTGTCCGTCATCACCAAAGTTGCCTCGGCTCGGGAACTTGGGTACGATTGGGGAAGGTCACTTCGTGAGCACCCCCGCTCGCCCGGTCAAAGACCGGCCTCTACTAACCATGATATCTATTTTTGAAAACTTTGTATGTCCTTATTCCGGTTATTAGCCTAGGTTACTATGTGATGCACACAGCATATAAGTATAGACTGGGTCGCCCGAATTGGAACAAAACATTTCATGCTTGTTTATTTGAAAGATGGTTTGCTACTCGCAAGTAGGCTTAAAATGCAGATTTTGCCACCCGCAGGTGGGCTTAGAAAAGATGGTTTTGCCACTATCTAGTGGGCTTAAAACAAACATGTGATGAATTATTCCAATTTAAATAACCCAACCTTCACCCACAGGCATTCAGGCAATTATATCACATAAGCATTTAGCCTCATGGTAAGCATGCTATCATGGCATTCACTCACACGCATGCAAGGATGCTAAAGCATAAAACTTACCGAGTACTCCAAACCAAAATGGAAATCATATTAGAAATCGTGCATGATCCTAAGTATACAGAAATGCCTAATGCAACACATGCAAAATGCAACTATAGCAGGCTCGGCTATTCTAAACATGGCATATGAAATGCTACAGCTAACATGTATTCAATTTTGGAATTGAAATACTATGCAGTTAGTATGATGCGCCGAGCCCGGTGCATGCAAAACAGATGAATGAATGCAAACATGCTATCATACTGTATGCTAATTGAAATATGCCCTAATCTAACCATCATAAGCAGATAAATAAAAGGGAAGAAAGACGTGGGGTTGGAAGACATACATCACACTCACGCACACTTATTACAATTATGCCCTCGCACAGAGGGTCCGAATAAATATACAGTCCCGAATAAAAGAATATTACAGTCCAAATATTACAGTCCAAATAATATACAAATTCCTAATTAATTAACAAATCAAATAAGAAAATAAATAAAACAGGCATGCAAGCCAGGGACTGCCTTGCTTCTGATGGATGATGCATGTCCGGGTTGCCTTGCGCGGAAATCCACCGGGATGCCCCAATTAGCCTCTGTTTAGCAGTTATTCTTGAAACGCGTGCCAAGCCCCGAAAAGTTGCTGATTCTTCATTTTGCTGCAACAGAGAGCAGGAAAGGGGCATAGCAATGTATTTTCACAAATATATGCATGCCTCGATCCTCGTGCCACCAATCACGCATACCGAGGCATGATGGCCGAGGAGTCGAATTGCACAATTCAATATAGGATGAATGCACATGAAAACACAATAAAACCTAACTCCATCATGGATAATCCGGAGTGTCGGCGACTGGGGAATTGAGACACATTCCGTCACACGGAGTACGAAATGCACCTCGTTTCCCGTGCCCGGGCTAACTCCTATTCCGAACACGATGCAATATACATGATATGCATGAAATGCAACTAAGATACAATCCTAACATACACAATCCTATGAAAATGAGATGCCTCGAAATGCGTGCACACGGGCACGCAAACTGAGAAAATGACAGAATGCGATCTAAGATACAACCTAGTATGCACTAAGCCGTAAAAAATGAGATGCCGCGAAATGCGTGCACACGGGCACGCAAATCGAGAAAATGACATACGCAATGCAAATGACATGGAAATATGATATGGACTTACACTAACATGAGAGAGCCTCAGCCACACTCACATAAGAGGCCGATGGATGAAAATGAAGTGCCTCGAAATGCGTGCACACGGGCACGCAAACCGAGGCAATGGCATACGCAACGCAATATGGCAAAAATGGCATATAGAATGCAACATGGACTTATACTAACATGAGAGAGCCTCAGCCACACTCACATAAGAGGCCGATGGATGAAAATGAAGTGCCTCGAAATGCGTGCACACGGGCACGCAAACCGAGGCAATGGCATATGCAATGCAAATGCATGGAAAATGATATGCAAACATGTTAATGGATTTTCAGCAATGAAATGTGGGGGAAAACAGTCCCGAAATGAGGCGAGAACACACCCGATGCATGGAATCTCTCCCGAAATGCAAAATTAGGCACATAGAATGAACTACAGCTATACAAAGCATGCAAAATTGGTACATGGAATGAAAAGACAGAAGCAAGGAAGCCCCAAAATAAGCATTTTACCAGTACAAATCATGGCCAAACAGCAAGCAAAGATAGGGCAACAATGGCATGCAAAAATGGCCCTAAACATGAGATTATGAAGCAACTCACAGCTGCTAACTCCAAATAGGTTAGGGCCCTTCAAAAACATTGAAGAGGGACCAAAAATAAGCCACTTTACAGAACTGTAAAAACCCTAAAAACAAACATAGATATGGCTAAGCTCTTATGCAAGAAAAAGGGCCAAAGGGTGGCCAAAGAGGCAAGTGGTATATGCAAAGCCCAAACTGAAAAATTCCCTTCTACAACATTGAAGAGGGACCAAAAATATGACTATTTACAGAACTGTAAAAACCCAAAACAGTATACAAACATGCTAGAAATGCAATGCAAAATGACGCTCAAAAGTGGCTTATAACACAAAGTATACAAAATATTCATCAAACAGCCAAAGGGCCTTAATGAAACATGAAGAATGGGACAAAATAAGACTATTTTTAGTACTGTAAAAAGGCCAAAAACCGAAGCATGATAGGCTGCCAAAACATGCAAAAATGGGGACCAAAGAGGGAATATAAAGGCAAGTGTAGCATGGAGGTCCCAAACAGTGTTGAGCCCTTCTTTAATGTTGAATAGGGGCTCAAAATAAGGCTGTTTTTAGTTCTGTAAAATGCCCAAAAATGAAAGCATAATGGGCTGCCAAAGCATGCAAGAAAAGGGGACCAAGGAGGGATATAACATGAAGTAGCATATGGAGGTCCCAAACCATGAAAGGCCCTCAATAAAACATGAATAATGGACCAAAATAAGACTATTTTTAGTACTGTAAAAAGACTAAAAACCGAAGCACAATAGGCTGCCAAAGCATGCAAGAAAATAGCATTTAAGGAAGACATTGAAGCAAGTGCAAGATGGGGGGCTCAAACAGGGTTGAGCCCTTAAGAAACAGTGAAAAAGAGCTCAAAAGAAGGCCACTTTCAGTTATGGCCGGAGCTCAAAGAAAAAAGCATATATGGCTAAGAAATGTTGCAAAAATAAGCTCAAAAAGGGGGAAATGGCAACTCACCCTTGTAGACCACTCTTTGGTTGCTTCTTGGACCAAGTTGCAGCACCTTTAGCCTCTGAGAAGCCCTCATTGCTGCTGGAAATGGAGTGGTGGTGGTGGTGCTTGGTGTTGATGAAGAAATGAGGTGTAGAACTTGGATGTTTTTGAGAAAATGAGAGAGATAGAGGGAGATTTGGATGCAAGACTTGAAGACAATTTTTCTAACCCCTCGTGCAAAGGCTTGCAGCTGGTTATATGGAACAAAAAGAGGGTGTAAAGGTGGGGAAAAGGTGGGGGAAAATGAGGCAAGTTTTCTCCCAAAAAATATCCCCCGGATACAGATATTTTCTGGGGGATAAAGCTATACAGTTGTAAAGTGTGATTTGTGAGGATCATGGCCGGCTGGTTTTTGGACTTGAAGGTGGCCGGCCGGCCACCACCCCTAGCCGGCCGACTAGGGGTCAAAAGGGTCAAGTTGAATTAATGGCCGGCCACCACTTTTTAGGGTTCTCCCATGTGTGTACAACACAACCCTATGGTTCAAAAATTGGCAATTATAAAACAGGAGGGACAACAAGCCATTTTTAGGAGGGGGTCAAAAGGGTCAGGTGACATTAGTGGCCGGCCACCAACTTTTAGGATCCTCCCAAGTGTGTACATCACAAATATGTGGTTTGGGGTTCAAGAAAGTGGCCCAAGGGTGTTCAACATTGGCTCGGAAGGAGGGGTTCAAAAGGGTCAAATGGAATTAGTGGCCGGCCACCAACTTTTAGGATCCTCCCATGTGTGTACAACACAAATATGTGGTTTGGGGTTGAAGAAAGTGGCCCCAAGGTGTTCAACATTGGCTCGGAAGTGAGAAAAACGGGTGTCGGAGGGCGAAAATGGAATATAACTGGTTGCCAAGATAACTGCTGGCCTCCCACCCTCCAGTGACCTTTCTGGTGACGAAACAGAGGCACCTGCCAAAAATGAACGAAAACCGATGCAAAACGAATGCTCGGGGGCCAAAACACGCGGTTCGGGGTCCCGAAAACGGGCCGTTAAGCACCGAAAGTGGCATTCAGCCACGAAGTGGGTTTCTCAGACCCCAGTGTCCCTCAAAAGGGAGTAGAAAGGAAGTATGCCAAAAATCAGAACAAACGGAGATGGTTAGGCGGTCCCGAACTGAGGCACACGGCCAACGGTCCCGAAAACCGGGAACCGGGCTCCGAAATGGGCAAAATGGCCTGCGGTCACAAAATGTAGCCCACGGTCACTGAGAGATGGTCTACGGGACCTCTCCCTCCCCTTAGGAAAAGAAACAGAGAAAACCGAGTCTGGTTCGCAAACCGAAACAAAGCACAGAAGAGGGTTCGGAAATCCGGAGGCAAGGCTCACGGCCACGATTCTGAGACTTCTGAACGATCACATTATGCAACATCACCAAGCGCTCAACTGGTGACGTCTGAGTCTTAAGGTCGGTCAAAAATGGGGTGTCTACAGGTTCTACCCCATAGCCCTCTCAGGCATCACAGCTTAGATCCACTTTTCCTATATCGAGTTATAGTTTAGGGAGAGGTAGTCTGGATGGGATCACTTGTTTTAAGTGTAGTCAGCTAGGCCACAAGTCTTTAGTTTGCCTATAGAGAGGAGGAGGGAAACAGTCTATATCGTCTTCGGCTGATTCTTAGAACTAGAGTCATGGTAGAAGGTAGTTGCCTACCTGTTATTAGTGTGGGTAGTTAGGGCACTTGAAGAGATTTTGCCCTCAGGAAAACCTCAGGCAAGTGGCACATTTGGTGCATCTGGTTCAAGGCAGAATTAGCCTAGCCATTTAGCACAGGCCTCAAGGGCCGCTCAGGGAGCCTTTTCGGCTCAATCAATGTACCAGTCTTATGTTCCAAGGGGTGAGCAGGTACAACAGAGACCCACGGGGCATGTGTATGATGTTACCACGCCAGATTAGTTACGAGAGGTAACTTTCTATTGTTCAATTCAATTTCCAATATGATGATTGATACTGGTGCATCTCATTCCTTCATTTCGCCTGCATTCGCATTAGTTTTTGGATTAGAGGTGGCTCAGTTAGCATCTTCGCTCAGGGTAGAGTCACCAATTGGGGATAAGGTTGTCTTGGACCGGGGATTTTGTGGTTGTGAGATAGCGGTTGCTAGTCGCTAATTTCCTTTTGTTTTTTGTATTGTTAGACATGTTGAGTTTCGATGTCATTTTAGGTATGGGTTGGTTGTCTTCGTACTGTGCTGTTATAGATTGTTACCGTCAAAGAGTTACAGTGTGCACCTCGAGTGGTGATTGTTTTTATTTTTTAGGGGATCGAGCTAATAGAGTTTTATCACCAATTTATGACTCCCGTGGTCGGGGCGAGCTTAGTTGTCTTCTTGCAGCTTTCTTAGGTAGTGAGAGTGATGTGGTCCAAGTTGAACTGCCAAGGGTAGTTTGTGAATACCCAGACGTCTTTCTCCAAGATCTTACTAGTTTGCCAGCCCACCGAGAGATCGAGTTCTCTATTGACTTAGTGCCTGGCATGGCTCTAATTTCCATGGAACCATATAGATTTACACCCACTGAGTTGTATGAGTTGATGATTCAACTCTAAGAGTTGTTAGATAAGGGTTTCATTCGCCCTGGTACATCACCTTGACGAGCACCGACTCTCTCTGCTAAGAAGAAGTATGGCACTTTGCGACTGTGCATCGATTAACGAAAGTTGAACTGGATAACTGTTAAGAATAAGTACCCATTACCTGATATAGACGATCTGTTTGACTAGTTGAAGCAATCTTGTTGTTTTTCTAAGATTGACTTGAGATCGGGTTACCACCAATTGAGGGTGAAGAAGGAGGATATTAGAAGATAGTATTCCATACACGGTATGGCCACTATGAGTTGTTGGCCACTATGGATTTGATGAATCGAATTTTTTGTGAGTTCTTAGACCATTTCGTGGTCATCTTTGTTGACGACATCTTAATCTACTCACTCTCCGAGAATGAACACGAGAAACACTTGTGGATTATACTTGAGTTTCTTAGAGCACACTGTTTATATGCTAAGTTTAGGAAGTGCGAGTTTTGGTTAAAGGAAGTTAAGTTCTTAGGCCATGTGATATCTGGGGAAGGGGTGACTATTGACTCTTCTAAGATAGAGGCAGTGCAAGATTGGAAACAACCTAAGAATGTCTTTGGCATCTAGAGTTTCTTGGGCTTAGCTGGATATTACCAATGTTTTGTGAAAGACTTCTCTAGACTAGCCTCACCATTGACTGGATTGATGAGGAAAAGGGTTAAATTTGTGTGGAGTGAGACTTGTGAAAAGTCGTTCCAAGAGTTTAAGGTTAGACTCAATACTGCTCCAATATTGATTATTCCAGAGAGGAGTTTGGTTATTTAGTTTATTGTGACGTGTCTCGAGAAGGTTTGGGTTGTTTGTTGATGCAAGAGGGAAAAATGGTAGTGTACAGTTCACGGCAATTGAAAACACATGAGAGAAATTATCCTATTCACGACCTAGAGCTAGTGACTGTGATTTTTACCTTAAAATCGGGAGACAATATTTATATAACAAGAAATTTGAAGTGCTTTTCAATCACAAGAGTTTGAAATATCTGTTTTCACAGAAGGATTTGAATTTGAGACAGAGGAGGTGGATGAAATTTATAGAGGATTATGATTTCGAGTTGCACTATCATCCGGGGACGGCCAATGTAGTGGCCGACGCTTTGAGTAGAAAATTTGTAAGTAGTGTAGCTAGTATTGCTATTCGAGAATGAGACATGTTGGGTGCTATTGCCGAGTTTGACTTACATCTTGGTCAGTCTGTTGAGTCGGCTGTTTTGTTCACTATTGTTGCACAACCAACACTAGTGAGCCGAGTTATAGAAACACTGTGGGGCGACCATGAAGTAAATGCTATTTGAGGGAAGATATCTAGTGGAAAGGTAGAGAAGGTCTTGAACGTATATTCTGACTCGAGTGTGAGGTATTTGGATCATCTTTTCATGCCAGAATCTTGTAGAGAGGAGGTAATCTGAGAGTTCCACCATTCACGTCTTGCAGTGCACCTGGAAGGCACAAAGATGTAGGCCGCCAATTTTAGTGGAGAGGGATGAAGAGAGACATAGCCTTGTTTGTTTCAAGGTGCCTTACTTGTCAGCAAGTGAAGGGTGAGCACCAACAACCAGCGGGTTTATTGCAACCCTTACCTATAGCCAACTAGAAGTTGGAGCATATCACGATGGATTTTGTTGTGGGTCTTCTGAGGACTCAACGGGGTAATGATGGTGCGTGGGTGGTAGTCAATCGGTTAACTAAATCAACCTACTTTGTACTTATACGCACGAGTGACTCGGTAGATTATCTTGCTAGCCTTTATGTTAGGGATATAGTTCGACTTCATGGGGTCATTGTGACTTTTGTTTTGTATAGAGATTCCCGTTTCATGGCTAGGGGTGTGGCAGAGCCTACAGAATGCCTTGGGCACTAGATTGACATTTAGCACTGCCTATCATTCTCAAACTGACGGGTAGTTCGAGTGAACCATTCAGATCTTAGAAGACATGCTTCGGGGTTGTGTATTGAATTTTAAGGGTTCATGGGAGAGGCATTTACCTTTGGTGGAATTTTCCTATAATAATAGTTTCCAGGCGAGTATTGCATAACACAATTTGAGGCCTTGCATGGCCGACTGTATATATCTCCAGTGTGTTAGGCCAAGGTGGGTGACGCACCTATGTTAGGTCCTGAATTAGTCCGGGAAACGACTGAGAAGGTTGCGCTTATTCATAAGAGATGGGCTTTGGCTTAGAGTTGCCAGGAGAGCTATGCCAACCGTAGAAGGAGACCTTTGTCTTTTGAGGTAGGAGATCACATGTTCCTAAAAATATCACTGAGACAAGGTTTAATGAGATTTGGGAAGAGCGGGAAGTTGTCTCCAAGGTTTATTTGGCCTTTTAGATTCTAGAGCAGATCGAGGAGGTAAGTTATCGTTTGGCCTTGTCGCTCCAACTTTCCGGGGTTCATGACGTGTTTCATATTTGTATGCTCCAGAAGTATGAGCTTGATCCTTCATAAGTGTTGGATTGGACCAAGTTAAAGGTAGATGAGGATGCCTCGTATGAGGAGAGACCAGTATGAGTTTTAGACTCTCGGGACCAAGTCTTGCAAGGAAAGACTATTCCATTGGTTAAGGTGTTGTGATGACACCATGGGGCAGAGGAGACGACTTGGGAGCATGAGGCGGAAGTCTGTGAGAAGTATCTGGATCTATTTGTTAATATTTGAGACTTGTGTTGAAAATCTTATTTATGTTGTAATATGTGAACATTGTATACGTTTTGAAAAATTGAATTGTAATAGTTGGTGTTGAAAAACTCTGTTTGTCCTTGTTACAAGTCTGGATGATATATGATTTGATTTACTTTTAGTGATTGTTGATTGATTTTAAATTTCGGTAACAAAATTCCTTAAGTAAGGGAGATTATAATGGTTCCGGTTTAGGCCTGACCCATTTCTTACTTTTGAACCCGAGAATCCATGTCCTTAACTGTTGTTCATCTCATTTTCATCTTATTACTAGTTGAGTTTGGTTATTTGGGAGTTATGATTGTATTTGAAACAGGTTTAGGAGGTAGTTTTTCAAAGAGTTGTTGTCCAGATTTTTGCTTGTTTGCTTGAGCGGTCTTTTTTGCACTTGAGTAGTCTTTACAGTCTGTAAAACTACTAGAAGCGTGTCATCTTTGCTCAAGCAGTCTTTCTTGTGCTCAAGCGGTCTTTTGCATATCTGAACTTCTGGAAGGGGGTCATTGTGCGCTTGAGCGGTGTCACTTATTGTGTTTGACACTTGAGTGGTGTTTTGGTCGCTCGAGCGGTCTGCGCGTATATCAATTCGAGAGAAGGCCATTTTAAGTCACTTTTTCATCTCTTCCTCTCTCTAAACATTTCAAAACCCTAAATCTTCACACTCTCTCTCTAGTTCTTGCACTCTAGCTTCAAATACTCACAATCTATTGGTTTCCTCACCCTAGCCCTTTGGAGAAAATGGTTAAGCACGTCGAGGGCTTCATTCTAATTAGAGGAGTTGTTATTTTTGGCTTTGCCAAGCTTCTACCTTTTGCTCTCTCTTGTCTTCTACTTTGAGGTAGGGATTTCTTTAACCTTTAATATGGTTCTTAGGTTAGTTATTTTCTCTTTGAAAAGGAATAGTGATTTGGAGGTTTTTGGTTGAACCTAGGGTTTGGTTTTGGAAAGTAAAAGAAAGGTTTTTCAAATAAATGCTTGAGAATGTTGTGGAAGGATGTATATTGTTGGGTTGTGTTGAAATTTTGGAAACTTACTCTTTAATGAGATTTTAAAGAAAAAATGAGGTTTTATTGGAAAATCATTGATATTTGCTTTATTTAAAGGAAATGATGTTGGCTTTGAAAAGATATGGAGAATGTATTTGTTGATGATGAGAGTGGAGTCATATATTTATTATCGCTTCCATTTTGAAATTTAAGAGATTTTATCTGTTATTAGAAAATTATCTATTGTGTAGAAATATATGTTTTGAGCTATTAGTGGAGGACAGTCTTGATTGTTGTAGAAATTGCATGATGATTAGGTTAAATTGAAACCAATTTCTCATACAGTGTGCATCAAGCATCGTTTCATTCTTGAACATAGTAAATGTATTTCTTTTTGAGAAAAAATGGTGTATACCTTGGTGAATCTGGTTAGAGGGTGTGGTTGTGGTTTATATTGTTGGCCTGTGTGTCCTTGGTGAAAGTCTAGAAACTCTTGCGGTTAGGTGTCGATCATTCCAGTTAGTACCGGTAAAATGGCTTTGGTAGTGTTTGTATAGCCTACTGGCAAATATATACCTAGAGATTCCCAGTGTATTGTATCCACTGCCTTGTTTCTGTTATAAAAGGATTATTTTCATGAATTTATTCATAATTTGGCATTGCATAGTTTTAAGATCAAAAATGAGGGATGTTTGACAAGTGGCACGTATGTGCATTCACGTTATAACTTTGTTAAATTTCATACATTGTGTTAGAGTATCTCTATTGGGTTTTGGCTCACTTTATGTGGAAAACAACTTTCAGGTGCTGATGATATGCCTCCACCAAGGATGTAGCTTGGGAAGACTTAGAGTTTGTTTATTTGATGTAACTATTTTTGTTTAAGCGTCGGGCTTTAATTGTGTTGAGTTAAGCTCAATTTGTTGTACACAAGCATCGACTTGGAAAGATGTAACCATTAGGGCATATAATTATTTGGTTTTACTTTTATTTTAATTCATGTATCCTGCCATATGCTATAGATTAAGAATCTAGGATTTATGAATGTATATTGCATATGTCAACTTTTGTATTGATCAAAGTTACAAATGAAATAGAAGATATGATGCCAGTGATCATTGTAAATAATGTCATGTGATGGGTTATTGTTATTTATTTCGGGGCATGGCACCTTTTCCTTATTCTGCAATTTTTTTTTTCTTTTTGGAAATGAACTTGAGATTACAAAAATAACACTGTTTGTTTTTCCCAAACTTTCCACAACTAAACACTGTTTGCAAAACAAGAATATCCAAACAAAAACAATAGAACAGAACCCTAAGCTATGCATACTCAATTCACAAACTAAGTTTAGCATTTCCAAATGAATACACATAGATATAGATATAGATATAGCACATCACAATAAAATTTCAGAGAGAGAGAGAGAGAGAGGCCTCGAGGCCCTTGAGGATCTTCTAATGTAAGCGATCAATATGGCATTTGTTCTGAGATCAGACGTAAGGTTTTCTAACGAAGAGATGTAGATGGTGCTACAGCTTTCTTGCTCTTGTTGCCATTGGAAGTGGATCGGGAGTCTCTGAGGTCAGATTAGGGATCAAAACCAACAAACCATCGATTCTATGGAGAAAGAAATTAGGGATGAGAGAGAGAGAGAGAGAGAGAGAGAGAGAGAGAGATTCTTCAGAGAATGAAATCCCGACTATTGACGCTGAAAGAATGAAAATAAAATAAAATTGTATGAGTTTAGTTTATTGGGAGCCATTTAAAATTGTAGGCAAAAAGTCATTAACCCTTTTTGTAACTAAATAGATATGTCTTAAAAATGTAATAACATGATAAATATATATTTTTAAAAATTTGTTTATTTTGTTCTTAAAAGTATAATTTTTACAAACAAATTATTTTTGTCTCTAAAATCTTAATTTTTTTACAGGCATGAAAGAAAGGGAGAGAGGAAGGGAGGTGCGAAAGTGGAAAATGAGGGGGTTTAGTTTTTGTGATGGTTTGAAAGGTCGTCACAAATTAACAAAACCACAAAAAATAAAACCTTTTGTGACAGTTTTTTGTTATCCATCTCTAATAATTGTATTTATCTGGTGCCTTTTTGTTTTTGTTTTTTTTTTTTTTTGGCTACAGTTACTTACCGTCGCAAAAAAGCGCAAAGAATTTTTTCACCGTCGCAAAAGCTTGTTTTTTGCAACGGATTTTAAGCCATCGCAATAGGTTTCATATCTAAAGCCCCCATTTCTAGTAGTATGCACTAAAGATGTTTGAACATACTAGGAATAGCATCATTGCTATTCATTTTCTTCCAGGGCTTGAGGCGATTGAACCAATAAAGGACCCAAGCCATGATAATATCAAGAATCATGGAAGAGTGATAGTGCAAATAGATAAAGAGAAAAACAAGCAACTAGATGATGACTACATAAAAGAGTTCAGAATGATGAAGACATATGATGAGCCATTCTCTTTCTTAGAGAAAGTTGTGAACAATGGGGAAGACACTGTTTCCATAAGGTCTATGGACAACATGCATGACCTCTTCATAGTTGGTAAACGAGGGGAAATAATATCAAGACTCACAATAGGACTCAATGAGTGGAGTGGGTGCCCTGAGCTTGTAGTAATTGGTGATCTATTAGGATCAACAAATTTTGCAACAAAAATATCGGTGTTGGGGGTGTAACAATATATAAAGTTGGGGCCACATGATAGGAGGATTGTAACAACGGACAGTGCGAGCCAACAAGAAGAGGAATATATTATGAACTCATCAACTTGTGGAAGAGCACATAAGTTATCTGTGCCAACAACATAAGTCATTTGAGGCCTCAAATCAAATGCCCTAAAACAACACAAATTCTCAACTGAAAGATAATTCAATTATATGCAAACTGCTTTTATACTAATTTTGTGTATCATGTTCTCTAATGTATATATGTAAGACCACATAATATTTTAGAAAATAATGGATAGATTTTTGGTAGAAATACAAGGTTAATACAAGATTGTTGTCAAAGTCATTATCCTTGTACATAGTAATTCTAGGTATTTAAAAAAGTATCAATAATTTTACTCATAAAATAATATATTATCTAGATTTCCAAGTGAGAGTCTCATCGTACAAGAGTTGAATTTGAACAACACACTAATTATTTATTTATATATTTATTTATTTATTTTTGGGTGGGGGAAGGGGTGGGAGGAGATAAAATTCTAAGTTTGTTTTGTGGGTATCAAAATATAATCATCTCCTTTAACTTTCTGTGACTAATTTTACCGTCCATTAAAAAAAAATGTTTATCCTAAGTAATGATATGAAAAAAAAAATTATACAATTTTCTTGAACACATAATGTTGTGGTTGCATTAAAACTTATCATTTTCTAGCCTCATTAAAATGACATTAATTATAGAACTATCCATGACAATTTTTTTATTTTTATTTTTATTTTTTTATTTATTTTTTATAAATATCACTTTCCAAATTATCCTAGCAATACCACTTTTCCCAATTCGATCAATGATTTATGACATATGATTTATTATCTTCTATTGTTTCGCAATATGAAAAAATAAAATAAAATAAAAATGGTAAACAATCTAAAAGGCCTAATTTTTACAAGAATTATAAGAAATAATATTTTGACAAATTCATATATCTTTTGAAACTTTATCAATAAGTCCTATTTTTCTTTGAAAATTATTATTAAGTATTTACAAAATTTAATGTGGACAACTAAGTCCCATCTTTGATATTTTGTGTAACAGTTCAAATTTCATGATCAATGGAATTGCTTGTTGACTCTTTATTGTTGTTGTCATGACCCGAACCCGCCCCTATGGGTTAAGGACATAACCGGCCAGTGATCCTGAGATTACCTACGACCCCAAACCAAAACAGACATAACTCATCAGAGTAAAGGGGCCAAACGGAAGCAAAATTTAAAACTTTGTCCATAGAGCTGTGCTTACATGGCACATCAAATAAACCAAACATATAAACATTAATAACTCACAACGAAAAACGGTACCATAAAGTTCTGTATAGACAGAATCATATAAGTCTAAGTCAACCCATCAAAACTATATACAGGTATACACAAAGTCCTAGCCAATATGACAAAATAAACAAGACAACAAAAGAGCGAGGACGGGTCTCATGCGTGAGACGTGAGGGCTGACTCTCCAAAACTCGGTTGTTCCACATAGACTTCACTGGGGCTGGGTCTGGACCTCTCTTGGCTCACCTACAAACACATGAATAAGCGTGAGCGATAGCCCAGTGAATAATATCAAATATGAAGATACAAACAATATGTAGAACAACATACTCCGAACGGCCTTGGGCCCAATTCACATTTTTATTTAACATTTATATGCGCAATTTAAGTCAAGTGACTGTGGCTTCAAACATACTGGCCTTTGGCCCATTTATCTTTCATTCCTGTCAAAACGGCCTCTGGCCCACTCATCTATGTCAAAACGGCCTTTGGCCCATTCATTCATGTCAAAACGGCCTCTGGCCCATTTATTCATGTCAAAACGGCCTCTGGCCCATTTATTCATGTCAAAACGGCCTTCAGCCCATTCATTCATGTCAAAACGGCCTTTGGCCTATCCATTCGTGTCAAAACGGCCTTCGGCCAATCCATTCATGTCAAAACGGCCTTTGGCCCATCCATTCGTTCATATCAAACATTTGTCCATAATTTAAACTGGTAGACTCATAAGGCTTATAAGGAAATAAGCAATTGGACAAATGACAAGTTTCAAATATCGATATTACTCACAGTGATCGGTTGGTTGGTTCGCCCTAGAGCTCGACCCTACACATTCCATGAACACAAAAGGGTCACAAACAATTCGATCTGTTCTAAATTCACATTTTCCTCTTTAGGCTTCACTCTTATCTCATTAACTCAATTACAATGCTCAATGCATGCCTAAGAGTGCTTACAAGTGAATGAGGACAGAAAACGAAACACAGAACGCCTAAACAGAATTTCAGAATACAGGGTCCCCGCTCGAGCATGGACTTCCTCGCTCGAGCGGACCCATGAGGCTTGCAAAAGTATTGGTTATGTCATTTTTACGCTCGAGCGTGGAACTTGGACGCTCGAGCGGAAATCCTTCTTACATAGCTCCCCGCTCGAGCATGGACTTCCCCACTCGAGCGGACATCATGGTCTGCAGAAAATACTGGCAGCACAAAATTCATGCTCGAGCGGCGGTTTCCCCGCTCGAGCAGACATCAAATTTCTGGGTTTTCCAGATCAAGTTCTTGAGCTTCAATTCGATGTTCAAAGGCTCCAAATGCATGTTTTTGGCTCAAACTTTACATAATCATATACTAACATGATACCAACACCCAATTACAATACAATGGAGCTCAATTTCACAATTTAATCACATGCAAGACTCAAATTACCTCAAACTCAACACCAACATGCTCAAATTCAAACATTCAAGCCTTACACCACCATGATCTGTACATGCATGTGGGAGATGCTCATCATTCACAACTTAATTGGTGAAGAGATGACCAAAACATGAGTTTCAATTAAAATTGCACATGTATTATGCATTTTTATGTTCAAACATGCAATTTCAAGGTACTTTCTCACATGCATGTGCATATAGACTACCAAATCAACAAACCAACTTGATTTCATCATGATCAATTCATTTTATGTTCCTTATCAACATTCAACTTGAATTCACAGAGATTGCAAACTAAGATGCACAAATTTACTCACCTAGGAGCCTTACTCTCCCCAATTTATGATCAAATCTTGAGTTAGACTTCAAATTTCCAAGCCTCAACACCAAAATGGCACAATCCTTCCTTTTCCCTCTCTATAGCCGGCCCTCTTTCTAATTTTGAGTCCAATATCAGCCAAAATGCAACTAAGGAGAAGAATTGAGGTGTAGTGTCTTTTTACAACACTCTCCACTAATTTCGTTATAATAATACTAACAATTGGGCACTAATTCATTAATTTAATCAACTTAATCTGGTATGAATCAAATTTTCAATTAAACTTCACCGCAGGCTCTAAAAATTATGCCAATCATAATGGCACAATCAATTTTGGTTTCAGTGGCCGATAAGGCCTTTAATTTAATTTCGAAAGCAGATGATCAAACAGATATTCCTACGGTAGACAGATAGAAATTCAAAACCACATATTTTCACATAATTACACACAAAATCATATTAAACACATAATCATACTCATATTAAGGGCCAATTAACACGTTACGGAACAGGGGTATCACAGTCTTCTCCCTTTTAGGAAGTTTGGTCCCTCAAACTTATTTTACCTTCGTCGGGAAACAAATGTGGATATCGCAGGCGTATTTCATCCTCTTTCTCCCACGTGGCATCCGCCCCATAGTGTTCTTTCCATTCTACTTTCACTATTGGGATGGACTTGCTTCGCAATTGTTTCACTTGCCGATCAACAATTCGTTCTGGCCATTCGACATATTCCATATTTTCATCTATAGCTACCCGGTGATAGTCAATCACATGAAACAGGTCTCGGAGGTAGCCCCTCAACATCGATACATAAAACACATTATGGATTTGCTCAAATCCCGGTGGCAAAGCAACTCTATAGGCCACCGGGCCAAGCTTTTCTAGAATCTGAAACGGCCCAATGTGACGGGGCGACAACTTGCCCTTCTTTCCAAACCTGACTTGGCCTTTCATCGGAGAAACACGGATGAACACATGGTCCCCAACCTCATACTCTAGAGGTCTTCTCCGAATATCTGCATAATTCTTTTGTCGGTCCTGAGCTGTTTTGAGCCTCATTTTTGGGCTATTGCATGAGCTTCATTTTTGTGCATTGCAAGCCATCATTTTAGTCCATTTTGCCACTATTTTGGGTCCTGCATAGGGATTGTTTGGGGTTGGTTTGGTTATTTGGGCATCGCTTTGCATACCTCTAGTGTAATGCACTTCACTAGTTTCGGTAATTGTGCCATCCAACATGCATCGGGTGATTTGTTTGCATGATTCGGAACCATCTTGTATGTCATTTCAGAGCTAGAACATGTGTCATTGTATGCCATATTTCATCCTTGTCATGCTTTGGTAGAGTTGCACTTTGTTTCTTAGGTTTGGTCCTTTGCATTTGTGCATGTTTGCATGTACCTTGTTGCCTCATTTTCATCATATTGGCCACTAATTTGGGTGTGGCCGAGGCCCATCCATCTTGGTTTAAGTCCATCTTGTATTGTGTATGCCCTATAGTCCATGTTATCACATGTTTGATCATTGCATTGCGTATGCCTCGTTTATAACATCGCGTATGTTAGCGCATTGTGTATGCATGCCATATAATCCATGTGCATTGAGTATGCCATTGATTAGTTCATAGCATTGTGCATGCCATTTGCATGCTTGCATGTCATTCCGTGCATCTTTGCATCTCTTAGTTGCATTGCACTTAGATCGCATGCTAGAGTTGCATTTGTCCATATATTGTTTGTTGCATTGTGTTTGGAGTAGGGTTTAGTCCAAACACGAGAAACGAGGGATGTTTCGTACGCAAAGTGACGAAATGTGCCTCGATTCTTGGTCACCGACACTCTTGACTATCCATGATAGAGTTGTTGGCTTTAGGTGTTTACATGTGCATTCATTTCACATTGAGTCGTGCAATTCGACTCCTCGGCCATCATGCATCGGGATACGTGATTGATGGTACGAGGATCGAGGACTATGCTCCCTAGAGCCTATGCAATGACGGGGAGAGTGGTCGGGTACACATATGTTGAAAATACTTTGCCTTCTCTCTCTCTTGCCTTTGTTGCAGAAAAAGCAGAAACCAGGAGAATAAACTGGTCAGCAGACCAGGTTTTCTGGCAGGCCGACCACCTTTTCTGGTCTTCACCACCAAGGGTGGTCGGCAGGTGGTCTCCCTTGCCCATAGCTGGTCGGCAACCTTCCCCACAGCTTCCTTGGATGGAGTTTCATCTCTCTGGAGCCTCGTGTAACTTTCTGAAATCAATTGCAAATAAAGGCAAGCCGGGGCATCACGATGGATTTCTCGACAAGGCGACTCGGGCATGCATGCATCCTTTATCATTCAAGGCAGAGCTGAGGCAATCCATTTCATGTAGCTTGCATGCTAGTTTATTTGCTTCCTTAGTTAAATTTGTTAATTAGCTAGTGTTGTGTAATAATTAGCTGTAATTTGCTATTCATCTGGGTTGTGTAATAATTAGTTTAATTAGCTTAGATTAGCCAGTTGGTTGTGTATTATTCATTCGGACCCTCCGAGAGAGGGCAATGTTGTAATAAGTGTGCGTGTGTGTGATGTATGTCTTCCAACCCCACGTCTTTCTCCCTTTTATTTACCAGCTTATGATGGTTAGTTTTATGGCACGTTTCAATTAGCATCCTTATGCTCGTATGTTTGTATCTATTCATCTGTTTTGCATGCACCGGGCTCGGCGCGTCATACTAACTGCATCGTATTTCAATTCCAAGTTGAATACATGTTACCTGTAACGTCTCATATGCCGTCTTAGAATAGCTGAGCCTATCTTAGTTGTATTCTTGCATGTGTTGCATTAGGCATCTCAGCATAGTTAGGATTCATGCATGTTTTCTAATTAGCTTCTTTTTTTGGCTTGGAGTACTCGGTAAGTGTTTATGCTTTAGCATCCTTGCATGCGTGTGAGTGACTGCCATGATAGCATGCTTACCATGAGGCTATGTGCTTATGTGATATAATTGCCTAAATGCCTGTGGGTGAAGGTTGAGTTGCTTGAATTGGAATAATTCGTCGAAACCCGTGTTTTAGCCTACTTGCGAGTAGCAAACTTCAATCAATTTTCAAAACAAACGGACATGCGATGCTTTGTTCCAACTTTGGAAATCTAGTCTATACTTGTATGTTGTGCGCATCACATAGTAATTCTAGGTTAATAATCGGAATAAGAACGCATGTGTTTTGAAAAACTCGATATCATGTTTAGTAGTGGCCGATCTTTGATCGGGCGAGCGGGGGTGCTCATTGCATGACCTTCCTCAATCGTACCCAAGTTCCCGAGCCGAGGCAACTTTGGTGATGACGGACACGTGGCCTTAGGCACGAGTCAGGGTTTCCTAAATTCCCTCAAAAGAAAATATTTAGGTGGCGACTCTGTATCTAGCAAAGCAGTTCATGTTTGGCACTTGTTTCTAAAAATCAGTTTTTCAAAACGATTTGCCAGATTTGGACTCTTTGGTGATTTATCAATCTCGCATTGCACTTTGCGAGATCAGATTAAGAATCGTGACATCGAGTCCAAACTGTAATGAGCCCAATGAACAAAATGGGATTCCTCCCGGGACGTTCGGGGATGTCTACAGTTTCTGGCGACTCTGCTGAGGAGTTAGAGAACTTAACTCGAACTCATGATATCTTGTTTTGATTACACTTATGTGTTTCTTTGCATTGCATTTGCATTGGTGCGCTTAGGACACCGTGTTTGCCATCTGCTATTCCTGGACGGTTTGTCGGAGGCTCACTTTGAGAAGCGTGCCATAAGGCTGACTAGTTACGGGCTCCACCACGATGGGAACACAAACCCCGATTTTACTGGGGCACCATTTTTGACCATTCGACCTAGTGCATATTCGGAATTAGTAGTGACCATCCCAAACTAGGACAGGTTACTTACTTGATTATAGGTTGTTTGAAACCGCTGCGTGCGTAGTGAAACCTTAGCTCCTGACAAAATAGGACAGGGAAACCCTCCCCCAACATAGGGGTGTTTTGGCTCTCACTTGTTTGCTATGTGCTTTTAGAGTGCGTCTTTATAGGAATGCACGTATCAGTTTACAAGTTTGGGTATCAGGCCTGAGGGCACCAGTATCGATATTTTGGGAATCAGTTATCTGCGGGTATCAGATTCAGATTTGGGGCAGTAATTTGGGAACAATGACCAGTATTTGAGAACAGTATATTTAGCTTACACGTGCCAACTGTGTGTTGTCATGCCGACTGTGTGTTGTGTTTATTTAAGCCGTTATGCTGTCCGTTTCTGGTTGTTTATTTCCTTATTATGCTTTATTTATCTTTTTGCTAGGTAGTGTAGCACAATTGCTTCCAACCAAGCAGATATTCCTAAACACTCTGGACTAGAGGTCATCGACTCCATCGATCTGAGGATCTGGTAGACGGACAACTAGTGTTCTATTCCTTACCCTCGGTTATCAGGTGGAGGTTGAGGAGACGCAGTGTATCGATACCGCGGTTCCCTAATCAGTGGTCTTTGAGCAGTCAGGTTGAGATTTCCGAGTCTATTACAGGGGCAGATACACCGGTAGTTCAGTCAGAACAGGGCAGTATAGCAGGAATGGAGGAAATGATGCGTCAGCTCTAGGAGAGCATGAGAACCATGCAGGAGGACACTGCTTGTCAAGCAGAATTTGCCAAACAGCAGGCCGTCGTCATGGCCCAACAGGCAGAGCTAATTACCCAGCTACAGCAGCAAGCCGGAGCATCTGCTTCACACCAAGCTCCTTCCCCACCAAGAGTTCTAATACCCGGGGAAACGGCAAATGTCCAGAATGTCCAGGAGGATACAGACATCCCGACGGGGCCGGCTCCGCCCCTGATTCTACCTCAACTATCCAAGGCACCCACTCCTATCAATCAATCGGATTCTTCCTTCGAATTCGAGGTGGACCCCACGACATTAAAAGTGAGCAAGCTTGAAAAGCTGTTCAAAAAATCGCAAGGTGTGAAGTCCATTCCGGACATTGAGGATGGGTATACCAACGCAGCCGTGACGCTGCCGGACAGATTTAAGATGCCACATATTGACCGCTTTGACAGGTCCGGGGATCCCATGATGCACTTACGGCTGTTTTCAGACATATTAAGGCCGATGGGCCTCACCAGACTACAAAAGCTTTCTTTATTCGGCCGGACCTTGTCGGGTGTGGCGGCCATCTGGTACGCAAAATTGGAAGACGATGTTAAGAGGAATTGGGATGAGATGACCGAGGCTTTTGTCACTCAGTACTCCTATAATACACAGATCGAGATCACAACCCGTGATCTCGAGATGACTAGGCAAGAGTCTAAGGACAGTTTTTCTGACTTCGTAACCTAGTGGAGGGCCAAGGCTTCAATGATGACCACTAGGCCCACTAACAAAGATCAGATTCGGATGATTGTGCGCAATCTCCAGTCCAAGCTTATGCAGAAAATGATTGTTCTCCCCTTCCTCACCTTTTCAGATTGACATGAGATGGGGGTACAAATTGAGGATGCTATGAAACAGGGTCTGATTGACCAAGACAGAGAGCAACCCAGAAGATCCTTCAACCGCAACACCAATGCAAGCACGAGCAGTGCTGCAACTGCCAGAGCCTCAGAAGTAAGCATGGTCACCACCACTCCCCCCCCCAAGAACCCTTGCGGCTACACCATTCTCCGGTGCGTCCGGAAGTAGCTCGCAAACAACCAAACACCAACCTCGAGGCCAAAGAACCTTCACTCCGTTATATATGCCCCTGTCCAAAGCTCTGGGGGTTTTAATCAGGAAAGGGCACTTGAAGCCCCTAGAGCCGCGGCCATTGCCAGAAACACTTCCCCCCTCCTATAACCCAGCCAAATATTGCGCATTTCACCAGTAACATGGTCACGACACTGACCATTGCTTTAGATTGCGTCACGAGATTCAGGATCTCGTCAACAACAGGGTGATCGTGCCTCCGGAGAAGCCGAACGTTACAACTAACCCTCTCCCACCACATAACCAACCTCCACCTCCTAAACGCATCAACTTTATCCAGACCGGGGTCATGTCAGATGACCTCAACATATATATCACCCCAACTCACCTACCCAAGCCGGAGGTGTTCCTTCTTGACAGCACTGACTTGTGCATGTTGGACATCTCTTGAACCCAACCTGAACCAATGGTGGTGGCTGTTGAAGACAGAATAGGGATGATTTCGAAGGAAAGTGGTACAGTGGATCTAGAATTTGAGGAAATTGGGAGCTGTGCAGAGGAGATATATGATCCGAGTGGCTACATTGCGTCAGCAGGTCAGATTAGGCCAAATGCGGAATTACCGGTGGGGGCAGAAATTTGTGTACTACGAGGGGATGGACTTGATCAGAGGATAGATGACTTAGCAGTTCTGGAAGGGGACATTATTGACCTTCATATTTTCAACGAACAAGATCCGGGGGACATGACAGTCAACTGGTTCGATTTTGAGGAGTCAACAGAGGTCACAGGGTGGCTTGACGACCAACTAGATATTGTTGAAGAATCTTAGCTAGAAAAGGGCTCGTCAGGGGCAAGGGCATCAATTGTGGCCGGAAGGCCCGGGGATCAGAATCCATCGCCGGAGAGCGCTGGTGCCAAGAATTTTGCTCGGGACTTGGGCATTTTGAATATAGGAAAATTTGAACAGCAGGCTGCATTGACGCAGTTCGAATCAGAAGGAATCGAAGACTCTGAGAGAGCCAGAAAAGCCAAGGCCCCTGTGGGGACTGAACCTGCTGTGTGCACAAAGATAGAGCGTGCTGCGAACACATGGACAGAAGGTACTGCGAGTATAAGGATAGTTGTAACGGAGTCGGACAGGTGTCTGTCGGCTGCCGATGGCATGTGGTAGGAAGACGATGATTTATGTCTTGCCCACACAGATGAGGATTGGGGGAGTAACCGATCGGACGATACCTGGTACATTGGCGAAGTTAATCATATGACTAGGAGCGGGCGGTATTTCAAGTCCCCACACCTAGACCAACTGGAGGCATTCGGGAAGGACAAGGAGGTGGAGAAATAGAAAGAGAAGCTACTTGAAGAAGAGGCTGTGCTTAAACAGTTGAAAAAGATACAGGCAGACATCTCCATCTGGGGACTGCTTATGGCTTCACGTGTTCATAGACAAGCTGTCCTATCGGCAATGGACAAGGCCAAACTCTCAATAGACACCACGCCTGAACAACTGGTGGGATTGGTCTTTCCAAGAGGAGGTTCCCCGACATTGACCTTTTCTGACAAAGAACTACCGCCTAAGGGCGCAAATCATAACAAACTGCTCTACATCTCTATGGAATGTAGAAGCAAATGGATACCGGTGGTTCTTGTCGATACAGGATCCGCTATTAACGTGTGCCCGTCAAGGACGGCATATGTAATCGGGTTAAAGCCCGCAGACCTTGTACCAACAACCCAGGTGATACGGGTGTATGATAACATAAGTAGAGAGGTGATGGGGACTGTGAAAATTCATACCCAGGTTGGTCCGGGACAACACGAGATTGACTTTCATGTCCTGGACGTTCCCGCAACCTTTAACCTACTTTTGGGGCGGCCATGGCTGCACCAGGTAAAGGCAGTCTCTTCCACCTTGCACCAGATGTTGAAATACCCCTACGGGAAGGGGGTGGCTATTGTTTTCGGGAATTTGTCAATCCATCTGCTGCCAGAAGTGTCTACACCAGTTTTGGAAATCGAGCACGACACGGAGGATGTGTTCCTATCAGGGTTTACTTTGGTTGAGGCTCGGGTCGTACAAAACATCTTAGCTGTTGATGAGGGGTTATATGTCAGTGCATAATCAGTGTACCTCATGAACAAGCTCCAACATATCCCCGGGATGGGATTGGGGAAGAGTGGCCAGAAAGGCATTGCAGTATCAACCGAAGTGCCACACAACCCACATACCTTTGGCTTGGGTTATCTGCCCACCAAAGAAGATTGGGTGAGGAAAGGTAAGGAGATGGCTGGGAGAGCCAGAGAAAATCAGGCGGAGAAGCCTTTTGAGTTGATGCATCGACCCATCCAGGGTATCCTAAACGGACGCTTCGTCCGGGAGGGGGAGGACTTTCCATTTTGTGGCTTTCCAGAGCCATGGCTGAATGCCGAGAGGAGGCGCCTGCTGGGGTTTGAGATCTTCTTTGACCTGCATTTATCCGGGGATGATGTTGCCGAAGAGCAGACAGACCCATCAGCTGAGGTTGAGTAGTGCAAGAAAGTGGATTCTGAGAACGCCCAAATCGAAATGGGGGTAGCACTGGTTTGTCTACTTTCAGATCCTCCGATTATACAAAAGTGCTTGGGGGATAACTTCTCGGTGTCCACGATTGGAAATGAAACGGCTGCGAGCCCACCGTCAAGCATTTTGGATGAATCCATCACACCCTCTCTTATCTGGCAGTACGAGGAGGGATTTTTGTCAAGCAGCACTGGGTCTGGTAGTGAGCCAGAATCTGATTCCACCGAGTTTGTAGAGTCGGAATCAGGTTCCAGCTCGTCTGAGTCTGAGTCCGGTAATCTTGGAAGTGATAACCCAGATACCACAGTCTTGTCTAGGTCATCTTTTTCTTTCTCTTTTGAGTCTGTTGTAACAGAGGAATCGAACGATTTGGATGTGCTTAATGAGAATAGAATGGCTGTGGTTTCTAAGTACTTTTCTGTGCCTTTGATTTATTGTATTAATCAGGACTTTCAAAATTTTGATGAAAACGACGAGGAAGAAATTCTTCCGATTTTACAACGTCTAATTGATCAAGAGCAGGAGAGATTTGTTAAACCCTTGGTTGATGAAATCACTATAGTTAATGTGGGTACTGAGGAGGACCCGCGGCTGGCCCAGATCAGGTCCACGTTGTCTTCGGAGGAACCCGAGTGCTTAGTCGCTTTATTAAAAGATTTCAAAGATATTTTCGCGTGGTCCTACGAAGACATGCCTGGAATCGATCTTGAGATTGTACAGCACCAGATCCCTCTTGACCCAGATGCCCAACCAGTTAAACAGAAACTCAGAAGGATCCGCCCGGACTGGGTTCTCAAAATTAAAGAAGAGGTCACCAAGCAAATTGACGCAGGGTTCCTGCTGGTATCTGAGTACCCAACTTGGTTGGCCAACATCGTTCTGGTGCTGAAGAAGGATGGCAGGATCCGGGTATGCGTGGATTTCAGGGATTTGAATAGAGCCAGTCCGAAGGACGACTTTCCGTTGCTGCATATCGATGAGTTAGTAGCCTTCACAGCAGGGCATGCTTTGCTCTCGTTCATGGATGGATTCTCAGGCTACAATCAGATAGTGATGGCACCTGAAGACCGGGAGAAGACTGCTTTCACCACTCCGTGGGGGACATATTGCTACAGGGTGATGCCATTTGGGTTGGAGAACGCTGGAGTTACTTATCAACGGGCCGCGACCACAATATTACACGACATGATCCACAAAGAGGTTGAGGTGTACGTGGACGACATGATTGTCAAGTCCAAAGAAAGAGAGCGCCACTACACCGCCTTGCAAAAGTTTTTTCAAAGGATCAGAGAATTTCAGTTGCGACTGAATCCTCAGAAGTGTACGTTTGGTGTTATAACAGGGAAAATGCTGGGGTTCTTGATTACACAGAGAGGTATCGAGGTCGACCCGTCCAAAATCAAGGCCATCTTAGAAATGCCACCACCAAGGACTGAAAAGGAGGTGCGAGGCTTTCTGGGTAAAATGCAATTCATAAGACGGTTTATCTCAAAGTTAACCTTGACTTATGAACCACTTTTTGGTCTCCTGAAGAAAGGAAAGAAGTTCCAATGGGACGGCCGATGCCAAGTTGCTTTTGAACAGATCAAGGAATACTTACAGAACCCGCCCGTGTTGTCACCACCTGAGCCGGGAAAACCGTTGATTTTGTACCTTTCAGTGACTGAAACTACGATGGGCTGCATGCTCGCAGAAGAGTTTGAGGATAAGGTGGAAGGGCTATCTACTATCTGAGCAACAAGATGTTGGATTACGAGACCCGCTACACTCCACTCGAGAAGGCTTGCTTGGCCTTGGTATGGGCTACCAAGAAGTTGCGACACTATCTGTTAGCTCACTCTGTAATGTTGGTTTCAAGATTAGATCCCATTAAATATCTCTTCGAGAAACGAGCACTTACGGGTAGGCTAGCTCGCTGGTTGCTTCTGCTTTCCAAATTTGATTTGAAGTATGTGACTCGCAAGTCAGTAAAGGGAAGAGCGGTAGCGGAGTTCCTAACCGATCACCCAGTTGAGGGGGATGAAGCAGTTGAGTACCTATTCCTAGACGAGGCCATTCTGCATGTCGAAGATGAGTTCTAGACGATGTACTTTGACGGAGCGTCAAACCAATATGGGTATGGGATAGAGGTGTTGCTGATAGCACCCGAAAATTCCTGTATCCCTCTAGCATTTAAGCTCCAGTTCAAAGTCTCGAACAACGAAGCAGAGTATGAAGCATGCATTGCTAGTTTAGAAGCAGCCCTAGAACTAGGGGCAAAACGGTTGGACGTCATCGGGGACTCGAACCTTGTTGTATCCCAAGCTAAGGGAGATTGGAAAGTCAAAGAAGAAAAGATGAGAATGTACCACCAGACGTTGGACTTGCTGATTCCTCGGTTTGAGAAACTGAACTTCGTTCATTTGTTAAGAGAAAACAACAGGTTCGCAGATTCATTAGCAACTCTATCTTCTATGATAGACATCCCTTTTGGAGTTTGGATGCGTCTGATCATCATTAACCAGAAGTTTGCACCGGGCTACGAGTCAATCACTGCCATAGAAGAGGTTCAAGATGAGAACCCCTGGTATTACGATGTCTGGAACTTCTTGGAGAAAGAAGCGTATCCACCAGGGGCAAATACCAAAGACAAAAGGGCAATCCGAAGAATGGCTGCTCAATTCATCATCTGCGGAGGAAAACTTTACAAGAGGGGTCATCTGGGAATGCATAAGCTGTGTGTTGAGGCTGAAGAGTCGAAGCGCCTAATGGAGGCCATCCATGGAGGAGAATGCGGAGCACATGTGAACGGGGTGATGCTAGCCCGGAAAATCCTCAGACAGGATTACTACTAGTCCACCATGGAGGAGGATTGTATCGGCTTTGTTCGGTGATGCCACACATGTCAGATCCATGCAAACCGCATGAACATCCCGCCGTCGAAGCTGTACAATATGACTTCGCCATGGCCATTTTCAATTTGGGGAATCGATGTCATCGGGGCTGTCGCTCCGAAGGGGTCCAATGGGCATGAGTTCATTCTGGTCGCGATAAACTATTTCACAAAGTGGGTTGAGGCCCAATCTTATACGGTGTTGAAGGCGTCGCACGTTGCAAAGTTTATCAAGAACAACATCATCTGTCGCTATGGGGTCCCGAACGAGATTATCTCAGATAATGGTTTCCACTTCAAGAAGGAAGTGATTGACTTGTTGGAGAAATACAACGTGGCTTTTCACAAGTCATCTACATATCGGCCGTAGACCAACGGAGCAGTTGAGGCCACCAACAAGAACATCAAGCGTATTTTACAGAAGATGGTGGAAACCTACCAGGACTGGCCAGATAAGTTGCCATTTGCTCTGTGGGGCTACCAGACGTCAATTAGAACTTCTACCGGGGCAACTCCGTATTCATTAGTTTATGGGATGGAAGCCGTTCTACCTATTGAAATTGAGGTTCTGTCATTGAGAGTGCTGGCTGAGTGTCAGATAGCCAAAGCAGATTGGCAGCAAAGCAGATTTAAAGAACTCATGCTCTTTGATGAAAGAAGATTGAAAGCACTGTACCATGGTCAAGGTTATTAGTGCAGAATTGCCAGGGCTTTCAACAAGGAGGTTAAGTCCCGGAATTTGAAAGAAGGAGATTTGGTGCTCAAAGACAACCGAGCCCCCATCCATGACCCTAGCGGCAAATTCAGACCCAATTGGATTGGTCCCTACATCATTAAGTTTATTTGGTCGGGTGGAGCTGTCGTTTTGATGGACCTAGATGGCCGAGAGTTCTCACAACCGATCAACATGGACAAGTTGAAGAAATATTACCCCTGAGAGGCTCGCTAGGCCGAAAACCCGAAAGGGCGACCTAAGCAAAAGTTAGAGCACAGAAAATTTGAAATTATAAAAACTAAGCTCACAAGGTTGAAAACCCGCAAAGGGCGGCCTTGGCAAAAGTTAGAGCGTAAAAGGTGAGGGTTAATACACGAGTGAACCTGAGCCGAACTACGTAAGGCTTAATTCCCATCTTTGGGATACGTAGGCAACTACATTCTGAAGTCCAGCGATAAACTTTTCCCCGATCAACTTTGTCCATTTGATCATCTCGGTCATCTTTGTCTATTCAGCATTCAAGAGCTTTGATTGTGATCTCCGGTGCAGTGCTATTCAGACTAGGGACAACTTTCCAGCTGCTGGGATCCGGGTTGTGCATCTCAGTGACATATCTCAGGCGTGTCCAGTTCTGATCCATATCGAAAATGGTTTTGAAAAGTTTTAATAAAAGTTGATTTTGCTCAAATTAATCTTTTACAACTTAGACCATTTTTGGACCAAAGGAAAAAATTTCAGTACCCACAACTTTCAATTTTATTGATTTCAATACAGAGTTCTCCTGCTTTTGCATACAAATTGAAGTTGTTTTTCATTACATTCATAAAGAAAACTTGAAAGTTCTGATTAAAGCAATAAATTTGGGGCATAGATAAGTCAGGTGTTCCTGCGCCCCCTCCTAGAGCTGGTCGAAGCTTCTGATGCCAAGCTGGGCCCAATCTGCGCCTCTTCATTGAGCCAATCTATGCACTCATCAGATAAATTGCAACTAAAAGTGAAAGCGGGGGCCAGAAGCTCTCTCGTCCTCCATGCATGGCATACAGAGCTAGCTGCGCGCCTCAGACCGGAAATGCAGCTGGGTACTCTATCCCCTCTGCGGGGCAAATCTGATCATGGCCGAACTGGCACTGGAACCGAAAAGAAAAGTAAAACACGCAGTGTGTCAGACCAATCAACTGAATCCCAGTCTATCGGGACATGCTGTAGCTCATTGTCGGTAGATTGAGCCAAGGGCACCACCAAGCGATGCGGTCTGCAGACAAACTGCACATCCAGTCAAACCACCATCTCTCGTCAAGGGCATTGACCAGACGTCGTCGGAAGAATTAGCCGCGAGATGAGTATGCTGGCAAGAGTCCACAACCTGCAACTTGTCCATCACCTACACCTGGGGAGGGATGAAAAATGAGAGATTAAAGAATAGAGAGATATACGATGAGAGAAAAGTGAGAAAAGGGTTTTGAGAGAAAAATCGAGCCTGAGGGTCGAGTGATGTGAGAAATATATATGTGAGGAAGGGTGGGAACATTACCTGTAGCAGTAGTGGACTCCCCGCAAATCTGGTCGTTTCCCGGCAATGGAAAGCATCCAAGCCCATCAACGTCTCGGCCAATGTCATGGTAATGCAGCTCTTGCCCACTTTCAAGCCTTGGGCAACTTCGATCAGACGAATGCTAGACCCGTTGAAGCCTGGGACAAGCAAAAAGTGAGATAGCATGCACAAACAAAGGGCATGACGCCGGAAACCTTGCCAGTGGTGATCACCGCGGTCACCAGTATCAGAAAAGCGATGAATTAGGCCGAGGATGTCCAATTCTCCGTCGCGGATCAGAGATCGAGCGTCATGCATAGTGAGCCCACACATTCGTCCTAAGGTTTGGGCGTGGCCAAAGCGAAGCTGGGGCAAGATTTATTCGTCACGTTCGGATTCCATCAAAGCTTAGAAATCTTCGAAGGTAGGACACACCTCTTGCCTGCCAAAGCTAAAGACGTGTGTTACCGGATTCCAAAACCTTGCCGCGGCATGGAGGAATAGAAGATGCAATGGTGTGCGACTCAGCGTGAATAGTGCATTTATGTCGAAGCCCCGGAAGTTCAACTTTTCCGAGCCGTCTAAAGTAGCAATCCAAGCTGTGAGATTTTGGATGAGAAATGCCTCCATTTTGATGCAAAACTGAGATGGAATGAGAGAACCATGAAGCTGGAACCTTTATAGAGGATAAGGCACTGTTTGGAGGATATGTGTAAAAAATCTGGAGGTCATCGGGCCAAGTGGTCAGCTGACCACTTTTTCTGGTCAGCCAGCCAGTTTTTCTAGTCGACCACCCCATTGGTCTCTAAGGCAGAAAGCTGGTCGGCCAGCCCTCTCTGGTGGTCGGCCATGGAGGAAAGTTGGCCTTTGGTCTTTTCCTAGTCTCTAGAAGGGAGCTCCTAGCATTTCCATGTGTTGGGAGTGTTGAAGGTCTGAGTCTACCTCTGCTTCGGGTGCGTTCCGTTGCCCGGTTTGTCCGAAGTGCATTTGCTTATCGAGTTGTTGTTCTTTATTTATCGAGTTGTTGTTTAAGTTTTGTTTATCGAGTTGTTAAGTTTGTTTATCAAGTCGTCGAGTCTTGTACATCAAGTGGTTACTCTCCGTTTATCAACATTGTCATGTTTTGCTTATCGAGTTGTAAACTTGCTGAGGTTTTGTTGTTTCTTAGCGAGTTAAGTTGTTTAGTTTGTTGCGTCAGTTCACTACTTGACTTGGTGATATACAATGCTCATTTTTCATTCAATCTCATTTTTGTGCAAAATGATGTGATGCGATGCTAAGAATACAAAATACAACACTTTTCGAACAAAAAGCTGTTTCATTCCATCATAGCTTCTTTTTTTACAACATCTTACAACAGGGTACAAGTTTTAAAAAAAATAAAACTGCCTAAAAGCTGACGTGCTACAACTACTAGTAATAAAAGAAAACAAAGCAGGAACATCCGCATCAGTGCTATCGAGCGCAAGATTGAGAGGCCCTCGTCGTCCTCTTCAGCTGAGCAACCTCTGCACCACCACCATCTGAATCAGAGTCGCCGCCCTCGGAATCCTCCTTGGCATCACCTCCGCCCTCAGAACCGGATCTAGAGTCATCTTCTCTGCCCGTAGATGTCTCTGACTAAGGATGTGCAGACTCCTCCTCCTCGCTGGACTCTGGATCATCTCTGATAGGTGCTCTACGCCTGCCTCGGCTGCGAGTCGAATCCCCTCTCCCAGCTCCTCGAGAAGGCCGGGATGGCCCAGCCTGTAGCGGTGGCATCTGAAAAAGAAGACAATTTGAATACATTAGCCAATATGTATACCAGATGCAGAGACAAGAAAGATACATAGAATGGGTGTATGCAGATACGGTGTATGAATGTGGTGTGTGTTAGATGTGCTCTACACATACAATCAACCAATGCAGTGAAATGGTCAAATTCAGCATGTCATCAGAAGTATGATAAATGCAAGAAAATTGAAAAGTACCGAGACACCGGCGATGACCAGCTGTGTCTCTCTCCACAGAACCATACTCTCGAGTGAGGCCACCACTCCGAGTAACCCCTCGCAATACTCGAAGGGAGGCTGCAGATGCAAGTGCAAGTTATCAGTGAATGAATGAATGTCCAAATATCTTACTGATAAATCAAAAACTGTAAAGCATACCGGTGGCGAGTCAAGGTCTCTGACGTATCGATGATCTCTAATGGAATCGGGTAAGATGTCCCGTACCGCCATCCTGTCAGCTCGGTTGGGAGGTCTGGCCACCCAGCATGCTGGTAAGTTGGAGGAATCAGTCCAGCCCCACCTCTCGATGTGCTGGCTCCACTAGTCGAAGAAATGTCTCTAGCTCGGGTGCGACTCGAGGAAGGCACGTCAGCAGCCCTCCTCCTGGGGGTACGGATACCTATCAATGGGGGCATCAAGTATGTATGGCGATAGGTCGCGTAATCTCCCTCCTCCAACAACAGAACTACGTTAGTACCCAACATGAGCTCCTCGACCTCCTGGGGAGTAAGTCCTTTAGTGGATCGCATGTCATCTGGAGGTGTTGAGGGGATACCCTGATCAGGGACGCCCATCGTCTGATGCATGAAGCGATCCCCCAGAAACCAAGCCCTGCCAACTGGCCCCGCAAATAAAGTCCTATATCGAGAAGAGGCCCACGCCCCATGGAATCAAAACCGGGCATCTCCTGACAAGGATGCCTAGGGCTACCAAGTGATCTGCGGATAACAAGTGCACAAACTGATTAGATGTCATAAATATGCAAGATGAACCAAAACACTGCCGAAGAACTGAGAGTTCTAGATTACCTCGGTCGCCCGCACAGTATGAAAGAACTGCCGAAGGAAGGGCAGAGTCTCTCGAGTCCTCGGCCGGCACGGACCCTCGAATCTGTGAGAATAGGAGATCTCAAGAGGTGCCTCCACCTCGAGCTCTAGGGACAACATCGGGAAGTATGCATAAACCCATAACTACGAAAAACAGAACAATGGCCATCAGAATACAGAATGCATACAAAATACAGAGTACTGAGTGCATGATGTGAATACAGAATATGCGAAAAATACAGAATGCTGAGTGCAGAATGTAGAGTATAGAATGAAAAGTGTGCCGTGTGTGCAGTGTACAGATAATGAAAAGCAGGAGTGTAAATCAAGAGGGCAGAAAGTACCTCCTAGGCTCTCTAGTAGCCACCGACTATGTTCCCCCGCCCGCGGGAGGTCGCACTCATATAACAGTAAAAGGTAGCGAGGTCGGCGCTGCCCCAATCATACTGGCAGACCTGGTATAGGTCTACTAAAGCATTGAGCAGATAAAGTCCAACGGTGTTCCCCTGTTGGAGAACAAAGTGGTCCCGAGGAGGAACATCAAAAACCCCTGAGCATACTGCTCTATCTCCTCGACGGTCTCGGGCATAGTCCCCCTGTACTGTGTAGGAAACCAGGTGTACCTGACTCTACCCGAAGATCTGTCGATCGGTGGGCGGACTCCCAGTAGATAAATCCAAGCCGCCTCCCACTCGTCCATATCTGCGTCATAAGGAACCGGTCAGCCGGCCATGTCAAGGCCAGTCAGTATGGCAAAGTCAAATGGGGTCATCGTCATGTCCCCAGTAGCTGAAAAGTGGAATGAGTTGGTGGTGTCCCACCACCTCTCCACGAGTGCTCACATAAGGGTCCTGCTCACCGGGTAACGTGATATCCCCGCGCAGAAAGGTCTAAATCCTGCCTCATCCACAATATGGCGTACAGCATCTGGGAGCTCCGCATACCACTCCTTAGCCAGGATCGACCCATAGCCCCGTGTGGAACGGGAAGATACCTACATTCAGAATGAATAGATGTATTCAGTTTCAAATGAAATGTATAAGCTGCATGCAAATGAAGTAAATGAACTGTGTGTTTAGTATAAGCTGCGGCAAATGAAGTAAATGAACTATGTGTTCAGTATGAGCTGCGGGCAAATGAAGTAAAAGGACTGTGTGTTCAGTATGAGCTACGTGTTCAGAAGTGAAAAGTTTGAGCTGTGTGTTCAGATTACAAAAAGTTTGGGTTGTGTGTTCAACTTTCAAAACCTGTGGGCTGTGTGTTCACCATCAAGAGTTTGGGCTGCGTGTTCAACTTTCAAAAACTGTGGGCAGTGTGTTCACCATCAAGAGTTTAGGCTGTGTGTTCAACTTTCAAAAACTGCGGGCTGCGTGTTCACGACAAAAATGTGGGTTGCGTGTTCACGACAAAAAGTTTGAGCTGTGTGTTCAAATTTAAAAAATGTGGGCTGCATGTTCACAACCAAAAGCATGAGCTGCGTGTTCAGAAATTCAAGTGCTTGAGCTTTGTGTTCAAAATACAGACAGAATGCTGTGTTATAGACTGAGTGTTCAGAACAAGCTGTGTGCCAACTCAACACAATTCTATGTTGTAAGTTGTGTGCTAAAACGAGCAAAGTCTGGTTATACATGAGCTGTGTGCCAGGTGGACCGGATGGTGTGTAAATGTGTTCAAAATGAGCAGATGAACATATATAGCGAAAACAGAAAATACGCAAGAAATGCAGAATACATTGCAGAGAATGTAAAAATGAAGTACGTACCTCTCGTGCCGAATGAGAGAGATGAGACTCTCGCTCCCGTAGTAGCAGATCCGCGGGTGCTCGTCGATCGAAGTCAGTGAAGTGATAGAAAGTGGTTGGAGGTAGGACGTGCTCCTGAGGACGATACCTTTCGGGATCGAAAGGTCGAACTCTCGGAGTCAAGGACATGATGTCTGGCTCGTCCCCGGCACCTGGAGGACCTCCACCATGATGAAAATGACCCGCCATTTGAAGAAACCTGCAAAAATGAGCAAAATGAGCCAAAATTGGAAAAAGTCAACAAAAGTCAACTCTCAAGAAATGAAAAAGTTAACAAAAGTCAACTCCGGAGAAAATGTTCCAAATTTCAAGACAAACTTACCTCAAGCGGTGAAAATGGAGAAAGAAGCTCCGAAATCAAATTTTAACCAGTTCAAAGTGAAGAGAACTGAAAGTTTTTGTGAAACAACTTTGCGTGGGGCATTGGAAAACGCGTATAAAGTGTAGATCTGAGGGAGAATATGGTCTAGGAAGGAAGAGGGACTGATTTCGGACTTGGAGCTGTGAGCAACAGTGTTTGGGATGTGTGTACTTAAAAATCCAAGCGTGAAAAGACAAAACTGCCCCGAATTTAGCGAAGTGGTCGGCCGACCAGATTTTTTGGCAGACCGAACACCCTTTGGGCAAAAGCTGGTCAGTGGCACTGGTAGGTGGTCGGTCATCCCTCCTGGGTGGTCTCCCAGGTCCCTTTGTTCTCCCTGTGAATTTTGGTGATGATTGGAGTCCTTGGCTCTTGAGAAAGTACAAGAAAAGTGCACTTTTCGGCACGAAACGCCTCCGCGGGAACTTCAAATCAAGTCTTCGATGCGTGGCTCACCGTTACTTGCCAAGAGCAAGGTGTATCCTTTTTGAGTACGTTGTGACCTCTTTTAAAGGTACATAGGAGGTCGCGTTTGAGTTGCTCTCTTCGAAGCTTGCACTTCTTTACTCCGCATTTTGTTTCAAGCATGCTTTTGAAGTTGTACTTATCTTGCGTTGTTATGCACACCACTTGCATTGTTGTGCACGTTTCATTGGTATTATCATGCCTCCATGCTTTGCATGCATTCTCGTGCACATTTCACTTACATCGTTATACACTCTGCCATCGGCACCATACGTGTCCGCGTTTGATATAGCTCTGAACATATGTTGCTAACTCATTGTACCTATTAAGTTCCTTTCTTTTACAGGCACGATATTGTATATACGGTTCATTCACGAGAAGTTCTGGTTCAGTTTGAACGTACCTTTTGTCCTCTCACATGCGGTGCGTTAGGACATCTTCGGTTTCGAACACTTGGATGAGTTCCAATGTTCTTTCATACCTTTTCTGCTCTCGCATGCGGTGCGTTAGGACGTCTTCGGTTTCAAACACTCGGATGAGTTCCGGTGTTCTTTCATATCTTTTCTCCTCTTGCATGCGGTGCGTTAGGACGTCTTTGGTTTCGAACACTCGGATGAGTTCCGGTGTTCTTTCATACCTTTTCTCCTCTCGCATGCGGTGCGTTAGGACTTCTTCGGTTTCGAACACTCGGATGAGTTCCAGTGTTCTTTCATACCTTTTCTCCTCTCCCATGCGGTGCGTTAGGACGTCTTCAGTTTCAAACACTCGGATGAGTTCTGGTGTTCTTTCATACCTTTTCTCCTCTCACATGCGGTGTGTTAGGACATCTTCGGTTTCGAGCACTCAGATGCGTCCCGGTGTCCATTTGTTCGCTTTCTCCTTTTGCGTTTGATACGTTGAGAGTTGTTTCGTTTGAGACTCTGGGTGTTCTCGGTAGTCGCTTTTAGCCTTCTCCACGTGAGACGCAGTGAGAATTGTATAATTTTCTTACATCCTTTCTGCATGAGATGTAGTTTAGCTTGTGCTTACTTGCTTTGCATAACATACGCTTAAACTGTTGCATTTACTGTGTACGTTTGCTTCATTACAGCGTGCTTTGTATGATCATAAGTTATGTTCGGCTTTGTGCGTACCCCTTTGCATTTTGCCCCTGCCTGCGGGCACATCTCTTTGTTTATCTCGCCTGTTTGTCTAAGTCTTCGGCCTTGACAAAAATGGGTCGTCTCTGGGCTTTGACATTCACTCCCGTCACTTATGACTTTCGAGTTCTGTCAAAGAGGGGCAACTGTAGACACTCCATTTTTGACCGACCTTAAGACTCAGACGTCATCGATTGAGCGCTCGGTGATTGCACATGTTGTGCTCGTTCTGAGGTTTCGGAGTTTCGGCTGAGGTCCTTACCCCCGGACCTCGGGACCCTTTTATGCTTTGACTTGGTTTGCGGACTAAGTCTTGTTTTCTCTTCCCAGAGGGAGGGAGAGGTCTTGTAGACCATCTCTCAGTGGCCGTAGGCTACTTTTCATGGTCGCAGGCCACTGCTCCCATTTGGAGACCAGTTTTAGGTTTTCAAAGCCGTCGGCCGTGCGCCTCGGTTCGGGACCGCTTAACATTCTCCGTTTAGCACGGTTTTTGGTACACACCTTGTTTCCTTTGTCTAGAGGGACACTGTGGCCTGGGAGACCACCTTTGTGGTTGCACGCCACTTTCGATGCTTAACAACCTATTTTCGGGGCACCCGGCTGTGCGTTTTGACCCCTGAACCCTCGTTTTGCATCCATCTTGGTTCATTTTTGGCATGGACCTTGTTTTCATTGTTTGGGAGGTGGTACAAGGGTGGGAGACCACCTTTTCTCCTTGGAGACCACTTTTCTCCCTCCAGCCGATTTTCTTGTCAGGAAGCTGGTCTCCTTGGTCTTTGTGCCACATTTACTGGTCTCCCACTATGCCACTAGCTTGCATTCAATGTGGAGACCATCAAATGGGGCAGCCGACCACCTTACATTGGGTTGAACCTTTTGAACTGGTCGGCCGCCCAGGGGAAGTGGTTGGCCGACCACCAGAACTGGTCGGCCAGCTCCCTCCAGTTTTGTCTCTGTGAGTTGTTGCCAGCTGTGCCAGCTGGAAGGCACAGACTGGATCCTCCATAGCTTCTTTGAGAAGCTTTGGTCCCTTTTGGCTATAAAGGAGGGCCTCCGCCTCCTTTGTGAGGGTTCTAAAATTAGTCTAAGGCAAAATATATATCTCCCTCTATATCTCTCTATTTTGACTCCAAAAGGGCATTGTTCTTGACCTATTGCACACAACCTAATAGCCTAACACCCTCACCTTGTTACCAAGCTGCTGGAGGGTCTTGAGAGAGCTCAAGGGTTGGGTTTTGGTCCAGAAAGTTGTTGTCTTGCTGAGCTTCAAGGGTAACACACCTTTTTCCTCTTTTAAGCTTTATTTTGATCCATCTCTTAGCCTTATTTGTATGCATATTTGAGCTTTGTTGTCAACTAAAAAAAGGTTTGTTTTGAGGTCCTTTTGATGTTTGTTTAAGGCCCTTTTGGTGTTGGGGGTCTTCTACCCTCTTGCATGCCTCATTTGGCCTTGTTTTGTGCCATGCCATAGGGCCTTTGAGCTAGACCTTACTTGGCCTTTTAGCCATTGAAATCCAGAGGATTTTTAGTGGTTAACATGTGTTTTTGAGAGCCAAAATCAGAGAGGGTTGACCCTCTCCCTCCTTGTCTTGTTTACTAGCATTTTTGGCCTTAAAAAGGAGCCTTCATTTGCACACCTCCAAGCCTTGGTTCAGGCCCTTTTCAGTGACTTTTAGGGCCTTCCTAGGCTCTGTCCAGAGTTGGTTTTGTCACCTTGGGTGTGTCTCTTGCATGTGTAGAATAATCCCTCTTATAGCCTATCAAAGGATCATGACATTCTTGCATGCATTGATAATGTTTCAGTAGGTTTTTGGGCTTTATTTGGCATGTCATGTCTCTGACTTTTGCTGGTTTAGTGGCCTCTTGAATGCATCATATGCTTGTAGTGTAATCCATGTTCACTAGCTCACATTGCATGTTGTTTTGGCCCTTGATTCTAGCATATTTTGCCCATGTTCTAAACTGATTTTATTCATGATTTGGGCTTCCTTAGCTCTGTTTTGAGATCCCATGGTCGAATGATGCTTGCCGTGCATGCTTGTAGTGTAATACCCTTGCCTTGCTTCGAGTTTTGAAGCCTCTCGCATGCTTAACTTGAGTTGTTTTCATGATTTGGCATCCTTGACCATGTTATTTCAGAGCTTATACTAATGCCGTATTCCCATGTTTTCCACTCTTTAAATGCGTTTGAGAGTTGCGCTTGTATGCCTCATTTTTGGGCTATTGCATAAGCTTCATTTTTGTGCATTGCAAGCCATCATTTTAGTCCATTTTGCCACTGTTTTGGGTCTGCATAAGGACTGTTTGGGGTTGGTTTCTTCATTTGGGCATCGCTTTGCATACCTCTAGTGTAATGCTCTTCACTAGTTTCGGTCATTGTGCCATCCAACATGCATCGGGTGATTTGTTTGCATGATTCAGGACCATCTTGTATGTCATTTTAGAGCTGGAACATGTGTCATTGTATGCCATATTTCATCCTTGTCATGCTTTGGTAGAGTTGCACTTTGTTCCTTAGGTTTGGTCCCTTGCATTTGTGCGTGTTTGCATGTACCTTGTTGCTTCATTTTCATCATATTGGCCACTGATTTGGGTGTGGCCGAGGCCCATCCATCTTGGTTTAAGTCCATCTTGCATTGTGTATGCCCTATAGTCCATGTTATCGCATGTCTGATCATTGCATTGCGTATGCCTCGTTCGTAACATCGTGTACGTTAGCGCATTGTGTATGCATGCCATATAATCCATGTGCATTGAGTATGCCATTGATTAATTCATAGCATTGTGCATGCCATTTTCATGCTTGCATGTCATTCCGTGCATCTTCGCATCACTTAGTTGCATTGCATTTAGATCGAATGCTAGAGTTGCATTTGTCCACACATTGTTTGTTGCATTGTGTTTGGAGTAGGGTTTAGTCCAAACACGGGAAACGAGGGACGTTTCGTAGTGACGAAACATGCCTCGATTCTTGGTCACCGACACTCTTGACTATCCATGATAGAGTTGTTGGCTTTAGGTGTTTACATGTGCATTCATTTCACATTGAGTCGTGTAATTTGAATCCTCGACCATCATGCATCGGGATGCGTGATTGATGGCATGAGGATCGAGGACTACGCTCCCTAGAGCCTATGCAATGACGGGGAGAGTGGTCGGGCACAGATATGTTGAAACTACTTTGCCTTCTCTCTCTCTTGCCTTTGTTGCAGAAAAAGCAGAAACCAGGAGAATAAACTGGTCGGCCGACCAGGTTTTCTGGCAGGCCGACCACCTTTTCTGGTCTTCACCACCAAGGGTGGTCGGCAGGTGGTCTCCCTTGCCCATAGCTGGTCGACAGCCTTCCCCACAGCTTCCCTGGGTGGAGTTTCATCTCTCTGGAGCCTCGTGCAACTTTCTGAAATCAATTGCTAACAAAGGCAAGCCGGGGTATCGCGATGGATTTCTCGACAAGGCGACTCGGGCATGCATGCATCCTTTATCATTCAAGGCAGAGCTAAGGCAATCCATTTCATGTAGCTTGCATGCTAGTTTATTTGCTTCCTTAGTTAAATTTGTTAATTAGCTAGTGTTGTGTAATAATTGGCTATAATTTGTTATTCATCTGGGTTGTGTAATAATTAGTTTAATTAGCTTAGATTAGCCAGTTGGTTGTGTATTATTCATTCGGACCCTCCGAGAGAGGGCAATGTTGTAATAAGTGTGTGTGTGTGTGATGTATGTCTTCCAACCCCACGTTTTTCTCCCTTTTATTTACCAGCTTATGATGGTTAGTTTTAGGGCACGTTTCAATTAGCATCCTTATGCTCGTATGTTCGCATCCATTCATCTATTTTGCATGCACCGGGCTCGGCGCATTATACTAACTGCATCGTATTTCAATTCCAAGTTGAATACATGTTACTTGTAGCATCTCATATGCCAGCTTAGAATAGCCGAGCCTATCTTAGTTGCATTCTTGCATGTGTTGCATTAGGCATCTCAGCATAGTTAGGATTCATGCATGTTTTCTAATTAGCTTCTTTCTTTGGCTCGGAGTACTCGGTAAGTGTTTATGCTTTAGCATCCTTGCATGCGTGTGAGTGACTGCCATGATAGCATGCTTACCATGAGGCTATGTGCTTATGTGATATAACTGCCTGAATGCCTGTGAGTAAAGGTTGGGTTGCTTGAATTGGAATAATTCGTCGAAACCTGTGTTTTAGCCTACTTGCGCGTAGCAAACTTCAATCCATTTTCAAAACAAAAGGATATGCGATGCTTTGTTCCAACTTAGGCAATCTAGTCTATACTTGTATGCTGTGCGCATCACATAGTAATTCTAGGTTAATAACCGGAATAAGAACGCATGTGTTTTCAAAAACTCGATATCATGTTTAGTAGTGGCCGATCTTTGATCAGGCGAGCGGGGGTGCTCATTGCATGACCTTCCCTAATCGTACCCAAGTTCTCGAGCTGAGGCAACTTTGGTGATGACGGACACGTGGCCTTAGGCACGAGTCAGGGTTTCCTAAATTCCCTCAAAATAAAATATTTAGGTGGCGACTCTGTATCTGGCAAAGCAGTACATGTTTGACACTTCTTTCTAAAAATCAGTTTTTCAAAACGATTTGTTGGATTTGGACTCTTTGGTAATTTATCACTCTCGCATTGCACTTTGCGAGATCAGATTAAGAACCGTGACATCGAGTCCGAACTGTAGTGAGCCCAATGAACAAAATGGGATTCCTCCCGGGACGTTCGGGGACGTCTACACATGCGTTTAAATACGTATTCAAAGAAGTATTGAAACAATAATGCAGTTTGAATGATGTGCCGAGCCTCGGTGCATGCAATACAAGATGAATGAATGCAAGCACAAGGTATGCTAGTTGAAACATGTCCCTAATCTAACCATCAAAAGCAGATAAATAAAAGGGAGAAAGACGTGGGGTTGGAAGACATACACATTATTACATTACGCTCTCACGAAGGAGAGTCCGAATGAATAATCTAGCTAACCAAGCTAAGCTAAGCTAATTAAGCTAATTATTACAAAACTTGAATAAATAGCTAAACTAATTAACTAATTAGTACAACATTTGAAATGAATAATTAACTAACTATCTAAGCTAATTAATTAAGAATTTAACTAGGCTAATCTAATTAAATATTACAACACCAACTAATTAGGCTAATTAAATATTACAACACAATTTATTCACAACTATGACAATAAATACTAATGAAATAATTAATTGAATTTGATAAAGACATAATAGAAGATGGATGAAGGTTGCATGCGCATCGCCTGAAAGCTACTCTGTCTACTCAGGCCATCTCTATTTCACTTTCAGCCACTGCCTTTGTTTCTGCAAAACTGCACTGCTGGCCACACACCAAGGGTCGGCCGTGCATCACTGATGGCCGGCCGGGTATACAGATGGTCGGCTGTGCATCCATTTTGTGCAAAGCTCTGTTTCTGTGCTCTGAGGTGAAATCAGTGTAGATAGAGCATTTTCAAGCTCTGTTTGTCCTGCTTTCCTTCTCTGTCATGGGAAATCCTCGAGAATGGGTTGGAATTGATTCCAAAATCATCAATGAGGAATATGATTGCTTGATGATCTCAGATGTAATTTTGGACAAAAGTTGATAAAAATGCAAAGAATAGGACCACCCCTCCCTATTGTCATGGTATGAACTCAAAGAGGAAGGTTGCAACGCTTCAAGAATCATTAAAATGCTATGAATTAACATATGACGACTCTTAACACAAGTAACTTGGCATAACGTCCGGCCAAGTTGAATCAATTTTAAGCCTTTTTCTTTAAGTGTGTTGATCTAAGTTTTAAACCAATTTTATTAGACCTTGCCATTCTTTAGTCCATTTGTCCATGGTGATATTTAAAGTCCTCTAAACAAGAAGTAATTTCAAACAAGAGGTTCTTCTAAACATGAGAGAAAGACCACACTGTTGGCAATGAATCTTTGGAAAGATTAAGCCATTAAGTGGGAACTTTTCTTACATGATTCGAACAACCTCAATTGGTTGAAACCATTCTCAAGTATGAAAGAGATTAATGATGGGTTAATGGATTGATTATTAACCTTAGACTCTCAAACATGGAAATGTGTAAAGAAAGCATAATAAGCAACAAGTATGCCAACTTATGAGATCACAAATGTACTTAACAATGTGTGAACCAATTGAAAAGGCCTAGAAAACCTCAAAACTTCCCTTAATACATGAAAATCAGAGGTAGAATATGCATGTAAAGAGCTTGGAAAGCTAAACAATAAAAAGGAGATTTAAGGCTAGTAAGCAAGGATAAGGAGGGGTGGCTAACCCCTCCAATTTTGAAGCTTCAAAACATGATTTTTAGCCTTTCTAAACCTCTGAAAATTAGTGTAAATATCAAAGGAAATGAGTGGAAAAGAGAAGGTTTGAGTTATAAGTAAAGATATAAAAAGAGCAAGCTCTCTCTACCCTTTTGGTAACTCTTCAAACCCAACTCCAAACACTTCAAATATGCTCAAAACAATTTAAAACAGCAAGAACTATGAAGTAAGTGAAAGAAAACAAGGCAAGAGAGAAGAAAACAAGCTTATACCTTTCAAAGGGTAAACTTGTTGTTGATGATTCAAACTTGGCATCAACTCACTCTCAAGCTTGAATTATGATTCTCCAGTATCAATCAAGGCTCTAGGGTTATCAAACAAGGTTGTGTATGGAGAATAGAGATGGTATAGGCAAGCTAGGTTAGCTTAAAGCTTGCTTGCAATGGAAGAAGGAGGAGACAAGGGCTCTCAAGGTGTATATATGACCTCTAGAATTTTTTTCTACCCTCAAAACAATCCTCGAGCTTTGTTTTTATGGAATTCGTGCTTGAAAGGTGATAAATATCTTGAACAATAGACCGCTAGCGGCCTCTTACCCATAATAGTGTTTATCGCCATCGAGGGCCGGCTGGCCATTCATAGCCACGGTCGGCCATCACTGATGCACGGCCGATCCTTGATAGCCTCCCCTGTTTTTTTGGTCCAAACTCAGCTCTGGGTGGAAAAAGGTCAAAAAATGAAACTCATGGGTTCAAACAAGGTAAATATTGAAGATTTGAGGTTATTTCGGGAACCTGTTTGAATCCGAATCGCTGCGAATTCATAATTCAACTTTCATCATCAAGTGTATTGAACTAAGTGCCTAAGTCTTGCGGGCAGCCAAAAATGGGGTGTCTATAGTTGCCCCTTTTTGATAGAGCTCGAAGTCACAAAATGACGTGAGTGAATGTCAAAGTCCAGAGACAACCCATTTTAACAAGGCCGTAAGACTTGGACAAGAAAGCAAGACATAAATTAAATGGTTATGCTCGCAGGCTACCTATGTATCCCTTTGTAAGGAATCAAACCAGCGTAGTTTTGGTGTGAGATGAAAACACTATACATGATGCAAGAACATAACTTATGATCATGCAATGAGGCTGCGCAATAAAACATTTGAATACAAATGCTATGCAAAGAAAATGCCACAGTTAAACAAACTGAAACAAGGCACATCAATTCCAATCATGAAAAGAAGTAAGCAAATAAACACGCCATGCGTGGGAATCATGGGCCAAACCACATTTCATGCAGAAAGGATGTAAGAAAATAAAGCTTAACTACGTGACACGCAGGAAAGGTGAAGAGCAACATAACCATTGTGCACACCCGAGGTCTCAACCGAGATCCTAATGCGTTGCACGCGTGAGAAGGAAAAGGGTGGTATGAACACCGGGACACACCCGAATGTTTTTAACTGATGCAAACAATCCTAACGCGTCTCATGTGATAGGAGGAGAGGTGGTGTGAACACTAGGACACACCTGAATGTTTTTAACCGAAGAGTGGTGTGAACACCGGGGCGCACCCGAATGTTTTTAACCGAAAGGGTGGTGTGAACACCGGGACGCACCCGTATGTTTTTAACCGAGGGGTGGTGTGAACACTAGAATGCACCGGATGTTTTTAACCGAAGAGGGGGTGTGAACACTGGGACGCACCCAAATGTTTTTAACCGAAGGATAATCCTAACACGTTGCACGTGAGAGGGGGAAGGCATAGAAGGATGCGACCTAAAGGGCACGAATGATTTTACCGGGAACTCCTCTGAATGAATCATACATACAATATCATGCATTTCCAAGAAAGAAACCATACATACAACATCGTGTGGTAAGAAATAATGAATGAATTATGAACTGAACATGACAAGTCATCAATGACCAGAACAGTTTAAACACGATAAATCATGAAGTCAAACTAAGGAAATAAAATCAATATAAATCAAATTATGCGCTCATGCAACGAAACAAAACGAAATGGATATCTTGCTCCGTCTCTTTGTTTCCTTTGATCTCTTTGGCGATTTTTCCTTCATTCTTTGTTTTCTCCTCTCTCTCTTTTCTTTCTTTTTCTTCTTCTCTTTTTTTAACACTCATTTTTCTTGTTAACATATAACTCCTTACTACACTTAAATCAAAACCCACGATCAAAAACTCAAAATTAAAACCCAAAACTACAACTCAGAAATTAAAATAATGATGAAATAAAATAAAATCCAGCAACACATACAAAACAAAACAAAACAAAAAAAAAAGAAAAATAGAAAAAGAGAATTGAAATCACCGAAGGCCGGCCGGGCCTCGGTGTTACTTGACTTTCTTCGCGCCCCTTTTCGGAGAGGTCGAATTGGTCTCCTACAGTTCGGACTCCTGTTACGGTTTTGAATCTAATCTCACAAAGTGCAATGTGAGATTGATAAACACCAAAGAGTCCAATCCGGCAAATCATTTTGGAAAATCGATTTTTTGAATCAAATAATGCCAAACCTGGATTGTTTTTCCAGATTACAGAGTCGCCACCAAAGTATTTTATTTTGAAAAATTTAGGAAACCCTGACTCGTGCCAAAGGCCACGTGTCCATCGTCACCAAAGTTGCCTCGGCTCGGGAACTTGGGTACGAGAGGGGAAGGTCCTGAAATGAGCACCCCCGCTCGCTCGATCAAAAGATCGGCCTCTACTAAGCATGATATTTTTTTTTAAAAAACCTCATATGTTCTTATTCCGGTTATTTAGCTAACTTTACAATGTGACACACACAAGCAAGTATAGACTAGATCACGAGAATTGGAACAAAACAACTCATATTTGTTTTCGAAAATGGTTTGAAGATGCCACTCGCAAGTGGGCTAAAACGTAGATTTGCCACCCTCAAGTGGGCTTGAAAACACATGATTTTCCACTTCGCAAAGTGGGCTTAAAACTCACAATCATCGAATTGTTCCAATTCAGGCAATCAAAGCCATCATCCACAGGCATTCATGTAGTTTAGCAAGTAAGAAAATAGCCTCATGGCAAGCATGCTATCATGGCAACACTCACACTCATGCAAGCATGCTAAAGCGTAAAAACTTACAATGTACTCCGAGCAAAAACAAAAAGCTAGTTAGAAATAATGCATGATCCTAACTATGTTAACAATGCCTAATGCAACACATGCAATATGCAACTAATAGGCTTGGCTATCTAAAATGGCATATGAATACAATAATTTGATACACGTATTCAAATAAGTATTGAAATACGATACAGTTTGAATGATGTGCCGAGCCCAATGCATGCAATACAAATGAATGGTGCAAACATGCAAAGCATAAGGTATGCTAATCAAAACGTGCCCTAAAACTAACCATCAAAAGCAGTTAAATAAAAGGGAGAAAGAAGTGGGGTTGGAAGACATGCACACACACATGCATGCTTATTACAACATTGCGCCCTCGCAAAGGAGGGTCCGAATAAATAAGCTAACTAGCTACGCTAATTAAGCTAATTATTACAACACAACTAATTAAGTATTCCAAGCTAATTAATTACAACATATTGAATCTAATTAACTAACTTATTCCAAGCTAATTAATTACAACAAAACGAATAACTAGTTACACAAACTAATTATGATATTACAAAACGAATTAAATAACTAGCTACGCTAGACTATTTAAAACAGTTTAAATAAAGCGAGTGAACGGCCTCATAGGTGAGGGAGACATGCATGCTCAGTTGCGTCTTCCCGAAAATCCATCGCCATGATCTTTGTTGCCTCTGTTTGTGCTCGCCTTGATCTCTGAACACTGTACCAGCTTCCAGACTACTTTTGCACTAACTCAGATACACTTTTGCACAAAAATGGACTGGTGGTCGGTCGGCTACCGCAAGTAGCCGGTAGGCCACCATTTTTTCCAGACTTCTGCTTTTGCTGTAGCATAGAACAACAGAGGCACAACAACGTATTTTACAAGGAATGTGTGTACTACCACCCCTCTTATCATGTCTTAAGCTCAAAGGAGTGTGGCACTTGGATCTCAAGCCACCAATCAAGCATTTGGAATGCATGATGGCCAAAGAGTCAAGCTTGTACAAGCTTAGTGAATGCACAAATAGACTCAAATGGCCACCACCCTATCATGCATGATTAAGGGTGACGGCAACCAAGAAACGTGACACGTTCCATCACTTTGAGTATGAAGCGTCCCACATTTCTTGTGTTTGGATTAACGTCCGATCCAAACACATGCAATGAAACACAAATGCTTATCTTACTCATGTTTTACTTTGCTCATTTTATTTACACATTTTAGCATTACCAAGCCATTTTTTAGTCAATTTGTCCAAGGTGTGTCCTCTAATGAGAGAGGGGTCAACCAAAGGATGATTTAAGACATGAGAGAGATCATGCCTTTGGCTAGGAGGAACCCTCAAAAGAGGGTTAAAGCCATTGGGCACAAGCTCTATCTCAAGCTTAAACACAATCATAGGGTTAACCAACCCTAAAAACAAATGAGAAAATGAAGATATGAGGGAGGTTGCAGACTTTTGATACTGAAACGGCATGCTAAAGACCTTAAATCATGCAAGCAACACATGCAAGACATGTTCAAATGCTAAAAACATTATACTAGTGAAGAGCATTACACTAGAGGCATGCAATATCAAGCTTAAATGACCAAACTAGCTCTGGACAGAGCTTAAGCATGCCAAAATATTGGCTAAATCATGCTGAGATTGAAGCACAAAAAGCTATAAAAACATGCTCATGTGTTGGCTCGCAAGCTAGGCGCAAAACACAACTCTCAAAAACAATGAAAGAGTGAAGTAAGTGAGAGTGTGAAAGAGATATAAGCACTGAAATCACATGTTAAATGATGCTACAACATGCAATCATCTCACGCAAAACATGTTAGAGGCCTTAAAACACTAAGCTAGTGAAAGCATTTGCACTATAGCTATGCAATACAAAGCTCAACTGACCAAGACAACTCAAAATAGAGCTAAAACATGCTAAATCAAAGCCTAAAACATGCTGAGATTACATCACAAAAGGTAGAAAAACATGCTCACATGTTAGGCCATCTACACATGCAAACAAGACACAATGAGGGGAGCCCACCGCCTCCTATTTTGGACCTCAAAACTAAGTTTTTGCCACTGAAATTCTCTGGAATTCAGTGGTTAAAAGGCCAAAAAAGAGTTGTTTTAAAAGCTTTAAAAGATGGCTCAACACTTACAAAAGAGGGTGGACTGCCACTAACTCCAAAAAGGCCTTAAACCACCATTTTTAAAGCTTCAAAATAGAGGGTTTTGTAGTTAAAGAGAAGGCCAAAAACATCATGGAAAGGTGGCCAAACAATTGTGCAAAAATAAGCTTAAAAGGGTTTAAGCCTATACCTTTGAAGCACAGCAACAAACAACCACTTTCTGAGCCAAAACCAGCTTTGAGAGCTCAAATAAGACCTCCAAGAACCTCAGCTACAAGGTAGTCTAATTTGGTTTAGTGGTTGTATGCAAATATGTAGAGAATTCCCACCTTCAAGCACAAAATAGGAAGAGAGAAAGGATTCTAGAGAGAGGGGCAGAAATGTTGCTCACAAAATTGTGTAACCTCTAAAATGGGGGGAGACCTCCCCTTATATGGAAATGTAAGCCAAAAGCTTGCTTTCATCCCTCCATACACGTGTATGGAGGAGGCTTTCAGCGATCAATAGCTGGCACAACTGGCACATAAAAATCTAAAAACGGAGAAAATTGGTCGTTGGCCACTTTAGGTGGCTGGCCGGCCACCTCCCTTAGCCAACCGACCACATCAAGTGGCCGTCAAGGAGGAAAAGTGGCCGACAAGTGCCAAAAGTGGCCGACTAGGCCTTTCCCCCCTCCAGGCAAGAGACACCAAGGTTTGGCCCAAAAACAAGGCCAAAACACAGAGGGTTTAGAGGCTCAAAGACAAGGTGCTTAGCCGAGAACTTCGGGCACTCAAAACGAACACAAACATGCACGATCATCAAGTGTGCAAACGATGACGTTTAAGTCTTAAGGTCGGTCAAAAATGGGGTGTCCACAGTTGCCCCTCTTTGACAAAACTCGGAAGTCATGAAATGACAGGACTGAATGTCAAAGCCCAGAGATGATCCATTTTTGACAAGGCCGAAGACATAGACAAACAAGCAAGATAACAATATAGATGCGCCCGTAGGCAGTGGCACAATGCAAATAACATGCACGATGAAGAACATAACTTATGATCATGCAATGAGGGCTGTAATGAAACGTCTAGATGCAAATGTTGTGCAAAGAAATGCTACAACAAACTCGTACATGAGTAAGCTAACACGAAGCAAACCACATCTCATGCAGAAATGATGTAAGAAAATTATGCAATCTTAATTACGACTCATGCAGAAAAGGCAAAGAAACACAACCGTCGGGTGCACTAGAGGCGGCAAACAAGATCCTAACGCGTGGCACACGCGAGGAGAGAAGTGGTGTGAACCTAAGGACACACCCTAAGGTTCCGAATTAAAGAGAGCACATAATAACAATTGAAACACATCCAACTATTATGCGGTCGAAACAAAGAGCGATATAAGCATCGGGATCCGTCTAGATGCATTTAACCAAAGCATCCTAACGCGGCACGCACGAGAGGGAAAAGGAAGCGGTGCAAACACCGGAGGGTGGTGTAAACATCAGAGGACGTTCCAATGTTTCTAACCAAAACAAGGTGGTATAAGCATTGAAACACAGCCCAAACGCTTCTAACCGGAAGGGTGGTATAAGCGTCGAACATACGATCCAAACGCTTTTAACCGAAAGGGGGGGTATAAGCGTTGGACACACAATCCAAATGCTTCTAACCAAAAGAGTGGTATAAGCGTTGGACACACGATCCAAACGCTTCTAACCAAAGGGGTGGTATAAGCGTTGGACATACGATCCAAACACTTCTAACCAAAACAAGGTATAAGTGTCAGAACACATTCCAAATGCTTTTGACTGAAGAGGGGTGGTATAAACATCAGGCACACAACCCAATGCTTTTAACCGAAGGAAGTGGTATAAACATCAGGCACACGTTCCAATGTTTCTAACCAACGGGGTGGTATAAACACCGGGCGTACCCGAGTGTTTCTAACCAAAGGGGTCAAAGGACAGGAATGATCTTACCCGGGATTCTTCTGAATGAACTGTATATACAATATCGTGCTTGCATAAGAAAGAAACTTTGACAAGTACAATACAATAGAAATGCATGTTCTATGAAAGATTGGCAGCATGTTCTATGCGAACGAAAAGCACATTTTCTATGCGAATGTAAGGGCATGCACAATGCAATACAATGCAACATGCATATTCTATGCAAATATGAGAGAATGTTTAATACAATGCAACATGCATATTCTATGCAAATATGAGAGAATGTTTAATACAATGCAACATAGTATACACATTCTATGCACAATGATAACAATGCATATTCAATGCAACATCAAATAGCAGGTTCAATGCACAATATCGAATAAAGAAATGCGTGTCTTAACAAGACCAATTCAGTTGTAACCTCTGATTTACCTCTCAGAGGAGTTACCATGTATTTCAAAAGGATACACCTTATTCATGCCGGTTGACGATGAGACACGCATTGAAGACATGAATTGAAACTTCCGCATAAACACTTTGAGTTGAAAAGTGGCCTTTTCTTGCACTTTGTCGAGAGCCAAGGACTCAAAACAGCATGAAAACACACAAGGAGAACACTGGACATTTTCCGGCCACCTCGGAGTATTGTTGGCCACTTGCCAAAGCTGTCGGCCACAACAATTGGCCGGTCGGCCAGTTGTGGTAGATTCGAGCTATTTCAGTCTTTTTGCATGGAGACCTTTAAAAACACCATCCCAAAACACACTTCCTTACACATACAGTGTCGAAATCTCTTCCCCTTTGCCTCTATACCCTTTTTCCTCTTAGATTCGTGCTTTACACGTGTTTTCCAGCACCCCTCGCGAAGTTGATTCGCTAAAACCTTTCGGTTTCCTTCGCTTTGAATCGATCAAAATTTGTTTTCGGAGCTTTTTTCTCCATTTTCACCACTTGAGGTTTGTTTCCCTCAAGTTTATCTTGAGTTTGATGCCTTTTCCCAGGCTTTGACTTTTTCTGCCATTTTCTCTCTCTGAGAGATGACTTTTGTTGACTTTTGGCACTTGTTGCCCATTTCGCTCATTCTCGCCTACTTTCTCACCTTCTTTCCAGATGGGAGACGATGCTCCATATAACGGGGGTTCTCCAAGGATGGAGCGGGAGACCGAGTACATTCTGTTGCCGCCCAGAGTCTGGCCCTTCGACCTAGAGAGGTACCGCCCTGAGGCACATGCATTACCACCTAGCATAGTGCGCCACTTTAGTGGGTTTGCACGACACGCACCAACAGATCCGCTGCTACGGGAGCCAGAGTCTCATCTGTCCCACGATGCCTCCGAGGTACATACTGCACTCTTACATTTTCTGCGATGCACTTTACATTTCTTGCATAACTCACACTTTTGCACTGTATTTTATCTACTCATTCTGAACACATTCACACACTGTATTTCTGCCTATCCACACAGGTTGACTCGTGTTTGACCCGCGGATATGGGTCCACCACGGCGAGGGAGTGGTATATGAACCTCCCTGATAGCGTCCGGTAGATCATTGATGAGGCGGGGTTTGGCTTGTTCTGCATGGGGCTCTCGCGTCTCATGGCGAGCAGGACCCTCTTAGGAGCACTGGTAGAGAGATGGTGGGACACCACCAACTCCTTCCATTTCTCTAGCACAAGGGATATGACCATGACCCCATATGACTTCGCCATGCTGACAGGCCTTGAGGTGGGAGGCCGACCGATCCCATACGACTCCGATATTGGTGAGTGGGAGGCTGCTCGGACCTATCTGCTGGGAGCACACTCGCCTATTTTTTGATTAGGTATGGTCAGATACACCTGGTTCTCAGACCACTTCAGAGAGACTGAGCCCGCGACAATCGAGGCTACAGAGCAGTATGCCTGAGGTTTCTTAATATTTCCTCTTCAGCACTACCTTGTTCGCCGACAGGGTAAACACAGTCGGGTTATATCTTCTGAGCACCTTAGTGGACCTTTCTTAGGTTCGGCACTATGACTAGGGGGCATCGGCCTCGCTACCCTTTACTGCTACATGAGCTCAACCTCCCGTAGGAGCGGGAATATAGTGGGCGGCTATTGGAGAGGCTGAGAGGTATGCTTTACTGTTCAACTTTACATTTTCTGCCATGCTTTCTGCTTTGCAGTTTCTGTACACTAGTCTAATCTCTGCTCTGCACTCGTACTTTCTATACACTGTGCCACACTTTGCTTTCTACAATTTTTGTATTTTGTACTTTCTGCATTCTACATTTTCGGAACATTGCACACATACTCTGCTTTCCGCATTATTTGTGTTTATCTGTATTCTCACTACCGCTGTCTTGCTTTTCACAGTCATGGGTATACGCCTATTTCGTGGCACTTGCTCACAAGCCAGAGGTTGAGACGCCTCTTAAAGTACCGTACTTGCGTTGATATGATGGTCGGTGCCAGCCAAGGGCCCGGGAGACCCTCTCATTCCTGCACCAGTACTTCGACACAGTGAGGACAGTACAGGTAATTCAAAACTCACAGTTTTTTGTTGCTTTCAGCTTCAATTCATTTTGCATATTTAATGGGAACTTATTAGTCTATGCACTTGTTATTTGTAGATCACATGGCAACCCTAGGCGATGATGCCAGAGGGTGCCTGATTTCATTATGCCGGAGCTTGGGGCGCCTCCCGGTATCGACTTCTGCTCGAGGGGCCGGTAGGACGGGCCTGGTTTCTTGGAGAGCGCTTCATGCGCCAGACGTTGAGCCTGCCCTTACAGCCAGTTTCATTACTGCCTCCGCCTTCTATGCGAGCCACAGAGAGTCTCTCCCCTCAGGAGATCACTGACTTCATAACGGGCGTAGATGCAGATCTGTTCATCGGGGAGGGGGATTGTACGGCTTATCTCCAGACATAACTCATGCCTCCATTGATAGGTGTTTGTGCTCCCGCGGGGAGGATAGCTGATATTGCTTCATCGAGCAGGGCTCGAGCAGCAGATGCCCCTTCGTCGAGCAGGGCCCAGGCAGTAGATGCCCCTTCGACGAGTAAGGCCCGTGCACCAAGGGGTGAGGCTAGAGAGATGCCTCCTACCCGGCAGAGTGTTGGATGGCCAAATCTTCTGACCGAGCTGACAGGTTGGCAATACTCTGGAGTGCCTTATCAGATTCTGCTTGAGCCCCCGTTACCTAGTCACAGATATGTTAGGACACCTGACTCACCACTGGTATGCATTACAACTTTCATTTATTGCTCAGATACTCATTTATTCATTCATTCATTGATCATCTTGCATTTGCAGCCCTCCACCGAATACGTCGAGGGGTTACTTAAGGTGATGGCCTCCTTCGAGGGCATGATCTTGAGGAGAGAGACGATGCTTACCTCCCACGACATTCAGGTAATTTTCAGTTTTCTTGCATTTCGGTTATCATATTTCTGCTGATATACTAAAAATGACATCTCAACTAAACATTTCCCACATTGCACTGATACACTGCATGTATAGATCATATTTAACACATTGCATTCACATACTGTATCTGACTTCTGCATGCACTCACTCTGCACACCACGCTTGCATCTGATACACATACTATGACTGATATATTCAAACTGCCTTTTCAGGTCACACCCTTACAAACAGGACCCTTAGAGCCTCTCCAGCAGCAGGGAGAGAGATTCCGACACACGGCCGAGGGAGACGTCGGGAACCTGTCATGCGCGATAACGATGGCAAGTCCAGTGAGGATGAGGAGCCAGCGAGTCCGCAGTCAGAGTCATCTGAGGGTAGAGGCGACGACACCGGCTCAGGTTCTGAGGTTGGCGACGATTCTGAGGAGGGCTCCGAGGATGAGAGTGGAGGTAGCTCTGGTTCAGACTCAGATTCAGATAGCGATGCCGATGACGATAGCTCTCAGTCCGCTCAGCTGGGCAAGAAGACGAAGAGAGCCTCTCGATCCTGAGATGGGTGGCACTGATTCAGATGTTTTTGCTTTGTTTCTCTTTTTTCTAGTAGTATTAGCACATTGTACAACCTTAGGTAGTTTTATTTTCTTTAAAACTTGTACTCTTTGTAAAAAGAAACCATGATTGGAATGAAAACAACTTTTTATTTAAAAAGTGTTGCATTTTATATTATGAGCATTTATCGCATTGCACTATTTTACACAAAAATAGGATTTGATGGAAATTGAATATTATACATTGTCTTGGCAGTTGCTTAGTCAGGTAGTGAACCAATCGAAACATAACAAACAAAATAAGACAACTCAAAGGACAACTAATGCAACAACAAAACAACAACTCGACAACAAAACAAACACAACTCGATAAGCAAATTGCAACAACTCGATAAACAAAGCGACAACTCGATAAACAAATTGAAACAAACTTGGGAACGACTCATCAAAACCACAAAAACAAAACAGCGGAACGCATCTAGAGTAGAACAAAACACAGGTTTTTAGCATCCTCAGCACATAGGAAGGCCAAAAACATCCTGCTGGAGGCTAACAGTGGTTGTCGGCCACTTAAGATGATTGTCGGCCACTAAAATGGCCGGTTGGCCAAAAAAGGTGGCCGGTCGACTACCTTAACTGGCCGGTCGGCCAGTAATGCAGGGAGTCTCCAGATTGTTGCCATCTGTTTTCCACTCAGCACCTTATCTTCTACAAAAGCTCCAGCTTCGTGGTTTCTTCATTCCAACTCTATTTTTGCTCCAAATGGAACCATTCTTCACCGAAAAACTCTCCGATTGGATTGCAACTTTAGATGGTACGGAAAAGCTGAATTTCTAGGGTTTAGGGATAAATGCACTATTCCTGCTGAGCCACACTCCACTGTGTTTTCCGTTCCTCCATGCTGCGGCTAGATGTTGGAACCTGGTTATGCATGTTTTTAGCTTTGGCAGACAAGAGATATGCCCTACAATTAAAGAATTCCAAGCTTTGATAGAATCCCGGCGTGACGAGGAGATCTTGGCCCAGTTCCGTTTTGGCCACATCCAAGCTTTAGGAAGGATGTGTGGGCTCACTTTACACGATGCTTGATCTTTGGTTCACAATGGGGAGTTGGATATCCCCCAGCTTGATTCATTGGTTTTCTGACGCCGGTAATCGTGGTGACTGTCTTTGGCAAGGTTTTCAGCAGCATGCCCTTTGCTTGTGCATGTTGGCTCATTTTCTGCTTGCCCCTGGCTTCGAAGGGTCTAGCATTCGCTTGATAGAAGTTGCCCAAGGCTTGAAGGAGGGCATGAGCTGCATTGGCTTGACACTAGCCGAGACTTTGATGGACTTAGAAGCTTTCCATCGCCGGGAGACGACTAGGTTCGCAGGAAGTCCACCACTCCTGCAGGTAATGTTTCCTACCCTTCTTACATGTGTTTCTCGCATCACTCGGCCCTTAGGCTCTATTTTTCTCTCAAAACCCTTTTCTCACTTTTCTCTCCATGTACACCTCTCTATTCTTTAATCTCTCTTATTTTTCATCCCTTCCCAGGTTTGGCTCATGGGCAGGTTGAAGGTAATGGACTCTTGCCCTGCATATTCAGTGCGTGGCTATTTCTTTCGCCCATGGCTAGTTGATTTCCTGAACAAGGGATGGTGGTGCTAATGGATGTGAAACAGGTCCGTTGTTAACATTGTTTGGCGTTGCCTCTAGTTTGATCTACCTGACATTAGCTACAATATGTCTCGCCGGCCTAGCATTCAGTTGATTGGTTTGACGGACTGTGTCTTCTACTTTCCATTCTGATTCAGGCGTCAGTTCGGATATGATCAGACTTGCCTAGAAGAGGGGATAGAGTATCTAGCTTCATTTCCAATCTAAGGCACACAGCTAGCTCGGTATTCCACTGCATGGAGGACAAGAGAACTTTTGGCCCCCACTCTCAATTTCAGTTGCGACCTTTCTGGTGAATGCATAGCTTGGCATGAAGATGGGGCACAAACTGGGCCTACTTTAGTGTCTGAAGCTTTCACAAGCTCTGGAAGGGAGCGCAGGAACACCTGACTCAACTATATCCCAAGTTTATTGCTTTAATCTGTATTTTCAAGTTTTCTTTTGAATGTAATAAAAAAACAACTTCAATTTGTATCAAGAGTCGGAGAACTCTGTATTGAAATCAATGAAATTGAAGGTTGTGGGTACTGAAAATTCTCCTTTTGGTCCAAAAATGGTCTAAGTTGTAAAGAGATTAATTTGAACAAAATCAACTTTTATTTAAACTTTTCAAAACCATTTTCGATAGGGATCACAACTGGACATACCCGGAATCTATCCTTGAGATGTACGACCCCACATCCAATAATTGGAAAGTTGCCCCTTGTCAAAATAGCACTGCACTGATGTTCACAACCGAACTCTTGAATACAGAAGAGACAAAGATGACCAAAACAATTACGTGGACACAGCTGATTTGGAAGTGTTTATGGCTGGACTTCATAATGAAGTTGCCTACGTATCCCAAAGATGGAAATCAAGCCTTACGTAGTTCAGTTCGGGTTCACTCGGGCATGGTTTTAAAAACCGGACCGGACCGGCCGGTTCAACCGGTGACCGGATGGGGTTCCGGTCCGGTCAGCCCCCTTAAACCGGCCAACTGTAAAGACCGGCCTATTTATTGAAAACCGGTGAACCCACTGGTCAAACCGGTGAACCGGTCGACCCGGTCACGGGTTGATCGAACCGGACCGGTTACAAATTTTTTTTTTAAAATTTTTTCTTTGTTTTTTTTTTTATTTTCTTTCTTTCTTTTCTTTCTTATTTTATATATATATATATATAATATAAGAATATAAGAAAATTTTAATTTGAAACTCTTTTTCAAGGGTCTCCTCTTGTGAGGAATCCCATTAAGAGCTTGATGAAATTATTGTGAAAGTCTTCACCTATTTATAAGAAAAAAACTCTTTCAAAAAAACTCAAGAAATCCATGTGGGATTCAATCAAATGTAGTGGAGGGAATATTGAAATTTTGATATCCCTCCAAAATTTTTGCTTTCCTTTCAATCAAATTATTTGAATTAAAATCATATGGAGGGAATATTAAATATTTGATTTTATCTTCCAAAATTGAAATTAATAATATTTTAAAATATATTATTATATTTTTCAGTAAAAAAAATATTAGGACAAATATTTAAGATAATTTAATATTTTTAATTTTTAATTTTATTACTTATATTTTTATTTAAATATAATTTTAATATATTTATTACGTCACGGTTTGATTCCGGTTCAACCCGACGGTTGAACCGGTGACCCGTCCACCCGATGCCTTTTCCGGTTCGTTCACCGGTCCGGTTTTTAAAACATTGCACTCGGGTATTAATACTCTCCTTTTGCGCTCTAACTGTTGCCAAGGCCGCCCTTTTCTAGGTTTTCAACCTTGCGAGCTCAGTTTTTCTTATTTTAAATTTTTTGTGCTCTAACTTTTGCCTAGGTCGCCCTTTCAGGTTTTCGGCCTAGCGAGCCTCTCAAGGGTAGTATTTCTTCAACTTGTCCATGTTGATTGGTTGGGAGAACTCGAGGCTGTCGAAGTCCATAAGAATGACAGCTCCACCCGACTAGATGGATTTGATGATGTAAGGACCAGTCCAATTAGGCATAAACTTGCCCCTAGGGTAATAGATGGGAGCTCAGTTGTCTTTGAGCACCAAATCCCCTTCTTTCAGATTTCTAGACTTAACTTTCTTGTTGAAAGCCCTGGCAATCCTTCGTTGATAACCTTGGACATGGTACAGTGCTTTCAGCCCCCTCTCGTTGAACAACGTAAGTTCCTCGAACTTGCTTTGCTGCCAATCTGCTTCCGCTATCTGGCACTCAACCATAACCCGCAGCGATGGAACCTCAACTTCAATCGGCAGAACAACCTCCATCCCATATACCGAAGAATACGGAGTTGCCCCAGTAGAAGTTTGAATTGATATTCTATGGCCCCAAAGAGCAAATGACAGCTTATTTGGCCAGTCCCTGTAGGTTTCTACCATCTTTTGTAGAATGTGCTTGATATTCTTGTTGGCGGCCTTAACGGCTCCATTGGTTTGCGGCCGATAATTGGATGACTTATGAAAAGCCACGTTGTATTTCTCCAACAAGTCGATCACTTCTTTCTTGAAGTGGGAACCATTATCCGAGATGATCTCATTCGAGACCCCATAACGATAGATGATGTTATTCCTGATGAACTTGGCTACATGCGACGCTTTCAACACTACGTAGGATTGGGCCTCGACCCACTTTGTAAAGTAGTCTATCACCACTAGGATATACTCATGCCCATTTGACCCCTTCGGAGTAACTACCCCAATAACATCAATTCCCAGACTGAAAATGGCCATGGTGAAGTCATGTTGTACAACTTCAACGGTGGGATGTTCATGTGATTTGCATGGATCTGGCATTTGTGGCATCGCCGAACAAAACCGATATAATCCTCCTTCATGGTTGACTAGTAGTAACCCTGTATGAGAATCTCTCGAGCTAGCATCACTCCGCTCATGTGCTTTCCACACTCTCCTCCGTGTATGGCCTCCATTAAGCGCTTTGAATCTTCTTTATCAACACACAGTTTATGCATTCCCAGATGGCCCCGTTTGTACAATTTACCTCTGTTGATGATAAACTGAGTAGCCATTCGCCGTATGGCCATTCTATCTTTGGCGTTTGCCCCTAGTGGATAAGCCTCATTTTCCAAGAAGTTACAGATGTCATGCTGCCAGGGGTTCTGGTCTTGTACTTCATCTATTGCAGTAATTAATTCGTAGGCCGGCACATACCTCTATTCAATAATGATTGGACGCATCCGGACTCCCAAAGGGATGTTTATCATAGAAGATAGAGTTCATAAAGCGTTAGCGAACCTGTTGCTCTCTCTTAACATATGCGTAAAGGTTAGCTTCTCAAACCTGGGAATTAGAACGTCTAGAGTTTGGTGATAGATTTTCTTCCTTTCTTCATTGACCTTTCAGTCTCCTTTTGCTTAAGACACAACCAGGTTCGAGTCCCCAATGATGTCCAACTGTTTTTCCCCTAGTTCCAGGGCGGCTTCCAAGCCAGCGATACATGCCTCATACCCTGCTTCGTTGTTTGATACCTTGAACTGGAGTTTGAAAGCTAAAGGTATGTGGGAATTGTCGGGTGCTATTAGTAACACCTCTATCCCATACCCGTACTAGTTAGACGCTCCGTCAAAGTACATAGCCCAAATCTCTTCTTTAACCTGCAGAATGGCCTCATCTGGAAACAGATACTCTACTGCTTCATCTCCCTCCACTGGGTGATCGGCTAGGAACTTCGCTACGACTCTCCCTTTCATAGACTTGCGAGTCATGTATTTCAAATCAAATTCGGAGAGAAGAAGCAACCAACAGGCTAGCCTACCCGTAAGCACTGGTTTCTCGAAGAGATATTTGATGGGATCTAATCTCGAAACCAAAATTACGGAGTGAGCTAACAGGTAGTGCCTCAACTTCCTGGTAGCCCATACTAAGGCCAAACAAGCCTTTTTTAGCGGACTATAACAGGTTTCATATTCCAGCATCTTCTTGCTCAGGTAATAGATAGCCTTCTCCACTTTATCCTCAGATTCCTGTGCAAGCATGTAGCCCATAGTCGTGTCAGTTACTAACAGATACAAAATCAACGGTTTCCTCGGCTCTGGCGGTGATAACACAGGTGGGTTCTATAGATATTGCTTGATTTGCTCGAAAGCAACTTGGCATCGGTCATTCCATTGGAATTTCTTCCCTTTCTTCAGGAGACCAAATAATGGTTCACAAGTCAAGGTTAATTTTGCAATAAACCATCTTATGAATTGCACTTTACCCAGAAAGCCTCGCACCTCCTTTTCAGTCCTTGGTGGTGGCATTTCTAAGATGGCCTTGATCTTAGAAGGATCGACCTCAATGCCCCTTTGTGTAATCAAGAACCCTAGCATTTTCCCTGCTGTGACACCAAAAGTACATTTCTGAGGATTCAGTCGCAACTGATACTCTGTAATCCGTTGGAAAAATTTATTCAAGGCGTTGTAGTGGCCCTCTCTTTCCTTGGACTTGACAATCATGTCGTCCACGTACACCTCAACCTCTTTGTGGATCATATCATGCAAGATCGTGGTTGCAGCCCGTTGATAAGTAGCCCCAGCATTCTTCAAACCGAACGGCATCACCTTGTAGCAGTAGGTTCTCCACGGCGTGGTGAAGGTAGTCTTCTCCTTATCCTCGGGTGCCATCAAGATTTGGTTGTACCCGAAAAATCCATCCATAAAGGAGAGCAGCGCATGCCATGCGGTGAAGTCCACCAATTCGCCGATGTGCAGTAGAGGAAAGTCATCCTTCGGACTAGCTTTGTTCAGATCTTTGAAAGCCACACACACCCGAATTCTGCCATCTTTCTTCGGCACCGGAACAATGTTGGCGAACCAAGTAGGATACTCAGATACTAGCAAGAACCCTACATCTATTTGCTTGGTGACCTCTTCCTTGATTTTCAGAGCCCAATCCGAGCGTATTCTCTGAAGCTTCTGCTTGATGGGTCGGGCCTTAGGGTCAAGAGGGATCCGATGCTGTACAATCTCAGGATCGAATCCAGGCATGCCTTCGTAGGACCACGCGAAAACATCTTTGAAATCCTTTAATAAAGCGACTAAGCACTCGCGTTCCTCCGAAGACAACGTGGACCCGATCTGGACCAAACGCGGATCCTTTTCAGTACCAACATTAATTGAAGTGATTTCATCGACCAAAGGTTTTACAAACCTCTTTTCCTGTCGATCAATCAAATGTTTCAAAACCGGAAGAATTTCTTCCTCATCATTTTTATCAAAGTTTTGAATGTCCTGATTAATGCAATAAACGAGTGGCACAAAAAAGTACTCAGAAATAGCTGTGGTACCGTTCTCATTCACAATTTCCAGTTCATCTAATTTATCGGTTACAACTGACTCAAAAGAAAAGGAAAAAGACGATCTGGACAAAACAACGGCATCTGGGTTATCAACCCTAGGAATACCGAACTCTGACTCAGAAGAATTAGAATTTGATTCCGACTCCACATACTCTATGGAATCAAATTTCGATTCACTACCTGATCTAGAACTGCTGGAAAAAAAGCCTTCCTCGTACTGCCACACGAGGAAGGGTGCGATAGATGCATCCAGAATGTCGGAAGAAGGGCCCACAGCCAATTGATCTCCAATCATGGAAACAGAGAAGTCATCCCCCGAACTCTCTGGTGTGATCTGAGGATCCGAGAGGAGCTAAGCTAGCGCTACCCCCATCTCAAGTTTTGTGCCATCGGACTCATCCTCTTTGCACTGTTCAGCCTCAGCTGGTAGGTCAGTCTGCTCTTCTGCAACTTCATCCCCTTGCAACTGTAGGTCAAAAAAGATCTCGAAGCCGGGCAAACGCCACTTCTCAGAGTTTAGCCATGGCTCAGGAAAGCCACAGAATGGGAAATCTTCCCCCTCCTGGACAAAGCGGTTGTTCAGGGTTCGTTGAATAGGTCTATGCACCAACTCATAGTGCTTCCTAGCTTGTTTAGCCTTGGCTCTTCCTACCATCTCCTTTCCCTTTCTTACCCAATCCTCTTTGGTAGGCATGTAACCTAGACCAAAGGTATGAGGGTTGTGTGGCACTTTGGCCAATGCAGCGACGCCCTTCCGGCCGCTCCTTTCCAATCCTATTTCGGGTACATGTCGTAGCTTATTCATGAGGTAAACGGATTGTGCACTGACATACAGTCCCTCATCAACAACTAGAATATCTTGTACCACTCAGGCCTCGGCCAAGGTGAACCTAGACAGAAAGACATCCTCCTCGCCGTGTGCAATTTCCAAGACCGGTGTAGTAACCTCCAGCGGTGGATGTATGGAAGAGTTCCTAAAAACAATAGCTACCCCCTTCCTATGGAGGTACTTCAACATCTGATGTAGAGAGGAAGAGACAGCTTTCACTTGGTGCAGCGACAGCTGTCCAAGGAGCAAATTAAAGGTGGCTGGAACATCCAGGACATGAAACTCGATGTCTTGTTGTGCCGGGCCAACCTGTTCTAATCCGTACTATCCCCATCACTTCCCGACTGGTATTGTCATAAGCCCGAATCACCTGGGCTGTTGGTGCGAAATCTACAAGCTTCAAACCGATTGCAGATCCCGTGTCAACTAAGACAACTGGTATCCACTTCTCCTTACACTCCACAGAGATGTATAACGGCTTGTTGTGCTCGGAGCCCTTAGGAGGTAATTCTTTATCTATGAAAGTCAAAGTCGGTGAAGTGCCGCCTGGGAAAACCAGTCCCACTAACTGCTCGGGGGTTGTATCACTAGAGAGCTTAGCCTTATCCATTGCTGATAGGACGGCTTGTCTATGCAACCGTGAGGCCATGAGTAATCCCCAGATGGAGATGTCTGCTTGAATCTTTTTCAGCTGCTTCAGTATAGCTTCCTCCTCCAACAGTTTGTCTTTTTGCTTCTTTGTTTCCTTGTCTTTCCCTGATGCCTCTGGCTAGTCCAGATGTGGGGGCTTGAAGTACCTCCCACTCCGAGTCATGTGGTTGACTTCTTCGGTATACCACGTATCATCTGAGAGATTCTGTCCCTAGTCCTCATCAATATGGACCAGACGCAAATCATCGTCTTCCCACCACATTCCCTCGGCAACTGACAAACAATTGTCTGGTTCCACTATAATTGTTCCCGTGTTCACAACACATTCTGTCCCTGCAGGGGCTTCGGCTTTTGTAGCCCTCTGATAAGTCTCGATCCTTTCTTGTTCGAACCACTTCAGCGCGGCCTCATGTTCTGTATTAGCTATACACAAACTACCCAATTCCTGAGCAAAATTCTTTGTACCGGTGCTCTCCAGCAACTCTCTCTTGTTGTCGACCGTTCTGGCCATTGCAAACGTTCCCACCTCCAGCTTTTCCTGCTTTGGTTGAGACCCCTCATCAATATTCGCCTCATCACTAAGCCATCCTATATTATCAATTGATCCATTCAGGTCAAACCAATTGATGCTCACATCTCCCGGATCCTGTTGATCAAAGAACTTCAGATTAGTGATGTTCTCTTCAAGCTCAACTAGGTCATCCATCCCCTGGCTTGGCCCATCCTCAAGGACTACATTAACCTCAGTTCCCTTCGGCAATTCCACACTCGGCTTGGCCTAATCGGTTGGTGCAATAAAGCAGCAAGGGTTGTATGCTTCCTCAATTAAGCTTGCAGAACCCTTAGGCATGCCTTCTTTTACCATAGCCACCACCACGGGCTCAGGTTGGGATAGGGACGCGCTCATTACGCACAAGTTTGCTCTTTCTGGGATGAACAGCGCCGACTTAGGTAGGTGGGAGGGAGTGATGTATATGCTGGGGTCGTATGGAACGACCATTGTTTGGATCAAGTTTACTTGCCTAGGTGAAGGGGGTTGGTTATGTCGTGAGAGAGGGTTTGTAGTGACATTTGGCTTCTCAGGAGGCGCTATCACTTTGTTGTCAATGAGATCTTGAATCTCATGATGAAGTCTAAAGCATAAGTCAATATCATGCCCATGCTGCTGATGGAAGGCACAATACTTGGCTGGGTTATGTGTAGGAGGGAGGGGATTTGGCAATGGGCACAGTTCTAGGGGCTTTAGGTGCCCTTTTCTAATCAGGACCCTCAAGGCCGCAAACAGAGACATGTAGAGTGGGGTGAAAATCCTCTGGCCTCGGGGTGGGAACTTTGCAGGTTGTGAGGTGGCCCTAGATGTGTCGGTAAACGGAGTGGCTATTTTTTGTGTGGTGGCAACCATACCAACATCAGAAGTCCTTGCGGCTGCATTACTACTCGTAGGTGCATTTGAACCTCGTGTAAACCTCCTCTTGGGCTACTCCTTTTCATGGTCAATCAAACCTTGTTTTGTAGCATCTTCTATCTGTACCCCTATCTCATGAAGATCAACAAAGGTAGGGAAGGGTAAGACAATCATCCTCTACATCAGCTTCGGTTACAGATTCCGAACGACCATTCTTATCTGGTCTTTCTCAACTGGCTTGGTGGTCATCATGGAGGCCTTGGCCCTCCACCGAGTGACGAAGTCAGAGAAGCCCTCTTTCGGCTCTTGTCGTGTTGCCTCGAGATCATGGGTTGTGACCTCGATTTGAGCATTGCAAGAATATTGGGTGACAAAGGCCTCGGCCATCTCTTCCCAACTCCTCTTCACTGAATCCTCCAGTTTAGCATACTAGATGGCCGCAATACTCGACAGGGTCTGGCCAAAAAGAGATAGCTTTTGCAGTCTAGTCAGGCCCATCGGCCGCAGAATATCTGAAAACAACCTCAAGTGGACCATAGGATCACCCGAGTCGTCGAAGCGGTCTATGTGAGGCATTTTAAATCTATCCGGCAATGTCACCGCTGAATCTGTGTAGCCATCCTCTATGTCTGGGATCGAGTTAACTCCTTGAGCACGTTTGAATAGCTTCTCAAGCTTATTTACTTTTAAGGCTGTAAGATGGACCTCAAACTCGAACGGTGTATCCGTTGGGTAAGCCGGTTCTTTGGAAGTCTGAGGTGTTGTCCTGGACATTAGCTATATCCCCAGGAATCGGAACCCTAGGTGGGGGTGGGTGCGAAGTAGATTCTTTTGCTTGTTGTGGTTGTTGTTGTTGTTGAAGCCTAGAAATTAGCTCAACTTGCTGGGCTACAACCTCTATTTGGCGAGCGGTAACTTCCACTTGGCGAGCAGCGTCCCGCTGCATGGCCTTGATAGTTTGTTGGAGTTGACACATCATATCCTCCATACTGACTGAGGGGTGTTGGTCTGTCAGAATCGGTGTACACTCTCTTTCTGAGGTAAAAACAGAAAATTGAGCCCAACTGCGCACAGGTGAGTAGTTAGTGACTGTTAAGTTGGCCACTGTTAAACTAGTGATCTGTGCCTGACTGTCCTCCGTCTTGTAACCGGGGGTAGTGAAACGAACACTGGTTGTCCTCCAATAAGATCCTCATATTGGGGAATCCTCCTGACTCTGGTCTAGAGTACTCGGAGGGTACTTGCCTCGTCGGAAGCAATGGTGAAAATACTACCTTGCAAAAAGAAAAATAAAGGAAAAAGGAAACAGCAATTAGCAAACGCACATCATCTCGGCTTAGATAAAGACAACACATAGTTGAAATCATAAGATGGACAAGGTTTATGTTCCCATCGTGGCAGAGCCCGTAACCGGTTAGCCTTGTGGCACGCTTTTCCAAACAAGCCTCCAACAAACCGTTCAGGAATAGCAGATGGCAAACACTGTGACTTAGGCGCACCTATGCAAATGCAATGCAAAGAAACACATAAATGTAGATAAAACAACATATCATAAGTTCGAGTCAAGTTCTCTAAATCCCCAGCGGAGTTGTCAGAAACTATAGCTTGACTTTCTTTGCCCCCCTTTTCGGAGAGCTCGAATTGGTCTCCTACAATTTGGACTCCTGTCACGGTTCTGAATCTAATCTTACAAAGTGCAATGAGAGACTGATAAACACCAAAGAGTCTAATCCGGAAAATCATTTTGAAAAATTGATTTTTTGGATCAAATAATGCCAAAACTGGACTGTTTTACGAAATTATAGAGTCGCCACCTAAATATTTTATTTTGGGTAATTTAGGAAATCCTGACTCGTGCCAAAGGCCACGTGTTCGTCATCACCAAAGTTACCTCGGCTTGGGAACTTGGGTACAAGAGGAGAAGGTCCTAAAATGAGCACCCCCACTCACCCGATCAAAAGATCGGCCTTTACTAAGCATGATATGTTTTTTTTAGAAACCTCATGAGTTCTTATTCCGGCTATTTAGCTAACTTTACTATGTGATGCACACAAGCAAGTATAGACTAGATCATGAGAATTGGAACAAAACAACTCATATTTGTTTTCGAAAATGGTTTGAAGATGCCACTCGCAAGTGGGCTAAAACGCAGATTTGCCACCCTCAAGTGGGCTTGAAAACAACATGATTTGCCACTTTGCAAAGTGGGCTTAAAACTCACAATCATCGAATTGTTCCAATTCAGGCAATCAAAGCCTTCATCCACAGGCATTCATGCAGTTTATCAAGTAAGAAAATAGCCTCATGGAAAGCATGCTGTCATGGAAACACTCATACTCATGCAAGCATGCTAAAGTGTAAAAACTTACAGTATACTCCGAGCCAAAACAAAAAGCTAGTTAGAAACAATGCATGATCCTAACTATGTTAACAATGCCTAATGCAACACATGCAATATGCAACTAATAGGCTCGGCTATCTAAGATGGCATATGAATGCAACAATTTGATACACTTATTCAAATAAGTATTGAAATATGATGCAGCTTGAATGATGTGCCGAGCCCAGTGCATGCAATACAAATGAATGATGCAAACATGCAAAGCATTAGGTATGCTAATCAAAACGTGCCCTAAAACTAACCATCGAAAGTGGTTAAATAAAAGGGAGAAAGAAGTAGGGTGGGAAGACTTGCACACACACACGCACGCTTATTACAACATTACGCCCTCGCGAAGGAGGGTCCGAATAAATAAGCTAACTAGCTACGCTAATTAAGCTAATTAATACGACACAACTAATTAACTATTCCAAGCTAATTAATTACAATATATTGAATCTAATTAACTAACTTATTCCAAGCTAATTAATTACAACAAAACGAATAACTAGTTACACAAACTAATTATGATAATACAAAACGAATTAAATAACTAGATACGCTAGACTATTTAAAACAGGTTAAATAACTAGCTACGCTAAACGAATTAAATAACTAGCTACGCTAGACTTTTTTTCTAGACTTTTGGTTTTGCTACAGCAAAGAACAACAGAGGCAGAACAATGTATTTTTCAAGGAATGTGTGTACTGCCACCCCTCTTATCATGTCTTAAGCTCAAAGGAGTGTGGCACTTGGCACTCAAGCCACCAATCAAGCATTTTCAATGCATGATGGCCAAAGAGTCAAGCTTGAAAAAGCTTAGTGAATGCACAAATAGACTCAAATGGCCACCACCCTATCATGAATGATCATGGGTGACGGCGACCAAGAAACGTGACACGTTTCATCACTTTGAGTATGAAACGTCCCACATTTCTTTTGTTTGGATTAACGTTCGATCCAAACACATGCAATGCAACACAAATGCTTATCTTGCTCATGTTTTACTTTGCTCATTTTATTTACACATTTTAGCATTACCAAGCCATTCTTTAGTCAATTTGTCCAAGGTGATTGTCCTCTAATGAGAAAGGCGTCAACCAAAGGATGATTTAAGACATGAGAGAGATCATGCCTTTGGCTAGGAGGAACCCTCAAAAGAGGGTTAAAGCCATTGGGCACAAGCTCTATCTCAAGCTTAAACACAATCATAGGGTTAACCAACCCTCAAAACAAATGAAAAAATGAAGAAATGAGGGAGGTTGCAGACTTTTGATACTGAAATGGCATGCTAAAGACCTTAAATCATGCAAGCAACCCATGCAAGACATGTTCAAAAGCTAAAAGCATTATACTAGTGAAGAGCATTACACTAGAGGCATGCAAAATCAAGCTTAAATGACCAAACTAGCTCTGGACAGAGCTTAAACATGCCAAAACAGTGGCTAAATCATGTTGAGATTGAAGCACAAAAAGCTATAAAAACATGCTCATGTGTTAGCTCGCAAGCTAGGCACAAAACACAACTCTCAAAAACGATGAAAGAGTGAAGTAAGTGAGAGTGTGACAGAGATATAAGCACTGAAATCACATGTTAAATGATGCTACAACATGCAATCATCTCATGCAAAACATGTTAGAGGCCTTAAAACACTAAGCTAGTGAAGACATTTGCACTATAGCTATGCAATACAAAGCTCAACTGACCAAGACAACTCAAAACAGAGCTAAAACATGCTAAATCAGAGCCCAAAACATGCTGAGATTACATCACAAAAGGTAGAAAAACATGCTCACATGTTAGACCATCTACACATGTAAACAAGACACAAGGAGGGGAGGCCACCCCCTCCTATTTTGGACCTTAAAACCAAGTTTTTGCCACTGAAATTCCCCTAGAATTCAGTGGTTAAAAGGCCAAAAAAGAGTTGTTTTAAAAGCTTTAAAAGATGGCTCAACACTTAGCAAACAAACTACAAAAGAGGGTGGACTGCCCCTAACTCCAAAAAGGCCTTAAACCACCATTTTTAAACCTTAAAAATAGAGGTTTTTGTAGTTGAACAGTTGGCCAAAAACATCATGTAAAGGTGGCCAAACAAGTGTGCAAAAATAAGCTTAAAAGGGGTTAAGCCTATACCTTTGAAGCATAGCAACGAACAGCCACTTTCTGAGCCAAAACTAGCTTTGAGAGCTCAAATAAGACCTCCAAGAACCTCAGCTGTATGGTAGTCTAATTTGGTTTAGGGGTTGTATGCAAATATGTAGAGAATTCCCACTTTCAAGCACAAAATAGGAAAAGAGAGGATTCTAGAGAGAGAGGTAGAAATTTTGCTCACAAAATTGTGTAGCCTCTAAAATGGGAGAGAGACCTCCCCTTATATAGAAATGCAAGCCAAAAGCTTGCTTTCATCCCTCCATACACGTGTATGAAGGAGGTTTTCAGTGATTAATAGCTGGCACAACTGGCACATAAAATATCTGGAAAAGGAGAAAATTGGCCGTCGGTCACTTTAGGTGGCCGGCCGGCCACCTCCCTTAGCCGACCGACCACATCAAGTGGCCGTCAAGGAGGAAAAGTGGCCGACAAGTGCCAAAAATTGCCGACAAGGCCTTTGCCCCCTCCAGGCAAGAGACACCAAGGCTTGGCCAAAAAACAAGGCCAAAACACAGAGGGTTTAGAGGCTCAAAGACAAGACACTCAGCCGAGAACTTCGGGCACTCAAAATGAGCACAAACATGCACGATCATCGAGTGTGCAAATGATGAAATCTGAGTCTTAAGGTCGGTCAAAAATGGGTTGTCTACACTCGATGATGCACGGCTGGGCTTCAATAGCGCCGACCGGCCTTCGATAGCGGCAAGGGACAATTCGGTAAAAGCCACGCCCGTGGTTGTTTAAAACACAAAATAACTCTCACTTGGATCACAACCTAGGTCAAAATTCCCCTCCCTTCCTCTCTAAACTTCCCTTCTCTCTAGATGTCCTTTCTTTCTTGAGTTTACCCAACAACCCTCACAAAAATTTCATAAAATAACTTGTTTTCCTCTTTATTTTGAACCAATTAAAAACTATTTTGGTTGAAGTTTGGGTTTTCTTTTTGTTTTCTCACTTTTACCCACATTGCTCACATTTTCCTTTAATCCCCTTTTGATTTTCCACAATTTCTTCACTCTCTCTCTCTCTTAGGGTTTGGGATTTAGGATTTCACCTATTTTTACTCATCCCCTTCACTTTTTCTTCACTTTTTTTCATGGGTAGTGACGAGGTCCTCATTCCAGAGCCTGCCATAGGTATTGGTGCTGCCTTTGGTGCAGACATAGAGGCAGGGGAAGTTACTGTATTACTTCTCCTTGCTGAGAGGCCTTCTGATGCGGCTACATACCAACCGCGTACACTTGTGCCACCCCCTTGGCGGCATCTTGAGATTCGAGGGCTTCATTCCAGGGTTGGATAAGGATACTCTATTACGAGAGCCCATGGAGCATATATCGCTTACACGGTACTTTTCCCCTATTTTACTTTGCATTTTACTTTGCACACATGTTAAAATGTTGAGCTTGATGAAAAAATCACCCATCCCTGTTGCATATATACTGATAAAACTTCCAATTGATAGGTGATTGCCAGGAGGATAGGTGGCTACGGATCTATATCCGGCCCCCGACGTTGGTACGAGCGGTTTCCTGTAGAGGTCCGTACTTTGGTAGATGCTGCTGGCTTTGGGCCCTTCTGCTCCAGGCTCATACAGATGAGGGCCGAGTGTTGGCTTTACAGGGCCCTAGTAGAGAGATGGTGGGACACCACCAGCTCATTTCACTTCTCTTCTACTGGAGAGATGGCACTGTCCCCATATGACTTCTCGATGTTGACTGGTTTATGGGTTGGGGTTGGCGACCCAGTCCTTTTTTAACCAGATATGACTCAGTGGAGAGATACACAGCTCCAACTTCTAGGGGCGATCCTAAACAATACCAGCCAAGGGATGGTGCGCTATAGCTGGTTCTTAGAGCACTTCTCCGCACACAGCCAACCATTGCAGACAAGGTTGGCCAGTACACCTGTGGCTTCCTCATATATCTTCTCAGTACTACCTGTTTGAAAATAGGAAAAATACTGTGGGATTATATATTCTAGGGGCACTAGTACATTTTCCTAGGATGGTGGATTACAACTGGGGTGGCGCAGGTTTGGCCACCCTATACTGCTACATAAGCTCCATTTCCCGCCGCAAGGCGGATTCACTCAGCAGCTGCTGGAGGGTTTGGGAGGTACACCCTACACTCACCTTTCTAATATGCTTTAAATTCTGTTCACTATTTCATTGTTTTTGCTTATCTAATCCGTTTTCTCATGTCATATGTCTGCCTTTGGTTTGAGCTTTGGGTCTACACATATTTCACTTCATTGGCTCCAGTTCCAGTGAGGCCGATCGAGTTGTCTATACCTTGCTCCCGGTACTATAACTCACGGTTCGAGCGACGTCACCTTGTAGATCGCACCTTCCTATATTTTCACCGTTTCTTTGACACTATCACAGCAGATCAGGTATTGCACTGTTTCTTACACTATGTGGTCACTCTTATACTGTTATACTTTACCATACTCATACTGCACTGACTTCTGACACTACACTAATTCTGACACCGTACTACCATTCTGACATTGCACCGATATCTGACACTGCATTGATTTTCTCATACTATACTGAAATCTGACACTACATTGATTTTCTCATATTGACTGGCATTCTTGGGCAGACATTCCCCAAGTGTCAAGGGTGACCTACGCCGCTACCTGGTATGCTTCTACGATGAGGATCCTGTTCGAGGGCCCTTTTGGCCGGGCATACTACCTGGGAGAGAGATTCATTTGCCAAATCTGGGGCATTGCTGACCCTGATATTCCACATCCTTCTCCTGCCAGTATGAGAGTGGTAGATGATTTGTAGGATGGTCCTGAGCTGGACCTCTTAATGATAGGTGAGGATGGCAATCGTCACCATGAGCCCGGCGACTGTACAACTTTCTTACACACTCGGGTGATGGCGCCTCTTACTCTAGGCATAACTCGAGTTGTACCAGAGGTTGCTGCTACTCCTGCTGCTGGGGCTGGTGATGCGGCCATTGGAGGTGCCCCTTGCCGTTGCTCCCATTCCTAGATTGCCTGTGCTTCCCACCGAGATCATATACATGCATCCAGATAGAGTGATCGAGCAGATCCCACTTGAGCCCATCGAGGAGAGAGACTGCAAACTTGTGTTTGCCCGTGGCGTTGGGCAGGTACACTTTCTTTTTATGCTAGTCCATGCTTCACTTTAGCTTATTCTCAACCATTATTGTTCACTGTTCAATTACTTCTATTTTTGTTTCTCAGTTTCTGTTCTTTTGCAGATTCTCCGGGCGTACGGTGACGAGCTCCTTCGGACGATCAACCGATTACTCATCATGGTACGCAGGAGGCAGCCTGCCTTAGTCACCCATGGGATTGAGGTACATTCTGCGTGTGGCCTACTGTCATTTCCATATTGTACACTTTTTATCACTCTATCTGATATCTGTTTTTTTTTTAGCTTGAGCCGGCACCGGTAGTGCCTACAGGACCTTTTGCGGCCAGTAGGCAGAGACGGGGCTCAATGAAAGGCCTAGGACGTGTTGATCGAGAGAGAGGTCGAGTGAGGTAGCAGTCGCCTTCTGAGGAGTCTTTTGACAGGTCCACGACCCCAGAGGACGAGGGAGATGAGTTTGACCTGCAGTTGAGCAACCCTAGTGATGACAGTGATGCACCTCCCCCACAATTGAGGAGGAAAAGAGCGAGGATGGGCTACAGATGATGATGATGATTTTGCTTTTATTTTGCTTTTGCTTTCGTTTTGTTATGTAGTTATAAAACTTTTCGGATAAACTTTTTGCTTTTCAAAAACTTTCTTTTGTTTTGGTTGTGTAAAATGATGATCGGGGTTGGGCCCGCTAGTTGTGAAATGCAAGTTTTGTTAAATGATTTCTTTGCACAATATGATGAACTGCATTACCCTTCTATTTGTAACCTTCGGAACTGTGAATGCTTTTCTCTTGAATTGATTCATGAATCGGATAATGACTTACAACCAATCAAAACATAAAATACAACTCGATAATGGAAAAACGAAATGAAAACAACTTGAAAAAGCTAACAAACACTTGGTACAAACAAAACAAAACTCAAAAGTACAATTGAAGTCCATTCAAACAAAGGTTAGGTTTTGCTGCAACAGGTCTGCACTGTGCCATCATCATGACCCGGCCGGCCATCAGTGTGATATTGGTCAGTGTTGTCCAGCTGTCATGCTCAGCTCCTTCTTAGACTCTATAAATAATGCTCCCATGCTGTTTTTCTGGCAAACTCACAAGCCCTTGATATTTTGCTCTGAAAATGGAGATATTATTTGTCAGCAGGCTTCGGGACTGGATAGCCGCTTTGGATGGCTAGGAAAAGATGAATTTCCATGGTTTCGGCCTAAATGCCCTTTTTTCTTTTAGCCGCACTTCTCTTTGCTTTCCATTCCTTCATGCCGCGGCTAGATGTTAGAACCCAATCACACATGTCTTTAGCTTCAGGGGGACAAGAAATATGCTCGACAATTGATGAATTTCAAGACATAATGAAATCCCGACGCGATGAGGAAATCATACCTTAACCCCGTTTTGGCCACGTCCAGGCTTTGGAGCGAATGTGTGGGCTCACTCTACACGATGTTCGATCTTTGGTCCACAATGGAGAGCTGAATATTCCTAGTCTGATTCATCAATTTTTTGACATTAGTGACCGAGGCGACCTTCTTTGGCGAGGTTTTCGGCAACATGCCTTTTGCTTGTGTATGCTGGCACACTTCATTTTTGCCAATAGTTTTGGTGGATCCAGCATTCAATTGGTCGAAATAGCCTAAGGTTTGAAAGAAGGCAAGAGTTGCATTGGCTTGGTACTGGTCGAGACTTTGATGGGCTTAGACGCCTTCCATTGGCGAGAGACTACCAAATTCGCAGGGAGTCTACTACTTCTTTAGGTAATGTTTCCCACCCTTTCTAATATGTATTTCTCATTTCTCTTGGCATTCATGCTTTGTTTTTCTCTCAAAGCCCTTTTCTCACTTTTCTCTCAGCATTCATCTCTCTATTCTTTGATCTCTCTTTTCTTTTATCCCTCCCTAGGTTCAGCTTATGAATAAGCTGAGGGTAGTGGATTCTTGCCCTGCATACTCAGCTCGAGGATACTTCTTCCGCCAACAACTAGTGGATTTCACAAATGAGGGGTGGTGGTGCCACTGGATGTGCAACAAGTCTGCTGTGGACATTGCTTGGCGTTGCCCCTGGCTTAATTTGACCGAAATGAGCTACAACATGACTCGATAACCTGGCATATAGATGATTGGCTTGACACACTGTGTATTTTACTTTCCATTCAGGTTCAGACGTCAGTTTGGTCATGACCAGACCTGCCCAGAAGAGGGGGTAGAGTACCCGTCTTCATTCCCCATCCGAGGTTCACATTTGGCTAGGTACCTCACTGCTTGGAGGACGAGAGAGCTTCTGGCACCTGTCCCTAGTTTTAGTTGCGCCCTTTTTGACGAGTGCCTGGCTTGGCTAGAGAATGAGGTACAAACCGGGCCCACTTTAGCATCAGAAACTTCCACAAGCACAAATGGGGGACGCAGGAGCACCTAACTCATCTATGCCACGAGTTTATTGCTTTGATCTTACTTTTCAAGTTTTATGAATGTAATAAAAGAAACTTTGATTTGTATCAAGAGTTGGAGAACTTTGTATTGAAATCAATGAAATTAAAGTTATGAGCATTGAAAATTTCCCTTTTGGTCAAAAAATGGTCTAAGTTGTAAAAGGTAAAATTTGAGCAAAAATCAGTTTTTATCAAAACTTTTCAAAACCATTTTCGATAAGGATTACCACTTTGACACATACAGAATCAATCCTCGAGATGTACAACCCAAATCCGAAGATCACAGATTGCCCCTTGACTGAATAATGCTGCTCAGTACTGTAACCAGCTCTTAGAATAAATATCACAACTGAACTCTCTGATAAAGAACGGACAAAGATAACATGATCAAACACAAGGACAGGACAGTTGAGTTGGAGGTGTTTACGACCAAACTTCAGGATGAAGTTGCCTATGTATCCCGAAGATGGGAATTAGGCCTTACGTAGTTCGGTTTAGGTTCACTCGAGTATTAACGCTCTCCTTTTGTGCTCTAACTTTTTCCAAGGCCGCCCTTTAAGGTTTTCAACCTTACGAGCTCAGTTTTTCTTTATTTCCAATTTTTTTGTCCCCTAACTTTTGCCTAGGTCGCCCTTCTGGGTTTGCGGCCTAGCAAGCCTCTCAGCGATAGTATTTCTTCAACTTGTCTATGTTGATCGATTGGGAAAATTCTAGGCCATCCAGGTCCATAAGAATAACAGCTTCACCTGACTAGATAGTTTTGATGATGTAAGGACTAGTCCAATTGGGTCTGAACTTGCCCCTAGGGTCATGGATGGGAGCTCAGCTGTCTTTCAGCACCAAATCCCCTTCTTTGAGATTCCGGGACTTAATTTTCTTATTAAAAGTCCTGGCAATCCTACATTGATAGCCCTGAACATGGTACAATGCTTTCAACCATCTCTCATTAAACAACATCAGTTCTTCGAATCTGCTCTGTTGACAGTCCGCCTCTGCTATTTGACACTCAGCCATAACTCGTAGTGACTAGACTTCTATTTCGATTGGCAGAGCAGCTTCCATGCCATAGACAGGAGAATAAAGAGTTGTCCCTGTAGACGTCCAGATTGAAGTTCTGTATCCCTAGAGTGCAAATGGCAATTTATCTGGCCACTCCCTGTAGGTCTCAACCATCTTTTGTAGAATATGATTGACGTTCTTGTTGGCGGCCTCAATAGCTCCATTAGTTTGCGGCCGGTATATAGATGACTTATGGAAAGTCACGTTGTATTTCTTCAACAAGTCGATCACTTCTTTCTTGATATGGGAGCCATTATCTGAAATGATCTCATTTGGGACATCATATCGGCAAATGATGTTGTTTCGGATGAACTTAGCCACATGCGTTGCTTTCAACACTGCATAAGACTGAGCTTCCACCCACTTTGTGATGTAATCAATTGCCACCTGAATGTATTCATGCCCATTTGACCCTTTCGATGTGACTGCACCGATGACATCGATTCCCCAAACTGAGAAAGGCCATGGTGAAGTGAAGTTGTACAGCTTCGACGGCGGCATGTTCATGCGATGGGCATGAATTTGGCATTTATGGCATCGCCGAACAAAATCGATATAATCTTCCTCCATGGTTGACCAGTAGTAACCTTGCCAGAGAATCTTTTGGGATAACATTTCTCCATTCATATGTGTTCCGTACTCTCCTCAGCTTCAACACACAACTTTTGCATTCCCAGATGACCCCTCTTGTACAGTTTACCTCCTCAGATGATAAATTGAACAGCCATCCACCGTATTGCCCTCTTATCTTTGGAATTTGTCCTTGGTGGATAAACCTCATTTTCCAAGAAGTTCTAGATATCATAGTACCAAGGGTTTTGATCTTGCACTTCATTTATTGCGGTGATAGTCTCATAGGCCGGTGTATACCTCTGCTCAATGATGATCGGACGCATCCGAACTCTCAACGAGATGTCTATCATAGAAGATAGAGTTGATAAGGCGTCAGCGAACCTATTGTTTTCACTCAGTAGATGCATGAAAGTCAGTTTTTCAAACATAGGAATCAGAACATCCAGGGTTTGGTGATAGATCTTCAACTTTTCTTATTTGATCTTCCAATCTCCTTTTGCTTGAGACATAACTAGGTTTGAGTCCTCAATAACGTCCAACCTTTTTGCTCCTAGTTTCAGGGCTGCTTCCAAACCAGCGATACACGCCTCGTATTTTGCTTCGTTGTTGGATACCTTGAACCAGAGTTTGAATGCAAAGGGTATATGGGAATTGTCGGGTGCTATCAGTGACACACCTATCCTATAACCGTATTGATTAGATGCTTCGTCAGTGTACATTATCCAAATCTCTTCCTCAACTCACATAATAGCTTCATCGGGGAACAGATATTCTACCGCTTCATCCCCTTCTACCGGGTGATCTGTCAGGAACTCTGCTACTGCTCTTCCCTTGATTGAGTTGCGAGTGACATACTTCAGATGAAATTCGGAGAGAAGAAGCAACCAACGAGCTAGCCTACCTGTAAGCGCTGGTTTCTCAAAGAGATATTTGATAGGATCTAATATCAAAACCAGAATTACAGAGTGGGCTAACAAGTAGTGCCTTAATTTCCCGGTAGCCTATACCAAGGCTAAGCAAGCTTTTTCCAGCAGGGTATAGCGGGTCTCGTAATCCAACATTTTCTTGCTCAAGTAATATATGGTTTTCTCTACCCTATCCTCAATTCCTAAGCAAGCATGCATCTCATCGTTGTGTTCGTTACTGACAGATACAAAATCAAGGGCTTCCGCAGCTCTAACAGCGACAACACAGGCGGATTCTGAAGGTATAGCTTGATCTGCTCAAAAGCGAATTGACGCTGATCATCCCATCTAAATTTCTTTCTTTCTTCAGGAGACCAAATAGTGGTTCACAAGTCAAAGTTAATTTTGAAATAAACCCTCTTATGAATTTCACTTTACCCAGAAAGCCTCGCCTCCTTTTCAGTCTTTGGTGGTGCATTTCTTGGATGGCCTTGATTTTGGAAGGATCTACCTCGATGCCCCTCTATGTGATCAAGAAACCCAGCATTTTCCCTGCTATTACGTCGAAAGTACATTTTGTGGATTCAACCTCAGTCTGTATTCTCTGATCCGTTGGAAGAATTTTTTCAAGGCAGTGTAGTGGCCCTCTCTTTCTTTGGACTTGACAATTATGTCATCCACGTACACCTCGACCTCTTTGTGGATCATATCATGTAGAACTGTAGTTGCAGCCCTTTGATAAGTAGCCCTGGCATTCTTCAGCCCAAATGGCATCACTTTGTAGCAGTAGGTTCCCCACGGCATAGTGAAGGCGGTTTTCTCTCTGTCATCGGGTGCCATCAGAATCTAGTTATACCCGAAAAATCCATCCATGAAGGAGAGCATTGCATGACCCGCGGTGAAGTCCACTAATTCATCGATGTACGGTAGAGGAAAGTCGTCATTCGGACTGGCTCTGTTCAGATCTCTGAAATCCATGCACACTCAAATTCTGCCATTTTTCTTCGGCACTGCGACGATGTTGGCCAACCAAGTTGGATACTCAGATACAAGCAAGAACCCTGTGTCTATCTGCTTGGTGACCTCTTCTTTAATCTTCAAAGCCTAATCCGGGCATATTCTCCGCAATTTCTGTTTGATGGGATGGGCCTCGGGGGTCGAGAGGGATTCGATGCTGTACAATCTCAGGATCGATTCCAAGCATGTCTTTGTAGGACCACACGAAAACATCTTTGAAATCTTTTAATAAAGCGACTAAGCGCTCGCGTTCCTCTGAAGACAACATGGACCAGATCTAGACCAGACGCGGATCCTTCTCAGTACCCATATTAAAAGCAATGATTTCATCAGCAAGGGGTTTTGCAAACCTCTCTTCATCTCGATTAATCAAATTTTTCACAACTAGAGGAATTCCTTCCTCTTCGTTTTCATCAAAATTTTGAAAATCATGATCAATGCAATAAACAAGCAGCACAGAGAAATATTTAGAATCTGCAGTGGCATTCTCATTCACAAGGTCAAGCTCATCCAGTTCTTCGGTTACAATCGACTCAAATGAAAAAGAAAAGGACAACTTGGACAAAACTTTGGCATCCGAGTTATCAACCCCAGGAATACTGAACCCAGACTCAGAAGAATCAGAATCTGATTCCGACTCCACAGACTCTATGGAATCATATTCTGGTTCACTACCTGACTTAGAACTACTAGACAGGTAGCTCTCCTCCAGCTGCTAAATGAGGGATGGTGCGTCAGATGTATCCAAAATGCTGCTAGAAGGGTTCACACCAAGCTGGTCCCCGATCATGGAAACGGTTAGGTTATCCCCCAAGCTCTTTGAGTCGGCCGAAAGATCTGAAAGGAGACATGCCAATGCTGCTCCTACTTCAAGCTCACCGTTGTCGGAATCACTTTCTATGCTCTACTCAGCTTCCACAGCTGGTTAAGCCATTTTCTCCGTATCACTGTCTTGCAGCTACAAGTCAAAGAAAAATTTCAAAACCAGGAACCCACTGCCTCTCTAAGTTGAACTAGGGTTTGGGGAAACCGCCAAATGGAAAGTCTTCACCCTCCTGAACAAAATGACCATTCAGAGTTCCTCAGATTGGTCTATGCATAAGCTTATAGCGCTTCCCGGTCTGCTTAGCTTTGGCTCTGCCGGCCATCTCTTTTGCTTTCCTAACCCAATCCTCTTTGGTGGGCGTATAGCCAAGACCAAAGGCATGTGGGTTATTTGGCACATCGGCTAATGCAGTAACGCCCTTCTGGCCACTTCTTCCCAAACCCATTCTTGGCACATGTTGAAGCTTGTTCATGAAGTAGATTGATTGGGCACTAACATACACGCCCTCATCAGCTGCCAAGATCGTTTGCACTGCCTGGGCCTCAGCTAGGGTAAATCCAGAGAGGAAAACATACTCCTCGCCATGAACAATTTCCAGCACAGGTGTAGTTACCTCTGGCGGTGGATGTATAGATGAATTTCCAAACACAGTAGCCACCTCTTTCCCATGGGGGCATTTCAACATTTGGTGGAGGGTAGAGGAGACAACTTTTACTTGGTGCAGCCACAGCCTTCCTAGCAATAGATTGAAAGTGGCCGACACATCCAGGATATGGAACTCAATATCCTGTTGAGCTGGGCCCACTTGAACTCTGATCTGTACTGTGCCCATGACCTCTTTGCTGGTGTTGTCATACACCTGAATCACTTGGGTTGTAGGCACGAAATCTGCTGGTTTCAAACCGATGGCATATGTTGTACGGGATGGGCAGACGTTGATTGCTAACCCAGTATCGATCAATATCACTGGCACCCACTTTTCCCTACACTCCATTGATATCTACAGAGGTTTGTTATGTGCTGAGCCTTTTGGCGACAGTTCTTTGTCTGAGAAAGTTAAAGTTGGGGTAGTACCTCCTAGAAAGACCAACCCAACTAGCTGTTCAGGAGTTGTGTCAATGGACAATTTGGCTTTATCCATTGATGTTAGCACAACCTGTCGGTGCATGTGAGAAGCCATGAGCAGACCCTAGATTGAAATATCAGCCTGGATCTTTTTTAGTTGTTTCAGCACCGCTTCTTCTTCCAATTGCCTCTCTCTACTTCTCTATCTCTTTATTCTTTCCCGAGGCTTCAGTTTGGTCCAAATGTAGGGGCTTGAAGTACCTCCCACTTCTAGTCATATGGTCCACTTCTTCAGAGTACCAAGTATTGTCTGGCAGGTCTTCACCCCAATCCTCGTTAGTGTGGGCAAGATGCAGATCATCATCTTCCCACCATATTTCTTCGACAACCGACAAACAATTATCTGGTTTCAGTTTGATTATTCTCTTATCAGAAACATCCTCCGTAGGGTGTTGAGCTGTTCTAGCCTTTTATTTGTCTTGATCCCTTTCTTGCACAAACCGTTTCAGTGCAGCTTCTTGTTCAGTATCCGCGGTACTCACGGCACCCAATTCCTTATCTAAATTCTTAATACCGGTGCTCTCTGGAAATTTTCCCTTATCCTCGGCCATTCCAGCCACTGCAGATATTCTTACTTCCTTTTCTTCAAGTTTTGGTTGAATTTCCTCTTCTTTGTCGGGCTCGTCACTAAGCCACTCGGAGTTGTCTGTCGACCCATTCAGATCAAACCAGTCAATCTGCACGCCCCCCTAATCTTGTTCGACGTAGAATTATAAATTGTCTGAGTCTTCTTCCAGCTCTACTAGATCATCCACACCTTGGTTTGGGCCATCTTCTTGAACCACATTAACCTCCACTGCCCTTGGCAATACCACTTTGGGTTTGGCTTGATCCACTGGCACAATATAATAGCACGGGTCATAAACCCGCTCAGATAAGTCTGCAAAGCTCTCAGGCAATGGACTGACATTCTCCCCCAAGACCAACCTCCTTCCTTCTGCCATTGACAGCACCACGGGTTCAGGTTGAAGAATGGAAATGTTCATCATGTATAAGTCCGCGCTCTTAGGGATGAACACAGCCAGTTTGGGTAGGTGAGAAGGGGTTATGTATACGCTGGGGTCATATAAGATGGCCAGTGTATGTATTAAATTTAGTTTTCAAGGTGGGGAAACTTGGTTATGGGCTGGAAGAGGGTTGGTAGTCACATTTGGCTTTTTGGATGGTGCTATCACCTTGTTGTCAATGAGATCTTGAATCTTATGACACTACCTGTAGCATTGGTCAGTGTCGTGACTGTGCTACTGGTGAAAGGCACAGTATTTGTCTGGGTTGTGTTTAGGTAGAAGGGGATCGAGTAGTAGGCGTTGTTCTAACTGTTTAAGATGCCCCTTTTTGATCAGCACCTTCAGGGCTTGGGTTAAAGGCATATAGAGTGGGGTAAAGACCCTTTGATATCGGGCCTGGCTGTTTGAGTTTTGTGGTTTGTACAGACGAATGGGTTGGCAGTTTTGGGTGTGGTGGAGACAACATTCACATTAGATGGTCGTCCAGTTGTGCTTCCACTCGTGTTTGCATTGGAACTACGTGTGAAAGGCCTCCTAGGCTGCTCCTTTTCATCGGTTATCAGTCCCTGTTTCATCGCATCTTCAATCGGAACCTTTATCTCATGGAGCTCAGCAAATGTAAACAATGGCAAGACTATCATCTTCGGCAATAACTTTCCTTGCAGGTTAAGGACCACCATTCTGATTTGATCCTTCTCGGACAATATGATAGTCATCATCGAATCCTTGGCCCTCTACCTAGTTATAAAGTCCGAGAAGCCCTTCATTGGCTCTTGACGGGTTGCTTCAAGATCACGGGTTGTGACCTCGATTTGAGTATTATAGGAGTACTGTGCGATGAAGGTCTCAGCCATTTCCTCCCAACTCCGCTTCACAGAGTCCTCAAGTTTTGCATACTAGATTGCTACTATTCCTGACAAGGTCCGGTCGAAAAGTGACAGCTTTTGAAGTCTAGTAAGGCCCATTGGTCGTAGAATGTCTGAGAATAACCGCGGATGGACCATGGGATCCCCAGAGCCATGAAATTGGTCTATGTGAGGCACCTTGAATCTGTCTGGCAAAGTTACTGTGGAATTAGTATATCCATCCTCGATGTCAGGGATTAAGTTCACATCATGTGCCCGTTTGAAAAGTTTTTCTAGCTTGTTGACCTTCAGTGTAATGGGGTCATCTTTGGATTCAAATGGCGCCACAGCTTGGTACACTGGTGCCTTGGAGGCTTGCGGTGGGATCGGATCTACCGGAATGCCCAGATTCTCTTGGACATTAACAGTGACTTCGGGCACTAGAATACCCACTGGAGGGGCGTGGGATGCAGAAGCTACCGTTGGCTATGGTTACTGTTGTTGTAGCCTGTTTATCACTTCCGTTTGGTGGGCTATAACTTCAGCTTGGCGGGCAGCATCTTGTTGCATAGTTTCAATAGTTTGTTGGAGATGACGAAGCAAGTCTTCCATACTAACCGGAGGATGTTGTGCCATCAGAACTGGCGAATAATCTCTTACTAGAGTGGAAGTAGAAGATAGAGCTTGGCTGGGCGCAGGCAAAGAAAAAGGTGACTGTTGGACTGGTGAATTATGCCTAACCCTCCTCTGTCTCATAACTAGTGGGAGTGAAGCAAACACCGGTTTTCCTCTGACAAGATCTCTGGATCGGTAAAGTCTCCTATCATGGGTCCAGAGTGCTTGGAGGGTAACGGGACTGTTCGAAGCAATTGTGATTAACTACCTTGCAAAAAGAAAGCGAAAATCAGAAATCGCACAGCACCTAAGCCCATATATGAACAAGACACAGTTGTAATCAAAAGCTGCAACTCTGTACTCAACATTGAACTTTTCCCCCAAATCTGATACCCAAACTTGCAACTGATACATACATTCCTATAGAGTTTCACTCTAAAAGCATATGCCAGTTAAGTGAGAGCCAAAACACCCCTATGATGGGGTAGGGTTACCCTGTCCTAGTTTCGTCAGGAACTAGGGTTCACTATTCAAGCAAAGTGTTTCACACAATCCTGCATTCGAGTAAGAAACCTGTCCTAGTTTGAAATAGTCTCTATGGTTTTCGATATGCAACTAGGCCGATTGATCAAAAAGGGTACCTCAGCAAGACTACCTAATGTACCTCTCACACCTAACACCAAGAAGTGAAAGGAGGATCAAACGGTATCGGAGTAGTCCAGATCCAAGGGTTGTGTTCCCATCGTAGCAGAGCCCACAACTGGTCAGCCTTTTTGCAAGCTTTTCCAGGCAAGCCTCCTGCAAACGGTTCAGGAATAGTAGATGGCAAACACAGAGACTTAGGCACACCAATGCAAATCCAAATACAAAGAAACACATAAGTATAGATAAAATGTAATATCATGAGTTCGAGTCAAGTTCTCTAAAATCCCCAGCAGAGTCACCAGAAGCTGTAGCTCGACTTTTTCGCGCCTCCTTTCAGAAGATTGAAAGAAAGTCCTACAGTTCGGACTCCTGCGGTTCTGAATCTAATCTCATAAGTGCAATGTGAAACGGATAAATACCAAAGAGTCCAAATCTGGCAAATCTTTCGAAAAATCGATTTTAGAATAAAAAAATGCCAAAATTGGACTGCTTTTCCAGATACAGAGTCACCACCTAAATATTTATTTTGGGGAAATTTAGGAAACCCATGACTTGTGCCAAAGGCTATGTGTCCGTCATCACCAAAGTTGCCTTGGCTCGGGAACTTAGGTACGAGAGGGGAAGGTCATGAATTGAGCACCCTCGCTTGCCTGATCAAAGATCGACCTCTACTAATCATGATATGATTTTTTATCAACATTATATGTTCTTATTCCGATTATTAGGCTAGCTTTACTATATGATACGCACAAGCAAGTATAGACTAGTTTGCTCAAATTGGAACAGTTCAATTTCATGTTTGTTTTGTGAAAAGGGTTTGAATTTGCCACCTCAGGTGGGCTTAAAGTTTGCGAATTTGCCACTCAACAAAGTGGGCTTAAAACTGTGAATTTTCCACTAGACATAGTGGGCTTAAACGTACATTCGTTGAATCGTTCCAATTCAAGCAACAAGCCTTCATCCACAGGCATTTAAGCAGTTTATCAAACAAGCATTTAGCCTCATGGTAAGCATGCTAGTCATGGCAATCACTCAGACTTATGCAAGTATGCCAAAGCTCTAAAAACTCACCTAATACTCCAAGCTAAGAAGATATGAGTTAGAAAAATGCATGTTCCTAATTATACAAGATGACTAATGTAACATATGCAATAATGCAATTAATAGGCTCGGCTACTAATATGTTATTTGCAACAATTTGAGAGCATGCATTTAAACACGTATTCAAAGAAGTATTGAAACAACAATACAGTTTGAATGATGTGTCGAGCCTCGGTGCATGCAATACAAGATGAATGAATGCAAGCATAAGATATGCCAGTCGAAACATGTTCCTGATCTAACCATCAAAAGCGGATAAATAAAAAGGAGAAAGACGTGGGGTGGAAGACATACACATTATTACATTATGCTCTCACAAAGGAGAGTCTGAATAAATAATCTAGCTAACCAAACTAAGCTAAGCTAATTATGCTAATTGTTACAAAACTTGAATAAATAACTAAGCTAATTAACTAATTAGTACAACATTTGAAATGAATAATTAACTAACTATCTAAGCTAATTAATTAAGAATTTAACTAGGGTAATCTAATTAAATACTAAAACACCAACTAATTAACTACAACTAATTAGGCTAATTAAATATTACAACATAATTTATTCACAACTATGACAATAATACTAATGAAATAATTAATTGAATTTGATAAGGACATAATGGAAGATGGATGAAGGTTGCATACGCATCACCTGAAAGCTACTCTGTCTACTCAGGCCATCTCTGTTTCACCTTTAGCCATTGCCTCTGTTTCTGCAAAACTGCACTGCTGGCCACACACCAAGGGCCGGCCGTGCATCACTGATAGCCCGACCGGGTATATAGATGGCTGGCCGTGCATCCATTTTGTACAAAGCTCTATTTTTGTGCTCTGAGGTGAAATCAGTGCAGACGGAGCATTTTCAAGCTCTATTTTTCCTTCTTTCCTTCTTTGTCATGGGAAATCCTCGAGAGTGGCTTGGAATTGATTCCAAAACCATCAATGAGCAATATGATTTCTTGATGATCTCGGATGCAATTTTGGACAAAAGTTGATAAAAAAGCAAAGAATAGGACCACCCCTCCCTCTTGTCATAGTACAAACTCAAAGAGGAAGGTTGCAATGCTTCAAGAATCATCAAAATGCTATGAATTAACATATGACGACTCTTGACACAAGTAACTTGGCATAACATCCGGCCAAGTTGAAGCAATTTTAAGCCTTTTTCTTTGAGTGTGTTGATCCAAATTTTAAACCAATTTTATTAGACCTTATTATTCTTTAGTCCATTTGTCCATGGTGATGTTTAAAGTCCTCTAAACAAGAAGTAATTTCAAACAAGTGGTTCTTCTAAACATGAGAGAAAGACCACATTGTTGGCAATGAATCTTTGGAAAGATTAAGCCATTAAGTGGGAACTTTTCTTACATGATTCGAACAACCTTAATTGGTTGAAACCATTCTCAAGTATGAAAGAGATGAATGATGGGCTAATGGATTGATTGTTAAGCTTAGACTCTCAAACATGGACATGAGTAAAGAAAGCATAATAAGCAACAAGTATGCCAACTTATGAGATCACAAATGTACTAAACAATGCATGAATCAATTGAAAAGGCATAGACAACCTCAAAACAACGCTTAATACATGAAAATAAGAGGTAGAACATGCTTGAAAAGAGCTTGGAAAACTAAACAATAAAAATGAGAATTAAGGCTAGTAAGCAAGGATAAGGAGGGGTGGCTAACCCCTCCACTTTTAAAGCTTCAAAACACGATTTTTAGCCTTTCTAAACCTCTGAAAATTAGTGTAAATATCAAAGGAAAAGAGTGGAAAAGAGAAGGTTTGAGCTATAAGTAAAGGTATAGAAAGAGCAAGCTCTATTTACCCTTTTGGTAACTCTTCAAATCCAACTCCAAACACTTCAAATAAGGTCAAAACAATTTAAGACAGCAAGAACTATAAAGTAAGATAAAGAAGAAAAGGCAAGAGACAAGAAAACAAGCTTATATCTTTCAAAGGGTAAACTTGTTGTTGATGATTCAAACCTGGCTTCAACTCACTCTCAAGCTTGAATTATGATTCTCCAATATCAACCAAGGCTCTAGGGTGATCAAATAAGATTGGGTATGGAGGATGGAGATGGTATAGACAAGCTAGGTTAGCTTAAAGCTTGCTTGCAATGGAAGAAAGAGGAGACAAGAGCTCTCAAGGTGTATATATGACTTCTAGAATTTTTTTAACCCTCAAAACAATCCCAGAGCTTTGTTTTTATAGAATTTGAGCTCAAAAGGTGATAAATATCTTCAAAAATGGACAGCTGGCGGCCTCTCGCCCTGAACAATGTTTGTCGCCATTGAGGGCCGGCCGACCATTCATAGCCACGGCCGGCCATCACTGATGCACAGCCGGGCCTTGATAGCCTCCCCTATTTTTTGGGTCCAAACTCAACTCAGGGTGGGAAAATATCCAAAAATGAAACTCATGGGTTTAAACTAGGTAAATGTTGAAGTTTTGAGGTTATTTCGAGAACCTGATTGAATCTTGTGGGAGTCGAATAAATGGCAAGATCAGAAGGTGCGTACCTTAGAAGACTGATTTTAATCGGCTGTGTCCTACAAGAATGGGAAGCCGAATACAATACATATGCCGAATAAGTGTAGATCCTTAGAGCCGAATAAGAGAAAGGACAATGATTAAAAAGTAGGCCCTGGCCCCAAGGATCAAAAGGAACAGGTATAAATACAAGAACAATGGATTGGGAAAGGTATGTAAGAATCACTTTATTTAACTTAATAAACAAGCTATCCTGAGTGTCTGAACTGACTTGTCCATCGGAGTACTAATTCCGGCACCCCGGACCGGAGTGTTTCTATCTTTTCAGGTGACTAGCTGAGGATCACTAGCGTCTCTCAGGATCTGAAGAGTATTTCCAAACCACATCTCCACAATTGGCGCCGTCTGTGGGAATACTCAAATACATCCATGGCAGGCATGACTGAAGATCCTCCGATAGCCACTGACGAGACCGCACAGGGAGATGACCTCACTCCAGCAAATATGCTCGGAAAGGAAACCATCGCTGCAAGACGCGCCTTGAACTTTGACTCACCAACAACTTCAGCTCACGAGACAATGCGAGCGATCATGGAACAAGCAAAGCAGAATAAACAAAGGCTGGAGAACATGATCGCTGAAAATGAACATCTCCGTCAAGATTTAGCCCTGGAAGTAGCAAAATCCAGAGAAGCCGTGCGCCAAGATCTCGAACGACCTCCGAGGGTAGGTGGACAATGACCTCGAGCCCGACTAAAGGAGACAGATAGCGACTCTAACTCATCACCCACGGACCTCAACAAGAAGGGACGACCCGAAACTTCCAGCTCCTCCGAAAAGAGTCTACATACAAGGAACAAGCACAAAAGAAGCAGTTCAGACGAAGAAGACCAACACGATCCTTTTGTCTGACGGATCGCAAGGGCGGCCCTGCCCAAGAAGTTCAAGGCTCCGTCATTCACTCTTTACGATGGAAAATCAGACCCCACTGATCATATCCGTCACTACAAGCAAGCCATGACATTGCATGCAGACAACGAAGCCCTCATATGCCAAATATTCCCCAGCAGCCTGGGGCTATTAGTTGTCAGGTGGTATTACAAGCTGGAGCCAGCTTCGATCAAAAGCTTCCATCAATTGCAGAAATCCTTCAGGGCCAGGTTCATCACCAACGAGGTACAGCCGAAACAGGCCGACTCTCTATGGGCTATGTAGATCCAGTCAGGAGAAACGCTCAGAGCGTATTCGGCATGCTGTTGGGAGTGCTTCAACCTCGTCGACGACGCTTGCAACGACTCCATGGCCATCACTGCCTTCAAAATGGGACTACATCCTGACAGTGCTCTTCGCAATTCCTTGACCAGAAGACCTCCCAAAACAGTCTGGGCGTTGATGAAGAAAGTGGAAGAGTATTGTAAAGTGGAAGATGATGCCTTGAGAATAAAAGCCGGACAAATGCCCAACAAAACGGCCCCCCTCGAAAGCGCTCAACCAATAAGTTCCGTGCCACCTCCAAGCCCTGAGCCACGGCAACGCGCTAAACGAGACAAAAGGTGGGATTATCGCCGATCAAGCGATCAATGCTCCCACCGGATGAATGAACAACTGCAAGTCGACAGCAGGCGCTCGAGGCGTGCCGACAAGAAGTACACAGAGTTGTCAGAACCAATCACTGTAGTAATGAACAAAGTCCAACGCCTTCCATTCTTCAAATGGCCGTCAAAGATGGCGGGGCCACCCGACATGCGAAGAAGGGATAGGCGGTGCGAGTATCATAAAGATCACGGCCACGAAACCGAGAGCTGTTACGCGTTAAAGGATCACCTGGAAGAACTGGTGCAAGACGGCCGACTGCAACAGTACGTGAGAAAGGGAAAGCCAATCCAGGCATTAGCCTTGAGGCAGGACTCACCTCCACTTGGCGTGATCCATATAATCTACAGCCTACTTGTGTCCCCAACCATGCACACAATTCAATCGCATCCAATCCCCCAAAAGCAACGTATTCCGACCGAATGGCCCAAAGGAGCCCCAACAATTACTTTCAATGACTCTGATCTTAGCGGCACAACAGCCTCCCACATCGATCCGTTGGTCATCAAATTACGCGTAAAACGGTTCACCATTGAATGTATTCTCATAGACCCAGGGAGTACTTCAGAGGTTATGTATTACAAAACTTTCATCAAACTCAGCTTCAACGAGTCAGATCTGTCTCCGGCGCCTCACCCATTGTTTGGCTTTAATACGAATCCTGAGTACCTGTTAGGGAAGATCATACTACCTGTTCGAGCGGGCTCCAGAACGGTCAAAGTAGAATTCCTGGTCGTAAAGCTCCCTTCGTCGTATAATGTCATCATCGGGCGAACCTGGTTATATATTATGAAGGTCGTTCCAAGCACTTATGATCAGCTTGTGTGCTTCCCGACAGCCCATGGCATTGAAGAAATCCGTGGCTCCCCGCAATCGGCACAAGCAAAGATTTTATGAAAACCCTATCACTGACCCGACCTGTGGGCTTTGATACTTGTAAATATATCACTTCTGCAATGCAAATCATTTTTTTTCGTCGCTCAATTCATTTCTCAGAGCCCCCTTTAGTGCATGACACCTTAGGGCCGACTAAGACTCTGGATTCGAAGTGCCCTTCGTGGATATCATGATTGGCCAAACTAAGTCTCCAGATTCGGAGCCCCCTTTAGTGTATGACACCTTAGGGCCGATTAAAGTCTCCGGATTCGGAGCCCCCTTTGGTGTATGACACCTTAGGGCCGATTAAAGTCTCCAGATTCGGTGCCCCTTTTGGTGCATGACACCTTAGGGCCGATTAAAGTCTCCGGATTCGGGGCCCCCTTTGGTGCATGACACCTTAGGGCTGACTAAGACTCTGGATTCGGAGCACCCTTCGTGGATATCACGATTGGCCAAACTAAGTCTCCGGATTCGGAGCCCCCTTTGGTGCATGACACCATAGGGCCGACTAAGACTCCGGATTCGGAGCGCCCTTCGTGGATATCACGATTGGGCAAACTAAGTCTCCGGATTCGGAGCCCCCTTTGGTGTATGGCACCTTAGGGCCGATTAAAGTCTTTGGATTCGGAGCCCCCTTTGGTGCATGGCACCTTAGGGCTGATTAAAGTCTCCGGATTCGGAGCCCGCTTTGGTGCATGACACTTTAGGGCTAACTAAGACTCTGGATTCGGAGCGCCCTTCGTGGATATCACGATTGGCCAAACTAAGTCTCCAGATTCGGAGCCCCCTTTGGTGCATGACACCTTAGGGCCGATTAAAGTCTCCGCATCGAAACGCTGGTTACGGAGCCCCATCGGCGCAAGATGTCTTTGGGCCAATTAAGACTCCAAATTCATAGCGACTCTGACGCGTAACACCCTAGGGTAGGTCGTACCTCGAAATTCAGAGCACCCTTCGGCACGAACAAAACGAAACAACACATGCCAACATTCGACATAAGGTGCTTAGATAAAAAAAAAAAAAAAAAAAAAATCAGAGTAAGACGCAAATGTTTGAAATAAAACTTTTTATTTGATCAAACAGTTGTTACATAGACGCAATCTGCGTTCGACCATTACAATATCTATCTTTAACTTCTAAGGCGAAAAGGGGAATTAATCATGTTGATACAGCGGAGGCCCCGAATCAATGCACGTCATTTGGTAGGCCTCCGCGGCTCAAAATGCCTTGATCCAACCGTGCCCGAATCAGCATATCTCTGGACCTCCCTCTGACACCATCGACAATGTCAAGGCCAAGATCCAAGACAAGGAAGGTTAAGGGCAACAGTTGTTGTGTCTCCTTTCGGGGCGATCTGCTTCGACGACTTGGAGGCTAACGCGCCTCCCGTTTCTTTTTTAACGACCTACCTCCCACACCGGAGAATTCTCCGCTGCGATCCATTGCGGCATCAAGCTAGGCCAAAGTTCGAGTTTGGCTAATTAAAGAAACTCTGTTTTACATCCACAATATTATATAACCCCACGCAACAAATGGCGTTATATTAATGAGGTCACTGGCACGAAAAGTCCATTCCATTTATTTTTAAATGCTGGCAGTGACCCCGAGGCAATTTAATTAATGCCAAAACCCCAAGAGATGAACGTCGGTTGACATTCACCACGGCCTAGGTACCCAAATGGCTTTCTGGAACACATGCACTGACTGGGACAGGGGTAGCATTATCAATCCAACCGGCTAAGCATTTAGACCCCGCGCCGATTGGAATTTGCCACAGCCACTCCACGTACTGGCTTTTGGCCTCTTGCAATTACAGTGGCCACATTCAAGAATAAACGGCCATCACTATTGGGCCGACCCCGCCTATAAGCCGGCTTATCACTATACGATCAATGTTTGTACATTCATTCAAACATCCATGTAATAAAACGAAACACGTATATGCCGAATACGAACTACGACGAAATATTTATAATAGAACATTTTTATTCAATCCAACAATAAATTACATAGTTTTTATTGCGATTCAACCTTATAATGCGTATTCTTATACAACGTCACCCTCATCCTCACTTTTCTCGACTTCAAAAGCGGAAAATGGAGAATGTTTACTGTGGTAGAGTGGCGATGTCGAATCAATGCCCGACGCTCGAAGAGCTTCCGCGGCTTGAGATGCCTTGATCCAACCGTGCCTAAATCCACGATTCTCACATCGGCAAACCTCTTCGGCAAGCTTCTCCTTGGTCTTTTCGATTCCAACTTTTCGGCCTTCATGAAAACCTTTTTCATACGCCCTCCCCTTCGCAGACTCCATTGCAAACATACTCGTCGTCTCACGATCGGCGGGCGCAGTACTAATGAGCCGACTGGTAACCCTTTCCTCCACAATTGGGTTTCCCTGCCCGGTGGGTTGTGCCTGAGCCGCCCTGGTCTTCCTTAACTCATGCTCAGCCGCCTCCGCACGAGCCTCCAAACTTCGAATACGTTCCTCCTTCTTCTCTAATTCTCAACGGGCAGCACGCAGCCGCATGCCAATTTCATAGGCAGTGTAAAGCCCCTTACCGCCCCGTAAATGCCTTTTCGCAAAATATGTCATAGTCCTGGCGACCTACCATTGACTACTGCGCCTCAAGAGGAAAAATTGGTCGAGCAAACTCGATCGCTACATTTGGGTCCCGAACAATCGAGTCCGCCTCTGTCATGGGTCTGTTCCCCACAAATACCATAAAGCTTAGTGGGCACGGATTCGCGTCAGATCCCCTCTCGACTCGGAGTTGCGGAGATCTGCCCTGCGACTGCTTGTCCTACCTGGGTGACCTACTTCGACGTCGAGGAGACTGACGCCTCTCTCAATCCCTCGAACTCCTACTTCCTGTGCGCGAAGGTTCACCACCTCGATTCATGTCTCCGCCCAGCTCAGCTAGCGTCCTCGCTTCCCCTCTGCTGTTAAAGAAAAGTCTGTTCGACATTCACATGATAAATCTTCCTCCAAGAGCTGGAGTCAGCTATTTACTAAGCTCATAAAGTTGTACCTTTGTTCATTTATCCTTTATAGAGGCAGTGCCCTCAAGGCAATCTCATTAATTGCAAGGGCAGATTCATCAATCCATTTGGCTTAAATGCCCCAGACGGCTCATGAATCGACTTCAAAATTTCCAAGGCCGTCTCATCCGACTCCCGAATGATCATGCACCGCCTGGGGCAAGGGCAGATTCATCAATCTATTCGGCTTAATTGCCCCAGACGGCTCATGAATCGACTTCGAAATTCCCAAGGCCGTCTCATCCGGCTCCTGAATGATCATGCACCCCATGGGGCAAGGGCAGATTCATCAATCTATTCGGCTTAAATGAGCCAGACGGCTCATGAATCGATTATTCCAAATACTTAAGATTCATCAATTTATTCGGCTTGAATGCCCACAATACTAGGCATATGAGTGATAAATCAATATTGTCATAAGATATTCAATCTCTGAAAGCTCAAACACAGTAATGATTTTATCGAAAGTAGTTAAAGGCAAAACATTCTTTATTAACATAACTTCACAAACTGTGTACTAGTGGTGGTGAAATAACAAGGAAATTTTCATTAATAAATTGAGTGCAAATAGTAACCAATTTATACATGAAAACTACCCTGAACCAACAAAAGTCTAAGTCTACCGAACAAAAACTTACATCTGAATTAAAAATACTTAATAAAATTGAAATGTGTCCCAGATCAATCCTTGAGGTCAGATTCGAGTGGCTCAACGTCCACTTGCTCGTAGGGAATTGGCAAGGCCAATGTAACTCCAGCGGCAGCAAGGGCTTTGAGCCACCCATGTTTAAACTCCCGATTCTCGAATTTGGGGACTTCATCTACATATTCCGTGTAGGCGGCGCTTTTTCCTACCTCAAATGCCGCAGAAGCCTCAGAATCAGCTTTTTCCTTGGCCGCCTTGAGCTCCTGTAACTCAACCTTCACCTCGGCAAGCGCCTCCTTGGCTAACTTGAGCGATTCTTCGCTCGCATTTGCCCTACTCTCAGCGTCAGAACGGAGCTGTTCAGCTGAGAGAGCCCTCTCCGCCTCTGCTTCAGCTCGTGCACTCTCCATTGCGGCTGTCATCACTTCAAACTCGGCCCTACTCTTTTGACCATCTGCCTCGGTTTGCAAACGATCAATCCTGCCAAGGGCATCATGCAGGCGGTGGCCCAGATCCGCGATCCTGCCAACCGTCTGCAAAATAAGTTGGGATCGTCAGATACCTTAACGAAAACAAATTAAAGAGAATTTGAGATGTTCACTTACCAGGAGCGCCGACTGCGCAGATAGGGCTACGGCCATAACATCCGGCACGGCGCGAAAGGCTGCGGTGTCAGCTGGTAAGGAAATTGAAGCCGCCAGGCTTAACGCCACGGTTGGATCCTCAATGGCTGAAGCGTCAAAAGAAATCAGCGTATCTTTGATCTTTGGCCGAACAATAAAAGGGGCACCCACGTCCGACTCTTCTAAACGAGGCCATTTGGAAGCAGGGCTAATCTTCGACCCAGCCTCTCCCTCGCCACTACGCTTTTGCCCCTCTCGTCCGGAACCAGATGTTCCTCAATCACCTGTTCAACCTCTTTCCCCGCTTCGGCCGCAGCAACCTAAGCCGTCTCTTCAATAACGGGTATGAAGGTTTTAACCACAGTGGGCTCAGAATGGGCGACCTCGGCCTTCTTTCGAGCAGCCATTTGCTCGGCTTTTTTCTTTCGCGCCATCTGCGTAAGGCTTTCCCCAGCCATACCTTCGGAAAAATCACCGAGTAGGTCTCCCAAATTCTCAAAAATATCTCCAGAAGAGAACTTTGCCCGACCCGAAGTGGACGGTGAAGGCTGGTTAAGTCCGGCAGCCTCGAACGCCGAGCGTATCGCCTCGTCGACCTCTTCGGCCTCCTCAGCGACCTCTCTGGTTGGTTCGGCAACTACCTCTATCACCGGCTCCGCGTCTTCCCCCGAATCCGAATCTTCGAGGCCAATTTGCCTAAGGCTCTTGAAGCTGGGAAAGAGAAGAGCCGAAAGGTGTTGATCGCCGGATGGAATTGGAATGCCGTCCGCGGCCGAGAATGTAGTATAAGTAGGTTCGTATCGGAGGAGTATGTGAGCAGCTCTCCCTTGCTTTTGTACGTTTGGACGGCTGAAGTATCTGAGTGTAGACTTAATTTCCTCAAGGACTGCGTCGACGGTTGAGGGAAGAATCTTCTTCAATCTGTTGCCTACAAAGAACAAGGGGTGATTAGGGGAAAAAAGCCAAACAAAAGGCAGATCAACAAATACGAGGTGTTACATGGCAACCTGGATCACCCTTTCGTCTGGGAATAGGGTCTAGGCGGTCTTCGCCTTCACCGAACTCCCAATAACCTCAGACATTGACCATTACGTCGTCAACTCTCTTACCAGAACTGGCAAGCATGGTTATCAAGTGATGGTCAGTGTCCTTGGCCCTGAGAAAGTATCACCCTAGCCGACCGGAAGATTTGGCCAAAGCGTAGCAGTGCCGAATCGCCGAAATGCCAAGGTTGATCCTAAGGTGTCGGTTTAATTCTATCACCCCTATGCTGATTCGAAAGAAATTTACGTTGGGTTGAGAAGGAATCAGACTCCAATAGCGAATGATGGCCCTAAGTAATGGATGTAGGGGAAAACGGACTCCACCCTCCGTTATGGATAAGAGAGGGTGGACGATCGTATTTGGATCCTCCCTCTTCATATCAAGAGTACTGTCTGTTACAAGAGATAAGTGGACATCGTCGGGAATGGAAAAGTGTCGCCGGAATCCGGAAATACGACCCTCAGAAAGGAGGTCTTTCAAGTGTTTAGCCATTTTCGTGGGGATTCAAGGTTCCGCCAAAATCAAAATGACAAACAGAAAATAGGGTTGCAAAGAAGAGAGAAGAAGACTTACAAGTAGACGGGGCAAGGATAGACGGAGAAGAGTTGCAGAAAACGTGAGTCAGAGAAGGGTTGCCCGCTGACGGTCCAAGAGTCTTGAATACTCGACGAAATGTGCACTCGAAAGGGTTGAAATTTCAAATCACAATAAATGCGCGACGCACGAATGAGGCGGGAAAGTGTAATGATGACCAAAAAGGTGTGCGCGTCCTGACATCTGTGTTGGGGCACGCGAAGCCGCCTAACCTATTTCGACTTTTCCAATTCAAGACCAAACAGGCCGATTAACTACCGTCAATGAGGAGTTCGGGGGGCAATTGTGGGAGCTGAATAAATGGCAAGATCAGAAGGTGCGTACCTTAGAAGACTGATTTTAATCGGTTGTGTCCTACAAGAATGGGAAGCCGAATACAATACATATGCCGAATAAGTATAGATCCTTAGAGCCGAATAGGAGAAAGGAAAATGATTACAAAGTAGGCCCTGGCCCCGAGGATCAAAAGGAACAGGTATAAATACAGGAACAATGGATTGGGAAAGGTATGTAAGAATCACTTCATTTAACTTAGTAAACAAGCTATCCTGAGTGTCTAAACTGACCTGTCCGTCGGAGTACTAATTCCGGCACCCCTGACCGGAGTGTTTGTATCTTTTCAAGTGACTAGCTGAGGATCACTAGCGTCTCCCAGGATCTGAAGAGTATTTCCGAACCACATCTCCACAAATCTAAATCGCTATGAATTCATAATTCAACTTTCTTCATCGAGTGCATTAAACCAAGCGCCTAAGTCTTGCGGGCGGTCAAAAATGGGGTGTCTACAGATATTATTTTGGAGCGCTACAACTTGATATCAGAGCAGCTGAGTTTGAATACTTTGGGATTGTGCAACATAGTTTTTACCACAATGGGTTTATCTCACTAGATAATATTAGAAGTAGACCTGGTATGCTATGTCATAATTGTAGACATTCCATTTTGACCGCCCTTAAGACTTGGGCGCTTTATTTCGAACACCCGATGATGAAACATTATACTTTGTAATCTTTTGAATCTTCAGCAAATGAATTCAAATTCGAGCTCCAATCCCAACCTTATACGCCATTTTAACGAAAATTTTTTAGACCTTAAAAATACTCTTTTCAAATTTATTACCTGGTCGTGGGTTTTGTGATCTGGCCATGTGTCATTAGCGACTAACAGTGTATCTGGCGGGATTTCGCCAACTATCTTTTTTTTTAAAGATATTTTCAACCAAAAGATCTCAAATTCTATAAATAGACTCTCTTCCTTCAGAATTTGGGGTTAGAATAATTTTCCAAAGGCTTAAGAGATTGTTAAGAGCTTAAAACTACACTTGAACTTCATGTTACCTTTTAGCTATACATACACAATACCTACACCATTAGAGCTTGTTCTTGAAGCTTTTTGCTAAAGTTTCAAACTATATTTCAGATCATTGAGGGTGTTGGGATTGAAGTTTGATAACTAAGAAGCTACTTCTCTCTTTTCAAGAGGTAAAGCTTTGCTTTCTTTTCATCTACTTCTCTTCTACTTTCTTTCTCTCTCTTTCTTGTTTTGTACACTATTTTTGAGTTGTTTTGGGGCTGAAATATGTGTTTAAGGTTACAAAAAGTGAAGGGGTTGGCCACCCTTCCTTAGGCTTGATTATTAACTGTTAACTATAGCTTTTCTTTACTCTTTTCCCCCCCCCCCTTTTTTTTTTGTTGTATATATGGGTTGTTCAGTGTGTTATTTAATTATGCTTTGAATATTATGCTTGCAAGGTTGTAATAGCGTAATAGTTCTTGCGGATTTGGTGTATTTAGGACATGGCTTCCAATCCGTTTGAGTTGATCGCTTTACTTTTGTTCTTATAGCTTTCCATATATATATTGGAAACTTGTGGCTATGGAAGGTTTAGAGCTTAGCCACCGCCACAAGTTTGATTAATTAGTTGTAAATCTTTCTCTGTCATACTATTGTTGTTCACCTCGAAGCTATCACCTTTGTCAAAAGTCATAGAAAAAACTCTATTCTTGAACATTTTTGGAACATGGAAATGGATGTTTCATCCTTATTCCATGAGTAGGAAGAGGAGTTGTCAACAATTTTGATGAGTTGTATGTTTCAGCTTTAGAAGGTAGCTTGATTTTAATTTTCCCTCTTGTCTTCTTTAAAGTGTTGTACGGTCTCTTCTAGTTCCATTTTGAAGCTTGGATATGGGTGTGTTATCCTTATTCCATGAGTAGGAAGATGAGCATACAACAATTTTTTATTGCTTTCATATATTTGCTTAATTTTTTTATTTTGATTTGAAGCCAAATGAGAGCTCTTTCACCGAAAGTATTAGAAACTCTCTCTTAGTTCCATTTTGAAGCATGGAAATGGATTCAATCCATGTTCCATGGGTAGGGAGAAGTATCTCTAATTTCTTTCTATAATGATATAATCTCTTATTTACAAGCTTCCCTTTCAAAAATGGTTCTCATTAACCAATTCTCTCTGATTCGGGTACTCATTTACTCTTATTCACTATAAGAGGTAGTAGGTTTGAGCCATTTCTTCATTTGAAGTTCCTAGCTTTAATCCTCATTATTTGATAGATCTTTCGTCCTGTTGCTTCACTACTCATCATCTAATACCCTTGAGATATTTGATGAATTGTGAAGCAAACCCATTTCCTCATTGAATATCTCTATGATAGAAGGGAGCAAGAAGAATGAACATCCTTTAGAAACACTCTATGCGCACGGTTATTACCTCACTATACAAAACAGGTTTTTGGGCTAAAATTGTAACAAGGTCGGCCTTCATTGGGCTCGGGCGAACCTCATTGTGGTACGTGTAGACGTCCCCAAACGTCCTGGGAGGGAAATCCCGTTTTTGCTCGTTGGGGCTCACTACAGTTCGAACTCAAATTGTCACGGTTCTTAATCTGATCTCACAATGTGCGATGTGAGATTGATAAATCACCAAAGAGTCCAAATCCGGCAAATCGTTTTGAAAAACAGATTTTTAGAAAGAAGTGTCAAACATGGACTGCTTTGCCAGATACAGAGTCGCCACCTAAATGTTTTATTTTTTGGAAAATTTAGGAAACCCTGACTCATTTCCTAAGGCCACATGTTCGTCATCACCAAAGTTGCCTCGGCTCGAGAACTTGGGTACGATTGGGGAAGGTCAGCTATGAGCACCCCTGCCCACCCGATCAAAGATCGGCCTCTACTAACCATGATATAGATTTTTGAAAACATTATGTGCTCTTATTCCGGTTTATTAGCCTGGAATTACTATGTGATGCGCACAGCAAAACAAGTATAGACTAGATTGCCTAAGTTGGAACAAAGCATCGTATATCCGTTTGTTTCGAAAAATGGATTGAGGTCTGCTACTTGCAAGTAGGCTAAAGCACGGATTTCGACGAATTATTCCCACTCAAGCAACCCAACCTTCACCCACAGGCATTCAGGCAGTTATATCACATAAGCATATAGCCTCATGGTAAGCATGCTATCATGGCCATCACTCACACGCATGCAAGGACGCTAAAGCATAAACACTTACCGAGTACTCCGAGCCAAAACAAAAACCAGTTAGTAATCAATGCATGATCCTAGTTCATGTTAAGATGGCTAATGTAACACATGCAAAATGCAACTAAGATAGGCTCGGCTATTCTAAGATGGCATGTGAGATGCTACAACTAACACGTATTCAACTTGGAATTGAAATACAATGCAGTTAGTATGATGCGCCGAGCCCGGTGCATGCAAGACATATTAATGATGCAAACATGCGTAGCATAAGGATGCTAATTGAAATATGCCCTAAATCTAACCATCGTAAGCGATTAAATAAAAGGGAGAAAGAAATGGGGGTTGGAAGACATGCATCACACACAAGCACACTTATTACAACATTGCCCTCTCTTGGAGGGTCTGAATAAATAACACAAACTGAATAAATAATTAACTACCCTAATTAAATATTACAAAACCCTAATCAATCAATGAATTAATTACAAAAGGAGGTGGCTGCAGCCCTGCCTCGGAATGCTTGAATGATGCATGCTCGATCGCCTCGCTCGGAAACCCGTTGCCATGCTACTGTTGCCTCTGTTTGCACTGTTCTGCACCTCTGAGCATTGTGAAAATATTCTTGATGCTTCTGAACCACTTCCTGATCATTCTGGGATGCCATTGGCCAAGGTGAGGATCCACTGGCCGTAGATAAATTGTCATCGACCAATTGTGATGCCATCGACCAGATATTTTTGGTCGGTCGGCACTGCATGTAGTCGGTCGGCCAAATATTCCTGCAGAATCCTGTTTTGACAGCAGCAGAGGACAGACAGTGCATGGCAAAGAAATTTCAAAGCAATGTGTGCATGGCCACTTTCCCTATCATTCTATAGAGTCAAGGGAGTGTGGCCCTCGGCCCTCGGGCCACCAACCACGCATTTCAACGCATGATGGCCAAAGGTAACAAGTTTGCAAATTAATGTAAATGCATGCAACAAAACAAATGGATGCTTCACGCCCTATCATGTTTAGATCAAGGGCGTCGGCGACCGAGGAGTGAGACATGTTTTGTCACTTTGAGTACGAACACACCTCATTCCCCATGTTTGGTTTGACACCCCAAACCAAACATAATGCAATGTATGTATGCAATATGGCTCAAGTGTATAAAACGGCATCAAGTATGCAACATGAGGCTAATGTTAGCAAAGCATGCCAAATGTAATACAAACTAAAAATGCAAATGTGCAATATGCCGAACATGCAAAATGCAATGTAGCAAACATGGAAAAATATGCAATGGAACTAGCATGTGACAACACACAACGAACCAAATATGCAACCAACATGCGACAAACATGCAATGGTGGACTTAAACCGCAAAGGGCAGACCTCAGCCTTGCCATAAACAGTGGCCAAAAGTGATGGAAATGATGGACAAATGCTCATGCAAACATGCACACCAATGGGCCTAAAACTAAGGCATAAAAGGGAGCATTCCACTACAACTATCATGACCACACATGGCATGGATTATGTAACCAAAAAACAGAGTTTCAATACGCCAAAATGTCCCCCAAAACCCACTTGGATGGCATCTAAATGACTTAAACAAAAAGGCATGCACAATGGCCCAAACATGGAGCATAAGACCACAACTCTTCAAGACATTAAAGGGGTGGTAGATGCAAGCATATAAGCATAAAACATGGACTGAAATAGCATGATAAGTGATTCCAAATCACTGAAATAGCCTAAGTAATGCATGCTAAAGACTCACACACCCGAAGCCAACAAGCTAAAATGCAAAGAGGCTATACAAAGCATGGCAAACATGGCTAAGACAACCAAATCAAACCTTAAGCATGGTAAAACATGACTAAAAACTTCACAAAGTTAAGCCAAAACATGTGAGCATGATGGTCCAAATGCAAGACACATGTTATGACAATAAAGGGGATTACAAGGCAAGTGTATGATGCATGCAATGGACTATCAATCCGACCAAAAACAAAGGTATAATATGACCAAATAACATCCAAAAGCCTCTAAGATGGAGCTAAAACCAACTAAGCACGCATGCTACCTTTATGAGCCAAAAACACAAGCATGTGAGACATAAGGGGAGAGGGGTGTCCCTCCCCTATGCAAGACCTCAAAACCCCTTCACTACCACTGAAAATCCTCTGGATTTTAGTGGTGAGAAGGCCAATACACGAAAGTTCTCAAAGCTCAAACGAAGAAGGCACAAAAGGGCCAAACAAGGCCTAAGAGGGGGATGTTTGGCTTACTTTTTCACATCTACAACATCCGGAAATCATCTCCCTCTCTTTCTAGGGTCTCTCTTTCTCTAGATTATCACTCTATTCGCATTACCCAACGATCCACGCAAACTTTATTCGTAAAACCATTTGGCCCTCTACATTTTGAACCGACTGGAATTTGATTTGGTTGAATTTTTGGGTTTCTCATTGTTTTTGGCTTATTCTCACAGGTTTTTCTTGGTATTTGCGCACTCTCTTTTCTCTCTCCTAGGGCTTGATTTTGGGATTTTTCACTATTTTTCTCATTTTCCTTATTTTTCTCTCTCCACCCACTACTTTCTCCATGGCGAACAATATTCCATATGATGATGCCCCTCTTAAGGTGCCAGTGCTTCCATCCACTACGGTATTGAGGAGCCGATGGTTAAGGAAGTTGACAGAGAAGCAAAGGACATTACTGCCGATATTACTGTGAAGGAGATCTACCCTCCAGGGCTTGAGCCCGAGCTACCGCCGTTGAGGGTAAGGCCTTTTGACCCCGCCACCTACCATCCACGCATGAATGCAATGGCTTCCAGATGCATGCAACGGCTGCTGGAGGCATGCTGCGATTTGAGGACTTTGCTAGGGGTATGCTTGAGGACTTACTCTTGTGAGAGCGCACCACTCATCTTTCTCACGATGCTGTCAGAATCTTTGCTCCTTTTTATGCACTTTGCTTGCTTTGATATTTCATTTATAGTCTTTCGTCTGTCATGCACTACACAGGGTGACGCTCTCGCCTAGAGAGGCTATAGGACAGTGATGGCGAGGGACTTGTACCAGGAGCTCCCCGCTAGAGTCAGAGAGCTAGTTGATGAGGTAGGCTTTGGCCTATTCTGCTCGGGGCTTGCACAATTTCTGGCGAGCCAGTCTCTGCTCGGTGCTTTTAGTAGAGAGATGGTGGGACACCACCAGCTCCTTCCACTTCTCCTCCACAGGGGAGATAACGATGGCCACCTATGACTTCTCCATGATCATGAGGCTAAGAATAGGGGGCAATTCGATCCCCTTCGACATTGACATGGGCCAGTGGGAGGCCACTTGGATCTACCTGCTCGAAGTACACCCTCCCTTGGACAGGCCAGCTATGGTCAGATATAGTTGGTTCTACGACCACTACCATGGGAGCCAGCCAGAGACTAAGGAGCAGGTCAAGCAGTGCAACCAGGGTTTCTTGATCTATCTCCTCGGTACCACCTTGTTTGCAAATAGGTGAAATACCGTAGGTTTGTATCTACTCTGTGCCTTTGTGGTCTTGCCCCAGGTACGGTTCTACAACTAGGGTGGTGCTGGCCTTGCCACTCTATACGGCTACATGAGCTCCGGTTCCCACAAGAAGGGTAACAAGGTCGGAGGCTACTAGAGACCCTAGGAGGTACACACTGCACTTTTTATTCATTTCTATTTGCCCATGCTTTTTGTTTTGCATTTTTTGTCTTTATTTCTGTATTTTCCTGTTGACTCACAAGCTGATCTTTCCTTGCAAATCTGGGTTATGCCTACTTTCCCGCCCTTGCCCCGGTTCCACGAGATGATATGGAGGCAGCAGTCCTTTACTCTAGCCGATACAAGGGCATATGTCATCCATGGTGCCGTAGTGCTACCATCTTTATCTATTACCGCCGTTTCTTCGACATAGTGACGACGCGTGAGGTAATCTAAAACTCATGCCCATTTCACTTTCTGACAACTGACGGCAACTAATAACTGACAACTATAAAATTTTTGTTTGCAGATTACGTGGCAGCCGTGGGTGACGATGCCAGCTAGGACGATGGACGAGCACGTCGGGTTCTGGGATACCTTCCGAAAAGGGATCTTATTGGAGGGTCCTTTCTGCTAGACCTAGTACTTAGTAGAGAGATTTGTGCAATAGACCTTTGGGTCACCTGATCCCCATTGTTCCTGCTCCTCCCCTCTCATCGATGAGGATTGTTAATAGTTTATCGATCGAGGCTATCGTACAGTATATGGCGGGGCAGCATGCCGATCTCTTTTGAGGGGTTGGGGACTACACTAAGTTTATCCAGACCCACCTGATGTCACCTCTGACCGAAGCTCGTACGGGAGGCGCTGCAGGTATGCCCGCTACTGGAGGTGCCTTTTCTGCGGCTGAGCCTCATGTTGGAGGGGCTACCTTCGCTTTATATGTTGCAAGTCTGCCTGTGATCCCGACCACAATCACCTACTACCGATCGAGTGGGATGGCCCACCAGATCCCAGTTGACTATCCAGAGGACTAGGAGTACGTCAGGGACCATGACGTGCAGTAGGTATGTATTTTGCCCTGTAGTTTGTGTTTCGCATTCCCTCTTCTGCATACTAATGTTCAAACTGACTTATAGGTGCCGGTGGAGTATGTGGACGAGCTCCTCTAGTTTGTCAACTTCCTAGTACAGATGGTACTGAGGATGAAGGCCCTGTTTTCTCTTCATGGTCATCAGGTACCCTTCTTTCTCATTTATCTAACTGCTTTGATTCTGTTTTTTGCCATATTTATACTGTTCTGGACCACACTGTACTGATTTTTCGTACTCATACAAAATATGCACTGATACTATTCTGACACTCTGTTTCTTGCTTTTCAGCCTCTACCTATACCTGCGGCACAGACCACACCTCCTCCAGCTACGAGGAGGAAAGGTAGACAGGCTCTTGTATACGGCAGGGGTGAGGGTAAAGGTCGGGGCAGAGGTAAGGGGGCCTGGAGTCAGAGTGGTGAGTCTCAGGCAGAGGAGACTTCCTTATCTTCAAAGTTGATTTTGAGTGAAGATGACGCCAAGACTAACGGCACTGAAGGGTCGATGAGCAAGCGCTCTAGGTTTGGGAGTGAGGAGGATGATGCTAGTTCTGGATCAAAGAGTAGAGAGGATGAAGCCAGCCCTAAGTCCCACTCCTCTAACGAAAGCAGCATTAATGGTGATAGTGACCTCGAGTCCCCTCCTCAAAAAAGGATGAAGAAGGCCTCTCGATGCACCTAATGCGACTGACAATGATTTTTGTATTCTTTTTACTCTTTTCTTTTACTTTGTAGTTTAAAACTTTGTATAGCTTCAGATAGGACTTTACTTTTTTGTTTTGAAAACTTGTATTTTCTCTCTTCAACTGACCAAAATATAAAATACAACTCAATAAAGGAAAAACAAAGTAAAAACAACCTAAACACAACTATTTACACTTGCTAGAAATAAAAACCTTAAAACAAGTCTTAAAAGAAAAAAAGGCCAACATAACACTACTGCCCAACTGCCTGGCTAGCATACTTGGTTGGCCGGCCAATAGAATGGTGAATTGGTAGGCCGGCCAAGACTTACGGCTGGACAGCTGGCAACAACTGTCAGCCACTCACACAACCTTATCCTCTATAAAGGTCTTCTCTTGTTCCTTCTTCGACAAGATATCATCTTTTCTGCTACTTTCTCTAAAAATGGAGTCTTTTCTTGTTAAGAGGCCCAAGGATTGGATGGCCATTTTGGATGGCACCGAAAAGATAAATTTCAGCAGTTTCAACATAAATGCTCTTTTTTCATTGAGTCGCACTCCGCTTTACCTTCAGTTCCTTCATGCCATTGCTCGATGTTGGGACCCATTCACTCATGTGTTTTGCTTTGGTTCACAAGAAATGTGTCCAACTCTCAAAGAGTTTTAAGCATTAATGGTGTCTCGCCAAAATGAGGAGATTATGCCTCAACCCCGTTTTGGCTATGCACGGGGCTCTTGATGTGTGGGCTTACTTTATATGAGGCTTGATCCTTGGCTCATAACAGGGAGTTGGATATACCGAGCTTGATTCATCGATTTTTGGGCATTGGGGACAGAAGTGACCTTCTCTAGCAAGGTTATCGTCAATGCACCCTTTGCTTATATTTACTTGCACACTTCCTACTTGCCCCTAGTCGCAGCAGAGCTAGTATTAGGTTGATTGAAGTAGCCCAATGTCTCAAGGAGGGTTAGAATTGCATGGGTTTGGCATTGGCCGAAACTTTGATGGGTTTAGATGCTTTCCATCAGCGGGAGACTTCTCGGCTTGCAGGGAGTCCATTGCTTCTCCAGGTATCGTTTCCCACCCTTTTCTCATTTATGATTTCTCACATCACTTTGGCACTTACTCTCTACTTTCTCTTGAGACCCTTTCCTTACTTTCTCCCAATACACATCTCCCTATTCTTTAATGTCTCTTCTTTTTATCTCTTTCCAAGTGTGGTTGATAGATAAGTTGAAGGTCGTGGACCCTTGCCCAAGTATTCGGCCAGATCCTATTTCTTTTCGCCTGTGGCTAGTGGATTTTCCTATAGAGGGATTGTGGTGTGACTGGATGTGCAGCAGATCTGTGACTAACATCGCTTGGCGCTACCCCTGGTTAAACTTGACCAAGATAAACTACAACATGTCCCACCAGCCAGGTATACAGTTGATTGGCCTTACACACTATGTTTTCTAATTTCTGTTCCAGTTCAAACACCAGTTTAGACGTGATCAAACCCGTTCAGATAAAGGGGAGGAATACCCTGCTCTATTCCCAATTTGTGCTTTGCACTTGGCTCGATACCTCGTTGCTTTGAGGATGAGAAAGCTTTTCACCCCTGCTACTATAGACCATCCCGAACTTGCTCCGCGCGCCAGGGCGCGAATTGGGTTCATAGCTACTACAGTTCGGACTCCTGTCACGGTTCTGAATCTAATCTCACAAAGTGCAATGTAAGATTGATAAATCACCAAAGAGTCCAAATCTAGCAAATCATTTTGGAAAATCGATTTTAATAAAAAAAACGCCAAACATGGACTGCTTTGCCAGATTTTAGAGTCGTCGCCTAAATATTTTGTTTTGGGAAATTTAGAAAACCCTGACTCGTGCCTAAAGCCACGTGTCCGTCATCACCAAAGTTGCCTCGGCTCGGGAACTTGGGTACGAGAGGGGAAGGTCCTGAAATGAGCACCCCAGCTCGCCCGATCAAAGATCAGCCTCTACTAACATGATATGTTTTTTTGAAACACATGTGTTCTTATTCCGGTTATTAATCTAGAATTACTATGTGATGCGCACAGCATACAAGTATAGACTAAATCACTCAATTTGGAACAAAACATCTCATGTTTGTTTTTAAAAAATGGTTTGAAGTTGCTACCCTCAAGTAGGCTAAAATGCAGATTTGCCACCCTCAAGTGGGCTTAAAACATGATTTGCCACAAACAAGTGGGCTTAAAATGCACATTTTGTTGAATTGCTCCAATTCAAGCAATGAAGCCTTCATCTACAAGCATTCATGCATTTTATCAACTAGGCACATAGCCTCATGGCAAGCATGCTATCATGGCAGCCACTTACACACATGCAAGGATGCTAAAGCATAAATACTTACAGTGTACTCCGAGCCAAAACAAAAGCTAATTAGAAATCAATGCATGATCCTAACTATACAGAATGCCTAATGCAACACATGCAAAATGGCATTAAATAGGCTCGACTATCTAAGATGGCATATGAATGCAACACTTGATAACATGCTGTGAAACATGTATTCAAGTCGGTAAATTGAAATACAATGCAGTTTGAATGATGCACCCAGCCCGGTGCATGCAAGACAAATGAATGATGCACGCATGCAAGCATAAGGATGCTAATTGAAATATGCCCTAAACTAACCATCAAAAGCTGATAAATAAAAGGGAGAAAGAAATGGGGGTTAGAAGACATGCACACACACACGCACCCTTATTACAACAATACGCCCTCACGAAGGAGGGTCTGAATGAATAAGCTAAGCTAATCTAAGCTAAGCTAATCAACTAATCTAATTAAGCTAATTAGACTAATTATTACAAACCATTTAACGAATTAACAAATTAAACAAATTACAAACTCAAGCTAATTAACAAATAAAGCTAACTAAGCTGCTCCAGCTCTGTTTGAAGATGCATGCACGCATTCGGTTTCTCGCCCTGAAAAGCCTTCCGGTTTGCTCTCTTGAGGCTCTGTTTGTAGGGTGTCTTCCAGAGCTTGCTGCTGAAACTTACCAAAACAATGCCGGGGAGTGTACCAGTGGCCTGCTGGCCATGAGAAGCTGCTGCAGACCCCCTTACCGGCCAAGGATGTGCACTGCTGGCCAAGGATGAAGCAGTGCCGGCCATCAATGAGGCACTGCCAGCCACTGATGTGCAGAAACACCATTCTGCAACAGAGCTCAAAACAGAGGAAATTGAGGGTCTCCCAAGGGAATGTGTGCACTGTGCCCCTCCAAATCATCTCAAAGCATCAAGAGAGAGGCACCGTTGGATCCAAAACCTTCAATTAAGCATCTCAATGCATGATGGCCAAGGATCCAACTTGTACAACTTCAATGAATGCAACAACAAACAAGACACTAGGACCATCACCTCATCGTGGAAGATCAAAGGCAATAGAGACAAAGGGAATTGGCTCATTTTCATCACTTCAAGTATGAAATGAACCAATTCACCTTGTGTTCAACATAACGTCCGATTGAACACGATGCAATGCAAATAAAACATGATTATCTTGGCATGTTTTACTTAGCTCAATTCTTGTTTACACATTTTACATTACCAAGCCATTCATTAGTTGGTTAAGTCCAATGTGAAAGTCCTCTAATGAGAGAGGGGTCAACCAAAGAATGGTTTAAGGCATGAGAGAGTTCATGCCTTTGGCTAGTAGAAACCCTCAAAAGAGAGTTAAAGCCATTGAGCATGAACTCTACCTCAAGCTTAAACACATGCATAAGGCTAACCAACCCTCAAAGCAAATTAAAAGTGAAGAAGTGAGAGAGGTTGCAGAATTTTCAGTATTGAAATGGCATGAAAAGTAATGCTACAACATGCAAGCAACACATGCACAACATGTTAGGGGGCCAAAGCATTGAAACTAGTGAAGGCAAGAAATGCAACACATGCTACAACATGCAATAACAAATTCAAATGGCCAAACCAACCATGGACAGACCTCAAACATGCCAAACAGTGGCCAAAATATGCTGAGATTGTAACATGGAAGGCAAGAAATGCATGCTCATGCATTGACCCATAAACAAGGCATAAGGCACAACTCTCAAACACAATGAAGGAATGATATATGTGAGAGTGCGACAGAAGTACATGCTCTGAAATCACATACAAAATGATGCTATATCATGTAAACATCACAAGCAAAGCATGCTAGAGGCCCTGAAACTCAAAGCTAGTTAAGGCATTCACACTATAGCTATACAAAACATGAGCCATATGACCAAGACAGCCCAAAACAGTCCTAAAACAACCTAAATGGAGTTCTAAAACATGCTTGAAATAAGCTAAGAATGGCTAGAATGAGAGACTAAAACAATAGCACATGTTAGGCAATTTAGCACACTTGCACTACAAGCATACAAAGCAAAGCTCGAGTGATCAAACCAGCTCAAAATAGAGCTTAAACATGGCAAAACATTAGCAAAGACATGCTAGAGTGTAGCCAAAACAAGCTAGAACAATAGGCCAAAACACCAAGTATGCTAGGCCAGTGAGCAAGATTGCACTACAAGTGCAAAAACCAAGGAAGAGGTGACCCCACCAACCAAAATTAGAGTTAAAGAATGTCAAAATAACACCAAAAATATGCTTGAACTAAGCTACAAAAGAGTAGAAAGATGGGCTAAATCATTAGGCATGTTAAGCTAGTAAGCAAGATTACACTACAAGTGTAAGATGCAAGCAATAAGCGGCCAAACCAGCCAAAAATAGAGTTATGGCAGGTCCAAAAATTTACAAAAATATGCTCAAACTAAGCCCAAAGAAGGGAGAAATACATGCTCATTTCATAGGCCAACAACACATGCTAACAAGACAAGAGGAAGGGGGACCACCCCCTCCTATTTGGGACCTCAAAACAAGTTTTCTACCATTGAAATTCCTCTGGAATTCAGTGGTTAAAAGGACAAAACAAGATAGTTTCAAAAGCTTTGAAAGGTGGCTCAAAAGGCTTTGCAACCTAAAGAACAAAGGGAGAGACAACCCCCTAACACAAAAGGGGTTAAACTACCATTTTTAGGACTGAAAAATAGAGGTTTTTGTAGTTCAATACCACCCCAAAACACAGCCCCAAAGTAGTTGAAAACTATGGCAAAGCTAGTATGCAAAACAAGCTAAGAGGGATAAGTGATTACCTTTGAAGCACAGCAGCAAAATGGCCAAAATTCTAAGTTTAAACTAGCTTTGAGAGCTGAAAATAGGCTCCAAGGGACCTCAGCCCAAAGATATACAACTTTGATGAAGTATGCCTAGGCAAACTAGAAGTGTTTTTCTATTTCTATGCACAAAAGGGCAAGAGAGAGAGAGAGAGTTCTGGAGAGAGGTAGAGATTTTGCTCTGAAAATTGTAGAGAGGGAGAGATTTTAGTGTGAGAAGCTCCCCAAACTTGCTAACTTGTTCTCTCCTCCTAAAATATGAGATATAGCCTCCATATATAGCCAAAACAAGAGCTTGGTCGAAATATCTTATGTATAGGACAGCTGGAGCAACATGGAAACAGCTGGAGCTAAATATCTGCAAAAAAAAAAAATGAGTTTTTCCACTGTTGGCTGGTAGAGGATCATAGATGGCCAGAACTACACCATTTCTAGCCGGCAAGAACCATCAATGGCCGGCACTGCACAATCCATGGCCGGCAGCCTTCACCAGTGGCCGGCGGAGAAAATTTGCTCTTCAGGTCCAACTTCAAATGGACATAACTCCTTCATCTGGACTCCTTTTCAGGTCATTCTTATGTCCAAATTGAAGCCCCATAAGTAATATTTCCAATGGTGTAAACCTCACTTAAAAATTACAAGTGTTCAAAAAGTTATGCCTATTTTAGTGAAGCCGCTCAGTTTCGATCCTACCCGGATTCATGCCCAACTGTTCCTCAGCTTGGTTTCTTCTCTCCTCTCCTCTTTTCTTCAACTCCAAACCCCTTAAAAAGGTGTTTTGAAAGATTTTTCAAAGAGTTCACCTCTCTTTTATTCATTTCCACTTTGTCCTTGCTCGGTTTACCGAAAAGTGCAACATTTAACAAAATGCGAGCGTCAGGACATTGCAGGATCTTTTTCAAAAGCATTTTGAAAGAGAGGGTTTTAAGGACTAAAATCATTTTGGTCCAAAAGGGGGTATGAGGTTGGGATTTGACGCTCTCCTTGCCGAAGAAATCAAACCTTTGCACTGCACACCTTTCACCACCAAGTAAACCATCAGTAGCGCCCAAGTCTTAAGAGCAGTCAAAAATGGGGTGTCTACAGCTACCAGCTTCAGTTATGCCCTTTCTAATGAATGTTTGGCTTGGCTTGAGGACGAGACACAAGTTGAGCTATCATTAGCTGCAGAGACTCCCTAGAGTGCGGGCAAAAGGCAAAAGACTATTACTTGAGTTATCTGTGCCCCTAGTTTATTGCTTTGAACTTTCTTTTCAAGTTTTTATGATGTAAAAACAACTTTGATTTAACCTTAGAGTTAGAGGGTGTACTTGTGTTGAATTCATGTAATTAAAGTTTTGAGTACTAAAAAATTTCCTTTTTGGTCCAAAGAAAGGTCTGTGTTGTAGAAAGTGAAATTTTGAGAAAATCAGCTTCATTAAAACTTTCCAAAAATAATTTTCTCCAACGGTCATTACCTGACACACATGGAATCAATCCTTAAGACGTACAGCCCCGAATCAAAAAGATCATAACCACCCACAATTGCATTCACCTTTACTGTTCTATCTTGCAACTGGCCCATCTGCCAAATAGAGGGAACACAACCAAGCTAACAGATGACGGAAAAAGATGGATCAATCAAACAAATGGACAGGACAATTGAGTTGAAAATGGTTATGGCCAAACTTTGAGATAAAGTTGCCTATGTATCCCAAAGATGGGAATCAGGCCTTATGTAGTTTGGTTAGGGTTCACTCGAGTATTTACTCTCTTCTTTTACGCTCTGACTTTTGCCCTCTGACTTTTGCCAAAACCGCCCTTTTGGGTTTTCAATCTTACAAGCTCTATTTTTCTTTATTTCCAATTTTTCATGCTCAAACTCTTGCCTAGGTCGCCCTTTCAGGTTTTCGGTCTAGCGAGCCTCTCAAGGATAGTATTTCTTCAACTTGTCCATGTTGATCGATCGCGAAAACTCCAAACTATCCAAATCCATAAGGATAATCTCTTCTCCTAAACAGATAGATTTGATGATGTAAGAACTAGTCTAATTGGGTCTGAACTTGCCCCGAGGCTCATGGATAGGAGCTTGGTTCCCTTTGAGCACATATCTTCTTCTTTGAGGTTTCTAGAATTGACTTTCTTGTTGAAGGCCCTGGCAATTTTGCACTAATATCCTTGGACAAGATATAATGCCTTCAACCGCCTCTCGTCAAACAACATCAATTCTTTGAGTCTATTTTGCTGCCAATTCGCCTTTATCATCTGTCACTCAGCCATAATTCTCAATGATGGTACTTTGATCTCAATAGGCAAAATAGCTTCCATCTCATATACTAGAGAGTAGGAGGTTGCCCTTATAGATGTTTGAATTGACATTTTATAACCCCAGAGTGCAAAAGCGAGTTTATTTGGCTAGTCTTTGTAGGTGTCCACCATCTTTCGCAAGATGTTTTTGGCGTTCTTGTTTGTGGCCTCAACAGCTCTGTTAGTCTATGGTCTATATGTTGATGACTTGTGAAAAACCACGTTGTATTTCTCATGTAAATCTACCACCTCCTTCTTGAAGTGTGAGCCATTGTCCAATATGATCTTATTTGGCACCCCATACCTGCATATGATGTTGTTCCTAATGAACTTGGCCACGTGTGATGCCTTCAACACAAAATAAGACTAACCATCCACCCATTTGGTAAAATAGTCGATCGCCACTAAAATGAACTCATGTCCATTTGAACCCTTCGGCGAGACTGCCCCAATGACATCAATTCCCAGACTGAGAAAGGCCATGGTAAAGTCATGCTGTAGAGCTTTGACGGCGGGATGTTCATCCAATTAGCATCGATTTGACATTTGTGGCATTGCCGAACAAAGTTGATACAATCCTCCTCCATGGTTGACCAATAATAGCCTTGCTTAAGGGTCTTCCTGGCCAGCATCACACCATTCATGTGTGCTCCACACTCTTCTCCGTGGATGGCCTCCATGAGACGTTTTGACTCCTCTTCTTTGACACAGAGTGGAATCCCAGATGCCCTCTCTCGTATAATTTATTTCTGTAGATGATGAACTGGGTAGCTAGATGCCGTATTCCCCATTTATCCTTGACATTTTCCCCTGGCTGACACGCGTCCTTCTCTAGAAAGTTCCAAATGTCGTAATACTAGGGGTTCTTGTCTTGAACTTCATCTATTGTGGCTATTATCTCATAAGCAAGCGCATACTTTTGTTCGATGAAGATCGGACGCATCTTAACCCCGAGCGGTATGTCTACCATGGAGGATAGAGTTGCCAATGCATCAACAAACCGATTGTTCTCTCTTAGTAGATGTGTAAATGTCAGTTTTTCAAACCTTGGTTCAGAATGTCCAGGGCCTGATGATAAACTTTCATTTTCTCTTCCTTAACCTTCCAGTCTCCATTGGCTTGAGAAAAAACTAGAGTTAAGTCCCCAATGACATCCAACCTTATTGCCCTAGTTCTAGGACAACTTCTAGTCCAACGATACACGCCTCGTACTCTGCTTCATAGTTAGATACTTTGAATCAGAGTTTGAAAGCTAGGGGTATATGAGAATCATCAGATGCTACAAACAACACGCCTATCCCATAACCATATTGGTTTGCTACTTTGTCAAAGTACATTGTCCACGTCTCTTCCTCTACCTGCAAAATCTCCTTATCTGGGAACAGTTACTCTACTACTTCATCTCTTTCTACTGGATGGTCTTCTAGAAATTCCGCTACCGCTCTCCCTTTAACTAACTTGTGAGTGACGTACTTGAGGTCAAACTCAGAGAGAAGAAGTAACCAATGAGCTAGCCTACCCTTAAGTGCTAGTTTCTCAAAGAGATATTTGATGGGATCTAATCTCAAAACCAGAATTATGGAATGGGCTAATAGTTAGTGTCTTAACTTCCTAGTAGCCCAAACCAAAGCTAAGAAAGCTTTCTCTAGAGGAGTGTAGCGGCTCTCGTAATCTAGCATCTTCTTGCTCAGGTAGTAAATGGTCTTTTCTACTTTAGTTTCTGATTCTTGTGCTAGCATGCACCCTTTGGTTGACTCTATTATGGACAGATACATGATCAGTGGCTTTCCTGCTTCTGGTGGTGACCATACAGGCGGATTCTGAAGGTACTGCTTAATTTGTTCGAAAGCGAATTGACATCGAGCACTTCCTTTTCAGTCCTTAGTGGTGGAAATTCTAAGATGGCCTTGATATTGGATGGATCTACTTCAATTTCCCTCTGTGTGATCAGAAAACCCAATATCTTCCATACAGTCACCCCAAAAGTGCATTTCTGTGGATTCAACCTCAGCATGTACTCCCTGATTCGTTCAAAGAATTTTTTCAGCGCGATGTAATGGCCTTATCGTCCTTTGGATTTTATAATCATGTCATCTACTTACACCTCGACTTCCTTATGGATCATGTCATGTAGGATTGTGTTTGCAGCTCTCTGATATGTAGCCTCGACATTCTTCAGACTGAATGGCATAACCCTGTAGCAATAGGTACCCCACGACGTAGTGAACGCAATCTTCTCTCTGTCCTCAGGCGCCATCAAAATCTAGCTATACCTCAAAAACCCATTCATAAATGATAACAAGGCATGGCTAGTGGTGAAGTCTACCAACTCGTCAATGTACGACAGTGGAAAGTCGTCCTTCGAAGTAGCCTTATTCAGATCCTGAAAGTCGACGCAAACCCTGATTTTGCTTTCCTTCTTCAGAACTAGAACAATGTTGGCCAACCAAGTTGGATATTTAGATACCATCAAAAATTCGGCATCGATCTGCTTGGTAACTTCCTCTTTAATTTTCAATGCCCAATCGGGACGTATCCTACGGAGTTTCTACTTGACTGGCCAGGCTTCGGGGTTGAAAGAGATCCGGTGCTTTACAATCTCAGGATTGATTCCAAGCATGTCTTCGTAGGACCACACGAAAACATCTTTGAAATCTTTTAATAAAGCGATTAAACGCTTGCGTTCCTTCAAAGACAACGTGGATCCGATTTGAACTAAGTGGGGATCCTTCTCAATATCCACGTTAATTGCACTGACCTCTTCTATGTAGGGCTTAGCACGCCTCTCTTCCTCTTGGTCAGTCAAGTTTTTCAAAGTCCAAGGAATTTCTTCCTCTTCGTTTTCATTAAAATTTTGAAACTATTGGTCAAAGTAATAAATTTATGGCACAGAGAAATAATAAGAATCTGTAGCATTCTCATTTAGAAGTTTTGGCTCCTTGGTCATAACAGACTCAAAGGAAAATGCAAAAGAGGACCTAGACAGGACCTTGGCATCCAGGTTACCACCCTTGGAAATGCCAGACTTAAACTCCTCAGACAGACTCGAATCTGATTCCGACTCAACAGACTCGAAGGAATCAGATTCAGGCTCATCATTCGATTCAGAACTGTCAATAAAGCCCCTATCGAGTTGCCAAACTAGGCATGGAGCTTCAGCCATGTCCACAATAAGATTGGTGTAATCTACCGCTAGTTTATCCCCAATCACAGAGATAGTAACACTATCCTCCAAGTTAACGGGCTCAGCCCCAGCGTTGGGGTTAGTAGGTCAGCCAGTGCCATCCCCAACAATTCCTCTTCATTGCTATCCAAGCTTGCGTTTCTGCCTTGCCCTATATCGATGCTTGGGGTCGATCCTCTATTCCTCACTGTTTGACAATTGGTGATTGAAAAAGATCTCAAACCCAGGGTATCTCTTCTTTGTTTCCCGGTCAACCCACGGCTCTAGGAATCCACAGAAAGGGTCGTCTTCTCCTTCATAGACAAAGCGTCCATTTAGGGTCCCCTTGATCGGCTTGTGGACCAACTCAAATTGCCTCCCGGCTTTCTTTGCTTTAATTCTCTCCTTCTTCATCCCCATTTCTCTTCCAATCCTCTACATTTGGCTTGTACCCTAGCCCAAAAGCATGAGGGTTATGGCTTACTTCTTTGGCAATAGCATTTCCCAACCTCCCACTTCTACCCAGTCACGATCCGGGAAGGTGTCCTTGCTTATTCATCATATAGATAGATTGGGCACTCACATAGTTCCCCTCATCCTCTACAATGATAGACTGCACCAACCGAGCCTTTGCCAAGGAGAAGCCAAAGATGAACACATCCTCTTCTCCATGCAGTATTTCTAACAAGGGTGTGGTGGTTCTCGAGGGAGAATGGATCGAAGAATTGCCATAAACAGTCCCAATCCTCCCTTTGAACGGATATTTCACCAGTTGGTGCACCGTTGAAGAAACCGACTTCATTTGATGCAGCCAAGGTCTACCCAAGAGTAGCTTAAAGGTTACTAGCATATCCATCACATGAAATTCAACCTCATATTTGGATGGACCAATCAATATCTGACTCTTAAAGGTTCCCATGACATGGCGGCTGGTATTATCATAAGCTCAAACAGTTTGGGCTGTCAGTGTGAAGTCAGCTAACTTCAAACCTATGGCATAAGCAGTCCTTGCTGGACATACGTTGATTGTCGAACCGGTGTCCACTACCACTATCAGGAGTCACTTCTTTTATTTTTCCAAGGTCATATACAGTGGTTGGCCCCCTCAGGCAGCAGCTCTTTGTCTGTGAAAGACTACAATGGAGTAGCATCCCCAGTTGTAACCAAAGACACCAGTTGGTCAGTTGTGGTGTCTATAGGCAGCTTGGTCATGTTTAGCGTTTCCAGCAATGCTAGTCTGTGTTCTCGGGAAGCCATCAGCGGCCCCCAAATTGAAATATCTGCCTAGATCTTCTTAAGCTGCCTCAACACCAGGTCTTCTTCTATGTCCTTCTCCTTCAACTTCTCAGCCTCTTTCCTAGAGGGTTCTACTTGATCTAGTGATGGGGGTTTGAAACAACGACCACTTCTTGTCATGTGGTTGATTTTTTCCGTATACCATGTATTGTTAGGGGTATCGGTCTTCCACCTTTCATCAGTGTAAGCCAGGCTTCGATCACAGTCCTCCCACCATTCTCCCACAGTCATTGTTGGGCCATTATCGGGCTTTACCCAGATCATGTTCACATCATGCCCTCCGTCGGCATGCCACTCCTTTGTGGCTGATTCAATTTCTGTCTCTTGGTACTGTCTGAGTTTCCTTGGCATCTTTTCCCTGTTATCGGATTCCCATTCAGGCTTTTCTGTAATTTGGACATCGTTCTCCTTTGACTTGACGTCCTCTTTTCTCTTCCCTTTCACTTGCTCCCGAGCTAGTTTTCTTTATATTTCCTCTATCCGCTCTCTTTGAAACTGTTCCAACGCTCGCTCCTTGTCGGTGATAGGCATGCCCTCAGACTTGCTATTCTCATTAATTTCCTCTCTTTTTGGATTCTTTTTTGTCTATTCCTCTATATCAGGTGGCAACGGAAAGTTGCCCCTAGTCTGAATAGCACTGTACCAGAGATTGCGATAAATGCTGATAGACAAAGATGACCGAGATGGTCAAAATGGACAAAGTTGATCGGGGAAGAGTTTATGGCTGAACTTCAGGGTGAAGTTTCCTACGTATCCCAAAGATGGGAATCAAGCCTTACGTAGTTCAGGCTTAGGTTCACTCGGGTATTTTCATTCTCCTTTTACGCTCTAACTTTTGCCAAGGTCACCCTTTGCGGGTTTTCAACCTTGCGAGCTCAGTTTTTATATTTTCTAATTTTTTGTGCTCTAACTTTTGCCTAGGTCGCCCTTTCGGGTTTTCGGCCTAGCGAAAACACCCGTAGCTAGATTCAGGCTGGCTCGGATCCCACCATCTGATCTAAACACTGCCTACATCCTCTTCTTCAAAGAAATATAGATTCTCTAAGTCTTCCTCTATTTCTGCTAGGTCATCAAGACCTTGTTTAGGCCAGTTATCTAGATTTTGTCTAGGCTCATTTTCTCCAATGGAGTTGATACTGAGAGAGTCTAGTAGTATGATTGCAAGCTTTGGTTGGTCAGAAGCCACAACATACCAACTAGGATCATACTCTTTCATGGGTGAGGGCCCCTTCTCCGCAATTTGGGTATCAGCAACCCTTTTTTCGGTGAATTTCCCTTTTCTTCAACTACCGCCACCACAAGCTTTGGTTGGGTTTCAGGTGTTACATCCATCATGCACAAATCCATGCTATCAGGAATAACCACCTTAGGTTTAGGCAAATGGAATGGGATGATATATATGCTGGGGTTGAAGGTGGGCAGTAGTGTATGGATGAAGTTGATATTCCTGGGTAGGGGGACTTGGTTGTGGAGAGGGAGTGGGTTGGCGGTCATATTTTGTTTTGAGGGTGGAGCTATGATCTTATTGTCGATGAGATCCTGGATCTCATGACGAAGGCGAAAACAGCGATCAGTGGGATGACCATGCTGTTAGTGGAAAACACAGTATTGGGTGGGGTCGTGTTTAGCTAGGTGTGGGTCAGGGAGAGGTCGAGGATCAAGGGGCTTAAGATGTCCCTTTTTTATTGGAAGTTTAAGGGCACGGGCTAGACTCATGTGAAAAGGGGTAAAGATTCAATATTGGTTTCGAGCTGGATCGGTGGGTTGTAAGGTTGCACCAGCAAATGGATCAGCTATATTAGCCATTGTGGTGGCGATACTGATCTTGGCAGGCCTAGGAATAGTGTTATTGCTAGCATTGGTACTCCTAGTAAACGGCCTCTTTGCCGGTTCACTTGTTCTCTAGATAATGCCTTTCTTGAAAGCACTCTCAATTTGAACCCCCAACTCATGTAAAGCAACGAAAGTAGATAGTGGCACAACTATCATTCTCTATAACATGTCTAGTTGGAGATTCTGAACTACCAACCAGACTTATTCCCTTTTTAAGGGCCTGTTTGTCATTTTGGCTTCCTTTGCCCTCAATCTTGCAGCAAAGTCGATAAGGGGTTCCTTGGGATTTTGAGTGGTTACCCCCAATTCGCTGATCGTTACCTCTATCTGAGTATTGTAGGAATATTGATTAATAAATCCCTCAGATAGTGTTTCCCAGTTCCGTTTGGTCGAGTCCTTCAGTTTGGCATACCAGATGGCTGCCACGTCTGATAAGGTTCTTCCAAATAATGACAATTTCTAAGCCCGCGTCAAGCCTATTGGTTTTAGGACATCTAAGATAAGACAGACATGGACGATAGGATCTCCGCTTCCATCAAATCTGTCGATGTGAGGCATTTTGAACTTTTCTGGCAATCTTACAAAGGCCTCGGTATAACCATTTTCAATATCCGGGATGGAATTGAAGCCTTGAGATTTCTTAGTGCCTTCTCTAGCTTGTTGATTTATATTATTGCAGGATTGATGTCATTGATATCGAAAAGAGGAAGTCCTTCGTGGGGTTGTACCAAAGGCCTGAAAGCTTGAGCTTGTTCTAACAACTTTTGGGGATCTGGGACTTAAAGGTTTTCAACTAGTGGAGGTGGATCAGGGTTCGGCTGGGCAGCCAGAGCCAGGTGTACAGTAGATGTCGATGCCCGAGATAGGCATCAGATTTCAGCAATAGTCTCATCTTGAGTAGCAATTCTTTGATTTAGTGTATCCATGGTCCTTTGAAAAGTTTCCATCATAGCAACAACCTCCTCTGGGCTACTTTGTGCCATTGTTGGTCTAGGAGAGTTAGCTATTGGCAAGCTGAGTGGGTGAGAACGGACAGGTGACTGCTGAGTGTTCTGTCCTGGCAAAAATTGACTAATTCTTCTCCTCCGAACAACTGGTGGGAGAGAGACTAACACTGGCTGACCGTCAACTATATCTCAGATTTTGCAAAGCCTACTAGAGCAAGTCAACAAAACTTGGGGGATATCAGGTCTTTCTAAAGCTATGATTATGAGAATACCTAACAAAAGAAATAAAGAAAAAAAATAAAAGCAAGAATAAAAATCGGACAGCACCTCGATCCAAATTTTCACAACTGAAGGACTGTGTTTCCCATTGAATTCTGCCCTCATAAACTGATATCAACTTGTACCACTGATATGAGGCATCCCTGTACAGTTTCATTGTAGAGCACATACTAGATAAAGAGAGCCAAAACAACCCCTATGAGGAGGTAAGGTTACCCTGTCCTAGTTTTGGCATGATCTAGGGGTTCACTACTTCAAGCAAGTAGCTTCACAAAATCCTACGTACGGGTGAGCATCATGTCCTATGTTGGAATAGTCACTACAGTTTTACTATATGCACTAGGCCAATTGGTCGAAAGGGGTACCTCAGCAAGATTACCTAATATACCTCTCACACCTAACATCGAGAAGTGACAGGAGGATCAAGTGGTATGGCAGTAATGCAGATCCAAGGGTTGTGTTTCCAACATGGCAGAGCCCACGATCGGCCAACCTTTTGGCAAGCTTTTTAGGCAAGCCTCCAGCAAGTAGTCTAGGAATAGCAGATAGAAAACACGGTGACTTTAGAGCACCAATACAAATGCAACGTAAAGAACATATATATGTAGATAAAATTTCACATCATGAAGTTCAAGTCAAGTTTCAACAGAGTCGCTAGAAGCTATAGCTGGTTTTTCGTGCTCCTCAAAGGGGTTTAGTCTATTTGGATACGATAGCCCTACAGTTCGAACTCCCGTGGTTCTAAATCTAGTTTCACAAGTGCAATATGAAACAGAAAAACACAAATAAGAGTCCAAATCTAGCAAATCTTAGAAAATCCATTTATCATCAGAGATGCCAGAAATGGACTGCATTGCCAAATTTCAGACTCACCACCTAAATATTTTTGAAAAATTTAGGAAACCCGAGACTCGTGCCAAAAGCCACTTGTTCATCATAACCAAAGTGTCTTGGCTCGGGAACTTAGGTATGAGAGGAAAAGGTCATGAACTGAGTAGCCCACTCACCTGATCAAAGATCGGCCTCTACTAATCATGATGTGATTTTTATATACATTATATTCTCTTGTTTTGATTATTATGCTAACTTACTATGTGAGGCACACAAGTATAGACTACGTCATCCATTTTGGAATGCTTTGATTTCATGTTTATTTGAAAGGAGTTTTGAATACGTACTACTTAAAAAAGTAAGCTTATATGTACATTTAATCAAGATCATCCTAAATTAAGCGAAATAGCCTTCATCCATAGGCATTCAAAAAGGTAATTCAAACAAGCACTTAACCTCATGGTAATATGCTTGATATGGAAACACAAATACTCATGCAATATGCTAAAGCAAAAACGCTCACCTAGTACTCAACCAAGGCAAACTAAAGAGAAGAAAATAATTAGAAAAATGCATGCTCTAATATGCAAGTGACTAATGCAACACATAGAAAATGCAACTACTAGGATTCAGCTTCTTAACATGACATATGAATCAATTTAAGGCATATGGTAGCGCATGTGTTCAAACAAGAAATAATTGATGTTATCAAGTATGATGAGCCAAATCCTAATGTATACAAAAATGGGTGCAAATCATGGTAAAGATATGAAAAGAAAATATGATACTACATACAACCATATTAAGCAAGTAAATAAAAGGGAGAAAGAATAGGTGTTGGAAGACATACAAATATTACAAATTAGCCCTCGCATAAGAGGGTCCAAATGAATGTCCTAATTAAACTAATTATTACCTTATCATAGAGTAAAGGGGTAGACATTGCTTCATGAATCATTACACATCACTAAAAAGTATGCAATGATTCAAGACGCAATAGGTTCAATATAACATCTGATTGAACCTAACCCAATTTTATTACCTTTTTTACCTCTTTCTATTTCAATTTTATTAGCCCTTTTACATTACCTTTCCATTTCTTATCTTTTCTTCATTTTTTTCCAAAGGCGATGATTACGTCCACTAAGTCCAAAAGCAATAAAGAGTAGCAAGCACGACTTGACCCGAGAAATGAGTTTTTCAAGCCCTTTTCTATGGAGGGAAATTACAAAGGAATAATCAAACTCATTTACAAGCAATAATGATTTGTATGTCAAACCCAGAATGGGCGATAATGACTAGTCAAACTCAAAGAGAGTGATAATGACTAATGAAACTCAAAATGAGAGATAATGACTCTAAATCCAAACTCGATAATAAGCTATAATGACGCTTTCCTTTGTGATTTCCAAGGGTCAAACTAGAAAGTTAGTCCCTTAGAAGTAATGCACCGACGATAAAGGGAATTATCAAACGAGAGATCACACTTAGCATAAGAGAGATATAATGCCCTGGTAATAAACCTCCGAAGAGATTAAACCATTTAGCATAATGGGTCTCTTTAACGGTAATCTTTTGTTTGATTCAACTCTTTAACCAAAAGAAACAGAGAATGGAGGGAAGTTAAAGAGTGCTAATGGAAAGTGGGTGATTACAATAGTGTGAATATATATGAAAGCTATAAAAAAAAATAAAAAAAAAATGTGAACGAAAAGACTATCAACTCAAATGGATTGAAAGCTATATCCATAAGGACTTGCAGCAACACATCTATAGTATTTAAAGCATAATTAAACACACTGAAAAGCTCTAAAACAGCACAAAAATAGTACCGAAAATCAAGTTTTTGAGATGGAAAAAGTGAACAAAAATGAGTTAAATCCAAAGGGTTTCAACCAACCAACAAACCTAAGGAAGGATGGCTAACCTCTCCTCTTTTTTGTGACTTAAAATCACATATTTCAGGTCTCAAAATACTCTAAAAATAGTAAGTAAACACCAAGAAAAGAGAGAGAAAAGATTGTACAAAAGCTTAAAGTATACCTCCTAGAAGAGATGATGCCCTTCTAGTTCACAAACCACTAGTTGAACACTCTTAAGACCTGAAATTGAGTTCAAGAATCTCAACAAAAGACCTCAAGTTTTGGCTTAGGAGGTGTATGTATGGCGTATGTTTATTGCAAGAGAAGAGGGAAAAGTGTTTGGCAAGTTATAGGCTCGTAACAAAATTTTCTAACCCCAAACCATGAGGTGGGGTCATGTATTTATAGAAAAACACATTCTCACGTCGAAAATATCTGTAATGAGACAGCTAGTGCAAGGCATGCACATGGAGACAAATGGCAGCTATCAAAATATCTGCTGCGCTAAACATGGTCGGCTAGCCGACCATGAAGAGGGATGGCCGGCTAATCAAAAATGGTCTGCCATACTTGTTGGCCAGTAGGTCTCTGAGTGGTCAAGCTAGCAAAAAATAGGTTTTGGTTCAAAAAGGACGCAATGTTTAGGTTTCAAAGCTTGAAACCAAAGCCTTTTTGCTGAAGACATTGAACGATTTGTACAGTGTAATATTTCATCGTTGAGTGTTCAGCATGAGGCACCCAAGTCTTAGGGGCGGTCCAAATGGGGTGTCTACACTCACCATTAGATGACAAAACGATAATAGGGTCTACATCCTTCTCTACATAAGCTTTTACATAATCCAAACTCCAATAAGTCTCAAGCATTTTCATCACATCAATATTAGTATAAATTACTTTCAACCCAACATCCAAACAACAACTAGGCCATTTATAATACATGTCTATGTCTGCTCCTTTTTCCAGCAACCAGGTCAACATAAAGGTCCCTTAACTCAAATATTGACATTTTGTCAGGGTTAAAGTTAATTATTTCATTTACCTTACCTCCCTCATAAACTACATGTGGATTAAAAACAAAGTGGCCCATATGGTGCATTTGAACAGTAATGAAATTGTCCGACACTTTCAAGATTGACTCCTTAAAATATATATATATATATATTCCATAAATACATTTTGGGACCAAAACTCAAAACCCTAAACAAATAATTACTCATGCATGTAACCAACATAAAGTAAAAGAATAAATGAATAATAAATTCAAAACAGATCACATAAAATATAAAGAGAAGAAAAAAAAAAACCCCTAAACCCTAAACCCTAAAGAAACAAACAAATACTACAGTATATGGCAAGCATAAAGTAACACAATGCCCAACAATATATCATTAAAAAAAAAAAACAATTCATGATTCTATTGGGACCACAACACATAACAACCATTACACAATTCATTAAATATCAGTATATGATTAATAAAAGAAGGAACTTTGACTTGAAGTGCATACCCCACTTTAACAGAAAACAAAATGACAACAAAAGAATAATAATAATAATAATAATAATAATAATAATAAATCATTGTCATCATCTACTATAAATAAACACACATAAACTGAATGTAATGGACCATTAATAACCAAATTGCAAAAGCATATGAACAACTTTATCGAATACAATGTCACTCCAAAAAAGTAAACCACTAACAATACAAAAAATGGTTAAGATTGAAAAAAATAAAGTAACTTTTTATATTTATGTCAGAGCAAGTCGAAGCATAGAAACCCTAATATACAAAACATAGGGGGACCACACCATACAGCAAAAAAAAAATGCATCAAATAACATTTTATATATAAAAGAGCAAATCGAATACAGAATAAAAAGAAAAGATCAAAAAAATGCCTTCAAACTTTTTCTTCTTGAAAATTTGGGCTTTGTTTGCTTTGTAAATCTCCAAATCAGTAACTTCACACCCCTAATTTGTTGAATCGAACCAATCGAAGCCTTAGTTTGTCAAATCTAACCACTAATTTGTTCAATCAAAACCCTAATTTGTTACATTGAAACCCTAAGTTCTCTCCACACAACCTTTGCTCTTCTCAAATGCATGACTATTTGAAGAGAAATGGTTAACAAGCTTATATATATCCAAGGGCAAATTAGTCTTTTTACATCTGTTGTTAACGGTGTTAATTAAGCACTTCAATTTAGTAACCATAGGGGAGTTAAGTGGTGATTTCCAAATATCTGGGAGGTAAACCGCACAAGCCCCAAACCACAAGGGGGATAAAGTGAAGTTCACGCTATATAATACCTACAAGTGGAGGGGGAAAAAATAAAATAAATAAAAAGTTTAAATATGAGAGCAAAAATTAAAACTAAACATCAGACCCCAAAAAATAAAACTAGACATTAAACTTAACTGTGCGGGCTCTTACAAGATGGGTTTATAGGTGGGCTCGGGTTACAAACATTTGCCCAAAATCCAAAATCATTTTTTATGGGTTGGGACGGGCTAAGCACTCAAGTGGACTAGGATGGATGAGACAAGTTGGGTAATATCGGATTTTTTGTTTGCGGGCCATTTGGAGACCCCTAATTGGAACCATGTTTCAATATCTTTTAATTCACAAGTAAATTGTCAATTTCGTACCGATTAATGCGTCATATTATTCACTGTACGCTACATACTAATACCGGTACATTTCAACATACCATTTTTAATTTGTCACTGAAAATATTATATATTATTATTCATACTGGTCATCAATATGTTATGAATTTTTATATGGTAAATCATTTATTAACTTTTTAATACATAATACATGTACCAAAATCACTATTTGGTTTATGGAAAAGTAGTGCAATCAACACATCTAAGAGTACCAAGTAGGGTAGTTAACCTAATGGTCTATATAACTGTCTCTTAGGATAATGAGAATGTCAAAGGTTAATGATGTCAGAAATAAATTTCAATTAAAAATTCTTATAATTTTATTGCTATATAGGAGAGTAGATAAGAATTTTATTTTTTCTATTAATTCTGTTAAATAAAAAATTTTAATAAAGGAGTGTTTGTAATTTTTATATTCACAGAGGACAATTCGTATTTTAAATAAATCTCAGAAGGTGTAATTGTAATTTATCATTTATTTTTTGTAAATAGGGATGCAGACATTTGCCAAATAAGAGTGTATATGTATATATATTATGCATATTTTTATTTTTTTCTTATATTTTTTAGTTTTATTGTTATTTTCATTTTCTTAGTTTTTTTTTTTCCTTCATAATTTCTAAGAGTGTTCTGAATATTGAAGGATGAGAAGAAAAGTTTGTGTGTTGATTATTTAATGCAACGCAACCAAGTAAGTTTATTTCAGTTATTGTTTTTATTTTCACTTTAACTCCTATTAAAGAGTTTAATTTCTACATTTTTATAATTTAGAGAGTAAAGTGATATTTTTCTATAGTTTAGAAAATCTATTTGTATGTTTTTATAGTTTATAGAGTTCATTTTATACGTTTTTATTGTTTACAAGATCAAAGTGATAATTTTCAGTAATTTAAGAATCTTCGTTTAAATAACCCTCATAATTTTGACAATCTATACTATATATATTATAAGGAAAGCCTATGGTGTGTATCCCTTAGAGGTGCATACCATATACACCATACTACAAATTAACATAACTTTATCACAAAATTTTGCAACTTCGCGCCACAAATTCACATAGTAAAAACTATCGTAACCAAGTTACAAACTTTTGTAATACCAACCACGAAATTTTAGACATTTTGTCACGTTAATTTGTGGCATGATTACGCATTTTGTGATTAATATTACAAAATTTTGTGGTAAAGTTACACCAGGTAGAGAGGCATATTTATAGGCTTTCCCTATATTATATATAGACTTGGTGTGACGCCTAAAAAATCGGGAATATCAAGGAATATACTAACAAATAAATACAGGATTTTTGTAAGGTTACAAGTTTAGGAAACATCACTAATGAGTCCTTGTTCAATAACCAAGTAAGATCCTAAGAAAGATCGAAGGAGGCTAGCCTCCTTTCAAAATCCAATCTCCATAGACAGCAAAACTACCTTTTTGATAGATCTTAACAAGGTATTAACACAAGATTTACATAAGTTGACAGAAGGATAAGGATAACTTCACAAAATAAATGCAAATATCCAAGCAAATTAATTATTAAAAGAGGCATGTCTTAATTACATCAAGAGTTTTAACACTTATAATCTCAAATATGGTTACAAAAGAGACTTAACAAAACTAGTACCTAATTCTTCTAGGGTAGTCATATGTCCTCAAATGCTTCAGCTTCGTCTTCAACCGGCTAATAGTCTTCAATACCTGGTATGAAACGCCATGAGCTTGGAATGCCTAGTAAACACACACACACACACCCAGTCTCTTTTTTTCTAGTCTAATACACAATCACAGGTAATGAAGCATGGTATTTAAGTAAACAAGCATTAGGTTACAAAGTTAGATGTTAGTAATCTAGAAATCCCCCGAAGAGATTTCATCCACCCAGCCACAAGAATTGGAGTCAGATTATTCGTTATGCCCCATCTTTTATTACTTTGCAGACCTTACCCTAGATGCCTACAACGGCTATGTATCATGTAGCGCCAACCGAGGGCCTCAAAAGAGATGGTAAAAAATAAGAGCCTTGCCCATAATCTCCTCCAATCTTATCCATCATAAATACCTAGGGTCTAAATAGAACTGGTCTATTCAAGGGCTCCGAACAACCACTTGTGCAAGACTTAACTTCAATTAAGGAACACGTCCCATCAATCCATACTTGAAATTAACACATTATCATCTCATCATTATTCAAGTAATCAAAAACCTAATACCACCCCATGTAGTTTCCCCTTGAGTTAGATATTTTAAGTTAGAGTCAGAACAAGCTATTGAGACAACAATTTCTATACAAGTATGAGCATTATCAAAGCGCCATGGTAAATGAATATAGGCAAAACAATCTGAATATCATACTAAGGCCCAACCAAGAAATAAGAAGCATGTTTATGAAATTAAAAGTATGAAATCATCAATAAACATAAAATTCCAAATTAGCTACACTTTAAAGATCACAATCAAAGAGAGTTGTCTAGATTTTTTCCGAACTCAGCCTTTCTATAATTTGTAGATAATCTTATCTAGTTTTTGAATTATCTTTCAAAAATGGGATAGCTTTTCTAGATTTTTAGTTATTAAAGAAATACTCTAGCGCTACCCTGATTCATCAACTGTTACAAAAATTGGATTTTCACTTAAACCACCCACTATTTTTCAATTAAACCATTTTTACTAGAAATCTAACACTTTAAGAAAAGTTTTAACATAAAAATGAGGCCAAAATTAATATTTTTTTTGCATTTTTTTAGAAATTTTGAAAGTAGACTGAAAATACCAATCTTATGTGCACATAACTTTAAATAATCCTTCAAAGCTTCCTCAATAATCCTTCAAGGATTCCTCAATAATCTTTCAAAGCTTCCTCAATAATGCATGTTCAAAGTGTACACAACACTCTTCAATTTCCCAGGGGGGTGGCCGGCCATAGAAGGTGGTTTTGGAGGGATTTTTTGATTTTTCATGTGTACAAAATGTAGATTTTTTTTGAAGATATTTTAGATACAAAATTATTTGTTTGAGAACAAAAAAGTACAAGTACATATATATATATATATGTATAATGGTACTAACTTTAGGTCAAAATGAAATTCTAATAAATTGTGAGGGCTAAGGCATTAATTTATGAATTAGAACATTTATTTAAGTGTGGTATTTAATAGGATTGGGGTTTGAGAATTTAATTATGTTTAAGTTTCTTCATTTCGAATTAAACAACAATTAATCGAACGATCGTAATGAGAATTGAAAATCTAGGGCTCTTAGTAATGAAGACTTAATTAATTGTTATTAGGGTATTAAAATTGATTCTTAAGTTACCGGAATCGATTAGAGTCCGTATGGTTCCAATAGAGATGCGTTTTCGATGCTAGGTTTAAATTGCAAGTAGGCAAGAATTTGAGGGCTTTCATTGAAATAATTCAAAAGTAAGTCCTTAATAGAAATACAAAATTTAGGAGCTTCACACTTGGGTTCTCTTCAACTGGGTTTCCCAAACTAGAGGGTACTGTCGGGCCTCCATGGGCCCATTATGGAGGTCGCATCAATAATCCGAACCATTAAATATGTAAAGCTTGTCAAGTATATCATCCCTACAAAAATCATGTTGATTGGATATTGATAGCTACTTAATTAGATCATATTTGTGCCAACAATTTTTTTTTTTAAATTATATTTATTGTTGACAAAAATGTAATCTAATTAAATAATTATCAATATCTGATCAACATAATTTTTTATAAGAATAAAATATTTGACAAGCTGTATACAATAAATGGTCTGAATTATTGATGCGGACTCTGCCCACGGAGGCCCAACAAATATAGATCGGAAAGAAGCCTCTCCCATTATATATAGCCTTTTACAAGCTAAGTCTGTAAGCTTAAACCCCAGTAAATACAAAAACGCTCTCTCTCTACTTTAGAGAGCTTCTCTCTCTAACTCTTTTCTTCTTCTAGGGTTTCACTTTCTGAGCGCCGATGGGCGTGGGGGAGAAGGGGCTTCGGCATCCGGCCGCCTCTCTCCTCCTCTCTACCCCATGTTTTCCTTCCTTATCTTCTACCATTTTTGGTTCAATAAGTTTTGGAAGCTTTGCTTTCCTATCTTCTCCGTTCTTGTGAGGTGTTTTTTTTTTTTTCACTTTTGGTGGATTTTCAATTTGTTTCTTATCTCTTTTTCCCCTATGCCTTACCCAACCAAAGCCTTCACCAAATCCACCATCTCTTTCGTTTTCTGCTTCACATCGGCGCGGCTACCACCACACTAACTCCAGATCTGCTACTTATCATCGGATCTTCCATCTCATTGAACCGGCCTCCTCGGATCTGGTGTTTGGAATTGAGGTCGGATTTCTGTTTGTGTTTTGTTTGTCGGGTTTTGTTTGTGTGTTCTAGAGTCCATTGGTGTGATCAGGAATGGACCGAGGGGGGGCTGGCAGGGGCGACTGCCCCCCTAAAGTTTTGAAAAAACCCCTAGATATAGGATTAAAATTACAAATATTTTTAAATTATATAGGTTCGCCACCTCAAAGTTTTTGCAAAAAATTTAAGAACCGCCACCCCCCTAAATTTTCTACTTTAAAATTTAAAAATTTAATTATTTTTTTGATAAATACTAAAAAAAATAATCATAATAATTTATTTTTGAAGTATAATAACTTTTTATTTTAAATTTAGTAATATTAAAATAATTGAGAATTTATTTGTTAATATGTTAAAGTCCTTTTTGTCTAATTAGGGCCCAAATTTTTTAATTGTTTGGTTATAACTAAATAAAAATAAAATAAAATACTACTCACGTATAACCTGCCCCACACTTGAAAATGTCTCCAAATTTTTATTAACCTAATTGTTTAAGCCCTCTTCTCCACTTTACTCTCTCTCTCTCTCTCTCTCTCTCTCTCTCTCTGTGCAAATGATATGAAAGCTTGGAAAAAAACTCGCAGAACGTACAAAATATTCGTGGTCAATGGTGCATTTTCTTCAATTTCTACAGCGACAATAGAATGTGCATTTTCAGTCATGAAAATTGTAAAGACTAGATTGCGCAACAGGATCGATGATAATTTTCTTTTAAGCTACTTGTTAACCTATGTTGACAAAGACATTACTCGAGATTTTGATATAAATTCCATCATAGATGCTTTTTATATTATGAAAGAACGTCGAGCATAACTTTAGATGCCAAAGTAGATATGTAAAGCAAATAGTTGTTTTTTTGAAAATTAATATGGATTTACTAAAACATATCCAATTGTATTTTGATAATATTTTGTAATTATATACGATGAATGGAAACATCAAATTATATATTTTTGTGATATTTGGGTAGAAATTGATATTGTATATCACCCGCTCATTACAAATTTTTTGATTGCATATACACTCGCCCCCCCTCCCGATATTGGAATCCTGCGTCCGTCCCTGGGTGTGATAATTGTAGTTTACCCTCTCTATGGTTGGAACCTATGATTTATTCCAAACTTGTTTTATTGTTGAACTCTTATGATTGACTTCTGCTTGACATTGCAAACTTTGCGTCTGAATAGTGTTGGACAATCTTCATTGTATTCAAAAATAAATTATGTTTGTGTACTTAACAACAAACGGAATACAGAAGAAATAAAAGAAAGAAGAGAGTTTGTTTGATTACAAAAATCAAACTAGTAAATAAAATAAAATAACTAAAACGGATTTTTATTTTGTTACAAAAACAAAATCAAAATCTGAAACAGAAAAAATAATAAAACAAAAAAGTAATTTAATTACTTACCAAATTAATTTATTGAACAAATTTTTCTTATCAAATCCAGTGTTTAACACTGTGTCCTTAAGACAGATTTGTCATCTCCATGGTGCTTTCATATTGTGGACGTCTATCTCCGAGGATAAAATGATTAATCAACGAAAAATTGCAGCACTACAAAATTTTCGTACAACGAACACACTTAGTATATACATTCTTTCTCACAGAAAATTAATGGAATTAATGCAGCAAAATGTAGAGATGAATGGCAGCAGAGAAGTACAAAAATTAGAGTGAAAATCCAAATGAGGGACTGCCTATTTATATAGGTGGAGTGGTGGCTGTTTGGTTCTGTTCAATTTAAATTAAATAGGTACAGTACCTGTTCAATTTAAATTAAACAGATACAAATCTATTTGAACAGGTAAGACACTGCTTGGTTTGAATTTCAAACAGTTAAAAACCTGTTTTGGGTGGATTCGAATTTGAACAAACTCGGTTTGGATAGATACGAAACTGTACAGAATTTCTAAAAAGGTGCAAACCAAAATTTGAATTTTATTTCCAACCAGAATTTGAAATAAAAAAAAATAGACAGATTTTATTTCTAAATAAATAAAATAAATGCAAATGTTTTTGGCCCAAAAAGATAAGTATTGGGTCGGACAAGCCCAACCCAACCTCATACCTGCGCCTAGGCCTAGCCCAGCCCGTCTGCCCAGACGAGCGGCGATGCGCGTGTTTATTTTGGGTCCAATGGATCTAGCCCACTTTGCCCATCATCTCCCTCTCTACAAAACTTCAGTGCCCTTTGGGGCCTATCCCAAGTTCCAAACTCAAGCCTTATAAACCCACTCAAAGTTTGCCCCACCAAATCAATGTGGGACAAGCTTTAAACCAAACCTTAAGGAATTTCCACCAAAAACTCAATTTTCATAGAGCTCACTTTGGTTTCAATTTCTTATTCATCTGATAATGGTTTTGAGCAACCAAATATACTGCATGAATCACAACGCGGCATAGAACTCGTTACTACTTAGACCCGCCAACTTTGGCACATGGATCCCATCTAAAATTTAGACCAAAATTGAAAAAAAAATTTTTGGTAGTGTTTGGTAGAATTTTAGAATTATGATTCGAGAATAGAGTTGTATTTTAAGTTTGTGAGTTTTAGAATTATGAGTTTTGAAAAAAGTTTTAAATTGAGTAATGTGGCATATGATATTTGATATAAAAACTTATAACTCATAACCAAACACACAATCTAAAATTCTATTCAAAGCTCATAAAAAAATTTTAAAAAAATTCGCAAATATTTTTTTTATAATATAAAAATAACGGGTACAAAAAAAATGAACATTATTCCGATCAACCGGCGGGACGTCTGATTAGCCTAAATTTTTCTGCCTTGGAAAGAGTTTTCAAAAGTGAGTGTGGAATTAACTTTTAAAAACGCTAAACAAACATCACACTCACAAGTGAGTGTGGAATTATATTTTGAAAACTCTACCAAACGGAGCCTCTATTGTTTCAAAACTTTCAAAACTCATTTCTAATAAATAGTTTCATAGTTTCCTTTCTAGTGGCTTCCTTATTGATTTTTTTACTTTATTTGGTATAAATTTTGTCTTTTAGAGGAATTCTGCAAATGTCATTTGATTAGGTCTCGTTTGGGAATAGGTTAATTTAGTAATTTTTTGACTATTTGGTTAAAATATAAGCTAAAAAAAAATAGTATGTTTGGAATGATATTTTAGTTTTTTATAAAAAAATGTGCAAAAAAGTAGAGAGAAAAGAAAATCTTTGACTTTTTAATTTAAATTGTTGACTTTTTAATTTTTTTAGTGACTTTTTAACTTTTTGACTAAAAAAATCACTTGCCAAACGAGGCTCTAGAGATCCATCAAAATTTCTAATAGGACTGTTCAAAAATCCGTTCAAACCGGTAATTCGGACCAAACCAGACCGAATCATGCGGTTTGGTTCGGTTTTGGATTAAGAAATATGAGAACCGTAAAAACGGTTCGGTTAATGGATTTTATGAAAAAATCGCTGTTCGAACCGAACCGAACCGAATTTTAAAAGATATATATATATAATATCAAGTTTTATTTTTATTAATTGGTTTTTTATAATTTTAATGATATTAGGATGGTATAGATATGTAATATTAAGGCCAAGTTTGGCATGTCTTGCAAAAGATAAAAATTCAAAAAGTCATCTTCTTATTTAAGTCACATCACCTCTCTAATAAATCATTTGAAACTCAATCCAAACCCAATCCATATTTCATAAAAAGTCAAAAAGTGCACTTATTTAGATCATCCCAAACAATCCCATAATGCCTTAATATTATTAGTTTTTATCATGAGTTATATGTAATTAGTTTGAGTAATTATTTTTGCTAATATTAACAATTTATTCTTGCGTAAATAGAAATTTTTGGAACCGTAAATCAAGCCGAAACCGAACCGTTTTTTCGGTTTGGTTCTGGTTCGCTTTTACAAGTATAACAGTCTGGTCTGGTTCTCAAAATCACAAAACCGTTAAGATCAGTTCGGTTCTTAAATTTTCTCAAAATCGAATCAATCCAGACAACGTACACCCCTAATTATTAGAAAAATGCTTGGGATCACTAATTAGTGCTCCCACTAATTAGGTGACGGTGGGTCCCGTCATTAATGATGTGATGTTTTGGTCTTGGAGTTGTATTTTTTTTTTACTTTTTTAATGTATTAGTGCTATTAGTGGTAATATTTTTAGTGGGATGAATCATTGTTGTAATTTTTAATGTTCAAAAAAAAAAAAAAAAAAAACCCCAAATCAATCTGTCTGTCTCTGTCTCTGTCTCTGTCTCTGTCTCTCTCTCTCTCTCTCTCTCTCCCTAAACCCTGCTTCGTCTTCGTCTGCTTGTCTTCCTGATGAAGCTTTCGCGCTCGAGCTCAATCTATTATCAAAAAGTGTTAAGAGATTTCTTTAGCTCATCCTCGATCCTAAACTCTTCATCAATTGCAAGGTCTGATTCACTCTACAGAAGGATATCCCCACTTGGCGATCCTAGGGTTTCGGTGGTTCCCGTGCTCGATCAATGGGTCCGAGAAGGAAGGCCTGTCGACCGACAACACATTCGATTCATCATCAAAGAGTTGAACCACTACAAACGGTTCAAACACTCTCTTGAGGTTCCACTCTCTCTCTCATTAAATGATCGCAAGAAATACATAATCAATATTTGGGAGAAATTTATGGGCCATAATTTATGTATTTTGAATTATGTATGCATTCATTTTAGGGTTTATAATATAAATTGCCAGTTTGAAGCAAATGGTTCGGTTTACTCAGCATTTGGAATTTTACTTGTTTCACCCTTGAAATGTAGCTTGAAATATGCTTAGTGCTGGATTGGTGAATGATTTTAAGGGAAGGCATTGCCAATTAGCGGCCTTCTTTAGTTAGAAATACATTGGTGAATAGGTGATAGTGCAAATAGAGGCATGGCTGCGGCGCCACATACATTGGCTTTGAAATTTTTTTTAAAGAAAATAATCATATGTATAGGTAAAATTGACCCTACTACAATTAGCTTAGAGCAACTAGACCCTTTAAGAAAAAAAATTTAAGTCATCTCTATATTTGTCCAAGCCCTACTACAAACGACTATAGATATAGGTTTTTTTTATACTAGCTTATATATATATATATATATATAAATTTTTCCTATAATTTTTGTCTCAACGGATCTATAGTTGGTTATATATGAATTTATATGCATGCATCTTGTGTTATTGATTGATGTAGGGGGTTTTGTTTTTAGGGTCTTGTTTCTAATCTTATTTTATATAATGATTTAGTAATATAAATGTGGGTTTTTTTTTTTTTTTTTTTTTTTTTTTTTTTTTTAATGGTTGTAGATTTCAATAGATGGTTGTATTAGATTCCTTGAATCAATTTCATAACTACATTGTTGGTATGTGCTCCATTGGCAAGCTTTTAGAACTAAAATAAATTAGTGAGCTTGCTAGAAAATTGGTACAGAAAAATAGAGATATTGTATATCCATTACTTATATACTTGTAAAATTAACTTTGTTTTTTGGGCAACGAAATTCATAAAAAATGGGCAAAGTCCATTTTACCCACACGTGCTTTTGGACTAAACTACACAATTAACTCTTCCTCTGTAAATAGAAAATACCACCTCTTTTAATATAATCTTTTCTTGTATATATGTATATATATATATTGCAAGCATAAATTTCATATCATCTCATTCATATTCCTGTAATGTCATAATTTCAGGCACCAAATTCATATCTAATCTTTTTTTCTCAGATATCTGAATGGATGAGTGACAAAAGGTATATTCCCCTTTCAATTGCTGATGTTACCACCCGGCTGAATTTGATCTTACGTGTTTATGGCCTAGAACAAGTAGAGAATTATTTCAATAATATCCCACAAAAATTAAAACAGTTTGAGGTGTATACTGCTCTTCTCAACTGCTATGCCCACAAAAAATCCATTGACAAAGCAGAGTCTGTCATGCAAAAGTTAAGGGATATGGGGTGTGCTAAGACACCATTAAGTTACACTATTTTGATGAATCTCTATTATCAAACGGGAAGCAAAGAAAAACTGGATGCCTTGATGCATGAAATGGAAAAGAAGGGCATTTGTTATGACAACTATACGCTCACAATCCGCTTAAGTGCATATGCTGCCACTTCTGACAGTGAGGGAATCAATAATATCATGACAAAGATGGAATCTGATCCTCGAATCATTCTGGACTGTAACACTTATGGTGTTGCTGCAATCGGTACTTGAAAGTTGGGCTCCTAGACAAGGCTTTGGAAATGCTGAAGAAATTGGAGGGATTAACAACCACCACAAAAAGGATATGTGTTGCATTTAATGTTCTCCTCAAACTATATGCAGAAGCCGGCAAGAAAGATGAGTTGTACCGGATCTGGAATCTGTACAAGGAAAAGGAGAAAATATACAACAAGGGCTATATAAGCATGCTGAGCTCGCTATTGAAGTTCAATGACATTGAAGGTGCTGAGAAGATTTTTTAGGAGTGGGAATCGAGATGTTTATCCTATGATTTCCGTATTCCAAACTTCTTAATTGATGCTTATTTCAGAAATGGTCTTTTGGGGAAGGCTGAAGCCCTTTTAAACAAGGGAATAGAAAAAGGGGGTAATCCTTTGGTTAGTACATGGTGTTATTTAGCTGGTGGGTATCTTGAACACGATCAAGTTCCAAAAGCAGTGGAAGCGTTGAAAAAAGCAATTGTAGTAGATTTGCCTAGTTCAAACCCCAACAAGGATGCCTTGGTGTCCTGTTTGGAATACTTGGAAGGGCAGGGAGACATGGACCGAACAGAGGAGTTCATAAGTTTGTTGACGATTCAGGGTATCTTTTCAGCAGTAATTCACGACAAATTGTTCAACTATATTAAGGATAAGAAATAACCAATTAACAACGCAATGCAAAGCCCCTGTTTGAATCAATGGAAATTTTGACATTGAAGTCAGAGAAATTCATAGATCACTAAGGTATTTTTTCATCTCAAGTATTTTACTTGAAGCAACCATGCCCAGTTCATAGTATCATGTTAATTGCTCTGAAAAGTTCACCTTGTTTTCATTCTATTGAAGCTTATGAGCAGTGACGGTGTTGGGTCCCCATGGTAAGTTTTTCATGTATTTGTTATTCACCTTCGTGAAATGCTCTCTTGTCCTTCTATGTTGACCTAGTTTTCTGGGCTAGCATACAAGCTAGGCTACCCTTTACAGCATGAAATGGATTGAATTAAACCATGTCACATATTGAACCCAATGGTGCTGGTAAAGACCCTTGTAGGATAATATAATGCAAGTAAAATTCAAGAAGATTTTTGATAATGGCTTGAAGATATACCTATCTAAATCCTATTCTTGAACTTCAAGGTTGATTTGTAATACTTATGTGTACTTGTAGGATAATTAATTATTTGGAGTTGAATCTTTTATGTTGCAATGGTCTACCTTGATTGATACATGGTTTGGAGGATTGAGATTGGTAAATATTGCGGGAGCTCATATGGGCCTCATCTATTTGTTTTTATTGCCCCCCTAATAGTTTTTTTCTTCTTTTTTATTTTTATTTTTATTTTTCCTCTTATAGTACACTATATTCTACAGTACATCTACTCCTATGGTATACAATTCCATCTTTGATTTTGTTTAATGCTAATCTTGATTTAATCACATAGTATTATCAATCCTAAACAGTACTAAAAAAATCTAGTTCAAGTACCAAACATAGCTTACATGTTTAGTGTTTTACCTTTCTTTTAACTATGTTATTATGCAAGGTTTACATATGATTTGCATATAGGGGGATTGAAAATGAACAGGTGATGAAGAAATATGAGAATTACATAGATGAGCAAACAATAGTTGAAGCTTTTTATTATTTTTATTTTTTTCAGAAGATAGACTTAAAAATTCCAAGGGGGATTAATAGCAAAATTGTTTTGACTATTTATTACGCCATCTAACATTGAAGAAAAAGAATGGCAGCCTTTCAGGATAGTGGATCTGAGGATAGTTTTAGGGTTTTGTGAGAAACCTCCAAGTGTAAGGGTCATGATGCTGCAAACTGATGTCAAAATCCTTAAATACAACAACACTACGAAAAAACAAAACAAGAGCGGATTATTGAGGATAGCTACACGGGAACTTTCTATTCTTGAATTGCCTTGTTTTTTTTGTGTTTTCGTTTTTGTTTTTGTTGTCTTTCAGGTTTTGTTTGATGCCTGGTGTGTTGGCATTCTATGGTTCTTGCTGCAGTTTTGGCGCTCTTGGTGGCAATTTTAAGTTCTATGGTTCTCAGTGCAGTTTTTTTTGTGTGTTTTTATACAAAATTGACAGCCAGTGGCAATGGGATTGTTAAAAATTACTAAAAAAGTCAAAACTTGCCAAAAAGAGTTAATCATATACTCAGTCATTCATGTATTTTTTTGGGAGATAAATTATGATGGTAGTCTTTATATTTTACTCCTTCTGACATTTTAATCTTTGTACTTTTAATTGGCTCGATTTTGATCGTGAATTTATGATTTTATCTCGATTTGGTCTATTATTACAACTCTTAACATTTTTTTTATGAAAAGTATGCATATAAGTGTCTCATGCTATAATTTAAGGGTTAAATTATAAACTTAACCTTAGCTAATTTAGTGATAATTTTTTTTAAAAAAAATACTAACGATATTATTAATTAGATTAAATTAAAACAAAATTTAAAATTAAATATTAAAATTGAGCCAATTGAAAGTGTAGGAACTTAAATGACACAAAGAGTGAAATATAGAGACTACCGGAGCAATTTGTCCTTTGTTTTTTTTCTTCATAAAACTAAGGTCCTTTTTTATAACACTTATAAGTCAATTTATTTAACTTTTTTTAGCTTATTTGAAACTCTCTCTTTTTTATATATATATGCACAAGGGAGCCCTTATCTCTTTTGCCTTAATTATAACTTTTGAGAACATTTTAGATATTTGTACAACAAAAACGTTATATGATAACTAATTTGACCAAACACAATCAACTTTTTCTTACAGGTTATGAAAAGCTATACCAATATTATTTTAAATCTTTTAAATTAATAATTTTAAAAGCTATAATTATAAAAATTAACTTATAAGTGATATCAAACTAGGCTTAATTTTTTTAATTATTTCAACTACATTAATTTTTGGGTAAATTACACTTACCTTTTCTGAGATTTTTGACAAATACAAGGATTTTTCTTGTGATTTCAATAATTATAGAAACATCCTTTGCTTTTGGTGATAATATTAAGATTCTCCCAATCTGTTAATTTAGCACAAATGTCGTTACATAAATATTATTAAAGATTCATGCATAGTTTAACTTCATCGCCTAATAGTTTATATAGAATAATGCTATATGCACTAATTAGTGTACTGATCTCACTCATTATACAAGTTATAAATATCAAAAACTTCTTAAATTATACTACATCATCAATTGGTACACTAGTTAGTATACTAATTGGTGCATATAATACCACCGGTTTATATAAGACCCTAATAATTAATACAATACTTATAAGACTTATTTTACACTATATAAATAACAAAATATTTATTAATTTTAATTAATGCATTTATTATTTAAATTTCTTTTTTTTTTCTTTTTTTCTTTTTTTCTTTTTTTTAAGTTGAAACAAATTGATTAATTTTTTTCCCCAGCAATTTGTTCTACTTATTTATTTGTATGTAAGAAAAAATTATTTATCCTTAAATTGTTAAAGATACTATTAACAAACTTCAATTTTTATCTTTGAGTTATTAAATTTTTAGTCGATGCATATTTAAAAAAACACAACTTATTCTTATATGATTAAAAAAATTAAAAAATAAGTATAGAAGTAAAAAAAAAACCTAATCACCTCACAATAAATTAAAATTAGTTAATAGGAAATGAAAGATTAAGAAATCATTTGAGAATAATAAACAATTCAAACAATTTTTCATTTCTTACCCCTAAAAATAAAATTAATCTTCACTTGAATGGAGAAATTATTTTAGAATACTAAAATACTCAATTAATTTGTTGTATGATACTTAAAATATATTTCTCCGTCTTTATTTTTTTTTTTTCATTTAAACTAGTTTTATTAAATTAAATCTTAAAATTAATTTCTCACCTTCATTAATGGTTAAATTTTTACTTTATTTTTTAATTTCTCACCTTTATTTTGTTCTATTGTTATTTATAGCGAAGTATTATTATTTAAATTATGTAATTTTACTTATTCCGTATATCTAATACTCATATAATTTTATTGACAATACTGAGAAATCAACCTCTAATACTAATTTTAATTTTAGGTATAGGAAATAGCAAATTGTTTGAATTTTTTATTATTCTCAAATGATTTCTTAATCTTTCATTTCCTATAAACTAATTTTACTTTATTGTGAGGTGATTAAATTTTTTTACTTCAATTTTTATTTTTTAATATTTTTAATCATGTAAAAAATATTAACCTACTTTTTTAAAAAAAAATATGCATCGATTAGAAATTTAATGATTCAAAGATAAAAATTAAAATTTGAGAATAATATATGATTGAGAAAAGATTAAATAATATTTTTTTTTTACATATCAATAAATAAGTAATGCAAATTGCTGGGAGAAAATAAATCTATTTATTTTAACTTTAAAAAAATCAAATTATAAATGCATTTCTTAAAATAACAAATTTTAGGTTATTTATGTAGTGTGGAATAAGTATTATATTAAATTACTAGGATATTATCTAACATTAATTTTAGAGAGATTATTTATTTTTAAGTATTTTACCAATAAAAATTAATTTTTTTTAGATTAAATGATTTAATAATGTCTTAAAAATTTAAATATTTTATTTAATATTGCATGAAATTTAAGAATTTTATTAAATAATGGTAAAATATGTATGATTTCTTGATAATATATATGCAAAATCTCAAGGGAGACGAGTAAAATTTCTCATTTCAATAGATAAAGTAATTAGTGGGCAATTTCATCATTTTTGATATGACATTAGTATGGTATCAGTAAATTCTGTTAAATAACTTAAAAGTGAAGGAATCTTTAACAGTTTCAAAAATAAAGAAGGTTAGTGTAATTATTAAACCATGGGAAAGGTAGTTGTAATTATTCAGAATGGCAACGAGGCGTGGCGGGGGACTACACTCCCTGTCTCCGATCCTTGAAGCTATAAAATTCCTCGTTCCCACCCCTTAATGGAGATCAGGTTTCTTCGACCCCGAACCATCCCTGTACAAAAACAACAAAAATCAACGAAGAAAATGAAGAGCAGAAAGGAGAGAGAAAAGAGAAAGTAGAGAGACAGGCGGCAACAGATAAATCAGATCATATATATATATTGATCAAGATTTTTTTAAAAAAATCATAGATCTGTTCAAAAAAACCCCAGATCTGTTGAAACCCTAAAAGAAAAAATTTAGATATGTTGAACAGGTAAAACCCTAACAATAATACCCTAACAACAAAATCAGATCTACATATATATATATATATATATTTAAATTGATTAAGATTTTTCAAAAAATATCATAGATCTGTTCGAAAAAACCATAGAATAGACGCGAATGAAGCTGGTGATCGATGAGTCACGTTATTGCAATGGTGTGCGATGACAGTGGTGGCAGGATCACCTTTGGAGGCGACGATGATAGAGTAAAAAGTAGATTGGCGGAGTGAAGGGGGAAGAGAGAGAGAGAGACGTTAAGAGAAAGGAGATTGGTGGCGAGTGAAGAAGATCAGCGATGGAGGAGAGAGTGGAGAGTGGAGAGTGAAGAAGATCGGCGGTGAAGAAGAGAGAGAGAGAGAGAGAGAGAGAGAGAGAGAGAGAAATGAGGGATTCAACGATGTATGTAAGTGGGAGCGGCTGAAAACAAGATTTAGAAATATATGATATATATGGGGATGTTCGGGGTTTACTCGAGGCGGGGCCGGGGGAACCAATCCCTGTCCCCGGCTCGAAAACCATTAGGGATTCAATTTTCAATATCATTCCCGGCCTCATGGGAAGTAATTTTCGGAAAAAACCCGTTCTAATCGGGATTGGGTCCCTAGCTAGTCGGGTTCAAATTGTCATCCCTAGTAATTATTTGAAATTTTAGAGGAGGTAAGTGTAACTTACCTTTAATTTTTTTACCTCATAAAAAGTTAAAAGAAAATTAAAAATAAACAGAATAAAAAATTCCAAACGAGTTCTCATTTCCAGTGCTCTAGTTTTTATGTTTAAGTGGCTAGATGATAGGGTTAGTTGCATGTCCACACCTCCTCAACTCTGATGGTTGTTTTTTTCCTTTACGGTGCATCTTTTATTTACTTGTAATTCTTTTCAATTTTCAATGCAACTCTTTTCTTTGACTCCTTCCTCAAAAAAATAAAATAATAATAATATAAAAAATTAAAAAAAATTACAAAAGCATGAGGGATCAAATAACTATATAATATGTGATCTGAAAAGCAGTGATCGTTGTAACGAACTATAAGGTCTAAACACAGTCCAAAGCCATAATTCATGTTTGTCCATGTTGATGATGATATAAGTATTAGAATATTAATGTGAAGACACTTGAAAAGTGTGGTTTTTGTTGTGTAATATTTGGATAACCATCAAAAAAATGTAATTGAAATTCTAATGAGTTTTTGGACTAAAGTGGAAATAGGGAAAAGTTTTACCATATGGAAAGTGTGGTATGCCATATGATAAATCATATGATGTGGTGAATAGTGGTGAATAGTGAGAGTTTTATCACCTATAAATAAGTGAGCTTGCCTAGTAATGAAGATATAGAATAAACTATTTATTTTTTCTTCCATTGTGGCTCTTTTTTTTTTTTTTTTCTTTAGTTTTATAACAGGTTATCAACACAAGATTCTGACCAGCTGAGAAGGAAAAGTGGAATCACATACAAGTAAGGTTAGTGTAGTTTTTTTTTTTTTTTTTTTTACAAAGTGGTTGATATAAGTATAAATAAATTCTGAATAAATATTTTATAATAGCGATTCATAATAAGGCTAATTCTATATTTTTCTTAATATATTCATGTAATACTAAATATATTATTATTGTTGTGTTGAGTATACAAATATGTCAAATCCTTCAAAATCAGAATTCATAGATCTTGATATTTTGGAAAATTTATTTAATATTTGATATTGAGATCCACCTTGAGGTAATGGATCTTGGAGATACCATTAAAAATGAAAATGAAACATCCCTAAAGGATTGCACAAAAGCAATAATATTCATTCGCTACCATCTCCAAGAAGAATTAAAATTAAATGCCCCATAATAATAGATTCACTATTTTTGTTTAATAATTTGAAGGAGAAATACAAGTACTAGAAGACCGTAAACCTTCCAAAAAACTCCCTATAATTGATTGCACCTGAAGTTGCAAAATTATAAATCAGTTAATGAGTACAATCTATAAAATATGTGTTGAAATATTCATGCTAATAATATGCTCCTGTAGTAGCAATATAAAGAGCATCAATCTACAAAATACTCTGAATTGAATTCAGCCTTCTTGTAGCTGAACAAACTAAACAACTTTTATTGAAAAATCATCAATCCCGCCCTATTGGCTCTATTTCATTCCCTGAAGTGAATGAGGTTGCATTTCATAGTCGTGGACAAGGGAGAAGTCATGGTTTTGGGCATGACTGAAGTAAAATTACAGAATCTGTAGGGGACATGTTCAAAAACGTTTGAGCAAAAATATTATGCCATTCCACCTGAAGTGGAATAATCATGAGATATCACAGGAAAAAGGAAAAAGCTTACATAATAGAATCTCCCAAGAATGATGTATGTATGTTTGCATGTATTCATGTCGCATATGCGTGCATATTGCATGGCAAATAAATCTATTAAAAAAGAGAGTGATTACTACGCATAAATAATTATTGTTCATCTTTTTTCACCCGGAAGTTCACTATTCATCATATTCATCATTATGCATTCTTTTGACAATTTTCTCAAAATACCATTCATCAACAGTATTTTACTATTGAAATCTTTTCCACTTAAAGCGTTTGCATTCAAAATAACAAGACTCAATAAAAGAAAAAAGAAAAGAATATTGATAACAAAAATGTTCACACTGATTTCTGAATATTATATATTTGTTTTAGTTAAGTTTTTGGAATTTATATTTTTTTGTTTGATCATGTTTTGAAAGCGATGATTAGCTATCTATATACATGGATTGTATTGATATATTGACTAAATCTTAAATATTGAGTAAAATATTAATTTAGTGGACAGTATAAAGACACCCATAATCTTTTGTAATGAAAAACATTTGACGATGATAAAAGCTAATGTAAAATCTCAGGTTTTACAAACTTGATTGAAAACTCTAGAAGAGCCAATATTATGATTGTCAAATGGAATCAAATTTGATATTGATGAAGTATATTCTACCAGATCCAGAAGACATCCGTTAAGTTTTAAAGATATATGTCGTATTGGTTATTGAAACTATAAATAAAGGTAAAGAAGAATATCTATTTATTGCTTCTATTGTAGTTGCTTGATATTCATATGAGTTGTATAATACAACAATAAAAGCAATTGAATCAAATGTTAAGATACACCAGAAAGTGCTCTAACTTAATGTACCAAAAGTGTTATAATCCAAAAAAGCGTTCATATTAGGGCATGATTACCCTGAGCATCCGGGATCTATAAGGATGTATTGAATTTTTAAAAATTCAAATAAGACATCCATTAAAGAACCAGAAGATTCTTTTACCAAGAGATTATCCATCAAGTGATTGACCATGTTCTGTCTGTTCACTGAGAAAATTAATTATTAGACTATACCATTCATATCTATATGGAGTATTCATTATTTCATGATTTTGATAGATATATTAACTAGATAGTCTTATTTGTAACACACCTTTTAGTGATTATTGCATACATGTTGGTATTGATGTCAAGCATCCTGCTACCCATGTTCATACTCAAAATGGTATAGTTTAATATTTAATTAAATGGCTTTAGTTGATCGCTCAACATTTTCTTATGAAAAATAAATTATCTATTTCAGCATGGGGTCGTGCTAGACCAATTGTATGCATGAGTACTCACCATTATAGCTTGTATTTGGTCAACCATCAAATATTATTTATTTAGAATGTTTGGTTATGCTTTATATGTTTTTATTGCAAATGAATCCTCAACGTAAACTTGGAGTTTATGTTAGTTTTGATTCTCCATCTATTATTAGATATCTAGAATCCTTAACATGCGATGGATTTAGAGCATGTTTTGAGGATTGTCATTTTGATAAAACAGTCTTCCCATCATCAGGGAGAGAAAAGTCGTAGCCTGAAACTCGACGTGAAATCACTTGAAATAATTTGATGTTATCTTATCTTGATTTTCGTACTAATCAATGTGAACTAGAAGTTCAAAGGATTATTTGTTTGTCAAGTATAAGCAAATCAATTACTAGATGCCTTCACCAACACTAAAAATATAATAAAATCCTATATTCTAGCTTCTAATGCTCCAACAGGAATTGATGCTCCTGAAAGACAATCTGCTAGTATAGCTGTAAATGTATCTAAGTCACGCTAGAAGCGTGGTAGATCTTTCAATGCAAAAGGCAAGGTTTCTTGAAAGAAGTGGACAATTGGTATTCCTAAAGAGATCATATCTAGCGCTCCTGAAAAGGCTATATCCGCACTCCTGAAGAGGTGCTCCAGAAGAGACTATACCTAGCACTCTTGAAGAGGCTAAACCCACAAAAAATTCTTAGTACTTCTAGAGAGGCTAGACCCACAAAACAGACTATTATAATAAATCTATATAAATCTCCTACTTATAAACCTCTTAAAGTAGAGCCTCCAGAAGACGAATCTCCTGAAGAGTTATCCCCTGAAGTGGAATCTCCTAAAGAGTTATCTTCTGAAGTGGAACCTCCTGAAGAGTTATCCCTTGAAGTGGAAAAGATACCTGAAAATAATGAAATCTCAATACATTATATAAGTACCAGAGATATTAGTGATAGAAATTAAACTGCTGTCGACAACATATTTTCGTTTAAAGTTGCTCTTGATATTACCAGAAGTAATGGTGGAAGCATTACCAAAAGTGATGATAATAATAAACCACAAACCATCAAAGAATGATGGCATAGAAATAATTGGCGAATCTGGAAAGAAGCAATACAAGTAGAATTAAACTCACTTACAAAAACGTAAAGTATTTGGACTTGTAGTCTGGCCCGCTGAAAGGACATAACCTGTCAAATATAAGTGGGAATTATTGGATATAAATGGGTATTTGTGTTACAACGCAATGAGAAAAATGAAATTGTTAGATATAATGCGCAACTTATAGTGTAAGGTTTCTTGTAGAAACTTAGTATTGACTATGAGAAAATTTATTCACTCGTAATGAATGCAATTGTATTTAGATTTCTCATCAGGTTAGAAATCATAGAAAATTTAGATATGCTTTTAATGGATATGGTTACAACATATTGATCGATCACTAGACAGTGATATATATATATATATATATAAGTCCCTGAAGGATTTAAGGTGCCAAAAGCATTTAATTCAAAACCCGAAAGTGAGGAACCTGAATTTGCAATTGTTACAATATATTTTGAAGTTTTGAATCATGTGGAACTCCAGAAGAGCTTACATAAAATGCAGAATATTTAAAATGAATTTGAAATGAAAGATCTTAGCAAAACAAAATTTTGTATCGGTCTACAAATCAAACATTTGCCAAATAAAATTCTTGTTCATCAATTAAAAAGTTATGAAGCACCTTTATATGAAAAAAGCTCACCCATTAATTACTCCAATGGTTTTTTCGCCCTCCGAAAGATGGTGAAGAAATTCTTGGACCTGAAGTTCTATATCTCAATGCAGTTAGTACTGTTATGTGTCTTATAAATTGTACTAGGCCCAATATTACATTTGCAGTCAATTTGTTAGCAACATATATTTCTATATCAACCCGAAGACATTGGAATGAGTAAAGCAAATATTATGTTATTTCCGTGGAATAACCGATATGGGTTTTTTTTCAAGTCGCAGCTAATTGGATATGCAAATGTTGGACACCTTTTTGATCCACATAAAACAAATCACAAATTAGATATGTTTTTATCCCTGAAAATATTGCTATATCTGGGTTATCAGTAAACAAACATTGATGAATACTTTTTCAAATCATTTAAAGATACTTGCAATTCATGAAGCATGTAACGCCTCTAGAATAGTTATAATAATCCAACTCCAAACATTAGTAAAAATGATATAGATAAAGTAAGAAACTTTCATTAATCAGAGGTAATTTACAAAAGGTGACACGTGCGATATACATTCATAAATCGTTCATCCTGAATCTACAACATGTGTTACAAGATGGAATAAAAAATGAAAGCTAAACAGATATTCACATGCCTTAAAGGCTTACATCTTTCCAAGACTGTGCTTGGTTACAACAAAATGAGTTATAAGCTCCGTACAAATAAAGCCCTAGGCTTGTACAAAAAATAAATACAAAATAAATAAAAGTGAGCCTTCAGCTCTACAATCCTCCCAAGCTAAGTCATTGGTAGAGGCATATCACCAGTACCTAAAAATGTTTGTTTTTTTTCTTTTTTTCCCAAGTAGGGTGAGCAAAGGCCCAGTAGAAACAATCTAACACAATTTATGAATCTGAACAAAGATATAAGTATAATGTACATATACAATGCCTGTGATAAAATCATTCATATCCTACAAGAATGATAATATACCAAGTTTTATATCTCAATCCCTTTTATCTCAATTCATTTCAACTCAATTCACGAATCAAATTCATTGTTATTCAAACAACCCAACTGAGGCTACAACTCAGTGGTTATCAATATATCCATTACACAAACACTTCTATTTGCCATTTTACAGAAATTTCGTCCGCAGGAATCGGCACCCATGTATACGCTTGGTTTTCAGGACTTTCACGTTGAACACACAGCTAACTTAATTCAATAAAGTTCGTCTCCTTTCTTCTCCCAAACATGGAGTACATCCCCTTTCTCCTCCCAAATATCATACATATACAATGTGTTAAACACGGTTATATTCAATGACAACGGTTAAGAGATTAGTTTTAATTCACCTAATCCTCATGCAATTTCTATAACAATCATAGCTATCCTCCACCGATAGCCCAAAATAGATATTTCTAAACGAATATATAATCTCCAACATAGACAAATTATCCAAATTTTCATAAGTGAGAGATAATACATATCCAACTCCACCATTTATATAAACATTCATCCAATTTCATATTTTAAATACCAATTTCATTATTTATACAAAATAATTATTTTAAACATTTTAAGGCAAAACTTCATCCTCTCCCAAATCCAACCCATGTGTCAAAATCAACAAATTTAACACAACACAACCTCATATCTATACCCGTAACCATTTTCAACACTTTCATTTGAAAATCCCTTAATTGATTTTAAACCCAAAACCCTAAGTTTGTCTAAAATCCTCCAAATCCAAATACTGCTTACACAATAACATATAACTAAGTTAAAAATCATAGGAGAGTGTAGAAAACCCTACCTCAAGCTTAGAAGGCCAAAGCAACAATGGAGGAACTTCAAAGACACCAAAACCAAATCTTGTTCGGACCAAAATGGAGCTCTTGAGACACTCTACCCTTTTAACAAAAGCACACGGGTAGAGAAACCAACAGATCTAGGTGAAAATGTAGAGAGAAAGTAGGTTTTAGAGAGAGGCTCTAGATCTAGGGGTTTTGAAAAGTAGAGAGAGAGAGAGATGAAAAAGTGATGTAAAATGTTAATTTTACGGACTGAAATACGCACAGTTTGCTCGAGCGTAAGAAGTGACGGTCAAGCGTGAGACACAATAAGTTGTTCCACTCAAGCTCAAGAAACGACTCGCGAGCGCAGAATGCACACTCCCAGTAGTTTTGTATACAATAGACCAATCGCTCGAGCGCAAGGAAGGCTGCTCGAGCATAGAATTCACTCTCCCAGTAGTTTTGCAGGCCTGCAAAAGTATTGAGAGTTTGCAAAGCTTGCTCGAGTGCAAGAAGTGTCGCTCGAGTAAAGGAGCAAAAATTTGAGCAACTAAAGTTGGAAAACTAAGCAACCAACCTGTCCCAAATGCAACCACAACATTCTAATAGCCAAATTCAAAGAAACACAAGGGAAGCAAGAAAAGATCAATGATACAACACCATGAAACCCGAGTCCAGAATACAATAAGGGTCAAAACCGGAATCGCTATAAAGCAAGTCAAGAATGTATTTGGCTTAGATCCATGATCTATCATATTCAAGAAAAATGCAGATTGTCTTCAACAAAAGATAGTCCAACCTTATTATATGAAGATAAAGCTGCGTGTATCACACAAATCAAAGGTGACTATATTAAAGATACGCTCAAGTGACAATCTGGTAGATATATTTACTAAAGCATTACTGACCGCAACATTTGAGAAGTTGGTTCATAATATTGCAATGTGTTAACATAAAGATTTATTAGCGAATTATACTAACAGCCCCTATAGTTTGGGACTCGTATCACTTTGGTCATTGACTTTTCAATTGTGACACATTTGATCTTGATTTTTGAATCTTTTTCCAAATAAGGATAATTGAAGATACTATTGTCCAATTTCAAGGGCAAAGTCCTCAATTTGATAAAATATAAACTAAGTTGATAAAAATAAATGTCAAAAGAATATTTTTTGAATTTTTAAAAATTATTTTTACCCACTAAAGATAAAATTATGTAAAATTGATAAATCTTTTACACATTTATTTATTTATTTATTTTTTTCACCAAATATTTATTTATTTTTTTTACCAAATTAATTTTAATTATGTGTTTGGATGATAATGATGTAATGAGTGGTTATTTTTATTTTCATTAAATTAGTTTCTATTTCTTCAAAAGTCAAATATGGTGACAATTTTAATATCATTATTAAACTAATCCATTAAATTAAAAAATCCAAAACTAAAATTTTTTCATATATTAAATATGTCGATTACACATTAAAATTATAACAACCACCCATTACATGATCATTCAAACACATAATAAAAATTAATTTGGTAAATAAATAAATAAGTAAATGTATAAAAAGATTTATCAATTTTACATAATTTTATTCTTGGTGGATAGAAATAATTTTTAAAAATTCAAAAATAGTTTTTTTTGACATTTATTTTTGTTAAATTAGTTTATATTTTATCAAATTGATGACTTTACCCTTGAAATTAAGTAATAGTATCTTCAATTGTCATTATTTGAAACAAGATTCAAAATTTAAGGTCAAATGTGTCACAATTGAAAAGTCAGGGACCAAAGTGACACGAGTCCTAAAGTATAGGGACTGTTAGTGTAATTTGCCCAAGATTTATTATGTAGCTTTGAGGGGGAGTCATCCATTTAAGTAGATTTGTAGATTGTACACTTTTTCCTTCATCTAAAATTTTTTCCCACTTGGTTTTCTTTAGCAAGGTTTTAATGAGGCACTCTAAACAAATCACATGCAAGAATATTGTATTCTTTTTCCTTCATCAAAGGTTTTTTCCCACTGGGTTTTCTTTGGTAAAGTTTTAACGAGATATATTCTTAGTATATGGTTATCCAAAGGAGAGTGTTGTGTAATACTTTGATAACTATCAAAAGTGATGCAATTGGAATTCTAATGAGTTTTTGGGCCAAAGTGGAAATAGGGAAAAGTTTACCATGATGAATAATGGTAAATAGTGAGAGTTTTATCGCCTATAAAAAGGTGATTTTTCATGGTAGTGAAGATATAAAAGAAACTCCTTATTTCCTCTTCCATTGTAATCTTTCAACTTTTGCCAATTATATCAAAACTTTCTCAACTATTAATAAACATTAGTGTACTTCACCATCTATAAACATGTATATTTTGACTTTCAATTATGAAAACGCATTACTTCTATCCTTCCAGAAGAAGACATATTTATAGTTGTCGCGGGAACTAAAAACTAGGGATATTTACACACAAGTCCTAATTTATTAACTTATACTTCATTAAGTCCCAACTAAGATTTCTTAGACCTTCAAGTCTCATTAAATTTTTAATAGTTGGAATTGCCTTTCAAACAATGATTATTCATCGTTTATGATTATCTCTATAAAGAAACATGATGATTTGAGATTTATTTTGATTTTAAAAACTTCAAAATATCAACCATCAAATTGAAAAAAACTATAAAAAAAAAATTATGTGGAAAAAAAGAACTATTTTTTTTTTTTGGAAAAAATTGAAAAAACTAAATTATTTTTTTGTGCAAAATTGAAAATTTTGTGTATATAAAGAAGCATGATGAATCAAACCAATAAGTAAAAAGGCAAAAAAGTTTAATCCCATACTCTGTTTATTTATTTATTTTATCAGTTAATGAAATAATTATCTCGAACATTACTATGCAAAATTGATAATATTCTTAGTTTTAAAATTGGAAAAAAATGATAATATTTTCAGTTTTACTAAATAGGACTTATTGGTTCAAAATATTTTAGATAGGACTTGAACTATCATAACATTTGTAAATAGGACTTTTAGGTAATTAACTCTAAAATCTAATAATTGAGGAGTCTTGTTGTAATTAATTCTTATCTTAATTAACCCTATTAAACCTTTTTCCCCCTTAGGTGGGTTACTTTTGACATTTATGCAAAACATTACATAATAAGAACAAAATGTAAAATGGTTTTTGGTGAAAAGGGGAGTTGTCACACCCCGAAAATTTACACAATAAAGATTTACCAACTTTCATTATTTAATGTAAACGTAAGTAAGTCTCAATATTAACATCACCCTCAAATCTCCAACATTTATATTCTTTAACCATCATGAGATTTACAAAAGATAATCCACATGCGAATATACATTCAACATCCCTAGTATATGAATCTATAGCATGTTGCATAATAAGTCAAGTGCAATTAAATGCCCTCAAGGGCTACAAGTTCCAAGGTTTAAGCCTGGTTACACAAAAATAGGTTTCGAACCCATACATATAAAACCCTTGGCTTGTCAAAAATAATTACAACAAAGAAAAGAGTCTTGTGCTCTCAAAACATATTTCCACGCCTCTAACTTGGCGGGATCACCACATCTTTTCCTGCACAAAATCCCATAGGGGTGAGCATAAAGCCCACTAGGAAAAATCTTCACAAAACATATACATCTTATACAATTTCATGGGATGAATGCATATGCCATGCCATTTTTAAAAACATATATCTCTACCTTTTGAAACTTCTGTGCAAAATGAAATCATGAGAATTTAACAATTCAATAATTCCAATGTAGTTCAAAGGGGCAGTAAATACGACTCAAGTAATCCCTAGGTTAGTGTCCGCAAGTAAGCATAACAAGCACTACCAATCCCCACTTTACCGGTAGCTAACCAGAAGGCACATGGTACCTCCTCTACGTGTGTTTTCGGTCTTTCACCATGAACACTCAGGCCAACTTAACGAATACCAACTATACCCCCTATTCGGACTTACCAACGTATTTACCCTAAAACAAATCAATAAGATCTTATTTCACTAAACAATTTCCTTTCTCAAAGCAATACTTTTTCTATATCAATGCTTTGAAATTTCTCAATTTCTCAACTCACCCACACAATCCTCCACTGTGATCAAATTTCCATATCTCTTAACAATATAACATCATAGTATATTTTTCCAAGAGACAATATAACAATATTAACATTCATGCATTCTCCACATGTTAAACATCATTTTTAGCATTAGGTCTTTCCATAATAACAACAAAAAGGTATTGCTCAAGCTTTCCAATTCTATAATTTCTTATTTCCTCATGAAATCTCTTCATTTAATACAACTATAGAATTTCCTCCATCATTTTTTCACATGGCAAATTATCAAGTATCAATTTCATAATATCACCACTTTTTTCCAAAATCCCCAAATTCTAGGGTTTCCACCAAAACAAGGTTTTTGTTCCATTTTTTGAAAAGATTTTTCCAAAACCACACCCACACCCTAGAACATACTCATATTCTCAAAAGTTTTTGGGAAAAATAGATGAAATCCACCTCTAACATCATTTAGGGGTTCAACAACCCGAAATCATAACTCACAACATGATGAAATACTCAAAACATGTATAGACTTGAAAAAATATATACAACTCAAAGATTATCCCTACCTCAAGCTTGGGAGTTAAAGAGGAAGAAAACCTTAGAAATCAACATTGGCGGAAATACGATCCAATCGGTTATAAACGTAGCTCTTGTCGCCCTCTTCGATTTGGTGTAAGAAGCCCAGTCAAACTCTTAAAGATTGGAGCTAAATCTTAGAGAGAAGTTGGATTTGGGTGTGTTTTTAGAGAGAAGAGAGAGAATAGATGAATATCGAGAGACAGAGAGAGATAGAGAAATAGAGAGAGAGAGAGAGAGAGAGAAGAAAATCTATGCAAAAAAACACTTTTGGCATCTATTTTTAGAAAAAGAGCATAAATTTTGAGACAAACAGGTTGAATCTGTCTCGAAATTCGCCGAAGCAGTTTCAATTCCTCACGAGCGAAATTTTTTTCCTTAAGGGTAGATTACTCCAGAGAGTTGCCCAAAAAAATTGCCCAAAATCCACTCTAGCGGTTTTCTGCCCAGAAAACCATGAAAAGGTTGAAAACCCCTATGAGGATCCGCTCAGGGAGTTTTCAATTCCGCATGGGTGGTTTTGTGCAGAACTCAGAAAGTGATTTTGCAAACCAAGGCAAGTTCTAATGCCCAAAACTCAAAGTTTACAACCCAAAAAAGTTACGAGAGGTTAAGTAGAAGTGGAAAGGGAATCTCAACGACCCAATATGGTAAACCAAACACCAAAAGAAAAGTATACTACCATTACACAATACTATTCAAGCCCCAAAACCAGGGACATCATAACCTCCCCTCCTTAGGAAATTTCGCCCTAGAAATTTGGTTACACCTCTCAATAACACCTCCAAAGAACAAGAGCAAAACAACAACAAGGCTGCAAGTGGTACCAACCACACTAACGACAAAATGAATCCATAATAGCAACAAATCAATTATAACATGGAGGTCTCAATCTCAACAACAATTTACCATCATTGTCAAAACCTTTCCATGGGCCAAGACCACAATCCAACAACCACTAATACAATAATCATAAGCACGAGTTCAACAACAATTGTAACAATCCTACAACAGTTCTCATGCTCAAAAGACAACAACAATCATAACAACAAGTGGTTTACAATTTCAACGATTTATTCTCAAATAGAAGAGAAATTACTATCTAGAACAAACTATGCATTCTCGAACAAATCCAGATACTTGGAGTGGAATTCTGCCTCCCATTCCTAAGTTGCTTCCTTAACCCCATGGTGCCTTCACAACACCTTCACTAACGATATGGTCTTGCCCTTCAACACTTGTTCTCGGGCATCTAAAATTTGAACCGGTCGCTCTTTGCATGAGGCATCTTCATCTACCTCCAAATCAACCCAATCAAGTACATGTGAAGGGTCAGGTTCATACTTCCTGAGCATAGATACATGGAACACGTTGTAAACCCTTGAAAGCTGTGGTGGTAAGTCCAAACGGTATGTAACTTCTCCAATTCGATCTAAAATCTCATAAGGTCCAACAAACCTTGGAGACAACTTTTCGCTCTTACCAAATTTCATCAAACCCTGTCTCGGTGAGATTTTTAAGAAACACATGGTCACCAACGTCAAAAGATAGAGGTCGTCTTCTGTTATCAGCATAACTCTTCTATCGGCTTCGAGCCGTAGCTAACCTTTTTCGAATGAGAAAAACTTTCTCGGTTGTCTCTCTAACAATCTCTGGGCCCAGCATGGGTGCATCACCTACCTCGATCCAACAAACCAATGATCTACAAGGTCAGCCATACAAAGCCTCAAACGGTCCCATCTCAATACTAGTCTGATAACTATTGTTATAGGCGAACTCAATCAATGGTAAGTGCCTTTCCTAAGACCCCTTAAAATCAAGGACACAAGCTCTAAGCATGTCCTCCAAAATCTGAATGGTACACTCTGACTGCCCATCAGTCTGAGAATGATAGGCGATGCTAAAGGTCAACTTTGTTCCCAACGCTTCTTGAAGGCTTTGCCACAACTGGACAGTAAAACGAGGATCTCTATTCGAGACAATGGTCATTGCGACCCCATGAAATCGAACTATCTCTTTAATGTACAACTTTGCCAAATGCTCAACTGAATCGCCGGTGCACATTGGAATGAAGTACGTAGACTTAGTAAACCTATCAACAATCACCCAAACGACATCATTGCCCCATTGTGTTCTAGGAAGCCTAACTACAAAATCCATGGTAACATGTTCCCATTTCCACTCAGTTATCAGTAAGGGTTATAGCAAACCCACTGGCTTTTGGTGCTCGGACTTCACTTGTTGACAAGTAAGGAGTTTCGAAACAAATAAGGCGACATTACGCTTCATAACCCTCTACCAAAACTGGCAACTAAGATCATGATACATTTTTGTGCCTCCCGGATGTATCGCAATGCGTGAGTTAGGAAATTCTTGAAAAACCTCCTCTCTATAAGATTCCGACACAAATAAACAGTCTAGATACCTCACACTCAAATTCGAGTGTATGTTCAAACCCTTCTCTTCCTTCTCGTTGGAGATCATATCACGGATTGTCTCCACCTCACGGTCATCCTGTTGTGCCTCTATGACTCTACTAATCAAGGTAGGTTGAGCAATTACGGTAAACATGGTAATACCACCGCTAGAATCACCCAATTGCAAACCCATATTGCCTATCATATCCCATTCCCGAATGGCCACACTTGCCAAACTACTCACGAATTTTCGACTAAAGGCATCAGCCACTACATTGGCCTTCTTCGGATGATAGTGTAACTCGAAGTCATAATCCTCCATAAATTTCATCTATCTTCGTTAGCGTAAATTCAAGTCTTTTTGGGAAAAAAAATATTTTAGACTCTTATCACCAGAGAAACATCAAACTTTTCACTATACAAATAATGCCTTCAAATTTTCAAAGAAAAAATTACCGCTGCTAACTCTAAATCATGGGTGGGGTTGTTCTTCTCATGAGTTTTCAATTGTCGTGAACCATAAGCCCCGACCTTCCCTTCTTGCATCAATACACAACAAAGTCCATCCCAGGACGCATCACAATACACGATATAACCGAAGCCTCTTCCCAGAATTATCAAAACCGGTGCGGTGGTGAACCTAGTCTTAAGTTCTTGGAATGACTTCTCACAAGTCTCATTCCATACAAATTTGATACTTTTCCTTGTCAACCTGGTCAATAGTGTGGCTAGTCTAGAGAAGTCCCTTACAAAATGACGATAATACCCGGCTAATCCCAAGAAACTCTGAATTTCAAAAAAAAAATTAGGTTGTTCCCAGTCTTGCACATAATTTATCTTAGAAGAGTCTACAGTTACTCCTTCTCTTGACACACCATTCCCCAAAAACTTCACTTCCGTCAACCAAAACTCGCATTTCTAAAATTTAACATAAATTGGTGCACCCTAAGCAAGTCAAGCACTATCCACAAGTGTTCCTCGTGTTCCTCCTCAGAGGTTGAATAAATCAAGATGTCGTCCACAAAGCAGTCTAAGAATTCTCAAAAGACTCGATTAATCAAGTCCGTAAAGAAAGCAAGAGCACTGGTCAAACCAAAAGGCATTACAAGGAATTCATAATGGCCATAACGCATGTGAAAGGCTATTTTTTGGATATCCTTCTCCCCAACTCTCAACTGATGGTACCCTGATATCAAGTCTATCTTAGAAAAGCAATGAGACCCTCTAAGTTGGTCAAATAAGTCATCTATTCTAGGTTGAGGATATTTGTTCTTAACGGTAACTTGATTCAACTTGTGGTAATCAATATATAACCGCAACGACCCATCTTTCTTCTTCTTAAAGAGAGCCGGCACTCCCCAAGGTGATGTACTATGGCGAATGAAGCCTTTGTGTAAAAGTTCTTGGAGTTGAATCTTCAACTCATGCAATTCTACAGGTTCAAATCTGTATGGTGCCATGGAAATTGGTGTTGTGCCAAGCACTAAGTCAATAGAGAACTTGATCTCTCGGTGGGGTAGCAAACTAGTAAGATCCTCAGGAAAAATATCCAGGTATTCACAAACTACCCTCGGCAATTCTACGTAGACCCCGTCACTCTCACTATCTAAGAGAATTGCAAGAAGACAACTAAGCTTGCCCCTACCACGAAGGTCATAAATTAGCGATAAGACTCTATCAGCTCGTTCCCCCAAAAAATAAATACAGTCACCACTTAAGGTTCACACCATAGCCCTCTGACAGTAGCAGTCAATAATAGCATGATATGAAGATAACCAATCCATGCCCAAAATAACATCAAAACCCGACATGTCTAGCAACACAAATGCAAAAGGAAGTCGGCGTCGGGAAACCTCTATCTCACAACCATGACACCCCCAGTCCAAGTAAACCTTACTTCCAACTGGTGACTCTACCCTGAGTAGAGAAACTAACTGAGCCGCCTCTAACCCCAATGTAGAAGCAAAAGCAAAAGATATAAATGAATGCGACACACCTGTATCTATCAACACATTAGCCAAAAAATTGCACACAATAAAAATACCTCTCATAACAAAAGATCCTGGCAACTACTCTGGCGCTGTAATAGCATACACGAGCCTCTGTGGCCTCTAATCAACTTGTTTATCCCTCAGAGCATAGGCCTGTTGTACCAACTGAGCCGAAGCAGCTCCCTAATTAGCTCATGAGGTCTGGACTAAATAAGCCTACTGATGGCTCTGAGTCTGCCTTGACCCTGATGCGCCAAATGTGCCTCCCAACTGTAATGCCCTCAAAATAAGACATAATATAACCATTCAATAAATCCATAAAGCATAATAGAAATATCATCTTTTCATTTATCAGAGTTTGTACTACGATGGATATTATATGATTGCAACAAAATGAATGCCCTACGGGCTTACAACTTTCCAAGTCATCGCTTGGTTACAACAAAAGAGTCCTAGCTCTATACACAAAAAGCCCTAGGCTTGAATATACATTTAACATCAAAACGAATAACAAAACGGAGTCTTCAACTCCAAAACCTCCCAAGCTAAGATCTCGAAGGCGGCATATCACTTGTACCTGAAAAATGGTGTCTTAAGCAAGGTGAGCCAAAGCCCAGTAAAGATATGCTAAACAACATATGAGAATTAACTAAAACATTAGCAACCGATAAATGTTAAACACTTGTAAACCAACTTACACCAAATCCACTACAAATCAACATTGATATCCTAATCAATCCACTCCCCTTTATTTATCAAAATCGATTCATTTACATAGCTCATTGTTATTCAATAAATTCGAAACGAGACTATAACTCATTTATCAACACTTCAATCATAAACATTATTCATACACTTTCATTCACTTGACATTTTACAGAATTACGTCCGAGGGAACCGGAACCCAAATATATATAAGATTTTGGGACTTTCACCCTGGACACTCCGGCCAACTTAATTATAAATGGAGTACATCCCTATCTCCTCCCAAACAAGATACTTATGCAATGTATTTAAACATGTTGTCATATACAATGACCAATTAAATCACGTATTCAACGTGTTAATCCAACCGCCATATTCGATGACATAATCCAATTGATTTGTTTCAATTTACCTAATCATCATGTATTTTATACAACAATCATGGCTATCCTCCACTGATAGCCCAAAACAGTTATTTCTAAACAGATAAATAAATCTATCAAACAAATGATTTATCAACTTTACCATAGGTGAGTGATTTATCAATTCAACTACATCATTTAATCACATTTTTCCCAATCTCATAATTTCCAATCCAATTTCATATTTCCACACTTGATTTCATTAATCATACAAATAATTTATTTAATTCAAATTAGGGCATTTTCCTCCTTTAACTTACATGTTACCCAAGACCCAATTTCACCAATTATATCCAAGCAATAACATGTTCAAGACCTCTCATACCCATAGGGAAGCCAAATTAGAAAACCCCCCATCCAAACATTTCAATTTCAAACCCTAACTTCACCCAAACTTCCCTAATCCCACCATTTATACCAAATGGAAAATATCTATGTTAAAACCCATATAGGAGAGTAGAATATCCCAACCTCAAGTGTAGAAGCCCAAGGGAGAAGAGCCAAGCACGAGATAAACTTCGAAAGTGATGAAACCAACTTTTACTCGGTTGAAAATGAAGATCTTGAATAGCTTAATCTTTTTATCAAAGGAAGGAGCATGAAGAGATCACTACATCTAGGTCAAAATGTAGAGAGAGAGAGTATTTTAGAGAGAGAGGCTCTCAACTTAGGGTTTTGGAAAGTTTTAGAGAGAGAAAGGACATAAAAAGTGATTTAAAAAGTCACTTTCGCAATCTGATATACGCACAGTCCGCTCGAGCGGAGAGTTTGACGCTCGAGCGTCAGACACATAAATTCGACCCGCTCGAGCGCAATAAAGGCCGCTCGAGCGCTAGGACACAACAGCAAGGCACTACCCACTCGAGCGCAATGAGACCCACTCGAGCGTTGAATACACTCGCCCAGTATTTTACAGACTTCAGACAGTCGCTCGAGCGCCAGAGGGCCCCTCGAGCTCAGATCCGCTCAAGCGTAAGAAACTCCGCTCGAGCGTGAAAAACACTTATGCAGTATTTTTGCAGATGCACAAAGTACTGAATGATTGCAAACCCTGCTTGAGTGTAAGAAGGCCTGCTCGAGCGGAAGACTAAAATTCAAGGCAACAAGGTTCTAAACCAAGTGGCAACCAACCTGTTCTAAACACGCCCACGATGTTCAAAAACCCAAATTCAAAGGGTAAGAAGAGGAAAAGACATAAGCAATAACATTAAACCACAAGACTCGAGTCTGGAATGCCATAAAAGCCGGGTCAAAAATTGAGATCGCTATAACTTCTCCCCCTTAAACAATTTCGTCCCCGAAATTACAAATTAAGTTCAAAATCAACGTTTGGTCATTCCTGACCATGTTATTCTTGCAAATCCAATACCATGACCCATCCTCCGACCATTCATTCCCATCGACTCAATACATAAGCCCCACATTGAAACGGAATTCCCAATTTCCAAAACATTAACAATGTTTAATTAAAATTCAAATTTTCAAGAAGTGTACATGGCATATACAATGCTCCCAGGGTAATACAATACATGTGATATTCCATATTCCCAAACATATGCAATGTGTACAATAAACTCATGTTTCCAAGATGTCCATAACATATACAATGTTCTCATACTTTAAAACATATACAATGCTCATACTTTTTTTTAACAACAATTATAATCTCAATACAAAGTTATACATTAGCAAACAAGTCCGGATACTTCTCTCGGACTTCCATTTCACGCTCCCAAGCTGCTTCCTCAACTCCGTGATGTTTCCACAATACCTTGACCAAGGGAATCATCTTGCCTTGCAAGGGTTGGTCCCGTCTATCCAAGACCCTCACTGGTCTCTCCTCATACGAAGCATCATCATCTACTTCTAAGTCGGTCCAATCCAACACATGTGATGGATCCGGCTCATATTTTCAAAGCATACTAACATGAAACACATCATGTACTCCGGACAGTTGCGGCAGTAATGCCAAACGGTAGGCAACCTCTCCAACCCGCTCAAGGATCTCAAAAGGGCCAATAAACTGAGGGGACAACTTTTCACTCTTCCCAAATCTCATCAAACCCCGTCTAGGTGATATTTTCAAAAAGACATGATCTCCTACCTCAAATGAAAACGGCCTTCTCCTACGGTCGACATAACTCTTTTAGCAACTTTGGGCTGTAATCAACCTTTTACGGATAAGTGCCACTTTCTCCATGGTTTCCCGAACCAACTCTAGACGTAACAAAGGTGCATCACCTACCTCGGCCTAACACACTGGAGATCTACACGGTCGGCCATACAAGGCCCCAAATGGTGCCATGCCAATACTCGATTGGAAATTGTTATTGTAGGCAAACTCCACTAATGGTAGGTATCGCTCTCACGACCCCTTAAAGTCAAGGACACAGCCTCGAAGCATATCCTCAAGGATCTGAATAGTGCGCTCGGACTGCCCGTCAGTCTGAGGATGGTAAGCCATGCTAAAGGTCAATCTAGTGCCCAAGGCACTCTACAAGCTCTGCCATAACCGGGCAGTGAAACGCGGATCTCTATCTGAGACAATCGACACTGGGACCCCGTGCAACCTCACTATGTCCTGAATATACAAATCAACAAGGTAATCTACAGAATCTCTTATGCGCATAGGAGTAAAATGCGTTGACTTGGTCAACCGGTCAACTACCACCCAAATAGCATCACTACCCCGTTGAGTCTTCGAAAGACCCACAATAAAATCCATCGTGACATGCTCCCATTTCCACTCGGCCATAGGCAAGGGCTGTAACAAACCCGTTGGCCTCTAATGTTCGGCCTTCACTTGCTGACAAATAAGGCACCTTGATACAAACACCGCCATATCCTTCTTCATACCCCTCCACCAAAACTGGCGACTCAGATCATGATACATCTTTATGCCTCTCGGAGGCACCGCAAGACGTGAATGGTGGAACTCTCGGAGTACTTCCTCTCGGCACGACTCCAACACAAATAAGTGGCCTCAGTATCTCACACTCAGGTCAGGATACATAGTCAAACCCTTCTCTACCTTCCCACTGGAGATCTACTCCCGGAGGGATTCTACCTCAAAGTCACCCTTGTATGCTTCTAACACTCGATTGACAAGCGTAAGTTGTGCAACCACAGAACACAAGACTGAAGATTCAACAGACTCGCCCAGATGCAAGTCAAACTCACCAAGGGCGCCCAACATCTCCCATTCTCGGATAGCAATACAAGCTACATCACTAATGGACTTCCTACTTAGGGCATTGGCTACAACATTGGCCTTTCCCGGATGATAATGCAACTCAAAGTCATAATCTTCTATGAACTCCATCTACCTTCTTTGCCTCAAATTCAAGTCTTTCTGTGTAAAAAGATACTTCAGACTCTTATGATCCGAGAACACCTCGAATCTCTCACCATAAAGATAGTGCCTCCAAATCTTCAAGGCAAATATCACAGCCGCTAACTCTAGGTCGTGAGTAGGGTAGTTCCTCTCGTGTGTTTTCAACTGACGTGAGCCATAGGCTACTACTTTCCCCTATTGCATCAATACATAACCCAAACCCTCTCATAAGGCATCACAATACACTGCATAGCCCAATCTCCTCTTTGGAATAATCAAGACTGGAGCGGTGGTAAGTCTAACCTTAAGCTCTTGGAACGACTTTTCACAAGTCTCACTCCACACAAATTTGACCCCTTTTCGCGTCAATCAAGTCAAAGGCGAAGCTAGCCTGGAGAAATCCTTCACAAACCGACGGTAATATCCGGCTAACCCTAAGAAACTACGGATCTCGAAGACATTCTTAGGTTGTGCCCAATCTTGCACTGCCTCTATCTTGGATAAATCTACGATCACCCTTTCCCCGGATACCACATGACCTAAGAACTTAACCTCTCTTATCCAGAACTCACACTTTCTAAACTTAGCATACAACTTATGGGCTCTAAGTAACTCAAGCACCACTCGCAAGTGTTCCTCGTGCTCTCCCTCGGAAGGTGAATAAATCAGAATGTCATCCATAAAGACGACCACGAAACAATCTAAGAATTCTCAGAAGATCTGGTTCATCAAATCCATGAACACAGCCGATGCATTGGTAAGCCCAAAAGGCATCACCAGAAACTCATAATGGCCATACCGCGTACGGAATGCCATCTTCGGGATATCCTCCTCCCTGACCCTCAACTGATGGTAACCCGATCTCAAGTCTATCTTGGAGAAACAATGAGATCCCTTCAACTGATCAAAGAAATCATCTATACGAGGCATAGGGCACTTGTTCTTAACCGTAACCCGGTTTAATTTTGCGGTAATCAATGTAAAGTCTCAAAGCCCCATCTTTCTTTTTAGCAAAGAGGGTCGGTGCTTCCCAAGGTGAAGTACTAAGGTGAATAAAACCCTTGTCTAGTAACTCTTGGAGTTGAATCTTCAACTCACTCAACTCATCTGGGGCAAAACGATATGGGGCCATGGAAATCGGTGTCGTGCCAGGCATTAAGTCAATAGAGAACTCGATCTCTCAATGGGGGGGTAAACTAATAAGATCCTCGGGAAAGACGCCCGAGTACTCACAAACCATTCTTAGCAACTCAATCCGAGTCTCATCACACTCACTACTCATAAAGCTAGTGAGAAGACAACTAAGCTCACTCCGCCCTCGCGGATCATACACCGGCGGTAAAACCCTACCAACCCGATCTCCTAAGAAATGGAAACACTCACCGCTCAAGGTACATACAGTAACCTCTGGCAGTAACAATCTATAACAGCCCAGTATGACAATAACCATTCCATACCCAAAATTACATCAAACCCAAACATACCCATCAACACAAAAGAAAAGAGAAGCCGACAATCGGCAACCTCTATATCACAGCCTCAACACCTCTGTTTCAAAACCATTTCACCCCCAATAGGTGATACCACACAAATAGGAGATGCTAACTGAGCCAACTCCAATCCCAAAACAGATGCAAATGCAGAAGATATAAAAGAGTAGGATGCACCCATATCAATCAACACATTAGCAACCGAGTTACAAAACAAAAAGGTACCTCTCACAACAGATGGAGCTGGTACAAGATCCGGAGCTGGTACAAGATCCGGCGCTGTAATAACATACACACACCCTGAAGGTCTCTGATCAACCTGCTTACCTCTCGGAGCATAAGACTGCTGCACAGACTAAGCCGAAGGGGCTCCTTGGTTGGCCCTTGAGGCCTGAACTGACTGCACTGGCTGGTAACTCTGTGTCTGCCTCGAACTAGACACACCAGATGTGCCACTCAACTGCGGGCAAAACCTCTTCAAGTGCCCCGCTTGCCCACACTGATAACAAGTGAGCGGCTGGCCTCTGCCCTGACTCTGGCCTTGAGAACGAGCCAAAGATGATGCTGCACGCTGCTCTCCTTCCCTCTGTGGACAAACTGGAGACTTGTTGCCTATCTGACCACATTTGTAATAGGTGATGTCTCGCTGACCGCCTCTTCTAGAGCCTGAACTCGGTACTGGAAAGGTAGACCTCAAATGCGCTCCCTGGAACTGCTGAGGATTAGAAACCCTCTGCCTCTTACCGTCTCCCTAGCCATCCTGACTCCTCTTGGAGCCCCTCATCCTCTTCTCCTCCGCATGCATAATGGTCTCAAGATAGGCTGCAGCCTCCACAAGGCGCCCACAATCCCTAATCATGGACCCGACAACTCTGAACATGAGTCCGGTCCTCAGTTTCTTCTCGAATTCCAAACAACGGCATTCCTCAGTCGCTACTAATTCCGGTGCAAACCTAGACAAGCTAGTAAAGATGGCCTCAAACTCAGCCACTGGTGTGTTCAACTGTTTGAGCTGCGAAAACTGATCCCTTAGCTTCTCCTTCATTGTACCAGGCAAGAGCTTGTCCTGGAAAGCTTCAACAAAGGCCTCCCAAGTCCCTCCGATGCGCCCCTCGCATACTTCCACCACTGACCTGCGTCTCCCTTCAGCTGAAAGGATGGCAAGGTCACTCGCAAGCCCCCGTCTTCGATGCTAAGCATCTCAAACGTCTTTGTTATCTGCTCAAGCCACTCATCCACCTTCAGTGGCTCCTTAGGATCACCCAAAAATTCATCCAGATTTGACCGGAAGAACTCCCTCTTCAAAAAAGACAGCCCTGCCTCAGCTACTTGGGCTTGGACTTGATTCTCAGCCCTGAGAATGTCCATAGATTCCCCCAATGCTCTGGCCATTTCACGGGCTAAGGCGCCCATGGCTTGCTGATCTACTAGCTCAGCCACGTTGGCCTGACCAACACCCTCCTCTTGCGCCGAAATCTCATCCGGTATAGGCATCTCCTGCCTCTTAGGCCTACCACCATGACCTCGTCCTGACATCCTAATAAAGGTAACAAAGGGATTAGCACATTCACAAATGTGTCGAAACTATTTCACTCGCGTCCTAACATAATGGATAATAGTAATTCACTCCACACAAGGATATAATCACATAAACACTTATGAATTTCATTTCCGGATAATGACCGTCTCGTGGCGCTGCTAGAGTTCTAGTTAGAAACGACAATGATCAAGTGCCTTTCCAACAAGACTCCCGGAAACCCATAGACCTGATCAACATCCTAGAAACTAAATCCCATACCCATATAGTCACATAAACATGTTATCATATAAGCACATAACATTACACTTAAGTCTCTAACAAGCGAGACAAACCCATTGTAGCACTAACCACTTCCTACGTACCCAAAGTATTCAAACCCGATACGCTCTGATACCAAGTTGTAACGCCCTCAAAATAAGACATAATCCAACCATTCAATAAATCCATAAAGCATAATAGAAATATCATCTTTTCATTTATCAGAGTTTGTATTACGATGGATATTACATGATCACAACAAAATGAATGCCCTACGGGCCTACAACTTTCTAAGTCGTCGCTTGGTTACAACAAAAGAGTCCTAGCTCTATACACAAAAAGCCCTAGGCTTGAATATACATTTAACGTCAAAACGAATAACAAAAGGGAGTCTTCAACTCCAAAACCTCCCAAGATAAGATCTCGGAGGCGGTATATCATATGTACCTGAAAATTGGTGTCTCAAGCAGGGTGAGCCAAAGCCCAGTAGAGATATGCTAAACAACATATGAGAATTAACTAAAACATTAGCATCTGATAAATGTTAAATACTTGTAAACCAACTTACACCAAATCCACTACAAATCAACATTGATATCCTAATCAATCCACTCCCCTTTATTTATCAAAATCAATTCATTTACATAGCTCATTGTTATTCAAACAATTCGAAATGAGACTACAACTCATTTATCAACACTTCATCATAAACGTCATTCATATACTTCCATTCACTTGTCATTTTACAAAACTACGTCCGAGAAAACCGGCACCCAAATATATATAAGATTTCAGGACTTTCACCCTAGACATTCCGACCAACTTAATTATCAATGGAGTCCATCCCCTATCTCCTTCCAAACAATGGATTACATCCCCCATCTCCTCCCAAACAAGATACTTATGCAATGTATTTAAACATGTTGTCATATACAATGACCAATTAAATCACATATTCAATGTGTTAATCCAACCATCATATTTAATGATACAATCCAATTGATTTGTTTCAATTTACCTAATCATCATGCATTTTCTACAACAATCATGGCTATCCTCCACCGATAGCCCAAAACAATTATTTCTAAACAGATAAATAAATCTATCAAACAAATGATTTATCAACTTTACCATAGGTGAGTGATTTATCAATTCAACTACACCATTTAATCACATTTTCCCCAATCTCATAATTTCCAAATCAATTTCATATTTCCACAGTTGATTTCATTAATTATACAAATAATTTATTTAATTCAAATTAGGGCATTTTTCCCTTTTAACTTACATGGTACCTGTAGACCCGACTTTCTTCGCGCCCCCCCCTGTTGGAGAGGGCGCGAATTGGTCTTACTACAGTTCAAACTTCTGTCACGATTCTGAATCTAATCTCACAAAGTGCAATGTGAGATTGATAAACACCAAAGAGTCCAAATCTGGCGATTGGTTTTGAAAAATCAATTTTGAATGAAAAAGCGCCAAACATGGACTACTTTACTAGATTACAGAGTCGCCACCTAAATATTTTATTTTTTAAAAATTTAGGAAATCTTAACTCGTGCCAAAGGCCACGTGTCTGTCATCACCAAAGTTGCCTCAGCTCGGGAACTTGGGTACGAGAGGGGACGGTCTTGAAATGAGCACCCCCGCTCGCCCGATCAAAGATCGGCCTCTACTAAGCATGATATGTTGTTTTATAAACACATGTGTTCTTATTCTGATTATTACTCTAACTTTACTATGTGATGTGCACAACATACAAGTATAGACTCAATCACGAGAATTGGAACAAAACAACTTATGTTTGTTTTTTTCAAAATGGTTTGAAAGTGCTACTCGCAAGTAGGCTAAGCGTGGATTTGCCACCCTCAAGTGGGCTTAAAACATGATTTTGCCACTTCGCAAAGTGGGCTTAAAACTCACAATCATCTAGTTGTTCCAATTCAAGCAACTAAGCCTTCACCCACAAGCATTCATGCAGTTAAGCACTTAAGCAAATAGCCTCATGAAAAACATGCTATCATGGCAACACTCACACTCATGCAAGGATACTAAAGTGTAACACTTACAGTGTACTTCAAGCCAAAACATAAAACTGGTTAGAAATAATGCATGGTTCTAACTATGCTAGATGCCTAATGCAACACATACAATATGACTCTAAATAGGGTTGGCTATCTAAGATGACATATGAATGCAACAATTTGATACATGCTTTAGGACACGTATTCAAATAAGTGTATTGAAATACAATGCAGTTTGAATGATGCGCCGAGCCGGTGCATGCAAGACAAATGAATGATACAAACATGTAAGCATAAGGTATCCTAATAAAAAATGATCCCTAAAACTAACCATCCAAAGCGGTTAAATAAAAGGGAGAAAATAGTAGGGTTGGAAGACATGCACACACACACGCGCACTTATTACAACAATATGCCATCGCAAAAGAGGGTCCAAATGAATTAGAGCTAAGCTATTCTAACTAATCTAATTAAACTAATTAGACTAATTATTATAAACCAATCGAATAACTAGTAAACTACTTACTAATTATTACAACAATTAACTAATTAACAAATTAATTAATTTGCAAAACCAACTAAGCATGCAAAATATGTAAGGTAGGTTGCCTTAGCTCTGCCTCGAGTAATGAAAGATGCATGCTCTCGGTTGCCGCCCCAAAACGCCTTCCGATTTTCTCTTGAGAGGCTCTGTTTGCAGGGTGTCTCCAAGAACTCTCTGTTGAACCTTACCAAAACAATGATGGGGAGTGCACCAGTGGCCTGTCGGCCATGAGAAGCTACTGCCGGCCACCTGCTGGCCAACAATGAAGAACTGTTAGCCACTGGTGTGCTGTGACACCAAACTGCAACAGAGCACAAAACAGAGAAAAATGTAGGTTCTTCTAGGGACATGTTTGTACTATGCCACTCTTTATCATCTCAAAACATCAAGGGAGTGGCACCATTGAATCCAAAACCATCAATCAAGCATTCACAATGCATGATGACCAAAGATCCAACTTGTACACTTTCAATAAATGCACAAAACAAAGACACAAGTTCACTACCTCATCATGAGAGATCAAAGGCAATGGAGACAAAGGAGATTGGCTCATTTCATCACTTTGAGTATGAAATGAACCAATCTTCCTTATGTTCAATATAACGTCCGATTGAACACAATGGAATGCAAACAACAATGCTTATCTTGGCATGTTTTACTTGATTCAATTCTTGTTTACACATTTTAAGTTACCAAACCATTCATTAACCGGTTTAGTTCAATGTGAAAGTCCTCTAATAGGAAAGATGGCCTCAGCCACAAGCACCTTAAGCATGAAAGAAGCCTCATGCTTTTGGTTAGTAGAAACCCTCAAGAGAAGGCTAAAACCATTAGGCATGAGAGCCTCAATTCCATGCTCGAGCTAACAAGGGGCTTAAGACTACTTTCAAAGCAAATGAAAGAATGAAGCATGGAGAAAGATTGCAGAAATTCAGTGCTGATATGGCATGAGAAATAAGACTATAACATGCAAACATCTCATGTACAACATGTTAAGAGCCAAAAACACTAAGGCTAGTGAAGGACACAACACTAGAGGCATGCAACACAATGCTCAAAGGGGACAAACAGTCTAAAACAGTCCTAAAACACCCTAAATGGAGTTCTAAAACATGCTTGAAATAAGCTAAGAATAGCTATATTAAGAGGCCAAAATAATAACACATGCTAGGCAATTTAGCACAATTGCACTACAAGCATATAAAGCAAAGCTCATGTGATCAAACCAGCTCAAAACAGAGCTTAATCATGCCAAATCAGTGACCTAAACATGCTGAGATGGCAGCCTAGAAAGCAAGAAAATCATGCTCATGTATTGGCTCATAAACAAGGCACAAAGGACACCTCTCAAAAACAATGAAAGAGTGGAATATGTGAGAGTGTGACAAGGCTACATGCACTGAAATCATGTATGAAATGATGCCATGGCATGCAAACATCACAAGCAAAGCATGCTAGAGGCCTTGAAACTCAAAGCTAGTCAAGGCACTTACACTACAACCATACATAACAAGTCTTATATGGCGAAGACCATTCAAAACAGAGTCAAAGCATGCTAAATTAGTGGCAAAAACATACTGAAGTAGAGCTAACACAAGCTAGGATGATAGGCTAAAACATGAAGCATGTTAGGCCAACAAGCATGATTTCACTACAAGTACCAAAAGCAAGAAAGAAGTGACCCAACTAGCCAAAATCAAAGTTAAAGCATGTCAAAAAAAAGCCAAAAACATGCTTGAACTAAGTCACAAAAGAGTAGAAAAGCATGCTCAAGTATGAGGCCATCAACACAAGCAAACAAGATACAAGGAGAGGGGATCACCCCCTCCTATTTTGAGCCTCAAAACCAACTTTCTACCACTGAAATTCCTTTGAGTTTCAGTGGTTAGAAGGCCAAACAAAGGTTATTTCAAAGGCTACCAAAGATGGCTCAAAGGGCTTTACAAGCCAAAGAGCAAAGGAGGGGAACCACCCCCTAACCACACAAGGCTCAAACCAACATTTTTAAGCCTTAAAAATAGAACTTTTTTGAGACTAAAACCAGCTTCAAAGTAGCATACAAAGATGGCCAAGCTATGAACTAGAACAAGGCTTAAAAGAGGTAGGTTCTTACCCTTGAAACAGAGCAACAAATCAGCAAACTTCTGAGCCAAAACCAAGCCAAAACCACTCCAAGGAGCTCAAACAAGGCCTCCAAGATCCTCAACACTAAGGTGAAGGTGTTTGGCTAAGGGTGCTAGCGTAAAGGTGAAGAGAAAACGCACTTTCAAGCACAAAATATAGAGAGAGAGTATTCTAGAGAGAGAAGGAGAGAGATATAGCTCAGCTCAAACTTTTGTAACCCTTTGTATGCATATAGATGAGCTCTATATATAGGAGATACTAGAAGCCTTCAAACAAATCCAGCCATCCACATGCAAGTAGATAGGCTAATTTGTGCAAATAACTGTCAAAATATCTGCAAAAATATCTACTAAAACATTGGTGGACGGCCGGCCATCAGTGGTGGCCGACAGTGCCTCATTGATGGCTGGCAGGGCCTATTGATGGCCAGAAGGGCAAAGCCTATGGCCGGCAGCCCTCAATGATGGCCGACAGGCCATCATGAACACCACTATGCCAAAACAACACATGGTCCAAATATGAGACATAATGGAAATAGGGTCTGGAAGGATCAAACCTGCAGCATTCCGTCGCGAAAGTCAAGTACTCGACGAGTGATCAAACTTGTTGTTGGATGTACCCTGCAAGAACATCCAAGTCTAAAGGACGGTTAAAAATGAGGTGTCTATAGTTGCCCCTCTTTGACAGAGCTTGAAAGTCATGAAATGACGGGAGTGAATGTCAAAGCCTAGAGACGACCCATTTTTAACAAGGCCGAAGAGTTAGACAAACAATCAATGTAACAATAAACAATCAATGTAACAATATAGATGCGCCCGCAGGCTGGGGCAAAATGCAAATGACATGTATGATGCAAGAACATAACTTATGATTATGCAAAAGAAGCTGTAATGGAGCATTTATGCAAAATAAATACAACATTTCAAGCATACCGACAAGTTATAGCAGCCTCACACATTTCAATAGAAAGGATGTACGAAAATTATACAATCTTCATTGCACCTCACGCAGGAAAGGCTAAAAGCGACTACCGAGAATATCCGAAGTCTCAAACGAAACACCTCTTAGCGTATCACAAGCGAGAGGGAAAACAGAAGCACCTCTTAGCGTATCACACGCAAAAGAGGGAAGCGGAAGCACCTCTCGGTGTATCACACACGAGAGAGGGAAAGGAAGCACCTCTTAGCGTATCACATGCGAGAGAGGGAAAACGGAAGCACCTCTTAGCATATCACACGCGAGAGAGGGAAAGGGAGCACCTCTCAGCGTATCACACGCGAGAGAGGGAAATGAAGCACCTCTCAGCGTATCACACGCGAGAGAGGGAAATGAAGCACCTCTCAGCGTATCACACGCGAGAAAGGGAAAGGAAGCACCCCTCAGCGTATCACACGCGAAAGAGGGAAAGGAAGCACCTTTCAGCGTATCACATGTGAGAGAGGGAAATGGAGCACCTCTCAGCGTATCACACGTGAGAGAGGGAAAGGTAGCACCCTTCAGCATATCACATGTGAGAGAGGGAAATGAAGCACCTCTCAGCGTATCACACGCGAGAGAGGGAAGCAGAAGCATCAGGCACATGACCCAGACACTTTCAACAGGGTGTTAGTGTAAACACCGGGCGTACCTGAGTGTTTCTAGCCAATAGAATGTCAATGTAAACATCGAGCGTACCCGAATGTCTTTAACCAACGAGATGGGGGAGAGGAATGGTTTTACCTGGAATTCCTCTAAATGAACCATACATACAATATCGTGCATGTATGAGAAATAAACTTGATAGGTGCAATGTAATACAATGCATGTCTCATGCGAAACGAATGACCATAGCATGATGTTTGAGGTATGTTCATGCACAACATGCAAGAATCGAAACTGAAGCATATTCTGTGCAAAATAATCAACAATGCATATTCAATGCAAAATGCATATTCTATGCAAACATGATAATGCAAGTTCGATGCAATAATCAATGTAAGATAATCAACGATGCATATTCTATGGAAACATGGTAATGCACGATGCATACTCAATGCAAGGATGAAAGCATGTTCAATGCAACGGTGGGAACATGTTCAATGCGAGAACGGCTCAAAGGCAACGCCAAATTTACCCCTTGGAGAGTTGCAACATGTTAAAAAAAGGATACACCTTGTGTGTGTTGACGAGCGATGATCACCGTGTGTTGGAAACGCAATTCTGAGCTTCCGTGGAGGCATTTTGAGTCAAACTTTGAGCACACCTTGCATTTCTTGGAATCCAAAGACACATATCAAGGTAAAAGAGGCAAGGGGAGCTGGTGGAGGCATGCCGGCCATCAGGAGATGCTGTCGGCCCCCTGCCGGCCATCAGTGACCACTGCCGGCCATCAATTACACACTACCGGCCATCGATGGCAGATTTGGGCAGTTTGGTCTTTTCAGCCGTGGCTCTTTAAGTACAAGCAAAATCACTTCATTTCCTCACAACCCCTTGCACGAAAATCATTTCCCTTGCTCCCTAGTTGTTCCTTCTCTCTAGATCCGTGCATTCTACGCGTTTCCCAACACCCTAAAAACATTTTCTTCGTAAGAAACCCTCTTATTCTCTTCACTTTGAACCGACCAGAATTTGATTTTGATGCTTCTTTCATCATTTCCACCATTCAAGACTCATTCCCCTCGAGTTTCACCCAAGGTTAGTACACTTTTTCGGGTTTCGACTTTCTTTGACTTTTTCTCTCTCCTAGGGTTTGACCTGTTCAAAGTTTCACCATTTTCCGCATTTTTTCCCAATTTTGCTCATTTTGCAACCATTTCAGATGGAAGATGATGTCCCCACATGACGGGGCCGTCCCCGTACTTCCTCCAATAGAGCTTGCAGCGGTCTTTGCAGCCAAGCCGAAGGTCGAGCCTGAGCTATTACCACAGAGCATACACCCTTTTGATTCGGCGAGGTATCACCCTGACACTCATGTAGTACCTACTACGGGAGGCATCATGGCCTTCACTGACTTTACCGAGGACGTGCCAGATGACTTCTTACTGAGAGAGCCTGTGTCTCACTTATCAGCTATCGCCGTGGAGGTACGAACTTCACTTTTTTGCAGCACTGCCATGAACTATTCGCATTTCTTGCACTATTTTGATCTGACTGCACAAACTGCATTGATCTAGCCGTATCTCATACATCACTGATTCACACTTAAATGCACTTTCATTTGTACCTTCAATTGTGCTTGCAACTGTACTTGATTGATTGCATCTCATGCATTACTATAGGATGGATTCCGCTCTTTCAGAGGCTACAGTACCACGATAAAATGAGATTGGTACGGCGAGCTCCCAGTCAAGGTCCGCAACATCATCGACGAGACCGGCTTTGGTCTGTTTTGCTCCAGCTTGACACGGATCGTAGCAAGCCGCCCTCTCTTAAGGGCTCTTGTGGAGAGGTGGTGGGATACCACCAACTCCTTCCATTTCTCCACCACAAAGGAGATGACGATGACTCCCTATGACTTTTCCATGATCACGGGCTTAGGCGTGAGAAGTGATCTGATCCCTCTCGACCCTAACATGGGGGGGTGGAAGGCTGCGTGGACCGCGCTGCTTGGGGCACACCCGCCGACACTCCGGGCAGGCATGGTCAGATATAGCTGGTTCGAGGAGCAGTACAGAGGAGCTGAGCCTGAGATAGTTGACAAGACAGAGCAGTATGCCAGAGGCTTTCTCATGTTCCTTTTCGGTACCACCTTGTTTTCGAACAGGTGGAATACCATGGGTTTGTACTTTCTAAGCGCATTGGTGGTACTCCAGAGAGTTCAGTTCTACGACTGGGGCGCAGTCGGCCTCACCACTCTGTATGGATATATGAGCTCGATCTGCCGCATGAGCGGGACCTTGATCGGCGACTACTGGAGGGTTTGGGAGGTACACATCTTAGTTCCCCCTTTTCCCTTTACATTTTCTACTTAGCATTTCTTACTTTACACTTGTTCAACACACGTATTATCTACTTTGCATTCTCTGTATCTGCTCATACACTGTATGCTTTTTGCGTTTTCTATATCTGCTCATACACTGTACTGATCACATTTTCCTGTAGTTGTGGGTGCACGCAAATTTCCCGGCTCTTGCTCCAGAGCCTACAGAGGAGACCCCTGTGACAGTCTCGTTTCTCGGGTATACGATGGCCAGCTTCGTCGTAGGACCCGGGAGAACTTCATGTTCTTCCGACAGTACTTAGACACGGTGATGGCGCACGAGGTAACCCAAAACAAAGTCATCCTGTTTTTCAAACAACTTGATGCATACACATTAGTCAACTGATGGTAATTAATCACCTGTTCATTTTCTTATCTTCAGATCACATGGAAGCCATGGGAGGTGATACCATCGGGGCTCCAAGCCCAGTACGACGCAAACCACGGTCGTTGCTCGCTATCATATTCTCCTCGAGGGCCTGATCTGCCGTGCTTGGTTCTTAGGCGAGCATTTTGCGTGACAGAGTCTAGGACTACCTGCCCCCATTTATACCGATGGCGCCTCCAGCATCTATGAGAGAGACACACAGACTTTCTGCTGAGGAGGTGATCCAGTTTATGGTAGGTCTGGAGGCGGACTACTTTTGTGTGGAGGGCAACTACGCGACCTTTATCCAGACTTATCTGATGCCGCCTTTGACTGACGTCCGTGGAGGTGAGGGGGCGAGAGCTCTAGCTGCAAGGGAGAGAGGCAGAGGAGCTAGAGCAGCTAGGACTCGTGGCAGGAGGGATCCCGGAGTGAGACAGGAGCCGAGATGGCCAGAGCTGCCTACTTCACTGACTTATCGGAGACGTTCTGGGGTGACTTGCCAGATCCCCATCGAGCCCGCACCAGCTAGTCACGCACTTGTTGGAGCTCGAGGCCCGACCCCGATATGCACCAAACTTTACATTTTGCATATTTACTTCATTTAAATTATGCTTTATAGAATACTGATCCCTTCAATGTACTTGCAGGCACCGATAAAGTACACAGGGCAGGCCCTTGAGCTAGTGGCTTCCTTGACAGAGATGGTACAGACGAGCCTGGATCTGCTCAGCCTCTATGGGATTCCGGTAGGTTTTCAACTCGTACTTCATGCCATGAAACTCTCTACTGACGCGTTAGCATTTTTAACTGTTCCACACTGCACTGATCTGATACATTACACTAAGACACCGTATAGATACACTGTTCCCATACACTACATCGATACATCATCTGATATACACCATCTGATATACATCACAACTAATACGTCTTCATAAAATGCCCTCTTCAGATTCCATTCGAGATGCCAGCCCCATCGGACGCCGCAACAAGAGCCACAGCAAGACCTTCAGTTCCTCCCCCAGCAGCAGAGAGGAGAGGGAGATAGGCTCAGGCACACAATCGAGGTAGAGCCAGGGGCATCCGCAGCGGGAGTAGCCCTTCAAAGCCCATTCTGGGCGATGATGATGACGAGACGAGCGAGGAGGCTGAGGTAGCAAGTCCACAGTCTGAGTCATCTGATGGGGGAGACGATGACGGCGGCTCGAATTCTGCCAGTAGCGAGGCTGGAGAGGCTGAGGAGGGTTCCAGTTCAAGCTCTGATCCAGCTTCAAACAACGGTGCCGATGGTGACAGTGCTCCAGAGTCTGCTCCACCGAGGAAGAGGACGAAGAGGGCCTCTCGAGCTTGAGCTAGTCGGCAGCGATTCATATATTTTTTGCTTTGTTTTCTTTTTGCCAGTAGTATTAGTACATTGTATAGCCTTAGACAGTTTTATTTTCTTTAAAACTTGTACTCTTTTGCAAAAAGAAACCGTGATTGGAAATGAAAACTCAGCTTTGGTTTAAAAAGTGTTGCATTTTGTACTCTAAGCATCGCATAATATCGCACAGCATGAAAATGAGATTAATCTTTTGAAAACTGCACAGTCAAATTGCATTGTCTTAATCAGGTAGTGAACTGACTAACAACTGAAAAGAACAAAACAACTAAATAAGCAACACAAGGCCTTAACAGGCCAAACAACTCGATAAGCAAATTGCAATAACTCGATAAACAAAACAAAGATGATTACAACTCGATAATCAAACAGAGACAATTACAACTCGATAAACAAAACGAAGACTATCACGTCTTAAACAAAACACACCCAAGTCCAACAGGACCAAAACAAGACCTTGCAAGGTACAAATAACAAGACTCCATTGCAGCAAACAACTGAATCTACCCAAAAGAGGTCATTGAGCTTGAGGGAGAGGCTATCGGCCATGGAATATGGCCTGCCGGCCATCACTTCCTTCTGCTGGCCATCAATGTGCCCCTGCCAGCCATTGATGAGCCACTGCCGGCCATTGATGGCAGAACCTCCGAAACGTCGACATCTATCTTCCACTCACTGCCTTATCTTCCATAAGAGTTCCAGCTTTGTGGTTTCTTCATTTCAGCTCCATTTTTGCCCCAAATGGAACCATTCTTCGCCGAAAAACTCTCCAATTGGATTGCGACTTTGGATGGCTCGAAAAAGTTAAATTTTCGGGGTTTTAGGCTAAACGCACTATTCCCGCTGAGCTGTACTCCGCTGTGTTTTCCGTTCCTCCATGCCGCATCTAGGTGTTAGAACCCGGTTACGCACGTGTTTAGCTTTGGCGGACAAGAGATATGCCCCACAATCGAAGAATTCCAAGCTTTGATGGAATCTCGGCGCGATGAGGAAATCTTGCCCCAGTCGCGTTTTGGCCACATCCAAGCTTTAGGAAGGATGTGTGGGTTCACTTTGCATGATGCCCAAGCTTTGATTCACAATGGGGAGTTGGACATCCCCAATCTTATTCATCAGTTTTCTAACGCCGGCAACTGTGGTGACCACTTTTGGCAAAGTTTTCGGCAGTATGCCCTCTTCTTGTGTATGTTGGCCCATTTTTTACTTGCCCTTGGTTTTAGAGGATCTAGCATTCGCTTGATTGAAGTTGTCCAAGGCTTGAAAGAGGGCAAGAGTTGCATTGGCATGACACATACTGAAACTTTGATGGGCTTGGATGCTTTCCATCGTCGGAAGACAACCACGTTTGCAGGAAGTCCACTACTGCTGCAGGTAATGTTTCCCACCCTTCTCACATGTGTTTCTCACATCACTCGGCCCTCAGGCTCTGTTTTTCTCTCAAAACCCTTTTCTTACTTTTCTCTTCTCGTGCACCTCTGTATTCTTTAATCTCTCTTATTTTTAATCCCTCCCTAGGTATGGCTGATGGATAAGTTGAAAGTAGTGGACTCTTGGCCAGTATATTCAGCGCGCGGCTATTTCTTTCGCCCATGGCTAGTTGACTTTCTGAATGAGAGGTGGTGGTGCCACTAGATGTGCAACAGGTCTACTGTTGACATTTCTTGGCACTGCCCCTGGTTTGATCTGCCTGAGATAAGCTATAGCATGTCCCAGCAACCTGGCATCCAGTTAGTTGGCTTGACGCACTGTGTCTTCTACTTTCTATTTCGGTTCAGGCGCCAGTTCGGCCACGACCAGACTTGTCCGAAAGAGGGGATAGAGTACCCTGCTTCATTTTTTATTTGAGGCCCACAGCTAGACCGATACACCACAGCATGGAGAACAAGAGAACTTCTGGCCTCCGCTCTCACTTTCAGTTCTGCCCTTTCTGGCGAATGCATAGCTTGGCTGGAAGATGAGGCACAGACTAGGCCTATTTTGGCATATGAGGCTTCCACTAGCTCTGGGAGGGGGCGCAGGAACACCTGACTTAGCCATGCCCTAAGTTTATTGCTTTAATCTGTACTTTCAAGTTTTCTTTTTGAATGTAATAAAAAAACAACTTCAATTTGTATCAAGAGCCGTAGAACTCTGTATTGAAATCAATAGAATTGAAGGTTGTGGGTACTGAAAATTTTCCGTTTGGTCCAAAAATGGTCTAAGTTGTAAAAAGAGTAATTTGCGCAAAATCAACTTTTATTAAAACTTTTCAAAACCATTTTTGATATGGATCACAACTGGACACGCCCAAGATCAATCACAGAGATGTACAACCTCGGATCCAGCGACTGGAAAGTTGCCCCTTGTCTGAATAGCACTGCACTGTAGCTCACAACCGAACTCTTGGACGCTAAAAAGACAAAGATGACCAAGACAATCACATAGACACAGTTGATTTGGAAGTGTTTGTGGCTAGACTTCAGAATGAAGTTGCCTACGTATCCCAGAGATGGGAATCAAGCCTTACGTAGTTCGGTTCGGGTTCACTCGTGTATTAACACTCTCCTTTTGCACTCTAACTTTTGCCAAGGCCGCCCTTTCTAGATTTTCAACCTTGCAAGCTCAGTTTTTCTTATTTCAAATTTTCTGTGCTCTAATTTTTGCCTAGGTCGCCTTTTTGGGTTTTCAGCCTAGCGGGCCACTCAGGGATAACATCTCTTCAACTTGTCCATATTGATAGGCTGGGAGAACTCTAGGCCATCTAGGTCCATAAGAAAGATAGCTCCACCCGGCCAAAGTGACTTGACGATGTAGGGACCCGTCCAATTAGGTCTGAACTTGCCCCTAGGGTCGTGGATGGGAGCTCGGTTGTCTTTGAGCACCAAATCCCCTTCTTTGAAATTCCTGGACTTAACCTTTTTGTTGAAAGCCCTGACAATTCTGTGTTGATAACCTTGAATGTGGTACAGTGCTTTCAGCCTTCTTTCATCAAACAACATAAGTTCTTCAAACCTGCTCTGCTGCTAGTCTGCGTCCGCTATTTGGCACTCAGCCATCACTCGCAGCGACGAAACCTCAACTTCAATAGGCAGAACAGCCTCCATTCCATAAACCAAGAAATACGGAGTTGCCCTAGTAAAAGTTTGAATTGATGTCTGGTAGCCCCAAAGAGCAAATGACAGCTTATCTGGCCAGTCCCTGTAGGTTTCCACCATCTTCTGCAAAATGTGTTTGATGTTCTTGTTGGCGGCCTCAACTGCTCCGTTGGTCTGCGGTCTATATGTGGATGACTTATGAAAAGCCATGTTGTATTTCTCGAACAAGTCGATCACTTCTTTCTTGAAGTAGGAACCATTATCCGAGATGATCTCATTCAGGACCCTATATCGATAGATAATGTTATTCCTGATGAACTTAGCTACGTGTGACGCCTTCAACACTGCATAGGATTGGGCCTCGTCCCACTTTGTAAAGTAGTCTATCGCCACCAGGATGTACTCATGCCCGTTCGACCCTTTCGGAGTAACTGCCCCAATCACATCAATCCCCGAACTGAAAATGGCCATGGCGAAGTCATGTTGTACAGCTTCGACGCAGAAATGTTCAAGCGATTTGCATGGATCTGGCATTTGTGGCATCGCCGGACAAAGCCAATACAATCCTTCTCCATGGTTGACCAGTAGTAACCCTATCTGAGAATTTTTCGAACTAGTATCACCCCGCTCATGTGCGCTCCGTATTCTCCTCCGTGGATGGCCTCCATCAGGCGTTTCGATTCCTCAGCATCAACACACAGTTTATGCATCCCAAGATGGCCCCGTTTATACAATTTACCCCCACAGATGATAAACTGAGCTGCCATTCTTTGTATTGTCCTCTTGTCTTTGGCATTTGCCCCTGGTGGATAAGCCTCATTTTCCAAGAAGTTCCAGATGTCATGATACCAGGGGTTCGGATCTTGTACTTCATCTATGGCGGCAATCAGTTTGTAGGCCAGCACATACCTCTGTTCAATGATGATTGGACGCATTCAGACTCTAAAAGGGATGTCTATCATAGAAGATAGAGTTGATAAAGTGTCTGTGAACCTGTTGCTCTCTCTTAACAAATGGTAGAAGGTTAACTTCTCAAACCTGGGAATTAGAACATCTAGGGTTTGGTGATAGATTTTCATCCTTTCTTCCTTAACCTTCCAGTCTCCTTTCGCTTGAGACATAACCAGGTTCGAGTCCACAATGACGTTCAACCGTTTTGCCCCTAGTTCTAGGGCGGCTTCTAAGCCAGCGATACATGCCTCATACTCTGCTTCATTGTTTGATACCTTGAACCGGGGTTTGAAAGCTAAAGGTATGTGGGTATTGTTGGGCGCTATCAGCAGCACCCTTATTCCTTACCCGTATTGGTTAGACACTCCGTCAAAGTACATAGTCCAGATCTCTTCTCAAACCTGCAGAATGGCCTCATCTGAGAACAGATACTCTACTGCTTCATCTCCCTCTACTGGGTGATTGGCTAGGAACTCCGCTACTGCTCACCCTTTCACTGACTTACGCGTCATGTATTTCAAATCAAATTCAGAGAGAAGAAGCAACCAACGGGCTAGCCTACCTGTAAGTGCTGGTTTCTCGAAGAGATATTTGATGGGATCTAGTCTCAAAACCAGTATTACAGAGTGAGATAACAGGTAGTGCCTCAACTTACTGGTAGCCCATACCAAGGCCAGACAAGCCTTTTCCAATGGAGTGTAGCGGGTCTCATATTCCAGCATCTTCTTGCTCAGGTAATAGATAGCCTTCTCCACTTTGTCCTCAGACTCCTGTGCAAGCATGCAGCCCATTGTCATGTCGATTATTGACAGATACAATATCAAAGATTTTCCCAACTCTGGTGGTGACAACATGGGTGAGTTATGTAAATACTGCTTGATCTGCTCAAAAGCAACTTGGCATCGGTCATCCCATTGGAATTTCTTTCCTTTCTTCAGAAGACCAAACAGTGGTTCACAAGTCAAGGTTAATTTTGCAATAAATCGTCTTATGAATTGCACTTTACCTAGAAAGCCTCGCACCTCCTTTTTAGTCCTTGGTGGTGGCATTTCTAAGATGGCCTTAATCTTAGAAGGATCGGCCTCGATGCCCCTTTGTGTGATCAAGAACCCCATCATTTTCCCTACTGTAACACCAAACGTACATTTCTGAGGATTCAGTCGTAACTGATACTCTGATCCGTTGGGAAAAAAATTTCAAGGCGGTGTAGTGGCCCTCTCTTTCCTTGGACTTGACAATCATGTCGTCTACGTACACCTCAACCTCTTTATGGATCATATCATGCAAGATCGTAGTTGCAGCCCGTTCATACGTAGCCCTAGCATTCTTCAAACCGAACGACATCACCCTATAACAGTAAGTTCCCCATGGGGTAGTCAAAGCAATTTTCTCCCTATCTTCGATTGCCATCAAAATCTAACTGTAGCCCGAAAATCCATCCATGAATGAGAACAGCGCATGCCCCACAGTGAAATCCACCAATTTGTCGATATGCAGCAGAGGAAAGTTGTCCTTCGGACTGGCTTTGTTCAGATCTCTGAAGTCCACACATGCCCGAATTCTTCCGTCCTTCTTTGGCTCCAGAACGATGTTGGCCAACCAAGTAGGATACTCAGATACTAACAGGAACCCTGCATCAATCTGCTTGGTGACCTCTTCCTTGATTTTCAGAGCCTAGTCCGAGCGGATCCTTCGAAGCTTCTGCTTAACAGGTCGGGCCTCTAGGTCAAGAGGGATCCGGTGTTGTACAATCTCAGGATCAATTCCAGGCATGTTTTTGTAGGACCACGCGAAAACATCATTGAAATCTTTTAATAAAGCAACTAAGTGCTCACGTTCCTCCGAAGACAACGTGGACCCGATTTGGACCAGTCGCGAATCCTTCTTAGTACCAACGTTAATTGAGGTGATTTCATCAACCAAAGGTTTTACAAACCTCTCCTGCTCTCCATCAATCAAATGCTTCAAAATCGAAGGAATTTCTTCCTCGTCGTTTTCATCAAAATTTTGAAAGTCCTGATTAATGCTATAAACTAAAGGCACAAAAAAGTACTCAAAAGCCACAGCGGTACCATTCTCATTAATAACCTCCAGTTCGTCTGATTCTTCGGTTACAACCGACTCAAAAGAAAATGAAAAAGACGAGCTGGACAACATAATGGTATCCGGGTTATCACCCCTAGGAATACCGGACTCTAACTTAGAAGAACTGGAATCTGATTCTGACTCCACAAAATCTATGGAATCAGATTCTGGTTCACTACCTGACCCAGAACTGCTAGATAAAAAGCCTTCCTCGTATTGCCAGACGAGGGAGGGTGTGATGGATGCATCCAGAATGCCGCAAGAAGGGCCCACAGCCGAGCTATCTTCAATCATGGTGCAGACACCCCATTTTTGACCATCCTTAAGGCTGGGACGTCATCGTTTGAACACTCGATGATCATCTAAGTTCGTATTTGTTTTGAGTTCCTGAAGGTCTCGGCTGTGTGCCTTGCCTTGGAGCCTCTCAATTTGTTTGTTTTGTGCTTGGTTGCGGACCAAGAGCTTGTGGCTTTGTTTCTTAGGGAAGAGGGTGGCCTGCTAGCCAGCCCTACAACCCATCGGCCAGGCCCCGTGCCCATCAGCCATGCCCTTTTTCAATCCGCCATTAGTGGTGGCCGGTTGGCCTCACGGATGGCCGATCGGCCCCTTTAATAGTCGGTCGGCGATAATTTTGGCCGAGGCCCTTTTTTTTGCTTTTGCAGATATTTTTGGTGCCAGCTATGCCAGCTGTTGGGCACAAAAGGCATCCTCCATAGACGTGTATGGAGGGACTGTAACAAGCTTCTAGCTTGTCAAACAAGCTTGAGGCTTGTGATTCTATATAAAGGGAGGCTCCTCTCCCCTTCCAGAGGTTCAGAAAAATTTGAGAGCAGAAAATATCCCTCTCTCTAGAATTCCCGCTCTCTCTATATATTTATACTATATTGAGCCTTAAAGTGTGTTTTGTCTTCACTTTTGCACTACAACACCTAGTAAAGCACCATCACTTTGTTGTTGAGGTACTTGAGGGTCTTGTTTGGACTCAAAAGGCTGGTTTTGGCTCAGAGGAAGGCCTGCTTTGCTGCTGTTCTTCAAGGGTGAGTAGTTACCCTCTTTAAGCTTTGTTTTGCTTAAGTGTTTAGCCATCTTTGCATGCTTCTTTTGGCTTAGCTTTCAACTATAAAAACTTATATTTTAAAGTGTTAAAAATGGTTGTTTGAGGCCTCTTTGGTGTTGAGGGTGTTTTCTCCTCTTGGGTGCCTTATTTACTTAGGCTTGGTACCATCTTTGAAAGTTTTAGAGGCACCCTTTGTTTGGCCTTTCTACCACTGAAACTTAGAGGAATTTCAGTGGTAGAAACCATGTTTTAAGGTCTACAGTAGGAGGGGGTGGCCTCCCCTCCTTGCTTCTTGGTTCTATGTCTTGTTGGCCTCATACTTGAGCATTTTTTTTAGCATGTGTTGGTTTGATCTCAGCTTGTTTTTGGGCTAATTTCAGTATGTTGTAGCTCTGTTTTGGCTTGGTTGAGTCACCTCTTGCATGCTTCATGTACCTGTACTACAATCTCACTCACTAGCCTAGCATACTTGGTGTTTTGGCTTATTTTTCTATCATGTGTATGCTCTACTCTACCATGTTTTTGGCTTTGTTTTAGCATGCTTTAGGTCTGATTTGAGTGGCCTTGATCATATATTCCTTGCCTTGCATAGTTATAGTGTAAAAGCCCTTAATTAGCTTTGTGTTTCAAGTCTCTTGGCATGCTTTATTTGAGCTATTTGCATCATGTGGCATCATTTGGTATATAATTTCAGAGCATATACATGTGTCATGTTCTCACTTCTTTCACTCCTTGAGTGCTTTTGAGAGTTGTGCCTTTGTGCCTTACTTGTGAGCTACCAAAGGAGTATGATTTGCTACTCCTTTGAGCCTTAGTTCCAGCATGTTTTTGCCACTGATTTGCCATGATATAGCTCTGTTTTGGGCTGGTTTGGTTGTTTGTGCATAGTATTGCATAGTCCTAGTGTTGTGCACCTCACTAGCTTTAATTCTTGAGTCCTCTGGCATGCTTTGCTTGGGCTATTTGCATGATATATCGTCATTTGACATATGATTTCAGAGCATATAACCTTGTCATACTCTCATGTTTATCGCTCTTTAATTGTGTTCAAGAGTTGTGCCTTTATGCCTTGCTTGCGAGCCATGAGTTGAGTATGCATTCCTTGCTTTTTGTGCCTAAGTTTTGTTGAGTTTTGGCCACTGTTTTGAAGTATCTTAGGCCTGTCCATGTGTGGTTTGACCATTCAAGATTGATAGTGCATGCCTCATGTGTAATATACTTCACTAGCTTTGATGCCTTAGCTCCTTAACATGTCTTGCATGCATTGCTTACATGATAGAGCCTTGTGCATGCCACTTTAGCATTGATCGATAAACATGTTGTTTGCATGTGTGTTGCATTGTATGTGTTTGGATCGGACGTTAATCCAAACACGAGGAACGAGGGACGTTTCATATTCAAAGTGATGAAATATGCCTTATTCCTTAGGTCACCAACACCTTTGATCATGCATGATAGGGTGGAGGTTCGTCGAGTCATGTTTATGCATTCATCAACATTGTGCAAGCTTTACTCTTTGGCCATCATGCATTGAGATACGTAATTGGTGGCTCGAGAGCTGAGCACTACACTCCTTTGAGCTTGAGACATGATAAGGAGTGTGGTTAAACACACATTCCCTTGCAAATACACTGCCATGCCTCTGTTTGTGCTCTGTTGCAGCAAAAGAAGAAATTACAGGAAGAACTGGCCGACCAGCCATCAAAGCTTGCCGACCGGCCATCATTACTGGCCGATGGCCACCATCTCTGGCCGATCATCCTTCAGCATATTCCTGAGATCAGTCAGAAGCAATCTAGAAGTTGGCACAATTTTCAGAGGTCTAAAGGTGTTCAAACAGAAGCATCTTGAGGCAAGGCGGTGGATTTCTGGGAAGACGCGACCGAGCATGCATGCCTTCCTCGCCTGCGAGGCCATTTTACCACTTTACTAGCTAGTTGTAGTTAATTACATGTGTTGTAATTAATTAGTTTAATTGTGTTGTAATATTTTAATTAGCTTAGATTAGCTGGTTATTCAATTCTATTTGGTTTGTAATAATTAATTAGCTAAGCAAGTTAATTAGTTAGTTTGATTAGCTTAGCCAGTTAGCTTAGCTTAATTATTCGGACCCTCTACCGAGAGGGCAAATGTTGTAAGAAGGGTGCGTGTGTATGTGCATGTCTTCCAACCCCATTCCTTTCTCCCTTTTATTTACCCGCTTTTCAGTGGTTAGATTAGGCCATGTTTCAATTAGCATACTTATGCTTTGCATGGGTGCATCATTCATTCGTATTGCATGCACCGGGCTCAGTGCATCATTCAAACTGCACTGAATTTCAATACTTACTTGAATACGTGTTTCAAAGCATGTTATCGAGTGTTACATTCATATGCCATCTTAGATAGCCGAGCTTACTTAGTCGCATTATTGCATGTGTTGCATTAGACATTGTTGATATAGCTAGGATCATGCATTGATTACTAACTAGCTTCTGTTTTGGCTTGGAGTACACTGTAAGTGTTTATGCTTTAGCATACTGCATGAGTGTGAATGATTGCCATGTTTAGCATGCTTACCATGAGGCTATGTTTTTAAGTGATTAACTGCATGAATGCCTGTGGATGAAGACTTCATTGCTTGAATTGGGTCGATTCATTGATTGTGAGTTTTAAGCCCACTTTGCGGAGTGGCAAATCACGTTTTCTTAAGCCCACTTGAGGGTGGCAAATCCGCGTTTTAGCCTACTTGCGAGTAGCACTTTCAAACCATTTTCGAAAAACAAACATGAGATGTTTTGTTCCAAATCGAGTGATTTAGTCTATACTTGTATGCTATGTGCGTCACGTAGTAATTCTAGATTAATAACCAGAATAAGAACACATGTGTTTTCAAAAACAACATATCATGTTAGTAGAGGTCGAGCTTTGATCGGGCGAGCAGGGGTGCTCATTTTAGGACCTTCCCCTCTCGTACCTAAGTTCTCGAGCTGAGACAACTTTGGTGGTGACTGACACGTGGCCTTAGGCACAAGTCAAGGTTTCCTAAATTTTTCAAAATAAAATATTTAGGTGGCGACTCTGAAATCTGGCAAAGCAGTCCATGTTTGGCGCTTTTTGATTAAAATCGATTTTCCAAAACGATTTGTCAGATTTGAACTCTTTGGTGATTTATCAGTCTTACATTGCACTTTGTGAGATTAGATTTAGAACCATGACAGGAGTCCGAATTGCAGTAGCTAGAACCCCAATTCGCGCCCTCTCCGAAAGGGGGACGCGCGGAGTGAATTTGGGCGGTCTACAGTTTTTGGCGACTTTGTTGGGGATTTAGAGAACTTGACTCGAACATCATGATATGTTGTTTTGTTCACACTTATGTGTCTCTTTGCATTGCATTTGCATTGGTGCGCCTAGGACACCGTGTTTGCCATTTGCTATTCCTGAACGGTTTACCGAAGGCTTACTTGGAAAAGAGTGCCATAAGGCTGACCGGTTACAGGCTCTGCCACGATGGGAACACAAACCTCAGTTTTCACCGAGGCACCCTTTTTTGACCATTCGACCTAGTTACATAGCGGAAGCTATAGTGACCATTCCAAACTAGGACAGGTGGTTTACCCGAATGTAAGTTGTTTGAAACCGCTGCGTACGTAGTGAAACCCTAGCTCCTAACAATATAGGACAGGGAAACCCTACCTCTCCATAGGGGTGTTTTGGCTCTCACTTGTTTGCTATGTGCTTTTAGAGTGTCTCTACAGGAATGTATGTATCAGTTTGCAAGTCTGGGTATCAGATTTGAGGTAGTGATTTAGGGGGGCAGCAATCAGTGTTTGAGAATAGTTCTTTTAGCTTGTGATTATCAACTGTATGTTGTCTTTATTTACAGTCGAAATGCTGTCCGTTTTTCTTCTTGTTGTTTCCTTATTTTGCTTTATTTATCTTTTTGCAAGGTAGTATAGCATCATTGCTTCCGAGGAGGCAGTTTCCCCCAAAGCACTCTGGGTTAGAGGTAAAAGGCTTCATCGATCTGATGATCTAGTTGACGGACAAGCAGTGTTCTTTTCATTACCCACGGTTACAAGGCAGAGGGCAGTTAGGTAGGGAATATTAGTACAGTAGTCGTTGGTTCAGCGATCATTGTCCACCCCACCAGTGAGTAGTCGGGCTAAGGTTTTCGTTTCTACCACAAAAAAGGATACACATGTTCAATTAGATCAGCACCTTATGGAAGGTATGGAGGACATGATGCGTCAGCTCTAAGAGACCATGCAGGCCATGCAGCGGGATCCTGCCTACCAGGCCGAGGTTACTGCACGTCAGGCAGAAGTGGTAACTCAATAGGGGGAGCTGATTGCCAGACTTCAGCAACGGCAGCAACCACAACAAGCCGGAGCGTCTACTTCGCATCCACCTCCATCCCTACCCAGAGTTCCAACACTCAGGGATACGGAAAATGTTCAGGATGATACAGACGCTCTAACCGGGCCAGTCCCGCCACCAGTTCTACCACAGACTTCAAAGACACCGGCCTTCTCAACAGATACACCGTTTGAATTTGTGATGGACCCAACCGCTCTGAAGATGAGTAAGCTTGAAAAGATGTTAAACGGGCCCAGGGAGCCAACTCAATCCCTGACATAGAGGATGGTTACACTGATTCGGCAGTAACATTGCCGGACAGATTCAAGATACCCTATATAGACCATTTTGATGGCTCGGGCGACCCTATGGTTCATCTGAGGCTATTCTCGGATATTTTGCGCCCGATGGGCTTGACGAGACTCCAGAAACTTTCACTCTTCGGCCAGACCCTGTCGGGTATTGCGGCCATCTGGAACGCCACGCTGGAGGACTCAGTGAAAAGAAGTTGGGAGGACATAGCCGAGGCCTTCGTCGCACAATATTCATACAACACCCAGATTGAGGTCACGACCCATGATCTTGAGGCGACCAGGCAAGAGCCGAAGGAGGGCTTTCCTAACTTTGTCACTCGATGGAGGGCCAAGGCCTCCATGATGACAACTCGGCCATTGGAGAAGGATCAGATAAGGATGGTTGTGCGCAACCTTCAACCCAAGCTGATGCAAAAAATGATCATTTTACCCCTTCCCACCATTACGGATTTACACGAGATTGAGGTACAGATTGAGGATGCCATGAAGCAGGGTCTGATCGACCAAGACAGGGAATAGCCTAAGAAGGCATTTACACGCAGTTCGAATGCAGGCACGAGTAGTGCTGCAGCTGCCAGAGCTTCTCATGTGGGCATGGTCACCAACATCACTCCAAAAATAGCTACAGCTACACCCTTCACCGGTGCGTCCGGTACCAGTTCAAAAACAGTCAAATACCCACCCTGGGGCCAAAGGACTTTTACCCCGCTGTATATGCCTTTGTCCAAAGCCCTCGGGGTTCTAATTAGAAGGGGGCATCTGAAGCCTCTAGAACCGCACTCACTACCAAATAACCTCCCACCAACCCATAACCTGGCCAAATATTGTGCCTTTCACCAACAGCACGGTCACGACACCGACCATTGCTTCAGACTGCGTCATGAGATTCGAGATCTCATTGACAACAAGGTGATTATACCTCCCGATAAACCAAATGTCACCACCAACCCACTCCCACCACATAACCAAACTCTACCACCCAAGCACATCACCCTGATCCAAACCGTGGCCATTCCATATGACCCAAGCATATACATCACACCCTCCCACCTATCCAAGCCTGAGGTGTTCATCCCAGACAGCACGAACTTGTGCATGTTGAGCATCTCCCAAACCCAACCTGAACCGGTGGTGGTGACCGTCGAAGACAGAACCGGGATGACTTTGGAGGTAGATGGGAATGTTGATTCAGAGCTTGAGGGATCTGGGAGCTTTACTGAGGAAGCATACAACCCGTGTGGTTATATCGTGTCAACAGATCAGGTTAAGCCGAGGGAAGAGATGCCAACTGGCGCAGAAATCGGTGTGGTCCGGGAGGATGGACCTAGTTAGGGGCTAGATGACCTAGCAGAGTTGGAAAAAGATATTGTAAATCTACAGTTCTTTGAAGAGCAGGACTCAGGGGATGTGAACATCAACTGGTTCGACTTGGATGGATCGGTAGAGACCACGGGGTGGCTCAGTGACCAGCCAGACGTTGTTAAAGAATCTCAGCCAGAACAAGGACCGTCTGAAATGGGAACATCAGCAGTGGTCGGAATGGCCGAGAATCAGGAGGAATCGCCGGAGAGCACTGGTGTGAAGAATTTTGCTCGAGATTCGGGTAGTTTGAGTACAGTAGACACTGAACAGGAGGCTGCATTGAAGTGGTTTGAGCAAGAAAAGATCGAGGATTGAGGATCTTGCGGGGACGAAATGGGCCGTGAGCACAGGAACAGTTGCAACGGAACCGGACGGCTGTCTATCGGTTGCCAATGGCATGTTGTGGGAAGACGACGACTTGTCCATACTGACGAGGATTGGGGGCAAAACCAACCAGATGACACCTGGTATGTTGAGGAGGTTGACCATATGACCAGAAGTGGGCGACACTTCAAGCCCCCACACTTGGACCAGCCAGAGGCGTCCGGGAAGGACAAAGAAGTAGAGAGGTAGAAAGAAAAGCTGCTAGAGGAGGAAACTGTGCTGAAACAGCTAAAAAAAATTCAAGCAGACATCTCCATCTGAGGACTGATTATGGCTTCGAGGGTTCACAGATAGGACGTCCTTTCTGACATGGATAGGGCCAAGCTTTCAATTGATACAACTCATGAGCAATTGGTAGGGCTGATTTTCCCAGGAGGAGCTTCCCCAACCTTGACCTACACCAACAAAGAACTACCACCTGAGGGCACTGATCATAACAAGCCGCTCTATATCTCAGTGGAGTGCAAGAACATATGGATACCGGTGGTCCTGGTCGACATGGGGTCCGCAATCAATGTATGTCCGTCGAGAACGATGTATGCTATCAGGTTAAAGCCCGCGGATTTTGTGCCTACGGCCCAAGTGATACGGGCCTATGATAATACCAGCCGAGAGGTGATGGGGACTGTACAAATTAGGACTCAAGTTGGCCCAGGGCAACAGGACATTGAGTTTCACATCTTGGATGTTCCAGCAAACTTCAATCTACTCCTTAGGCGGCCGTGGCTGCACCAAGTGAAGGCCGTCTCTTCCACCTTACACCAAATGCTGAAGTACCCCCACAGGAAGGGGGTGGCAATCATTTTTGGGAATTCTTTGGTACATCCGCCGCCAGAGGTTTCTACACTAGTTCTGGAGATTGATCACGGCGTGGAGGATGTGTTTTTGTCAGGATTTACCCTAGCTGAGGCTCGGGTTGTACAGGATATGCTAGTTGTTGATGAGGGGACTATAGGTCAGTGCACAGTTTGTCTACCTTATGAACAAGCTTCAACACATGCCCGGGATGGGATTGGGGTGAAGTGGTTGGAAGGGCGTCACAACATTGGCCGAAGTGCCACATAACCCATATACCTTTGGCTTAGGTTATCTGCCTACCAAAGAGGATTAGGTGAGAAAAGGAAAAGAGATGGCCGGAAGAGCCAAGGCAAAGCAAGTCGGGAAGCATTACGAGTTGATGCACAGACCTATCCGGGGAACCCTAAACGGACGCTTTGTCCAGGAGGGGGATGACTTCCCGTTTTGTGGCTTTTCGGAGCCATGCCTAAATGCAGAGAGGCGGCGCTTGCCCGGCTTCAAAAGCTTTTTGCATCTTCAGTTGTTGGGGGATAAAGTTGCCGAAGAGCAGACAAACGCACCAGCTGAGGCTGAGCAGTGCAAGGAGGAGGATTCCAAGGGCACATAAATTGAGATGGGGGTAGCGCTGGTCTGTCTCCTCTCAGATCCTCAGATCGTACCAGAGTGCTTGGGAGATAACTTCTCAATTTCCATGATTGGGGATGAAGCGGCTATGGGCCCACCTTTTGGTATTCTCGATGAATCCATCGCACCCTCCCTCGTCTGGCCATATGAGGAGGACTTTTTATCGAGCAATTTCAGGTCAGGTAGTGAGCCGGAATCTGATTCCACAGAGTCTGTGGAGTCGGAATCAGATTCCAGCTCTTTCGAGTCTTAGTTCGGTATTCCTAGGGGTGATAACCCGGATGCCACTGTCCTGTCCAGGTCATCTTTTTCTTTTTCCTTTGAGTCTGTTGTAATAGAGGAATCAGGCAATCTGGATTTTATTAATGAGAATGGTACGGTTGTGGCTTCCGAGTACTTTTCTGTGCCTTTAATTTATTACATTAATGAAAACTTTCAAAATTTTGATGAAAACGACGAGGAAGAAATTCCTCCGGTTTTGAAATATTTGCTTGATCAAGAGCAGGAGAGGTTTGTAAAACCTTTGGTTGATGAAATCACCACAATTAACGTTGGTACTGAGAAGGACCTGCGGCTGGTCCAGATCGGGTCCACGCTGTCTTCTGAGGAACACGAGCACTTAGTCGCTTTATTAAAAGATTTCAAAGATGTTTTCGCGTGGTCCTACGAAGACATGCCTGGAATTGATCCTGAGATTGTACAGCACCATATCCCTCTTGACCCAAAGGCCCGACCTGTTAAGCAAAAGCTCCGAAGGATCCGCCCGAACTGGGCTATGAAAATCAAAGAAGAGGTCACCACGCAGATCGACGCAAGGTTCCTGTTAGTATCTGAGTATCCAACTTTGTTGCCCAATATAGTTCCGGTGCCAAAGAAAGATGGAAGAATTTGGGTATGTGTAGACTTCAGGGATTTGAACAAAGCCAATCTGAAGGACGACTTTCCTCTGCTGCATATCGACGAATTAGTGGACTTCACTGCTGGGCATGCGCTGCTCTCGTTCATGGATGGGTTTTCAGGCTACAATCAGATTTTGATGGCACCTGAAGACAGAGAGAAAACTGCTTTCACTACCCCATGGGGAACCTATTGTTATAGGGTGATGCCGTTCGGTTTGAAGAATGCTGGAGCTACATATCAACGGGCTACGACCACGATTTTGCACGATATGATCCACAAAGAGGTTGAGGTGTACGTGGACGACATGATTGTCAAGTCCAAGGTAACAGAGGGCCAGTACACCGCCTTGCAAAAATTCTTCCAACGGATCAGAGAGTATCGGTTGCGGCTGAATCCTCAAAAATGTACATTTGGTGTTACAGTAAGGAAAAATGTTGGGGTTCTTGATCACACAAAGGGGTATCGAGGTCGATCCTTCCAAAATCAAGGCCATCTTAGAAATTCCACCATCGAGGACTGAAAAGGAGGTGCGAGGCTTTCTGGATAAAGTGCAATTCATAAGACGGTTTATTGCAAAATTAACCTTGACTTGTGAACCACTGTTTGGTCTCCTGAAGAAAGGAAAGAAGTTCCAATGGGACGGTCGATGCCAAGTTGCTTTCGAGCAGATCAAGCAATATCTACAGAACCCACATGTGTTGTCGCTGCCTGAGCAGGGGAAACCGTTGATTCTATACCTGTCAGTGACTGGAACGACAATGGGCTGCATGCTTGCGCAGGAATCTGAGGATAAGGTGGAGAAGGCTATCTACTACCTGAACAAGAAAATGCTGGATTGCGAGACCTGCTACATGCCGTTGGAAAAGGCATGTCTGGCCTTGGTATGGGCTACCAGGAAGTTGAGGCACTACCTGTGAGCTCACTCTATAATACTGGTTTCGAGAATAGATCTCATCAAATCTCTTTTCTAGAAACCGGCACTTACGGGTAGTCTAGCCCGTTGGTTGCTTCTGCTTTTCGAATTTGATCTGAAGTACATGACACGCAAGTCAGTGAAAGGGAGAGCGGTAGCGGAGTTCCTAGCCGACCACCCAGTAGAGGGAGATGAAGTAGTTGAATATCTGTTCCCAGATGAGGCCATTCTGCATGTCGAAGAAGAGACTTGGATGATGTACTTTGATGAAGTGTCAAACCAGTACGGGTATGGGATAGGGGTGTTGCTAATAGCACCTGACAATTCCCTTATACCTTTAGCATTCAAACTCCGGTTCAAAGTGTCGAACAATGAGGCAGAGTATAAGGCATGTATTGCTGGATTGGAAGCCGCCCTGGAACTAGCGGCAAAACAGTTGGATGTCATCAAGGACTCGAACCTTGTTGTATCTCAAGCTAAAGGAGATTGGAAAGTTAAAGAAGAAAAGATGAGAATCTATCACCAGACCTTGGACGTTCTGATTCCTCGGTTTGAAAAATTGAACTTCGCTCATCTGTTAAGAGAGAACAATAGGTTTGCCGATTCATTAGCAACTCTATCTTCTATGATAGACATCCCTTTTGGAGTTCAGATGTGTCCGATCATTATTGAACAGAAATTCGTGCCGGCCTACGAGCTGATTGCTGCCATAGATGAGGTACAGGATCAAAACCCCTGGTATTACGACAACTGGAATATCTTGGAAAAGGAAGCGTATCCACCAGGGGCAAATGCCAAAGATAAGAGGGCAATTCGAAGAATGGCTGCTTAGTTTATCGTCCGAGGGGGTAAACTGTACAAAAGGGGCCATCTCGGGATGCATAAGCTATGCATTGACGCTGAAGAATCCAAGCGTCTGACGGAGGCCATCCACGGAGAAGAGTACGGAGCGCACATGAGTGGGGTGATGATAGCCCGAAAGATCCTTAGACAGGATTATTACTGGTCAACCATGGAGGAGGATTGTATTGGCTTTGTCCGGCGATGCCACAAATGTCAGATCCATGCAAACTGCATGACCATTCCACTGTCGAAGCTATATAACATGACTTCGCCATAGCCGTTTCAGTCTGGGGGATTGATGTGATTGCGGTTGTCATTCCGAAGGGGTCCAATAGGCATGAGTATATTCTGGTAGCGATAGACTACTTCACGAAGTGGGTTGAGGCCCAATCTTACGCTATGTTGAAGGCGTCGCACGTTGCTAAGTTCATTAGGAATAACATTATCTGTCGCTGTGGGGTCCCGAATGAGATTATTTCGGATAATGGTTCCCACTTCAAGAAGGAGGTGATTGACTTGTTGGAGAAATACAACGTGACTTTTCATAAGTCATCTGCATATTGGCCGCAAACCAACGGAGCTGTTTAGGCCGCCAACAAGAATATCAAGCACATTCTGCAGAAGATGGTGGAAATCTACAGGGACTGGCCAGATAAGCTGCCATTTGCTCTTTGGGGCTACCAGACTTCAATTCGAACTTCTACTGGGGCAACTCCGTATTCCTTGGTCTATGGGATGGAAGTTGTTCTACCTATCGAAGGTAAGGCTCCATCGTTACAGGTATTGGCTGAGTGTCAGATAGCCGAGGCAGATTGGCAACAGAGCAGGTTCAAAGAACTTATGCTCTTTGATGAAAGAAGGCTGAAATCACTGTATCACGTCCAGGGTTATCAACGAAGAATCGCTAGCGCTTTCAACAAGAAGGTTAAGTCCAGGAATTTGAAAGAGGGGGATTAGTGCTCAAAGACAACCGAGCTCCCATCCACGACCCTAGGGGCAAGTTCAGACCCAATTGGATTGGCCCTTACATCATCAAGTCTATCTGGTTGGGTGGAGCTGTCATTCTAATGGATTTAGATGGCCTTGAGTTCTCCCAACCGATCAATATGGATAAGTTGAAGAAATACTATCCCTGAGTGGCTCGCTAGGCCGAAAGCCTGGAAGGGCGACCTAGGAAAAAGTTAAAGCATGAAAAATTTGAAATAATAAAAACTGAGCTCGCAAGGTTGAAAACCCAGAAAGGGTGGTCTTGGCAAAAGTTAGAGCGCAAAAGGAGAGTGTTAATACACGAGTGAACCTGAACCAAACTCCGTAAGGCTTGATTCCCATCTTCGGGATACGTAGGTAACTTCATTTTGAAGTCCAACCATAAATACTTCCAAATCGACTTTGTCCATGTGATCATGTTGGTCATCTTTGTCTATTTTGCATTCAAGAGCTCGGTTGTGATCTCTACTGCAATGCTATTCAGACTAGGGGCAACTTTCCAGTTGTTGGATCCGAGGTTGTACATCTTAGTGATAGATCTCGGGCATGTCCAGTTGTGATCCATATCGAAAATGGTTTTGAAAAGTTTTAATAAAAGTTGATTTTCCTCAAATTAATCTTTTTGCGACTTAGACCATTTTTGGACTAAACGGAAAACTTTCAGTACCCACAACCTTCAATTACATTGATTTCAGTACAGAGTTCTCCTACTCTTGAATACAAATTGATATTTCTTTTTTATTATATTCATAAAGAAAACTTGAAAGTACTGATTAAAGCAAATAAATTCGGGGCATAGTCAGGTGTTCCTGCGTTCCCTCCCAGAGCTTGTGGAAGCCTCTGATGCCAAAGTAGGCCAAAGTAGGCCCAATATGCGCCTCTTCATCGAGCCAAGCTATGCACTCATCAGAAAGCATGCAACTGAAAGTGGGAGTGGGGGCCAGAAGCTCTCTCATTCTCCATGCTGTGGCATACTGAGCTAGTTGTGCGCCTCAGACTGGAAATGCAGTAGGGTACTCTATCCCCTCTTCCGGACAAGTCTAATCATGCCCAAATTGGCGCCGGAATCCAAATGGAAAGTAAAAGACACAATGTGTCAGGCCGATCAATTGAATCCCAGGCTGGTGAGACATGTTGTAACTCATCGCTGGCAGATTAAGCCAGAGGCAACGCCAAGCAATGTTAACAGCGGACAGACTGCATATCCATTCGCACCACCATCGTTCATCTGGGGCATCAACTAGACGTAGCCGGAAGAAATAGCCGCGTGCTGAATATGCTGGGCATGAGTCCACCATTCTCAAATTGTCCATCAACCATATCTGGGGAGGGATGAAAAATGAGAGATTAAAGAATAGAGAGGTGTAGGTGGAGAGAAAAGTGAGAAAAGGGTTTTGAGAGAAAAACTGAGCCTGAGGGCCGAGCGATGTGAGGAATACACATGTGAGTAGGGAGGGAAACGTTACCTGTGAGAGTAGTAGACTCCCAGCAAATCTGGTTGTCTCCCGACGACGGAAGGCATCCAAACCCATCAGTGTCTTAGCTAGTTTCATGGTAATGCAGCTCTTGCCCTCTTTTAAACCTTGGGCAACCTCAATCAAACGGACGCTAGACCCACGGAGCCTGGGGCAAGCAAGAAATGAGACAACATGCACAAGCAAAGCGCATGTCACCGAAAACCCTGCTAGTGATGATCGCCGCGATCATCGGCATTAGAAAACCGATGAATCAAGCTAGGGATGTCTAATACTCCATCGTGAATCAAAGACCGAGCGTCATGCAAAGTAAGCCCACACATCCGTCCTAAGGCTTGGATGTGGCCAAAACGGAATTGGGGTAAGATCTCTTCATTTCGCTGAGATTCTATTAAGGCTTGGAAATCTTCAAAAGTGGGACATATCTCATGTCCGCCAAGGCTAAAAACATGAGTTACCGGATTCCAACACCTAGCCGCGGCATGGAGGAACAGAAAACGCAGCGGGGTGCGGCTCAGCGTGAATAGTTCAATTATTCCGAAACCCCAAAAATTTAACTTTTCCGAGCCATCCAAGTTTGCAATCCAATTTGTGAGGTTTTGGACAAGAAATGCTTCAATTTGGGGCAAAAACAGAGTTGAAATGGAGAAACTACAAAGCTAGAGCTTTTATAGAAGATAAGGTGTTGAGTGGAAGACAGGTGGCAACAATCTGGGTACTTTCTGCATTGATGGCCGACCGACCATCTCTATAGCCGATCGGCTAGTTCTTATGGCCGATAGCTCCTTATGGTGGCCGGTGGCCTCCCACCTTGGCCGATGGCCCCTCTTTGTTCTCTGAGCTATCCATGTGTTGGAAGTGTTGAGAACTTGTTTCTTGTTCCACTTCGAATGCATTTTTGTGACGATTTTGCGAAGTCGTGCCTGTGTTATTTCAATTTGTTTATCGAGTTGTTGCAATTTCGTTATCGAGTTGTTTTTTGCATTGATTGTTAAGTTCTTGTCTTGCTTATCGAGTTGTATTCACACTTGGTTAGCATGTCAAGTCCTGGTTTTGCTTATCGAGTTGTTTTGTTCTTTCAGTTGTCAGTTGGTTCGCTACCTGATTAAGACAATGCAATTTGAGTGTGTAGTTTTCAAACAAAGTTCAGTCTCATTTAAATGTTGTGTGATGCGATGCGATGCGATGCTTAGAATGTAAAATGTAACACTTTTTCAATCAAAAAGCTGTTTTCATTCCATCATGGTTTCTTTTTTGCAAGAGTACAAGTTTTAAAGAACATAAAATTGCCTAAGGCTGTACAATGTGCAAAAACTACTAGCAAAAAGAGAAATAAAGCAAAAACAAAACATCCAAATCGGTGCCAGTCGCCTCAAGAGCGGGAAGCCCTCCTCGTCCTCTTCCTCGACGAAGGCCCAGAACTACCGCCGTCAGCTCCACTACCTGAGTCTGAACCCGAGCCATCTCCAGCCTCATCTCCATCCTGAGACGACTCTGACTGTGGACTCACTGCCTCCTCGTCAGACTCATCATGATCTGGGACAGGCTCCTGCGAACTACTCCCGGTGTGAGCACGCCTAGCTCTGCTTCGGCTGTGCACTGGAGTCCCTCGTCTCGCTCCCTCTGCTGCTCGGGAAGGCACTGAAGGTCCCGCTGAGGCGCCCGCTATGGCTGGTATCTGGAATGGGACCTGAAAAGAACAATTTGGCAAATGCATCAGTTATGCTATGCGAAGCTGAGTATGGTTTCAAATGCAATATATGATTAGAGTGTATGAATGTTGTGAGCAATATATGAACGCTGTGAGTGGTGAATGATTGTAGTGTATGAAGGCCGTGGCCAGTATATGGGATACAGTGTATCGGTGCCGTGAGTGGTATATGAGTGTGGTGTATCAAATGCAATATTGATAATGTGATGCATCAGATCAGTATGGAGCAGATTATAGAGGGTTTTGGAACGGAGGTTGAAAGAATTTACTGGAATATCGTAAATATTGAGCAGGTCCATGCTCGTCTGCATCATCCCCATCAGAGAAGCCGACAGCTCCAGAGCCTGCCCAATGTACTCTATGGAAGCCTGCAAAAGTGTTGAGGTAATTAGTAATCTGCGGGATATCAACTGAAATGAAATGAATGTCCAGAATGTAAAGTATAGCATATACCAGGGTCGGACCTCGAACTCCGACGAGCTCATGATCAGCTGGGGGAGGAGCGATGGGAATCTGATAAGTCTCTCCAGCCTGTCCTCGACATGTCATAGTAGTGGGCAGGTTTGGCCACTCCGCTCTCTGTCTCCTCTAGGAACCCCTCCTACCATAGGCCTGGGTCACCTTGGATCCTCCCACTCCTCCTGCTGTGGCTACAGGTCTCTCTCTCTTACCTCAGCGAACACTGGCCAGAGGCTGCATGAGATATGTTTGGATGAATACGATGTAGTCACCGTCGAGCCTGAAGAAGTCGACATCCCAACCTATCATGAAATCGGTCATCTCCTGCAGGGTGTACCTCTCTGTAAACCTCATGTGCCTGGGAGACAGCATCGGAACCACCGACTCGGGTAAACCAAGGCTCTGTCGTAGGAAGCGTTCACCAAGTACCACGCTCGACAGATCGGACCCTCAAGCAAAACCTGGAATCAGGAAGTCTCCCGAGCACCCATAAATCGGTCTCTAACTGCGTCAGGCAGCACTGCCCAGGGCTACCAGGTGATCTGTAAATGACGGATATACATGTTGTTATCTGCTATTGAAAGTGCAATATAAAGCAAAGCTCAGATGAACTGTAAGGTTTGAAATACCTCCGCTGTGGCTACAGTGTCAAAATATCGGCGGAAGAATGAGAAAGACTCTCGCGGCCTCCGCTCGCACCTCACATCGTACCTATGTGAATACGGAACCATGAGAGGCTTACCTCCGGCTCTGGGGCAAGCCTTGGGAAGTAGGCATATACCCACAACTACAAAATGTGAAAGGGTAATAATAAGTATGTTTATCAGTAAAGTAGTATATAGATAAAGCAGAAATCAGAGAATGATGTGCAGTCTCTTGTGCAGTGTGTGTAGTGTACAACTAGTATAAAGCAGATTGCGTGTTATGCAGTGTGTGTGGTGTACATATAATGTAAAGCAGGACTGTAAAGCAGAAAGAAAAGATGTACCTCCCAGGCTCTCCAGTAGCCTCCTAGCAGGTGCCCGTTCCGGCGAGATGAAGAACTCATGTATCCATACAGTGTGGCCAAGCTTGTGCCGCCCCAGTCATATTGTCGGATGCGAGACAAGTCTACTAGTGCACTCAAGAGGTAGAGGCCAACGGTGTTCGCCCGGTTAGCGAATAGAGTAGTGCCAAGCAAGAACATGAGGAACCCCCGGGCGTAGTGCTCGACCTCCTCGCGGGTCGTCGGCGTCTCCCTCCTAAAGTGGTCGGCGAACCAAAAATATCGCACCATCCCTGGTCGGGAGAGAGGTGGCGCGTCCCTAGCAAAAAGATCTAAGCACCATCCCACTTGCCCATATCAGTGTCGTAAGGGATCGGATCACCCCTTACTCCTATGCCGGTGAGCATGGAGAAGTCGAAGGGTGTCATTGTCATCTCCCTTGCTGTAGAAAGGTGTAAGGAATCGGTGGTGTCCCACCATCTCTCCACTAAGGCGCCTAGAAGAGGACGACTCGCAGTGAGGCGCAAGAGTCCCATGCAGAATACACCAAAACCAGCCTCATTGACGATGTGGCAAACATCATCGGGTAACTCCATGTACCAGTCTCGTGCGATGGTGTTCCCATAACCCCGGAAGGCATGAGAATATCCTTGTGTCCACGATAAACAGATGCAAAACAGTGTCAGGAATACAGTGTATGCATGTGTTCAGAATTGATAGAAATGTAGTGTGTACATATGTTCGAATTGACAGAAGTATCATGTATAAATGTGCTCAGAATGAACTAGGCATGTGATGTACAAGTGTGCATGCAATGTTGGTCATATTGCTCCTCTCCCCTTCTAGAGGTTCAGAAAAATTGGAGAGTTGAAAATATCCCTCTCTCTAGAATTCCCACTCTCTCTATATTTATGCTATATTGAGCCTTAAAGTGTGTTTTCTCTTCACTTTTGCACTACAACTCCCAGTAAAGCACCATCACTTTGTTGCTGAGGTACTTGAGGGTCATGTTTGGACTCAAAAGGCTGGTTTTGGCTCAGAGGAAGGCCTGTTTTGCTGTTGTTCTCCAAGGGTGAGTAGTTACCCTCTTTAAGCTTTGTTTTGCTTAAGTGTTTAGCCATCTTTTCATGCTTCTTTTGGCTTAGCTTTCAACTATAAAAACTTCTATTTTTAAGTGTTAAAAATGGTTGTTTGAGGCCTCTTTGGTGTTGAGGGTGTTCTACCCTCTTGTGGGCCTTATTTACTTAGGCTTGGTGCTATCTTTGAAAGTTTTAGACGCGCCCTTTGTTTGGCCTTTCTACCAATGAAACTCAGAGGAATTTCAGTGGTAGAAACCATGTTTTAAGGTCTAAAGTAGGAGGGGGTGGCATCCCCTCCTTGCTTATTGGTTCTATGTCTTTTTGGCCTCATACTTGAGCATTTTTTTTAGCATGTGTTGGTTTGATCTCAGCCTATTTTTGGTCTTATTTCAGTATGTTGTAGCTCTGTTTTGGCTTGGTTGAGTCACCTCTTGCATGCTTCATGTACTTGTAGTGCAATCTCACTCACTAGCCTAGCATACTTGGTGTTTTGGCCTATTGTTCTAGCATGTGTATGCTCTACTCCAGCATGTTTTTTTCTATGTTTTAGCATGCTTTAGGTCTGATTTGAGTGGTCTTAATCATATATGCCTTGCCTTGCATAGTTGTAGTGTAAAAGCCCTTGACTAGCTTTGTGTTTCAAGTCTCTTGGCATGCTTTATTTGAGCTATTTGCATCATGTGGCATCATTTGGTATATAATTTCAGAGCATATGCATGTGTCACGTTCTCACTTCTTTCACTCATTGAGAACTTTTGAGAGTTGTGCCTTTGTGCCTTACTTGTGAGCCACCAAAGGAGTATGATTTTCTACTCCTTTGAGCCTTAGTTCCAGCATGTTTTTGCCACTGATTTGCCATGATATAGCTCTGTTTTGGGCTGGTTTGGTTGTTTGTGCATAGTATTGCATAGTCCTAGTGTTGTTCACCTCACTAGCTTTAATTCTTGAGTCCTCTGGCATGCTTTGCTTGGGCTATTTGCATGATATATCGTCATTTGACATATGAATTCAGAGCATATAACCCTGTCATACTCTCATGTTTATCGCTCTTTAATTGTGTTCAAGAGTTGTGCCTTTATGCCTTGCTTGCAAACCATGAGTTGAGTATGCATTCCTTGCTTTTTGTGCCAAAGTTTTGTTAAGTTTTGGCCACTGTTCTGAAGTATCTTAGGTCTGTCCATGTGTGGTTTGACCATTCAAGATTGATAGTGCATGCCTCATGTGTAATATACTTCACTAGCTTTGATGCCTTAGCTCCTTAACATGTCTTGCATGCATTGCTTACATGATAGAGCCTTGTGCATGCCACTTTAGCATTGATCGATAAACATGTTGTTTGCATGTGTGTTGCATTGCATGTGTTTGGATCGGACGTTAATCCAAACATGAGGAACGAGGGACGTTTCATATTCAAAGTGATGAAATGTGCCTCATTCCTTAGGTCACCAACACCTTTGATCATGCATGATAGGGTGGAGGTTCATCGAGTCATGTTTATGCATTCATCAACATTGTGCAAGCTTTACTCTTTGGCCATCATGCATTGAGATGCGTGATTGGTGGCCCGAGAGCTGAGTACTACACTCCTTTGAGCTTGAGACATGATAAGGAGTGTGGCTAAATACACATTCCCTTGCAAATACACTACCATGCCTCTGTTTGTGCTCTGTTGCAGCAAAAGAAGAAATTGCAGGAAGAACTGGCCGACCGGCCACCAGAGCAGCCGACCGGCCATCATTACTGGCCGATGGCCACCATCTCTGGCCGATCATCCCTCAGCATGTTCCTGAGATCAGTTAGAAGCAATCTAGAAGCTGGCACAATTTTCAGAGGTCTAAAGGTGTTCAAACAGAGGCATCTTGAGGCAAGGCGGTGGATTTCCGGGAAGACGCGACCGAGCATGCATTCCTCCCTCGCCCGTGAGGCCATTTTACCGCTTTACTAGCTAGTTGTAGTTAATTACATGTGTTGTAATTAATTAGTTTAATCTGTGTTGTAATATTTTAATTAGCTTAGATTAGTTGGTTATTCAATTCAATTTGGTTTGCAATAATTAATTAGCTAAGTAAGTTAATTAGTTAGTATGATTAGCTTAGCCAGTTAGCTTAGCTTAATTATTCGGACCCTCCGTTGAGAGGGCAAATGTTGTAATAAGGGTGCGTGCGTGTGTACATGTCTTCCAACCCCATTCCTTTCTCCTTTTTATTTACCCGCTTTCAGTGTTTAGATTAGGGCATGTTTCAATTAGCATACTTATGCTTTGTTTGCGTGCATCATTCATTCGTATTGCATGCACTGGGCTCGGCGCATCATTCAAACTGCATTGAATTTTAATACTTACTTGAATACGTGTTTCAAAGCATGTTATCGAGTGTTGCATTCATATGCCATCTTAGATAGCCGAGCTTACTTAGTCGCATTATTGTATGTGTTGCATTAGGCATTGTTGATATAGCTAGGATCATGCATTAATTACTAACTAGCTTCTGTTTTTGCTCAAAGTACACTGTAAGTGTTTATGCTTTAGCATACTGCATGAGTGTGAGTGATTACCATGTTTAGCATGCTTGCCATGAGGCTATGTGTTTAAGCGATTAACTGCATGAATGCCTGTGCATGAAGACTTCATTGCTTGAATTGGGACGATTCATTGATTGTGAGTTTTAAGCCCACTTTGCGGAGTGGCAAATCATGTTTTCTTAAGCCCACTTGAGGGTGGCAAATTCGCGTTTTAGCCTACTTGCGAGTAGCACTTTCAAACCATTTTCGTAAAACAAACGTGAGATGTTTTGTTCCAAATTGAGTGATTTAGTCTATACTTGTATGCTGTGCGCATCACGTAGTAATTCTAGATTAATAACCAGAATAAGAACACATGTGTTTTCAAAAACAACATATCATGTTAGTAGAGGCCGATCTTTGATTGGGCGAGCGCGGGTGCTCATTTCAGGACCTTCCCCTCTTGTACCCAAGTTCCTGAGCCGAGGCAACTTTGGTGATGATGGACACGTGGCCTTAGGCACAAGTCGGGGTTTCCTAAATTTTTCAAAATAAAATATTTAGGTGGCGACTCTGAAATCTGGCAAAGCAGTCCATGTTTGGCGCTTTTTGATTAAAATCGATTTTCCAAAACGATTTGTCAGATTTGGACTCTTTGGTGATTTATCAGTCTTACATTGCACTTTGTGAGATTAGATTTATAACCGTGACAGTAATCCGAACTGTAGTAGCTAGAACCCTAATTTGCGCCCTCTCCGAAAGGGGGGCGCGCGGAGCAAATGCGGGCGGTCTACACATGGATACTGAGAAATCATCCCCGGGCACTCTGGTAAGATCTGAGGATTTGAGAAAAGACAAGTCAGTGCTATTCCTAACTCAAAATCTGTGCCACTGGACTCATCCTCTTTGCACTGCTCAGCCACAGCTGTTGGATCAGTCTGCTCTTCGGCAACTTCATCCCCTGGTAACTGTAAGTCAAAGAAGATCTCAAAACCCGGAAAGCACCATCTCTCTGAATTCAGCCATGGCTTTGGAAAGCCGCAAAATGGGAAATCTTCCCCCTCCCGAACAAAGCTTCTGTTCAGGGTCTCTCAGATAGGTCTATGCACTAACTCATAGTGCTTCCCAGCTTGTTTAGCCCTGGCTCTTCCAGCCTTCTTTTTTCCTTTTCTTACCCAACCCTCTTTGGTAGGTGTATAACCTAGACCAAAGGTATGGGGGTTGTGTCGCACTTCGGCCAATTCAATGACGCCCTTCCGACCACTCCTTCCTAATCCCATCCCAGGCATGTGTTGAAGCTGTTCATGAGGTAAACAGATTGTGCACTGACATACAGTTCCTCATCAATAGCTAACAGATCCTGCACTACCCGAGCCTCAACTAAGGTAAACCCAGACAGAAAGACATCCTCCTCGCCATGTACAATCTCCAAGATTGGCGTAGTAACCTCTGACGGCGGATGTATTGAAGAGTTCCCAAAAACAATTGCCACCCCCTTCCCGTGGGGGTATTTCAACATTTGGTGTAGGGTAGAAGAGACAGCCTTCACTTGGTGCAACCACAGCCGTCCAAGGAGTAAGTTGAAGGTGGTTGGAACATTCAAAACATGAAATTCAATGTCCTGTTGGCCCGGGCCAACCTGAGTTTTGATTCACACTGTCTCCATCACCTCCTGGCTGGTGTTGTCATAAGCCCGTATCACCTGGGTTGTTGGTGCGAAATAAGTGGGCTTCAACCTGATAGCATATGTCATTCGCGACGGACACACATTGATTGCAGATCCCGTATCAACTAAGACAACCAGTATCCACTTATCCCTACACTCCACAGAGATGTATAATGATTTGTTGTGCTCGGAGCCCTCAGGCGATAATTCTTTGTTTGTGAAGGTCAGAGTCGGTGAAGCACCGCCCGGGAAAACTAACCCCACCAACTGCTTGGGTGTTGTATCAATCGAAAGCTTAGCCTTGTCCATGACTAAAAGAACGACTTGTCTATGCACTCTTGAGGCCATAAGCAGTCCCCAGATGGAGATGTCTGCTTGAATTTTCTTTAGCTGCTTCAGTACAGTTTCCTCCTCTAGCAGTTTGTCTTTCTGCTTTTCTGCTTCCTTGTCTTTCCCGGACGCCTCTGGCTGGTCCAAATGTGAGGGCTTGAAGTACCGCCCACTCCGGGGTCATATGGTTCACTTCTTTGGTGTACCAGATGTCATCTAGTTGATTCTACCCCCAGTCCTCGTCAGTATGGGCAAGACGCAAATCATCGTCTTCCCACCACATCCCCTCAGCGATAAACAGACAACTGTCCAGTTCCGCTGTAGTTGTTTCCATGCTTACAGCACATTCTGCCACTTTAGGCGCCTTGGCTTTTCTAGCCCTGTCATCATTCTCGATTCTCTCTTGCTCAAACCACCTTAGTGCGGCCTCTTGTTCTGTGTCTGTTGTACACAAACTGCCCAAGTCCAGAGCAAAATTCTTCGTACAAGTGCTCTCCGGTAACTCCTCCTGTTTCTCGGCCATTCCGGCCACTGCAGATGTTCCTGTTTCTGACTGACCCTGTTTTGGCTAGGATCCCTCATCAATATCTGGCTCGTCACTGAGCCACCCAGTAGCATCTATCGCTCTGTTCGCATCATACCAACCAAGCTGCACATCCCCCAAGTCCTGCTCATTAAAGAACTGCAGGTTAATAATATCCTCTTCAAGGTCGGCTAAATCATCAAGCCCCTGACTCGGTCCGTCCTCCCGGACAACATGTACGTCTCCCCCAATTGGCAACTCCACCCTCAGTTTAGCCTAGCCTGTCGACAAAATATAAACGCACGGGTTGTATGCTTCCTCAGTTAAGCCCTCAGATCCCTCAGGTTTTGAACCCATGTTCACATTCTCCTCCAAAGTCACCCCAGCTTTGCCTTCGACAGTCACCACCATTAGCTTGGGCTAGGTTAGGGAGGTGTTCATCATGCACAAGTCTGTGCTATCTGGAATGAACACCTCAGGCTTGGACAGGTGGGAGGAAGTGATGTATATGCTAGGGTCGTATAGAACGGCCGTGGTTTGAATTAGGTTTATCTGCCTAGGTGGAGGAGGGGGGTTATTATGTGGTGGGAGAGGGTTAGTGGTGACATTTGGCTTCTCGGGAGGCACAATCACTTTGTTGTCAATGAGATCTTGGATCTCATGACGCAGTGTGAAGCAGAGGTCGGTGTCATGACCGTGCTGCTGGTGAAAGGCGCAATATTTAGCCGGGTTATATGTTGGAGGGAGGTTATTTGGTAGTGGGCGTGGTTCCAGGGGCTTCAGATGCCCCTTTTTAATCAAGACCTTCAAGGCCGCTGATAAAGACATATAGAGCGGGGAGAAAGTCCTTTGACCCCGGGGTGGATTTTTTGCTGGTTGCGAGCTGGTTCTGGATGCACCGATGAAGGGTGTAGCTATTTTTGGCGTGGTGGTGACCATGCCGACGTCAGAAATTCTTGCGGCTACACTACTACTTATAGCTCCATTCAAACCACGTGTAAACGCCCTCTTGGGCTGCTCCTTTTCCTGGTCGATCAGACCTTGCTTCATAGCACCTTCAATCTGTACCCCTATCTCATGCAAGTCAGCAAAGGTGGGGAGGGGTAAGACGATCATCTTCTACATCAGCTTGGGTTGCAGGTTGCACACAACCATTCTTATTTGACCTTTTTCGGGTGGCCGATTTGTCATCATGGAGGCCTTGGCCCTCCATCGAGTGACAAAGTCAAAAATGCCCTCCTTCAGCTCTTGCCTGTTTGCTTCGAGATCATGAGTCGTGACCTAGATTTGGGTGTTGTAAGCATATTGGGCAATGAAGGCCTCGGCCATCTCCTCTCAACTCCTTTTTACTGAATCCTCCAGCTTGGCATACCAGATGGCCGCAATACCCGACAAGGTCCGACCGAAGAGAGATAGTTTCTGGAGTCTAGTCAAGCCCATCGGGCGCAAAATATCCGAGAATAGCCTCAAATGAACCATAGGATTGCTCGAGCCGTCGAAACAGTCTATGTAGGGCATTTTGAACCTGTCTGGCAATGTCACTGCCAAATCTGTATAGCCGTCCTCAATGTCTGGGATCGAGTTAACTCCCTGACCTCGTTTAAATATCTTTTCAAGCTTGCTTACTTTCAAAGCAGTAGGATCGGATTCAAATTCGAGCGACATGTTTGTTAGGTTGGCCAATGCCTTCGAAATCTGTGGTTGGACTGGTGGTGGGACTGGCCTTGTTGGAACATCCGTATTCTCCTGGACGGTAGCTGTATCCCCAGGTGTTGGAACCCAAGGTAGAGGTGGGGGTGGATGCGAAGCAGATGCTCCAGCTTGTTGTGGTTACTGCTGTTATTGAAGCCTAGCAATTAGTTCTGCCTGTTGAGCTACAACCACTGTCTGACAAGTGGTAACCTCCACTTGGCGAGCAGCATCCCGCTACATGGCCTCCATGGTCTGTTGGAGTTCACGCATCATTTCCTCCATACTGACTGTAAAGTGCTGATTTGTCTGAACAGGTGTATACCCTCTCTTTGAGGTAGAAATAGAAAACTGATCCCAACTACGTACAGGTGAGGTAGACAATGACCGTTGAACTAGCGACTGCTATACTGATGCTCTATGTCTGTCTGCCCTCTGTCTTGTAACCAGGGGTAATGAAGCAAACACTGGTTGTTCGTCAATTAGATCCTTAGATTGGGAAAGCCTTCTACCTTTAATCCAAAGTGCTCGGGGAATATTTTCTTCGTCAGAAGCAATGATGAAAATACTACCTTGCAAAAAGGAAAATAAAGCAAAAAAAAGGAAACAAACAATCAGAAAACGGACAGCATCTTGGCTTCGATAAGAACAACACATAGTTGATAATCATAAGCTGGACAATCTGTACTCAAACACTGATTTCTATGCCCCAAAAATTCCTACATTGAAACTGATACCCTCAAGCTCTGATGTCCTCAGACTGATACCCAGACTTGCAACTGGTACATATATCCTGTAGAGACACACCCTAACAGCACATATCAAGCAAATAAGAGCCAAAACACCCCTATAGTGGGGTAGGGTTTCCCTGTCCTATTTTGTCAGGAGCTAGGGTTCACTATGCACGCATGCGGTTTCAAACAATCCTGCATTCGGGTAAGCAACCTGTCCTAGTTTGGAACAGTCTCTAAGGCTTCTGATATGCAACTAGGTCAAATGGTCAAAAAGGGTGCCTCAGCAAGACCACCTAATATACCTCTCACACCTAACACTGAGAAGTGAAAGGTGGATCAAACGGTACAATGGTAGTCCAGATCCGAGGTTTGTGTTCCCATCGTGGCAAAGCTCACAACCGGTTAGCCTTATGGCAAGCTTTTTCAAGCGAGCCTCCGACAAACCGTTCAGGAATAGCAGATGACAAACACTATGACTTATGCGCACAATTGCAAATGCAATGCAAAGAAACACATAAATGTAAATAAAACATCATATCAAGAGTTCGAGTCAAGTTCTCTAAGTCCCTAGCAGAGTCGCCAAAAACTGTAGACCTGACTTTTTTAGCGCCCCCCCCCCTTTCGGAGAGGGCGCAAATTAGTCTTACTACAGTTCGTACTCCCGTCACGGTTCTGAATCTAATCTCACAAAGTGCAATGTGAGACTGATAAACACCAAAGAGTCCAAATCTGGCGATTAGTTTTGAAAAATCAATTTTGAATGAAAAAACACCAAACATGGACTGATTTGCCAGATTACAGAGTCGCCACCTAAATATTTTATTTTTGAGAAATTTAGGAAACCCTGACTCGTGCCAAAGGCCACGTGTCCGTCATCACCAAAGTTGTCTCGGCTCGGGAACTTGGGTACGAGAGGGGAAGGTCCTGAAATGAGCACCCCTGCTTGCCCGATCAAAGATCGGCCTCTACTAAGCATGATATGTTGTTTTATAAACACATGTGTTCTTATTCTGATTATTAATCTAACTTTACTATGTGATGCGCACAGCATACAAGTATAGACTCAATCACGAGAATTATAACAAAACAACTCATGTTTGTTTTTTTGAAAATGGTTTGAAAGTGCTACTCGCAAGTAGGCTAAAGCGCGGATTTACCACCATCAAGTGGGCTTAAAACATGATTTTGCCACTTCGCAAAGTGGGCTTAAAACTCAAAATCATCAAGTTGTTCCAGTTCAGGCAACTAAGCCTTCACCTACAGGCATTCATGCAGTTAAGCATTTAAGCAAATAGCCCCATGGCAAGCATGCTATCATGGCAACACTCACACTCATGCAAGGATGCTAAAGCATAACACTTACAGTGTACTCCAAGCCAAAACAGAAAACTGGTTAGAAATAATGCATGATTCTAACTATGCTGGATGCCAAATGCAACACATGCAATATGCAACTAAATAGGCTCGGCTATCTAAGATGGCATATAAATGCAACAATTTGATACATGTTTTAGGACACGTATTCAAATAAGTGTATTGAAATACAATGCAGTTTGAATGATGCCCCGAGCCCAGTGCATGCAAGACAAATAAATGATGCAAACATGCAAGCATAAGGTATGCTAATAAAAAATGATCCCTAAAACTAACCATCAAAAGTGGTTAAATAAAAGGGAGAAAGAAGTGGGGTTGGAAGACATGCACACACACACGCACACTTATTACAACAATATGCCCTCGCGAAGGAGGGTCCAAATGAATTAGAGCTAAGCTATTCTAAGCTAAGCTAATCAAACTAATCAAATTAAACTAATTAGACTAATTATTACAAACCAATCGAATAACTAGTAAACTACTTGCTGATTATTACAACAATTAACAAATTAACAAATTAATTATTTACAAAACCAACTAAGCATGCAAAACATATAAGGCAGGCTGCCTCAGCTCTGCCTTGAGTAATGAAGGATGCATGCTCTCGGTTGTCGCTCCGAAACGCCTTTCGGTTTGCTCTTGAGAGGCTCTATTTGGAGGGTGTCTCCAAGAACTCTCTGCTGAACCTTACCAAAACAATGCTAGGGAGTGCACCAGTGGCCTGCCGCCCATGAGAAGCTGCTGCCGGCCAACAATGAAAGGGTGTCGGCCAACAATGAAGAACTGCTGGCCACTGGTGTGCTGTGACACCAAATTGCAACAGAGCACAAAACGAAGAAAAATGTAGGTTCTTCCAAGGACATGTTTGTACTATGCCTCTCCTTATCATCTCAAAACATCAAGGGAGTGGCACCATTGAATCCAAAACCATCATTTAAGCATTCACAATGCATGATGGCCAAAGATCCAACTTGTACACTTTCAATAAATGCATAAAACAAAGACTCAAGTCCATTACCTCATCATGAGAGATCAAAGGCAATGGAGACAAAGGAGATTGGCTTATTTCATCACTTTGAGTATGAAATTAACCAATCTTCCTTGTGTTCAATATAACGTCCGATTGAACACAATGGAATGCAAACAACAATGCTTATCTTGGCATGTTTTACTTGATTCAATTCTTGTTTACACATTTTAAGTTACCAAACCATTCATTAACCGGTTTAGTTCAATGTGAAAGCCCTCTAATGGGAAAGATGGCCTCAGCCACAAGCACCTTGAGCATGAAAGAAGCCTCGTGCTTTTGGTTAGTAGAAACCCTCAAGAGAAGGCTAAAACCATTAGGCATGAGAGCCTCAATTCCATGCTCGAGCTAACAAGGGGCTTAAGATTACTTTCAAAGCAAATGAAAGAGTGAAGCATGGAGGAAGATTGCAGAAATTCAGTGTTGATATGGCATGAGAAATAAGACTATAACATGCAAACAACTCATGTACAACATGTTAAGAGCCAAAAACATTAAGGCTAGTGAAGGACACAACACTAGAGGCATGCAACACAATGCTCAAAGGGGACAAACAGTCCAAAACAGTCCTAAAACACCCTAAATGGAGTTCTAAAACATGCTTGAAATAAGCTAAGAATAGCTATATGAAGAGGCCAAAACAATAACACATGCTAGGCAATTTAGCACAATTGCACTACAAGCATATAAAGTAAAGATCATGTGATCAAACTAGCTCAAAATAGAGCTTAATCATACCAAATCAGTGACCTAAACATGCTGAGATGGCAGCCTACAAAGCAAGAAAATCATGCTCATGTATTGGCTCATAAACAAGGCACAAAGTACACCTCTCAAAAACAATGAAAGAGTGGAATATGTGAGAGTGTGACAAGGCTACATGCACTAAAATCATGTATGAAATGATGCCATGGCATGCAAACATCACAAGCGAAGCATGCTAGAGGCCTTGAAACTCAAAGCTAGTCAAGGCACTTACACTACAACCATACATAACAAGTCTTATATGGCGAAGACCATTCAAAATAGAGTCAAAGCATGCTAAATTAGTGGCAAAAACATACTAAAGTAGAGCTAACACAAGCTAGGATGATAAGCTAAAACATGAAGCATGTTAGGCCAACAAGCATGATTTCACTACAAGTACCAAAAGCAAGCAAGAAGTGACCCAACCAGCCAAAATCAAAGTTAAAGCATGTCAAAAAAAAAAAGCCAAAAACATGCTTGAACTAAGTCACAAAAGAGTAGAAAAGCATGCTTATGTATGAGGCCATCAACACAAGCAAACAAAATACAAGGAGAGGGGATCACCCCCTCCTATTTTGAGCCTCAAAACCAACTTTCTACCACTAAAATTCCTTTGAGTTTTAGTAGTTAGAAGGCCAAACAAAGGTTATTTCAAAGGCTACCAAAGATGGCTCAAAGGGCTTTACAAGCCAAAGAGCAAAGGAGGGGAACCACCCCCTAACCACACAAGGCTCAAACCAACATTTTTAAGCCTTCAAAATAAAACTTTTTTGAGACTAGAACCAGCTTCAAAGTAGCATGCAAAGATGGCCAAGCTATGAACTAGAACAAGGCTTAAAAGAGATAGGTTCTTACCCTTGAAGCAGAGCTACAAATCAGCAAACTTCTGAGCCAAAACCAAGCCAAAACCACTCCAAGGAGCTCAAACAAGGCCTCCAAGATCCTCAACACTAAGGTGAAGGTGTTTGGCTAAGGGTGCTAGTGCAAAGGTGAGGAGAAAACACACTTTCAAGCACAAAATATAGAGAGAGAGTATTCTTGAGAGAGAAGAAGAGAGATATAGCTCAACTCGAACTTTTGTAACCCTTTGCATGCCTCTATATATAGGAGATACAAGAAGCCTTCAAACAAATCCAGCCATCCACGTGCAAGCAGATGGGCTAATTTGTGCAAACAGCTGTCAAAATATCTGTAAAAATATCTACTAAAACATTGGTGGCCAGCCGGCCATCAGTGGTAGCTGGCAGTGCCTCATTGATGGCCGGCAGGGCAAAGCCCATGGTCGGCAGGCCATCATGAACACCACTATGCCAAGACCAGCACATGGTCCAAATATAAGATAGAATGGAAATAGGGTCTAGAAGAATCAAACCTAGAGTATTCCGTCGCGAAAATCGAGTACTCGACGAGCTATCAAACTTGTTGTTGGATGTACCCTACAAGAACATCCAAGTCTTGAGGACGGTCAAAAATGGGGTGTCTACAATACCCAAGACCCAATTTCACCAATTATATCCAAGCAATAACATGTTCAAGACCTCTCATACCCATAGGGAAGCCAAATTTGAAAACCCCCCATTTAAACATTTCAATTTCAAACCCTAACTTCACCCAAACTTCCCAAATCCCACCATTTAGACCAAATGACAAATATCTATGTTAAAACCCATATAGGATAGTAGAATATCCCTACCTCAAGTGTAGAAGCCCAAGGGAGAAGAGCCAAGCACGAGATAAACTTCGAAAGTGATGAAACCAACTTTTACTCGGTTGAAAATTGAGATCTTGAAGAGCTCATTCTTTTTATCAAAGGAAGGAGGGTGAAGAGATCACTAGATCTAGGTCAAAATGTAGAGAGAGAGAGAGTATTTTAGAGAGAGAGGCTCTCAACTGAGGGTTTTGGAAAGTTTAAGAGAGAGAAAGGACAGAAAAAGTAATTTAAAAAGTCATTTTCGCGATCTGATATACGCACAGTCCGCTCGAGCAGAGAGTTTGACGCTCGAGCGTCAGACACATAAATTCAACCCGCTCGAGCGCCAGGACACAACAGTAAGGCACTACCCGCTCGAGCGCAATGAGACCCACTCGAGCGTAGAATACACTCGCCTAGTATTTTACAGACTTCAGACAATCGCTCGAGCACCAAAGGGGCTGCTCGAGCTCAGATCCGCTCGCACGTAAGAAACTCCGCTCGAGCATGAAAAACACTTCTGCAGTATTTTTATAGACGCACAAAGTACTGAATGGTTGCAAACCCAGCTCAAGCGCAAGAAGGCCCGCTCGAGCGGAAGACCAAAATTCTAAGCAACAAGGTTCTAAACCAAGTAGCAACCAACCTGTTCTAAACATGCCCAAGACATTCAAAAACCCAAATTCAAAGGGTAAGAAGAGGAAAAAACATAAACAACAACAGTAAATGACAAGACTCGAGTCTGGAATGCCATAAAAGCCGGGTCAAAAACCGAGATCGCTATACCAACTATGAGCAAGCTCTCCTCAAGTGCCCCGACTGGCCACACTGAAAGCAAGTATGTCATTGCCCCTACTTTAGGACTGACTCTGAGATCGATTAGATGGTGGTAGTAGTGGTAACATTTACTGCCCTCCTCCCTTCTGTGGGCAGGAATTAGCCTTGTGATCCAATTGGCCACATTTGAAACAAGTAAAGCTCCCTTGAGCATTCCTCACTGTGCCAACATTTGGCAATAGAAAGGTAGATCTAGACTGCTAAGATTGGGGCTGGAATGAAGAAGTCCCCCTGTTCTTCTTACTAGGTCTAAAGGCCCCCTGAGACTCTTGACCCGGAGACCTCGAACCCCGAAGTCTCTCCTTCTTGGCCTGCACTATAATCTCCATATGTGCCACTGCCTCTACAAGATGGTCAAAGTTCCGTATTATATTCCTAGCAACCTTGAACAAGATCTTAGTTCTCAATCTCTTCTCGAACTCTATGCAACAACGCTCCTCCATTGTCACCAACTCCGATGCAAACCGGGACAAACTAGTAAAGGCCACCTCAAACTCGGCCACAAATAGTTTAAGTTGTTTGAGGTTTTGGAATTCTTGCCTCAATCTCTCCCTAGCAATGGGAGGCAGGTACTTGTCTTGGAAAGCAATGACAAAAACTTCTCATGCTCGTTCCACTCTACCCTTAGCATACTTCTACCATTGGCCCGTATTCCCTTTGACGTAGTAAGCCACTAAAGTCACCCATAGCTCACTATCTTCAATGTGAAGCATCTCAAATGTCTTCACCATTTGCTCGAGCCACTCATCCGCCTTCTTGGGTTTGAGACTATCGTGAAACTCGTTCGACTTGGCCCGCAAAAACTCCCGAATAAGAAAACTCGCCCTTGATTCCATGGCATTCTCTCAGGCATGGTTTTCCGCCCTCAAAATGTTCATAGACTCTCTTAACACCCCCACTATCTTTGGGGCTAGGGCACCCATTACGGTTTGATTTGCTTGTTCTGGGACTCCCGTTTGCCCTATTTGCTCGCCACATTAGCTTGGTCTGCTTGCTCGGCCGCATTAGCTTGGCTGAACCCTTCCTCTTGCACCTGAACCTCATGAACTGGTACTTCATGCACACCTCGACGAGGCCTACCGCACCTACTGCACCTCCCGCCTCTACCACCACGTGTTTGACCTCTTTCTGACATCCTAATTAAGGATAAAAGTAAACAATTTAGCACGCAAACTCAAATGTGCTCGTGACTTATCTTACACGTCCTATCACAACGATTCCATATATTTCCATATCACAAAACACTTAGTTTCACTTCACATGAGCAAGTAATCACATAAACACATACGGATTACTCCTTTACGATGAAACTTGTCCCACAAAATACCAAGAATTCTTAATAGAATGAGTATTGATCAAGTACCCTTCTAATAAGATTTCAAGGAATTTAATAGGCGCAAACCACATCTCAAAAGTTCAATCCCATAGCCATCTAGTCACATAAGCATGTTATCATATAACATCCAAAGCATGGAATATCTCCTAATTAAGCGAAACAAACCCATTGTGGATAAACAACCACTCCCCGCGAACTCCAAGTATTCAAACCCGGTAGCTTTAATACCAAGTTGTCACGCTGCAGCTCACTTTTCGTGCTCCTCGAAGGGGTTTAGGCTCCTCGGATATGATAGCCCTACAATTCGGACTGCTGTGGTTTTGAATCTGGTTTCACAAGTGCAATGTGAAATAGATAAACACAAATGGGAGTCCAAATCCGGTAAATCTAGAAAAATCCATTTAATAATCAGAGATGCCAGAAATAGACTGCATTGCCAGATTTTAGAATCGCCACCTAAATATTTTTGAGAAATTTAGGAAACTCGTGACTTGTGCCAAAGGCCACTTGTCCATTATCACCAAAATGTCTCACCCGATCAAAGATCGGCCTCTACTAGTCATGATGTGATTTTTATTTACAGTATATGTTGTTGTTCCGGTTTATTATGCTAACTTACTATGTGATGCACACAAGTATATACTAATTCGCCCAACTTGGAATGTTTTGATTTCATGTTCATTTTGAAGAGTGTTTTGAATATGTACCACTTGGAAAAGTGACCTCATATGTACATTAATCAAATCGTCCTAACTTAAGTGAAAAAAAGCCTTCATCCACAGGCATTTGAACAGGTATATCAATTGAGCACTTGGCTTCATGGTAAACATGGTTGATATAGTAACACCGACATACACGTAATATGCTAAAGAAAAACCACTCACCTAGTACTCCAAGGCAAGCTAAAGAAAACAAACATAAGTAGAAAAATGCATGATCCTAAGCAATGCAACATGACTAATGCAACGCATACAACATGCAACTATTGAATTCGGCTTCCTAACATGACATATGGATCACGTATTCGATTAAGGAAGTTGAAATTGACATTTTTTATTAATATGATGAGCCAAACCCTTGTGCAAGCAAAACGAATGGATGCAAATCATGGAAAATGCTAAGCAGAATATGATGCTACATGCAATCCATTATAAGCAATAGATAAAAGGGAGAAAGAAGTGGGGGTTGGAAGATATACACACATTATTACATATTTGCCCTTACACAGGAGGGTTCGAATGAATGTCCTACTTAGGCTAATTATTACAACACCAAATTAATGAATTAACTGCACTAACTAGTTATTACAAATTAGACTTAAACTAACTAATTAGCTTCAACATGAAATTCAATTAACTAGTTGTCACAAATTCAAAGGAATCAGCTTCTTAATTACAGCATGTTAATTAATCTAAGAGAAATTAAGCTAATTAATTCGAATAGGAGTCGAAGAATCACGCGTACGACCGAGAACATCTGCTTGGAAACGCCTTTGTTCTGCTATCTGAACTATTCTATTCATGGTCAAAAAATAAATCTGTTTTTGCCCTAGCTTCTGCTATGTTCTGCCATAAAAATGGCACTGCTTGCTCAACAAACGGTGGCTAGCCGACCAAGGAAAGTGGTCGGCCAGATGGTAGGGTGGCTGACCAGCAACTATTTTTTGATACTGCCCTGCTGCAACAGAATGGAAATAGAGCAAAAACAGAGTGTTTCTAAGAGATGTTTATCCTCTCTGCCTCTCCCTATCATGAAATTGATAGAATCGGTCCACAAATCATCAATGATTGCAAGGTTGTTGCATGATGATCTATGAATCGATGGGACAAAGTCTCAAAAAATGGAAATAAAAGACCAAAGAAACCTCCTCCCTATCATGGAGTTACCTCTCTAGGGAAGTGGTAAACCTCGCTTCTCGAGTTATTAACATCACTAATTAGTATGTAATGACTCAAGGTGCAATAGGTTCAATTAACGTCCGATTGAACCCAAACCAATTTTTGTTAATCATGTTACCATTTTAGTTCAATTTTATTAGCCTCTTTTAATTACCTTTCCATTCTTTAATCATTTTAGTCCAAAGATGAGAGTTATGTCCACTAATGAAGAGAAGTGTCAAACAAGAAGTTGTTTTTGGCATAAGAGAGATGTAATGCCTTGGTAATGAACTTCCGAAGAGATTAAACCATTAAGCCTGGAAGGGTCTCTTTTGCATGCCTTGAACAACACTCGTTTGAAATGACTCTCAAACAAAGAAAACCAAGAAAGGAGGGAGGGTGCAGAAATGAGTATTACAAGTGAGAGTATACGAAATAAAGGCTATCAACTTAAATAGGTTGGTGTCTAAAGCCTAAACCACCAAACCTATGAGGACTATAACACTACATGCATAATATTCAAAGCATATAAACACATTAAAACAGTCCTAAAAACTGCAAAAACAATGTTCGAAAATAGTATGAAAAAGCTAGAAAAAGTGAGCTAAAATATGAGAGAATTAAAGCTAGTAAACAAGCCAAAGGAGGGGTGGCTAACCCCTTCACTTTTTGAACCTCAAGACCACATGTTTTAGTCTTTTAAAACTCTGAAAAGCAATGGTTAAAAGTTGGAAAGCAAGTGGGAAACACAAGGACAAAAGCTTATGGAATAAGGTTCAAAGAAGGGTGGTTAACCCCTCCACCTTTGGTAGCTTTATATCACAAGTTTCAGCCCATAAAAATAGTATAAAAACAGCAAGAAAAGAGAAAGAGTAGTGTAAAGATGGAAAAATTTCTACCTCTTGAAGAGGAGTTACTTTTTTCTTCACAAACCACAAGGCTTTCACTCTCAAGGGCTGAGATTTTAACTCAAGAACCTCAGTAAGAAGACTCAAAAATTTTGTTTAGGAAGTGTGTAAAGGGTGTATGTATATTGCAAGATAGAAAGGGAGAGTGTTTTACAAGTTTTGAGTACTTAGGAATTTTTTCTAACCTAAAAACATAAAGGATGGTCAAGTATTTATAGAAAAATAGCTTACTATCTCGGAAATAACTATATAAAGCCAGTTAGTGCATTGCATGCACATGGGGGGACAACTGGCAACAAATATCTATTCTGTCAAGAAACCTGGCCGGATGGCCGACCACCAATTTTTGGCCAGCTGGCCACTTGTCGGCTAGTAGGCCTATGGGTGGTCAGGTTTGGAAAAATGAGGCTTTGGCTCAAAGGAGGCGCAAGGTTCTAAGCTCTGGAGTTAGAAAACCGAAGCCGTTTTGTTGAGGAATTTGAACAATTGTACAGCGTAGTATTTCATCATTAAGCGTTTACCATGAGGCACCCGAGTCTTAAGGGCGGTTAAAAATGAGATGTCTACACACGCCCCGAAAATTTACACAATAAAGATTCACCAACTTCCATTGTTTAATGTAAATGTATGTAAGTCTCAATATTAACCTTGCCCTCAAATCTCCAATATTTGTATTCTTTAACCATCATGAGATTTACAAAAGATAATCCACATGCTAATATACATTCAACATCCCTAGTATATGAATCTATAGCATGTGGCATAATAAGTCAAGTGCAAATAAATGTCCTCAAGGGCTACAAGTTCTAAGGCTTAAACATGGTTACACAAAAATGATTTTCAAACCCATACATATAAAGCCCTTAGCTTGTCAAAAATAATTACAACAAAGAAAAGAGTCTTATGTTCTCAAAACATATTTTCATGACTCTAACTTGGCAGGATCACCACATCCTTTCCTACACAAAATCCTATAGGGGTGAGCATGAAGCCTAGTAGGAAAAATCTTCACAAAGTATATACATTTTATACAATTTCGTAGGATGAATGCATATGCCATGGCCATGTTCAAAAACATATATCTCTACCTTTCAAAACTTTTGTGCAAAATGAAATCATGAGAATTTAACAATTTAATAATTCCAATGTAGTTCAAAGGGGCGTTAAATGCGACTCACGTAATCCCTAAGTTTGTATCTGCAAGTAGGCATAACAAGCACTACCAATCTTCACTTTACCGGTAGCTAATTGGAAGGCACGTGGTACCTTCTCCATACGTGTTTTCGCTCTTTCACCATGGACACTCAGGCCAACTTAACCAATACCAACTGCACACCCTACCAACGTATTTACCCCAAAACAAATCAATAAGATCTTGTTTCACAAAACAATTTCCTTTCTCAAAGCAATACTTTTTCCAATGCAATATTCAAAAATCAATTACGCCAATGATAAAATGGAATGGCAATGCAAATGTCCAATGCAATAATATGGTTCCATTTAAATAACTCAACAATGCCATTTCGAAAGGTGATGATAATTAAATAAAGTGCAAATACAATATATTTCTATATCAATGCCTTGAAATTTCTCAATTTCTCAACTCATTCACACAATCCTCCATTGTGATCAAATATCCACATATATTACCAATTTAACATCATAGTATACTTTCCAAGAGATAATATAACAATATCAACATTTATGTATTCCCCACATGCTAAACATCATTTTTAGCATCAAGTCTTTCCGCAATAACAACAAGCTCAAGCTTCCCAATTCTACAATTTCTCATTTCTTCATAAAATATCTTCATTTAATACAACTATAGAATTTCCTCCATCATTTTCTTACATGGAAAATTATCAATTATCAATTTCACAATATCCAACTTTTTTTCAAAATTCTAGGGTTTTCACCAAAATAAGGTTTTTGTTTCATTTTTCGAAAATATTTTTCTAAAATAACACCCATACCCTAGAACATACTCATATTCTCATAAGTTTTTGGGAAAAATAGATGAAATCCACCTCTAACATCATCTAGGGGTTCAACAACCCGAAATCATAACTCACAACATGATGAAATACTCAAAACATGTATAAACTTGCATATATATATATATATATATAACTCAAAGATTATCCTACCTCAAGCTTGGGAGATGAAGAGGAAGAAAACCCTAGAAATGAACATTGGCAAAAACACAATCCAATTAGTTATAAACGTAGCCCTCGTCGCCCTCTTCGATTTGGTTTAAGAAGCCCCCTCAAACTCTTAAAGATTGGAGCCAAATCTTAAAGAGAAGTTGGATTTGGGTGTGTTTTTAGAGAGAAGGGAGAGAATAGATGAATATATGTATATATATATATATATAGAGAGAGAGAGAGAGAAAGAGAACAAAATCTGTGCAAAAAAACACTTTTAGCATCTGTTTTAAGGAAAAGAGCACGGATTTTGAGGTAGACACACCGAAATCTGCCCAAGCAATTTCAATTTTGCATGAGCAGAATTCCTAATCCGCATAAGCGGAAAAATTTGCCTTAAGGGTAGATTGCTCCAGAAAGCTATCTAGAAAAATCACCCAAAATCCGCTTGAGTGGTTTTCTGCCCCAAAAACGCTGAAAAGTTTGAAAAACCCTATGAGGATCCACTCAAGTGGTTTTCAATTCCGACGAGTGGTTTTGCCTAGAACTCAAAAAATGATTTTGCAAACCAAGGCAAGTTCCAATGCCCAAAACTCAAAGTTTACAACCAGAAAAAGTTACGAAAGGCTTAGTAGGAGTAGAAAGGGAATCTCAACGACCCGATACGGTAAACCAAACATCAAAACAAAAGCATACTACCCTACTACATAATACTATTCAAGCCCTAAAATCTGGGACATCACAGGAGTGCTAATTATTTAACTAATGATTGAGTCTCATTTTCATAGTTGTACAACGTTTAGTGCGTGTTGCGGGTTATCTTTTTATTGATATTTTTACTTCCACCGTAAATTTTAAAAAATAAAATAAAATTTTATCCTTTTAGATTTTACTCGACTAGATAAATTGAAAAATAAAAATAAAACTAAAAAATTTGTGAAGAAAGTCCAAACAATATATAAATTTACTCTTTTTCATTTTTAGTAAATTTTTTTATTTTATATATACATATATATATATATATATATATATATATTTTAGAGTTAATAGGAGAACTTACCAATAAGTCTCATATACAAAGTTCAAAACCCATCTAATTCCAAAACAAAACACTTGCACCAATTAGCCTTATATATTTTTAATTGTTACTAAAAAATCCTTTTTTTTTTTTTTTTAAATTGCAAACGCTGCTACATCCCACTAGTCACCGGAGAGTTGCCGAAATGTTCAACATCACTAGGAAGTCACCGGAGTATCGTCGGAAGTTCACCAGAGTGTTCTAAACGTCAATGGAAGTTGCCGAAATGTCCGAAATATTCGTTAGACATTAAGAACATCGTTGGAGACTCACCAAAATATCCAAAATATTACTATAAAAAAAATAAACCGAGAAATTAGAGCAAAAAAATATAGCAAAATGTGCTAAATATTGATAAACTAAAATGAAAAAAAAATGCAACGACAAAAAAAAAAAACAGCAACAATGGGAAAAAAAATTTATTTTTCAATTTTTGTAGGGTTTAAGCAAATAATCTCCGATATTGATCAAACTGAAAGGTAAGCTTTCAAACTGTAAAATGTTAAAGTTTCAAAAAAAAAATCTATTAAACATTTATCCTTATTAATCAAACTGAAATACATGTTATGAAACTGCAAAATTTTACAGTTCTAAAGAATGCTATGAAACTATAAAATTTTGTAATTTTAAACCATGATTCATCCCAGCATCAAAAAAAATTGAAACTAGAAAATTTTATAGTTTTCACCGCCTGTAACTAAAACTTGAAAACAACTTGTTCAAAACTTGAAAATTTTCTGCATTAAAATAGGAAAAGAGAAGTGTATAGCAGAAAAAATGTATAAAAATTAAAAGATCGAATGAGAGAGGTAGATATAGAGAGGGTGTAACGCCCCAAAAATGCATACACTTGAAATATAATAATAACCATGGCTCTTAAGTGATACCGAAAACATCCCCAACACATTCCATTACATAATCTCAATGTTTATACAAGAATAATCTCACATGCGGTTATACATTCAATGAATCCTAGTACATGAATCTACAGCATGTAGAATCATTCAATCAAAATAAGTAAATGCCCTCAAGGGCTTACAAGTTCCAAAGCTTAAGGCCGGTTACACAAAAATGGTCTCTCAGACTCATACATGAATAGCCCTTGGCTTAAAAAAATTTCAATCACAACAAAAAGAGCCTTGTGCTCTCAATACATATTTACAAGCCCTAGTTTGGCGGGTTTACCACGTCCTTTCCTGCACCAAAATCCCATAAGGGTGAGCATAAAGCCCAGTAGAAAAATCTTAACAAAGTATATACATTTATGCAAGATTCCCAAATTGAAATGCACATGCCATGCTATGCCTTAGAAAAAGATTTCGTTTACATCTTTTGAAAAACCACCATGCACAATGATAACTCAAAATCTCTAAAATTCAGAAATTTACAATTTAATTCAATGGGGCGGTAAATACGACTCAGGTAATCCCTAGGTTGGTGTCTGCAAGTAGGCTTAACTAGCACTACCAAAAACCCCACTTTACCGGTTGCTAACAGGAAGGGAAGTGGTACCTCCTCCACGCATGTTTTCAGTCTTTCACTCCAGACACTCAGGCCAACTTAATCCATTTCATCTACACCTCCTATCCGGACTTACCAACATATTTACCCCAAAACATTTCAATCATTCCCATTTCAAACATATTCTTTTCTCAATGTAAACTTTTCCAAACTCAAATTCAAAATGTATAATTATCAATTGAAAGAGGATGTAATGCAATAATTAAACAATGCCTCATGTTTAGTTCAATCTATCAACACATAGTAACCTTTCCACATCTTGTGCAATTCTCAACATTTTAGTCATTTCAAGACCACATGCAATGTTTTTGAACATCAACTTCCCAAAATCACAATTCTCATATTTCATGGAACTCAACAATGTGCCAAATCATAACCACATATATATATATATATATATGCATTCAACAACAAACTCAAGCCTGGTCTCCAAATCCTTGCACATCAAGAAGTTGTCATATTTGCAAACAACAATATAAAATTTTCACTCACTCCTTCATTTAACTGAAGAAAATCCATAAATCCCCAATATTTTTCCAAAACCCCCAATTTCTAGGTTTTTCACAAAAACCCAACATTCCCTCATCCCTTAGCAAAACCTCACTAGAAACATCATTTTCAAGCCAATGTGGTTCAACCTTTCAAGAGAATCTTTAAAAAAAGAACAAAAGATGGATTTCTATAGCAAAGTCATCAATTTTTTGAGCCAAAAACAAAATTCTAAATAATCTATGAAGAACTCTCAAAATCAACCAAAGACTTGCAAAAACATATGTATAACTCTAAGAAATTCTCTACCTCAAGCTTGACGAAGAGATTTGATGAAACCCTAGAATCAAAAATTGTAGAAATTCGATCTCCGCCGTACAAAGTGAAGTTCTTGCTTTGTTCTCCAAAACTTGTGAGAGATGATGGATCTAGACCCAATGGATTGTAAGAAATCAAGGGTTTTAGTGTTTGATGAGAGTTTTTAGAGAGAAGGATGAGCAAAAGTGTTTTTAGAGTGAGAAGGAAGGGTTAAAAAGTGATACACACTCAACCAAAAAGAGAAAAAAAAAAAAAAATAGAGTTTTCGGACTCAGCCCGTCCTGCACATGCGGCACTTGCCTCCGCACATGCGGAGCCTGCTTCCCGTACATGGGGATTGTACTCCGGAAACTGTTTTTTTGTTTAGATTTAGCCAGAGTTGATATAGATCTATTCAGATCTGATGTAGATCTATTCATCTTCTTCAGTGAAAACATATCTTCTTCACCATCGATGAGGATGAAGTAAGAAGTCAGCGGTCAGTGGTTGTTGGTGAACCCCAATTGATGGTAGTTGTCGGTCGCCTGTCGCCAGTGACTATATATTAAAAAGAGAAAGAGAAAGAGAAAGAGAAGAAGCAAGATGTGATTGCCCATCGACAATTGCCGAAAATCAAAAAGAGGAAGAGGCAGAGAAGAACAAAGGCTGAGAAGAAGAACGACGTTATAGGACTTTTGAGTCTAAACAACAGGTTGTGAGACTAAATAGGTCACACATTTTTCAAAGAGGACTTCTTGATAATTTGCCTAAGTTAAAAAATGTTGACATAATTTTGAATAAAAATCACTAAAAACACTATATATATATATATATATATATATGTGTATATGTGACTTTTATAATTGTATGTTGTTAGAAATTGGGCGCCCATGTGGCATGACCCTTAGAACCTTTTGAACCTCATCCAAATGGGTTTTGAATTTGAATTCAAACCTATTTGGATGAGCCACTCAGGATATATATCTATCATATCATGATATGGATAGATGATATAGATATCAGATATTATCTCATTTAACCAATGGATAAATGAGATAAATATAATATATATCTGATATATGGTTATGGGTAACCAAGAGAAACAACGTTGAGTCTGTTTTCTACCCATAAACTGACTCTCTCCCAAGAAACAACGATCAAGTCAATTGCACTGTGGTTTGTGTGGGTGATATTCACCATTGTAATATCACCCCACTGCTGGGATTGATTTATCAGACTCTGGAAGCACGTGATTTATCCACGAGGTTCTATCATCGAAAGGTATGATATGATTATTTTATCCGCTGCATAATTGTTTGTTTTTATTTACATTGGTATCAGAGCCATTGATGGATATTTTCGTGTTTCTATTTTTACATGCGTATATATACATGTATATGCATGAATATTAATGGAGGAGGAAGATGAAGTGCACGGTTTTCTTTTTTGCATTTTAACTCCATTTAGATTGAGAGAGTGATATATCTCAATTTTATGTTGCTTAAATGTTATTTTTTATGCCATAAATGTTTTTATTGTGAAAAATGGAGTCCGTCAGTACAAAAATCGGACCGGAAAACACCCGGGAAGGCGGCGCGTGTGATTCACGCGCTGTATGACGCCGAGCAGCATCCCCACGCGCCACCACGCGCCTCCACGCGCTGAGCGCGTTAGGCACGCGCCCCCCACGCGCCACACGCGCGATCTGTCAGCTTCCTTCCACACGCGCGCGTTAGCCGCGCCGCTTCCAGCCGCGCCACAGGTGCGACACACGCGCGCCATGCGCCGCGCCGCGCCGACTCGCGCCGAGTTGCGCTGAGCCGCGAGCCGAGCCGTTTTTCCCCCTGGCTTGGCTCTAAGGCTCTGTTTGTTTGTTTTTTAATTCTGATTTGCGTTAATTGGCCATAATTTATTCGTTATAGCTTTGTTTTAAGCATGGTTGGTACCCTTAGACTCAGAATTAATTTTTCTACATTCTGTAAAATTTTGAAAATTTTACGAAAATAAAAAATATTTATTCTGTGTTAATAATTCATTTTTTATGCTTTAAAATGATGCTGGTATTGCATAAATAATTTTATGGGGTTGAAATTTTTATTGTGGACTTCTGAAATGTTTTAATATCTACTGGTAATATTGTCTCATTTTATCAGTTTCTGGATTTTTTATTTCTAATTTTATGTGTATTTATTAGTCATTTAAAATTCCAGAATATTTCAGAAAAATTTCAGAATATTTCAGAACAATGTACACTTTAATTATGGCATAATCTGAATATTGAATACAGCATATTTTTTTTTGGATTTGTAATATGTTGAAATTAGAAGAGCATGATTATTTATTTATTTATTAGAATTCCATTATTAAATAAATATAGCATGAGTTATTTGTAGATTTACATTAAAATGCTATTGTATGGAATTTATCATACTTTGTATATGCCATAGTCAGTGGGAGGTTATTCGGTTGAGAGAAATCTTTGTAGATTAACTCCCGAAAACCAATATTTTGCGCATAAATTAAACTAAATTTTGGATAATTGTCACTTGTGGCGCAAGAGATGATTACGAGCATAGCGGATTTTCGATCTTGCGACTTGTGTAATATTGTCACTATTTAATTTAGATTTTTGCGGCAAAATTATATTATGCTAATCAAATTAATCCCAATGCGAATTTCTCTCTAAATTGATTTAGCTTATGGAAGTTAATTTGGTTGACCTAAACTTAGTAGAGATGTTCAAATGTGAACAAACTAATCCCATTCTTTAGATGAGCAAAAGTCTTGGAGACTTTAGGTCAAATCTTAATTGAGCCAAAGTAAGGAAACATGACTCAAAGTCGCTGTGTTTTTTGTTGCCTTGTTTGGCACAATAAAAACTAATGTGTGCGCTATAGTTAGCGGCACGCTACATAGTTTTGGTTGGCGAGTTTTGGAGTTATGAAATTAGTAAGCCCTCAATAGATCTGTATATGATCTTGACTAATGAGCTGCGCGGATTGACTTTGTAATTTGACTTGTAAATAATGTTACATCATTGGATGAAGTAACATTCAAGAGTCACGTCATCCAAGAAATGCGAGCTTAAATAAATTAGTCATTAAGTGTAAGACGAGTAGCCAGTATGAGCAGTGTTTTGCTCTCTACCCAATTATTGGGAGTGGATTGAGCGAAATTTCATGCACTATAATAGTGTGCGTTGAAATATCACGTGAAGTTAAAAGATTAGCGCTTAGAAGCTGCAAAATCTATTAACACTGAGTGAAAAGATTAGCACTTAGTGGCTGCAAAATCTATTAGCATTGCCAACTTGTCTAAGTGTGGACACTTACTGTTTCCACACTTGAGTGTGAAACATGGATGAGGTGCTTCTTTGTGTGATTCCTTTACTAGGCTAACGTTTTGAATAACATTTACCACTAAGCGCAAACGTTGCAGCATAGTAATGAAAAGGTTAAGGCTGACAAGGTTGTTATGACTCTAAGAATTTAACGCATCGCTTGTAAGAGCATTGTGTTGAATTAGACTCTTTAGCCTAATTCGCGCTTAAGTTACTTCAGGAGCTATCATAGTTGATAGCTTATTCTCTCCTTCTTGTGGATAGTAGAATTAATTACAAGTAACTATGAAGCGAGAAATAGAGATGGCAACAGGAGTATCGTCATCTTTCAACTAGATGTATTAAAGTGTATGGAGAATAAAATTGACTTGAAGATGCAGGGGATTAGCACTTACTAGTTAAATTTGCGACTTAGGCGCAGTTGATATCTCCATGACATCCTTTTTATGATCTAGTGAATATGACTTAGTCGTGAGTCATTACCTAGTTGGGCCTAAACCTTTAAAACTTGTCTTCGAGAACTCACACATTAAGATGATTGGAATTAGTTTATGACATTGGTCATGAACCAGTGGCTTATTATACTTAATCACATTAATGAGATGATGACACGATGGTTTGAGTAGGCCTTCTCGGGCCCACTCGCTTATGACATCCTGCTCTCATGTGAATGTGTAACTTTGTTCGCAATGGGTGCGCACAAGTAAGTAGGAAAGCCGCAGAAGGTCATTTGTTTTGGCGCATTTAGTCCACTATGATATTTTGTGACTAGATATGTGTGAGGGTATGATAGCTAAGCCTCAATCTCGACACATTTATAGATTACGATACGCATCTGAGTCAAGACTATTTGATCTCCCATAAGTCAAAAATTTTTGAGATGATTTTTGACATTGCACATATAAGGTCGAGATCAATTAGATAAGAGTTTTTTGTGCTTTTAGTTTTGACCAAGGTGGCGAGTATCTATTTGAGTTATTTTTTCAGAAAAACTCTGTGAAGAGAGATGGATGCTTAGAACATTGATTATTCCTAGTACTCAACAACACACTGGTGTAGTAGAGATAAGGAATTAAATATTGTTAATGTTAGGTGGATAATGGCGCAAAATGTTTCCCAATTGGGAATTGCACTAGTTTGTTGCCTATATCCCTAACTAAGTGCCCTCCATATCAGATTTTACACTCCATTTTGAGTAATGGGTTAGCAGAGAGCCATCTATGGGCGATCTGTAACCATTAAACAACTTATCTTTATTCTACTTCTCATAAGATTGCGAAGTTAAGACCTAGGGTTCTATAGCGCATTATTGTATGCTGTCTTGTAAACACAAAGGGTCGTGTGGCGCATTATTGTATGCGGTCATGCAAACCCTCCGGGTCATGTGCATATAGGTAAGCATCTTTGTGGTAGTGTAACTAAGTCACATAAAGTTTTATTAGTAAAGGTGACGTGAATAGAGTTTTCGGAACTCTATAAGATGGAGAATTCCAAGCAGAGCGCTCTATGTAGCCTAGTTGAGAATGGAAAGAAATTTCCAATATCCTAGGGACAGTGGGAGCGATGTGCCTACTAATGGATTACTCCATTAGAGAAGAATACTCTACATTCTTAGTTGCGTGGTAGCAAATGTGAAAATTTTCCACGTCATCACTGGGTGATTGAGAGGGAAACATTCATGATTGCTCCGCAAGATGATAAAGAGCCTAGGATAATGCCTAAGGCTCTAGTCCCCTATTTTTTGAAAGTGGATCAATGTTGCGCAGTTTAAGACAAAGTCTTTGAGGATTAACCATTTTTTATAATTTGGTTGACTTTCTATTATGACGCAAAACTGTTATAAAGTTATGCGTAATTTGGATAGTCATTGTTGAGGCATAAGGCTCGCTAGATACCGAATGGTCGCACCATTGAGGAAAGTGTAGACCATGAGAAGACTTCCTCCTGGGGAGTGAGGTTATTTTGACTTAGGCTATAATTGACATAAGTTCGGAACATTGATTTGTGGACATTGTGACCTGATTTCTCATTAGAGAATTGGATAAGTAGATCCGTAGGGATTTACCTTCTGCTTTTATGGTGAAAAGTTAGGAGCGCAAAAAGGTTGCTGGTTCCAATAAATCTTTTACAGCCTAAAGCAGTTATCCAAACAGTGGTTCTTAGATTTCGTCAAGCCATGATAGGGCAACGATGATCAATGAAGACCACTGAGGCATGATCAATGGTCCAAAAGAAGTCTTTCCTTACTTAGTCATTATGAGCCAGGAATTTATAAGGTTGTCGCCACCTAGGGTGGGCAGTCCTCTATTTTAGATATGATGGACATGGGTGATGTAATTTATATGCTCGGATGTACGATCCTTAGGGATTGTTTTAGGAAAATTCTCGGTCTGTCTTCGATGACTTACATAGAGAATATCTTAGAATGATTCTAGATGCAAAATTGCAAATCCATTGACTTACCTATCGGTAAAAGCCAGAGCCTTAGCTATTGAGTGAATCCTCAGATTATCTTTGGGAGAAACAGATGACCTATATTCCTTGATCTTTTCTTTGTTGTGGGAGCCTAAAGTACGCTATGTGGGCGTATTCGGCATGATAAGTGTTATCTTTGATAAATGGTTAACTGAGTTGTTCAGACTTTGACCTTGCTCATTAGACTGTGGATAAAATGCTTTATTAGAAGCATATTAATTTGCTCATTGTAAAATTCAATGCGCTGGTTGGGCGCATCTGCGCTAGTTGGGCGCATTAAGAATGAACGCAAATTGGTCACCAAAAATATCTTTAGAGAGGTTATTGCGCAAGAGGTAGTGATCTTAAATCATTTCATGTGAGGCGCACATGGTGGATTCCGTTGTATATACTTATCGCAAGAGGTGCTGATATGGCTTATGTTTGGAATCCATAATTGCGCAAGCTGTGGTCATTTTTTTTAAATCGATCACTTATTTTGAGATGATGGGATGTTGACACTATTATGGTTTGTGTCATAATGATTAGCAGATGATGATGTCAGCAGGCAAGATTGGCTCACTCACACGAGCAATCGCCCTTGGCGCTTGGGAGCGAGCAAGGATGAGACTGGTGGTTTATTTTATTCGGAGCCAAGAGAGGCTTAAATCATCCACTATGTATGTCGCCTTGGTTATAACCAAGATGAGGTCGTGTTAAGGACCAAACATGGATGTTAGTACCCACTTTCCATGTTGTGCCTGTTATGATTAGCCAGATGCGAGATCTCATTTGGCGCCTAGAAGGCGAGCAAATAGAGAATTCGGGTTAGGCGCTAGAAAGCGACTAGACTAATATCTGTACGGTGTATCGAGTATGACGTCACTCTTTATGGAAGAGTTACTCCACCGTAACATGTATTCATACTATATGTGCTTAGCGACCGAGTAATGAGGTGAGAGAATGGATCCCTGCTTCCTCACCGTGTGAGTCTTACGAGTCATTATTGATATGACTTTCATTTATATACCCTTTTGTGACTTTTGACTATGTCATAAGGTAAGGGGTTGATGTTCTGCTACTTTGGTATGTTGCCTGCGGTCATGTATGATTCGGCCTTAAGGGACATCACTGGGAAAGCGGTCAATCCTAAACTAAATGGCATGAGGGCAAAGGGAAGATCATCTAGTATTACACCACTGTTGTATATTCACTGCCGGCAACTCACATCGCTCTGTATGAGAGGCGAATTGAGTGTGAATATATTGCAAGAATTAAGAGGGTCAAACATGCTCTTTTTGAGGGATTAGAGATGTTTTTTGGACCGGTGTAATTAGATGGGTCTGGGGTATATGAGACACTATTTCTATTCTTTTTGGGTTGATGTCTCTATGCTGGCTCATTTTGAGTTGTTACCCAATCTTCACTGTATTTAAAAGATTTAATTCTATTGTGTACACAACAACAATTAGAATTTAAAGAAATAAAGAAAAGGAGAGAATTTGTTTGATTACAAAAATCAAACTCGAAATAAAAATAAATAAATAAAAACAGATTTTATTTTGTTACCAAAACAAAATTAAAATCTGATTTAAATAAACAAATAAAACAGAATAATAAATTAAACAACTTACTTGATTAATTTCTTCGAATTATTTTTCTGATCAAGTCCAGTGTTTGACACTGTGTCCTTAAGACAGATTCGTCCTCTCCACGGTGCTTTCAGAATGTGGACGTCTATCTCCCAGGATAAAATGATCTACTACAAACAATAGCAGCACTACAAATTGTTTGCCTTACGAACACACTAAGTGTTTATACTCTCTCTGACAAGAAAATAATGCAGCAAAATGAAGAGGAAGTTTGCAGAATTATGAAGGACGAAAATTAGAGTTTCAAAATCCAAATGAGGGTGGTCCTATTTATAGATGTGAAGGTGGCTCTTGGTTTTGAATTGAACAGGTATCATACCTGTTGGGTTTTGAATTCAAACAGATTTGAATTAATTCAAACAGATAGTAAAACGGGAAGGGCCCTGTTTGGGTGTGCATTAATTCCAAAACAGTTTATTTCTGTTTGAAAACGGGAAGGGCTCTGTTTGGATGTACACTAATTCCAAAACAGTTTATTTCTGTTTGAAAACGGGAAGGGCCCTGTTTGGATGTACAAAAAATCCAAACCAATTTAATTTGAATTCTGGATTTTATTTTAATAAAAAATAAAATTAAATTCAAAAGTTTTTGGCCCAAAAAGATTAGAAGCCCAACCCAACCACACACCACGCACCCGCGCCCAAGCCCAGGCCCAGCCCGCCCGCCCGACCGACCGGACGGACGGCGGCGGCGGCGCGCGCGCGTGTGGTGATTTTTGGGTCCAATGGGTCTAGCCCATTTTGCCCATAACCTCTCCCTCTAAAACACTTGGGTACCCCTTGGGGCACACCCCAAGTATCACACCCTAAGCCTTATAAACCCTTTCAAAACCTCCCACCAAATCAATGTGGGACAAGCCAATTTACAACCTTAAGAAATTTCCACCAAAACTCCATTTCTATGGAGCACACTTTGGCTTCAATTTCCCATTCACTCGGTAATGGTTTTGAGCAACCAAATATACCACGTGAATCACAACGCGGCATAGAACGCGTTACCACTTTGACCCGAGTAAATCGACACTCGGGGCCCACCTAAAAAATAGACCGAACTTAGGAAAAAATTCTGGTTTTATCCAGAATTTTATAACCATTTCCAACAATCCCCCACATGAATGGAATTTGATGACAACGGAAATGCAACAATATGCAGATTTATCGAAAGAGTATAAGTCGAAAATATCTTGCATCAGGATAGGTAGTTTTCGGCCTTGAACCTTCCCTAGTGATAACCTATCGGACTTACTGGCTAACCAATGGACGCGATGCCTTGAATTGTTCAGCCGTTTGTGTAAGCCAAGACAATAGATTTCACACAAAATATCTTCTAACACATCGTGGTTCTCACTGTTGTGTTCATTTTGGCCTTGAACGCACCTGGTTTTCATGAGTATTTCTAGAGAATGTAGCCTTCTTCATTCTCATAGAACCGGCCCCAGTTCAACACTCATATAGGTGATTCTTATTGTGAGTATCTCCTTATACTCGTCTTGATTTTATGTCTTAATCAAGATATAAGTAATCATTAAAAGCTAAGCTTATCCTTATACCCCTGCAGACAACATATGTTGCAGATATCACTCTCACCATAGGAATGGGTAGGAACTTTAATCCCTTGGTGATTTCTGGCGAGTCATACATAACTTAGTTGTCCCTTTGAACTTAGTTCTTGGGATCTCCAGTCATATAAGTAGGGTTACCATTATGACGACTCTTATGTAATAGGCTTTAATCCCATCCCCTTTGATGAACTATACACTAGCTCTTTTGTCAAACCTTTTGTTAACGGATCCGCAATATTCTCTTTAGATTTTATATAATCTATTGAGATTATTCCGTTTGACAACAATTGCCTTACGGTATTATGTCGACGACGTATATGTCGTGACTTACCGTTATACATGTGATTCTGTGCCCTGCCCATTGCAGATTGACTATCACAATGAATGCAAATAGCTGGCACAGGTTTTGGCCACATTGGAATGTCTTCTAAGAAGTGACGAAGCCATTCTGCTTCTTCACCTGCTTTGTCTAAAGCAATGAACTCGGATTCCATTGTGGATCGTGCGATGCAAGTTTGTTTCGTGGACTTCCAAGAAACAGCAGCGCCTCCAAGAGTAAAGACATATCCACTAGTGGATTTTGAATCTTTAGTATCCGATATCCAATTGGCATCACAATAACCTTCGAGTACTGCTGGATATCGAGTAAAGTTCAAACCATGATCACGAGTAAATCTTAGATATCTAAGAACTCGAATGATCGCTTTCCAATGGTCTTCTCCAGGGTTACTAGTGTACCTACTCAATTTACTTATAGCATAAGCTATATCAGGACGAGTACAATTCATTAGGTACATTAGGCTTCCAATGATTTGGGAGTATTTTAACTGAGACACTGCATCACCTTTATTTTTCGATAAATAAAGACTGATGTCTATAGGTGTTCTAGCTAAATTCAAATCATCCTTGATAAATTTATCAAGAATTTTCTCAATATAATGAGATTGAGATAATGCATATCCGTCAGATGTTTTAGTAATTTTCATTCCTAATATAACATCTGCGACCCCCATATCTTTCATATCAAATCTTTTGTTAAGCATCTGCTTAGTTGATTTGATCATGTTTTGACTGCTTCCAATGATAAGCATGTCATCCACATAAAGACAAACTATGACATATCCTTGGTCAGTGTTTTTAACATAGACGCATTTGTCACATTCGTTTATCTTAAACCCATTAGTAAGCATTGCATGATCAAATTTTTCATGCCATTGCTTAGGTGCTTGTTTTAATCCATAAAGGGATTTTACAAGTCGACAAACTTTCTTTCCTTGCCCTGATACTACAAACCCTTCGGGTTGTACCATATAGATCTCTTCATTTAGATCACCGTTTAAGAAAGCTGTCTTAACATCCATTTGATGTATTTCTAAATTAAACAACGCTGCTATAGAAATAAGCATGCGAATGGATGTTATTCTTGTCATAGGGGAATATGTGTCAAAATAATCCAGACCTTCCTTTTGTCTGTAACCTTTAACAACAAGTCTTGCTTTATACTTGTCAATTGAACCATCTGCTTTCATTTTTCTCTTGAATATCCATTCATATCCAAGAGGTTTAGAACCTGGTGGAAGATCCACCAATTCCCAAGTATGATTTTGCATAATGGATTCAATTTCATTATTAACAGCCTCTTTCCACAAAGGTGCTTCAGGACCTGTCATTGCTGCCTTAAAGCTTTGAGGTTCATTTTCTAACAAGTATGTCAGAAAATCTGGACCAAAGGATTTTGATGTTCTTGCTCTTTTACTTCGTCTAGGTTCATCATTAGTTGAATCCTGTTGGTCAAGACTATTATTAGTCTCTTGTATTTGATTGTCATTAGTCTCTTGACTTTGTGTACAATCATAAGTTCTTTTCTGTGAACTTAATTCCTGTCCTTTCTTGTAAGGAAAGACATGTTCAAAAAACACAGCATTCCTTGACTCTATAATAGTGTTCACATTTATATCAGGTATTTCTGATTTATAAGTCAGAAACCGATATGCACTACTATTCTGAGCATAACCAATAAACACACAGTCTATTGTTTTTGGTCCAATTTTAGTCTTTTTAGGAACAGGTACTTCAACTTTTGCCAAACACCCCCACACTTTTAAGTATTTGTAGGAAGGTGGTCGACCTTTCCACAATTCATAAGGAATGCTTTTGGTTTTCTTGTGGGGTATTCTATTAAGAACATAATTAGCAGACAATATTGCTTCCCCCCACAAGTTCTGTGGTAAGCCTGAACTTAGTAACATGGCATTCATCATTTCTTTTAGAGTTCTATTCTTCCTTTCAGCAATTCCATTTTGCTGTGGAGAATAAGGGGCTGTAGTTTGGTGAATAATGCTATGTTGTGCACAAAATTCATTTAAAGGTGCATCATATTCACCACCCATATCACTTCTAATATAAATCAATGAATTTTAAAACAAATTCAAGAAAAAACCAAAATAATTATGACTACTCAAGTCAGAATTAATGTTTTGACAAAATCATATCCTCATAAAAAATTTTGCCTAAGAATCAAACATAAAAAATTTTGCCTAAGAATCAAACAATTCAAAACCCATTTGATTGTATACATTCTTGCAACTTAATAACAAATAAATGTCACTGTCATAAAAATATTGTGACAGAAGAAAATTAAATTATCTCAACTAATGCAAGAGATACACCCCCATATTAATAAAACGGTTCATGGTTTAACAAATTCTACTACGCAAGTAAAATAATTATTAATGACATCTCATGTCACATAATTCAATAATAAAATAAAAATCAACATAAAAGATTTCTTAAATTTACTTTCCAATTAAATGGAACGATATAATTACATACATCTTCATGTTTAAATTTCTCTGGTGTTTTAAACACCCATTCAAAATTGATTAGAAATATTCAAATTAACCTGCTTATGTCCAAAATCGACATAACAATTTATCATTTCAAATCACTTGAAATTATTGTTAAGAAATAACATGAATTGATATCATACATGCATATCAAACGCATCAACTAAAAATAATGAATTTAACAAAATAAATTAATCATGCACGATCCCATCACTTGCATCATGAAATAAAAGGATTTTCAACTCATAAATAAAATCCAACGCATTTATACTTTAAACTTCAAAATTACAAAGCATACCTTCATTTAACAAGTTTGATTTGTACATAAATAAATAAATTAAATATGCATTAAAATGTTCTTGTGAATATATATATATATATATATATATATATTTTCCGACTCAAGTGCAGAAACAATTCAAGACTATGAATCCACATTGTAATAAAATAAAATTAGTTTGTAAAACTAATATTTTTACTCTAGAAACAAATTCTTCCATGTATACTCACGATGAACTATGATAAAGTCAAAATAATTAACACCTTTTCACAAAGGGTTCAAAAATAAGTGGTCTACCAAATGAAACCATAAGTTACTTACAAAATTAACAGATTGTGACCGAGTCACAAAGTTACATGATTGATTAACAAAATTAATTTTCTAGTTACTAAAATCAGAAAATAAATTACAATACAAAATAATTTTATTTTCCTTGTTACTAAAACTAGTGAAATAAAATACCGAAATAATATCTGATCACAAAAATCAGAAAACCAAACCACAAATTAATTTTCTAGTTACTTAAACCAGAAAATAAATTACAACACAAATTAATTTTCTAGTTACTAAAACTAGAAAATAATTATTACAACAAAATAATTTTATTTTCCTTGTTACTAAAACTAGAAAAATAAAATATAACAAGAATTTTCTGTAATACCAAATAATATTCTGAATTGTTAATGACACCAGTATCGTACTACTAGTAGTTGTCAAAGAAAAGAGACAGTATATTACTACTATCTGTCAAATAGCATAAATCACTATTTGTTTTTCCAACCAGAATATTAATTTGAAAACACAAAAAATTAAATACAATGAAGATACCCAAAAACGGATTCTGTCTTAAGATTGTTACCCAATCTTCACTGTATTTAAAAGATTTAATTCTATTGTGTACACAACAACAATTAGAATTTAAAGAAATAAAGAAAAGGAGAGAATTTGTTTGATTACAAAAATCAAACTCGAAATAAAAATAAATAAATAAAAACAGATTTTATTTTGTTACCAAAACAAAATTAAAATCTGATTTAAATAAACAAATAAAACAGAATAATAAATTAAACAACTTACTTGATTAATTTCTTCGAATTATTTTTCTGATCAAGTCCAGTGTTTGACACTGTGTCCTTAAGACAGATTCGTCCTCTCCACGGTGCTTTCAGAATGTGGACGTCTATCTCCCAGGATAAAATGATCTACTACAAACAATAGCAGCACTACAAATTGTTTGCCTTACGAACACACTAAGTGTTTATACTCTCTCTGACAAGAAAATAATGCAGCAAAATGAAGAGGAAGTTTGCAGAATTATGAAGGACGAAAATTAGAGTTTCAAAATCCAAATGAGGGTGGTCCTATTTATAGATGTGAAGGTGGCTCTTGGTTTTGAATTGAACAGGTATCATACCTGTTGGGTTTTGAATTCAAACAGATTTGAATTAATTCAAACAGATAGTAAAACGGGAAGGGCCCTGTTTGGGTGTGCATTAATTCCAAAACAGTTTATTTCTGTTTGAAAACGGGAAGGGCTCTGTTTGGATGTACACTAATTCCAAAACAGTTTATTTCTGTTTGAAAACGGGAAGGGCCCTGTTTGGATGTACAAAAAATCCAAACCAATTTAATTTGAATTCTGGATTTTATTTTAATAAAAAATAAAATTAAATTCAAAAGTTTTTGGCCCAAAAAGATTAGAAGCCCAACCCAACCACACACCACGCACCCGCGCCCAAGCCCAGGCCCAGCCCGCCCGCCCGACCGACCGGACGGACGGCGGCGGCGGCGCGCGCGCGTGTGGTGATTTTTGGGTCCAATGGGTCTAGCCCATTTTGCCCATAACCTCTCCCTCTAAAACACTTGGGTACCCCTTGGGGCACACCCCAAGTATCACACCCTAAGCCTTATAAACCCTTTCAAAACCTCCCACCAAATCAATGTGGGACAAGCCAATTTACAACCTTAAGAAATTTCCACCAAAACTCCATTTCTATGGAGCACACTTTGGCTTCAATTTCCCATTCACTCGGTAATGGTTTTGAGCAACCAAATATACCACGTGAATCACAACGCGGCATAGAACGCGTTACCACTTTGACCCGAGTAAATCGACACTCGGGGCCCACCTAAAAAATAGACCGAACTTAGGAAAAAATTCTGGTTTTATCCAGAATTTTATAACCATTTCCAACATGAGTTTCTAGTATAGAGCTCCCACATGCAGGTGTTCTCAGCAGTCGCACGGTGCAGTGGCTAGTATGAGATTGTTTATTTTTAGGGAGATTGAGATTGAGACGTGGCAGTGTCATGCCAACTCATGTCCGAGTGGGAGATGTTAGAAATTGGGCGCCCATGTGGCATGACCCTTAGAACCTTTTGAACCTCATCCAAATGGGTTTTGAATTTGAATTCAAACCTATTTGGATGAGCCACTCAGGATATATATCTATCATATCATGATATGGATAGATGATATAGATATCAGATATTATCTCATTTAACCAATGGATAAATGAGATAAATATAATATATATCTGATATATGGTTATGGGTAACCAAGAGAAACAACGTTGAGTCTGTTTTCTACCCATAAACTGACTCTCTCCCAAGAAACAACGATCAAGTCAATTGCACTGTGGTTTGTGTGGGTGATATTCACCATTGTAATATCACCCCACTGCTGGGATTGATTTATCAGACTCTGGAAGCACGTGATTTATCCACGAGGTTCTATCATCGAAAGGTATGATATGATTATTTTATCCGCTGCATAATTGTTTGTTTTTATTTACATATGTCAAACAATCCCCTCACACACGAAGTTCATGATAGTCCAATAAATTGTTAATAACAACAAAAATAATGTTAAAAGAAAAATAAATAAAAATAAAATCTCAGTATGACTTTTACAAATCTCAAAATATTTATATATATATTAATACACTTTTTATACATATATCACCCCCCAACACACGCACACAAAAAACTCCCGTTAGCATTTTCCATCCTTCTCTAACAGAGCACCAAATTGAAAAGTTATTCGTTTGATTATTTTACAAGTGGAAATACTTTGGGAAAGTTGTTTAGGGGAAATAACAGCACAGCGTATAGAACATCAAAAACAATAAAATAAAATAAAATATGCAATTCTTTGTGTAGTAGGGTGTATTGTGGGCATGCAAGTTTGATTTGCATCCCCTCAATGCCTGTGTAATTTTTTTTGTGTAATTTTTTTTTTTTTTTTACATGTAATTCTCCCAATTGTTTATCAGTTGTAAGATTAAAAAAAAATATATATATATATATATATACACTATAAAATTATAAAAAAGCTTATAAATTCAATTATTAAAGTTAATAAGATTTTATCATTAATTTAAAATTTATTTTAAAACCTTTATACTGAATTGTATTTTCTTTAATAGTTTTTGGGATGACAATAACTCGTGGCTAAACCAAATTATCACAGGTGCACATTGTGGGCTGCAAATCAAATCAAGCAACATCTTCTGTCAACAAGTTTGTTTGTTTTTTTTTTTTTTTACCGCCGGAAATAATCTTTCAACAAGTTGAAGTGCTAGTGATTAGGATGGCTATAATGAAACCAAATTGTCCCACACACATTTGTCGGGGCGGCAAATCAAATCAAAGCCATATTCTTTTCAACCAAAAATTATTGAGCAATACCACATGTATTGCCTTAAAAATATCTTCAAAAAATCTATATAATAAAATAGGATGATTCTAAAAAAATGTTTAAGAGATACAATTAGTTAGAATAATTTGGATTGACCTAATTAAAGTTGAACCAGAATGTTTGATTCGAAATAAATTTTTCATCCAAACAATTGTTAATTTTTATTTTACACAATCCCATATCATGAAGGGGGGAGGAAAAAAAAAGTAAGTTGTTTCACTTATATAAAATGAATCTTACACTTCTATTTAATATTATAGTATTGTGCATGCTTCAGTTCAAGACGGTTTGATTGATTCACTGGTTTAACTGTGATTTTAGCTGTTGTATCAAAATACTAGCGTATGCCCATGAAGGCACGGTATAAATAATGTTATGATTAGAATATAATTGTAATCCTAATACTATTTAAATTTATTTTTTAATTTGATAAATTCACAAATTTATTATAAAATTTTGGAGTCCTCATAAAACTTCTCACGAAAACTCATTTTTGCTTATAGAATATATAACAAGATAAATAAATGTACGTGGCATACATACAATTTTTACGGGTATACATACAATAATGCTTTTTCTTATATAATTATATAAAAATTATATGTATGCACATAATGTCCTAATGTATTATGGGCATGCATACATTGTATTGAAATATGTGTAAAATATATTGAACAAAAAGAAAAAAATTGAAAAATAAAAAAATAGAGAAAAAAATAAAAATATGAAAAGAGGGAGGAAGGTGGGATCATGGAAGGATGGTTAAGAAAATGAAAAAGTAAGAGAGAAAAGAGGGAAAATAAAAAATGTACATGTAGGAGATTTTTTAAAAAATATATCTCAGCCATTGTTTAAAAATTTAAACAGATTTGAGCCATCTAAATGTCATAGTGGGACAAAAATATGTTGAAAAATCAAAAACCGTCATGCTTTATTATATAGATGTCGAAATTCATATGAAATCTAAATTTATAAAATCTATCATGTATTCAATATATTTAAAAATAATAATTAATTGTTCAAATTCATTTAATTTGTGGACTGTAAAATTCATTAATTTAATCTCCACAACACAGAGTAAAATTTGGATCTTAATTCTGGGATCGCAAACTTTCCATATAATATGAATAAAAAATAAGTGAACAAAAAGGAAAAAAAAAAATAGAGAGAAAAACAAAAATGGGAGAAAATAAAAAAATAAAAAGAAAAGAGAGAGGAAGGTAGGATCATGAGATTATAGAAGGATGGGTGAGAAAAAGAAAAAGTAAGAGAGAGAAGCGGGAAAATAGAAAATATACATATAGGAGATTTTTTGAAAAATATATATCAGCCTTTGTTTCATAAATTAAATAGATCTGAGCCGTTCAAATATCATAGTACGACAAATGTGTGTAGGACAAATTCAAAAACCGTCCTACTTTATTATATAGATGTCGAAATTCATATGAGATCTAAATTTATAAAGTCTATCATTTATTCAATATATTTAAAAATAATAATTAATTGATCAAATTCATTTAATTTGTGGACTGTAAAATTCATTAATCTCCACAACACAGAGTAAAATCTGGCTTTTAATTCTGGGATCGCAGACTTTTCCATATAATATGAATAAAAAATAAGTGAACAAAAAGGAGAAAATAAAAAAATAAAAAGAAAAGAGAGAGGAAGGTGGGATCATGAGATTATAGAAGGATGGGTGAGAAAAGAAAAAAGTAAGAGAGGGAAGCGGAAAAATAGAAAATTTACATGTAGGATATTTTTTAAAAAATATATCTCAACCGTTATTTTGTAAATTGAACAATTTGAGCCATTCAAATATCCTAGTAGAACAAATGTGTGTAGGACAAATTCAAAAACCGCCATGCTTTATTATATAGATGTTAAAGATTCATATGAGATATAAATTTATGAAGTCTATCATGTATTCAATATATTTAAAAATAATAATTAATTGTTCAAATTAATTTAATTTATGTACTGTAAAATTCATTAATTTAATCTCCGCTATACATAGTAAAATCTGGCTCCTAATTTTGGGATCGCAAACTTTTTCATATAATATGAATAAAAAATAAGTTAACAAAAAAGAGAAAATAAAAAAATAAAAAAACAAAAAACAAATAGAGAGAAAAATAAAAATGAGAGAGAATAAAAAAAATAAAAAGAAAAGAAAGAGGAAGGTGGGATCATGGGATCATAGAAGGATGGATGAGAAAAGAAAAAAGTAAGAGAGAGAAGTGGGAAAATAGAAAATGTACATGTACGATATTTTTTGAAAATATATCTCAGCCGTTGTTTTATAAATTGAATAGATCTGAGCCGTTCAAATGTCCTAGTAGGACAAATGTGTGTATGATAAATTGAAAAACTATCCTGCTTTATTATGTAGATGTTGAATATTCATATAAGATCTAAATTTATGAAAGCTATTATGTATTCAATATATTTCAAAATAATAATTAATTGTTCAAATTCATTTAATTTGTGGACTGTAAAATTCATTAATTTAATCTCCACTACACAGAGTAAAATCTGGCTCCTAATTCTGGGATCACAGACTTTTCTGTATAATATGAATAAAAATAAGTGAATGAAAAAGAAAAATAAAAAAATATATACAAATAGAGAGAAAAATAAAAATGGGAGAAAACAAAAAAATAAAAATAAAAGAGAGAAGAAGGTGGGATAAGAGAAAGATGGGTGAGAAACGGAAAAAGTAAGAGAGAGCAGTGAAAAAATAGAAAATGTACATATAGGATATTTTTTGAAAAATATATCTCAGCCGTTGTTTTATAATTTAAATAGATCTGAGCCATCAAAATGTCCTACTAGGACAAATGTGTGTAAGACAAATTCAAAAACCATCCTGCTTTATTATATAGATGCTGATGATTCATATAAGGTCTAAATTTATGAAGTCTATCAAGTATTCAATATATTTAAAAATAATAATTAATTGTTCAAATTCATTTAATTTGTGGACTATAAAAGTTGTTAATTTAATCTCCACTACACACAGTAATATCTGGCTCCTAATTCTGAGATCACAGACTTTTCCATATAATATAAATAAAAATAAGTGAATAGAAAGGAAAAAGTAAAACAAAATATACAAATAGAGAGAAAAATAAAAATTGGAGAAAATAAAAAAATAAAAAGAAAAGAGAGAGGAAGGTGGGATAAGAGAAAGATGGGTGAGAAAAGGAAAAAGTAAGAGAGAGAAGTGGGAAAATAGAAAATGTACATGTAGGATATATTTTGAAAAATATATCTCAGCCGTTGTTTTATAATTTAAATAGATCTGAGCCATCCAAATGTCCTAATAGGACAAATGTGTGTAGGACAAATTCAAAAATCATCCTTCTTTATTATATAGATGTTGAAGATTTATATGGGGTTTAAATTTATGAAATCTATCAAGTATTCAATATATTTAAAAATAATAATTAATTATTCAAATTATTTTAATTTGTGGACTATAAAATTTGTTAATTTAATCTCCACTACACACAATAATATCTGGCTCCTAATTCTGAGATCGCAGACTTTTTCGTATAATATGAATAAAAATAAGTGAACAAAAAGGAAAAAATATATATATATACAAATAGAGAGAAAAATAAAAAAATGAGAGAAAATTAAAAAAAAAGAAAAAAATAAAAGAGAAAGGAAGGTGGGATCATGGGATCATAAAATGATGAGTGAGAAAAAGAAAAAAATAAGAGAGAGAAGTAGGAAAATAGAAAATATACATGTAAAATGTTTTTTTGAAAAAATATATATCAACTGTTGTTTTATAATTTAAATAGATCTGAGCTATCCAATTGTCCTAGTAGGACAAATGTATGTAGGACAAATTCAAAATCCATCCTGTTTTATTATATAGATATTTCTTAGATTTATTCAATTTGAAATAAACTTTTGACCTAAACAACTATTAACTTTTAGTTAGGAGAAGATTGATTGAATAAGTTGTTTCACTTATATATATCGAATCTTATACTCTCATTTAATATTTTAGTACTGTTTATACTTCAGTTCAATTCAATTTAAATTTTAAAATTTTCAATTAAATAATTTTTGTGTGAATTGGCTAGTCTTCTAACTCGGCGGAGTAGGCTTAATTAGTTTCAATTCGACTTATTCATCACTAATTTAATTACGAATTTTAGCTATTTTATTAAAACATTAACAAATGATTTGTGCCTAAAGGCACTTGCAATGAAATAAAATTTTAAACTATTCATAAAAAAAATTAAGTGTTATCAAACATACCAGTGCTAACAAAAAGAAAATAATAATAATAAAATAAAATCAATACAAAATCAAACATGCACCTAAGTTTGTCTGATGGTGTGTCTCTAATCAAATTTAATAAATCAACTCAAGTTCCACTTTACATTGTGTTTGCATATTTTATGGCTAACAATGACATTAATATTAATTATGATTAGAAGTTAGCGGATGGGGAATTTACAGCACACTGCATGTGTTTGGATTACCATTAGTAGAAAGAATGAAAGTTTTACATTTCTTGATTACAAACAATGAAAAAGAATAATTGCATTTAGTAGAAAAAAATTGTTTCCAAATAAAGAAAGTTTAGTTACAAATAAAGAAAATAGATATGGATAGATATTAAATTTTCTTATTTTATAAGTATCTATATAATAGAATAGGATGGTTTTCAAAAATGTCTAGAAGGAAATAAGAGCATTTGATTCAATTGTTTGGTTAGAACGGTGTGGATTGACATAATTAAATATTGAACGATTGAGATTGTTTGATTCGAAATAAACTTCCGTCCAAATAATTGTTAACTTTTATTTTATACAATCCTACATCGGGGAAAAGAAAAAAAAAAGAAAAAAGAAGAGTTGTTTCACTTATATAAAGTGAATCTTATACTTTTATTTAATATTGTAGTGTTTTGTATGCTTTAGTCTAAGATAGTTAAATTTTAAGATAAAATTTAAAATTTTAATAAATTAATTTTTCTATAAGTTGGTTGGCTTTTTGACCTAACTGATTAAACTGGATCAGTTTTGATTTATGATTGATTCACTGGTTTAACCGCGATTTTATCAAAATATATTGGTCAAATTTATTTGATTTGAAATAAACTTTTAACCTAAACAATTATTGGCTTTTATATTGGAACTAGCGATGAGTTGTTTCACTTATACAAGTGAACCTTATACTCCCATTAATATTATAGTATTGTTCATATTTCAGTTCATTACAATTTAAATTTTAAAACTTTCAATTAATTAATTTATGTCAAAAGTTAAAAACTAAATTTAGGTTAAAAGACTAAATTTGATAAATTTGCTATATTTGATATATGTTTCAAAATATATTTGGGAGTGCCTTTAGGCACAGGCCATTTGCCAGTATATTTATAAATCACAATTATTTTGAATGTGATACTATAATGATCCCGGTCTTTCCCTGTCAATTATTGTGTTCCGGACTCAAGTCTATTGGTTGTATGTTGTTGTCCGCATCTCGTTTCCATCCTTTGATTCTCTGTATTTGAGTTTTGGGATGTGTTGGGTGAGTTTGGAATAGGTTGGTCGTGAGTTAGAACAAATGGTTGCTGCCCAGGATTTGGCTTCTTCGCTTGAGCGAGGCTTTTTGGGCTCGAGCGAGGCCTGAGTATTTACTTCTTCGCTCGAGCGAGATTTCTTGCGCTTGAGTGAGGATTGAGGGTCTTCAGGTTTCTTTTTAGATGTAGCTTCTGCTCGAGCGAGCTTTCTTGCGCTCGAGCGAGCCTGGTCTGGTGTGTCTCTTCACTCGAGCGAGCACTCTTGTGCTCGAGTGTGTGCCTGCGTCTCTTTAAGACCTAAAGGTTGGTATTCTTCGCTCGAGTGAGATTTCTTGCCCTCGAGCAAGCGAGCCCTATGTTTTGTGTTTCTTCGCTCGAGCGAGAACTCTTGCGCTCGAATGTGCTTCTACGTTGCAGACCTAAAGCTTCTCATTGTTCGCTCGAGCAACGCTTCTTACGCTCGGGCGAGGTATTTGTTGTGTCTGGTCGCTCGAGTGACAAGTCCTTCGCTTGAGCGAGCCTCGCGTATAGCAGATCGCAGCAGCGAACTTCTTCTTCACTTTTTCATCTCTTTTTTAAACTAAACCCTAGATCCAACCCTCTCTCTCTTAACTCTCTCTCTCTCTCTACAAATACACCTTGTTCTTGGGTCTCTCTACCCTAGTCTCTTTGTAAAAAAGTTAGAGCTTGGCTTAGGCTATCTATTGATCCAAAAAAGTTTGGCTTTGGAGCATCTTCAAGTTTCCCTTCCATCTCCTTTGAGCTTCTTCACTTAAGGTAGGTATAATCTACTCATTTCTATGGGCTTTAACATAATTATTAGTCATTTTGTATAAATGGTGAGATTTGGAAATTTTGGAAAGTTAGGGTTTGAGATTTGAAATGCGGGAAAGTGGGGTGTTATATTGTTGGGCTCCATGTATCTATGGGACCTTGAAAATGGGGTTAATTGTGTATAATGGGTGAAACTTGGCCTTGGGTGCACTATTTGAGAAAAAAGGGAAAAAAATGCCCTAATTGAATTAAGAAAATTATTTGTATAATTGTGAAATTGATGTGGAAATGTGAAATTGGATTGAGAATCATGAAATTGAAGGAAATTGTGATTGAATGGTGTAGTTGGATCGATGGATCACTCACCTATGGAAAATGTAATAAATTATCTGTTTGATAGATTTATTTATCTATTTAGAAATAACTGTTTTGGGTTATCGGTGGCGGATAGCCATGATTGTTGTATAAACTGCATGATGATTAGGTAACTTGAAACTAATCAATTGGATTATGTCATTGAATATGGCGGTTGGATATAAACACTTGAATATGTGATTAAATTGGTCATTGTATATGACAACTTATTTAAATGCATTGTATATGTATATTGTTTGGGAGAAGATAGGAGATGTACTCCATTGTTCGGGAGGAGATAGGGGATGGACTCCATTGATAACTAAGTTGGTCGGAGTGTCCACGGTGAAAGTCCTGAAACCCTATATACATCTGAATGATGTTGATGATTGAAGTGTTAATAATGTGAGTTGTAGTCTCATCTTGAATTGTTTGGATAAATGATGTACTATGTTAATGAATTGATTTGGATAAAGAAATGGAAATGGATTGAAATATGGTTGTAAATGTTGATTTGTAACGGAAAGGATGTATGTTGGTTTACATGTGTTAAACATTTATCGGATGCTAACGTTTTAGTTATTTCTCATATTATATTTAGCTTATCTCTACTGGGCATTGGCTCAACCTACTTGGGATACCATTTTCAGGTACAGGTGACATGCCACCTCCAATGTCTTAGCTTGGGAGGTTTAGGAGCTGAACACTCCATTTTGTCTATTTATTTTTTATGTTAAATGTAAATTCAAGCCGAGGGCTTTATTTGTAACAGAGTTAGAACTCTCATTTTGTTGTATCCAAGTGATAGCTTGGAAAGATGTAAGCCCGTAGGGCATTTATTTTGTTATTAGAAGCTAGAGTTACATGCTATAGTTTTAGGATAAATATCAATGAAAATGTAATACATGTGATATCTGTTGTAAAGAAGACTCTAATGAACGAAAATATAATGTTTCTTTTACGTTTATGGATTATATGAATGGTTGTCTTCTACTGTATTTTGAGGGCGTGGTGACCTTGGTATCAGAGCATACCGGGTTTGAATACTTGGGGTACATGGGAAGTGGATAGTGCCATGATAGGTTTGTCTCGCTGTTAGAGACTTATGTATGTTGTTATGTGCTTATCTGATAACATGTTTATGTGACTATATGGGTATGGAATTTAGTTTGTAGGATGTTGATCGGGTCTATGGGTTTCTAGGAGTCCTGTTGGAAAGGCATTTGATCACTGCCGTTTCTAACTGGAACTCTAGCAACACCATGGGACGGTCATTAGCCGGAAACGAAATTCGTAAGTGCTTATGTGATTATGTGCTTATGTGCTTATGTGAATTACAGTTGTCCATCGTATTAGGACGTGAGTGAAATAGCTTCGGCACATTTGTGAATGTGCTAACGCTTTTGTTACCTTTATTAGGATGTTGGACGAGGTCGTGGTGGTAGGCGTGGTAGGCCTAGAAGGCAGGAGATGCCTATACCGGATGAAATTCCGGCACAGGAGGAGGGAGTTGGTCAGGCCAATGTGGCTGAGCTAGTAGGTCAACAGGCCATGGGCGCCCTAGCCGCAAAATGGCAGGAGCATTAAGGAAATCCATGGACATTCTCAGGGTTGAGCATCAAGTCCAGGCCCATGCAGCTGAGGCAGGGCCGTTCTTTCTGAAGAGGCAGTTCTTCCGGTCTAGTCCGAATGAGTTTGTGGGTGATCCTAAAGAGCCACTGAAGGCTGATAAGTGGCTTGAGCAGATGACGAAGACGTTTGAGATGCTTAGCATTGAAGACAGGGGTTTGTGAGTGACCTTGGTGTCCTTCCAACTGAAGGGAGACGCAGGTCAATGGTGGAAGTATGTACGAGGGCGCATTGAAGGGACTTGGGAGGCATTTGTTGAAGTTTTCTAGGACAAGTACTTGCCTGCTACGGTGAGGGAGAAGTTGAGAGATCAATTCTCCAAGTTGGTGCAGCTAAACACCCTAGTGGTCGAGTTCGAAGCCACTTTTACTAGCCTATCTAGGTTCGCACCCGAGTTGGTGGCGACTGAGGAGTGTAGATGTCTGGAGTTTGAGAAGAAATTGAGGACCGGACTCATGTTTCGAGTGGCCGGGTCCATGATTAGGGAGTATGGGCGCCTTGTGGAGGCTGCAACCCATCTTGAGACTATTATGCATGCTGAGGAGGAAAGGATGAGGGGCTCCATGAGGAGTCAAGATAGATAGGGGGACGGTAAGAGGCAGAGGGGTTCTAACCCTCAGCAGTCCTAGGGGGTGCATTCGAGGTCTACCTTACCGGTACCGAGTTCAAGTTCTAGGAGGGGTGGTCAGGGAGACATCACCTGTTACAAATGTGGTCAGTTGGGCCACAAATCTCCAGCTTGCTCGCAGAGGGGAGGAGGGCAGCAAGCAGCTTCATCTTCGGCTCGTTCTCAGGGCCAGAGTCATGGTAGAGGCCAGCCGCTCACTTGTTATCTATGTGGGCAGGCGAGGCACCTGAAGAGGTTTTGTCCGCAGTTAGGTGGCACATCTGGTGCGTCTGGTTCGAGATAGACACAAAGTTATCAGCCAACTCAGTCAGTTCAGGCCTCGTGGGCCAATTAGAGAGCCTTGCCAATGTGTTGATTGATACGGGTGCATCTCATTCCTTTATTTCTTCTACATTTGCATCTGTTTTGGGATTGGAGTTGGCACAGTTAACATCTCCTATTTGTGTGTGTGTCACCTGTTGGGGGTGAGCTGGTTTTGAAACAGGGGTGTCGGGGTTGTGATATAGAGGTCACCGATCGTCGACTTTCCTTTTCTTTTGTGTTGATGGATATGTTTGGATTTGATGTAATTTTGGGTATGGACTGGTTATCATCATATTGGGCTGTTATAGATTACTACCGTCAGAGGGTTACTGTATGTAGCTTGAGCGGTGACTGTTTTCATTTCTTGGGAGATCGGGTTGGTAGAGTCTTACCACCGCTGTATGATCCGCGAGGGCAGAGTGAGCTTAGTTGTCTTCTTGCTAGCTGTATGAGTAGTGAGTGTGATGAGACCCGGACTGAGTTGCCCAGAGTGGTTTGTGAGTACTGGGACGTCTTTCTCAAGGATCTTGTTAGTTTACTACCCCATCGAGAGATCGAGTTCTCTATTGACTTAGTGCCTGGCACGGCACCGATTTCCATGGCACCGTACCATTTTGCCCTAGCCAAGTTGAGTGAGTTAAATATTCAACTCCAGGAGTTGCTAGATAAGGGCTTTATCTGCCCTAGTACTTCGCCGTAAGGAGCACTGGCCCTCTTTGCTAAAAAGAAAGATAGGGCTTTGAGACTTTGCATTGATTACCGAAAATTAAACCGGGTTATGGTTAAGAACAAGTACCCTATGCCTCGTATAGATGATCCGTTTGATTAGTTGAAAGGATCCCATTGTTTCTCTAAGATAGACTTGAGATCGGGTTACCATCAGTTGAGGGTCAGGGAGGAGGATATCCCGAAGATAGCATTCCGTGCGCGGTATGGCCATTATGAGTTTCTGGTGATGCCTTTTGGGCTCACCAATGCACCGACTGTGTTTATGGACTTGATGAACTGGATTTTCCGAAAATTCTTAAATCGCTTTGTGGTCGTCTTTGTAGACGACATTCTAATTTATTCACCTTCTGAGGAGGAGCACGAGGAACACTTGCGAGTGGTGCTTGAGTTGCTTAGAGCCCATAAACTGTATGCTAAGTTTGGGAAGTGTGAGTTCTAGCTAAGAGAGGTTAAATTCTTAGGCCATGTAGTATCTAGTGAAGGGGTGACTGTTGATTCATCCAAAATAGGGGCAGTGTAGGATTGGGCACAACCTAAGAATGTCTTCGAGATCCGTAGTTTCTTGGGGTTGGCCGGGTATTACCGTCGGTTCGTAAAAGATTTCTCCAGATTAGCTTTGCCTTTGACTAGATTGACGAGGAAAGGGGTCAAGTTTGTGTGGAGTGAGACTTGTGAAGAGTCATTCCAAGAGCTCAAAGTTAGACTTACCACTGCTCCAGTCTTGATTATTCCGGAGAGAGGTTTGGGTTATGCAGTGTATTGTGATGCCTCACGAGAGGGTTTGGGTTATGTATTGATGCAAGGAGGGAAAGTAGTAGCTTATGGCTCACGTCAATTGAAAACACATGAGAGGAATTATCCTACTCATGACCTAGAGTTAGCAGCTGTGATATTTTCCTTGAAGATCTTGAGGCACTATCTGTAAGGTGAGAGATTCGAGGTGTTCTCGGATCATAAGAGTCTGAAGTATCTGTTTACACAGAGGGGCTTGAACTTGAGGTAGATGAGGTGGATGGAGTTCATAGAAGATTATGACTTCGAGTTGCATTATCATCCAGGAAAGGCCAACGTGGTGGCAAATGCCCTAAGTAGGAAGTCCATTAGCGATGTAGCTTGTATTGCTGTTCGAGAATGGGGAATGTTGGGTGCCCTTAGAGAGTTTGACTTGCACTTGAGCGATTCTGCTGAGTCCGCAACTTTATTTTCTGTAGTTGCACAACCTACGCTTATGAATCGAGTGTTAGAGGCACAGAAGGGTGACCTTGAGGTAGAATCCCTCCGGGAGAAGATCTCCAGTGGGAAAGTAGAGAAGGGTTTGACTGTGTATCCCGACCTGAGTGTGAGGTACCGAGACCGCTTGTTTGTGCCGGAGTCTTGCCGAGAGGAAGTACTCCGAGAATTTCACCATTCACACCTTGCGGTGCATCCAGGAGGCACGAAGATGTATCATGATCTGAGTCACCAGTTTTGGTGGAGCGGTATGAAGAAAGATGTGGCGGTGTTTATGTCAAAGTGCCTTACTTGCCAGCAAGTGAAGGCCGAGCATCAGAGGCCAGCGGGTTTGTTACAACCCTTGCCTATAGCCGAGTGGAAATGGGACCACGTCACGATAGACTTCGTCATGGGTCTTCCGAGGACTTAACGGGGGTAGTGATGCCATTTGGGTGGTAGTTGATCGGTTGAATAAGTCGGCGCACTTTATTCCTATGCGCATGAGAGATTTGGTAGATCATCTTACTGACCTGTATATTCGGGACATAGTGAGGTTGCACGGGGTCCTAGTGTCGATTGTCTCAGATAGAGATCCGCGCTTTACTGCTAGGTTGTGGTAGAGTTTGCAGAGTGCCTTGGGCACTAGATTGAATTTTAGCACGGCTTGCTATCCTCAGATTGATGGGCAGTCCGAGTGTACTATTCAGATCCTTGAGGATATGCTACGAGGCTGTGTCCTTGACTTTAAGGGGTCATGGGAGAGACACCTACCCTTAGTGGAGTTTGCCTACAACAACAGTTTCTAATCGAGTATTGGTATGGCACCATTAGAGGCCTTGTATGGCCGACCGTGTAGGTCTCCAGTGTGTTGGGCCGAGGTGGGTGATGCACCTTTGTTGGGCCCGGAGTTGGTTCAGAAAATGATGGAGAAAGTTGAACTTATCCGTAAGAGGTTGGTTACAGTCTAGAGTCGCCAAAAGAGTTATGCTGACCGTCGGAGGAGACTTTGGCATTTGAGGTGGGTGATCACGTCTTTCCGAAGATATCACCTAGACGAGGTTTGATGAGGTTTGGGAAGAGTGGGAAGTTGTCCCCTCGATTTATTGGTCCTTTTGAGATCCTTGAGCTGATTGGGGATGTTGCCTACCGTTTAGTATTGCCGCCGCAACTGTTCGGAGTGCATGACGTGTTTCATGTTAGTATGCTTTGGAAGTACGAGCCGGATCCATCACATGTATTGGATTGGACCGACTTAGAGGTAGATGAGGACGTCTCGTATGACGAGAGACCGGTGAAGGTCTTAAATAGGCAGGACCAAGTCTTGCGAGGCAAGACGATTCCCTTGGTCAAAATATTATGGAAACATCATGGAATAGAGGAAGCCACTTGGGAACGTGAGTTGGAGGTCCGAGAGAAATATCCAGACCTATTTGTGGGTATTTGAGTATATGTGGAAAATTCCATTTTGTTAATGAACTATAAAAGCATTGTATATGTTTTGAAAAGCACAAGACTTATGTGTTGAGATTAGCTGAATTTTGAAAGAATGCATGTTGATAGTGCATAATGAGCTATATTTTGTAAAGAGGTTCTCTCGAGAAGAGATGGAATGATCGGTAGTGGATCATGTCGGTAAATGATGTATTGTAATCATATTGAAAATTGAGATAAGCATGATTTTGAAACTTGTATAAAATTTCGGGGACGAAATTCTTTAAGGGAGGAAGGTTATAACGATCCCGGTCTTTCCCTGTCAATTATTGTGTTCTGGACTCGAGTCTATTGGTTGTCTGTTATTGTCTGTATCTCGTTTTTATCCTTTGATTCTTTATATTTGAGTTTTGGGATATGTTGGGTGAGTTTGGAATAGGTTGGTTGTGAGTTAGAACAAATGGTTGCTACCCAGGATTTGGCTTCTTCGCTCAAACAAGGCTTTTTGCACTTGAGCGAGGCCTAGGTGTTTGCTTCTTCACTCGAACGAGAGTTCTTGCGCTCAAGCGAGGATTGAGGGTCTTCAGGCTTCTTTTTAGACGCAGCTTCTGCTCGAGCGAGCTTTCTCGCACTCGAGCAAGCTTGGTCTAGTGTGTCTCTTTGCTCGAGCGAGCACTCTTGCGCTCGAGCGTGCGTTTGCGTCTCTTTCAGACCTGAAGGTTGGTATTCTTCGCTCGAGCGAGCTTTCTTGCGCTCGAGCGAGTGAGCCCTATGTTTTGTGTTTCTTCGTTCGAGCGAGAACTCTTGCGCTCGAGCGTGCTTCTGCGTTGCAAACCTAAAGCTTCTCATTGTTCGCTCGAGCGACAAGTCCTTTGCTCGAGTGAGCCTCACATATAGCAGATGTAGCAGCGGTCTTCTTCTTCACTTTTTCATCTCTTTTTCAATCTAAACCCTAGATCCGACCCTCTCTCTCTCTCTCTCTCTCTCCACAAATACACCTTGTTCTTGGGTTTCTCTACCCTAGTCTCTTTATAAGAAAGTAAGAGCTTGGCTTGGGCTATCTATTGATCCAAAAAAGTTTGGCTTTGAAGCATCTTCAAGTTTCCCTTCCTTATCCTTTGAGCTTCTTCATTTTAGGTAGAGATAATCTACTGATTTCTATGGGCTTTAACATAAATATTAGTCATTTTGTATAAATAGTGAGATTTGAAAATTTTGGAAAATTAGGGTTTGAGATTTGAAATATTGGAAAGAGGGGTGCTATATTGTTGGGCTCCATGTATTTATGAGACCTTGAAAATGGGGTTAATTGTGTATAATGGGTGAAACTTGACCTTGGGTGCACTATTTGAGAAAAGGGGAAAAAAAATGCCCTAATTGAATTAAGAAAATTATTTGTATAATTGTGAAATTGATGTGGAAATGTGAAATTGGATTGAGAATCATGAAATTGGAGGAAATTGTGATTGAATGGTATAGTTGGAACGATGGATCACTCACCTATGGAAAATGTAATAAATTATCTGTTTGATAGATTCATTTATCTGTTTAGAAATAACTGTTTTGGGTTATCGGTGGAGGATAGCCATGATTGTTATAGAAATTGTATGATAATTAGGTAAATTGAAACTAATCAATTAGATTATGTTATTGAATATGACGGTTGGATATAAACACTTGAATATGTGATTGAATTGGTCATTGTATATGACAACTTGTGTAAATGCATTGCATATGTATATTGTTTAGGAGGAGATAGGGGATGGACTCCATTGATAACTAAGTTGGTCGGAGTGTCCAGGGTGAAAGTCCCGAAACCCTATATACATCTGAATGATGTTGATGATTGAAGTGTTGATAATATGAGTTGTAGTCTCATTTTGAATTGTTTGGATAAATGATGTACTATGTTAATGAATTGATTTGGATAAAGAAATGGAAATGGATTGAAATATGGTTGTAAATGTTGATTTGTAACGGAAAGGATGTACGTTGGTTTACATGTGTTAAACATTTATCGGATGCTAACGTTTTAGTTATTTCTCATATTATATTTAGCTTATCTCTACTGGGCATTGGCTCACCCTACTTGGGATACCATTTTCAGGAACAAGTGACATGCCACCTCCAAGGTCTTAGCTTGGGAGGTTTAGGAGCTGAAGACTCCATTTTGTCTATTTATTTTTTATGTTAAATGTAAATTCAAGCCAAGAGCTTTATTTGTAACAGAGTTAGAACTCTCCTTTTGTTGTATCCAAGTGATAGCTTGGAAAGATGTAAGCCCGTAGGGCATTTATGTTGTTATTAGAAGCTAAAGTTGCATGCTATAGTTTCAGGATAAATATCAATGAAAATGTAATGCATGTGATATCCGTTGTAAAGAAGATTCTGATGAATGAAAATATAATGTTTCTCTTACGTTTATGGATTATATGAATGGTTGTCTTATACTGTATTTTGAGGGCGTGACAGATACATATCTTACTAATTTTAAATTTACACTATACACTTTATACCTTACTGTAGACACCCCATTTTTGACCGTCCTCGAGACTTGGACGTCATCGTTTGAACACTCGATGATTACCCATGTTCGTGTTCGTCCTGAGTTCTCGAAGGTCTCGGCTACGCACCTTGCCTCAGGATCTCTCAACTCGACTGTTTTGTGCTTGGTTGGACCAAACACTTGTTGGTTTTTGCTTTGGAGGGTAGAGAATGGCTTGTTTGCCATTCCCTAAACCCACCGGCTATGGCTTGAGGCCACCGGCCCTATTTTCTTTCCACCGGCCATTGGTGATGGCCGGTCGGCACCTTTGATGGTCGGTCGGCACCTTTTGTGGTCGGTTGGCCAACTTTGTTGGCCGATTAGCCGCTTTTTCTAGCCGAGACCTTCTCTTGAGGGGGTTTGAACCTTTTGAACCCTTGTTCTCGCTTCTCTAAGAAGCTTGAACCTTTGAACCCTTGGTTCTAGCTTCTTAAGGAAGCTTGAATCTTTTGAACCCTTGGTTTTAGCTTCTTGAGGAAGCTTGAACCTCTTGAGCCTTTGTTCTTGCTTCTCCAAGAAGCTTGAACCCTTTGCTCCAAGCTTCTAAGAGAAGCTTGAACCCTTGTCTAGCTTCTCCAAGAAGCATGGCCCCTTTAACTTAACTTCCCTTAGAAGCTTGCTCCCTTTGACCCTTTTGCCTTGCTCTATAAATAGAGGGTCTCTCCTCCCATTTCAAGGGCTGAAAAATCTGATATATAAGATATATATATCACTCTCTCTCTATATCTCCCTCTCTCTCTACATTTGGGTGTGTTAGAGGGTTCAAAAGGGTCTTGTTCTTGGCCTATTGCACACCACTTCATAGCCACACACTTCCATCATCACTTGGAGGTTCTTGGAGCTTGTTTTCAGAGGTTGAGGGTTGCATTTTTGGGTCTAATGGCTACTGGTTCTTGCTGGTCTTCAAGGGTAACACTTCTTACCATCTTTATTCCCTGTTTTTGCACACACTTTTGGTCTTACTTTTGAGCATATTTGGGCTTTGTCATAAACTGAAAAAAGTCTTATTTTGAGCTCCTTTTGAAGTTTGTTTAAGATCACTTTTGTGTTTGGGGTCGTTTACCCCCTCTTAGGCCTTGTTTGGCCCCATTTTGTGCTATTTTTGGTGAGCTTCGGGACCACCTTGTTTGGGCCTCCTCACCACTGAAATCTTGAGGGATTTCAGTGGTGAGGATGGTGTCTTAAGGTCCTAAGAAGGAGAGGGTCATCCCCTCTCCTTGTTGTCTTCAAAATGCGTCATTTTAGCCTCATGTGTGAGCACCATTCTTGAGTTCATGTTGGTCATGTCTTAAGTGTTATTTGTGCTTATTTTGCCATGATATAGCACTGTTTTTACTTGGTTTAGACACACCATGCTTTCTTTGCATACTTGTCTTGTAATGCCATGATTTGCCTTAACATGCTTTATGCTTTGAGCCTTGTTTCTAGCATGTTTTTGGCTTAGCTTTGTGAAGCTTTTATGCTTTTTTTTATGTGCTTGAGGACTGTTTTTGGTCATTTGGGTCATCCATGCTTTGCTTTGTATAGCTACCATGTAATCCCCCTTGTAGGCCTTAAGTATCGGACCCTCTAGCATGCTATCCTTGAATCATTTCAGTGGTTTAGAACCACTTGTCATGTCATTTCAGTCCTTGTGGTATGCTTGTATGCTTGCATTTGATGCCCCTTTAATGCTTTATAAGGTTGGTGTTTCATGCTCCATGTTTGTGCTATTGTGTATGCCTCTAGGATTAGATCATTTAGATGCCATCTAAGTGGTTTTGGGGGCTTAATTTGGCATGATTTGGGACTGTTTTGATTCACTTTGATCATTTGCTTCATGTGTCATATGATCATAGTTTAAGTCCTTGGGCTTGGATACATGCTTTGCTTGCATTGGTAGGTTGATTTGGCATCATCTTCTACATGTTTTTCAAAGCTTATCATGTATGCTATGTGCCAATGTTTTCCCCTTTTAAGTGTGCTTGAAAGTTGCTTCTATATGCTTAAGTATTCAACCATGTTTGCATGCATGTTTGTATGCTTAGGTACTTGGCTCATGACATTTTGTTGCATGTTTAAATGGTGTTGCATTTGGCATGCATTTCTTGCTAAGTTGCCTAACATGTTACATGCCTTGCATGTGTGCATGGTTAAGATTACACTTTGCATGTTTGCTAACGTGCATACTTGCCCTCATGTTCATGTTGCATACTTAGCCTCCATGCCTAGGTTGCATTGCATAGAGCATGCATGCTTTGCCTCTTGAATTGAGTATGATAGAGGTTGGGCTTTATGTGTTTATTTGGTTCGCATGTCATTTGAAATCAAAATGCACAACTTGGTTTCTTGGGCCATCACGCATTGAAATGCGCGATTGGTGGTCCGAAAATCGAGTACCATCCCCCTTTGAGTCAGAAACATGATAAGGGGTGTGTTGGTGCACACATTTGCTTGAAATGCATTGCCATGCCTTGTTTTGCCCTCTGCTGCTGTCAAAACAGGTTTCTGCAGGAAGATATGGCCGGTCGGCCATCTACAGTGTCGATCGACCAAACAATTGCGGCCGATATCAATATCCATGGTCGATGGATAGCCGGTGGCCTTTACCCTTGGCCGGTGACCTTCCACAGTGCTCAGAAGGTGGTTCAGAAGCATCCTGGAGACTTAAGGCAGTTTTTAGAGGTGCAAAACAGTGTAAACAGAGGCAACAATGGCATGGCATTAGATTTCCGGGCGAAGTCAATCCGAGCATGCGTGCATCCCTCTTCCCGAGGCCTTTTACCGCTTTCCTTAGCTTAATTGATTTGTTAATTAATTAGGTGGTCTGTAAATTATTTAATTAGCCTGTAGGTTAATTAAATTATGTTATTCTTTTGGTCTCTCTGAGCAAGGGCGAATTTATAATAAGCGTACGTGTGTGTGATGCATGTCTTCCAATCCCCACTTCTTTCTCCCTTTTACTTACCTGCTTTTGATGGTTAGTATTAGGACATATTTCAATTAGCATCCTTATGCTATGCATGCGTGCATTCATTCATTTGTATTGCATGCACCGGGCTCGGCGCATCATACCAATTGCATAGTATCTCTAATCTAACTTGAATACATATTATCTGTGCATTTCACATGCCATCCATAGATTAGCCGAGCCTATTCTAGTGACATTCTGTATGTGATGCATTAGTCATTTTAACATGAACTAGGATCATGCATGATTACTAACTAGTTTCTTGTTTTGGCTCAGAGTACACTGTGAGTGTTTATGCTTTAGCATCTTGCATATATGTGAATATTAACGTGACAGCATGCTTGCTATGTGGCGATGTGCTTATGTGATATAACTGCCTGAATGCCTGTGGGTGAAGGTTGAGTTACTTAACTTGGAACAACTCATTGAATATGAGTTTTAAGCCCACTTGAGAGTGGCAAAATTATATTTTCTAAGCTCACTTGAGGGTGGCAAAATTCATGTCTTAGCCTACTTGCGGGTAGCACCGTCAAACCATTTTCAAATAAACAAACATGACATGTTTCGTTTCAATTTAGGCGACTTAGTCTATACTTTTTTGATGTGCGTATCACGTAGTAAATCTAGGCTAATAACCGGAATAAGAACACATAATGTTTTCAAAACTAGATATCATGGTTAGTAGAGGCCGATCTTTGATCGGGCGAGCGGGGGTGCTCATAGCTGACCTTTTCCAATCGTACCCAAGTTCCCGAGCCGAGGCAACTTTGGTGATGACGGACACGTGGCCTTAGGCAAACGAGTTAGGGTTTCCTAAATTCCCCCATAAAAATATTTAGGTGGCGACTCTGTATCTGGCAAAGCAGTCCATGTTTGGCATTTCTTTCTAAAAAATCTGTTTTCCAAAATGATGCCGGATTTGGACTCTTTGGTTCAGATTAAGAACCGTGACAATTTGAGAGTCCGAACTGTAGTGGGCCCAAATGAACAGAACGGGGGTTCTCCCTCCCGGGACATTCAGGGATGTCTACACTTACATTTTAAAAAACTTCCAGAACAAGCATTCATAATGGATAGTATTTTCTAATATTATGTAGTGCCACATGTGGTATCACAAAATAAGAGTAATTCTACTTATACCACTAGTTTACTTTTTTACACCCTCAATTTCATTGCACCACTAAAAAAAAAAATGTGATTCTCATTACACTCATTATACTACCAGAACTAACTCTAAACTAAAAACTTTTCAAAACCTTTTCAGTTTTGTCTCTTTACACTGATAGCTTTTGATAATACCATGCTAAATAATTTGAATTACTCCAATACCATGTTACTAAACAAACTAATTTTTTCCAGTCATTTGTTGCTGTTTGATTGGATGATTTTACTTTACTTTAATAAAAAATTAGTTGGATCCCATTTGTGAAGTGTCTGTTTGGTGATACATTGCTATACAAATTAAATTACTCCAGTGTGATGCTGTCAAACTATAATAAATTTGTTCAGCCACTTGTCGCTTTATGTGTGTTTGTAGATTGTTTTTATTGTTGTCGCATTAAAGGAATCCTTTCGTTTCAATGTAATTAATATTTCTTTTGATTGCACCATACCCTTTAACATGTCAACTAACAAGAATGTTTCCTCCCCAAATAATCTACTAGCAAATGAGTACTTGCAACATGTTTATTGTACTTGCATTGTTGCAATAAATTGAAGTATAATCCTTCCAAGCAAAAAAAACAAAAAAATATATATTTAAATAAATGAAACTAGAAATGCACGGTAATGAATAACCGAACAAATTAAAAAATGTTCAGCCTTGGGTTACCGAAAATATATCTTTTATTCAGCAGTAGGTTACCAAACATATATTTTTTATTCGGCAATGTGATTCCAAACTATTTTATTTTATTCAATTTTGACATACCAAGCAAAAGTCAAAAAAATTTCTAAAAAAATGAAACGAAAACCTACCAAATAAATAAATAAATAACTCACCATTTCAATTTTTTGATGGTTATTCACCACCGTTTCTTCATCCATTGCTTTCTTCTATAATCAAAACACTATGATTCTCACTTTTTGAAAAGATATATCTAGTAGAGAAGAAAAAATGAGAAGAAAAGAAAAGCAGTATGGATTGAAGAGTAATGGGTATAAGGAGATAGTAAAATATATTTAATTTTAGTCTTTTGTCCTTAAAAATAATTTCACATATGGATAAAATTGAAGGAAAAAAAAATCTCATATAAAATGTGTAAAAAGATAATTCAGTGTGTAAGTAGAATCATTGTAAAATAAATCTCACTCTTTTTTTATTTTATTTTTTTACATATAGATTTTGTGTGCAGCCCACACAAATGGAAATTTTATATTACTTTGTTGCTATGACTACAATTTCAGTCTGGCCCACCACCAGGCCTAAAACGCCGCAAAGAAATTAACACACAAATAAACTCATTATCTTCCAACAATATAATCTTATTTTCCAAATTAATAGCTTATGCAATATAAAGCCCCATCATTAACATCATCACCAATCTCTAACATTTGTATTCATTAAACTCTAGAGATTTATAAAAAAATACTCCACATGCGATTATATATTCAGTATTCCTAAAATATGAATCTATAGCATGTGGCACAATAAGTCAAGTACAATTCAATGCCCTCAAGAGCTACAAATTCAAAGACTTAAGCCTAGTTACACAAGAATGGTTTTTGAACTGAGACATGTAAAGCCCTTGGCTTGTCAAAAATAATTAAAACAAAAGAAAAGAGCCTTGTGCACTCAAAATACATTGCACGCCTTTAATTTGGTAGGATCACCACATCCTTTCCTGCACAAAATCCCATAGAATGAGCACAAAGCCTAGTAAGAAGAGATCTTAACAAAGTATATACATTTTATACAGTCTCCTAAGATGAATTCATATGCCATGTTATGTTCAAAACATATATCTCTATCTTTTGAAAATTTTGTGCTCAATGCAATTTGAAAACACAACAATTCAATAACTTCAATGTAGTTCAAGGGGTGGTAAATATGACTCAGGTAATTCCTAGGTTGGTGTCTGCAATGAGGCACATCAAGCACCACAAAATCACCATTTTACCAGTTGCTAACCGGAAGGCATGTGGTACCTCCTCCGCGCGTGTTTTCGGTCTTTCACGATGGACACTTAGGCCAACTTAACCAATACCAACTGCACCCCCTATCTGGACTTACTAACGTATTTATCCCAAAACAAATCAAAATGATCTTGTTTTACAAAACAATTCATTTCTCAAAGCAATAATTTTCCAATGCAAGATTCAAAATCAATTGCAACAATGATTAAACGGAATGGCAATGCAAAATGTAACAATGCATTAATATAGTTCCATTTTCAATTCCACCACACAATCCTCCATTGTAACATCATAATACAATTTATAAGAGATAATATAACAATATCACCATTCATGTTTTTTCCACATATTAATCATCATATTTATAATTTGCTCTTTCCAAAACAAACAACAATACGATATTCCTCAAGCTTCCCAAATCAACAACTCTCTTTTTTCTCATGAAATTTCCTCATTTGATACAATTATAGAAATTTCCTCCATCATTTATTCACATAACAATTTATCAAGCATAAATTTCACAATATCACAACATCTTTCCCAAAATCCTCAAATTTCTAGGGTTTCCACCCAAAACTAGGTTGTTGTTCCCTTTTTGAAAATATTTTTCTAAAACAACACTCATACTTTAAAACATCGCTTATACTCTCAAAAGCTTTGTGAAAAAAATAGTGAAAATCCACTTCTAACATCATCTAGGGATCATCAACCCAAAATCATGATTCAAACATGTAAGAAACACTCCAAACAATCATAGACTTACAAAAACATGTATATAACTCTAAGAATATCCCTACCTCAAGCTTGGGAGATGAAGGAGATGAAAACCCTAAAACTCAATGTTGATGAAACTCGATTCAATCGGTGTAAACGTAACCCTCATCGCCCTCTTCGATTTCATGTAAAAAGCCCTCTCAAATTCTTGAAGATTTTTGCTAAATCTTAGAGAGAAGTTTGGATTTAGGTGTGCTTTTAAAGAGAATGAACAGAAAAGATGAGGATATATATATATATATTGAGAGAGAGAAGTGAAAAAGTGTCCCAAACACATTTTTGGCATCAGTTTTGTGGAAAATAACACAAAATTCAAGACAAATGCGCCGAAATCTGCACGAGCAGTTCAAATTTAGCATGAGCGGAATTCCAAATCCGCACGAGTGGATCCTGATGCTCCAAGGGTGATTTGCTCAAGAGAAAACCCAGATTTTTCATAGAAAATCCATTCGAGTAGAACCCAAATTCAGACAAGCAATTTTGCCTAGAAATGCCCAGAAATACTCTGTGTGGTTCCACTCCAGTGGTTACCAAATCCGCATGAGTGGTTTTGCCCAAAAAACCCAAAATTTGATTTTGCATCCCAAAACAAGTTCCAATGCCCAAAACTCAAAAATTTTAACCTGGGAAAGTTAAGAGAGGTTAAGTAAAAGCAAAAAAGAATTTTCAATGACCCAATATGAAAAATAACATGCCGAAAGTAAAGCACACTATCCTACTACTCAACACTAGTCAAGTCCAAGGCCTGGGACGTCAGAAGGCCGTGCTGGGAAAAACATAGCTCATACTCTCAAAAACTTTGGGAAAAAATAGAGAAAATGAACTTCTAACATCATCTAGGGTTCATCAACCCAAAATCATGATTCAAACATGTAAGAAACACTCCAAACAATCATAGACTTATGAAAACATATATATAACTCTAAGAATATCCCTACCTCTATCTAGGGAGATGAAGGAGATGAAAACCCTAAAACTCAATGTTGATGAAAACTTAATTCAATCAGTGTAAACGTAGCCCTTGTCACCCTCTTCAATTTGGTGTAAAAAGCCCTCTCGAATTCGTGAAGATTTTTGCTAAATCTTAGAGAGAAGTTTGGATTTGGGTGTGTTTGTAGAGAGAATGAAGAGAAAAGATGAGTATAAAGAGAGAGAGAGAGACAGAGAGGGAGAGAAGTCAAAAAGTGTTTCAAACACATTTTTAGCATCAGTTTTGAGGAAAAGAGCACAAAAAATTCGAGACAGATGCGTCAAAATCCGTACAAGCGGTTCAAATTCTGCACAAGCAGAATTCCAAATCTGCACGAGCGGATCCTAATACTCTACGTGCAATTAGCTCCAGAGAAAACCCAGATTTTTCACAGAAAATTCACTCGAGCGAAACCCAAATCCGCACAAGAGGTTTTGCCCAGAAATTCCCCGAAAAACTCTGTGTGGTTTCGTTCGAGCAGTTGCCAAATCAACACGAGCAGTTTTGCCCAGAAAAGCTAGAATTTGATTTCGCATCCCAAAACAAGTTCCAATGCCCAACAATTCAATTATAGCATGGAGATCTTAATCTCAACAATCTTCCACTACCATCATCAAAGTTTTCAATGGGCCAAGGCCACAATACAAGCAACCACTAATATGATAATCATAAGCATAAGTTCAACAACAATTGCAACAATCCTACTACAGTTCTCATGCTTAAAAAGATAACAACAAGTGGTTTACAAGTTCAACGATTTATTCTCAAATAAATCTGGATACTTGGAGACGACTTCCGCCTCCCCGTTCCCAAATTACTTCCTCAACCCCATGGTGTCTCCACAACACCTTCACTAACGGTATAGTCTTGCCCCTCAACACTCGTTCTCAGACATCTAAAATTTGAGTCGGTTGCTCTTTGTATGAGCCATCCTCATCTACCTCCAAGTCAACCCAATCAAGTACATATGAAAGGTTGGATTTGTATTTCCTAAGCATAGATACATGGAACACGTTGTGAACCCCAGAAAACATTGGCGGTAAGGCCAAATGGTATGCCACTTCTCCAATTCGGTCTAAAATCTCAAAAGGTCCAATAAACCTTGGAGACAACTTTTCACTCTTACCAAATCTCATCAAATCCTGTCTCACCGAGATCTTATGAAGCACATGGTTACCAACCTCGAAGGCTAGAGATTGTCTTCTCTTATCGACATAACTCTTTTGTCGGCTTTGAGCCGTAGCTAACCTTTTTCGAATGAGAGAAACTTTCACGGTTGTCTCTCTAACAATCTTCGGGCCCAACATTGGTGCATCACCCACTTTGGCCCAACAAACCAGTAATCTACAAGGTCGGCCATACAAGGCCTTAAACGGTACCATCCTGATACTTGCCTAATAACTATTGTTATAGGTGAACTCAATCAATGGTAGGTGTCTCTTCCAAGACCCTTGAAATCATGACACAAGCTCCAAACATGTCCTCCAAAATCTAAACAATACTCTCTGACTGCCCATCGATTTGAGGATGATAAACGGTGCTAAGCGTCAACCTAGTTCCCAACGCCTCTTGAAGGCTTTGCTACAACCGGGCGGTGAAATGAGGATCTCTATCCGAAACAATGGTTACAGGGACCCCATGAAGTTAAAATATCTCTTTAATGTATAACTCTACCAAAAATTCAACTGAGTGGCCGGTACGCATCGGAATGAAGTGCGTAAACTTAGTCAACCTATCAACAATCATCCAAATAGCATCATTACCCTTTTGTGTTCTAGGAAGCTCAACTACAAAATCCATGATAACATGCTCCCATTTCCACTCAATTATAGGTAAGGGTTGTAGTAAACCAGCTGGCTTTTGATGCTTGGCCTTCACTTGCTGGCCAATAAGGCATTTCGAAACAAATAAAGCAACGTCTCATTTCATACCCCTCTACCAAAACTGATGTCTAAGATCATGATACTTTTTAGTGCCCCCCGGATGTACCGCAAGGTGTGAGTGATAAAATTCCTAGAGTACCTCCTCTCAACAAGATTCCAGCACAAACAAACGGTCTAGATACCTTACACTAAAATCTGAGTGGATGTTTAAACCCTTCTCTTGCTTCCCGTTCGAGATCCTATCACGGATTGTCTCCACCTCATAGTTACCCTATTGTGCCTCTATGACTCTGCTAATCAAGGTAGGTTTAGCAATTAAAGTAAATAAAGTAGCACCCTTGCTAGACTTGCCCAAATGCAAATCAAACTCGCTGATATCACCTAGCATGTCCCATTCTCGAATGGCCACACTTGCCACACTACTCACAGATTTCTGACTCAAGGTATCAACCATTACATTGGCCTTCCCCAGGTGATAATGCAACTCAAAGTCATAATCCTCCATAAATTCCATCCATCTAGGTTGGAGTAAATTCAAATCTTTCTGGGAAAACAAGTATTTTAGACTTTTATGATCGGAGAAAATATCAAACTTCTCGCCATACAAATAATGCCTCCAAATCTTCAAAGCAAATATTACCACCGCTAACTCTAAATCATGGGTGGGCTAGTTCTTCTCATGAGTTTTCAATTATTGTGAACCATAGGCCACAACATTTCCTTCTTGCATCAACACACAACCCAAGGACATCCCAATACGCATCACAATAAACGGTATAACCTAAGCCCCTTTTTGGAATTACCAAAACCGGTGCGGTGGTCAACCTAGTCTTAAGTTCTCGGAATGACTTCTCACAAGTCTTGTTCCATACAAATTTGACACCCTTTCTTGTTAACTTGGTCAAAGGTACGGCTAGTCTAGAGAAGTCCCTTACGAAACGACGATAATACCCTGCTAACCCTCCAGATCTCAAAAGTATTCTTAGGTTGTTCCCAATCTTGCACGACATCTAGGATAGAAGAATCTACAATTACTCCTTCTCATGGCACAACATGCCCCAAAAATTTCACTTCAGTCAACCAAAACTCGCATTTCTCAAATTTAACATATAATTGGTGCACCCTAAGCAAGTCAAGCACTATTCGCAAATGTTCCTCGTGCTCCTCCTTAGAGGTTGAATCAATCAAGAAATCATCTACAAAGACGACCACGAAACTATCTAAAAATTCACCGAAGACTCGATTCATCAAGTCCATAAAGGAAGCTGGAGCCCTGGTTAAATTGAAAGGCATTACTAGGAACTCATAGTGGCCATAACGCATGTGAAAAGCCATTTTCTAGATATCTTCCTCCCTAACTCTCAACTGATGGTACCCCGATCTCAAGTCTGCATTTGGAAAGCAATGAGACCCTCTAAGTTGGTCAAATAAGTCATCTATTCTAGGTAGAGGATACTTGTTCTTAATGGTAACTCAATTCAATTTGTGGTAATCAATACACAACTACAATGAGCCATCATTCTTCTTCGCAAAGAGAGTCGGCGCTCCCCAAGGTGATGTATTAGGGAGAATAAAACCCTTGTCTAAAAGTTCTTGGAGTTGGATCTTCAACTCATGTAACTCAACGGGTGCAAATCTATATGGCACCATGAAAATTGGCATCGTGCCAGGCTCTAAATCAATGGAGAATTCTATCTCTCATTGAGGAGGCAACCCAGTGAGATCGTCAGGGAAAACATCAGGGTGTTCAAAAACTACCCTTGGTAAATCACTCCGAACCATGCTACCATCATTGGCTATGGCAAAGGCAAAGAGGAAACTAAGCCCTCCTCGACTCTTAAAGTCAAACAATGATGGAAACGATCTATCATCTCGATCGCATAGAAAATAGAAATAATCCCCAGTAGGTATGCATACAGACACTTGGTGATGCTGACAATCTATAGTAGCCCAGAAGTACGTCAACCAATCAATACCCAAAATAAGGTCAAAAGTGTACATGTCTAAGATGATGAAGCCAAAAGAGAGTCAGCAATCGGTGACCTCAATCTCGCAGGAGCGGCACACTCGCCCCAATGCCACTCTACCCCCAACTGATGACTCAACCCACAAAGAAGGCTTCAATTAATCAATCTCTAACCCCAATGTAAAAGCAAAAGCAGAAGATAAAAATGAATGCGACGTACCCGTATCAATCAACACACTAGCCAAAGAATTGAACACAACAAAATTACCTCTTATAATAGAGGATCTTAGCAACTGCTCCGACGTTGTAACAACATATACACGCCCCTGTGGCCTCCGATTAACCTGCTCATCCCTCGGAGCATAGGCCTGTTGTACTGAATGAGCTGAGGTGGCTCCCTGATTAGCTTGCAAGGTCTAGACTAAATGAGCCTACTAATAGCTCTAAGTCTGCATCGATCTTGATGCGCCAGATATGCCTCCCAATTGTGGGCAAGATCTCTTCAATCTCGCAGGAGCGGCACACTCGCCCCAATGCCACTCTACCCCCAACTGGTGACTCAACCCACAAAGAAGACTTCAATTAATCAATCTCTAACCCCAATGTAAAAGCAAAAGCAGAAGATAAAAATGAATGCGACGTACCCGTATCAATCAACACACTAGCCAAAGAATTGAACACAACAAAATTACCTCTTATAATAGAGGATCTTAGCAACTGCTCTGACATTGTAACAACATATACACGCCCCTGTGGCCTCCGATTAACCTGCTCATCCCTCGAAGCATAGGCCTGTTGTACTGAATGAGCTGAGGTGGCTCCCTGATTAGCTTGCGAGGTCTAGACTAAATGAGCCTACTAATAGCTCTAAGTCTGCATCGATCTTGATGCGCCAGATACGCCTCCCAACTGTGGGCAAGATCTCCTCAAATGGCCCGATTGACCACACTGAAAGCATATAGGTCCTTGTCCTCTACTCTGGGAGTGACTCTAAGATCGGTTAGGTGGTGGTGGTGATAACATTTGCTGCCCTCCTCCCTTTTGGGGGCAAGCACTAGCCTTGTGACCTTGTTGGCCACACTTGAAACAAGTAAAACTGCCCTGACCATTCTTCTCTGAGCCAACACTCAGCAATGAGAAAGTAGATCTAGTCTGCTATGAATGAGGCTGGGATGAATCAGAGCCCCTATGCTTCTTGCTAGGTCTAAAGTCCCCTTGAGACTTTTGGCCCCTAGACCTTAAACCCTGAAGTCTTTTTTCCTTGGCCTGTACTGTAATCGTTATATGTGATGTCGCCTCCACAAGACAATCATAGTTTCGGATCTTGTTTCCTGCAACCTTGAACAAGATCTTAGTTCTCAATCTCTTCTCGAATTCTATGCAACGACGTTCCTCCATTGCCACCAACTCCAGTGCAAACCGGGACAAACTAGTGAAGGTCACTTCAAACTCGGCCACTGATAGGTTTAGTTGCTTAAGGTTTTGAAATTCTTGCCTCAGTCTCTCCCTAGCTATAGGAGGTAGGTATTTGTCTTGGAAAGTGGTGACAAAAGCTTCCCATGTTAGCCCCACTCTACTTTTGGCGTACTTCCACCATTGGCCCGCATCCCCTTTGAGGTAGGAACTTGCCAGAGTCACCCTTAGTTTATTATTATCAATGTGAAGCAAACTCGACCACTAATAGGTTTAGTTGTTTGGCGTTTTAAAATTCTTGCCTCAGTCTCTCCCTAGCTGTGGGAGGTAGGTATTTGTCTTGGAAAGCGATCACAAAAGCTTCCCATGTTGGCCCCACTCTGCCTTGGCATATTTCCACCATTAGCCTGCATCTCGTTTGAGGTAGTAACTCACCAGAGTCACCCGTAGTTCACTATTATCAATGTGAAGCATCTCAAATGTCTTCACTATTTGTTCGAACCACTTGTCTGCCTTCTTGGGTCGCAAAAACTCTCGAGTAAGAAAGCCCGCCCTTGTCTCCACAGCGTTCTCTCGGACTTGGTTCTCTGCTCTCAAGATGTTTAGTGACTCTCTCAAAGCCCCCGCCATCACTTAGGCTAGGGCACCGATTAGAGGTTGACCCACTTGCTCTTGGACTCTCGTTTGCCTTATTTGCTTGACCACGTTAGTTTGGCCTACTTGCTCGGCCGCATTAGCTTGGTTGAACCATTTTTATTGCATCAGAACCTTATGGACTGGTACTTCATGAACACCTCAGCGAGGCCTACCATACCTCCCGCCTCTACCACCACGTGCCTGACCTTTTCCTGACATCTTAATTAAGAATAAGAGTAAACAATTTAGCACACAATCGCATATGTGCTTACAACTTATCTCACACGTCCCATCACAAAAATATTATACATTCTCATATGTAAACATTTAGTTTCACTCCACATAAACGTTTAATCACGTAAACACATACAAATTACGCCTTTACGATAAAATTTGTCCCACAAAATACCGAAAAATCTTATTAGAATGAGCACTAATTAGGTTCCCTTCTAATAAGGCTTCAAGGAATTTAATAAGTGCAAACAACATCCCAAAAGTTTGATCTCATACCCATCTAGTCATATAAGCATGCTATCATATAATACCTAAAACATGGAACATCTCCTAGTTAAGAGAAATGAACCCCTTGTGGAAAACGACAACTTCCCGTGAGCCCTAAGTATTCAAACCCGGTAGTTTTGATACCAAGTTGAAATGCCCCAAAAAAATTAACACACAAACAGACTCATTATCTTTCAACAACATAATCTTGTTTTCCAACTTAATAGTTTCCACTACTTAAAGTATAAGGAATACAAAGCCTCATCATTAACATCATCATCAATCTCTAACATTTGTATTCATTAAACTCTAGAGATTTACAAAAAATACTCCACATACGATATACATTCAACATTCCTAGAATATTAATCTATAGCATGTGGCATAATAAGTCAAGTACAATTCAATGCCATCAAGGGCTACAAATTCCAAGGTTCAAGCTCGGTTACAAAAAAAATGGTTTTCGAACCCATACATGTAAAGCCCTTGGCTTGTCAAAAATAATTATAACAAAAGAAAATAGCCTTATGCTCTCAAAATATATTCCACGCCTTTAACTGGACGGGATCACCACATCCTTTCCTGCACAAAATCCCATAAGGTGAGCACAAAGCCTAGTAGGAAGATCTTAACAAAATATATACATTTTATATAGTCTCCTAAGATGAATGCATATACCATGTTATGCTCAAAACATATATTTATATCTTTTGAAAATCTTGTGCTCCATGCAATTTGAAAACACAACAATTCAATAACTTCAATGTAGTTCAAGGGGTGGTGAATACGACTCAAGTAACCCTAGGTTGGTGTCTGCAAGTCGACATATCAAGCACTACCACTCACCACTTTATCGGTTGCTACCGAAAGGCACGTGGTACCTCCATTGTGATCAAATTTCCACATCTCTTATCAATGTAACATCCTAATATATTTTATAAGGGATAATGTAATAATATCATCATTCATGCATTCTCCACATATTAAGCATCATTTTTAAAATTTGGTCTTTCCAAGACAAACAACAATAAGCTATTCCTCAAACTTCCCAAATCAACAATTCTCATTTTTCTCATGAAATTTCCTCATTTGATACAACTATAAAAATTTCCTCCATTATTTATTCATATAACAATCTATCAAGCATAAATTTCACAATATCTCAACATCTTTTCCAAAATCTCCAAATTTCTAGGGTTTCCACCCAAAACTAGGTCTTTGTTCTATTTTTTAAAAGATTTATCCAAAACAACACCCATATTTTAAAACATAGCTCATACTCTCAAAAGTTTTGGGAAAAAAATAAAGAAAATCTACTTCTAACATCATCTATCAACCCAAAACTATGATCCAAACATGTAAGAAACACTCCAAACAAGCATAGACTTGCAAAAACATATATATAACTCTAAGAATATCCCTACCTTAAGCTTGGGAGATGAAGGAGGAGAAAATCCTAAAACTCAACGTTGATGAAAACTCGATTCAATCAGTATAAACGTAGCCCTTGTCGCCCTCTTCGATTTGGTGTAAAAGCCCTCTCAAATTCTTGAAGATTTTTGCTAAATCTTAGAGAGAAGTTTGGATTTGGGTGCGCTTGTAGAGAAAAGGAAGAGAAAAGATAAGTATAGAGAGAGAAGTGAAAAAGTGTCTCAAACACGTTTTGGGCATCAATTTTGAGGAAAAGAGCACAAAATTCGAGACAACCGTGCTAAAATCTGCACAAGCAATTCAAATTTCACACAAGCGGATCTTGATGCTCCACAGGCGATTTGCTCTAGAGAAAACCTAAATTTTTCATAGAAAATCCACTCGAGTGGAACCCATATTCGCAGGAGCAGTTTTGCCTAGAAATTCCCAGAAATACTCTGTATGGTTCCGCTCAAGTGGTTACCAAATCTGCATGAGCGGTTTTGTCCAGAAAACCCAGACTTTGATTTCGCATCCCAAAACAAGTTCCAATGCCCAAAACTCAAAATTTTTAACCCGGGAAAGTTAAGAGAGGTTAAGTAAGAGCAGAAAAGAATTCTCAATGACCCAATATGATAAACAAAACGCCGAAAGTAAAGCACACTATTTTACTACTCAACACCGGTTAAGTCCACAACCCAGGACATCACAAGGCTGCGCTGGCTCCAACCTTTTTTGGGAAGGGCCACTGGTCGAAAAGTGGGGCCCAGGCCCACTCATATTACAGCCTAGGGTCGGGCCTAAGGCCTAGGCACGAGGCCGGCCGCAGGCCAGGCTTGTAATGTCCCCAAAATAATTAAATTAAAACATTTCTTATAACCCAATTAATCTAAAATCTTTCCAACACAAACAATAATATTAATCTCAAAAGTCCTCATTTCCATTGAACAACGTGCCAAATATTACAATTTTCATATTCTTGTCTTGGTAATAGTAACATTTACATAGTTCACCAAAACTTGAGAATAAAAAAATAATGATGCCTTAATAATGTACAAACATCAAGGCAAGGCCTTGTTACTACCAAATAGACACACGGTCCCAAACACATATGCCCAAAGCTTCCACATATTACATCCATGAGCCATCGTGTTCCAATAAAACAAAGAAGTCCACCTTCTTCTCATAGGGGTGATTGCACATCACAATTCTTGAAATTGTTAGACAAGAATGAGCTAGATGACCAATAGAAATACTTTTAACAAGGTATCTAATCATTTGAAAATCCATATGGAATTATCACAACCAAAACATTTTCTTGTTCAACTCATGTGAAAAGTTTGAGCAACAAAACTTAGATATTATAACTTCCATGAAAATCACATTTCAACACCAGGGGGTAAATACACCATGAAGTCCCTGAAGAGAGTCCTAAATCACATATAAAAGTCACTTTCATTTAAAAACCACCTCCACATTTACCAACTATTATACGGCAGGATGTGGGCATCCAAAAATCATCTATTTTTCCACTTTTACCGGCTATAATACTGCAAGACTAGTGGACACCCAAAAATATTTTCCCACATTTGTCTGACGATAAGCTCAAGACAGGGCAATTGGGCACCTTGACTCCCTGCACGGGTACCAACAACACACAACTCTTTTCAAAAACCGCCTCGCTATCCAGACTTCCACGCTATTTACCACCCCCTTAAACCACCTTTCCAATATTTCCAGAAATTCCAATAATTTATACATCCACGAGAACAAAGGTAAATTTCACCATTCAAATAATTGAACAATTATGGAGACATAATCTTCATATTTCAAAGGAAATTCTCAAAAGCTTTCAATTTCAAGAGTTATATTAAAATATATCTCAATCTACAAATTCAATCATAAATTTAAAGAATTAAAAATTAATTCCATTTAATTACATCATTATTCAATTTCAAGAACTAGGGTTTTCATCAAATTTGGGGCTTTTCCCCCTCCATAGTGTAAAATGCTATTTTTCAACTAAAGTTTTCATAATCCATAGACATTTATATAAATTTTGAGAGAATATATGAGAAATTCCATTTTTGAAATCAAAACCCACTTCTTTGTAAACTCAAACATCAATTATGAAATCCATGTCACAATAATACCAATAAACATCCTCAAAGTAAAGAGACACAAAGCTAAGAGTAATGATACCTCCAAAATGAGAGTAGATAAGCTAACTCAAGAGGATTTCTTCGAAAATCCAAAATCCAATCAGTTAAGAATGTTGATCTTCACTTGTTCTTCATCTTTATTGCAAGATCCATGGTGGATTGTTGGTGAAAAATGGATGAAATCAAGGTTTTGAGGGCTAAGGTTTCGAGTATAAAAGAGAGGGGGAAAAGTGAGGAAGCAAAGAATGAAGAATTTGGGCCAAAAAGTGCCTGATATTGACCTGACCGCTCGAGCGAACAAAGCTTTGCTCAAGCATAGAAAATAAGCTCCTAGAATCTCTGAAATTCACATAGACCGCTCGAGCACAACTTCCTGCGCTCGAGCAAACTTGCTTCCAACACAGATACTCAAATTTCAAATGGGCATAGCTCTCTTGTCCAAACTTCGTTTTTGGTCGTTCTTGTGTCCAAATCGAAGCCCCGGAAACATGCTTTCCAATGGTTCTAGCCTCACATCCAAATTCAAAGTGTGGAAAATGAAAAGGGCAAAAGAGTGAAGACTATTCATGGGACAATTATCCAAATCAATGTTTTTTGGTCCAACCTTAGTTTACCGTCATGATACCACCTCAATCAATATTCCAAAATGAATCAAAGAGACTCCAAGTACAATAAATAGAGTGTCAAAAGCAAACCCACTAGTCCAATAAGTACATGTGTTAGAGGGCCTAGCAGGCCCCCCCTCCTTTTTTTTACGAAAAATAAACGATATATTATATATATATATATAGATTATTTATGAGGGATAAGAAAACAAAAGAAAAATTGTACTAGAGTATTTTAGTTAATATTAATGAGATGTTTGGTTATGTTTCATGTGGTGGTATTTAAATTTAATTATGTATGACTTGAATAATTTTGACTAAAAAAATATAAAATTATGTAATTTTCTTCTTTTGAATTGAATAATTTTAAGGCCAATTATGCAAATGGTTCCTGTAATTTACATGTTGTGTCATTTTGGTCCTGTAGACACCCCATTTTTGACCGGCCTCAAGACTTGGATGTCACCGTTGGAACACTCGGTGATCATCCATGATTGTGTTCGTCTTGAGTTCCCGGAGGTCTCGGTTGTGCGCCTTGCCTCAGGATCTCTCGACTTGACTGTTTTGTGTCTGGTTTTTGCACCAAACACTTGTGTTTTGCCTTGGAGGGGCAGGGAATGCCTTGTGAGGCATCCCCACACATCACCGGCCAGTGATTTTATGCCATCGGCAATATATATTGCCGGTTGGCATTCTTTGTTGCCGATCGGCCATTTATTTTGTCAAAATGGCAATTTTGGATGGCGATCACTATTCATCTACTTTTAGTAGATATTTTGTGCCAGCTGTGATAGCTGGCACCCACCTTTGCTCCCCTTCATACACTTGTATGGAGGGATTTCCCTCTTAGCAAGCTTGTTTTGTAAGCTTTGCAAGAGGGAGCTTCTATAAGAGGAGGGCTCTCCTCCCTCTTATAAGGAGAAAAACATGGTTAGAGAGCTCTGGTTTTTAGGTTAGGGCTTATATATATATTCCATCTCTATATCTCCCTCTCTTTAGTGTTCTAGGTGTCTTTGTTCATAGTATTACACACAAACACCTACCATTACACCTTCCCTTGGCTATTGAGGTTCTAAGGGACTGTTTTCAGAGTTTTGAAGCTGGTTTGGACCTAAGGAGACTGCTGGTCCACCATTTGTGAAGAGGGTCTACAAGGGTAAGACTTTTGTCCCTTTTTACCCCATTTTTGCATAACTTTTTAGCCTATCTTGCATCTATTTTTGAGCTTAGTGTATAAAATAACAAAGTTCTATTTTTAGGCCCTCTAAATAGTTGTTTAAGGTTGCTTCAAGCTTTGGGGTTGTTTGACCCCTCTTAAGCCTTGTAAGGCTCCATTTTGTGCCATTTTGGGTGAGCTCCGAGACCTTGGTGTTTGGGCCTCCTCACCACTGAAATCTTGAGGGATTTCAAAGGTGAGGATAGTGCCTTGAGGTCCCAAGAAGGAGAGGGCCACCCCTTCTCCTTGTTGTCCTTGAAAAGGATCATTTTTAGCCTCTTGAGGGAGCATATAGTTTGAGTATGTATTGGCCATGCCTTGACTGATTTTCAAGCTTATTATGTCATAATATAGCATTGTTGTATGTTGGTTTTGGTACACCATGCTTGCTTAGCATACATGCCTTGTAATGCCATTTTGTTGCCTTAACATGCCTTAGGTTGTAAACCATTGTTCTAGCATGCTTTAGGCTTGGCTTTGTGAAGCTTTCATGTTTAGTTTTCCATGTTTAAGGTCTATCCTTAGTTGTTTGGGTCGACTTTAGCATACATTGCATAGTCGCTTTGCATTTTAGCTTGTAGGCTTCAAGTATGTGAGTGTATAGCATGCATTACTTGCTTTGATTTAGTGAGTTGGGACTATTTTCCATGTCATTTCAGTCCACTTAGCATGCTTGTATACTTGCATTTCATGGCTCTTTGATGTTTCAAGAGTATGTGTTTCATGCTCCTTGAAAGTGCATTTGTGCATGCTTCCATGTGTAAGTTATTTAGATGTCATCTAAGTGGTTTTTGGGGTTCATTTTGACATGCTAAAACCCTGATTTTAGTTGCTTAAATCATGCCATGTTTGGTCTTGATAAGTGTAGTCCAATGCCTCTTTGGTGAGCCTTAGGCGTTGGGCTTGGTTGCATGATATGCTTGCTTTGTTTAGTTGGTTTGGCACCTCCTATAGCATGATTTTCAGAGCTTCATTTGCATGTTAATTGTCCATGCTATGCCTATTTTAAAGTGCGCTTAAAAGTTGCCTTTATGTGCTTAAATGTTGGTCCATGTTGTCATGTATGCTTGCATGTGCATTTCGCCTCATTTCCTTGGTTAATGGCCACTGTTTTGGGCTTCCTTAAGGGCTGCCCAAACGAGCTTAAGTCCATCATTTGCTAGTTTGCATGCTTACCTTGCATGTTTGCTTGCATACTTGCATAAATGCATTGTATGCCCATGTTGCATGCTAGTTCACATGCCTAGGTTGCACTCCATCTAGCATGCATGCCTTGTTCCTTGATTTAGTGATGGGAGTTGGGCCTTTGTTTGTTGGTTTGCATTGCATTTGAAATCAACATGCATAACTTGGTCTCTTGGGCCATCACGCATTGAAATGCGCGATTGATGGTCCAAGAACCAAGGACCATGTCCCTTTGAGTCATCAACATGATAAGGGATATGGTTGGAGCATACATTGCTTGAATTGCATTGCCATGCAAAGCTCTGTCCTCTGCTGCTGTCAAACGGATTCTGCAGGAACTTTTTGCCAATCAACTGCACAGAGTGCCGACCGGCAATCCATCGGTGGCCGATGGATTCATTTATAGCTGATCGACACCAGATCACAGCCGATGATGATTCCCTCCAGCCAGTGGTATTCCCCAACATCCAGTGAGCACATCCTGAGACTTTGGCAGCCTTCAGAGGAGCAGAGCAGGGAAAACAAAGGCAGCTTGTGCATGGCACTGGACTTCCGAGCAAGACCCGAGCATGCGTGCATTGGACCCTCTTCCCGAGGCCCCTTTTTTTTTATTGCTTTTCTTAGCTTAGTTAATTTGTTAATTAATTAGGTGATTTGTAATAATTAATTAGCTTGCGAGTTAGTTAATTTGTATTATTCTTTCGGTCCCTCTGAGCGAGGGCGAATTTGTAATAAGTGTGGGTGAGTGTGTGCATGTCTTCCAACCCCCACTTCTTTCTCCCTTTTACTTACCTGCTTTGATGGTTAGTAATAGGTCATGTTTAATTTAGCATACCTTATGCTATGCATACGTGCATCATTCATCAGTATTGCATGCACCGGGCTCGACACATCATGCTAACTGCATTAGTATTTCAAATCTAACTTGAATACATGATGTTGGTGCATTTCACATGCCACTTCTAGATTAGCCGAGCCTATTCTAGTGACATTTTGTATGCATTGCATTAGGCACTTAACATGGACTTGGATCATACATTGATTTGCTAACGAGTTCCTTGTTTTGGCTTGGAGTACTATGTAAGTATTTATACTTTAGCATACCGCATGCGTGTCGATGTTGACATGACAGCATGCTTACCATGTGGCTAGATGCTTATGTGTTATAAATTGCCTGAATGCCTGTGGGTGAAAGTTGGATTGTCTAAGTTGGAATAGCTCATTAAAATCCGTGTTTTAGCCTACTTGCAAGTAGCAAATTTTCAAAACATTTTTCAAAACAAACGGATATGCAATGCTTATTTCCAAATTAGGCGATCTAGTCTATACTTTTGTGCTATGCGCATAACATAGTAATTCTAGGCTAATAATCGGGATAAGAACACATAACGTTTTCAAAATCGGATATCATGGTTAGTAGAGGCCGATCTTCGGATCGGGCGAGAGGGGGTGCTCATAGCTGACCTTCCCCAATCGTACCCTAGCTCCCGAGTCGAGGCAACTTTGGTGATGACGGACACGTGGCCTTTGGCACCGAGTCAGGGTTTCCTAAATTCCCCCATAAAAAATATTTAGGTGGCGACTCTGTATTTGGCAAAGCAGTCCATGTTTGGCACTTCTTTTCTAAAAATCTGTTTTCTCAAAACGATTTGCCGGATTTGGACTCTTTGGTTCAGATTAAGAACCGTGACACAAATTGAGTCCGAGATATAGCACGAAGGCCTCACGCGGGCGCGTCTACAATTTCTGGCAACTCCACTGGGGATTTTAGAGTGCTTGACTCGAACTCGTGATATCTTGTTTTGATTTCATTTATGTGTCTCTTTACATTGCATGTGCATTGGTGCGCCTAGGACACCGTGTTTGCCATCTGCTATTCCTGAATGGTTTGCCGAAGGCTTGACTTTGTCAAAGCATGCCATAAGGCTGACCGGTTGTGGGCTCTGACAGTATGGGAACACAAACCCTGGTTTTACCGGGGCACCCTTTTCGACCATTCGACCTAGTGCATATCGAAATCCATAATGACCATTCCAAATTAGGACAGGTTGCTTACTCGATGTTGGGTTGTTTGAAAACTGCTGCGTGTATAGTGAAACCCTAGCTCCTCTATAGGGGTGTTTTGGCTCTCTTTACTTGCTATGTGTTTTAGAGTGTATCTATGCAGGGGAACACACATATCAGTTCGCAAGTTTGAGTATCAGATCTGAGGGCATCAGTGTCAGTTTATGAGAATCAGTTATATCTGTGGGTATTCGATTCAGTATTTTGGGGGCAGTGATTTCGGGCAAAAGTGATCAGTAGTAGAGTACAGTTATTCAGCTATACTAGCGTCCGTTCTTATTAGTCCGAAATGCTGCATGTTTTCTCTTTCAGTTCAGAGAGTTGATATAGAATAGCTAGTGTTCCTCCTTGCTGAGGCAAGACAGATATCTGATTCGTCAGTCATCGTTCAGCACAGTGAACTTATCATGACACAGAATTCAAAGGAAATTGTGGTTATGACGGCCGCATCAAATCAATGAATCACTCTGCAAAGCGAGACCAATGCCGATGTACCACATCCACCCAGGTCGCCTGTCGCGCACCCAGTCTGGAACCCCCAGTTGTATCAGGCTCGTGAGCCCACTACATTTGAGTTGATGGGAATGATAGGCGACCTCCAGAGATCCATGGCCGATCTGGCCTATGGAATGTCAGCTTCACCGCCAGTGGCACCGTATGCCGGGAATATCATACCACAGGAGCCCCCGCTACTGGGGCAGATTGTGATAGAGCTCAGCCAACTAGAGGTTGCCTCTAGTTACAGCAACAATGTGTCAGCAACAACCGGGCTTCGCTCTGATGTAGTAACCCAAACCCCCGATCAGGCTGAGGCCAGAGGCAAGAACAAAATGAAGGCAGATGTCGATCCCATTGAACAACTGTTGCGGGCAGTCGAGGCTTTGAAAGCTGGGGGGATGAACAAGCAACAGATATCCCCAGTTGTGGCAAAAACTATGGAGGATGCTTTCCCCACTCCACCTAAGGGTAGTTCAATTCAGTCAGAAAATCGGGATAGGCCCCATCATGCCAGAACAGTTCCTCCTATTCCCGACCCTGCACCTGGGAAAGATCAGAAAACCAAGGCAGTGCCCGCCGACCCTTTTGCTAGTGCGTCTAGTAAGAATACTCAGACTTCAAAGTACCTGCCCTGAGGGCGCAGGATCTTTCATGCTCTCTACATGCCTCTGTCTAAGGCACTTCAGATTCTCGCCGAAAGGGGGCACCTCAAAGCCCTTGAACCTCGGCCTCTCCCGAAAAATCTCCCTCTCACACATGATGCTGCTTTGTACTGCGCGTACCACCAACAGACCGGTCACGCCACCGACAACTATTTCCGCTTTCGCCATGAAGTGCAGGATCTGATCGATAATGAGGTCATTCTTCCACCTACCTTAGCGAAGTCTGTTACCACCGAGCTATTAGACTTCGAGGATACTGCGAGTATGTGATCAGGGGTTGGACCACCTGTGGGCGGCACTCGGTGTATTTCAGATGTGGCGTCTAGCGCGCACTTTTTGAGCATTTGTAAATGCAGTTTTGTAGCTTCTGGCTTGGGTTTTGAGTCAGTTCTCTGTTTTGTTTTTGAGTCTGCCTCTTTGCTTTGAGTCAGTCTTTTTGTTTTTGGGTCTGTCTTATGGTACCGAGTCAGTCCCGTTGTATAGGATGTCAGGTAATTCTAGGGTCGTTGCCTTGAACACCGTTTTGGTCTTGTAAATCCCCTTTTGTCTTGAGTCTGTCTCTGTTGTGGAGCCAGTTACAATCAGGGAATTTGAATAAAGCAGCTGCGGCTATCATGTTTCCATGCTTATTGCTAATTTTGAGCTAGTTGTGCCAAAGGATCTGAACCGAATGGCCGTGCATTCCACCTGCTCTCTTGTGCCCTGAAAATCATTGCATTGACCTATGTTTTTCAAAACCTCTTTAACACTGCGGTGAAAACGAAGAGGAAGGAATTCCTCGAGTTTTGCAAAACTTTGATCATTTGAGAGAAAGAGAGGCATGCTAAGCCTTTAATGAATGAAACCATGCTTGTTAGCGTGAGTACTGAGAAGGACCCTGGCTTGATCCAGATTGGTTCCACACTATCTTCGGTGCGAGCGATTTGTCGCTTTCTTAAAAACTTTCAAAAACAAATGTTTTGCGCGGCCTTGTGAAGACCTATGTGGAATCGCTCTTGAGATTGTGCAGCCTAGGATCGCTCTCAGCCTCAAGGTTCAACCCGTTCGTTTTCGAACCTTGAACCCGTTCAGAAAGTTTAACGGTCAACCGCCATGTGGGGTCTGTGTGGCCAGATTAGAAGCAGCCCACGAACAAGAGGCACCAAAATCAGATCAAGAAGATCAGATCTCACCAGAAGAAGCGTGTGAAGCAACCGTGATGGATCCTTCTGCAAATCAACGCAACAGCCATTCTCCTGGATTCAGATGATTTTTGGATCTCAAAACCATTTGGCATGGACTTGTTACACTTTTACCCTTTGAGAGGCTCGCTGGGTCGAAAACCCGGAGGGGCGACCCAGGCAAAAATTAGAGCAAAAGAAAAATACAAAAGAAAAAAGAAAAAGAAAAATACAAAAAAAAGAAGAGGAAAAAATATATATACAAGAAAAATACAAAAAAAAAAGAAAAAAATATATATATATATAAAAAAAAAGCTCGCAAGGTCAAAAACCCGCATCGGGCGCCTTGGCAAAAGTTAGAGCCTAAAAAGTGAAGGTTAATACCTGAGTGTACCTTAACCGGAACTACGTAAGGCTTGATTCCCATGTTTGGGATACGTAGGCAACTTCATCCTGAAGTCCAGCCCTCAACGCTTTCATAGCGCCTCAGTCCATGTAATGGTTTTGATTATTCTTGCCCTCCCCGAATCCGATAGTTCGGTTGTGACAACCGGATACGTAGGCAGCTTCGCCCTGAAGTCCAGTCCTACACACTTTCAAAGTGACTGTGTCCATATATTGGTTTTGACCATCTTCGTCTTCTCTGTATCCAAGAAAGTTCGGTCGGGATCATCACTAGTGAGGACTGTTTGCAATATGCTGCAGCATCATCCAGACAAGGGGCAACTTTCTGTTGCCATGGGTCGCCGTTCAAACCAGGGGCAACTTTCCATTGCCATGCAGCGTCCTTCAAACAAGGGGCAATTTTCCATTGCCTCCGATCCAAGGTTGTGCATCTCAAAAGTAAGCACCCCGCTCGTTGGGCAGCAGCCGTTTGCCAAAAATAGTTTTGAAAATTTTTACTAAAGTTGACTATTTCCTCGAAAATTATTTCATTTTTCCAAAACTTAGACCATTTTGGACCCAAAAAGGAAAATTTTCAGTGCTCATAGCCAGACTTGCGTGATTTTTGAATCAAAAAGTGAACAAGTATGTTAATTCGACTCTCATTTTGGTCAAAACTGTTTTAGGAAGAAAACAAAAAATGGTCAAAATGATAAACTAGGGGCACAGTTGAGTCAGGTGTTTTGTTTTTCCCCTATCGCCAACATACTTGCCAAGAAAGGGCACAACTGAAGCTGTCATTAAAGGGCTGAAAGCTCTCTTAACCTCCGAGCAACGAGGTATGAAACCAAGTGCGAAGCACAAATCTGAAGGGTTCAAGGTACTCCGTTCCCTTTACCTGGGGCATCGACCAAACGCCACCAGAAGAAACAGCCGTGAGCTAACCATGTCGGGCGTGAACCCACAACTTCCTATTCATCCATTAAAAAATCCTGGGGAGGGATAAAAATGAGAGAATAAAGAATAGAGAGGTGTAAGTTGAGAGAAAGAGTGAGCAAAAAGGGTTTTGAGAAAAAAAAACCGAGCTTGAGTGCCAGAGTGATGTGAGAATCACAAATGAGAAAAGGGTGGGAAACAATACCCAGAGAAACTGGCTCCTCGTGATCTGAGGTCCCCCGTCTTCGTTAACGCGTCTGTATGTCGTGTCTTTTGTTTTGTTTACCTCAACCTTTGTTTTGAGTCTTTTCCGAGTGTCTCTCGTTGTGTTTAGGTTGTTTACCTTTTTTGTCTCCGCTGTTGAGTCATTCTCGCTATGTCCAGTTGTAGGCTCACTACCCCGGTTTAAAAAAAAAAAAAACCTTCTTCAATTTCAAAAATTAATCGTTTTGTGCTCAGAATGCTGTGCCATTCTCCACATTTGTGCAAAAACATGATTTGGTTCTTTCATACAAACTGCAGGGTCCACCCCCGATAAGTGTGAACAGAAAAACATGGGCCTTTTTGAAGCTTCCGGGTTTCAGATCGCATCTGAGTGTGCTTCAACTTCAGTAGATTCAACCTTCATAGTCCGTCTTGTCAGATTTGGGCTGTTTGTTCAGGATCCGCTGTGTGCAAAATGAATCAAGTGCTGTGTTATGACCTGTATGCAGATTAATCCCCAGTAGAGTATGAGTCGAGTGTTCAGAATGTGCAGTGGTTGGTATGGATTGTTTTGCTGTTGGCTGGTTCGTTATCTGATTATTACAATGCAAGTGTTCAATTTTCAGACAACAGATCAATTTCATTTCGTTTGAGAAATAACATGGTGCAATGCGATGCCATAGATGAAATGTACAAATGCAACACTTTTTCAGACAAAAAGTTTGCTTCATTTCATCATCTTTTTCAAGTACATGGTTTTGGAAATAAAAATCTGCCTGCGACAGTACAAGGTACTCTAGCTACCAGCAAAAGGTACAAAAGAAGAAAAAAGAAAAAACAGCAAAAGTCTGGATCAATGACAAAAGGCCGTGGGTCTAGGGGTCTGTCCTCGTCCTCTTCCTGGACGAAGGTCCAGGAACATCATCAGCGATGTCATCTGAGTCCGAGTCCGAGCCGTCTCCGGTCTCCTCCGACGACGACTCTGCCTCCGCCTCCGCCTCCGCCTCCGCCTCCGCCTCCGACTCCTCATCATCATCATCAGGGACGGGTGCCCGTGAGCTACTCCCAACATGAGTGCGCCCCGTCTTGGTGCGGGGGTATGCTCTGCCATCTCCTCCGGTAGGAATAGAAGGTCCAGCTGGTACACCTCCCACAGTGGGAATCTGAAAAGGAGGCTGAAAAGTATAAGAGGCAAACGCATCAGTATGCCGTGAGCAGTTTATCAGTGCAGAATGCAATGCAACGTGCGAGTGCCGTGAGCAGTTTATCAGTGCAGAATGCAGTGTATGAGTACAGTGTGCGAATGCCGTGAGCAGTTTGTCAGTACAGAATGCAGTGTATGAGTACAGTGTGCAAATGCCGTGAGCAGTTTATCAGTGCAGAATGCAGTGTATGAGTGCAGTGTATGAATGACGTGAGCAGCTTATCAAGTGTTGTGTTGTGCACTAGATTATGTGAAGCATCTTATGAGAATGGTTTGAGGCCGTGATCAGAAGAACATACCGGAATGCTGTAGAGGGCTAGGAGGTCGAAAGTCTGCTGCAACATCCCCATCATGGAGGCATTTAGCTCCAAGGACTGCCGGGTATACTCGGAAGAAGCCTGCAAAAGTATCAAATGCATCAGTATTCTGCGGAATATCAAAATAAACTGAAATAAAATGGCAATGCAAGATGCAAGATGAAGTAGTACATACCGAAGGTAAGTCATAGAACCCGACCAACCCATGGTCAACCGGAGGAGGAGCAAAGGGAATCTGGTACGTCGCCCCACCCTGCCCTCGGCATGTCATCGTCGTGGGTAGCGCTGGCCAGCTAACCCCCCGACCCCTCCGAGCTCCGCTCCTGCCACGGACACGAGCCGTCCTCGACGTCCCTGCCCCAGCTCCAGCTCCAGCTGCCGGCACCACCGGTCCCCCTCTCTCAGCTCGGCGGCCACTGCTCAGAGGCGCATAATGTAGGTCTGGACATACTCTCTAAAGTCGCCCTCGCCCCTGAAGTCCTCCGTATCCCAACCGATCGTGTAATCGGCCATCTCCTGGGCGGTGAACCTCTCAGTATCTCTCATGTGGGTAGGAGGCGGACCCGGAACTATCTGCTCTGGTAACCCTAGGGTCTGGCATAGGAAACGCTCACCCAGGTACCAAGCCCGACAGATCGGGCCCTCCAGCAAGATCCGGAAGCATGCAGTCTCCTCTGCCCAGGCAAACCGATCCCGGGTCACGGCTGGCAACGGAGCCCAAGGCTGCCAGGTGATCTGAAAATGAAATACAGTTTGTTATCTACTGTTATTGAAAACATACAGTGAAAAGCGAAGCTCAAATAAACCCTAAAGTTGAACATACCTCCGCGGGGGTGACGGTGTCAAAATAGCGACGGAAAAAGGTGAATGTCTCCCGGGGCCTCCGCACCCACCTCCCGTCAAAGCGGCGTGAGAACGGGACGACGAGAGGGGTCTCCGCGTCAGGTACTGGGGCTAACCTGGGAAAGTAAGCGTAGACCCACAACTGCAAACCAAATGCCAATATGATCATCAGATAAAGCAGGACACAGAATAAAACAGAAATAGCAGAGCCGTGTGCAATGTGTTGAGCAGAGTGTACAGTGTGAGCAGTGTACAGTCGGTGTAAAGCAGAGTATGTGTGTGCCGTGTGTACAGTATACAGTCAGTATAAAGCAGGCCACAGTGTGTGCAGTGTACAAAATACAGTACAGAGAATAGATGATAGAAAGCAGAAATGAAATGTGAAGAAGAAAAAGGAAATGTACCTCCCAAGCACGCCAATAGCCCCCGAGCAACTGTCCACTACCGTGGGAAGCTGAGCTCATGTACCCGTAGAGGGTGGCCAGAGCGGCACCACCCCAGTCATAGTGCAAAATCTGCCTGACATCCACCAGTGCACTGAGTAGACAAAGGGGCACGGTGTTCGCTCGGTCGGCGAAACTGGTAGTCCCCAGCAGAAACATCAGAAAGCCGCGGGCGTACTGCTCCACTGCCTCCTGGGTCATCAGAGCCTCCTCGGTCAAAGCCGGCTGGACCCTGAACTGGACCTAGAACCACGAATATCGGATAAAGCCGGGACGCGCAAGAGGCGGCACCTCGCCGAGCAGATGGATCTGAGCAGCCGTCCACTCGTCCATATCAGTATCAAAGGGGATCGGATCACCCCCTACCCCGATGCCTGTGAGCATCGAGAAATCATAGGGAGTCATCGTCATGTCTCCCATAGCAGAAAGATGAAACGAGTCGGTGGTGTCCCACCACCTCTCCGCTAGAGCAGCAAGGAGAGGCCTGTTCGTAGTAAGTCTGGACAGACCTCTACAGAATGCACCAAAACTGGCCTGGTCCACGATGTGGCAGACCGCATCAGATAGCTCTGCGTACCAATCACGAGCGGCGATGTTCCCATACCCCCGGACGGTATGGGAATCTCCCTGTTTTCGAACAGACAATTGCGAAGCAATGATAAATATACCAATTTTGAAAGACATTCAGAACTCAGGCAAATACAGCATGTGTGCAAGTCTTTCAGATTCAAACAGATACTGGGTGCTGGTGTGCTTACAGTGAACTGCAACGTGTGATGTGTCGGCGTGTTTGAATGGTTCAGTGCAAGTATAGCACGTGTACATGTTTTCATTGCCGGTGTGCTCGTAGTGAACTACAGTGACTAGTGTGTCAGTTTGTTTGAGTGGTTCAGGGCAAGTGCAGTGTGTGTGCTCGCGTTCAGATTCGAATAGATAACAGTTGCAAGTGTGTTCACGGTCGATTACAGTGTACAGTGCCTCAGTGCATTTGGGCTAAGCAGTTAAAGAGCATAATCAGTTATGGCAACTATGTGTTCTACATTGTGGAAAGTAAAGCAGAGGGAAGAATGTTACCTCGGAAGCGCCGAAGGACAAATGAGATGTAGGCTCGCGCAAGAGAAGCTCTGGAGGCACGCCCCTCTCGAAACTCCTGAACTGGTGCAGTCCATCAGGAGGCAGGATGTGAATCGCCGGCCGGTAGGTCGCCGGGTCGAACGGGTGGATGCTTAAGGGGAGGAGCTCGGCCCCAGGGTCCATCTCGTGATCCGGGGGAGTCCCACCGTGTGGGATATCATCCGCCATGTCAATAGTCATGAGAAAATGGCCCAAAAAGTGAAAATCAGGCTGGAATATAAAAGGTCAACGAAAAGTCAACCCCCGAGAGGGTGGAAAATGGCCGGAAAAGCCGGGAAGTGAAAAAGGTATAGGAATCGAGAGGAAAACGAGGGGAACAAACCCCAAAAAGTGGAAATGGCAAAGGAAGCACCAAAACAAAGAAATGTTCGGTTCAAAATGTTCGAAACGCGAAGAACTTCGTGAATCCAACGATGGAACGGGCGTAAAACGCGAGAAAAACGGGGAATAAGGCTCGGGAAATGCTCTAGAGAGAGAGGGGATGAAATTTCGACTAGAGGGAAGTAATGAAAATAGGGTTTGAAACCCTATTTTAAAAGACCCGAGGTGAAAAGTCAAAATTGCCCCGATTCAGGCATTTTTGGCCGGTCGGCTACATTTTTGGCCGGCCGGCCAAATATTTGGCCGGTGATGTATTTTGATGGCCGATGAACAGCCGGTGACTCCCCCTTCGGGCCGGTGAGCCTCCTACAACCTTGTTTGGGTCAGATCTGTAATTTAGGGCCTTCATTGCTCAAGTCAGTGCAAGAATAGTGCATTTCTGAAGCTCAATCGGCCTCCGTTTTGGCCTCGGACCGTGTCTTCTGTGCGTGGCACTCGAATATGTGCGAGGAGTATCCTTTTTGTATCCTTTTGTCCCTTACAAGATATGAAAGTTGCCTTACTTGCATTGCATTACGACGCTTTGTCGTGAACGCGCGCTGGTTATGCGTTATCTAGTTCGCATTGTTGCGCACATATCTTGTAAGTATCATACACATGTCAATCGCACTGTCTTGTGCATTTCAAATCAATCGCACTGTCTTGTGCATTTCACATGTCAATCGCACTGTCTTGTGCATTTCAAATCAATCGCACTGTCTTGTGCACTCGCGTTGTCTAACGCATCGCGCTGTTTTGCGCATCTTATTGCATTTTACGTGCATTCAATCGCGCTGTTTTGCACATCTCATTGCATTTTGCATGCATTCCATCGTGCTATCTTGTGCATCGCACTGTTTTGTGCACTCGCGTTGTCTAACGCATTGCGCTATTTTGCGCATCCCATTGCATTTTGCATGCATTCCATCGCGCTATCTTGTGCATCGCACTGTCTTGTGCACTCGCGTTGTCTAACGCATCGCGTTATTTTGCGCATCTCATTGCATTTTGCATGCATTCAATTGCGCTATCTTGCGCATCGCACTGTCTTGTGCACTCGCGTTGTCTAACGCATCACGCTATTTTGCGCATCTCATTGCATTTTGCGTGCATTCAATCGCGCTATTTTGCGCATCACACCGTCCTGTACATACAACGGTCTAGGAGACCTTAAATTCTCGGAAGGTGCAAGACCTTTAGTGCATTGATGTGCACATTCCATTTACATTGTCATGTATCTCAATAACCGCGCGTTGTCGCGCATTTAAAGTTCATGTATTATCATGCGTCCTACGCCGCGCGCTGTCGCGCATTTCAAAAAAGCAACATGCATCATTTGCATTGCATTGTAAATAATGCATATGTCATGCATCATTGTAGATAGTGCATATGTCATGCATTTCATTGTAAATAGTGCATATGTCATGCATTTCCACTGTAAATATCCATTCCATTGCATACTTATATATTGCATTGTAGTTTGCATGCATTCACCGCATCACTTCCATCTAGGACTTGCGCCTTTCCATGTTGAGCTTGGTCTGGTATGTGCCCATACTTTTTACGTCTATACACTCATAGTTCTGTATGACCGTTCTATGTTAGACGTGGTTTGTGTGTGTCCATACCTTTCCTCGGCAAGATTTGGTTTGGCTGCTTGCCATATCCATTATATATATTACATTGTAGTGAAATTTTTGCATCCAGCATTAGGATCATTAGTCTTTCTTCAGCGGGTCATTTCCCCACTTATGTCATTCCACCCAATTACTTGTTCTTGTGTCCGTCTACATCACTCATAGTTCTGCATGTGTACGCGCCTATTCCACGTTGGTATGTTGGTTTGAGGGTTGCGGCACCTTTTCTATGGTAGACGGACTTGTTACCTCCATCAATCTATTTGACATTTGTGTGGTTTTGAACCGCTCATGATTTGATTATGATTCAATTGCATTGCATTTTCATCTGCATTCTATATGTAGTTTTGTATATCGCATATCATTTTGCATATTGCTAACGATATCTGTACCTGTTAAGTTTGTTTTCTTTCAGGCACGATATTGTATGTACGGTTCATTTGAGGCTGGTGCAACCAGACGAACCGCGCAGGTATTGTATTCTCCGAGTGAGACGTATCGAGAATTTCATAATTCTCTTACATCCTTTCTGCATAGTAGTGTAGTTTGGTGTATGCTAGCTTAAAACTGTCGCATGTTATGCTTCGTTACAGCTTTCTTTGCATGATCATAAGTTATGTTCGGCTTTGTGCATTGTCTTGCATTTTGCCCCTACCTTCGGGCACATATCTTGCTTGTCTTGCATGTTTGTCTAAGTCTTCGGCCTTGTCAAAAATGGGTCGTCTTTGGGCTTTGACATTCACTCCTGTCATTCTTATGACTTCCGAGTTCTGTCAAAGAGGGGAAACTGTAGACACCCCATTTTTGACCGGCCTCAAGACTTGGACGTCACCGTTGGAACACTCGGTGATCATCCATGATTGTGTTCGTCTTGAGTTCCCGGAGGTCTCGGTTGCGCGCCTTGCCTCAGGATCTCTTGACTCGACTGTTTTGTGTCTGGTTTTTGCACCAAACACTTGTGTTTTGCCTTGGAGGGGCAGGGAATGCCTTGTGAGGCATCCCCACACATCACCGGCCAGTGATTTTATGCCATCGGCAATATATATTGCTGGTTGGCATTCTTTGTTGCCGATCGGCCATTTATTTTGTCAAAATGGCAATTTTGGATGGCCGATCACTGTTCATCTACTTTTAGTAGATATTTTGTGCCAGCTGTGATAGCTGGCACCCACCTTTGCTCCCCTTCATACACGTGTATGGAGGGAGTTCCCTCTTAGCAAGCTTGTTTGGTAAGCTTTGCAAGAGGGAGCTTCTATAAGAGGAGGGCTCTCCTCCCTCTTCTAAGGAGAAAAACATGGTTAGAGAGCTCTGGTTTTAAGGTTAGGGCTTATATATATATTCCATCTCTATATCTCCCTCTCTTGAGTGTTCTAGGTTTCTTTGTTCATAGTATTACACACAAACACCTACCATTACACCTTCCCCTTGGCTATTGAGGTTCTAAGGGATTGTTTTCAGAGTTTTGAAGCTGGTTTGGACCTAAGGAGACTGCTGGTCCACCATTTGTGAAGAGGGTCTACAAGGGTAAGACTTTTGTCCCTTTTTACCCCATTTTTGCATAGCTTTTTAGCCTATCTTTCATCTATTTTTGAGCTTAGTGTATAACATAAAAAGTTCTGTTTTTAGGCCCTCTAAATAGTTGTTTAAGGTTGCTTCAAGCTTTGGGGTTGTTTGACCCCTCTTAAGCCTTGTAAGGCTCCATTTTGTGCCATTTTGGGTGAGCTCCGAGACCTTGGTGTTTGGGCCTCCTCACCACTGAAATCTTGAGGGATTTCAGAGGTGAGGAGTGTGCCTTGAGGTCCCAAGAAGGAGAGGGCCACCCCTTCTCCTTGTTGTCCTTGAAAAGGATCATTTTTAGCCTCTTGAGGGAGCATATAGTTTGAGTATGTATTGACCATGCCTTGACTGATTTTCAAGCTTATTATGTCATAATATAGCATTGTTGTATGTTGGTTTTGGTACACCATGCTTGCTTAGCATACATGCCTTGTAATGCCATTTTGTTGCCTTAACATGCCTTAGGTTGTAAACCATTGTTCTAGCATGCTTTAGGCTTGGCTTTGTGAAGCTTTCATGTTTAGTTTGCCATGTTTAAGGTCTATCCTTAGTTGTTTGGGTCGACTTTAGCATGCATTGCATAGCCGCTTTGCATTTTAGCTTGTAGGCTTCAAGTATGTGAGTGTATAGCATGCATTACTTGCTTTGATTTAGTGAGTTGGGACTATTTTCCATGTCATTTCAGTCCACTTAGCATGCTTGTATACTTGCATTTCATGGCTCTTTGATGTTTCAAGAATTTGTGTTTCATGCTCCTTGAAAGTGCATTTGTGCATGCTTCCATGTGTAAGTCATTTAGATGTCATCTAAGTGGTTTTTGGGGTTCATTTTGACATGCTAAAACCCTGATTTTAGTTGCTTAAATCATGCCATGTTTGGTCTTGATAAGTGCAGTCCAATGCCTCTTTGGTGAGCCTTAGGCGTTGGGCTTGGTTGTATGATATGCTTGCTTTGTTTAGTTGGTTTGGCACCTCCTATAGCATGATTTTCAGAGCTTCATTTGCATGTTAATTGTCCATGCTATGCCTCTTTTAAAGTGTGCTTAAAAGTTGCCTTTATGTGCTTAAATGTTGGTCCATGTTGTCATGTATGCTTGCATGTGCATTTGGCCTCATTTCCTTGGTTGATGGCCACTGTTTTGGGCTTCCTTAAGGGCTGCCCAAACGAGCTTAAGTCCATCCTTTGCTAGTTTGCATGCTTACCTTGCATGTTTGCCTGCATACTTGCATAAATGCATTGTATGCCCATGTTGCATGCTAGTTCACATGCCTAGGTTGCACTCCATCTAGCATGCATGCCTTGTTCCTTGATTTAGTGATGGGAGTTGGGCCTTTGTTTGTTGGTTTGCATTGCATTTGAAATCAACATGCATAACTTGGTCTCTTGAACCATCACGTATTGAAATGCGCGATTGATGGTCCGAGAACCAAGGACCATGTCCCTTTGAGTCATAAACATGATAAGGGATATGGTTGGAGCATATATTGCTTGAATTGCATTGCCACGCAAAGCTCTGTCCTCTGCTGCTGTCAAACGGATTCTGCAGGAACTTTTTGCCGACCAACTGCACAGAGTGCCGACCGGCAATCCATCGGTGGCCGATGGATTCATTTTTGGCCGATCGACACCAAATCACAGCCGATGATGATTCCCTCCAGCCGGTGGCATTCCCCAACATCCAGTGAGCACATCCTGAGACTTTGGCAGCCTTCAGAGGAGCAGAGCAGGGAAAACAGAGGCAGCTTGTGCATGGCACTGGACTTCCGAGCAAGACCCGAGCATGCGTGCATTGGACCCTTTTCCCGAGGCCCCTTTTTTTTATTGCTTTTCTTAGCTTAGTTAATTTGTTAATTAATTAGGTGATTTGTAATAATTAATTAGCTTGCGAGTTAGTTAATTTGTATTATTCTTTCGGTCCCTCCGAGCGAGGGCGAATTTGTAATAAGTGTGGGTGAGTGTGTGCATGTCTTCCAACCCCCACTTCTTTCTCCCTTTTACTTACCTGCTTTGATGGTTAGTAATAGGTCATGTTTAATTTAGCATACCTTATGCTATGCATGCGTGCATCATTCATCAGTATTGTATGCACCGAGCTCGGCGCATCATGCTAACTGCATTAGTATTTCAAATCCAACTTGAATACATGATGTTGGTGCATTTCACATGCCACTTCTAGATTAGCCGAGCCTATTCTAGTGACATTTTGTATGCGTTGCATTAGGCACTTAACATGGACTTGGATCATACATTGATTTGCTAACGAGTTCCCTGTTTTGGCTTGGAGTACTATGTAAGTATTTATACTTTAGCATACCGCATGCGTGTGGATGTTGACATGACAGCATGCTTACCATGTGGCTAGATGCTTATGTGTTATAAATTGCCTGAATGCCTGTGGGTGAAGGTTGGATTGTCTGAGTTGGAATAGCTCATTGAAATCTGTGCTTTAGCCTACTTGTGAGTAGCAAATTCCAAAACATTTTTCAAAACAAACGGATATGCAATGCTTATTTCCAAATTAGGCGATCTAGTCTATACTTTTGTGCTGTGCGCATAACATAGTAATTCTAGGCTAATAATCGGGATAAGAACACATAACGTTTTCAAAATCGGATATCATGGTTAGTAGAGGCCGATCTTCAGATCGGGCGAGAGGGGGTGCTCATAGCTGACCTTCCCCAATCGTACCCTAGCTCCCGAACCGAGGCAACTTTGGTGATGACAGACACGTGGCCTTTGGCACCAAGTCAGGGTTTCCTAAATTCCCCATAGAAAATATTTAGGTGGCGACTCTGTATCTAGCAAAGCATTCCATGTTTGGCACTTCTTTTCTAAAAATCTGTTTTCTCAAAACGATTTTCCGGATTTGGACTCTTTGGTTCAGATTAAGAACCGTGACACAAATTGAGTCCGAGCTGTAGCACGAAGGCCTCACGCGGGCGCGTCTACAGGTCCCTCTAATTTTAATTTGCTCAATTTTGACCCTGAATTTTGAACTTTATGTAAATTTGGTCCAATAGATAACTTTTGTTAAGCATTTGGATGAAAAAGGCACGCGTGGACAACATGTGCAGAGTTTTTAAAGGCCAAATAGTCATTTGCTCTTACTTTCAATTAACTCAATGATTTATCCATTTAACTCAGAGTGAGTTAACTCATTCTCATTTAACTCAATGATGTGTATATGTATATATGTATATATATCTATACACAAGAGAGAGAGAGAGAGAGAGAGAGAGAGAAGAAGAAGGTGTCGTTGAAGGGTTGGTAGCATCGAGGGCCTATGAGAGGGGGAAAAAGATGGTGTTAAGATTAGGGAAGCCAAAGCAAGGGCACCGGAAAAAAAAAAAAAGGCACAATCACTGCAGAATAGTGGGTGGCGATGGAGAAAAGGGTGGTGACAAAGGGAAGAGAGAAACAAATGCGGTGGTGAGAGAGAGCTGATGAAGGTGGGGTTGCTGAAACTGAAACGTGTAGTCCAAGCGAAATTGGGCAAAGTGCGGTGGTGACCCCTTTTTTCTCTTTCTCTCTCTGTAAACCCAACCTCTACGCCACCATCTCTTTCCTGATGATGATGATAATGCATCATTCCCACTTCTTTCTCCTCTTCTTCAAAACCTTTACTTTTATTCAGAGAAAATTTTAAAAAAAAAAAAAAAAATCACAATTTTTGTGTGACACTGAAAGGCACGTCCATGTTATACAAAAAGTCAAATTTGTATGCCACTCTCGCTACCTTTTAAGTTTTTCTGATCAATTTTATTTATTTATTTATTTATTTATTGTAGGTTTTTGTTATTGAGTTTGGATTTGAAGATTTTTGGTTGTTGAGAGTAGAGATGGCAATTAGAAACTGACTCGACGGGGACCCGATCCCCCGACCCCGAATTGAGTGGTGATTTCTCAAAAAATACCCCCAACGGGCCGGGAATGGTATTAAAAATTGAATCCCCGATGATATTCGGGCCGAGGACGGGGATACCTGTTTCGGCCCCGACCCCGATCCCCGCCCCGCCTCCCTCCCCGAAGTGAAATGACTTTTTTGCCCTGGGTATATATATTAACACGTGCGTGTGTGTTTAGGGTTTTGGACAGAACACACAACACAGACACAAACAAGGGCGGAGCCCTCGTCCCCTCTCTCTCTCTCTCTCTCTCTCTCTCTCTCTCTCTCTCTCTCTCTCACACACACACACATACAACGACGGCGCCGATCATCCCTCACCGCCGATCGTAACTCACCACCCTCACCACGACTGTCGCTGCTGGTATCTCTCTCTCTCTCTGTCTCTCTCTCCCTCACACACAACGACGGCGCCGATCGTCCTTCACCGCCGATCGTCCCTCACCGCCCTCGCCACGACTGCCGCTGCTGGTAGCTATCTCTCTCTCTCTTGATCGATTTCAATATAAGGCTACATACATACACACACACACACACACACACACATATATATATATATATATATATATATCTGTGTGTATATGGGGTTCGACCTCTGTTCTTTTTTCTTTTCTTTTTTTCTCTAAATTTATTTATTTTTTTTATTCCGTAAAAATTATTTTTTGATCTATTAAATAAATATGCATTGATCTGTTGGTGGAGATCTGAAAAATGACATGAAGATCGTTTTCATTTGTTCTGAGATCTGTTAAATAAATATTTTTTGCTTTTGTTCTTCAGATCTGAAAAATGATGGAGATGAAGATGAAAATGATTTTCTGGAGCTAATTTTTTTTTTTTTTTATGTTAATGTTGGTGAAGATCTGTTGGTGATAATGTTGAAGATGTGTGTGTGTTGTGATCGCTTTTTTATTTTTTTATTTTTCTGGAGCTAATTTGATTTGTTGGTGATTTTATGTATTTGAGCTCAAGTGGGTTGTTGATGGCCAGGGATTTTCGGGGTCGGGGAAACCCAATCCCCGTTAGGGGGCGGGGGTGGGGGCGGAAGTGGGTTCCCCGTCGGGGATCGGGGTCGGGGTCGGGGACGGGGAAAGTTTTGCGATCGGGGATCGGGGGCGGGAAGGGCAATCCCCGGCCCCGCCCCGCCCCGTTGCCATTCCTAGTTGAGAGAGAGAGAGAGAGAGAGAGAGAGTGATTATTATTGTTTTTGTTCGATGGGAATTGGACACAGAGGAAGGGGCTATGACGAAATCATTCAAGGATTCTCTTAAGGCGCTTGACACTGATATCCACCAGGCCAATACCCTGTAATGTCTATATATATAGCTATTTATACTAACCAGAACGATATTTAATTTTAAGAAAAGATTGGAGATTTAATTTGATTTTCTATCTTCAAAGAAGAGAATTTGATTTTGTGTTGTGATTTTTGATCTAGGATTGAAAATTGGATTTTGTTTTGTAATTTTTGATAGTTATGATGATTTGCTGATGTTAGAATTGTTGTTTGGTTGTGGTGGTAGCAGCAGAAGGTAGTGAAATGGCAGTGGTCGGTGGCTCCATTTAATCACAAGCAAGGAAGAAGCTAAAAAGGGAATGCAAAATGTCTATTTTATCCTTGGAAACCAATTACATGTCATTCACGTGCAAATTTTCCATCCAATAGCTTAACTTCCGTTTTTAATTAGACCAAATTGACACAGAGTTCAAATTTTAGGGTGAAAATCAAGGAAATTGAAATTAGAGGGACTAAAATGACACAACATTTAAACTGCAGGGACCATTTGCATAATTTGCCCATAATTTTATATATATCAAAATGAAACTTTTAATATTACAATCATTAAATTAAATAGATAACATTTATTGAATGAATAACTTTTATTTCAGAATGAAATAAAATATTACAAAAAATAATATCATTAAATAAAATAGATGTAGATTATTGATAACGGTAGAGCAATTACATCAATATAGATCAAGTACATCCCAACTAGGTTGGCACCTACTAGCCTACCAATCATTTGCATTATACTTCATCTCAATAAATTAATACAAAAAAATAACGAAATGAAATAGTAAAAAATAAATTGTTGATCAATCATCAGATGAGACAAGCAATTCACTTGCGCTGCCCGAGGATATGTTATCCAAATCGATTTGAATTCTCTTCTTTTCACTATAATTTTGTCGTCTCATAAGCGCATGCATATAATCTCTGGATATCATTAGTGCTTCAACTATTTGGGGCGAAAGGATGCTGCAATAATTGCTCAGCACCCGTCCACTTGCACTAAAAGCTGTTTCAGAAGTAACTGTAGAAATAGAAACGGTTAGTATATCGCAGAACAGGCCACATAAGTTCATTTTGTTTCCACCAATCTCAAATATCAAAATCTTCGGCATCATCCACTGGTGGGGTATCCAAATAACGTTGAAATTCAAAACTATTTAAGTTTGTATGTTGAGATATTCTTCTAGTTTTTATTGTTGAAAAAGCACTTAATTTTTTGCTTCAAGATGAGACTAGTATAGTATGTATATGTGTATTTGCCACTGCAACTGGCCTGTATTCTTCAAATAATTTTTTGCATGTTTTCATAATAGGGCAAATTGTTCTTGATTAGCAAAAATACATTCTAAAATTTCTTATTAACTAATTTCTTTACACCTAGGATCAATTATTATAGCTAAACCTAAAAGATAAGGCAATGCATCAAAATATTTATCAAATTTTTCTCATTGTAGTAATAATGGTTGCATAATATTCATTACCCATATATTTTGTATAAAATTTCATTATTTTTGGTAACATATGTAAAACAAATAGTGAAGTAGGAATATATATATATAAGAAAATAATTTTGTTGTAGTATAAAAAGCTTTTAGAAAATCTTTATTCACTAATTCAGTTTTGTGGGAGTCAATACTCCTCCTATTGATGTTGTTGCAGAAAATAAATCTATTATTTTTCCTTGTTTACAAGCTCTCTTTAACATATTATACGTTGAATTCCGCCTATTATATATATTTAAAATTAATTTTTTAAATGGCACACCTTCTCGTTGACAAATTTTTCTGTATTCTGAAATTCGATTAATAGAAGACATAATAGTAACAATCACATTTTTTATTACCAGTACAAAAGTATCGTATACATGCATAGCTTCTTTAACAATTAAGTTTAAAATATAAGGACAACAACGAACATGAAATAAATCACCATCAACAAGTAATTGTAAAGTTGATTTCAAATGGGATACAGTTTGATTGTAATATGTTGCATTATCTAAACTGATGATAAATATTTTATTTGCAAAGCTCACTTATATAATACATTTCTTAGTTCTATACCAAGCGAATGGCTAGTGTATGGAAGTTCAACTAATCTAAATGAAATAATTCTTTTATTTAATTTTCAATCATTATCAATAAAATGGGCAGTGATACATTGGTATTCTAAACCATTATTTGACCATAGATTAGATGTTAAAAAAATTCTCTCAATTTTTCAAAGATGTCAAATAACTCACTTTTAATATCCTCAAATTTCTTTAAAATCCTGTTTCTAGTAGACTTTCTTGAAAAATTTTGATATTACAATGCAAAACTTTAGTGAACCATTGGTAAAAAATCGAGACATTTACTAGTACTAAAAAGTTGTTCTTTTTTAATAATATAGTCAACTAGTAATAAAAGGTTATTCTTTTGTGCATGTATAAGATCGTATTAAAATGTTTGCAAATAACTAGTTGATGAAGCCCCTAATTACATTTGACTTCTAATATCAGGTTGTTGACTTTGTAAATGTTTGTTAGCATACCTTTTTAAGTGACTGGTATCCTCTGCAGATGCAGCACTAAGTAAATGTGTACAATATTTACATTTTGATTTAAATGTAATGTACCATCAAGATTATTTGCAGATATTTTTTTGAAATGATCTCAAACACTACTAGTCGTGCCCCTAAATGATGATCCAACTGGTGGAAGAGAAATATTAGGTGCATTAGAAGGAGAATCAATAGATTCATATTGTGTAGTATATGCATCATTATCGACATAAATATTAAGAATATTATGATCCATAGTAATGTAAGTAAAATAATATATAAGAACTAATAATTAAGTTAAATAATGTGTAAACAATAACACCTAATATATGTTAAGAAATAATTAATGTAACAAAATGAGTCAATAATAAATTTAATTCAAATAATTAATGTTATCAACTGGCGAATGCGATACAAAAATTAGCTTCTTTTCATAAAAACTTATTCTTGCGTAATTGTAATTGACACTTAGGTATGAAACTTTAAAAGAGTTGAGAGTTGAGAGTTGAGAGTTGAGAGTTGAGAGAGATTAAGAGTTTGAGAGAGAGAATTGTTTGTAAGAAATAAAATGAGGGAATGGTGGTATTTATATGAGTTTGAGAGGAGGGGGTTAATTCGTAAAAACAAAAAACAAAAAAACAACAACAAAATTGGCCATTTGGTGTTAAACGGTCAAACGATTGTTTGAATTATTTATTTATTTATTTTTGAATTCTTTGACCGTTGACAAAAAAAAAGAGGCATTAGGTGGTGTGGGCTGGGGGTCTAGCCGTTCGTAAGGCGAAATTTTTTTGGGCTGAGTCGGGTTGGGTTTCCAAACAGAAAGCCCAGGCCTAGGCACAGGGTCCTAGGCCTAGCCAGGCTTACACCTGAGCCGTGGGCGAACATCAATCAGCTCGCGGGCTATTTTTACACCTTATTTGTTCCATTATTCGTTACTATTGTTAATGATGATGAATATTTGTTCATTTTTAAATAATAACAAATTAAAAAAATAATGATATTATGTCATTATTAACACATTTACAATTAATTTGTGCATGCAAGTACTATTTGTTTTTTTTTAAATATTTGATAGTACGATATGTGTGTTATAAAATAATAATTTTAATTTAAAATTAAAATTAAAATATGATTTTAATTATATATTTTGATAATGTAGGCGTTATCGTTCTATAAAAGTGTTACTTGAATATCTATACTTATACATATATTAGTTAAATTATTTATGTATTTCATAATTTTAGTTCTATTGTATTATAAAAGTGTAATTATCGTATAATAATTTTGTATGATATATATTAAATTATAAGACAGTAAAATAAATGCTCATTATGATATTAAAAATAATAATTAAATTAGAAGAAAGATTAGTAATATAAAATTAAAAGTAATTCTAACTATTTAGTTTTCTTCTATATATTCATTCGGAAAATAAAAAACAAAAGTAGAAATGGAAACTATATAAAATTTATCAAAAAAATTAAATATAAATATGTTGTAAGTAGATTATCATATAATAATTTTATATAATATATTAAATTGTAAGACTATAAAATAAACACTCTTCATTAAATTATAATATCAACTATATAAAAGAAATTCAACAACTTATCAAGAAAAAAAAATTCAATAATATCTAAACTCAAAAAGAAAAAATAAATGAAAATATACAAACGATAGATACATCTTAGTGTGTAAAATGATTAATCATCTATAATAAACTTCAAAAGTTCTTCGAGAGTATCATTGTGCATTTCAGAGGTTCTTCGAGAGTATCATTTGTTGTATAGATTTTAATTATATCAAATAATGTAGGAAATGTTTTGTACAATCAAAGTATAATCCATATAGAATTTGTAATTAAATTTCATGCAAAACTCGAATTAGGCTTGTAAAAAAAGTATTTTTAAATAGTCTATATAAAATTGGTATTGGGTTTGTGGATTATCTAAATTGGGTTTGTGTTTGGATTTGTACAAAACTCTATGTGTGTGTATATATATATAATGCATGATGATGTGACTTTTTTTAGAAAAAAAAGTAAGTCCTTAAAAGAAAAACACTATTTTTATATAATTGACTAATAATTAAATTACTGGGTGAACCTCACTACTCATGTTTAACTACCAAAAATATTAGAGACTCATATTTTACACTCGCAAATACATCCACAATGATGCAGTAAGGGTGGTGGATCTCATATTATTGAGAGTATAATTAATCAAAAACTAACATTTGTCAAATTACATCATTGTGGATTAAATTATGAAAGATTTATGCAGGTCTCAAATATTTCCTTTAATTATATATTACAAGATGATTATGCAACTACCACACACATACATACATACATACATATATATATATATATAGGGAATTATTGGTAATGATCTAAATAAATATATTTTTTGACTTTTTACGAAAAAATATGCAAAAAAATAAATAAATAAAGAGATGATATTATACGTATATATTAAATTAGTATTTGTTAGAAATTGGGTGCCCATGTGGCATGTGGCATGACCCATGAACCTTTTGAACCTTATCCATGTAAGTTTGAATTCAAAACTTATTTGGATAACCACTCATGATATCTATATCTATCATATCAACTGATATGGATAGATGATATATTTATCCTATATATCTGATATAATATATGTGACATGAGATATGGTATGAATCAAAAAAATAACGAATGATTTTTTTCCCATACTAACTCTATCCCATTAAATCAACGATCAAGCCTTTTGCACTGTGACTTGTGTGGGTGATACTCATATTGTGGTATCACTCCATTGCTAGGTGTTCGTTGTTCGCATTTGTCAAGCACGTGATTTACCCACAAAATTTTTCGCTTCAGGTTCTATCACTTAAGGTATGATCTGAAATTTTTACCCACTGCGTTATATTTGATATATCTTACATTGGTATCAGAGCATTAATGGGTATTTTCGTGCTTATTTTTATGCATTAAAATAGGTGTATAATTTTATATAAATATATACACGATATATGCATGAAAATTAATAATTTTTCGAACAATTTCCGATCAACCGAAAATTTATGTATGTTGTAGTATATTTCATGTAGAATATATCTGTCAAGTTTCATAAAAATCCAACGGTCAGATTTTGAGAAAAATGGAGATTTATATTTAATTTTTCGTAACTTTGACTGCATACTGGTCTTACATGCTTTATTTTTATGTTATGAAAATTACATATTTGGAATCTTTGTTTCCATACTTTCGAAACGGTATATTATGGGCTTGATTCCGACTTACGGTTGAGGAGAAAACTCAAACCCTAATTTGAGGCAAGACTTGAACACAATGGTGGAGACGACAAAATTGCTGCGCGTTGATGCCAGCGTGACGCGCGCTGATGTCATCATGACACACAAGCCGCCGGCTGAGCCAAGCCGCGAAAGGCTTGGCTGCTGATGTTAAGGCTCTATTTGTTTTGTTTTAATTTTAAAACTACACGTTAATTGCTTCTAAATTATTCGTTATAATTTTTATTGAAGCATGAATTATACCGTTGGGTTTGTAATTAATTTTTATACAAGATATTAAAGTTTCAGAATTTTATTAAAAATAAAATATTTTTCATGTAACGCCCTCAAAATTAATCTATTATATATCATTGACATGCATTATTTAAAGAAGACATTTTATTAATTCATTCATCAGAGTATTACTAAATAATCAAATAAAATGCCCTACAGGCTTACATCTTTCCAAGCCAACACTTGGTTACAAAAATACGAGTTCTAACTCAATACAAGAAAAGCCCTAGGCTTGAGTTTTCACATTTACTAACAAATAAAAGCAAACAACAGAAAAATAGTCTTCGGAATCCAAGTCCTTCCAAGCTAAGTCCTTGGAGGTAGCTTATTCCCTGAACCTGAAAATGATGTTCCCATAAAGGGTGAGCCACAGCCCAGTAGAAATATACTAAACCACATATAAGTAACGAATAAAGCAATAGCATCCAACAGATGGTTAACCAGGATAATCAATTACTTCATTTTACAGTCTCATGACACTATTGTCTAAAATACGTTTTACTTCACAGGTTTATCAACATGGCTCAGAACCTGGCCAAACTTACAACAGTGAATTACATATATCGTATTCACATCCTTCCAATATCAACAAACAAATGAGACTCAAGCTCAAATAAATCAAAACACTTCATACTTCCAGATTGATACACATTTTAGTGCTGTATCAATAAAACACTTCTATATAAATAAGCACACATAAAAGTGATGCTAATGGAGTCCATCCCCTATCTCCTCCCAAACAAAAATCCGGTTTAGAGGTCCATCCCCTATCTTCCCCTAAACTGTGGAGTACATCCCCTATCTCCTCCCACACACAAAACAATGTATGCAAATGCAATGCTCAATCAATACACATATTCTCTATCAATGCAATAGTCAAAATTTATGACTTAACCAATGTGATTAGTTTCAGTTAATCCTAATCCACATGCAATGTCTACAACAATCACGACTATCCTCCACCGATAGCCCAAAACAGTTATTTCTAAACTGAAAATAACTATGTCCACAATTCAATAGACAAATGATACAAATTATCAAATTATGCCATTTAATCAATGAATTCCCCAATTCCATGAATTTAACCATCTCTTCCCAATTCCATGAATTATTTATACAAATCAATTCAATAATTCAACTAGGGTTTTTCCCAAAATTTACCAAAGTATTCCCAACATATTAAAATACCAAAACTTAGAATGTAACCTATAAATTGGAGTAGGAAATCCCTACCTCAGAGAAAACAACCCAAATGGTGAAGACAGAGATGAGTGCCCAAAGACCAAAATGCTCCAAATTGCCAAATGTTCAGATTAAATGAAAGCTCTTGACTCCCTCTATCTTTTTATTAAAGCAACTAGGGTTGAAACACTCTCTAAACAGATCAAACCTAAGAGAGAAGATGAGTAGGGAGAGAGAGAGGTCGAACCTGGGGTTTGGAATCAAAAGAATATGAAAAAGACTGATCAAATCCCACTGCTGTGTATTTAAACTGGACAGGCTCGCTCGAGCGAAGACTTGGTCGCTCGAGCGACCAGACACAGAGAATCTACGCTCGAGCCAAGGAAGCCTTGCTCGAGCCAACAACCCAAAAGCTCGCTCGAGCGAAAGAAAGCTCGATCGAGCGAAGAACTCAAACCCTCAGGTCTGAAACCAGACTCACGCTCGAGCGAAGGAACTATTGCTCGAGCGAAGAACAAACTAACTCGCTCGAGCGAAGAAAAGCTCGCTCGAGCCAAGAATGCAAAGCTACAGGTCCAACCCAGACGCAAACTCTCGCTCGAGCTACCAAACCCCGGCTCGAGCGAAGAACCAAAACAACATCTCGCTCGAGCGACAAACTCCTCGCTCGAGCGAATAACCAAAATTCTGGACAGCAACACTAGGTTTCTAAACCCAACCATCCTGAACAAACCTGCCCAACACATCCTATAATTCCAAAAGAGAAAATAAGGAACAACAACAACAACCATTATACAATGACAGAATCTACGGAACAGTCCGGATACAATAATCAAATGGGAAAAGACCGGGGTCGTTATAACCTCCCCCCCTTCAAAGAATTTTGTCCCCGAAATTAGGCACAAATTTGAAAACAGGTTTTTCTCAATACCCAAATATAGTATATAACAATAATAAACAACTTGACCCAATACTGGTCACTTCATCTCTTTATCAAGAGGTATCCCACAATATATATAAAACAACATATATTTCAACCTGCACCACTATTATGCATTATTCTTTTCAATGTTAACAATTTCCATGTCATATTCAATTGCATGATATATATAACACATCCAACAATGTAATCAACATATACAATGTTACATTAATCTTCTATAATGAAACAAGTTTCAAGATACACCCATTTACCAAAACATACTCAATGTTTTACAACTTAAGACATATGTAAAGCTCTTAAGTTCAACAATATAACAGAATCTAGTTATAAGATTACAAATCAACAAACATGTCCGGATATTTCTCGCGGACTTCCAATTCACGTTCCCAAGTGGCTTCCTCCACTCCGTGGTGTTTCCACAAAACTTTGACCAAAGGGATGGTCTTGCCTCGCAAAACTTGATCCCGCTTATCCAAGACTCGAATTGGTCTCTCCTCATACGAGACATCCTCATCAACTACTAAATCGGTCCAATCCAACACATGTGATGGATCCGGCTCATACTTCCGAAGCATACTCACATGAAACACGTCATGTACTCCGGACAACTGCGGCGGCAAAGCTAAACGATAAGCAGCCTCGCCAATCCTCTCAAGGATCTCAAACGGACCAATGAACCGAGGGGACAACTTCCCACTCTTCCCAAACCTCATCAAACCCCGTCTAGGTGATATCTTCAGAAAGACATGACCACCCACCTCAAACACCAAAGGTCTCCTCCTACGGTCGGCATACAATTTCTGACGACTCTGTGCTGTAACGAGCCTCTTACGGATAAGCTCAACTTTCTCCGTCGTTTCCCTCACCAACTCTGGACCCAACAGAGGTGCATCACCCACCTCGGCCCAACACACAGGAGATCTACACGGTCGGCCATACAAGGCCTCAAATGGTGCCATACCGATACTAGACTGGAAACTGTTGTTGTAGGCAAACTCCACCAACGGCAAGTGCCTCTCCCACGACCCACTAAAGTCTAGAACACAACCCCGAAGCATATCCTCAAGTATCTGAATAGTACGCTCGGACTGTCCGTCAGTCTGAGGATGATAAGCCGTGCTAAAGGTCAACTTAGTGCCTAAGGCACTCTGCAAACTCTGCCACAACCTGGCAGTAAAACGAGGATCTCTATCTGAGACGATCGTCACTGGGACCCCGTGCAATCTCACTATGTCCCGAATATACAAGTCGGCAAGATGATCTACCGAATCTCTCACGCGCATAGAAATAAAGTGCGCCGACTTAGTCAACCGGTCTACAACCACCCAAATAGCATCACTACCCCGTTGAGTCCTCGGAAGACCTACAACGAAGTCCATAGTGACATGCTCCCACTTCCACTCGACAATAGGCAAGGGTTGCAACAAACCCGCTGGCCTCTGATGCTCGGCCTTCACTTGCTGGCAAGTAAGGCACTTAGATACGAAAGCTGCCACATCTCTCTTCATACCCCGCCACCAAAACTGGCGACCCAAATCCCGATACATCTTAGTGCCTCCCGGATGCACCGCAAGGCGTGAATGATGGAACTCTCGGAGTACCTCCTCTCGGCAAGACTCCGGCACAAACAGACGGTCTCGGTATCTCACACTCAGGTCGGAATATACCGTCAAACCCTTCTCAACCTTCCCACCGGAAATCTTCTCACGGAGAGATTCTACCTCAAAGTCACCTCTCTGAGCCTCTAACACTCAAATCACAAGTGAAGGCTGTGCAATAACAGAAAACAAGGCCGCAGCCTCAACGGATTCGCCCAGAAGTAAATCAAACTCCCCAAGTGCACCCAACATCTCCCATTCTCGGATGGCAATACTAGCTATGTCACCAACAGGTTTCCTGCTAAGGGCATCGGCCACCACATTGGCCTTTCCCGGATGATAATGCAACTCAAAGTCATAATCCTCTATAAATTCCATCCACCTCCTCTGCCTCAAGTTCAAGTCTTTCTGTGTAAATAAATACTTCAGACTCTTATGATCCGAGAACACCTCGAACCTCTCACCATAAAGATAATGCCTCCAAATCTTCAAGGCAAATATCACAGCTGCTAACTCTAGATCATGCGTAGGGTAATTCTGCTCGTGAATTTTCAACTGACGTGAGCCATAGGCAACTACTTTCCCCTCTTGCATTAACACACAACCCAGACCCTCTCGTGAGGCGTCACAATAGACTGCATAACCCAACCCTCTCTCTGGAATAATCAATACTGGAGCGGTAGTCAGTCTAACTTTTAACTCCTGAAACGACTTTTCACAAGTCTCACTCCATACAAATTTGACTCCCTTCCGAGTCAGCCTAGTCAACGGTGATGCTAACCTGGAGAAATCTTTCACAAACCGACGGTAATACCCAGCTAATCCCAGAAAACTGCGGATCTCAAATACACTCTTAGGCTGTGCCCAATCCTGCACTGCCTCTACCTTGGATGTATCAACAGACACTCCTTCACTGGATACTACATGACCTAAGAATTTGACTTCTCTCAGCCAGAACTCACACTTCCCAAACTTGGCATACAGCCTATGGGCTCTAAGTAACTCAAGCACCACCCTCAAGTGTGCCTCGTGCTCCTCCTCAGAAGGCGAATAGATAAGGATGTCGTCCACAAAAACGACTACAAACCGATCCAAGAATTCCCGGAAAATCCGGTTCATCAAGTCCATAAAGACTGCCGGTGCATTGGTGAGTCCGAATGGCATCACCAGAAACTCATAATGGCCATACCGCGTACGGAATGCCGTCTTCGAAATATCCTCTTCCCTGACCCTCAACTGGTGGTAACCCGATCTCAAGTCTATCTTAGAGAAACAACGGGAACCCTTCAACTGGTCAAACAGGTCATCTATACGGGGCATAGGGTACTTATTCTTGACCGTAGCCCGATTCAACTTCCGGTAATCTATACAAAGTCTCAAAGCACCTCCTTTCTTTTTAACAAAGAGGGCCGGTGCTCCCCACGGCGAAACACTAGGACGTATAAAACCCTTGTCTAATAACTCCTGGAGCTGGATCTTCAACTCAACTAACTCGGCTGGGGCAAAACGATAAGGTGCCATAGAAATCGGTGCTGTGCCTGGCACTAGGTCAATGGAGAACTCAATCTCCCGATGCAGTGGCAAACCAACAAGATCCTCAGGAAAGACGTCCGAGTACTCACAAACCACCCTTGGCAACACAATCAGTGTCTCCTCATCCTCACTAATCGAAAGGTTAGCAAGTAAACTACTAAGCTCACTCCGTCCTTGTGGAACATACCCCGGTGGCAACACATCACCAACTCGGTCCCCCAGAAAATGAAAATACTCTCCGCTCAAGGTACAACAAGTGACCCTCTGGCGGTAGCAATCAATAACTGCCCGGTATGACGATAACCAGTCCATACCCAAAATAACATCGAAACCCCTCATAGGCATAACGACAAAGGAAAATGGGATTCTATGATAATCAACCTCTATATCACAACCCCTAACACCTTGTTTCAAAATCAATTCACCCCCAAGAGGTGACACTACACATATAGGAGATGCTAACTGTGCTAACTCCAATTCCAAAACAGATGCAAATGCAGCAGACACAAAGGAATGAGATGCACCCGTATCAATCAAAACATTAGCAACCGAGTTGCAAAACAAGAAGGTACCTCTCACAACTGATGGAGTCGGTACAAGATCCTGCGCGGTAACAGCGTACACGCGCCCAGACGACCTCTGATCAACCTGCTCACCCCTAGGAGCATAAGATTGCTGCACTGTCTGGAACGATGAAGCCCCCTGATTAGCCTTCGGGGCCTGACCCGACAGAGTTGGCTGCTGACCCTGAATCGGCCTCAAACCAGATGCACCAGGTGTGCCACCCAACTGTGGGCAATACCTCTTCATGTGCCCTGGCTGACCACACTGATAACACGAGAGTGGCTGACCTCTACCCTGACTCTGGCTCTGAGATCGAGCCGATGATGATGCAGCTCTCTGCACTCCTCCCCTCTGAGGACAAACTGGAGACTTGTGGCCCAGCTGGCCACACTTGAAACAAGTAATGTCTCCCTGACTGCCTTTCCCCGAACTAGCACTCGGTACAGGAAAAGTCAATCTTGAAAAGCTACCCTGAGACTGTTGGGGATTAAAACCCTTCTGTCTCCTGCCATCACTCTGACTATCCTGACTCGTCTTGGAGCCCTTCTGCCCTTCCTCCTCCTCCTGCATCATGATCTCCATATGGGCTGCAGCATCAACCATACGCCCATAATCCCGAATCATAGTTCCCCCAACTCTCAGCTTGAGGCCACGCCTCAACTTCTTCTCAAACTCAATACAACGGCGTTCCTCTGACGCCACCAACTCAGGTACAAACCTGGACAAACTAGTAAATGCAGCCTCAAACTCGGCCACTGAAGAACTCGCCTGCTTAAGCTGACAAAACTGGTCTCGCAGCTTCTCCCTGACTGCCGGGGATAAAAACTTCTCCTGGAAAGCATTCACAAAAGCCTCCCACGTACCTCCTATACGCCCCTTAGTAAACTTCCACCACTGACACGCATCCCCCTTCAGCTGGAAAGATGCCAAGGTCACTTTCAACCCCTCGTCCTCGATGCCAAGCATCTCAAACGTCTTCGTTGTCTGTTCGAGCCATTCATCTGCCTTAAGTGGCTCTTTAGGATCACCCACAAATTCATCCGGATTAGACCGGAAGAACTCCCTCTTCAGAAAGGAAGGTCCTGCATCCGCAATAACAGCCTGAGCTTGATTCTCAGCTCTGAGAATGCCTACTGACTCCCTGAATGCCCCTGCTATCTCTCGGGCGAGAGCGCCCATAGCCTGCTGGCCTACTGGCTCGGCCACATTGGCTTGGCCAATTCCCTCTTGAACTGCCGGAATCTCTTCTGGCACAGGCAACTCCTGCCTACCCGGCCTACCACGCCTACCGCGTCCTCGTCCTCGTCCTGACATCCTAATAAAGGAAACAAAGACATTAGCACATTAATAAATGTGCCGAAGCTAAACACTCGCGTCCTAATACAATGGACAACAATAATTCATTCCACGTAAGCACATAATCACATAAGCACCTACGAATTTCATTCCCGGATAATGATAGTCCCAATGCGTTACTATAGTTCCGGTTGGAAGCAACAGTGATCAAGTGCCTTTCCAACAAGACTACAAGAAACTCAAGGGTCCAATCAACATCCTAGAAACTACATTCCATACTCACATAATCACATAAACATGTTATCACGTAAGCATATAACATTACACTAAGTCTCTATCAAACGAGACGAACCCAATGTGATACTAATCACCTCCCACGTACCCAAAGTATTCAAACCCGGTACGCTCTGATACCAAGTTGTAACGCCCTCAAAATTAATCTATTATATATCATTGACATGCATTATTTAAAGAAGACATTTTATTAATTCATTCATCAGAGTATTACTAAATAATCAAATAAAATGCCCTACAGGCTTACATCTTTCCAAGCCAACACTTGGTTACAAAAATACGAGTTCTAACTCAATACAAGAAAAGCCCTAGGCTTGAGTTTTCACATGTACTAACAAATAAAAGCAAACAACAGAAAAATAGTCTTCGGAATCCAAGTCCTTCCAAGCTAAGTCCTTGGAGGTAGCTTATCCCCTGAACCTGAAAATGATGTTCCCATAAAGGGTGAGCCACAGCCCAGTAGAAATATACTAAACCACATATAAGTAACGAATAAAGCAATAGCATCCAACAGATGGTTAACCAGGATAATCAATTACTTCATTTTACAGTCTCATGACACTATTGTCTAAAATACGTTTTACTTCACAGGTTTATCAACATGGCTCAGAACCTGGCCAAACTTACAACAGTGAATTACATATATCGTATTCACATCCTTCCAATATCAACAAACAAATGAGACTCAAGCTCAAATAAATCAAAACACTTCATACTTCCAGATTGATACACATTTTAGTGCTGTATCAATAAAACACTTCTATATAAATAAGCACACATAAAAGTGATGCTAATGGAGTCCATCCCCTATCTCCTCCCAAACAAAAATCCGGTTTAGAGGTCCATCCCCTATCTTCCCCTAAACCGTGGAGTACATCCCCTATCTCCTCCCACACACAAAACAATGTATGCAAATGCAATGCTCAATCAATACACATATTCTCTATCAATGCAATAGTCAAAATTTATGACTTAACCAATGTGATTAGTTTCAGTTAATCCTAATCCACATGCAATGTCTACAACAATCACGACTATCCTCCACCGATAGCCCAAAACAGTTATTTCTAAACTGAAAATAACTATGTCCACAATTCAATAGACAAATGATACAAATTATCAAATTATGCCATTTAATCAATGAATTCCCCAATTCCATGAATTTAATCATCTCTTCCCAATTCCATGAATTATTTATACAAATCAATTCAATAATTCAACTAGGGTTTTTCCCAAAATTTACCAAAGTATTCCCAACATATTAAAATACCAAAACTTAGAACGTAACCTATAAATTGGAGTAGGAAATCCCTACCTCAGAGAAAACAACCCAAATGGTGAAGACAGAGATGAGTGCCCAAAGACCAAAATGCTCCAAATTGCCAAATGTTCAGATTAAATGAAAGCTCTTGACTCCCTCTATCTTTTTATTAAAGCAACTAGGGTTGAAACACTCTCTAAACAGATCAAACCTAAGAGAGAAGATGAGTAGGGAGAGAGAGAGGTCGAACCTGGGGTTTGGAATCAAAAGAATATGAAAAAGACTGATCAAATCCCGCTGCTGTGTATTTAAACTGGACAGGCTCGCTCGAGCGAAGACTTGGTCGCTCGAGCGACCAGACACAGAGAATCTACGCTCGAGCCAAGGAAGCCTTGCTCGAGCCAACAACCCAAAAGCTCGCTCGAGCGAAAGAAAGCTCGATCGAGCGAAGAACTCAAACCCTCAGGTCTGAAACCAGACTCACGCTCGAGCGAAGGAACTATTGCTCGAGCGAAGAACAAACTAACTCGCTCGAGCGAAGAAAAGCTCGCTCGAGCCAAGAATGCAAAGCTACAGGTCCAACCCAGACGCAAACTCTCGCTCGAGCTACCAAACCCCGGCTCGAGCGAAGAACCAAAACAACATCTCGCTCGAGCGACAAACTCCTCGCTCGAGCGAATAACCAAAATTCTGGACAGCAACACTAGGTTTCTAAACCCAACCATCCTGAACAAACCTGCCCAACACATCCTATAATGTCACGCCCCCAAACCGCCCCTAGTAGTTTGGTGCCGTGATGGCCAGTAACCCGAGGTTACCGAAGGCCGTCTTACAAAAATCACACACAATCAGAGTATAAAATATGGGGCTTACAAGTGCGGAAGCAATATATATACATATACAAAATCTAAATAGTCCATGAGAGCCGTGCATAAGTCCAATGGAATGTCATACATCAAACATCTTTACAAGTCTTACAATTTAGATACAACAAGAATGAGATACAAAACACATCCTGACCAAAAGGCTTCTCAAACCGACATATGCCAAAACAAACAAAGAAAACATAAGCCGAGAAGCATAATCTTCAAGACGATGCAAAACGCAAATCCAAAACATGTTGGCTATGCGCCCAAAACACATCGGCAATCACGTCTAGGTCTCAATGCCTTCTTGTTCATCACCTACATATATATATAGAGAGGGTGAGCTTGGATACTCAGTGAATGATATTAGAAATAAAGGTTTGCATGATTGATATCCAAGATTTCTTACAAAACAATACATAGCATACTTTACAATCAAGAGGGAAATCAAGTTCATTGCCGGCCTTTCAAGTTCTTTGGATGTTATTACATCTACTTAATACAAGAGGGTGATGACATTCCCAAGACAAGAGTGCAGTTGCATTATAGTCCCCTGCAACTAAGGACTTTCAAGACAAGCTGTGCTGCGAAAGTTTATAGTCCTCTAGCACTAAGGACTGTCAAGACAAGCTGTGCTGCGAGAGTTTATAGTCCTCTAGCACTAAGGACTGTCAAGACAAGCTGTGCTGCGAAAGTTTATAGTCCTCTAGCACTAAGGACTGTCAAGACAAGAGTGCAGTTGCATTATAGTCCCCTGCAGCTAAGGACTTTCAAGACAAGAGTGCAGTTGCATTATAGTCCCCTGCAACTAAGGACTTTCAAGACATGTCATCAAAACAAGATAGTGTTTGATATACAAATAGGGATAATCATTCATACTTGATCAAATACTTTTCTAAAACGAAGCAAGGCTTTGCCAAAACTTTATAACATAACTTTATTAAAAATACCACTCACATCGTTTCTTCACACGTCGGGGTCGAGACAAGCCCAAGTCCTACAACACATGGCAAAGCCTATTGAATGCGCTTTCAAACAAGTCTCTCATGTACACAAATGTTTTCGGAAAACATGCTGGGCACCAATCAGGTCTAGGCCGAGGTTCCACACCTCCTTGCCGAGGTGTGTTCCCGAGGGCCACATGCAAGGAAAAGAGGTCGGGAAACTCTGGGTTTCCCTCTGTTGATGAACATGAAGAACATGAGTGTGAAAACATGAAAAATACGAATGTTTGATCATAATCTGCCATCACAAATCTGGGATTTTCGTGCTATGAGTTTGAAAACATGGACCTGGGTACCCGTTCTTGAAATCCTTGCGGAAATAAACACAAAATCATGATTCTTTATGCAAGCTTTCGGATCAAACAAGACTTTTCTTGAAGAACACATGAATGTCATTTTCTCTTTCTAAAATCGAGCTTCAAAACGATGCATGGCTTACAAATCATTTTCAATCATGCAATGCAATAACATAAACATAAAGAACATCATGAGCAGATCAAGAATCTAACCTTAGAAAGCGGATCTAACGGTTCGATCTCTAGGAATCAAGCTTGAAGATCTACTTCTCTCTCAAGAACTCTTCTCCCTCTTCTAGAGCTTCTCTCTCTCTACAAGGCAAGTTTATGATACCAAATGATAGTTTTCTATACCCGGTTCTGGGGTTAACCCTCTGCTGAGACACGTGGCGGCGACTGGTTGGGTTCATCCTGAAAAGGTGGCTGACAGGCCAGACAAAGCATGGTGGAAGGGTGTTCAACAAGCAAAGCGGTATGGGCTCTCTGACAGACTATGACATCGGCTAACAACAAGGCATATCTAACAAGCTACACGGAATGGCACTCCGGCAAGGGGTGACATCGGCTAACAAAAGACTTCGGCAACTAAGGTGACAATGACCTCGGCTAGGAAGGACAACACTTGACTAAGCTGTGCCACATCTTGGCCTAGATGCGCCACACCTCGGCCTAGGTCGTACCACTTCCAGGACGAGATCACTTGGGTGCAAGGTAACATCTCGGCTGATGTGGTCAAGGTAAGGACTGGGGTCGACAAGGGGTTTCAAGATACTAATACTAGACTAAGGATGACCTCGGCATTGGAATAACGTCGGCTAGCATAACTCAGGCAAGGCGTAACCTAAGTTTCACATCAAGGAAGGAACAAGACAAGCATACTACACTTAGACAAATCACAAGGCTTAAAATCAAGACATGGATCGCATTAGCTCAAGCGAAACAAATCACAACATACACATGCAAGCTAAACAAGTCATAATCATACCGATGCTCATGAACATGATGAGGATATGAAGTGTGGGTTCCTACAGTCTACCCTCCTTAAAGAAGTTTGGTCCCCAAACTTAAGTTACCTTGTCCTACGAATAACTCCGGGTAACGGATTTTCATCTCCTCTTCTTTTTCCCATGTGGCCTCCTCGCCATAATGCTTCTCCCATTCGATTTTCACCATTGATATCGACTTGTTTCTCAACTGCCTCACTTGTCTGTCGATAATTCTCGTCGGCTTCTCTTCGTAGCCCAAGTCTTCATTAACTACAACCCCGGAGTAATCTATTACATGCAGTGGGTCTCGGATATATTTTCTCAGCATCGAAACATGGAACACGCTGTGGACTCGACTCAAATCTGGTGGCAAAGCAAGTCTGTAAGCAACGGTGTTGATCCTCTCAAGAATTTCAAATGGCCCAATATATCGGGGTGCAAGTTTACCCTTCTTCCCAAATCTCGAAACTCCTGTCATCGGCGAAACTTTCAAAAACACATGATCCCCAATTTCAAATTCTAACTCCCTCCTTCTTTGGTCGGCATAACTCTTCTGTCGACTCTGTGCGGTTTTAATCCTCTGCTGAATGAGTTTGATCTTTTTAGTTGTCATCTGAACCAACTCGGGGCCAATTAGAGCTTTGTCTCCTACTTCAGTCCAACATATCGGCGATCTGCACTCTCTTCCATACAGAGCTTCATACGGCGCCATGCCTATGCTGGCTTGATAACTGTTGTTGTACGCGAACTCTACTAATGGCAAATGTGACTCCCAACTACCCTGGAAATCCAACACGCACAGTCTGAGCATGTCTTCGAGTGTCTGAATCATTCTTTCTGTCTGCCCGTCGGTCTGGGGGTGAAAGGCTGTGCTAAATCTCAACTCTGTTCCCAAGGCTCCTTGTAGACTCTGCCAAAATCTAGAAACGAACTTCGGGTCTCGGTCTGACACAATGGACATCGGCACACCATGAAGCCTAACGATCTCATTCATGTACAATTCGGCAAGTCGGTTGGCATTGAATGTAGTCTTGACCGGCAAAAAGTGAGCTGACTTAGTAAACCTGTCGACTATAACCCAAATGGAATCCATACCTCTTTGCGTCCTTGGCAAACCCACTACAAAATCCATGGAGACGTGCTCCCATTTCCACTCAGGAATTGACAAGGGTTGAAGAAGTCCTGCTGGTCTCTGGTGTTCTGCCTTCACTCGCTGACAACACAGACACTGAGATACAAACTCGGCTATCACTCTTTTCATGTTTGGCCACCAAAAGGTCCGCTTTACGTCCCGATACATCTTGGTGCTCCCTGGATGAATGGCAAACTTGGAACTGTGAGCCTCTTGCAAAATCTTCCTTTTTAACTCTGGTACGTCGGCCACGCACAATCTTCCTTCAAACTTAAGCACTTGATTCTCCATAGTGTATCCCGGCCTCGGCTTGGTGACGAATTCATCAATTACCTTCTTGAGGAATTTATCCTCCCTCTGTCTGGTCTTCACTTCCTCAATAATGGTTGGTTCCACCGAAACCGCTGTCAGGCACGCCAAACTTCCAGCTAACTTCCTGCTCAATGCGTCGGCTACGGAATTTGCCTTACCTGGGTGGTACTGAATCTGCATGTCATAATCCTTCAGTAGTTCGAGCCATCTTCTCTGCCTCATATTTAACTTTTTCTGAGTGAACAAGTACTTCAGACTCTTGTGGTCGGTGAAAACTTGGCAAGGTGTTCCATACAGGTAATGACGCCATATCTTCAAGGCAAAAACCACGGCAGCTAGCTCCAAATCATGGGTAGGATAATTCTTTTCATTGGGCTTCAACTGACGAGACGCGTACGCTATGACTTTACCTTCTTGCATTAACACGCAACCCAAGCCTTTATGTGAAGCATCACTGTAAATCTGAAATTCCTCATTAGCTGATGGTAGTACCAGAACCGGTGCTGTAACTAGCCTCGTCTTCAGCTCCTGGAAAGCTGATTCCCTTTCATTGGTCCATTCATAAGCTGCTCCCTTCTTGGTTAGTTGTGTCAATGGCACTGCAATCCTCGAGAAATCCTTCACAAACTTTCTGTAATAACCTGCCAAGCCCAGAAAACTACGAACCTCGGACACGTTGGTCGGCGTTGGCCAGTTCACAATGGCCTCAATCTTACTGGGGTCAACTGATATACCGTCTTCATTAATCACATGTCCTAGAAATGAAATGCTGGAAAGCCAAAACTCGCATTTACTTAACTTGGCGTACAACTTCTTATCTCTCAAGGTCTGCAGGGCAAGTCTCAGATGATTCTCGTGCTCGCTCGCACTCCCAGAATAGATCAATATGTCGTCGATAAAAATAATGACAAACTCATCCAGGTGCGGCTTAAAGACTCTGTTCATCAGGTCCATGAATGCTGCTGGGGCATTGGTTACTCCGAAGGGCATTACCAAAAATTCGTAGTGGCCATATCTTGTCCGAAAAGCAGTTTTCTCAACGTCCTCGGCTTTAACCTTCAACTGATGGTAGCCCGACCTAAGGTCAATCTTGGAAAAGACTCGTGCTCCTCGTAGTTGATCAAGCAAATCGTCGATTCTAGGCAATGGGTACTTGTTCTTGATGGTCACCTTATTAAGTTCTCTGTAGTCAATGCAAAGACGAAGTGTGCCATCCTTTTTCTTAACAAATAGAACGGGTGCTCCCCACGGTGAAGTGCTCGGCCTAACAAATCCTTTGTCCAACAATTCTTGTAATTGCGATTTCAGCTCTCTAAGTTCGGCTGGGGCCATTCTGTAGGGTGTTTTGGAGATGGGTTGAGTTCCTGACATGATGTCCACGGTAAACTCTATTTCCCTATCAACAAGGTGGCCAGGCAACTCATTCGGAAAGACGTCGGGGAATTCCTCAACAACGGGTATGTCGGCTAACTCAACATTTCCATTCAAATCACTTAGTATACTGCATAAATAACCCTTACATCCTTTTTGGATCAACTTGTAGGCCTTCATGGATGAGATTAAGTAAGGTGGGGATACTACACCTTTACCTTGGAAAATGACCTCAGCTTGACTTGGGGTCTTCAATGTGACGCTCTTAGTAACACAATTAATGGATGCATGATTTGCCACTAACCAATCCATTCCCAATATAACATCGAAATGAGTCATGCTCAAAGGCATCAAATCGACTAACAACTCTACACCCTCAATCACGACAACACACGCCCTATAAATGGATGCAACAATCATATTTCTCCCAGATGGAGTAGACACAGACAATACGTAATCAAGGGGTGCTAATTCTCTATTCAACTTCTCGGCGAATATAGTGGACACAAATGAATGCGTAGAACCCGAATCAATCAATACGTATGCATCTTGAGAACAAATTGAAATGGTACCTGACACCACTGTTTCAGCATTCTGGGCGTCTCCTGGCACCAATGCGAAAACTCTGCCCTGCCTCGCCTGTACTCCCCCGATGTTATTCTTCTGGGCAGAGCCCGAGGTGCTTCCAGTCCTCTTCCCATCATCGGTCCTTGCTTTCGGGCATTCCTTCACGCGATGGCCTATCTCGCCACACTCGTAGCAAGCTCCTGTTGCCCAACGACAAACCCTGAAATGTAGCTTTCCACAACTCGCGCACATCGGCTTGGCGTTACCTTCCTGATTTGAGTTGCTGGAACTGTCTGTGCTTATCTTCTTCTTGGCATTGAACGGAACTCGGCGACTATCATAATTCTGTCTCTTCCTCTGACCCTCACCTGAACTCTGGTATCGGTTTAAATTAGCTTCAGCCAGGATGGCCTTGTCCAGTACTCCGGCGTATGTCGGCATATTGAGCATATTGACCCTGTCTTGTATCGGTCCACGCAACCCACTTTCAAACTTTCTCGCCTTCCGGTAGTCGTCATCAACCATGTGAGGCGCATACCTCGCCAATTCGGTAAAGGCACGATCATACTCTGCCACTGTCTTGTTCCCCTGTGTCAGATTCTGGAACTCCGTGGTCTTTCGGTCTCGGACGCTGAGGGAAAAATGTTTGTTGTAGAATAACTCCAGGAATCTGGCCCAAGTCAAACCCGGATTACTTTCTCGAACCATCATCCACCACCTACGGGCGTCGTCGTCTAACGTGAACGCTGCCAGAGATACCTTCTGAGCGTCTGTACTGGGGAAAATTTCGAACAACTTCTCCATCTCTAAAACCCACGCCTCGGCTTTCATTGGTTCTATGCCCCCTTGGAACCTTGGCGGTTTCATCTTCTTAAACTCTCTGATCAGGGTTATCGTGTCATTCCCATACAAAGCTTGCTGCGGAGGCACTTGCGGCGCTAGAGGAGGTGGAGCTGCATATCGGCCATTCGTCTGTTCGGCATGCATAGAAGTGGTACCAGTATCCTGCGGCCTAGGTTGTCTCTGCTCACGAACCAAGCCTTCGACTAACCTTTCCAATCTCTCCAACCTGTCTTCCGATCGATCTCGGCCAACCGGGGGTCTACCTCTCCTCATGATGCTAGGGGGGGGATGCAAGATGAGACTTTAAAACAACTAAACAGATAACACATATGCAAGTAACGAGCGTCTAGGCCAAAACGATGCACACATAGTCAAGTAGCAAGCAATATGATGCAATCTTAACATTCTTCTAAGGGAAATCCTAGGCTCTCTAGGACTCAAGGTGTGTGATTAACGTACTACAAGGATCTTGTGCTCTGATACCAATCTGTCACGCCCCCAAACCGCCCCTAGTAGTTTGGTGCCGTGATGGCCAGTAACCCGAGGTTACCGAAGGCCGTCTTACAAAAATCACACACAATCAGAGTATAAAATATGGGGCTTACAAGTGCGGAAGCAATATATATACATATACAAAATCTAAATAGTCCATGAGAGCCGTGCATAAGTCCAATGGAATGTCATACATCAAACATCTTTACAAGTCTTACAATTTAGATACAACAAGAATGAGATACAAAACACATCCTGACCAAAAGGCTTCTCAAGCCGACATATGCCAAAACAAACAAAGAAAACATAAGCCGAGAAGCATAATCTTCAAGACGATGCAAAACGCAAATCCAAAACATGTCGGCTATGCGCCCAAAACACATCGGCAATCACGTCTAGGCCTCAATGCCTTCTTGTTCATCACCTACATATATATATAGAGAGGGTGAGCTTGGATACTCAGTGAATGATATTAGAAATAAAGGTTTGCATGATTGATATCCAAGATTTCTTACAAAACAATACATAGCATACTTTACAATCAAGAGGGAAATCAAGTTCATTGCCGGCCTTTCAAGTTCTTTGGATGTTATTACATCTACTTAATACAAGAGGGTGATGACATTCCCAAGACAAGAGTGTAGTTGCATTATAGTCCCCTGCAACTAAGGACTTTCAAGACAAGCTGTGCTGCGAAAGTTTATAGTCCTCTAGCACTAAGGACTGTCAAGACAAGCTGTGCTGCGAGAGTTTATAGTCCTCTAGCACTAAGGACTGTCAAGACAAGCTGTGCTGCGAACGTTTATAGTCCTCTAGCACTAAGGACTGTCAAGACAAGAGTGCAGTTGCATTATAGTCCCCTGCAGCTAAGGACTTTCAAGACAAGAGTGCAGTTGCATTATAGTCCCCTGCAACTAAGGACTTTCAAGACATGTCATCAAAACAAGATAGTGTTTGATATACAAATAGGGATAATCATTCATACTTGATCAAATACTTTTCTAAAACGAAGCAAGGCTTTGCCAAAACTTTATAACATAACTTTATTAAAAATACCACTCACATCGTTTCTTCACACGTCGGGGTCGAGACAAGCCCAAGTCCTACAACACATGGCAAAGCCTATTGAATGCGCTTTCAAACAAGTCTCTCATGTACACAAATGTTTTCGGAAAACATGCTGGGCACCAATCAGGTCTAGGCCGAGGTTCCACACCTCCTTGCCGAGGTGTGTTCCCGAGGGCCACATGCAAGGAAAAGAGGTCGGGAAACTCTGGGTTTCCCTCTGTTGATGAACATGAAGAACATGAGTGTGAAAACATGAAAAATACGAATGTTTGATCATAATCTGCCATCACAAATCTGGGATTTTCGTGCTATGAGTTGGAAAACATGGACCTGGGTACCCGTTCTTGAAATCCTTGCGGAAATAAACACAAAATCATGATTCTTTATGCAAGCTTTCAGATCAAACAAGACTTTTCTTGAATAACACATGAATGTCATTTTCTCTTTCTAAAATCGAGCTTCAAAACGATGCATGGCTTACAAATCATTTTCAATCATGCAATGCAATAACATAAACATAAAGAACATCATGAGCAGATCAAGAATCTAACCTTAGAACGCGGATCTAACGGTTCGATCTCTAGGAATCAAGCTTGAAGATCTACTTCTCTCTCAAGAACTCTTCTCCCTCTTCTAGAGCTTCTCTCTCTCTACAAGGCAAGTTTATGATACCAAATGATAGTTTTCTATACCCGGTTCTGGGGTTAACCCTCTGCTGAGACACGTGGCGGCGACTGGTTGGGTTCATCCTGAAAATGTGGCTGACAGGCCAGACAAAGCATGGTGGAAGGGTGTTCAACAAGCAAAGCGGTATGGGCTCTCTGACAGACTATGACATCGGCTAACAACAAGGCATATCTAACAAGCTACACGGAATGGCACTCCGGCAAGGGGTGACATCGGCTAACAAAAGACTTCGGCAACTAAGGTGACAATGACCTCGGCTAGGAAGGACAACACTTGACTAAGCTGTGCCACATCTTGGCCTAGATGCGCCACACCTCGGCCTAGGTCGTACCACTTCCAGGACGAGATCACTTGGGTGCAAGGTAACATCTCGGCTGATGTGGTCAAGGTAAGGACTGGGGTCGACAAGGGGTTTCAAGATACTAATACTAGACTAAGGATGACCTCGGCATTGGAATAACGTCGGCTAGCATAACTCAGGCAAGGCGTAACCTAAGTTTCACATCAAGGAAGGAACAAGACAAGCATACTACACTTAGACAAATCACAAGGCTTCAAATCAAGACATGGATCGCATTAGCTCAAGCGAAACAAATCACAACATACACATGCAAGCTAAACAAGTCATAATCATACCGATGCTCATGAACATGATGAGGACATGAAGTGTGGGTTCCTACATATAATTCCAAAAGAGAAAATAAGGAACAACAACAACAACTATTATACAATGACAGAATCTACGGAACAGTCCGGATACAATAATCAAATGGGAAAAGACCGGGGTCGTTATATTTCATTAATGAAAATTTCAATATTTTTACGTTAAATTGCTCTTAGGGGAGCATGACTTGGATTCTGGACTTGAAATTTTTACAGTAGACTACTGTTATGTAATCTTATTTATTGGAATAATTTTTTTATTTTTTCAGATTCTGTAATATTTATTTCTCATTTTCTGTGTAATTATTAATTACTTGTAATTTTAGAAATTTTCAGAAAATTGCAGAAATTATAGAAATATGTTATGGCATTATTTAAATATTATATACAGCATGTTAAGTTCTTTTAAATGATTAAAACTTATAGTATATTGTTATAGCATGATTTATTTATATTTATTTGGTGAATTTTAATTCCATGATTAAATATTCTAACATATGTTCTTTTACTAACTACATTGAGATATTATCATGTGGATTTAAATATTTATCATACTTTAGACATGCCATAGTCAGTGGGAGGTTATTCGGTTGAGAGAAATCTTTGTAGATTTACTCCGAAAAACTAATATTTTGCGCATAAATTAAATTAAATTTTGGATAATTATCACCTGTGGCGCAAAAGATGATTACGAGCATAGCGGATTTTCGATCTTACAACTTGTGTAATATTGTCAATATTTAATTTAGATTTTTGCGGCAAAATTATATTATGTTAATCAAATTAATCCCAATGCGAATTTCTCTCTAAATTGACTTAACTTATGGAAGTTAATTTGGTTGGCCTAGACTTAGTAGAGATGTTCAAATGTGAATAATGTAATCCTATTCTTTAGATGAACAAAAGTCTTAGAGACTTTAGGTCGAACCTTAATTGAGCCAAAATAATGAAACATGACTCAAAGTCACCGTGGTTTTGTTGCCTTGTTTGGCACAATAAAAAAAAAAAAAAAACTGATTTTTGCGCTATCGTTAGCGGGATGCTATGTAGTTTTGATTGATGAGTTTTGGAGTTGTGAAATTAGTAAGCCCTTAATAGATCTGTATATGATCTTGACCATTGAGCTGCGCGGATTGACTTTGTAATTTGACTTGTAATGATGTTACATCATTGGATGAAGTAATATTCAAGAGTCACATCATCCAAGAAATGCAAACTTAAATGAGTTAGTCATTAAGTGTTAGACAAGTAGCCAGTATGAGTAGTGGTTTGCTCTCTACCCAATTATTGGGAGTGGATGGAGCAAAATTTTATGCACTATAATAGTGTGCATTGAAGTATCACTTGAAGTTAAAAGATTAGCGCTTAGTAGCAGCAAAAATCTATTAACACTAAGTGAAAAAATTAGCGCCAAGTGGCTGCAAAATCTGTTAACATTGCCAACTTGTCTAAGTTTGGACACGTACTATTTCCACAGTTAAGTGTGAGACATGAGGAGGTGCTTCTTTGTATGATTCCTTAGCTAGGCTAACGTTTTTTGAACAATGTTTACCACTAAGCGCAAACGTTGCAGCATAGTAATGAAAAGGTCAAGGCCGACAAGGTTATAATGACTCTAAGATTTTAACACATGGCTTGTGAGAGCATTGTGTTGAATTAGACTCTTTAGCATAATTCGCACTTAAGTTACTTCAAGAGCTGTCATAAATTAATAGCTTATTCTCTCCTTCTTGTGGATAGTAGAATTAATTGCAGGTAACTATGAAGCAAGAAACAGAGATGGCAAGAGGAGTATCATCATCTTTCAACTAGATGCAGTAAAGTGTATGGAGAATAAAATTGACTTGAAGGTGCAGGGGATTAGCACTTACTAGTTAAATTTGCGACTTAGGCGCACTTGATATCTCCATGACATCCTTTTATGATCTAGTGAACATGAATTAGTCGCGAGTCATTACCTAGTTGGGCCTAAACCTTTTACACTTGTCTTCGAGAACTCACACATTAGAATGATTGGAATTAGTTTATGACATTGGACATAAACTGGTGGTTTGTTATACTTAATCACATTAATGAGAAGATGACATGAATGGTTTGAGTAGGCCCTCTTGGGCCCACTCACTTGTGACATCCTGCTCTCATACGAATGTGTAACTTTGTTCGCAATGGTTGCGCACAAGTAAGTAGGAAAGCCGTAGAAGGTCATTTGTATTGGCGCATTTAGTCCATTATAATATTTGTGACTAGATATGTGCAAAGGTATGATAGCTAAGCCTCAATCTCGACACATTTATAGATTACGATACGCATTTGAGTCAAGACTATTTGATCTCCCATAATTCAAAAGTTTTGAGATGATTTTTGACATTGCACATATGAGGTTGAGATCAATTAGATAACAACTTTCGTGGTTTTAGTTTTGACCAAGGTGGCGAGTATCTATTTGAGTTATTTTAGAAAACTCTATGAAGAGAAATGGATGCTTAGAAAATTGATTATTCCTAGTACTCAACAACACAATGGTGTAGTAGAGATAAGGAATTAAGTATTGTTAATGTTAGGTGGATGATGGCGCAAAATGTTTCCCAATTGAGAATTGCACTAGTTTGTTGCCTATATCTCTAACTAAGTGCCCTCCATATCAGATTTTACACTCCATTTGAGTAATGGGTTAGTGGAGAGCCATCTATGGGCGATCTGTAACCGTTAAGTAGCTTATCTTTATTTTACTTCTCATAGGGTTGCGAAGTTAAGACCTAGGGTTCCATAGCGCATTATTGTATGCTGTCATGTAAACCCTCTGAGTCATGTGCATATAGGCAAGCAACTTTATGGTAGTATAATTAAGTCACGTAAAGTTTTCTTAATAAAGGTGACGTGAATAGAGCTTTGGAACTCTATACGATAGAGAATTCTAAGTATAGCACTTTATGTAGCCTAGTTGAGAATGGAAAGAAATTTCCAATATTCTAGGGATAGTGGGAGCGATGTGCCTACTAATGGATTACTCCATTAGAGAAGAATACTCTACATTCTTAGTTGCGCGGTAGCGAATGTGAAAATTTTTCACATCATCATTGGGTGATTGAGAGCGAAACATTCATGATTGCTCCGCAAGATGATAAAGAGCCTAGGATAATGCCAAAGGCTCTAGTCTCTTGTTTTTAGAAAGTGGATTAATGTTGCGCGGTTTAAGACAAAGTCTTTGAGGATTAACCATTTCTATAATTTGGTTAACTTTCTATTATGACGCAAAACTATTGTAAAGTTATGCGCAATTTGGATAGTCATTGTTGAGACATAAGGCTCGCTAGATACCAAAAAGTCGCACCATTAAGAAAAGTGTAGACCATGAGAAGACTTCCTCCTGGGGAGTGAGGTTATTTTGACTTAGGCTATTATTGACATAAGTTCGAAACATTGATTTGTGGACATTGTAACCCAACTTCTCGTTGGAGAATTGGATAAGTAGATCCGTAGGGATTTACCTTCTGTTTTAATGGTGAAAAGTTAGGAGCGCAAAAAGGTTGCTAGTTCCAATAAATCTTTTACAGCCTAAAACAGTTATCCAAATAGTGGTTCTTAGATTGTGTCCAGCCATGATAGGCCAACGATGATCGATGAAGACCACTGAGGCATGATCAATGGTCTAAAAGAAGTTTTTCCTTATTTAGTCATTATGAGCCAGGAATTTATAAGGTTGTCGCCACCTAGGGTGGGTAGTCCTCTGTTTTAGATATGATGGACATGGGTGATATAATTTATATGCTCGGATGTACGATCCTTAAGGATTGTAAGGAATATTCCAGAATGATTCTAGATGCAAAATTGCAAACCATTAACTTACCTATCGGTAAAAGTCAAAGCCTTAGCTACTGAGTGAATCCTTGGATTGTCTTTGAGAGAAACAGATGACCTATATTCCTTGACCTTTTTTTATTATGGGAGCCTAAAGTACGCTATAAGGGCATATTCGGCATGATAAGTGTTATATTTGGTAAATGGTCAACTGAGTTGTTTAGACATTGACCTTGCTCATTAGACTGTGGATAGAATGCTTTACTAGTAGTATATAAATTTGCCCTTTATAAGATTCAATGCGCTAGTTGGGCGCATCCAGAATGAACGCAATTGGTCACCAAAATATCTTTAGAGAGGTTATTGTGAAGGACGTAGTGATCTTGAATCACTTCATATGAGGCACACATGGTGGATTCCGTTGTATATACTTATCGCAAGAGGTGCTGATAAGGCTTATGTTTGGAATTTAGAATTGCGCAAGTTGTGGTCATGTTTTTTTTTTAAAATCGATCACATATTTGTCGTGAGATGGTGGGATGTTGACACTATTTTGGTTTGTGTCATGATGATTAGCAGATGATGATGTCAGCATGCAAGATTGGTTCACTCGTACGAGCAATCGCCCTTGGCGCTTGGGGGCGAGCAAGGATGAAACTAGTGGTTTATTTTTATTTAGAGCCAAGAGAGACTTAAATTATCCACTATGTATGTCGCCTTGGTTACAACCAAGATAAGGTCGTGTTAAGGACCAGACATGGATGTTAGTACCCACTTTTCATGTTGTGCCTGTTATGATTAGCCAGATGCGAGATCTCATTTAGCGCCTGGAAGGCGAGCAAATAAAGAATTCGGGTTAGGTGCTAGAAAGCGACTAGAATAAGATCTGTACGGTGTATCGAGTATGATGTCACTCTTTTGGAAGAGTTACTCCACCGTAACATGTATTCATACTATATGTGCTTGGCGACCAAGTAATGAGGTGAGAGAATGGATCTATGTTTCCTCACCGTGTGAGTCTTACGTGTCATTATTGATATGACTTTCATTTATGTACCCTTTTATGACCTTTGACTATGTTATAAGGTAAGGGGTTGATGTTCTGCTACTTTGGTATGTTGCATGCGGTCATGTACGATTCGGCCTTAAGGGACATCACTGGAAAAGCGGTCAATCCTAAACTAAATGGCATGAGGGCAAAGGGAATATCATCTAGTATTATACTGCTATTGTATATTCATTGCCGGTAACTCACATCACTCTGTATGAGAAGCGGATTGAGTGTGAATATATTGCAAGAATTGATAGGGTCAAACATGCTCTTTTGAGGGATTAGAGATGCTTTTTGGACTAGTGTACTTAGATGGGTCTGGGGTATATGAGACACTATTTCTATTCTTTTTGGGTTGATGTCTCTATGCTGGCTCATTTTGAGTTTCTAGTATAGAGCTCCCACATGCAGGTGTTCTTAGCGGTCGCACGGTGCATTGGCTAGTATGAGATTGTTAATTTTTTTTTCTTTTTTTGGGAGATTGAGATAGAGATGTGGCAGTATCATGCCAACTCATGTGGGAGTGAGAGATGTTAGAAATTGGGCGCCCATGTGGCATGCGTCATGACCCATGAATCTTTTGAACCTTATCCATATAAATTTGAATTTGAATTCAAAACTTATTTAGATAACTACTCATGACATCTATATCTATCATATCAACTGATATGGATAGATGATATATTTATCCTATATATCTGATATGATATATGTGATATGAGATATGGTATAAATCAAAAAAATAACGAATTTTTTTTTCCCATACTGACTCTCTTCCCTTAAAACAACGATCAAGCCTTTTGCACTGTGACTTGTGTGGGTGATACTCATATTATGGTATCACTCCACTGCTGGGTATTCGTTGTTCGCATTTGTCAAGTACGTGATTTACCCACATAATTCTTCGCTTCAGGTTCTATCACTTAAGGTATGATCTGAAATATTTACCCGCTGCGTTACATTTGATATATCTTACAGTATTGAATGATGAAATTACTTGTTAATGACGATGTGATACGGACATTAGTGTTGTATTGAGTTTTTTGAAAAAATATCATTTTAATAGAAACTATGAAAATAAATATTAATTTAATAATAAAGTTGATGAACTTTTTTTTTTAATGTTGCAAATTTTTTATTAATTTAATATATATATTTTTTACTTTTCATTTAAAAAGTGATATTTTTTACTTTTGTCATTTTCAACCTGTTAAGGAAATGCTGGTAAATAGGACAAACAGAACGAGTGGTACATAATACACGGGCACAGTGTGGGATGCACAAATCAATAAACAACCTCTAGTTTTCAACATAGTTGAAGTGCTAAGTGATGGAACAAACATGACAATGATAGCCAATCATATTACTTGGAATTCAACTACCATTGGTGACAATTCAAATCCAATGATCATTTCGATCACTCAACTCCTTTGAGAGAGAGAGAGAGAGAGCGATAAGGCTTGAAATATCACTTGTCATTGATTTTCAATTCATTGACATTCAAATCCTATGATCATTTCAATCACTCAACACCTTTGAAAGAGAGAGAGAGAGAGAGAGAGAGAGGGAGAGGTCTTGAAATATCACTTGTCATTGATTTTCAATTCATTGGGCTCCACATTCATGGGCGGTTGGTCCAATCTTGGACTTGCACTTAAAAGGGTAGTTTGGGAAGTAATTATATTGATTAAAATAAATTAAGAAGTTGAAAATTTAATACAAACAGTAAAAGATTATATTGTATATATCAATTAACTCTTTTTTTTTTCCTCACTAACTATTTGTTTAACTAAAAATCAGTAACAAATATATTAATGTTTTTCACTTCATAAAATTAAAAAATTTAAAAAGTCACTGAATTTCTCAAACGAGAGTTTAAAGCTTGTTTGGGATGCAGCTACAAAACATTGTTTTTTTATTAAAAAGTTCAAAAGTTGAAAATTTTGTTTATTATCTATTAAAAAAGTAAAAAAAACAACTGAGCTTTTCAACTCATACAAAATAAATTTAAAAAAAAAAACTTTTTAAGAAACTTTCTAAACATATTAATTTTTTTAACTTTTAAAAAAATTGAAAAGTAAAAAATCAATTAAAACAAGGGCTGGGCTTTTTTTCAGTCTGTGATCAGACTGGAAGGTATTATTGGGCTCGTGGGGGCCCATCATAGGTCTTATTTCAATAATCTGAATCGTTCAATGCATAGAACTCGTCGAGTACTATAACTATCTCATTGGATCAAATTTCTTTCAACCGTTATTTTTTCACTGTCTATTTTTTTTTTATTATACAAAACTGATTTGATCACGTAGCTATTAATATCCTATCAACGTGACTTTTTACAGACACATAATACTTGACGAGTTCTATACATTGAATGGCTTAGATTATCAAAACGAGATCTGCGGTGAATCCTCACGGACCTAATAGTACCTTCCAATCCGATCGAACCGGAGGGAAGTTAGCCCCTTAAAAAAAGTTAATACCAAACAACATCTTAAAAAGCTTCATTTGAATTTGACTCAGTCCTCCACTTCGAACACTTTAATGAGCAATGAGTAATTTTAGTTGAATACAAATATTTGATAATGTCTCCCTTATTATGAGACTTTTTGTTATAGTGTTTATTCTAAGACGGCAAACGAGCGGAGTCAACTTGAATATTAAATTGATCTTAAATAAGTTTTTAAAAAATCGAACACGAGTTAAATTTGTGTAACTTAATTTGTGTTACGGCTTTAGTTTATTCTTCCCTTTTATGAAGCTATTTCTTGAGTTGGTTGTTGGCCTACTATGAGAGTTTTTGTTAGATTGGTTATTCGGCTTCTTTAATTGTTTGATTATAATTGTCGGAATGTAATTTTCTTATTGATTGAAAAAAAAAATTAAAAACAACCTATTTAGTATAATTTTTCTAAAGTTGAATGCTGTTAATTATAAAACAAACAACTTTAAGACAATTACTTTTTTTTAACTTATTTAATTTATTTATGTTTCAATTATAAGGTATTGATGAAAAAAAAAAAAAAAAAACAAGCTTTTTAAATAAACATCTTGCTAAAAATAGTTTATGGAGTTGTCATTAAAGTAAAATAATTAAAATTTAAATATATTTTTTTATGTTTTGCATGTACTTTAACATTTTTATATGTTTCCCTATACATTTTAATATTTTTTTATATGTATGTTAAAAATTAGAGGAAATATCATTTTACCACCAACCTTTCATACTTTTTTCAATTTGACCCCTACACTTCGATTAATGTTAATTTTACACTAAAACTTTCAAAATTTTGATCAATTTGACTCCTGCCGTCACATTCCGTCTACAATTGAACATAATGAGCTGACGTGGTACTAAAATTCATTTGAAATTTCATTTTACCCCCCAAACTATACCTTAAAAATCAATTTGCCCTCCAAATTAACCTTAAAAATCAATTTGCCCCTACGTCAGCACATTCCGTTCAATTGTAGACAGAATGTGACGGCAAGAGCTAAATTGATCAAAATTTTGAGAGTTTGAATGTAAAATTGATATTAATCGAAACGTGGAAGTCAAACTAAAAAATACGTGAAAATTTGAAGGGCAAAATAACATTTTCTCTAAAAATTATGTTTTAATTTTTTTCAAAGTAAATTTTCTTTTTCTCTTCTCCACCACCACATGCTCCTATTTTTTTTTTCTTTTGTTTTTTTCACAAAAAGAAAGTGTATTTTCATAAAAAGAAATATTTCTTTTTATCTGTCAAAAAATACAAAAATACTAATGTTAAATAACGTAACTTTTTTTTTTTTTGAACCGAGTTAAATAGCGTAACAGTCTCATTTCCCCCCGAAATTGCATGCCTAATGGATTTAAAGATGAACTGAACTAGACTGGTAGGGGTGACCTCCACCCTAGAGTTTAAAGAACAGAGGAAAAGGCTAAAATCATTTAAGCACAGTAATATTATTTCCGAATATTTTTAAACTGAGAAGGACTTTTCTCCGGTTCACTATATAGACTAGAGCATATTATTGCATTCATGAAGTCTATCACAGAACCTGTTTTGATAATCTGAATAATTTAATGTGCAGAACTCGTCAAGTACTTTATACCTGCAAAAAAAATCACGTTTATCGGATATCGATAGTCCATTAATCATAATACATTTTTGTTAATGGCAAATATGATTTTAAAATAAATTATTAACAAAAATGTGGTCCTTTCAAGTGGCTACCGGTATCCAATTAATGTGATTTTTTACAGGCATAAAGTAATTAATATAAGCGTTTGGTATAGCTGTTAAAACAGATTATAAATTATAACTTAACAGATTATAGATTATGACTTTAATCAGAAGCTGTTAATCTGTTTGGTGTAACTGTTGGATTATAGATTTAAGTTGTTGAGTAGTGTTTGTTAAATAAGCTGTGAAGTAACTTTTTGCAGTGTACATATCTTTTTTACTCTTGTTAGTTATAAATTGAATTTATCTAGACTTTTTGCTATTAATTACATATTAAGAGATCATTCCAACACCAAATTAACCTAACCCTATTATTTTTAGATGATAATAACAATGAAATAAATATTACACAAAAATAAATTCATAAAAAACAAAAAAACTTCCCAGAATTTACAATCAAATGCTAATGGCCCACATAAGTGCAAATATACACTTTAGATTTGGAATTTGGGTAATTTTCTCATCATTTTTTCAACTCCTATAACCAAAACATCATCATTTCCAACACCCACAAAATATATATACATATTAAACTCCTGCCGGCCCGCCTCCTTGAACTCTAAAAGTAGCTAAATTGACATGTAGAAAACTAATAAACTGAGTAAACAATTGAAAAGTAGCTAACAAGAGCTTCACGTCTCCGGGAGTAAACCAGCGCCGGAAGTGAACCAGAGTTGTGCATTGCTGCTTGCTGCTGTCTCTTGCCAAAGAGAAAGATTAGGACAAAAAAAAGAATATATATAGGTGATATAAGAATAAATATTTCAAAATAGTAAGGACATTTAAGTAAAAGTACCCTCCGCATAATACCGTGAGAATCTGAAGCAGCGTCACCCAGCTCTTGAAATTCAGCATTTTTTATCTTTCGGAATAAGCCATAGAAGTTAAAGCGGAAGCTGATTAAAGTCTGCCAAACAATTTGAATTTGCTTTTTTTAAACTAAAAGCTAGAAATTGGGTTAAAAAAGCTTGAACAAACACCACCAATGAGCTCTATAAATTGAACAATTTGAATTATCAAAATGAGACCCTTAATAAGCCCAACATGCCTAACAATATGCTCTAATGCACTGTAAATTGGAAAGAAGTCTCCCTTTTAAATTATTTTAGTTCACCTCCTAAGAGATTTAGGTCAAGTTTGGCATGAAGCCAAAAAGTCAAAAAGTTACTCAAAAGGTTAAAAAGTTATCACTATTTACCAAAAATCAAAAAGTACGGCTGCACAACTCTCAATCTTAATTTTCCCCTGCACACTAATTTATACAATTTTTTAATACACATTTTTTCATAAAAAGTCAAAAAGTTAATCCAAACAATCATAGTTTTTTTTCTCAACTTTTTAGTCTAAAAAGTCAAAAAACGCACTTATTTAGGATATCCCAAAAACATCCTCCTTCTAAGATATTTTATAAAAAAAATTATTAGCTTTGAATATTTTACATTATACCGGATCACCTCTTAAGATTGTTTTTTCTTTTTTTTAGAAATTTAGTATCTTTCACCTAAGAAAATTTTCATAAAAATTTAGAACTCGTTTGACATTGGCTAACATAGCTAACTTTTTTGTATTGAGACTTTTTTAACTTGGTTTTTTTAGCCTCTTTTGGTTGGCTTTTTTGATTTTTTAAACTTTTGTGAGAGAAAAAGTATAATGATTATAAGTAAAAAATAATATTTTATCTTATTAACTTATATAATCTATTTTATCTTTTTGTACTTTTTTAATCCAAAATCTTAGCCAAACGAGTGCTTAAGATTATTGTACCTTCTAATTTTTAATAACGTTTGGTCAGACACTATAGACTTTTTCACATAGCATAAAAAATAAATAAATAAATAAAATAGTGAACTTATTCCACTCAAAGAAATAAGTGGTCCATCGTCCATTTCTCATCAATTATAAAGATAAGGTAAGCTAGAAAAAGATTTAGATGTTCATTCTTCGGGAAAAGATTATTTAAATGAGAACGATTTAAAATAATTGTTCTTTTATAATATGCAAATAAGTTTGTAACTCGTGTGTGTGAAAGTTATGACCAGAGACATAATATTCACCTGCTCCAATATACACTTTCATAACAATATATATATATATATATATATATATATTTAATAAGTAAAAAGAAATTTTATTGATGAAGAAAGTAAAAAATGTAAAAATTTACATCAACAAGGAGGGAAGTGTAAAAAGTATCAACGCTGACCTTAACAATTCCAACTAGGTTGGTACCGCTAAGGAGACACTATCATTTGCTAGTACAAGCCCAAGATTGATGAGAAACCAATCAAGAGAAACCAAAAACACAGAGGATAAAAGCAAAAAACAGATCAGCACAACCAGCTAAATCAAAGCAACATAGCAAGCCACAGCATTACGAAACAGCAAACCATCAACAGAACTCAGCAGCTCCTAGAACTACACAAAAGATTCACCACTATAGCATCCCCAAAAACATGCACCACACAGCAGCGATCAGCAACATATAGCAGTATATCAGACAACCTTTCACCTGGAACAATCAGCAGCATACAACAATCTGCATCACACCAGACAGCCTCTCACCTGGAGCATATTCTGACCTGATGTATATTAAAGATAATATCATTCACTGAGAAGAACACTCCTGTGCATGATGCTTTCATCCATAATGCAATTCTCACTTTGACCAAATCACAAAGCTCCTCCAAGCTAGGTTAGTCATTGTTAAATATACAATCATTCCTTAATTTCCATATTGACCAGAACACCGCAAACGGAATGATTCTCCAAATCTTCTTCTCTAATTTCTTCAACTTTGTTCCTGACCACCAATGTAGCAACTCATCCACAGATTTTGATATCACCCATTGAATACCCCACTATTTCATAATTTTTGACCAAACTAACCAAACAAATTGGCAATGCAAGAGCACATGATTGTTTGTTTCCTCCTCCTCGTTGCAGAACACATAATGAAAGTTAGTATGATTATCCAAAATCCCCATCCTTTGAAGATAATTAGATGTCTTAATCCTTTTCTTCCAAGCAAGTCAGCCAAAGAATTGAACTTTTTGGGGGTGCCACATTCTTCCAGATACACTTTGTCACCCTGTAAGTAGGACCAACTGAGGATTCGCACCAATGGTATGCTGATGAGACAATGAACACTCCTGAGGAATCCGCATTCCATTTCACTTTATCAATTACATTAACCCTTAATTCCGGTACAGTACGCAACAATCTCTTCAATCTATCTAACTCCTCAATTTCCCAATCAAACAAACTCCTTCTAAACAATGAGTTCCAATCATCTTGATCAACTCTATTTCTCACCGAAAACACAGATTCAGTTTTGTACACAGCCAATGAGAAAAGTCTAGGGAACACATCCTTCAAGCAACTAGAGCCTGCCCAGCTATCAAGCCAAAACCTTGACCTCAAACCATCCCCAAGAACAATTGTAGAGTTTGAATGAAAAAAATCCATCACTTCATGTTTAGATAACACAATTCCCACAATATCTTTCCACATTTTGGACATCTTTCCACCTCTAACAAGTTCAGGTGACCACATATCAATAGACCCATAGTACTTTTTACAAATCACATCCTTCCAAAGGGATTTCTCTTCTGCCCCAAACCTCCACCACCATTTTGATAGTAAACATACATTCATCAAATCTATTCTTTTCACACCCAGCCCTCCTTGACTTTTACTAATGGTAACATCACCCCATTTAACCAAATGAATTTTTCTTCTAAGATCCGAACCTCCCCAAAGAAAAGCTGCTTGAATTTTAACAATCTCCTTTGCTACTCTTGATGGCATCCTAAACAAAGAAAGATAATATATATGCAAACTAGACAACACAACTTTTATAAGTGTTAGTCTACCTGCAAATGAGAGGAACCTTCTTTTCCATGAGTCAAGCTTTAATTTAAGCTTTTCTATCACATGCTACCAAGTTTTCTTTCTACTAGGACTAGCCCCCAAAGGCAATCCCAAGTATTTCAGAGGTAGTGTTTGATAAACACAATGTAATTTGGAAGCAAACTCTTGACAGAGATCTGAATGAATACCCACCCTACACACCACACTCTTATGATAGTTGATTTGCAGGCCCGACATAATTTCAAAGCATCTCAATTTTCTTTTTATGTTTAAAACCTCCTCCCATTTAGCTTCACAGAACAATATAGTATCATCTGCAAATTGTAAGTGCGTGATCCTCAGGTCAAAACCCACTAATGCGCCCTTAATCAAATCCAACTATTTTGCACTAGTCAATAAAATGTTCAAACCTTCCGCCACTATATTAAATAAAAAAGGTGATAACGGGTCTCTTTGTCTGAGCCCTCTCTATGGTTTAAACTTAGAAGTTAGAGAACCATTCACCGACATAGAAATATTTGCTGAAGTTACACATTCTTTTATCCAACTCACCCACTTAGCACCAAATCCAAAATTGGGTAGCATTGAGAATAAAAACCCCCAATTTACTGAGTCGTGTGTTTTTTTAAAATCAAGTTTCAGTATTATTCCCTTTTTTCTGTCCTTCTTCCACGCATCAACAACCTCATTTGCGATCAATATCCCATCCAGAATATTTCTTTCCCCTATAAAGGCAGACTGTGTATCACTGATTATTCTAGGCATGACTTTCTCCATTCTATTGGAAAGTACCTTAGCAAGGATCTTATACAAGGAACCAATAAGGCTAATGGGACTATATTCTGAAAGGCTAGATGGATTTTCATTTTTTGGGATCAAAGCTATGAAAGAGCTGTTAATACCTCGAACCAACTTTCCATTCTGGTGAAATTCATTCATAAATTGAAAAACATCCCCCTTGATAATATTCCAACATTTCTAAAACATGTTAAGATTAAATCCAATTGGGTCAGGAGCCTTATTACCCTCACAATTCCTAATTGATGCCTTCACTTCAGATTCTGAAAAAGCTGATTCCAACAATTCTGCACTTTGATCTTCTCCAATGGTTTTAAAAGGACCTAACAACCCTGGCCTACTACACCAAGAGTCTGAAAAGAGAGTGAAGAAATGATTTTGTACAGCAGCCCTAACATCTTGAGGATCCTCTACAACAGAACCATTGATCAAAATAGAGCATAAGGCATTCATGTTCTTTCTACTACATGCCATAATGTGGAAAAACTTCGTATTTCTATCACCTTTAATTGCCCAATTCAGCCTTGATTTCTGAAGTGTCACGACCCAAACCCGGCCCTATGGGTTTAGCACCGTAACCGGCCAGTAATCCGAGATTACCGAAGGCCTGCAGAACAGTAATACAGTAAAACAGAGTACAGGGCCTGGCGGAAGCCAATACAGTAAATAAATAGTGTCCATTGAGCTGTGACAGTCTGTATGCAAAAAGGCTTTTCCATGCATTTATACATAACCAGTACAGAACAGTATACACAATATTTACAATCATTTAGACTAGGGACTTGACCCTAGATAACAGTACAGTAACACTCGGTCTGTACAGAACAGTAAAACAGTATAGAAGGGGGAAAAACAAACAAGACACCCCCAAGCCATAGCATGGCAACTCGGAACCTCGGAGTGAGGCACAAAGGCTGGCTTGACAAAACTGGAGTTACCCTGACGCTCCTAGCTCCGATCTGGTGCCTGTACACCTACATATATATATGAGCAGTGAGCTAAAGCCCAGTGAATAACATAAAGCGTAAAGAGGTTTAGAATGAATGTCCTTACAGTAGTGAAAACAGTTCAATTCAATCAGTATTTCAGTCGTTCAGTACAGTAAACAGTCATATGTGGTACATCCATTAGCATAACAGTAACAGTAGGTCTTGAAAGACCGAACAGTAATGATGGCCATCAATCAGTAAACAGTAGTGGTTCCACGAGGGAACCGACAGAGAATTCTGTCGCAGTAACAGTAACAGTAAACAGTAAGTACTAAGGATGCCACAGTACAGTTCAGAAATAAAGGACATACATTCATTCAGTAAATAATACCAGTTCAGTAAACAGTTCAGTTCAGTATTCGAAAGATAATCAGTTGAACATATCTTTACACAATTGTTACTCACAGAGTTCTGGGCTACAGTATGCTAGAGCGTGTCTCCCCAGTCGCCAACCCTACACAGTTCACAGGTTGAACACACTAAGCTACACAGTTGGGAAAACTCATAACTTAATCCCTAATTTGCCTTGGTGTGTTCTACATCTATATCCTCAATAAGATGCCTTAAACTAGGCCTAAGAATGCCTAGAATGGAATGAGGATGCAAAGATGTACATTTAAAAGTATTTTCAGAAAAACAGAGTCCTGCTCGAGCGCAGGTTTCCCCCGCTCGAGCGTACAGGCAAACAAAGGTACACGCTCGAGCGCAAACTTTCCCGCTCGAGCGTACTGTAAAAGTACTGGATGGGTGAAATCCCCGCTCGACGCCCGCTCGAGCTTGAGACAAGACTCCGCTCGAGCGCCCAATCCTCCGCTCGAGCGGACTGCAAAACAATGCAGAGAGATGCTGGTTGCTCGAATTCTACGCTCGAGCGGCACTTCCTCCGCTCGAGCGGAAGTGCAGAATCTGGAAAACCCAGATTGCACCTCCAAGCTCAAAACCAAGTTTAAACAACTCAAAACTCGACCTCTTGGGCTGAATTTCCAGAAAACATTTGTAAACACATAGTTAAACATGATTCAAAGCTCAATTTGAGAAATCAAAGCCCAAAGGTGTTTAATTGAAACCCAATGTTCAAACCAATTCAAGAACAATATAAACATGCAAACATGCATGCATTCAAATTATTTCAAAGCTTCAATTTCATGCTCTTATGAGCCAAATCTTTCCAAAGCATGATGAAATCATGGACTTAAACATATTTGTGAACATGCATGTGACATTTTGCCATGAGAACAACTCAAAAACCAACAATACAAACATGCATGCATGAAATGAGCTTCAAATCAACAACAATGAACCAATTCTAGACTTGAATCACTAGAGGCTCAAGAATCTTACATGAATGAGCTTAAACACAACAAAGAGGGGTTGGATTCTCTTACCTAGAGCCTCAATTACAAGTGTAGGACCACAAAGCAACAATCAACCTTCAGTTCTCTTCAAATTCTAAGCAATATTGAAATGAACTCAAGAATCTCACTTTCTCTCTCTCTAAATCGGCTAGAACAAGAAGAAATGGCTGAGCAAATGTGTTTTGATTCAAGTATAAGGCTCAAGTATGTGTATTTGAGATAGTGGCCCACTCAAGGGCATAACGGTAAATAAGTCCAACTCTTTAATTAGCTTATTTAGTCTAATTTAATCATACTTAATCAATTTTCAGATAATTATACCATAAAATCACATTAAATATGAGGGTCACGGAACACTAATCGATTTCTAATTCGGCCGCCGATAAGGCCTTCAATCAGCAGTTTAAACATGAACAGATAATCAGACAATCAAACAGATAGAATGCAATTAACTAACATATACTCAGTCAATTCAGTTTCAATTTCAGTCAGTCAGTTCAGTATTTCATTCAGTTCGATTATCAGTCAGTTATCAGTTCCGTTTAGCAGTAATCGGTGATTATCGGTAATCAATCAGTCCTTAATCAGTAAACAGTATGAGGGTTGTTACATGAAGCCAAACCCACTCCACCATTTTGCTTAGTTTCCATGCTTTCCCTTTTCCCTCTCTTTTTCTAGCAGCTTGTGATGATGATAGTGACCCTTCTTCAGCCAGTAAATCTAAAGCATGAACTTCCTCTTCAACTTGTTTTAGTTTGAATTCAACATTACCAAATAGTGACCCTTCTTCAACCAGTAAATCTAAAGCATGAACTTCCTCTTCAACTTGTTTCAATTTGAATTCAACATTACCAAAGACTTCATTATTCCACTGCTTTAATATAGCTTGCAAAGCTTTCAATTTTTTTAAACACTTAAACCCAGCCCAACCATCTATCACTGTTTCTGACCAACATTGTTGTACCATGTTCATGAAACTTGGATGAAGAAACCATGCATTAATGAATTTGAAGGGTCTAGGGCCCTAGTCCCTTTCATCTTCCATCAGTAGGATAGGACTATGATCTGAAAACCTTCTAGGAAGGCCCCACAATTTTAAGTTAAAATTACACATCCAGTCTAGGTTTAGAAGAAATCTGTCTAAATTACTCCACCTTTCCCCTTCTTGAGAATTACCCCAGGTGAAATTCCTCCCAAACATTGGTAATTCAGTTAGCTCTAATTGGTCAATCATTTTATTGAATTCTCTTATCCCTCTATCTATTCTAGAGCACCATTTTCTTTCTGATATTCTCCTGATCTCATTGAAATCCCCACCCCCTACCCTCCCACCCCACAAACACACAAAGGATTAGGAAATAATGCTTTAATATTTAATAGGATATCCTACACCTCCTTCATTTTTCTTGCATCATTAGCACCATAGACATTCACCACCACACACTCAAAACTATGGTAAAGAGTACCTGATAAGAGAATGAATTTTTTATTGCAGCAACAATCTTTAAGTTGAAACACTTATAGATTCCAAACACAAAGTAAGCCTCTAGCAGCTTGTGACAACCCTCACCATTGTTTACTGATAATAACACCGATTAGTGCTAATCTATGATTAAGCATGTTAATTGACTGACTGACTGAAATTCTGAATTGATTGATTGATTGTGTTAGTTTGAATGCAATTCTATCTGTTGACTGTTAAATTATCTGTTTATGTTTTATGCTTTAAACTGCAAATTGAAGGCCTTATCGGCGGCCGAATCTGAAATTAATTGATGTTTTGTGCTAATTAAGATTTATGTGATTTTATGGTATATTTATTTGAAATGTGATTTGGTATGATTAAATTAGATTTAATAGAGCTAAATTACACAAGTTGGCTTTATTTACTAAAAAGCCATCTAGTGGGCCACTTCACTAATATTGTTGAAAGCTTAGTCTTGTATCTCATTCTTGTTCATCCTTGAGAGACCAAACCGAGAGAAAGAGTGAGAGAGGAGAAACTTAGCTTCATTTGAGAATTGGCTTGGAGACTTGAAGAATTTGTAGAGGATTTGTGCAATTGAGCTTATATTCTTGAGTTTGAGGACCTAAGGCAGTGTGTCCATCCTTTTAATTGTGAATTTAAGTTAGTTCTTTCATGTTTCATGCTAAATTGAAGAGTTGAGTCTAGAATTGGTTAAGATTGTTGAATAGAGGCTTAATTCTTGCATGCATGTTTACATTTTGAAGTTTTGAGGTTGTAGTTCATGAAATCCCACATGCATGTTCATATCTTGAGCTTAGTCCATGAATTCATCTTGTTTTTGAGGCAATTGAGCTCATTTGAGCATGTAATTGAAGTTTTGGAGTTGATTAAATTCATGCATGTTGTGTTTTACATCATGTTCACGGAATTTGTTTGAAATCATATTAATTGAACTACCTTTGGGCTTTGATTTCTCAAATTGATCTTTGAAATATGTCATATTATGAGTTTTGAAGTGTTTTCCAGAAAATTAGCCCAAAATGATCCAATTTGATGCATTGAAACTTGATTTTGAGCTTGAGGTTCAAATCTATCTGGAAATTCCAGATTTTGGACTCCCGCTCAAGCGGGGTAAGTGGCGCTCGAGCGAGAAATTCATGTATCCAGCACTTTTGTTGTGTTTACAGTCCGCTCGAGCGGGGTTTTACACGCTCGAGCGAGGACTTGTGTCACAAGCTCAAGCAGGTGTCGAGCGCCCATCAAGCGTGATTTTCACACATCCAGTACTTTTGCTGTACGCTCGAGCGGGAAAGTTTACGCTCGAGCGGAGCCTTTTGTTTGCATGTCTGCTCAAGCGGGTAAACCCACGCTCGAGTGTGACCTCTGTTTTCTGAAAATTCTGAAAATATTTTTAAAGTGCATCTTTGCATCCTCATTCCATTCTAGGCATTCTTAGGCCTAGTTTAAGGCACCTTAATGAGGATATTGATGTAGAACCACACCGAGGCTAATTAGGGATTAAGTTATTATTTTTCCTAACTGTGTAGCTTAGTGTGTGTTCACTCTGTAACTGTGTAGGGTTGGCATCCGAGGACGTGTACTAGCTTATCTGTAGCCCAGAACTCTGTGAGTAACAATGTTGTAAAGATATGTTCAATTGAGATTATTTTCTGAACAAATGACTGTACTGCTTTATGAAATGACACTGTTTACTGAATGAATGTTTGCCCTATTTGTGAACTGTATTCATGGCATTCATAGCAATATACTGTTACTGAACTGTTACTGCTACTGTTTGGAACCATTACTGATGGCCATCATTGACTGCTCGGTCTGTTAAGACCCACTGTACTGCTTTGCTATTGGATGTACCACATATGACTATTATAGTTTCTGAATGACTGTTATGGCATGAATTATGAGCCACAAACTGAATGACTGATATACTATTTAACTTACTGTTTTCAATACTGAAAAGACATTCATTCTTAACCTCTTTACGCATATGTTATTCACTGGGCTTTAGCTCACTGCTCATATATATATGTAGGTGTACAGGCACCGGACCGTTGCTAGAAGCGTCAGGGTAAACTCCAGTTTTGTCGAGCCAACCACTGTGCCTTGCTGAGAGGTTCCAAGTCCTCCAAGCTAGGGCTTTTGGGGTGTTTTAGTTTCCCCCTTTTTGTATCTGTGTTGTAATTACTGTATAGACTGAATGGTGTTGTACTGTACTGTTCTAATAGGGATTAAGTCCCTGTCCTGAATGATTGTATGTATTGTACATACTGTTTTGGTACTGATTGTATATATATATATATGTATGAAAAGTCTTTTTGCATACAAACTATCACAGCTCATTGGATATCTTTTAATTATTGTTTTGGCTTCCGCCAGCCCCTGTACTCTGTATTACTGTATTACTGTTAAGTAGGCCTTCAGTAATCTCGGATTACTGGCCGGTTACGGTGCTAAACCCATAAGGGCGGGTTTGGGTCATGACACAGCTCCTTCTGAATCTACTGCCATAAATCCATCCTGTCTCCTTGCCAAATTGACCCATCTAATTTTTCATTACTAAAAGCTTTCTTAGTCTCTTGCAGTAGCATCATATCAACTTTATTGTCAAATAGCACCTTTTTTATCCTCCTCTTTTTAATTGACTTCCCCAAGCCCCTTACATTCCAAGATAATAGCTTCATTACAAACTTACCATAACTTCTTATACCTCCTAGGGATGCTATTCAGTTAGCATTGCCCTCCCTCTCCTTTCCATTTCTGTCCCTCCCTAGTACCCTATTGAGCTACACATTTGTTTTAGCTTCATTAAGGATCCTTCTTCTTGACTGACTTAACATGGAGAGTGAAATTACTGCTACTGTTGCCCTGAAAACAGCCCCTTTTCTTCAAATTCATCAGCAATTCTTTCCTATTTTTCCCAATCTGGAGGTTGCCCTTCTAGTTAAAATGATGACCTGAAACCCCGTTTGCTGTTTCTTTACTACTAGCTTTTCTTACTTGATAAGGTTTTGATGCTTTTCCCCGTGTTTCCTTGTTGTTTGGCTATTGCTGCTCTACAGTTTGGTCTTGGTTCAAAATGTTGCTGATAACCTGATTTGGATCAGAACAATTGGGCTAGCCAGCAACACCACTACCATGGCCCATATCACAATTCTGTTCATGGGTTTTGTTTAGAACCACTTCAAGATTCAACCCAGGTATGGATTGAATAGACCCACCCAAACTTTTCATAAAACCTGATGTCATCACCTCGCCATTGACTATTCGATTAACCCCTTGCTCTTCCAGCTTCTCTTCATGCGCAGCCTTCATCATCACGCCTGGTCGTGCTGTAACGCCCTAATTTTTATAACACCATAAAGGTACATCAACCAACATTCATTATAAGAAAAGAAACAATTCTCCAGCCATTACATTACTTGATCATGAGGGTCATACAAATAATTCCACATGCGAATATACATTCAATGATTCCTAGTATATGAATCAATAGCATGTAGAACCCTCAATCCAAAAATAAATAAATACCCTCTTGGGCTTACAAATTCCAAGGCTTAACTCCAATTACACAATAATGGTCTCTCAAACCCATACATTTTTAGCCCTTGGCTAGCAAAATATACCATAACAAAAATAAGAGCCTTGTGCTTTCAACATATACATCCACGCCCTAACTCGGCGGGATTGCCACATCTTTTCCAGCACCAAAATCCCATAGGGTGAGCATAAAGCCCAGTAGGAAATTCTTAACAAAGTATATATATTTTATACAAGTTCCATGAAATGAAGGGTACATGCCATGCTATGCAAGGTATCATTCCTTTTTATCATTTGAAAACCAACATGCACAATGAAAACTTGAAATTTCAATAAATTCATAGACTTTAAACCAAAATTTCGGGGCGGTATACGACTTGGGTAATCCCTAAGTCGGTGTCTGCAAGTAGGCATGATTAGCACTACCAATCCCCACTTTACCGGTAGCTAACCGGAAGGCACGTGGTACCTCCTCTGCGCGTGTTTTTGGTCTTTCACCCTAGACACTCAGGCCAACTTAATCAATTTCATCTACACCTCCCTTCCGGACTTACCAACATTTTTACCCCAAAAATATTTCAATCCATCTTATTTCACAACATTCTCTTATCAATGCAAGGTTTCAAATCCCAATTCAATATTTGTAACGAGCAAAGTATTGAAATGCCAATATAACAATTATCCATGCAATGCAACATTCTCCCATTTACAAAATTTCCATACATTTGTTCTATTAGCGATCATAATTTCCATTTCCTCTTTCCAATGCCATTTCAACATATATCACATATGAATTTACACCTATCCAACTGTAGCAACATTTCCACATCTCATGGGTTCTCAACAATTGGTCATTTCATGAATATATCTATAAATACACTTTAACAATAATTTAAAAAAACATCCATAAATTTTCATACACCAAGAAAATTGTCATTTTGTATACGATAATATGAGTTTTCCACCCATTCATTCATTCATTTGGCACAAAGAAAATACATAGATTCCCAACATCTTCCAAAAACCTCCAAATTTGTAGGTTTTTTTTTTTTTATCAAAACTAGACATTCCCCCATCTCTTGAAAGAATCTCGCCAAAAAAAAAAATATCTTTTTTCAATTAATGTGATTCAAATCCTCAAAAAAAATCATTTAAAGAGAACAAGAGATGAACCCACTTTCAAAACCACCAACATTCTCAAGCCAAAAACCAAATTTTCAATGCCACCAAAGGAAATCTCGAAATCAACATAAACTTGTAAAAATATATATATAACTCTAAGAAAACACCTACCTCAAGCTTTAGAGAAGAAGAGATAAGAAACCTCCAAGTTTGATGGTGTTGAAATCCAATCTCCACTGCACAAGATGAAGCTCTCGGTTAGCTCTCCAACTTTGATGAAGGATGTTGGGTCAAAACTCCAATGGATCTAAGGAAATCAAGGTGTTGATCTTGTTTGGTGTAGGAAATGTAGAGAGAATGAGGAGAAAAGGGGTTTTTAGAGAGAGAGAGAGGTATACAAAAAGTGATACACATATCCCAAGAAGAGAGAAAAACAGGATTTTCAGACTCAACATCTCTCACACGTGCGGAGCGTGCCTCCCGCACGTGTGACACTCATCCCTGCACGTGCGGCGTCTCCTCCGTACCTTCTTCCGCACCTGCCTTTTATGCAGAAGCCAACCCAGGTCCTTCCCTGTCTCTCACACGTGCGGCCCCATTTCCGCACATACGACCCAAGGCCTCGTACGTGTGGCTCTGCCCTCCAGCCAAGAAACTTGTTCAACTCAACGCCAGACACTTCGGACCCAACCTCGCACCTTCCAAAACACGAGAAACTAGACACAAAACTTAGTAAAAGCAAGGACTTTGAAATAAGCTCCCAAACACAACAACCCAAACCGTTAACAAGACTCCCGGCTAAACCCGATACTCCAACAAGGCAACTCAAGGTTAAACAAAAAGAAACAAGATGAATAACGTACCCGGCCATCACAACCTCTCCACCATAAAAAATTTCATCCCCGAAATTAAGTCAAACTACCCAAACAAAGGGGTTTCAAGCGATCAAAACCACGCTATTAAATTCTCAAATGACAACATCTATCTTCACCAAAATTCACCATTATCATCATGGTTACCTCATTAGCAATAACCATCCAAAATAAGCATAAGCATAAGCATGAAGTTTTTCAATAAAAATAGTAACAACCCACAACAACCTCATGCTTGAAACAACAATATACACAACAACACGTGGCTAACAATTTTAACTCATTTCCCTCAAACACTAGGGAATTATTACAAAGGAAAACAACTTAAGCATTTTCAAATAAATCCGGATACGTGGAGCAGATTTCTGCCTCCCATTCCCACGTTGCTTCCTCATTCCTATGGTGTCTCCACAACACCTTAATCAACGGTATAGTTTTGCCCTGTAGCACTTGCTCCTGGGTGTCTAGTATTTAAACCGGTTGCTCTTTGTAAAAGGCATTCTCATCTGCCTCCAAATCAACCCAATCAAGCACATGAGAAGGGTCGGGCTCATACTTCCTAAGCATAGATATATGAAATAGGTTGTGAACCCCCGAAAGTTGCGGCGGTAAAGCCAACCGGTATGCCACTTCCTTAATTTTCTCTAATATCTCGGAGACAATTTACCACTCTTATCAAATCTCATCAAACCCCGTCTTGGTGAGATCTTAAGGAACACGTAATCTCAAACCTCGAAAGCTAGGGGTCACCTTCTCTTATCAGCATAACTCTTCTACCGGCTTTGGGTCATAGCCAACCTCTTCCGAATGAGAGCAACTTTCTCGGTTGTCTCTCTAACAATTTTTGGACCCAACAACGGTGCATCACCTACCTCGGCCCAACAAACTGGTGATCTACAAGGTCGGCCATACAAGGCCTCGAATGGTGCCATCTCAATGCTAGCTTGATAACTATTATTATAGGCAAACTTAATCAATGGTAAGTGTCTCTCCTAAGACCCCTTGAAATCAAGGACACAAGCTCTAAGCATGTCCTCCAAAATCTGAATGGTACGCTCCGACTGCCCATCGGTTTGAGGGTGGTAAGTGGTGCTAAAAGTCAACTTAGTTTCCAACGCCTCCTGAAGGCTTTGCCACAGCTGGGCAGTAAAACGAGGATCTCTATCCGATACAATGGTTACAGGAACCCCATGACGTAGAACTATCTCTCTAATGTACAACTCTGCCAAATGCTCAACTAAGTCACCGGTGCTCATCGGAATGAAACGTGTAGACTTAATCAACCTATCAACAATCACCCAAACGGCATCATTGCCTCGCTGTGTTCTAGGAAGCCTAACCACAAAATCCATGGTAACGTGCTTCCACTTCCACTCGACTATCGGTAAGAATTGTAGCAAGCCCACTGGTCTTTGGTGTTCAGCCTTCATTTGTTGATAAGCAAGGCACTTTGATACAAATAAAGCGACATCTCGCTTCATACCCCGCCACCAAAACTGACGACTAAGATCATGATACATTTTTGTGCCTCCCGGATACACCGCAAAGCACGAGTGATGGAACTCCCGAAGTACGTCCTCTACAAGATTCTGGCACAAACAAATGATCTAGATAACATACACTCAGATCCAAGTGAATGTTCAAACCCTTCTCTTCGTTCCCGTTGGAAATTCTATCTTGGATTGACTCCACTTCACGGCCCCTTGTTGTGCCTCTATGACTTTACTAATCAAGGTAGGTTGAACACTCAAGATAAACAAGGTTGTACTCTCACTGAACTCACCCAAGTGTAAATCAAACTTGCTAATATCACCTAGCATAACCCATTCCCGAATGGCCACACTTGCCAAACTACTCACAGATTTCCGACTCAAGGCATTGGCCACCACATTGGCTTTTCCCCGATGGTAGTGTAACTCAAAGTCATAATTCTCCATAAATTCCATCCACCTCCGTTGGCGTAAATTCAAGTCTTTTTGAGAAAACAAATACTTTAGACTCTTATGATCGGAGAAAACCTTAAATTTTTCACTATAAAAATAATGCCTCCACTTTTTCAAGGCAAAAATTACCATCGACAATTCCAAATCATAGGTGGGGTAGTTTTTCTCGTGAGTTTTCAATTGATGCGAACCGTAGGCCATAACATTTCCCACTTGCATCAAGACACAACAGAGCCCATCCCGAGACACATCACAATAAGCGGTGTAGCCCAAACCTCTTTCCGGGATTATTAACACTGGTGCGGTGGTCAATCTAGTCTTAAGTTCTTCGAATGACCTTTCACAAGCCTCACTCCACACAAATTTGACACCCTTTCTAGTCAATTTAGTCAAAGGCGAGGCAAGTCTAGAGAAGTCCATTACAAAGCGTCGATAATACCCCGCTAATCCCAAGAACTCTGGATCTCAGAAACATTTTTGGGATACCCCCAATCTTGCATGGCATCTATCTTCAAGGAGTCTACAGTTAACCCCTCCCTCGACACCACATGGCCCAAAAACTTCACCTCGGTTAACCAAAACTCACATTCCTCAAATTTGGCATACAATCGGTGCTCCCCTAAGCAAGTCAAGCACTACTCGCAAGTAAGCCTCGTGTTCTTCCTCAGAGGTTGAATAGACTAAAATGTTGTCCACAAAGACGACTACAAAGCGATCCAAGAATTCTCAAAAAATTTAGTTCATCAAGTCCATAAAGAAAGCCGGTGCATTAGTCAACCCAAAAGGCATTACAGGAAATTCATACTGGCTATAACGCGTACGAAAGGCCATTTTCTGGATGTCCTCCTTCCGGGCTCTCAACTGATGACACCCCATCCTCAAATCTATCTTCGAAAAGCAGCGAGACCCTCTAAGTTGGACAAATAAATCATCTATTCTGGGTAGAGGACACTTGTTCTTAACGGTAACCCGGTTTAACTTGCGGTAATCAATACATAACTGCAATGACCCATCCTTCTTCTTCGCAAAGAGAGCCGGGGCTCCCAAAGGTGATGTACTAAGGCAAATGAAGCCCTTGTCTAAAAGCTCCTGGAGTTGAATCTTCAACTCATGCAATTCGGTGGGTGGAAATCTATACGGCGCCATGGAAATCGGTGTCGTGTCAAGCACTAAGTCAATGGAGAACTCGATCTCCCGATGGGGTGGCAAACTAGTAAGATCCTTGGGAAAGACATTCGGGTATTCACAAACTACCCTTAGCAATTCAACACGGGCCCTGTCACTCTCACTCTCCAAGAGAGTTGCAAGAAAGCCACTAAGCTTGCTCCGACTACGAGGGTCAAAAGCTGGTGACAAGACCCTATCAACCTAGTCCCCCAAAAAATAAAAACAATCACCACTCGAAGTGCACACTGTAACTTTCAGGCGGTAACAATCAATCACAGCTCGGTGTGAAGATAACCAGTCCATGCCTAAAATGATATCAAAACTCGACATGTCTAGTAACATAAAAGCAAATGGAAGTCGACGCCCGGAAACCTCTATCTCACAACCACGACATCCCCGGTCTAATTCAATCGTACCCCCAACCGGTGACTCTACTGTGAGCGGAGACGCTAACCGTGCCACTTCTAACCCCAATGCAGAAGCAAATGCAATAGATATGAATAAATGAGACGCACCTGTATCTATCAACACATTAGCCAAAGAATTACACACAACAAAAATACCTCTCACAACTGAGGATCCCGATAACTGCTTTGGCACAGTAACAGCATACACGCGCCCCTGTGGTCTGTAATAAACTTGCTCCTCTCTCGGAGCGTAGGCCCGTTACACTGACTGAGCCGAAGCGGCTACCTAATTAGCTTGTGAAGTCTAAACTGAGTGAGCTTGCAAGTGGCTTTGTGTCTGCCTCGATCCTGATATGCCAGATGCGCCTCCTAACTACGGGCAAGCTCTCTTCATATGCCCCGACTGACGACACTGAAAACAGGTAAGTCCTTGCCTTCTGTTCTGAGACTGACTCTAAAACCGGTTAGGTGGTGGAGGTGGCAACATCTACTATCCTCCCCCCTTCTGTGGGCAAGAGAAGGCCTTGTGACCCAATTGCCACACTTGAAACACGAGAAATTACCCGGTGCACTCTTCCTTGGGCCTGCACTAGGCAAGAGAAAGGTAGATCTAGACTGTTATGACTGGCATTGAGATGGAAAAGTTCCGTTGTTCTTCTTACTGGGTGTAAAATCTCCCTGTGACTCTTGGCCTCTAGACCTTGAACCCTGAATCCTTTCCTCCTCGGCTTGTACTGTAATCTCCACATGTGCCACCGCCTCCACAAGACGGTCATAGTTCCGGATCATATTCCCGGCAACCTTGAACAAGATCATAGTTCTGAACTTCTTCTCGAACTCAATGCAACGGCGCTCTTCCGTTGCCACTAACTCCGGTGCAAACCGGGACAAACTAGAGAAGGCCGCCTCAAACTCAGCCACAGACATATTAAGTTGCTTGAGGTCTTGAAGTTCTTGCCTCAACCTCTCCCTAGCAGTAGGAGGTAGATACTTGTCTTGGAAAGCAACCACAAAGGCTTCCCACGTCGGCTCCGCTCTACCCTTGGCGTACTTCCACCATTGGCCCGCATCCCCTTTAAGATAGTAACTGGCTAAAGTCACCCTTAGCTCGCTATCCTCAATGTGAAGCATTTCGAATGTCTTCACCATTTGCTCCAGCCACTCATCCGCTTTCTTGGGCTCAGGGCCACCATGGAATTCATCTGGTTTGGCCCGCAAAAATTCCCTAGTGAGAAAACTCGCCCTTGATTCTACGACGTTCTCTCGGGCTAGGTTCTCTGCCCTCAATATATTCATCGATTCCCTCAAAGCCCCCGCCATTTCTCAGGCTATGGCCCCCATTGTGCCTTGGCCCGCTTGCCCCAGAATTTTTTCTTGCCCTACTTACTCGGCCACGTTAGCTTGGCCCGCTTGCCCGACCGCATTAGCTTGGTCGAACCCTTCCTCTTGCACCGGAACCTCATGGACCGGTACTTCATGTACACCTCGGCGAAGCCTACCGCGCCTCCTGCCTCTACCACCACGGGTTTGACCCTTTCCTGACATCCTAATTAAGGGACCAGAGAAACAATTTAGCACACGAATCCACATGTACTCGCAACTTGCCTCACACGTTTAACCACAACAATTCTATATATTTCTCTACTATACAAACAATTTAATTTCACTCCATATAAGCACTTAGTCACATAAGCACATACAAATTATTCTTTTATGATGAAATTTGTCCCATGAAAAACCAAGAATTCTTAGTAGAACGAGTATTGATTAAGTACCCCTCTAATAAGACCTCTAGGAATTTAATAGGCGCAAACAACATCCCAAAAGTCCAATCCCATACCCATTTAGTCATTTAAGCATGTTATCACATAACCACAAAATGTGCAATATCTCCTAATCATGCAAAATGAACCCCTTGTGGTAAAACAACCAGCTCCCACGATCTCTAAGAATTCAAACCCGATAGCTCTGATACAAAGTTATAACGCCCCAATTTTTATAACACCATAAAGGTACATCAACCAACATTCATTTTAAAAAAAGAAACAATTCTCCAACCTTTACATTACTTAATCATGAGGGTCATGCAAATAATTCCACATACGAATATACATTCAATGATTCCTAGTACATGAATCTATAGCATGGCATGTACCTTCATTTCATGGAACTTGTATAAAATGTATATACTTTGTTAAGAATTTTCTACTAGGTTTTATGCTCACCCTATGGGATTTTGGTGCAGGAAAAGATATGGCAATCCCGCCGAGTTAGGGCGTGGATGTATATGTTGAGAGCACAAGGCTCTTATTTTTGTTATGGTATATTTTGCTAGCTAATGGCTAAAAATGGATGGGTTCGAGAGACCACTTTTGTGTAATCGGGCTTAAGCCTTAGAATTTGTAAGCCCAGGAGGGTATTTATTTATTTTTGGATTGAGGGTTCTACATGCTATAAATTCATATACTAGGAATCACTGAATGTATATTCGCATATGGAATTATTTGTATGACCCTCATGATTAAGTAATGTAAAGGCTGGAGAATTATTTCTTTTCTTATAATGAATGTTGGTTGATGTACCTTTATGGTGTTATAAAAATTGGGACATTACACGTGCGCCCCCACTGTTTGATTTTCCTAAGTTGCTGACAGTCTCCTTTACCAGTGAAACATTTAATTCTTTGTCTCTGCCTTCCAATTCAGTTCTCTCTTCATGCTCTCTTCTCCTTTCTCCAAAAGCCATGTTATTCATGGTATCCAACTCATCATCTTGCTGGATATCCACCTCATCATCTTCATCCTCACCCCAGTTGTTCCTCTGTTCTGGTTTCTATTCATCTTCAGGCTCATATGAACTGTAAATATCTTCATCATCATGCTTCTTATGACATTTGCATACCTTACTTATCGCCACCTTGGTAATAATTTGTTCCTCGCACACTTTCACTGGATATAGAGTTCCTTGGCAGTCGAGATTCACTGTTTTATTGATAGATTCTATATATGTGGTTGCAATTCTTATCCTTCCACATTGTAAACTGTTCATATTAAGAGTTTCATTATCAACCTCAATAATTTCTCCCCATAATCTTCCTATACTGCTGAAGATTTTGTTCTTCCAGAGATTTAAAGGCACTCTATAGCAGCAAAACCAAACACATCTTTCTTGTTCAATGACCATTCATTTTTTCCATTCCTTGACTGATTCACACCACTCCTTAATCCAACCACTCATCATGCTAAGTTTTTCTTTTTTCTCTTGAACTGATTGAAAAGATACAACTATATCCCTTCCGCCTGCTTTTGTGACTTTAACGATTCCCGCCTCACTCTTTGTTAATTCCTTCATGAAATCCTCCTCCGAGCATTTCAATTTTAGCCGAACAATTGCACTCTCATTCAACCATCCATTACCTTCTTCATAAGCTCTTATGGTTAAGCTTGTGTAATCTCTCCTCCTCCCTTCACCTACCACCTGAGCATATGATTTCTTTCTATTTTCCCGATTAACAGTTGCATAAGTTAACTTTTCATCCTTTCTCACCTCTTTGACATATGGTAATCTTGGTTTTACCCCCTAGTCCTTCGCAAAATCTGTTTGTTTTACCTTCAGTGCTCTGTTTTCACACCACAGGCCGTTTGCTTTCTGTACTACCATTTGTGCCGCAACTGGGCAATCATACCTTATAAATCCAAATCTTGATCGTGATTGTTTCCTCCTCTTATGCGCTATGTAAACATCCTTCACCACCCCAAAGTTGTTGAATAGTGAATATAGCCCTTTTGGATCCATTGATTCAGGTATTTCATCCACAAAAAGTGTGTACATGCCTACTTTTTGCTCTGAGAAACCTCTTCCTATTCTTCCATATTTGAGTAGAACTAGCTTCCAACCTCCTTCTCCCACTCCGTACTTTCGCTCCATGCTGTTATTGTTGTTGTTTGTGCCTTTAGAAAGCTTCTTAATTAAGTCATTAACATAAATTAATGTTTTCCTTTCATAAGAATATAATTACTTTAAATTATTCCAGTTAGTGAGATTTTTATTTATTTATTTATTTTATTTTATTTTGAAATAGCAACTTTTTCTCTTCTTTTTTATTTTTCTTTTTATTCTTATGGTTTGATCACATGTTCTTTACAATTTTAATTATTATTTATTATTAGTTAAGAGTAAAAACTTGGCATTGGTCCCTATTTGAAGACCTTGGAGGATTCTTAGGTATGCCTTGCTTATATGGAAGGCATACATGGTTCCTTATATATTTTATTTGTTTAGGTTATACAAGTTTGTGTTAGTAGTTATACAAATTTGTGTTTGAAGTTATACATTGTTAACCTGCTAAGTAGGTTAACTTACAGGTAAATACTACTAAACTAATAGATTATACTATATACACGTAAGTATTTTCACAAAATTGCGTAAGTTAACACAAATATGCGTAAATTTATTTATAAAAATGTAGAACAATACAAAAATGCATAAGTTTTCATAAACCACGTAAGTGATTTCACAAAAATACGTAAGTGAATACAAATCCGCGTAAGTTAGTTTCTAAAAATTTAGAACAAGACAAAATGCGTAATTTTCACAAATCACATAAGTGATTTCACAAAAATGCGTAAATGAACACAAATACGTGAAAGTTAGTTTCGAAAAATTTAGACCAACACAAAATGTATAAATTTTCACAAATCACATAAGCGATTTCACAAAAATGCGTAAACGAATACAAATCCGTGTAAGTTAGTTTTCAAAAATTTAGAGCAACACAACTCAGCATAAGTTAGTTTTCAAAAATTTAAAGCAACACAAAATGCGCAAATTTAAATAAATTACATAAGTGATTTCACAAAAATGCGTAAATGAGCACATGTCCACGCAAGTTAATTTCCAAAAATTTAGTGCAACACAAAACGCATAAGTTTCCACAAATCACGTAAGCGACTTCACAAAAATGCTTACGTTTTCACAAATCAATCAAGTGATTTCACAAAAATACGTAAATGAATACAAATCTACATAAGTTTTCAAAAATTTAGAATAACACAAAATCCGTAAGTTTTCACAAATCACATAAATAATTTTACAAAAAATGCGTAACTGAATACAAATCCGCGTAAGTTACTTTTCAAAAATTTAGAGTAATACAAAGTGCGTAAGTTTTCATAAACCACGTAAGTTATTTCACAAAAATGTGTAACTGAACACAAATACGCGTAAGTTAGTTTTTAAAAATTTAGACCAACACAAAATGCATAAGTTTTCACAAATTATGTAAGGAATTTCACAAAAATGCATAAGTAAACACAAATCTGTGTAAGTTAGTTTTCAAAAATTTAGATCAACACAAAATATGTAGGTTTTCACAAATCACGTAAGTGATTTCAATAAAATGAAAAAGTGAACACAAATACGAGTAAGTTAGTTTCTAAAAATTTAGACTAACACAAAATATGTAAATTTTCAAAAACCACGTAAGTGATTTCACAAAAATGCATAAGTGAACACAAATACGTGTAAGTTAGTTTTCAAAAATTTAGACCAATACAAAATGCGTAAGTTTTCATAAACCACGTAAAGGATTTCACAAAAATACGTAAGTAAAAACAAATCCGCATAAGTTAGTTTCACAAATCCCTGTATTTATTTGTTAATATATATTCTCTAATGTTCTCAATTTTTTAGGCGTCATAAGTTTCTCCAAAAATTCGTAAGTAATCACAAAATACGAGTAAGTTCATGGAGAACTCTTTTATTTCACAAAATTGTGTAAATTTTCATAACTGACGTAAGTGATTTCCAAAAAATGTGTAAGTGATTACAAATACGAGTAAATCCTTGGAGAACATTTTTATTTTAAAAATTGCGTAGCTGTTCACAACTTATGTAAGTGATTTACTAAAACATATGTAAATAATCACAAAAATGAGTAAATCTTTATAAAAACACTTTTATTTCAAAAAATTGCGCAAAATTTCATAACTGAGGTAAGTGATTTCCCAAAAATGCGTAAGTGATCACAAATACGAGTAAGTCCTTATAGAACACTTTATTTCAAAAAATTGCGTAATTGATGAAGTTACGTAAGTGATTTACCAAACAATGCATAAGTAATCATAAATACGAATAAGTCCTTGGAGAACACTTTTATTTCAGAAAATTACGTAAGTTTTTACAATTTATGTAAGTAATTTTTTAAAAACGCATAATTGATCACAAATATGAATAAGTTATTGGAGACACCTTTATTTCACAAAATTGAGTAAGTTTTTACAAAATCACGTAAGTTGTGTCACAAAACATAGAGTAGTTGACACAACATGATGCGTAAATTTGTTCCCTAAAAATTTTCAACAACACAAAATTGCGTAGGTTTTCATAACTGACGTAAGTGTTTTCCCAAAAACTGCGTAAGTGATCACAAATATGAGTACGTCCTTGGAGAACACTTCTATTTCATAAAAATACGCAAGTTTTCACAACTGACGTAACTAATTTACCAGAAACATATGTAAGTGATTACAAATACAAGTAAGTCTTCAGAGAATACATGTACTTCACAAAATTGCGTAAGTTTTCACGACTTACCTAAGTGATTTTTTGAAAAATGCGTATGTCAGCACAAATAAGAGTAACTGTTTGGAGAACACTTTCATTTTACAAAATTGAGTAAATCTTCACGGCTTACCTGAGTGATTTTCGAAACAATATGTATGTAAGCACAAATACGAGTAAGTGTTTGGAGAACACTTTTATTTCGCCGTTATTTATTGGGCCAAAAATGTGTAAGTGAACACAAATACAAATAAGTCGTTGAAGAAAACTTTAATTTCACAAAAATGTATAAGTTTTTACAATTCATGTAAGTGATTTTACAAAAATATGTAAGTTAACACAAAATTCGTGTAAGTTTGTGCCAAAAAAATTTAGAATAATACAAAAAATACATAAGTTTTCACATGTTACGTAAGTGATTTCGCAAAAATGTGTAAGTGAACACAAATATAGGTAAGTCATTGGATAAAACTTTGATTTGACAAAAATGCGTAAGTTTTCACAACTCATGTAAATGATTTCACAAAAATACTTAAGTGAACACAAATACGAGTAAATCATTGGAGAAAATTTTGATTTCATAAAAATACATAAGTTTTCACAACTAACGTAAGTGATTTCACAAAAATGCATAAGTTAACACAAAATTTGCATAAGTTTATTCATAAAAATTTAGAACAGCACAAAAATGCATAAGTTTTCACTACTCACATAAGTGATTTCACAAAAATGAGTAAGTTTCCACTACTCACGTAAGTAATTTCACAAAAATATGTTAATTAACACAAAATTCGCGTATGTTTGTTCCAAAAAATTTAAAACAACACAAAAATGCGTAAAGCTTCACAAATCAGGTAAGTAATTTCACAAAAATGCGTAAATAAATACAAATACGAGTAAGTCATTAGATAAAACTTTGATTTCACAAAAATGTATAAATTTTTTCAACTCACGTTAAGTGATTTACAAAAATACATAAGTTAACACAAAATTAACGTAAGTTTGTTTCAAAAATTTTAGAACAATATAAAAATACGTTAGTTTTCACAATTCACATAAGTGATTTCACAAACATACGTAAGTCACAAATACGAGTAAGTCCTTCGATAAAATTTTGATTTCACAAAAATACGTAAGTTTTCACAAATTCACGTAAGTTGTCTCACAAAAATAAGTAAGTTAACACAAAATTCGCGTAAACAATACAAAAATACATAAATTTTCATAAAAATGAATAAGTAACCGGTTGAACAGGTAGCCTTATTTTAACAGTAAAAAATTTAATGGTCAAAATCAATTTATTTTAATCCAATGACTATAAATAAGGTTGCATGCTTAAGGGTTACACAGTTACACACTATCTGATGTTCAAATGAGGAGAGTATTTTTTTTCCCCCCTTGGAAATTCTATGAGGTGTGTATCATATGCATTCCTAATTACGACATTTGTGATTTTTGGTTATGATCTATTAGAATGTTAGTCATAACTCATTGTGATGTTAATTATGACATTATTTTAGTTATAATTTAAAATTTATTTAATTATACTTTAGGTGGTGCTTGGCTTCTCTCTTTTTTAATCATTGGAATCCACAATTTCTTTCGTGAGAAATAAGGATAAACATTAAACCAAAATTCTATTATTTTAATATTGTGTTAGGATGACTTGGAAATAAACTAGTGATGGAGCAAACAAGCTATGATGGACAGTTATTTAGATCATTAGCTAAATTTGTGGGTAAAAGTGTCTTAATTGATAAAAGTGATAAAAAGAAAATTTTAAATTTATCTGTCAAGTATTTATTAATTTAGAAAGTGAATGAGTGTTTTAATAATATAATTAATATATGAATTAACTAACACCTTTTTATTAATAAACCTTATGCAATTTTGACAAATAAAAAAAAAGTACATCCAAAAACAAAAATTTAGATAGATGAATTAAATTGAAAATTGATTAAAGTGAAGACCAAATTGTATCATTTGAAGCTATAAAGATTAAAGTAAAATTTAAATCAAAATATAAAACTTAAATGTGCAATTAACGCAAAAAAATTCTTAACGCACTACTCTCTCTTGAGATAGAAATCATGTTCAAGCACATGGTAATGGTATGAACATTAATAATCAGTTCCAAAAAAAACTAATACAAGTTGTTGCATTACTCTTTTTATTTATTTTTTTATAAATTATTTTGTAAAAAGTTAAAAAGTCAGGTGTCCTTTAACAACATTTTAAAAAGTCAGTTTACTGACTTATTTGAGTCACATCACTTTTCTATTTTTTTTTTATACCTTTTGTAACAAACAAAATAATTAACTTATAAGTCATACCTAAACTAGTAGTTATACTTAAACTAATAGTCAATTTTCAAATAAGGCCTAACTATGAAAATATGATCTTCTAGTTTGGTTCTTAAAATGGAATGAGATTTCACACTTGCCTTCTTTTGACACCAGCCTACTAGTTTTATTTTTTTTTGGGTATGGCTTCTGTCCAGTTCGAGATTAGACTGGACCGTGCTGTTGGGCCCGTGGAGGCCCACCACGGGTCCCGTTTTGATAATCTGAACCGTTCAATGTGCAGAACTCGTCGAGTACTATGTGTTTATAAGAAATCACGTTGATCGAATATCGATAGTTATATGATCAAATCAGTTTCGTATTAAAAAAATTGATCGGTGAACAAATTAACGATTGACAAAAAACTGTTTTGATCACATAGCTATCGATATCCGATCAACGTGATTTTTTACAGGCATATAGTACTCGACGATTTCTACATATTGATGGTTCAGATTATCAAAACGGGACCCGTGGTGAGCCCCCACGGGCCCAACAGCACGGTCCAGTCCGATCCCAGACTGGACATAAGCCATCCCCCTTTTTTTTTTTATTGGGCTTATTTTTATCTTGCGTGAAGCACCAATAAATTCTAAATAATGATCTTATGAATAGTTTGGTTCTCCTTTCTTTCTTTTTTTCTAATGAACCCAAATGTCTGATTATAATGTTAATTACACAAAGGACCAAGTATAAACACGAGCGTGTTATGTGTTAAGAAATAAATAAGAATTTTTTCATAATGTTGAAATTATTAAATGTAACACTTTAAAAAAAAATTTAATGTACTTTTTCCAACGTAACACTCCAAAAACATAACACTTTAATGTAATACACTAAAAAACTCCTATTTTAAATTTTTGAAATAGGAATCCACAATTTTTTTTAAAAAAAAATTGAATTTTTTTTTTTTTTTTTTAATCATAGGAATCCACAATTTCTTTCGTGAGAAATAAGGATAAACATTAAACCAAAATTCTATTATTTTAATATTGTGCTAGGATGGCTGGTAAATAAACTAGTGATGAAGCAAACAAGCTATGATGGACACTTTAGATCATTAGCTAAATTTGTGGGTAAAAGTGTCTTAATTGATAAAAGTAATAAAAAGAAAATTTTAATTTTATCTGTCAAGTATTTATTAATTTAGAAAGTGAATGAGTGTTTTAATAATATAATTAAAATATGAATTAATAATATAATTAAAGTATGAATTAACACCTTTTTACTATTAAACCATATGCAATTTTGACAAATAAAAAAAAAGTACATCTAAAAAAAAAAATTTAGATAGAAGAATCAAATTGAAAATTGATTAAAGTGAAGACCAAGTTGTATAATTTGAAACTATAGAGATTAAAGTAAAGTTTAAATCAAAATATAAAACTTAAATGTGCAATTAACCCAAAAAATTCTTAACGCACTACTCTCTCTTAAGATAGAAATCATGTTCAAGCACATGGTAATGGTGTGAACATTAGTAATGAATTCAAAAAAAATATTAATATAAGTTGCGGCATTATTCTTTTTATTTTTTATAAATTATTTTGTAAAACGTTAAAAAAAAAAGTGAGGTCTCCTTTAATAACATTTAAAAAGTCAATTTATTGACTTATTTGAGTCACATTAATTTTTTATTTTATTTTTATGACTTTTCGTAATAAACAAAAAGGTAAATTACACTGACACCCCATGATGTTTATGTTTATTACAGTTCTTTCCTCACTTTTTAAAAATTACATCTCCCTCCCTGGGATTTAAAGATTCGTTACAGATTTTCCTCCTCAGCAATTTAATTTTTTTTAAATACCAATTTTGCCCTCACTGAGTAAATTACATTGACACCCCTCACATTTTAGAAATTGTAATCCCCTCCCTAAGGTTTAAAGTAGCATTACCAATTGCCCCCTCAGTTAGTATTAGTTGGAAAAAAAAAAATTCATTCAAAAAAAAATTAATTGGAAAAAAAATTATTTGAAAAAAAAATTAATTGAAAAAAAAATTGTTAGTAAAATTTTTAAATTTCTGTTTAAAAACCAACATAAACTCATTTTTTGAATTTACGTTTTTTCCTCAAATTTACAAACTGAGACAACCATTTATAAACCAAAAAAATTATCAAACAAGTTTTTATGACAGTTTTTAAAATTTTTGTAAATATAAATTGAAAACTGAAAACGAAATAGTTACCAAACAGCTTTCAGATAGTAAAAATGTCGTAAAATTAACAAATAATTAAATAAGTTACCAACGTAAGAAATAACTTATTAAAAGATTATTAAGGTATGTATGGTTTGATTTTTAGAAATTTTTTTAAAAAATTAAAAATTAATTTGGTTAAGAAATAAAAAATAAAAAATAAAAAATAATTATCATTTTTATATAATTTTTATCTTTCGAGTGGTTAGAAATAATTCTTTTACATATTAAATTGAAACAGACATACATATGTATATAACCTACCCAAATGTTAAAATGATAATTATTTTTTACCCTTAAATGATAATTATTTTTTATTTCTTATTTCTTAACCGAATTAATTTTTAATTTTTTTTAAAAAATTCTAAAAATCAAACCATGCATAGCCTAAGAATATTTTGATAAGTCATTTCTTACGTTCGTAACTTATTTAATTATTTTTTAATTTTACGACATTTTTACCATCTGAGACCTGTTTAGTAACTATTTCGTTTTTAGTTTTCAATTTACATTTAAAAAAAATTAAAAAACTGTCAAAAAAATGTGTTTGATAATTTTTTTGGTTTTAAAATTGTTGTCTCAGTTTGTAAAACAGAAATTTAAAAATTTTACTAACAAAATTTTTTTCCAATAATTTTTTTTTCCAACTAATGCTAACCGAGGGGGCAATTGGTAATGCTACCTTAAACCTTAGGCAGGGGATTGTGATTTCTAAAATGTGAAAGGTGTCAATATAATTTACCCAATGAGGGCAAAATTGATATTTAAAAAAATTAGATTGCTGAGGGGGAGAATCTATAATAAAACTTTAAACCTCATGGAGGGAGATGTAATTTCCAAAAGGTGAGAGAAAGAACTATAATAAACATAAATCTCAGAAGGTGTCAGTGTAATTTACCCTAAACAAAATAATTTTATAAGTCATACCTAAACTAATAGTCAATTTTCTAATATGGCCTAACTATGAAAATATGATTTTCTAGTTTGGTTCTTAAGATGGAATCGGATTTCACACTTGCCTCCCTTTGACACCAGCTTATTAGTTTTATTTTTTTTATTGAGCTTATTTTTATCTTGGGTGAAATACTAATAAATTTTAAATAGTGATCTTATGAATAGTTTGGTTCTTCTTTTTTTTTTCTTATGAACCCAAATGTCTGATTATAATATGAATTACACAAAGGACCAAGCATAAACACGAGCGTGTTATGCGTTAAGAGATAAATAAGAGTTTTTCCATAATGTTGAAATTATTAGATGTAACACTTTAAAAAAAATTATTAATATATTTTTTTCCAAACGTAACATTCCAAAAACGTAACATTTTAATATAACACACTAAAAAACTTCTCATTGTATTTTTTTCAAACGTAACAACGTAACATTTAAAAAAAACTCATTAGCATATTTGTTCCAAATGTAACATTCCAATGCATGTAACACACAAAAACTTTTTAGTGTATTTTTCTTAAACATAACCCTCCAAAAAAGTAACATTCTAATGGAACATACTAAAAAACTCTTTAGTATACTTTTCTCAAATGTAACAATATAACATTTCAAAAAAAACTCTTTAGTATATTTTTCCAAACAAAACAGTCCAATTAATTTAATGCACAAAAACTCCTCAACGTGTTTTTTTCCAAACGTAACTCTCTAATATAGTTTTCCAATATAACACCAGAAAACCACAGTAACAGAAATGTATATTTCCACGCTTGACAACCAAGACTTCAGCCACCAATCTCTCCAAAAAGAATCTTCCACAGCTGACATTTTCTATTCTCATGCCAAAATGAATCATAAAATTGAAAAAACAAATCACAAAAGGGCATTTACTTAAAACTCAAATGGCACTAAATCAAATAAATACAATTTTTCAAAACATAAAAGACTAATTGGTTTATAAGAAAACTTTTACGCCATATGTGTTTGGCTCGTTAGGAAGGAGGATTGGTCTAATAGTCTATGGGACCCACCTAAGAGTGTTTGGTTGGGGACATGAGTGAGAGAATTAACTAGTCCCTTGGACTAGTAATCCCTCTATATGGTAGGACTAACAAAATCATGAAAGGGTTGGGATTAGAAATTGAGTGAGGGGATTAGTGAAATTTTAAATAACTTGTAAACAAAAATTATATTATTTGAAATAAAAAAATAATTATAATATTAAAAAAAATACTAAAACTTAAAAAATATTAATTTTATATATTAATATTATTTATAGTATTACTAATCTGCTGGTGTACAAACAAACACTCTTTATCCTATATCTCTAACTTAATACCACCACACTAATAATTTCATCACTCAATCACACCGTATTCTTAATCCCCTCCATTCTATGGAGCTAAACAAATGAGAGTTTAAAGCTAAATGGATCAATATTCTCCTATATGAGATTTATGAGTAAATTTTCATTTTATCTTTAGATCTTAAATCCAACCTTGAAAATATTAAAATTTTCAATTTTTTTTTTTAAAGTTCACCAAAATGGAATATACGCCATTAAACAGAAAGTTGGCTGTCTTTTCTAAAATTTATTTAATCTTGTGTTTTTAATAAGTTTATTCTAACAATAACAAATTGACCAAGAAATTTGTCACCAAGAAATTTATCCACCTCACTCGTAATTTTTTTACACTAGTAAGAAATTTGTCGCCAACAAATTGACCAAGAAATTTGTCACCATAAAAAAAAAAAAAAAACAATCGTAATTTTTTTTACAACTATTCGTTGTAACCATACTTTCTGAAAGAAAGACAATTTTTTTTATTTTTTATTCAAAGTTAAAAAAAAAAAAAAAAAAAAAGTCTATAAAAGACTCAAAAAAAAAAAAAAAGATTAAAAAATAAACTTTATAAGCTGTAACCCAAAACTCTAGTGAGAACTCTATTCCTAGGAGAATCTCACATTCTTAAATAAATGTAATTTACTTGGGATTTCAATGGCAAATTTTAAAAATAATCTCAATTTTATGTAAAAGTTTATGAATTTATCTTATAATGTTAAAAAGTTGATGAATCAAGTGCAAAATTATAGGGACCAATGTGGTTTGAATTCTACTTTGGTCACTCTAATTTTATATATGTTTCATTTTTGTTCTAAATTCTAATGATAAGTAACAGAGAGATTACATTACAATAAAATTGAAAAAGTTAGGATTAAATTGTTCAAATTGAAACTACAGGAACTAAAAGTGACACTTCACTTAAATTATAAAGACTAACAGTGTAAGTTACTCAAAAACAAAAATAATTGAAATCTAAAAACAAAAATCCAGATGTTTTTGTTTTCAAAAAATAGCAACAATTTTAAAATTTGAGAGATAAAAAGAAATGAATTTTCAATTATTTTTAAAATAAGTTTTCTGAGAGGGAGATTTTATATGAACTGGGGCCGAGCTAGGCCCAGACATTGTAATGGACCGATCTGTGGGCCGTAGTGAAAAGGGCTTCTCCACTGGGCCTTGCTTCTATTAGCTCGATTTGGAATGGTGGCAATTAGCTCGATCTATGTATTCTGAACCGAGATATGGGCTTTGAGTAGCTCAGTTCCATGTTGTATGAAAGTTGTGCAGAGGTACTTTGAACCAAGCTACCTAAATAAGTGGGCTTACTGGTTAGCTGAGGTATTGACGAGAAAGGATGTCGAGCTTGGTATAGCTCGGCCGAATGCTATCTACGTCATTTCTTGAGTGTATGACCGAGGTAATATAGCTCGGTTAGGTTGCAGCAGCCTAAATAAAAGAGGTAACCATCTTACTTAGTTGGGGGAAAGCAGTGTAAGATGATAGACATTCTTTATTGAGCTTAAGACTCCTAGGAAGGCTCTGCTAAGGAGAGTAGAGTCCTACTAGGATTGTGCAAACCATCTCACTTGGTTAGTAGTGAGTAGGGTGTGTGATTCCTAAAAGGATTCTGATGAGGAGAGTTGGAATCCTACCGGGATTGTGCTAGGCAAAATCTATAAAAAGCTCATAGTAGGACCTATGTATAGGTATCACAATCTTTACCTTCGAATACACAGAGCTTTTGTCTATTGTCTATTTTGCTGACTTAGGCATCGGAGAGGTATCCGACACACACCCGCCGACTAGCTCACGTTTGTGTTTTCAGGGAGCAAAGCGATGACGTTTGGAGAAAGCGCAAACTTGATCAACAGGATTATACAAGAAGAATTATTTCGTGCTCGTACAATTGACGCCGTCTGTGGGAAGTTCACAAAGAACAAAACCTTTTGATCGAGTTTTCCTTTCTAGTTGAAATTAATGGCGCACAATGAAGACTTGCTGCAATCTGCTATTGATGGGCAAACCCCGGAGGGGGGTGGGAGGCGCAAAGGTTTACCCTCTGTCCCACCCATGGCAGAATTAAAACCCCAGCAACGGAACTCCCGGAGGGACACAAGGGAGAGACGAGGCACTAGTCCCCGTCGCTCTCAAAGTCCTGAAAGACAAAGGCGGAGGTTGGATCCTCAAGTTCTGGAGGATCGCGTAAGGAAGCAAGACGAGTTATTAAGGAGAATGACAACAGACATAGAGACAATGAAGCGCCAGATAAAGGGAAAAGAGGTGGCGACAGGAGAGGGGCGCAAAGACAACACGCCCCCTCGCTACTCAGAAGATCGTGACAGACATACCACACCATCGCAAGCAGAAAGTAGGAGCCTTAGAACAGGCGACACTCAATCAAGGACTTCCAGGACTCGTTACTCCAGATATGAGAGAACGAGGACTGAAAGGTCACAAACAGAGGGAAGCAGTTATCGGGCCTCACACACGCACCAAACGACATCCAGGCACACGGAGTTGCCTCGATCATCTGACCTACGAATAGTGCTCGAAGAAAGGGCCCGATAGAAGGAGGACACCAGGGCTCGCGACCCACACAGAGTTTCAGCCCTATAGCAGTTGGCCCCTAAGATGCATGGGAGTGTCGAGGTAGGGATGCCAACGCTGCGCCTTGCTTATGAACCAGCAGACAAAGTATTAGCAAGGTTACAGAGCTCGCCGTTTATTCCGACAATTGAAAACGCACCACTACCTTCAGGCTTCCACCAGCCCAAATTCACCACTTATGAGGAGAAGTCAGACCTCTACATGCACTTAAGCCACTTTCGCCAGGTGATGGCAGTATACCGGAGAAACGAAGCTCTAATATGCATCCTGTTTCCATCCAGCCTTGGCGACCTAGGTTTGACCTGGTTCGAAAGGCTGCCAGAAGGCAGCATAGCCTCATGGGCATAACTGGCGGAAGCGTTCGTGACTAGATTCAGAACAAATACCAAGACACCAGTAGAGATCGACCAACTACTCTATATTAACATTGGTGAAAAGGAGACATTGAGGTCGTACAACAGTCGATATTGGGAGACTTTTAACCAGATTGGGGATTGCCCTACAAATCTCGCCATCGCACAATATAAACGGGGTCTACTAGTTGGTAACAAATTGAGGGACTCAATAACAATGACGCCACCCCTCACGATGGAGGCCCTAATGGAGAGAGTGCATCAACATATCCGAGCAGAGGAAGATAGGGCCCGTGCTAAAGCAAAATCTGGCGCAACAGCGATGCCAGATAAAAAGACTACAGCAAAAATCAACACGGTAGAGCAACCAAGCAGGAATGGGCGAGGCAGGCAAGCTAACAGAGAGGACCCCGAAAAAAGAAGGTTAAGAGTTCGCACTGTCATCACTACAGTATTCAATAAACCAATCTACCAGATTCTAAGCGAGATAAGTGATCAACCCTTCGTTTGGCGGCCAGCCAAGTTGGGAGAAGCACAAAAAGGCTATGATGAGAGGTCCCCTTGCACCTTCCATGATGAGAAGGGACACCACACTGAAAATTGCACACCATTGCGACAACATCTGGCGGAGTTAGTAGCTGCTGGACACCTGGACCAATACATAGAAGGGGAAACACAACCAGCCCCCCAAGACCTCAACAAACCAAACGGGATGCCGGTCGACACCCCACCTCAAGGTGTAATCAAAGTTATACATGGGATAGTCAAACCTGAGCGGGTATATGAGCTCAGAGGGATGATCAAAAAGGCTGAGCACTTAAGGGAGGTATTAAGTGCACAACCCACCATCAAAAATGGGAGAACAAAGGCCACGAACGTCATATCTTTTTCAGACAATGATCTAGCAAGGTTATATTGCCCTCACAATGATACATTGGTTGTCACTCTGTGCGTCAAGAATTTCGACATCAAGCGGATTCTAATTGACCAAGGAAGCTCGTGTGAGATAATGTACTACGAGACCTTCAAACAAATGAAATTGGAGGATAAAGACCTGGCACTTGCGATATCTCCCCTTATCAGTTTCAAATCAATGCCAGAATGGCCAGTAGGCAAGATAATCCTCCAAATCAAGGCAGGAACAATGACAAAACAAGTGGAATTTTGGGTTTTGAAAGTCCCTTCCACCTACAACATAATCTTGGGAAAGGCATGGCTACACGCCATGCACTCGATGGCATCAACCTACCATCAGGTATTACGGCTCCCTAACGAAGCCGGTGTGATTGAAGAAGTCTTAAGAGACCAAATCATGTTGAAGCAGTGTTTCGTCACAGTGAACGGCAGTCGTGTTGCAAAAGGGTTCGTTGAGATGGTGGAAGAACCAGAAAGCAACGAATTGTTTGTAGATGTTGGCAAAGCAGCAGAACAGAAGGCAGTGGAAGACTTGGTTGAAGTAAGGATAGATGAAAAGAACCCAAAAAAGTTCTTTTTGCTCGGCTCGTCTTTGTCCAGCACTGAGAGAATAGAGGTCATGGAATTCTTAACCTCTAACATCGAAGTGTTTTCCTGGACACTGTAGACATCCCATTTTTGACCGTCCTCAAGACTTGGTTGTGCTTGCAGGTACATCCAGCCACAAGTTCGTTTGCTCGTCGAGTACTCGACTGTCATGGTGGATCGTCACAGGTTTGAGCTTTCCAAACCCTGTATCCTTTCTGCCTATTTTTTGGACCAGGTGTTGGTCCTTTCTACTTGATTCTCATAGGAAACTGCAGACCACTGTTTGGCACTGCCAGCCATGCACTTTCCCTTACCTGCTATTGATGATGGCTGCCGGCCACAGCTGATGGCCGGCAGAACCCTTTGTCTCAGCAGATTTCACGTCAAATCTTTTGAGCCAGCTGGTTTTCACTCATCTCCCCTTCGTACACGTGTATGGAGGGATGAAGCTCTTACCAAGCTTGTTTAACAAGCTTTGCTTTGCCTCTCTTCGATATAAGGAGAGGGTCCACCTCCATTTCAGAGGTTCATAAAATTGAGGCTTGAGAGATAGATATATATTTGTATCTATTTTTCTGTGTTAACTCTTGTTTTGTGCTTAAAAGTGTAGTATTGTCTTACTTTTGTACACAAACACACACTCAAACACCTTGCTTGTGTTGCTGAGGAATCTTGAGGTTGTTTTTGGTGTTCTTGGGTTGGTTTGAGCTTAAACAAGTGGCTGGAGTTGCAGTGGTAAAGAAGGTCTTCAAGGGTGAATCTTTAACATTTAGATTCCCCTTTCTTGCTTAAGTTTTTAGCCCTTCTTGCATACATTTTTAAGCTTAACTCTTAACTAGAAAAAGTTCTGTTTTTGCATGCTTAAAATAGTTGTTTAAGGTCACTTTTTCATTTGGGGTGATTTACCCCCTCATAGGCCTTGTTAGGCCTTGTTTTAAGCCACCCCTTTAGGCTCTTGTTGAACCCTTTGCATGACCTTTCTACCACTGAAATCCAGAGGATTTTCAGTGGTGGAAAGGTGGTTTTGGTGTCCTAAATAGGAGAGGGTCATCCCCTCTCCTTGTATTGTGTCTACTACCTTCATATGCCTCATGTTTGAGCACCTTTGATAAGCTTGTGTTAGCTTGTTCTTAGCTAGTATTTGTGGTTATTTTTCTGAGACATGCCACTATTTTTACTTTCTTTGGTCACTCCATGCATGGTTAATACACTTGTAGTGTAAATCACACAAACTAGCTTTGTATGTCTTATGAGGTAGCATGTCTTTCTAGCATGTTTTGGGTCCATCTCAGTAGGTTTTTGGTGTTGTTTTACCATGTCATACCTCCGTTAGAGCTTGGTTTGATAGCCCCTTGCAGGCTCCATGCACTTGTAGTACAATTCCATGAAATAGCCTAACATGCATCATGTTGTAACATATCATTTTAGCATGCTTTTGGCTTAGCCCTGAGAAGATTTTGTTCATGTTTTACTATGTTTAAAGTCTGACTTTGGCTATTTTGGCCATGCATGACTTGCTTTGTATAGCCTTGGTTCAATCTGGCTTGTTAGCCTTATGTATTGAGTCTTCTAGCATGCATTGCTTGGACTATTCTAATGATTTGACATCATTCAAAATGTGATTTCAGTGCATGTTTCATGTCCATGTATTCACATTTGTCATGCTTTCAATGCCTTGAAGAGTTAGTGTTTTATGACTTATAAATGGATCATTGTGCATGCCTCTATGCTTAGGTCTTTGGGATGCCATCTCAGTAGGTTTTTGGGATTATTTTGACATGATGTAACTCTGTTTTATGTTTTCCAAGTCATGCCATGTTTGGTTTTAATAGGTGTAGTGCAACACCCCTTTTGTAGCCTTGCATGCTTCATGTTTTCGGCCTTTTGTTCTAGCTTGTTATGGCTAGGTTCAAGCATGTTTTTAGACTCACCTTGACCTTCCTTGGGACTGTTTTGATGCCCTTGCCCCCTTTGGGGCTTGCTTTGTATAGCCATGGCTTAAGTCCCTTTGCTATTTTCGAGCTTTAAGCTTTCTCGCATGCTTTATTTGTCTTGCTAGAGTGGTTTGGCACCATTTCATGCATGTTTTCAGAACTTTTGGGTGCTATCATATATCCATGCTTGTAACTCTTTAAGTGTGCTTAAGAGTCGCATCTTTATGCTTTGATCCATGAGCCAATTGGCATGCATGTTTGCCTTGCCTTTTCATACTTTTCATACCATCTTTTCAATACTTATGGCCACTGATTTGGGCATGACTGAGGTCTAACCCTTTTGGTCTAAGTCCATTTAGCATGTTCACTTGCATGTTGCTTGTATGCTTATCTCATTCAGCATTGAGCATGCCATGTAGTTCATAGCATTGAGTATGCCATGATTGTTTCCATGTAGTTCATAGCATTGTGTATGCCATGTGTTTGCATGCTTAGGTTACATCGCATTATGTATGATGCGTTGTCCATTTGCATTGTGTATGCTAGTTGTTCTCAGCATTGTGCATGATGCATGCCATTAGCCTTGTTAGGTTATTCATATTGCATTGCATGTTTTCATGCTTAAGTCATATTGCATGTTTGCCATGCTTGTATTGCATTGTTGTTTAGATTAAGTATTAATCCGAGCACGAGAAACGAGGGACGTTTCATACTTGAAGTGATGAAACGTGCCTCAATTTTCGGTCGTCGACGCTCTTGACGATGCATGATAGAGTTCTAGGCATTTATATGTTTATTTGTGCATTCATTTTACATTGATTTGCACGAGTCGAATCTTCGGCCATCATGCATCGAAATGCGTTATTGATGGTCTTGGATCCGATTATGCCTCTCCCTTGATGTTTCGAGGTGATATGGGGTGGCATAGTGCGTACATATCCTTCAGAGACCCTCCATTTCCTCTGTTTTGTGCTCTGTTGCAGCTTGGTGTCATAGCACACCAGTGGCCGGCAGCCTCTCATCCTTGGCCGGCACCCCCTTCATCTTTGGTCGACAGTGGGCATCCTTGGTCGGCAATGGGGTCGACAGTAGCTTCTCATGGCCGGCAGGCCACTGGTGCACTCCCCAACATGTTTTTGGTAAGATCCAGCAACAAGTTCTCAAGGACACCCTGCAGACAGAGCCTCAAGAGAGCAACCAGAGAGCTTTTCGGAGCGGCAACCGAGCATGCATCGTCTTCTAACCTCAAACAGAGCTGAGGCGGCATTGTTTATTGCTTTTTTTATTCATTAGCATGAATTTGTATTTAATTAGTTAATTTGTTAATTAGTTAAAGTTTTGTAATAATTAATTGTAGCTAATTATTCAATTTGTTGTGTAATTAATTAGCTTCGTAGTTAGTTAATTAGTTGATTTGTATTATTCATTCGGACCCTCCATCGAGAGGGCGAATTTTGTAATAAGTGTACGTGCGTGTGTGCATGTCTTCCAACCCCACATCTTTCTCCGTTTTACTTACTGCTTACGATGGTTAGTTTTAGGGCATATTTTGTTTAGCATACCTTATGCTTGCATACGTGCATCCATTCATCTGTCTTGCATGCTCCGGGCTCGGCGCATCATACAAACTGTATTGTATTTCAATACCGAGTTGAATACATGATTATCAAGTTGCATTTCACATGACATTCTAAAATAGCCGAGCCTACTTTAGATGCATTTTCGCATGTGTTACATTAGCCATCTTGAAATGAACTAGGATCATGCATGATTACTAACTAGTTCTTTGTTTTGGCTCAGAATACACTGTGAGTGTTTACGCTTTAGCATATTGCATGTGTGTTATTGATTGCCATGTATAGCATGCTTGCCATGAGGCTAACTGCTTAGTTGATATAACTGCCCGAATGCCTGTGGGTGAAGGTTAGATTACTTGAATTGGAACAATTCATTGAAATCCTCGATTTAGCCTACTTGCAAGTAGCAAACTTCAAACCATTTTCAAAACAAACGGATATGCAATGTTTTGTTCCAAATTAGGCGATCTAGTCTATACTTGTATGTTGTGCGCATCACGTAGTAAGATTAGCTAATTAACCGGAATAAGAGCACATGTGTTTTCAAAAACAATATATCATGCTTAGTGCAGGCCGATCTTTGATCGGGGGAGCGGGAGTACTCATTGCATGACCTTCCCCTCTGGTACCCAAGTTCCCGAGCCGAGGCAACTTTGGTGATGACGGACACGTGGCCTTAGGCAACGAGTTAGGGTTTCCTAAATTTTCCAAAAATAAAATATTTAGGTGGCGACTCTGTATCTGGCAAAGCAGTCCATGTTTGGCACTTCTTTACAAAAAATTAGTTTTCCAAAACGATTTGTCGGATTTGGACTCTTTGGTGATTTATCGGTCTTGCATTGCACTTTGCGAGATTAGATTCAGAACCGTGACATTTGAGTCCGAACTGTAGTAGCAAAGCCTAACCCGGGCGCGTCTACAGTTTCTGGCAACTTTGCTGGGGAGTTAGAGAACTTGACTCGAACTCATGATATCTTGTTTTGACTACACTTATATGTTTCTTTGCCTTGCATTTGCATTGGTGCGCCTAGGACACCGTCTTTGCCGTATGCTATTCCTGAACGGTTTGCCAGAGGCTTGCTTTTAGAAGCGTGCCATAAGGCTGACCGGTTGCGGGCTCTGCCACGACGGGAACACAAACCTCGGTTTTTACCGAGGCGCCCTTCCTGACCATTTGACGTAGTGCATATCGGAATCCATAGTGACTATTCCAAACTATGACAGGTTGCTTACCCGATTATAGGTTGTTTAAAACCGCTGTGTGCGTAGTGAAACCCTAGCTCCTGACAAGATAGGACAGGGAAACCCTACCCCAACATAGGGGTGTTTTGGCTCTCACTTGCTTGTTATGAGCTTTTAGGGTTGGCCTCTACAGGAATGCACGCATCAGTTTGCAAGTGTGGGTATCAGGCCTGAGGGCATCAGTATTTGAGAATCAGTTTTACCTGAGGGTATCAGTTTACAGGCAGAATTTTGGGCAGAATTCAGTAGAGAGTGCAGTCATTCAACTTTGCTCACATTTATTCTGGTGAAATCAGGCTGAGACGCTGTCTGTTTTCTTTTTTTGCAAGGTAGTCTTGGAACTATAGCTTCAAAAGGCTCCAATATCCCCCGAGGTTCATTAGATTTGCACTGATAGACTTTGTCAGGTCACAAATTCAGTTCAGAGCAGCCAATGTTTTCCTTCTCTGAGGCAAGGCAGAGAAAGGCCATTCAAGGCTCATCGGTTCATCTGATCCGTTAGTCACCAGTCACATCACCTCTGTTCAGTTCAGTAGACTCGTGATGACGCAAAATTCAGAAGAAATTATGGTCATGGCAACAGCACTAAACCAGGGAATCGCCATGCAGGGTGAGACCAATGTTGAAATGCAATGCCTGCCCAAGTCAACTGTCGCACACCCAATCTGGGAACCCCAATTATTCCAAACCCGTAAGCCCACCACTTATGAGCTAATGCAAATGATCGGCGATCTTCAGAGATCTGTGGCTGATCTAGCCTTCGGAATGTCGGCTCCGCCATCGACCACATCATATGTCAAAAATTTCATGCCAGAAGAGCCCCCGCTATTGGGGCAAATTGTAATTGAACTCAGCCAGCCTGAAGCCATCCCAAGTTCCGGCAATAACATGTCGGCAGCAACAGGGCTTCATACTGATGTAGCAACCCAAACCTTCGAACAAGCTGAGGCGAGCGGTAAGAATAAGGTGGGGGTAGACATTGATCCCTATGAACAACTTCTACCGGCTGTTGAGGCTTTGAAAGCTGGGGGACTGAACAAACAGCAAGTGCTCGCAGTTGCTACAAAAGCTGTGGATGACACTTTTGTTACTCAGAACGAGGGCAGTTCGAGCCAAGGGGAAAATCGAGAGAAGGGCCATCGTACCAGAACTGTTCTCCCCAACCCTAATTCTACACCCAGGAAAGATCAGCAGACCAAGCCAGCACCTGCAGACCCCTTTGCTAGTGCATCCAGCAAAAATCCACAAACCTCAAAGTATCTACCCCGAGGTCGCAGGGTCTTCCATACCCTCTATATGCCTTTATCCAAGGCTCTTCAAATCCTTGCTGAAAAGGGGCATCTCAAACCCCTCGAGCCTCGGCCTCGGCCTCTCCCTAGTCGTCTTCCACCTAGTCATGACGCTACCTAGTACTGTGCGTACCATCAACAAACTGGTCATACCACTGACAATTGCTTCCGTCTTCGCGACGAAGTGCAGGATTTGTTTGACAACGGGGTCGTCCTCCCACCAAGCTTAGCAAAGTCTATCATCACTGGATCAATAAACTTGAAGGATAATGTGATGTGATCAGGGGATGAACCACCTGCGGGCGGCGCTCAGTTTACTCCAGATGTAGCGTTTGGCACTCACTATTTTGAGCATTTGTGAATGCTAGTTTTGTACTTTCTGAGTTGGGTATTGAGTCAGTTCTATTGTATTGTTTTGAGTCTGTCTCTTTGTTTTGAGTCAGTCTTTTTGTTTGGGCTCTATCTTGTTGTATCGAGTCAGTCCTGTTTTATAGGAGTCAAGTGATTTCGGAGGTGTTACTTCGGACATCACTATTTTTGTTTTGTGTTTGTCTTTTGCAACCATTCTTTTGAGTCTGTTTCCGCCGTGGAGCTAGTTACACCAAAAGATCTTAATGAAACAGCAATGGTTTTTCATGTTTTTGCGCTTGTTTCTACTTTGAGCCAGTTGTGCCAGAAAATTTGAATGGAATGACAGTGCATTTTCACCTACTTTTCTGTGCCTTGAAATCATTGCATTGACCTAAGTTTTCTCAAAAAATTTTCGAACATTGTGATGAAAACAAAGAGGAAAGAATTCCTCGGGTTTTGCAAAATTTGATCAATTGGGGGAAAGAGAGGCGTGCTAAGCCCTTAATGAATGAGATCATGCGTGCTAATGTGAGTATTGAGAAGGATCCTGGCTTGATCCAGATTGGTTCTACATTGTCTTCAACGTGAGCGACTAGTCGCTTTCTTAAAAGCTTTCAAAAAATGTTTTGCGTCGACCTGCAAAGACCTGTGTGGAATCGCTCTTGAGATTGTGCAGCTTAAGATCGCTCTCAGCCTTGAGACTCGACAGCTTACTTTCAAACCTTGAACTTGGATTCAGAATGTTCAAAGGATCATGATGTGAGGCCTGTGTGGCCAGATTCGAAGCAACCCTTGAACTAGGGGCAAGGAAAGTCAGATCAAGAAGATCAGATGTTATCAAGGGAAGCTTGCAAAGCTAGATCAGAAGCACCCCTCGAACTAGGGGCAAAAATGTCAGATGGGCTCGAAGAGTAAAGAATTGGGATGTTTCTCAAGCTAACGAAGATCGGCAAGAATGCCAAATCCCAAAAGGGAAGAAAGAAAAAAATTTTGTTGAAAGACAATCGAGTTCCTATCCACAACACTAGGGGCAAATTCAGTCCCCATTGGATGGACTTCTACATCATCAGCGAATAGCAGTCATTCTTTTGGATTCAGATGGCTTCAAGATCTCAAAACCATTTGACATGGACAAAACTACACTTTTACCCTTGAGAGGCTCGCTGGGCCGAAAACCCGGAAGGGCGACCCAAGCAAAAGTTAGAGCAAATAAAAAAAAAGAAATGAAAAAAAAAACAAAAAAAAAATGCAAAGATGAAAAGAAAATGAAAATATGCAAAGAAGAAAAAGAAAAGAATAGAAAAGAAAAGAAAAACATAGCTTGCAAGGTTGAAAACCCGGAAGGGTGGCCTTGGCAAAAGTTAGAGCGCAAAAGTAGAGGTTAAATACCCGAGTGTACCTTACCCTGAACTACGTAAGGCTTGATTCCCATGTTTGGGACACGTAGGCAACTTCATTCTGAAGTCCAGCCATAAACACTTCCAAATCGATTGTGTCCATGTAATGGTTTTGATCATCTTTGTTTTCTCTATATCCGAGAGTTTGGTTGTGATCGTCACTTTGAGGACTGATTACAGTGTGTTGCGGCGCTATTCAGACAAGGGGCAATTTTCTATTGTTTTTGGATCTGAGGTTGTACATCTCAAGAGTAGGTTCCATGCTCGTTGAGCGGTGGTCGTTTGCAAAAATAGTTTTCAAGAATTTTTAATGAGTTAACTAATTCTCTCAAAAATTATTCCATTTTTCCAAAACTTGACCATTTCTTGGACCCAAAAAAGAAAAAATTTCAGTGCTCATAGCCTGACTTGCATGATTTCAAATCAAAAAGTTGACAAGCACGTTAATTAAACTCTTATATTGATCAAAATTGTTTTAGTAGAAAGCCAAAACAAAAAAAAAAGGTCAAAATGATGAATCAGGGGCACAGTTGAGTCAGGTATTCTGTCTTTTCCCCATTGTCACCACACTTTCCAGAAAGGGCACTCTACTTGCTAAGAAGGGCACTCTACTTGCCAGAAGGGGCACTCCACCTGCCAGAAAAGGGCACAACTGAAGCTAACAGCAAAAGGGCTGAAAGCTCTCTCATCCTCCAAGCAGCGAGGTATCAAGCCAAGTGCGAAGCACGAACTCGAATGGATCTAGATATTCCACTCCCTCATCTAGAAAGGTCTGGTCTTATCAGAATTGGCCGAGGACGTCATTAATCGATGTCAGTTGCAAAATCTACTGCAGATCCTGTCACAATTCCTCTGTGGGAAAGTTCACTGCTGTGAGCAGAAGAAGAAGAATCTAGCAAGCTGCTAGGGGCAAGAGCCCGCAACTTCTTGTTTATCCATCAACCACCCAGGGGAGGGATAAAAAATGAGAGATTGAAGAATAGAGAGATGTGCACTGAGAGAAAAAGTGAGAAAAGGCCTTTTTAGAAAAATAGAGATTGAGTGCCAGAATGATGTGAGAATCACAAATGAGAAAGGGTGGAAAACAATACCCGGAGAAACTGGCTCCTCGTGATCTGAGAGGTCACTTGTCTTTGGAACACATCTGAGTGTCGTGTCCGTTGTTTTGTTTGTCTCGATTCTTGTTGTAAGTCGTTTCGAGTGTTTCTCAATGTGTTTAGGTTGTTCACCTTTTGTTTTCTTTTGTTGAGTTGTGGTGCGCTGTGTTCAATCATAGGCTCAAATACCCTGTCAAAATTTTTTTTCTCATTTCTCAAATTCAAAAAAAAAAAAAATGAATCATTTTGTGCTCAGAGTGCTGTGCCATTCTTCACATTTGTGCAAAACAGTAGTTGTTCTTTCATAAAACTGCAGGGTTCAACCCATGTCATGTCAGAACAGTAAAGCCAGGACCTATCTTAAGCTATATGGGTTCCAGACTGCAAAGCAAAAGAAAAGAGGGAAAATTTGGAGCATCTGAGTTTGTTTCAACTTCTGCATGTTCCGTTATTGCATCACGTATGATCAGAATGAACTGTGTGTTCAGAATGAGCTGTGTGCCAAATAAACCGAGTATTGTGTTATAAGCTGTGTGTTCAGACTAAGTAGTGTGCCGTACGAGCTGTAAGTTCAAAGTGAACAGGATACTGTGTTGACTGTTTTGACGCCAAAACGACAATCAGAAGTGCTCTCCCTGAGTACCAGTCCCTTGCAGAGGGTATCTTGCCTGTTTTTGCAATGAGTTCCTAAGAGATCAACTGCAACAGTGGAAACTAGAGTTCGAATGGTTGTTGCCTAGAACGCAAAGGTTCGGGATTTCCGAGACTAAAATCTGGTTTGAATACCTAGGGGTGTATCCTCGGTTTGAAATCTGTATGGAAGCCCCATAGGTTGAGGTAGCGGGTTTGCACCTTGATTCTGGATACTGAGCCAACCTAATCTGTCACCTCGTTGGAGAATAGGGAAAATTGTGAGTATGATCAGGAAGAAAAGCGGCATCCGTCGTTTCCCCAGTAGGTGTTGATCCTTGTCAGCATTTCTAGACCTTTGTACTGTGAGTTGAAGGTAAGAGTTCGAAGAACACGAGGGGAGATCTTCGTCAGAGTAGAGCGGTTCACCGCCCCTCACTTCATGAGGTGCTTTCTAAAAGCACCACTTTGTCCGTTTGTTGCATTCCTTTATCATCATGCATTGTATTGCATTGTACCTATCTAGTTTCTTTCCCGTTCATACACGATATTATATATACGGTTCATTCAGGTAAGTTCTGGTTCAGTTTGACTGATACCTTTCTCCTCTCGCATTTGGCGCGCGTTTGGATACCTTTCTTCTTTTGTGTGTGATACGCCGAGAAGTTTACCTTCCGTCTCTCGCGTGTGATACGCTGAGAGATTTTCCCCTTTCTTCTCTTGCGTGTGATACGCCGAGAAGTTTACCTTTCGTCTCTCGCATGTGATACGCTGAGAGATTTTCCCCTTTCTTCTCTTGCGTGTGATACGCTGAGAAGTTTACCTTTCGTCTCTCGCGTGTGATACGCTGAGAGATTTTCCCCCTTCCTCTTTTGCGTGTGATACGCTGAGAAGTTTACCTTTCCTCTCTTACGTGTGATACGCTAAGAGGTTTACCTTTCTTCTCTTGTGCGTGATACGCTGAGAAATTTACCTTTCCTCTCTTGCATGTGATACGCTGAGAGATGTTTCTCCTTCTTTTTCTGAAACACCAGCATACGTCCCTATGTTTCTCCCTTTTCGGTTAAGAGCACTTGGAATACGTTCCAATGCTTGAGCCATTTCGAAACACCGGGATACGTCCCTATGTTTCTCCTTCTTTCCGAAACACCAGGATACGTCCCTTTGTTTCTTCCCCTGGTCCTTTTCCTTACACGATTTCAGCGTGTTTGGAATTTATCTTAGGTTGCGTCATGTACACTCCTAATTGTTTGTTTTTGTTTACCTCTTCTCACGATTTCAACGTGGTTAGAGTTTGTTCCTTCCTCACTCGATTTCAGCGTGTTTGGAATTGTTTACTTCTTCTCACGATTGCAGCGTGGTTAGAGTTTGTTCCTTTTTCACACGATTTCAGCGTGTTTGGAATTGTTTACCTCTTCTCACGATTGCAGTGTGGTTAGAGTTTGTTCCTTCCTCACACGATTTCAGCGTGTTTGGAATTGTTTACCTCTTCTCACGATTGCAGCGTGGTTAAAGTTTGTTCATTCCTCACATGATTTCAGCGTGTTTGGAATTGTTTACCTCTTCTCACGATTTCAGCGTGGTTAGAGTTTGTTCCTTCCTCACATGATTTCAGCGTGTTTGGAATTTATCTCAAGTTGCGTGGTGTACGCTCCTAATTGTTTGTTTTTGGACCTCCTCTCACGATTTCAGCGTGGTTTAAGCGTTCTTTTCCTTACACGATTTTCGGCGTGTTTGGAATTTACCTCAGGTTGCGTTGTGTACGTGCCTGATTGTTTGTTTTTCCTCTTCTCATGATTCCAGCATGGTTGGAGTATGCCTCCCTTTACACCTCACATGCACCTGTTAGTGCATTGTTCGCGCTATTTTGCGCACCTCATCGCACTAATTTGTGCATTGCATTTCATTCGCACTATTTTGCGCATCGCACTATCTTGTGCATCGCACTGTTTTGTGCATTGCATTTCATTCGCACTATTTTGCGCACCTTACCTGCACCTGTTAGTGCATTGTTCGCGCTATCTTGCGCACCTCACCTGCACCTGTTAGTGCATTGTTCGCGCTATTTTGCGCATCGCCCTATCTTGTGCATCGCGCTGTTTTGTGCATTGCATTGTATCATTCGCGCTATCTTGCGCATCTCACCTGCACTTATTAGTGCATTGCATTGTTCACGCTACCTTGCGCACCGTACCTGCACTTGTTAGTGCATTACATTGTTACGAACACTTCACTTGCATTGTTATGTTTGTTTTCACCACGTTGTCTCGCACCCTTAGGTTGCATTGTTTTGCACCTTTCCACCTGCGTTGTTTCGCACCCTTAGGTTGCATTGTCTTGCACCCTTACACCCGCGTTGTCTCGCACCCTTAGGTTGCATGTCTTGCACCTTTCCACCTGCGTTGTCTCGCACCCTTAGGTTGTATTGTCTTGCACCTTTCCACCTGTGTTGTTTCGCACCCTTAGGTTGCATTGTTTTGCACCTTTCCACCGGCGTTGTCTCGCACCCTTAGGTTGCATTGTCTTGCACCCTTACACCCGCGTTGTCTCGCACCCTTAGATTGCATTGTCTTGCACCCCTCTACTTGCGTTGTCATGCACTTTTCACTTGCATTGCTATGCATGTTTCTAACGATATTGTACCTAATGAGTTTCTTTCTTTTACAGGCACGATATTGTATGTACGGTTCATCTGAAGCTGGCGCGACCAAACGAACCACACGGTATTGTATGTACTCCGAGTGAGACGTAGCGAGAATTGTGTAATTCTCTTAAATCCTTTCTGCATGTAATGTAGTTTGGTTTGAATTCACTAGCTTAAAATGTTGCATTTATTATATGTAATTGCTTCATTACAACTTTCTTTGGATGATCATAAGTTATGCTCTTGCATCGTGCATATCATTTGCATTTTGCCCCAACCTACAGGCGCATCTCTACGTGGTTGTATTCAATGTTTTCCTGAGTCTTCGACCTTATAAAAAATGGGTCGTCTCTGGGCTTTGACATTCACTCCCGTCACTTTGTGACTTTCGAGTTCTGTCAAAGAGGGGCAACTGTAGACACCCCATTTTTGACCGTCCTCAAGACTTGGTTGTGCTTGCAGGTACATCTAGCCACAAGTTCGTTTGCTCATCGAGTACTAGACTGTCACGGCGGATCATCATAGGTTTGAGCTTTCCAAACCCTGTATCCTTTCTGCCCCTTTTTTGGACCAGGTGTTGGTCCTTTTTACTTGATTCTCATGGGACACTGTCGGCCACTGTTTGGCATTGCCGGCCATGCACTTTCCCTTGCCTTCTACTGATGATGGCTGCCGGCCATCGGTGAGCCACTGCCGACCACAGCTGATGGCCGACAGAACCCTTTGTCTCAGCAGATTTCACGTCAGATCTTTTGAGCCAGCTGGTTTTCACTCATCTCCCCTTCGTACACGTGTATGGAGGGATGAAGCTCTTACCAAGCTTGTTTAACAAGCTTTGCTTTGCCTCTCTTCGATATAAGGAGAGGGTCCACCTCCATTTCAGAGGTTCATAAAATTGAGGCTTGAGAGATAGATATATATTTGTATCTATTTTTCTGTGTTTACTCTTGTTTTGTGCTTAAAAGTGTAGTATTGTCTTACTTTTGTACACAAACACACACTCAAACACCTTGCTTGTGTTGCTGAGGCTTCTTGAGGTTGTTTTTGGTGTTCTTGGGTTGGTTTGAGCTTAAACAAGTGGCTGGAGTTGCAGTGGTAAAGAAGGTCTTCAAGGGTGAGTCTTTAACATTTAGATTCCCCTTTCTTGCTTAAGCTTTTAGCCCTTCTTGCATACATTTTTAAGCTTAACTCTTAACTAGAAAAAGTTCTGTTTTTGCATGCTTAAAATAGTTGTTTAAGGTCACTTTTTCATTTGGGGTGATTTACCCCCTCATAGGCCTTGTTAGGCCTTGTTTTGAGCCACCCATTTAGGCTCTTGTTGAACCCTTTGCATGACCTTTCTACCACTGGTTTTGGTGTCCTAAATAGGAGAGGGTCATCCCCTCTCCTTGTATTGTGTCTACTACCTTCATATGCCTCATGCTTGAGCACATTTGATAAGCTTGTGTTAGCTTGTTCTTAGCTAGTATTTGCAGTTATTTTTCTGAGGCATGCCACTATTTTTACTTTCTTTGGTCACTCCATGCATGGTTAATACACTTGTAGTGTAAATCACACAAACTAGATTTGTATGTCTTATGAGGTAGCATGTCTTTCTAGCATGTTTTGGGTCCATCTCAGTAGGTTTTTGGTGTTGTTTTACCATGTCATACCTCTGTTAGAGCTTGGTTTGATAGCCCCTTGCATGCTCCATGCACTTGTAGTGCAATTCCATGAAATAGCCTAACATGCATTATGTTGTAACATGTCATTTTAGCATGCTTTTGGCTTAGCCCTGAGAAGATTTTGTTCATATTTTACCATGTTTAAGGTCTGAATTTGGTTGTTTTGGCCATGCATGACTTGCTTTGTATAGACTTGGTTCAATCTGGCTTGTTAGCCTTGTGTATTGAGTCTCTAGCATGCATTGCTTGGACTATTCTAATGATCTGACATCATTCAAAATGTGATTTCAGTGCATGTTTCATGTCCATGTATTCACATTTGTCATGCTTTCAATGCCTTGAAGAGTTGGTGTTTTATGCCTTATAAATGGGTCATTGTGCATGCCTCTATGCTTAGGTCTTTGGGATGCCATCTCAGTAGGTTTTTGGGCTTATGTTGACATGATGTAACTCTATTTTATGTTGTCCAAGTCATGCCATGTTTGGTTTTACTAGGTGTAGTGCAACACCCCTTTTGTAGCCTTGCATGCTTCATGTTTTCGGCCTTTTGTTCTAGCTTATTATGGCTAGGTTCAAGCATGTTTTTAGACTCACCTTGACCTGCCTTAAGACTGTTTTGATGCCCTTGCCCCCTTTGGGGCTTGCTTGTATAGCCATGGCTTAAGTCCCTTTGCTATTTTCGAGCTTTGAGCTTTCTCGCATGCTTTATTTGTCTTGCTAGAGTGGTTTGGCACCATTTCATGCATGTTTTCAGAACTTTTGGGTGATGTCATATATCCATGCTTGTAACTCTTTAAGTGTGCTTAAGAGTCGCATCTTTATGCTTTGATCCTTGAGCCAATTGGCATGCATGTTTGCCTTGCCTTTTCATGTTTTTCATACCATCTTTTCAATACTTATTGCCATTGATTTGGGCATGACTGAGGTCTACCCCTTTTGGTTTAAGTCCATTCAGCATGTTCACTTGCATGTTGCTTGCATGCTTATCTCATTAAACATTGAGCATGCGATGTAGTCCATAGCATTGAGTATGCCATGATTGTTTCCATGTAGTTCATAGCATTGTGTATGCCATGTGTTTGCATGCTTAGGTTACATCGCATTGTGTATGCTGCGTTGTCCATTTGCATTGTGTATGCTAGTTGTTCTCAGCATTGTGCATGATGCATGCCATTAGCCTTGTCAGGTTATTCATATTGCATTGCATGTTCACATGCTTAAGTCATATTGCATGTTTGCCATGCTTGTGTTGCATTGTTGTTTGGATTAAGTATTAATCCGAGCACGAGAAACGAGGGACGTTTCATACTTGAAGTGATGAAACGTGCCTCAATTTTCAGTCGTCGACGCTATAGAGTTCTAGGCATTTATATGTTTGTTTGTGCATTCATTTTACATTGATTTAAATGAGTCAGATCTTCGGCCATCATGTATCGAAATGCGTGATTGATGGTCTTGGATCCGATTATGCCTCTCCCTTGATGTTTCGAGGTGATATGGGGTGGCATAGTGCATACATATCCTTGGGAGACCCTCTATTTCCTCTGTTTTGTGCTCTGTTACAGCTTGGTGTCACAGCACACCAGTGGTCGGCAGCCTCTCATCCTTGGCCGGCACCCCCCTCATCTTTGGTCAGCAGTGGACATCCTTGGTCGGCAGTGGGGTCGGCAGTAGTTTCTCATGGTCGGCAGGCCACTGGTGCACTCTCCAGCATGTTTTTGGGAAGATCCAGCAGCAAGTTCTCAAGGACACCTTGCAGACAGAGCCTCAAGAGAGCAACCAGAGAGCTTTTCGGGACGGCAACCAAGCATGCATCCTCTTCTAACTTCAAGCAGAGCTGAGGCAGCATTGTTTATTGCTTTTCTTATTCATTAGCATGAATTTGTATTTAATTAGTTAATTTGTTAATTAGTTAAAGTTTTGTAATAATTAGTTGTAGCTAGTTATTCAATTTGTTGTCTAATTAATTAGCTTGTTAGTTAGTTAATTAGTTGATTTGTATTATTTATTCGGACCCTCCGTCGAGAGGGCGAATTTTGTAATAAGTGTGCGTGCGTGTGTGCATGTCTTCCAACCCCACGTCTTTCTCCTTTTTACTTACCGCTTACAATGGTTAGTTTTAGGGAATATTTTGTTTAGCATACCTTATGCTTGCATACGTGCATCTATTCATCTGTCTTGCATGCTCCGGGCTCGGCGCATCATACAAACTGCATTGTATTTCAATACCAAGTTGAATACATGATTATCAAGTTGCATTTCACATGACATTCTAGAATAGCCGAGCGTACTTTCGATGCATTTTCGCATGTGTTGCATTAGCCATCTTGAAATGAACTAGGATCATGCATGATTACTAACTAGTTCTTTGTTTTGGCTCAAAATACACTGTGAGCGTTTACGCTTTAGCATATTGCATTTGTGTTATTGATTGCCATGTATAGCATGCTTGCCATGAGGCTAACTGCTTAGTTGATATAATTGCCCGAATGCCTATGGGTGAAGGTTGGATTACTTGAATTGGAGCAATTCATTGAAATCCTCGATTTAGCCTACTTGCGAGTAGCAAACTTCAAACAATTTTCAAAACAAACGGATATGCAATGTTTTGTTCCAAATTAGGCGATCTAGTTTATACTTGTATGCTGTGCGCATCACGTAGTAAGATTAGCTAATTAACCGGAATAAGAGCACATGTGTTTTCAAAAATAATATATCATGCTTAGTACATCCCCTCTCGTACCCAAGTTCCCGAGCCGAGGCAACTTTGGTGATAACGAACACGTGGCCTTAGGTAATGAGTCAGGGTTTCCTAAATTTCCCAAAAATAAAATATTTAGGTGGCGACTTTGTATCTTGCAAAGCAATCCATGTTTGGCACTTCTTTACAAAAAATCAGTTTTCCAAAACGATTTGCCGGATTTGGACTCTTTGGTGATTTATCGGTTTTGCATTGCACTTTGCGAGATTAGATTCAGAATCGTGACATTTGAGTCCGAACTGTAGTAGCAAAGCCTAACCCAGGCGCGTCTACAGACACCGTATGACATGCCTGGCATTGACCCTAGGTTCATCTGCTACCAACTTAATGTCCACCCAACCGCCAGACCAATTATACAATGCACTCACAGATCGGCACTCCACCACGCGGAGATAGTGGCGGAGGAAGTGGAAAGCTTGCTGGAGGTAGGAGCCATCAGAGAAGTGCACTTTCCCAGATGGATTTCCAACACTGTAGTAGTGCCAAAGAAGAACGGCAAGTGGCGTGTTTGTGTGGACTACAAAACAATCAATAAGGCATGCCCAAATGACAGTTTTCCCCTACCACGGATAGACCAACTGGTAGACCTAACGGCAAGACATAACAAACTTAGCTTCCTTGATGCGTATAGAGGTTACCATTAGATCGCTATGTATGAACCATACCAGGAGGTCACATCATTTACAACACCTAGAGGATTGTACTGTTACAAGGTCATGCCATTCGGCCTAAAGAACACAGGGGCTACATTCCAACAAATGATCACCAAAATGTTTGAACCATTGTTAGGCAAAACAATAGAGGCTTACATAGATGATATGGTGGTCAAAAGTAAGGATGAGAAGGACCATCTCAGGGATCTAGGTGAAATGTTCCAATTTTGAAGTCTCACAAGTTACGTCTGAACGCATCTAAGTGTGCATTCGGTGTAGGATCAGGCAAATTCCTGGGTTTTCTGGTAACCAACCGAGGTATAGAAGCTGATCCCTTTCAGATCAAAGTAATCCAGGATCTTGAAAAGCCTGACACAGTCAAAGAGGTACAGCATCTCACTGGCCTAGCAGTCGCACTCAACCGGTTCATAAGTCGGTCGTCAGACAGATGTTGACCATTCTTCCAAGCATTGAAGGCGAAGTTTGAGAGGGCGGATTTTTCTAGATGAATCTTGAAATGGGCAGTGGAGTTGGGACAGTTCGATATTAAGTTTCAACCCAGAACCATAATAAAAGCCCAAGCCTTAGCAGACTTTGTGGCTGAGTTCACACCAGGAAGTCATCACATTTGCCCGGTCGATTTGACTGACACAGCCACAGTGAGGGGGAAAAGTGCAGCGAGAACTGCGCAGGCCCATGTAGGCTTGAGGACCAAGAAGAAGGGATGAACCATGCTACTCCCAGTGAGGACTCATAAAAAAACAAAGACTTGAGCCAATCAAACAGTGAAAATCAACCCCCAACAGCAGACATCAACTTGGAAGAAAACATTAGCAACACCTATGATCCCAAGACATCATCTGATCCATCTACTTGTTGGAAGCTATTCGTCGGAGAAATGTGGAAACTCTTCGTGGATAGAGCATCCAATAGGCACGGTGCAAGACTTGGCATAGTCCTCATCTCACCAGATGGCCTAACAATCGAACAGGCAGTCAACCTTGGCTTCCTAGCATCCAACAATGAAACAGAGTATGAAGCACTATTAGCAGGCTTAAAATCAACACTCTTCATTAAGGCAACCAAGCTGATGGTGTACAGTGACTCCCAGCTTGTAGTAAACCAGATTTCAGGCGACTACGAGGCAAAAGATGACAGGATGGCTAAGTACCAAGAGCTAGTCAGAAAGGAGATCATGAAGTTTAAAGTAGTCCGGATAGAGCAGATTGGACGAGAAGAAAATAGTAGAGCAAATGAGCTGACAGGCTTTGCTTCAATGGCAGATACATCTATCCCACACCCATTACTAATCGACTTCTTACCCAGACCAAGCATTGAAGAGCCCGAAGTAGCTAAGGTATGTTGTGCTGAACTAGGCCCATCTTGGATGGATCCTATCATAGTGTTTCTAAAAGATGGCATCTTGCCTAAAAAATAAGAAGGAAGCCAACAAAATTAGAGCAAAATCACAGCGATTTTGGCTCTCCCCATCACTGGCACTGTACAAAAAATCCTTCACAGGACCTTACCTGAAATGTGTCCATCCCAACAAAGTCTAGGCGTTTTTGTTTGAGATACACGAAGGCGTATGCAGAAGCCACCAAGGGGGGAGGTCATTGGCTTACAGAGCAATTTCACAAGGATATTGGTAGCCATACATGCAACCAGATTCAGAAAAATATGTCAAGAGGTGCAAGAAATGTCAGAAGTTCGCACACCAAATACATCAACCAGCCAGAGAGCTTCTACCATTAACTAGCCCATGGCCCTTCGCAATGTGGGGCCTGGACATAGTGGGACCACTTCCAGCGGCACCCGACAATAGAAAGTTCTTTCTTGCAGCAACAGACTACTTCACAAGGTGGGTAGAGGTAGAAGCACTCACATCAATAAAAGAGAAAGATGTTAAGAAGTTTGTCTGGCAGAATATCATAACTCGATTCGGCATACCCAAGGCTCTAATATCTGACAATGACACTCAGTTCGATGGTAAAATTTTCTGGGGCTTTTGGCAAATGGCCAGGCAGAAGCATCAAACAAAGTCGTCTTAGATGGTTTGAAGAAAATGTTGAAGGGAAAAAAAGGCAAGTGGGCCGAGAAGTTTCCTCATGTTTTATGGGCTTACCATACCACACCTCGACGGTCAATTGGAGAAATGCCTTTTTCCTTAGCTTACGGCATGGAGGCAGTAATCCCACTAGAAGTAGGCCTTCCCACTATTAGAAGTGAAAATTTTGAACCAAACTTGAATGAAGAAGCTATAACCTTGGAACTCGACCTCGCGGAAGAAATGAGGGAAAGAGCACTTGTTCACATTGCTTCATACCAACAGGAGTTATCCAAAAAATATAACAAAACAGCACATCCAAGGGAATTCGAGATTGGAGATTGGGTGCTGCGCAAAGTAATGGGAAACACTTTGGTACCCGGATATAGCAAGTTAGGTCCTAACTGGGAAGGACCATACAAAGTGGTCAGTTTAGCTGGAAAAGGGGTATATCACTTGGAAGATAGAGACTGCAAGACTATTCCCAGGCCATGGAACACTACCAATCTCAAACTATTTTATTTTTAGCTTTTCCTTAAAATACTTGTAATTTTTCTTTTTCAAATAAAACAAGTAGTTTCATTTTCAACATAATTCTTTCTACTGTAAAAGTTGTTTTCAGTCATTGCCAGCAAGGGGCAATCAAAACGTTTGGTAGGAATAACCAAACATTTAGCTTTCTTCAACCGAAATAAGGATCTAGGCTGAAGAACGTTGGCAGGAATAACCAACATTGAGCTCTCCTCAACCGAGATCAAGATCTAGGCTGAAGAAGGTCGGCAAGAATAACCAACATTGAGCTCTCTTCAGCTGAGATTAGGATCTAGGCTGAATAAGGTTGGCAGGAATAACCAACATTTAATTCTCTTCAGCCGAGGTCAAGATCTAGGCTGAAGAAGGTTAGCAAGAATAACCAACACTCAGCTCTCTTCAGCCAAGACATAAGGATCTAGGCTGAATAGAAGGTTGGCAGGAATAACCAACACTTAGCTCTCTTCAGCCGAGATAAGGATCTAGGCTGAAGAAAAGGTTGGCAGGAGTAACCAACACTTAGCTCTCTTCAGTCGAGATAAGGATCTAGGTTGAAGAAAAGGTTGGCAGGAATAACCAACATTTAGCTCTCTTCAGCCAAGATAAGGATCTAGGCAGAAGAAGGTTGGCAGGTATGACCAATATTTACTTCTCTTCAGCCGAGATAAGGATCTAGGCTGAAGAAAGTTGGCAGGTATGACCAACATTTACTTCTCTTCAGTCGAGATAAGGATCTAAGCTGAAGAGAGTTGGCAGGTATGACCAACATTTATTTCTCTTTAGCCGAGATAAGGATCTAGGCCAAAGAAAGCTGGCGGGGCCAACACATAGCAAGGTTAGCAGATTAAAAAGCTAATAAACCGAGATGGCTATCTCGGCCAAAAAAGTTCAAGACATGCCAATTAAAGTTGAGAGACAAACACAAGCAGGATATGAACCGAACAGAAAGAATGGAAAAATAGCAGATTTCATTAAAGATTTAAAACTTCATTACAAGAGGTGGGGCTTCAGCCCGGTTACAAATTCTTTCAAAAAGTTAGCATCAAGCAAATAGATATCGTCCAGATCTGCATCCAGGTCAACCCGAGCTTCACCACCTGGTAGCCCGGCTCCAGCAGGTAGGTCGGTCACAGCCACATCTTCAACCGTACTGGGCACCGGTGGCTCCACCCAAGCTGACTGAACAGTTTGGAGACCGTGATCATTGGTAGCAACTAGGGCATTGTTTGGCTCTGGGGGTGCCTCCTCCTCCTCCCCTACTTGGAGCAATTTTTGTTGGATGGCATTGGCATAGTCCGCTATATAACTTGGAATGAAGTGAGGAGGAGGGTTCTGGAAGACCTCAGTTTCTTGGCCATAACCGAGCTTTGACACAGTTGCCTTCCATCCGCATTTGAAAAATATATCCTTTGCAGCTTCATATTGCAGGATATAGGTGGCCTCCCCTTCCTTGTAGCCGCGGTCTTCAGCGTTTTCCGCGCTCTTTTTCAGCTCAACTATTTTGACATCTTTTTTCTTCTCGAGCTTGGCTAGCTCGCGGAGATAGCGATCTTTCTTTTCGGCCAAAGCCTTCTGCTTGTCCGTTTCTGCCGAGTTGACCAGCTCGGTCATTTTTTGTTTGGCTTCGTTCAGCTCGGCCGTTTTTGCATTGGCATCTGCCACGGCCAGCCGCGCTGTCTTACGCAGCTCCAACACGCGCTTATGAGCAACGTGGTTCTTCTGCATGGCCTGCAAAAGAACGGGCAGAGATTATGAGTAAAACCAAACAAACAGGTGTAAATTGGAAAAAAAAAAAAAAAAAAAAAAAAGGGAGCACTTACCAACACCATTGACTTAGTTGCCGAGCGGATGGCCTTGAGCTCGGTCAAGTGGTCGTGATGCTCTATATCGGCTGGCAGACACACGCTTTTGGCAAGGTTGAAGTCCAGCATGTGGTCCCTGTCGGCAACCACTGAGTTTGTGTTCGAAATAGCCCGATTCTTGTAAGTCATCTTTGGTGCCCACTCAGAAGGGCTAGCTCTGTCAGAGAGCATAGGTTCAGGGCTTGGCAGCGTGGCTTCGGGGGGCACAGTGTCATCCTCATCAACCAGGCATTGTGGCTCGGCTAAAGCAGTTCGTGTGCGTTTTCTCGACTGAGATGAGGAGGCCCTAGCTGTTGGGAGGGCCACCACAACTTCGTGTGCTTGACCGGCTTGAGATGTTCCGGTTTGAACCCTGCTGGCGGGAGTTGTTTCGGTGATTAGTGCTCGAACAGCTCGGCGCTTGGCCATTTCTTGTTCTTCTGTTAAGGAAATGAGGTTGATCTGTGGCAAGTTGGGGTTCGGTTCTAGTGATGGTTCGAGAAGTAAGCCAGTTACCCTGGTTTTCCTCCTTCCGCTGTATCTGTATGTTGGTTCGAAGTTTAGTAGCTCGGCCCAACCCCGGTGACGGTATCGAAATACGGCGCGAAGGGCGTCCTGGTTAGTGTACTGGTACTGTGACTTTAGCTGGTTTAGATCTGCACAAAAAAGGGTAAAACAACGGTTAGCACGGCAAAAATTATAGCCTGAGATAAACAAAACAAAAAGAAAACCGAGGTAACCTTACCAGCAGTCCCCTTATTCCAATTTATGTTGTATCCCGGTATTTGGGCTTCCTGGTCTTCAAAATTGCCCGAAACCCAGAAAAAATCGTCGTTATTTAAGTCTTTATCTGGTGTATTTTTTATAATCTTCTCTCGGCTCTTCTTATTCTAAGGTTGTATACCCAACCATCGTCATTTTGGCTGAGCAAATACCAATGAAAAAGCTCGGCTAATCCGAGGTTGAGACCGAGCCGCGGTTTAGCTCGGCGATGCCATTTATTATCCTATAACTGTTTGTAGAAAGTTGGGTAGGGCAGAGTCTTGTTTACCTAAGGAATTCGCATATGAGCGGTTGAACGGGAAACCGAAGGCCAGCTTCAACAATTGATATCACGGTAAACAAGACGAAGCCCGGTTTGCCCCAAGGTGTTGTTTCTAGTTCGGCTAGGGAAAGATGAACGTCATCTGGAATTTGATAGTCCTTTCGGAACTCGGCTATGGCCCCAGGAGAGTCTACTAGAAACCGGTATTTACCCATCTAACTTAAATTGTTTATAAATTATCACGGCAGTCTAGCTCGGTGTTGAGATGACGTTGAATATCTCGGTTGAGCGTGCAAAGGTGTGCCTGGCAAACCTAGTCAAAGTCTACAAAGTAGAGATAAAAAGTGTTATGCCCAAATCACTAAACCGGGCTAAGCAAAAAGGCCAAAATTGAGATAAACCCTAGTTCGGCTAAAATGGATTGGAATCCATTCTTAGTTCGGTTGTAGCCCGAGTTTTCTAGCTCGGTTATTAAATAATGGGTCCTTACATCGGTCGAAACACAAGGAGAGGTTTTCTAGTTCGATTGTGTAAGAACCTATTACAAACAGGCTCCTAGTTTGGTCGTGGTGTTATTTTGGATCGAAAAGATTGCATAACAGATTGATTGTGATATCCAGCTAAAGTGTGATTAAAGTCTGGGTATGTGGTTTTTGGGGATTTATGTTAAAACTACAAGTATGTGTTTCAAAAAACATGTGTACATACTGCTATACTATACATGCTTATAGAATAAATGGAAAAAGAAAGGGATTGAGCTATTTACGTTTTTGAAATGAGATCAAAACAGTGTCAGCAGGAACACGAGCTTTATAGGTGCTATGGTCGTGAGAATGAAGACTTAGAAGGCAAGGAGCGGAGATGAACAGTGATGTGTTTGATTCAAAAATGAGGTTTTTTGTATAAAACACTAAAATGGGCGGGACTGTTCAAAATTCTCAAAGTACGAAGATGGCTGTGACAGTTGTATTGGACCAATGAAAGCAAGCCACGTGTCTAAAAGGAATAGATAATGATTCAGATGTACTTGAGAGCCGAAACGACGTACCGAGCTAATTGACAAGACGTTTCTGAAACCGGGTAAATGGGTAGTCCGGTAGAGAATGAGCTCGGTAGTATTACTTGCTTTAGTTCGATCAGCTTGGACGTTTTAGCTCGGCCGGAGAAGAATAATCCCAAATCATGCGCTGCAGATGGAATTAAAGGGCAATTAAAAGGGGGATTTTATATGAACTGGGGCCGAGCTAGGCCCAGACATTGTAGAGCATGTTTGTTTTGAAGTATAAGGATGTGAGATTGGACTATTAGTCCCACCGGACTGATAGTTTATAGTTTGTTTGGAAAATTTTGCTCTGGAATAATAGTCCCCCTGGATTATTAGTCCCACAAATATGGGACTATCCTATCCCATAGGGGGGAATGGGATAGAAACCATGGGATTGGTATCACATGGGATTATTTGGTGAAATGTCCATTTTACCCTCCACGATATTGCTTAGTAAACAATTAGAAAAGGGTAAAATAGTCTTTTGAACATTTATAAATTATTTTTTTAGTGTTGTTAATTTAAAATTATATATTAAATAAAAAATTTAAATTATAAATTATAAATTATAAATTAAATTTAATTAAAATAATAAATTAAAAATTATGGCCTTATAAATTAAATTTTTTTAGTGTTGTTAAAAAATTAAATTTACATATTAAATAAAATTATTTTTTTAGTGTTGTTAATTTAAAATTATATATTAAATAAAAATTATAAATTATAAGTTAAATTTATTTAAAAATAATAAATTATAAATTATGGCCCTATAAATTAAATTTTTTTAGTGTTGTTGAAAATTTAATTTATATATTAAATAAAATTATTTTTTTATTGTCGTTAATTTAAAATTATATATTAAATAAAAAAATATAAATTATAAATTATAAATTTAATTTAATTGAAAATAATAAATTATAAATTATGGCCTTATAAATTAAATTTTTTTAGTGTTGTTAAATTATAAATTATAGATTACAAATTTAAAATTATATATTAAATAAAAATGATAAATTACAAGGGTAAAATAGTCTTTTGAACATTTATCCTTATCCAATCCGTCTAACCAAACATTAGATTTACTAAAAATAGTCCAATCTAGACATCTAATCCCATGACTAAACAAACATATGATACAAATCTAATCCAACCAAATAGTCCCGGAATAATGTATCCCGGAACTAACAGTCTGATGAATTACAATCTCCCTTATCCAATCCGTCCAAACAAACGCACCCGTAATGGACCGATATGTGGGCCGTAGTGAAAAGGGCTTCTTGACTGAGCCTTGCTTCTGTTAGCTCGGTCTGGAATTGTGGCAATTAGCTCGGTCTATGTATTCTGAACCGAGGTATGGGCTTCGAGTAGCTCGGTTCCATGTTGTATGAAAGTTGGGCAGAGGTACTTTGAACCGAGCTACCTAAATAAGTGGGCTTACTAGTTAGCTGAGGTATTGACGAGAAAGAATGTCGAGCTTGGTATAGCTCAGCCGAATGCTATCTACGTCATTTCTTGAGTGTATGACCAAGGTTATATAGCTCGGTTAGGTCGCAACAGCCTAAATAAAGGAGGTAACCATCTTACTTAGTTGGTGGAAAGCAGTGTGTTAAGATGATAGACATTCTTCATTGAACTTGAGACTCCTAAGAGGGCTCTGCTAAGGAGAGTAGAGTCCTATTAGGATTGTGCAAACCATCTCACTTGGTTAGTAGTGAGTAGGGTGTGTGATTCCTAAAAGGATTCTGATGAGGAGAGTTGGAATCCTACTGGGATTGTGCCAGGCAAAATTTATAAAAGCTCATAGCAGGACCTATGTACAAGTATCATAATATTTACCTTCGAATACATAGAGCTTTTGTCTATTGCTATTTTGCTGACTTAGGTATCGGAGGGATATCCGGCACACACCCGCCGGCTAGCTCACGTTTGTATTTTCAGGGAGCAAAGCAACAACGTTTGGAGAAAGCGCAAACTTGATCAACAGGATTATACGAGAATAATTATTTTGTGCTCGTACATTTTCATTTCAGCATCTCCAGCCCTCCGGCCAAAAACTCCTAATATGTTTTGTTTTTGTGAAAAAATAAATATTTCTATTCTCTATTATAATATAGAAAACTAATAACATTACCAAACATAAACTAAGCTCACTGGAAATTTTATAATACATACCATATTTTAGGATGTGTATCATATTTTCACTTATAATGCTTGTGATTTTTTGTTATGACCTATCATGATATTAATTATGACATCGTTATTACTCATTGTGGTATTAATTATGACTTATTGTGATTATTATTTTAGTTATGATAAAAAAAAATCATTAGTTATATCTTATGTGATGTTTAATTATGAATGATTATTTTTAGTTATAATCAAAAAGATTTATTATGAAATTTATGATGATCAACACCACAACTATCATTATTTGCCTATGGTATACACACTCATTTGATTAAATTTTCTGGTCAGACCCAAGTACTTTTTAAAATTTTCCTAAATTCAAGTTATTTTCAATTTATTTTTCAAACTTGCTTGCGTAGTGTTTCTAAAATACAATTTTAAATTAAAGTTATGTGTTCAATACAAGATTTCAAAAAAAATAAAAATAAATAATAATTAAATACAAAATCTTTATTTATAGTGCAACTTATGGAGATGCTTGTAGTGTTTGTTTTTAAATATATATATATAGTGTTTGATACTATTTTTGTTTACAATTTATGAGATAAACATAATTTCGATAAGTTTAAAAAACAACTATTGATTATTAAAAAGTAGAAAAATAAATGTTTTTAGTTTATTTTTTTTATTATCAAATTTGAATTTGTAAAAGCCAGCACCAAGCAGACAACAAATTTATTTACACAAGGTAAAGAATACACACTTTTTTATTAGTTGGACAATGAGATGGCTCCATTCATCTCTGACTCAAAACCAACCATGAGCACCAAGTGTGTTACACTCCTACGAAACAGCACACAGTCATGGGACCTTCATAGTGGGTTGAGAGAAACATGCAAGGGGAGTAAAATATAATAAAAAAAAAAAAAAAAAATTAGGTGAACAGTCTCACAATTTTTTATTATTTAAAAAAAATTGTGAATTTAAAACACCACTTCAAATTTAAAATTATATTTTTAAAACATATTTTTAACAAGAACTTTTTTACACTCATCCCTCTTTTTTCTTTTTTGATGTAATTGTCTTCTATTCATTAATAAAGTTTCTTTTCTTTGCTAATAAAAAAAAAGAGAGAGCACACGGTCATGGGACCTTCATAGTGGGTTGAGAGAAACATGCAAGGGGAGTAAAATATAAAAAAAAAAAAAAAGATTAGGTGAACAGTCTCACAATTTTTTATTATTTAAAAAAATTGTGTATTTAAAACACCACTTTAAATTTAAAATTATATTTTTAAAACATGTTTTTAACAAGAACTTAAAGAAATAAGTTAAAAACACATGGACTCTTCCTTAGCACTTTTACTTTAGGTGAGAATGATTTATTTTATTTTGCTTTTTATATCTATATAGGTACCCAAAATAAAAAAGGTTGGGGACATTAGGACTCCACAATTTCTTTAGTTGGAAATAAGGATAAAGCATTGAACCAAAATTCCAACTTTATTCAAGGGCAGAATTTTTTTAAGTTGAAATTTAAACTTCAGAAAATTCAAAGGATTTGTAACGTGCATTATAGATCTCGTTTCAATAATATGAATAGTATATTTTGTTAGATCCTCCGTATATATCGTTTATAAAATAATTAAGTTGATTTGATAATCATAATTTTTTTCATTTTATCGTGTGCGTCTCTAAAAAAATAGATGGTTTATTTTCAAAATTATATTTGTTGTCAAATTTTCAAAGACAAACATAATAAAATACAAATATTTTGATTATTGAATCAATTTAATTTTTTTTATAAATAATATATATTAATAGTTCTATAAAATAAACCATTATAATTATCAAAACGGAACTTATAACATTCAAATTTTGAAAGAAGTTCAATCATTATTTAACATTGTACTATGATGATTTGAAAAGAGAATAGCACACTTGCTTTCTTTTTTCTGGTCAGCAAGATAGGACATCTCAACCAACCTTTAGTCAGAGAAAGATGAGAAGAAAAGTTTGGATTGTTCAAGTTGGAACCAGGAGAGAGAGTAGACTTTTGATTTTCATCATCTACTTGACAAATGAATGAACATTATCTTCCATTCGATTTTTATTTTTTAATTTAAATTTAGTATTTTATGTGTAGTTCATGTTCTGTTTTGGAGATGGGAATAATATTCACCCATTATTATATGAGTGGAAAAAAAATATTATTTTGATTGAAATATGAAAGTATGAAAATTATTGAAGTATGAAAGTACGAAAATTATTTTCATTTTAGGGATATATTTGGTTCATCAATTAAAACTCAATATATGAAGATTAAAGTTATAGGTTCAAATCAAATCTGAGACAACCCCTTGTTTTTTTGTTTTGGCAAATTATGTCACTACAAGAAATAACACTTTTAGCGACTAACTTTTTGGTCACAGAAAGATATTATCTAGTCGTTAATAGTATTTAGCGACCAAAAAAATCTGGTCACCATTTAGTAGACAAAAGCCCGTTAGAGAATGTTTTGGCGATCAGAACTGAAGTTGGTCGCCAAAAGCTATCATTTGCGACCACATATTTTGGTCGTGAAAATGATTTAAATTTGTTGAAAGTTGATCATTTTGCGACAAAAAAACTGGTCACTGAAAGTTATCATTTGGGACCACATATTTGGTCGTGGAAAGGATGTAAATTTTTGAAAGTTGATCATCTGCGACAAAAAAATTGGTCGCAAAAAGATATCATTGCGCGACTAAAATAAACTTGGTTGTGGAATAGTCATATTTAGCAACGAAAATATGTGGTCACGAGAAGTCCGAATTCGCGACCATTTATTTAGTCACTAAAAGTTTATGTTTCAGCGACCACATCCATGGTCACCAATAGTTATTCTTGGAACCTTCTCAAAGACCTATTGCAACTAAAATTTTATTGGCCGCAAAAAAACTTTCAATTTCAAAAATTAATTTTTTAAATGTAATGCTAATTTTTTTTAATACCAATAATACATTTGCAAATAATGCATAATTCATGTGCATCCAATCAATTTCAACATACCAATCCATCAACAATCCAATCTAAAAACAAAAAGCCATCGACTATAAAGTCAAAATAGTAGTTAATCTATCTAATTACTACCACCTGTCAACATGAACACATTACAAGTCCAAAATAACCATCCATTCGTTTAGTTTACAACGAATTCACCACATCAAAAACATATTTAACAAAACCATCAAAGATTTCAAAAATCATTAATATCCAAGTGCATGTCATATTTGTCCGATGCGAAATATATCAAAAACTCCATGTATAAGCATAACCTAGAATTAATGTGTAATGCCCCAAAATAATAACCATAACCCAACTCATAACATTACTTACAAAAGATCAACCACATCATATCTTCTATTCCGTTCACAACTTTGATCAATATAAAAGATGACATATGTAATATACATTCATAAATCCTAAATTTTAAATCTATAGCATATGGCATGGATACATGAATTAAAGTAAAAGTAAAACAAAATTATTATATGTCCTAATGGCTACAACTTTCCAAGTCGATGTTTGGGTACAACAAAATGAGTTTAACTCAATACAGGTAAAGCCCGAGGTTTAAACAAAAATAATTACATCAATATACAAAAATGAAGCCCTTAGCTCCAAGTCCTCTTAAGTTACGTCCTTGGTAGAGGCATATCATCAGCACCTGAAAGTTGTTTTCCACATAGGGTGAGCCAAAACCCAGTAGAGATACTCTAACACAGTATATGAATCTTAGTAAGGTGAATGCACATGCATGCCATATGTCAAACATTCCTTGTTTTCCATCTCAAAACAATGCAATGCCATATTATAAATCAACTCAAGAAAATAATCCTTTTATAGCAGAAAACAGGGCAGTGGACATAAAACACTGGGAATCTGTAAGTACGTGTTTGCCAATAGGCTATACAAGCACTACCAAAGCCATTTTACCAGTACTAACCGGAAGGATTAGCATCTAACCGCGTTTGTTTTTGGACTTTCACTAAGGACACACAGGCCAACATCATAACCACAACCACACCCCCTAACCAGATTCACCAAGGTACTCATCCATTTGTTTTCTCAAAATCAATACATTTACAATGTTCAATATTGAATGATTCCCAATGTACAATGTACGAGAAATTAGTTTCAATTTAACCTAATCCTCATGCAATGTCTACAATAATCAAGACTATTCTCCACCGATAGCCCAAAACAGATATTCTATACAACAGATAATTTCCAATCAAAATACATAATTCCATCCTTTTACAAGGGGAGCAATATTGCATATCCAACTCCACCACCATCATCAACATAAGCATTATTCTAATCTTATAAAACCCAACATCATTTTCCATTTCTTTTCACAATTCCAAATATTCCAAATCTTAGAATAAAACCCCATTTACTTACAAAATCAATTTTAAGAAAGGATATGCACCATTTTAACATATCTCAACTATAAACATATCCCCACAACCATTTGCAAGAACCCACTTGGAAAACCCCTCTTCTGATTTCAAAATCAAACTTTAGGTTTTTTCTAAAATCCCCAAATCACTATCTCATTTCAAAGAGAAAATAACTAAGCTAAAAATCATATTAAAGGTCAAAGAAATCCCTACCTCATAGTAGAAGAGAAAACAAAACACAAGATAGAACTTGGTGGAGCCGAAAACAACAACTCCTCCAATTAGAACGAAACCCTCGACATGCTTTATCTTTTTCCCTAAGGGACTAGGGTGAAGAAATCAAAGGATTGAGAGTATTTAGAGCTAGAAGATAAGAACTTAGAGAGAGAGTGTGTGGTTTTAGGGTTTTGAAATGTATAGAGAGAAAATAATATGAAAAAGTGACTCAAAATGCCATTTTCTCGAACTAATATATGCATAGACTGCTCGAGCAACCAAAACACCGCTTGAGTGAACAGGTACAATAAGTGACACTATGCAAGCGACCAAAATCACGGCTTGAGCACATAATGATGCCCTCCCAGAAGTTCAAACCGGAAAAGGATTGCTCGAGTGCAAGAAAGACCACTCGAGCCAAGATATCACACTTTTAGTAGTTTTGCAGACTGTAAAATACCGCTTGAGTGCAAGAATGACTGCTCAAGCGAACAGGTAAAAATCTTGGCAACAACTCATTGAAAGACTAACTTCCCAACATGTTTCAAATGCAACCAAAACTCCCAATAGCCAAACTTAACAAACAACAAAATAGAAATGAGATGAACAACAGTTAAGACATGGATTCTCGGATTCAAAATCAAAAAATGGAGGTTTAAACTGGAAACGTCATATAATGCACCGGCAAACTCAGGTCTATAAACACGCATGACTACACCGCTAACTACCTGCAAAAAAAAAAAAAAAATGAAGAAAGCGTTATTAATAATAATATTTTTACTTACATTTCTATTTAATTTTGTAAAAAATCTATGGATCTAATTCCACTCCCAAAACTAAAAAGAAAGAAAGAAAAGGAATTAATCTAACTAGAGAATGCTTCAGTGATTGTGGCAACTATCATCAAAGTTTTTCAGAAAAAAATTATTAGTTTTCATGGTAGGAAACATGTAGAAATATTCAAATGAGTCACAAGAAACTTAAAAAGCTAGAAGGCATTTTTTCCTATAGTCAATTCTAACTAGAGTTCTTATACTTAGGATTGGATTGTTATAGTTATTTCCTAGTAGAACTAGGATTTCTATACCAATATAAATTTGGTTGTAATCCTGTTGACTAAGTAGAAATTAACTCAACCTACCAATTACATTCCCACTAAAATTAATCAACATTTGAAAAATATAGAACGAGTTAAGCTTGTAAAAATGCATTAAGTGTGGGTATATATGTATGTATTCAGATCCTTATTAGTTTTATGAGAATTGGATCAAACTATCATGAAGCAATGGTATGAAAAGAATAGAACGAGTTAAGCTTGCAAAAACAGATTCAAACCTTATAATATTAAGTGTGGGTACCATCTCCATATGAATTTAGCAATGTATCAAGGTTGTTTAGCCTATCAAATGAAAAAGAGGACTCACTTAGGCATTATTATCAAAGGAGAGTACTTGACTCAAATTAAGGAGATCACACATACACCAATTGAAGAACAAGTTTTACATTGTTATCAAATTCTTGTTTAATGGAAGAGTACTTGACTCAAATTAAGGAGCTAGCAGATCAATTAGCCCAAGCTTCTTCACCAGTTAAGGATGAAGACTTTGTTCTACTGACACTTATTCATTTCCTGTACTAATATAGTGCTTTGAATAACACTATTCATGCCAAAACTGAATCGATTTGTATGTAAGTCCTATATTTTTTTCTCTGTTTTGAGGCAATTCATATAGAGGTAGGTTCTAAGCATTCTTTCATTGATTCTCATATTGCATATGTTGCAACCAAAAGCAAAACTATACACCTCACCCCTTATATTATGATGATGATGATGATGATGATGATGATGATGGGTTTTAATGATAATGAACAAGTGTTTTCTTTGCTCATCTTCAAACAAATCTTCCATCAATCTAGATTTAGATATCTTTAATGGAACAAATATTAACAATCACTTCAACAACATGAATATAGTACACAAGTGAAATTGGTTAGTTATAAATTATTACTATTTTAAAAACACTAATAGATGTAATAAATTTAAAGTACTTACTCATCAAAAGAGTCGTATCCACTATGATCGCCCTGTATTTGCCTCATAAAGTGTTCAAACTGCTCAAATCATCCTTCATATGATTGAATTATTCCTTTCAGTGATGCTACCTCTTCTCTAAGGCCCTTAACCTCTTCATCATGTGCTTGTGACCTAGCTGTAGAATTGAAAGCGGAAGACGACTTTGGACCAGCCCCAAAACCTTTCAAATACCTTGATCTCTTCCCAAGGACTTGCATAGAAATTTGCTCTTGTGTCATCGGGGTTGCTCCAGGCTATGAAGCTTCCTTATAAAGTTGGTCCATCTTCTCCTGTCAGTTTAAAAAATAAAAAAATAAATAAATAATTCTAGTAGTTAGTATATTTTACAAGTACACTAACTAGCTAAGCATTATATAGGAATATGAATAGCAAATATAGTGAAGGTATACTTACGTATAACACCCCACAAACTAGTTCAATCAATTTTTTTTTTTTCCTTCTTACTCCAATGTGAGGTCTTGTAAAAATCTACGATGTAAGGCTCCTTGCCATTTTCAATTCCTTGTATTAAAAATATAAAATGCAAGCTTAGCAATACTATTAATAAAAAAAATACAGCATTAAATAATAGTTTTAAAATAAAAAAAAAATATGTTACCTCAATTGAGATTGCTGTTGAAAATGACCTTCAACCTATGGTGTGATTATAGGGTAAATTTTTTCTGTTGTCTATGTTTCTTATTAATCACTTCTACAATGCAATAGAAATATTAATTTAAAAAATCAGTATCCATGCTTGTTTCCTCTCTCTCTCTCTCTCTCTCTCTCTCTATATATATATATATATATATGCAATTTCCTTACTATATAGCACACACATTCATTCATTATAGATATACACATATATAATTTTATGTATCAATAGCCATTCTTTGAATTTCAAAGAAACTTGGGAAGTTTGAGTTATAAGAAATTTAAACATCCATGGATTTGTAGTGTAATTAGAAGAAGGTATAATGGTAATTTGTGGTGCAATTAGACGAAACATCCATTAGTGTTAAGTTAATTACCTTTTGTGTATCACCAAAAAACACATGATCAATCATGTACCTCCAATCTTCTTGGCTCACCCCAGCAAATGGCTTACTATAAGGATCTATACCTGCTTTTCACCAACACTTTGTAATGTTGATTCACCTTTGAATAAAGTTGTGGACTTTGTGTCAATAACTTCTTGTACAAACGGGCTCTCATCGTATCCTTCAATCTCCAACTTATCCTGTCCCAATTAAATGATTACACCAGTAATTAGACATTGTATATATTAATCTACTTACATCAACAATTGTAAAAATTAAATTACCCACAAGGATTGTATGATAGCTGCTCGAATGGCCGGTGGAACATCCTCCAAATTTTCTATTCCTTGCAATGGGGCTTGTAATCGAATTTGTGCCGCTAATTCATTAGCTTCCTTAGTGGCATTAAGCCTCACAAATGTTCTCCGCTCACTAGAAACTCCAACAAAAAGCTTATTGCCACCATGTTGGGTGATAAGTCTACTAGTGTTCTTTTCCCTCGTTGGACCTTGAACTAGCTTCACTAATGAACCTATATTATAAACACAAAATTAAGCACTATAATTTCTTTCAATCCATATGTATAAACAATGCAAAGAAATGCAAGCTAAGCAATAACAAAACCTAAGGTCTTACCCATGACAGTTTTACACCAAAAAACAAAAAACTCAAGTCAGGTTTAGGGTTCATTACACTTGCACTTTGTAATGTCCACACTCTATAAGAATAAGGACAATTAAAGAACTGTTTATAGGTTTCTACTATTTATACACTTTTAACCATTTTAAACCACATATTCAGCCATTTCAAACCACATACTCCTAGCAACAGATAACAAGTTTGAACATCTATTTAAATATCATATGTGAATTAAGAAGTTAATAAACAAAATTGGAAAGAAGACTGATTAACTAGAACATAACCATACATAACATGATCATACTTCAATACTAACAAATTGTCAAGTGCATGAATCATTTCAGCAAAATGTCCTCATACATTTTATTATGCTAGCATATTAGCAAAATTCACAGTTAAAATACCATCTACACATCATGATTCGACAACCAAATTAAACATTGTCAATCATAATCACTCCAAAAAGAGTAAGCATGTAGTAAGTACTCAATATTGATTACAATGATGGGTGTAAGAATTAAAGTGTTCTATACAAAGGATGAAACACTTACTAATACCAGTTGTCTGCGAAGATGGAGATGCATCCACATGAGATAGAGATGCAGATGCATGCACAAGAGATGGAGATGTTGACGCATGAGCTAGGACCTCAGTCAGGGTTAATTTTGATTAAAAAGATTGAGGGATATTATGACTAAACAAGAATTAAATGAAATCGAGAAATTAAATTAGCAATTCAACATAGGGTTTGATATATTGATTTTTGAGAAAAATCCTAGGGCAAAGAATTCACCACTAACCATATAAATGAGATTTAACATCGACCATCAATTGCAATCCAGTTTGAAATACCCAATATTTCACAACTACAAGTTTGAAATATTGATCAAGAGGGTTGTTGCATTCAACGTACAGGCACGAATCATCCCGAGTAAAACAAGTCATTTGCTCTAAACTATGGTTGCAAGGTGACCCGTCTCTCATAGCATGACTCGTCTCGTACTTTGAACACAAACACAAAGAAAATTAATGTATGGAAAGAATTAAACAATCACAGAGAGTAAAATACTTGAAGAGATCAAAAGAACAATTATTATAAACTTCTAAATCATCCATACATTTATTCAAACTGTTTCACAATCAATGCTTAAGAAAAATCCCTTTACATGGCTAGGGTTTCATCAAAACCCTTGAAAATAAGAGCCTAGCCACTCATGGAGGAGTGGGAAGAGGTGGATGAAGAAGAAGCCACTATCAGAGACATTCTTCAAGCTTCAAGATATTTTGTATCAAACCCTAGCCTCTCTCTTCCTTTTCTCTGAAATATTTTTGAACCCTAGGTTAGCCTATTTTTCTTCTTTTTATTCTCAGCAGAACAAACTCAAAATTCTGCGTATGCATCCCTAGGTGGCCCGCTCTGGCGCCCATGTGGCCCACTCGAGCGATGGTGGGCCGCATGTGCGATGAGGTAGCTGGTTCGGATTTTTCGCTTCTTGCACGGAGAATCTACTTTCACACCCTTTTTGATTGAATTTGCGTATTTCCTGCCAAATCTGTATAAATGCACAAAACACATCATCTCCACCAAATAAACAAAATTAAAAGACTATAAATGTAACTTAAGTGACCTCAATGTGGTACCTTTTGGCCCACATCACATCCCTCAACTTATATTTTGCTAGTCCTTGAGAAAACAAAGAAATAAAAGTAGTAAAATAACTCTAAGCCACTTTCGTAGGAATTACAATTGCATTTAGCATATGCAACAAGCCTTTCAACCATAAGGTTACCCTATGTGGACGAGTATAGTCTTGTGAGGGTTTCCAAAAATGATACCCACAAATATCAACATATTTATATCTGCTCAACAACAATTAACCACATTATGCCACCTAACAATCAACGTATGTGCCACTACAATGTGATATTAAGACATGCTGAGTCATTGAAGGCGTAGTGGACAAGCATGAAGGAATCTATTGAGCAAAAATCACAATTCAATTAATACAAAAGTTAAGTCTCCTGTAGTTGTGAATGCTAGTAAACCCATCATCAGTGCCCTTGGTGTAAGGTGCATTCCCCATAACTAGTTAACTGTCCACTATAATAGCCCAATGTAACTCACAATAACACCCAACATATATAGAAAAACTAAACTTTTGCAAGCAAGATTCTCATCAAATATATATATATATATATTTGAAAGATTATGCAATGTCTTGATCCATTACGCTTTCTAATCAACCCATGTAACAAGCATTGGGCCAATGACTCCCAAACCAGATTGTTTTAGGGCACTAGGTGTGAAGACACCCCTACGGACTTAATAACTTGAGCTGAAAAGGCTATGAACCCGAACAAGTCTTTATTTTTCCTTAATTGTGCAATGTCTAGGTCCCTTAAGCTTTCTAATTAACCCATGTAACAAGTATTGGGTCAATAACTCCCAAACCAGACGGTTTTAGGGCACTAATTGTAGAGACAACCCTACAGGCTAAATAACTTGAGTTAAAAAAAGTTACGAACCCAAACAAGTCAAGTGTACTTTTTTTTTTTTTTTGTGAGAATCAAAGTTACTCATTTATTCTTTTCTGCAACACTAGCAATTATCAAAGATGTACACCAGGGATTAGAATACAGAGGTCACCGCTATGAAAGTGTACTCATGTGAATCAAGGCATACTCATGACAAGTGTACTAATACCACAAACACAAATTACTCTTCTAGTACAAACATCACATGCAAGTATTTGTCCAATAAATCCTTTTTATACAAGTCTATTATTTTCCCCAATTAATATATGTTTATATCACTACCAAACTGGCACAAAGTGAGCAACAAGTGAAGTGGTGCAATCAAGTGCAACATGTACAAACATGAATTGTTTTTATAAAAACCCTCACCCCCCAACTGGAATACAACATTGTCTTCAATGTAAGCAACTAGAAAATAGATACTAAAATGAGAGAGAGAGAGAGAGAGAGAGAGAGAAAGAGAGGATCTTACCAGATGGCGTAGGTGCACATCCAGCGAGGCAAGGACACACCAAACACACACACATGCTATTTTTTTTTTTTTTGGTGTGAACTATATAGGATAAAAGGAAAAGAAAAATAAAATAAAACAAAACAAAAATAAATAAAGAACTAAAACAAAGAAAATACAATGGATATCACTGATTTGGATCCAGTGATGGCGGAAAATGCTGCTCAAATAGGGCATGCATCAACATCCAAGTCTCGAACGCCTTATCGTGAACCCTAACGCCAAGCTGATCAAACCGCTGCTGGCTTAACTCCCAGTATGCGTAGAAGTCAATTTGCAGAGATGCAACTAACTACTAATACCCATCAAAGGCCATCTGCGAGTGATCCCGATATGCCTGATAGTTTGCTCGGAGACCAATCATAGATTGCTGAATAGCGACTTGATTATCCAAAAGAGCTTAATATTGCACCCGCGTCATACGGAATGGCAGTGGCGCTGGGGCTGGTGAGGTGGCGGGCTCTACTGGAACATCATTAGGATTGGTCGGGGCATCGAGAAGGAGAAGTGGAGGCGGCAAGTGAGCAGTGGTTTGGGGCCAGTGGGTTTCACCATAAAGCGTTGGCGGCGGAAGCTAAACCTCATTAGGTTCTAGTGGGTATGTCCCTTGGCCTTTTATGAGTGCAGTGATGAGGCTGGCAAAAGGGAGGGCCCATGTAGAACCGCCTTGGGTGTTGTACAACTTGACTTCATTAAGGATATGGAACATCTGGTTGAAGATCAAAATAGGGATGTCGATCCAAAACCCGGAGTCAAATCGGTGCAAGGAATAGAGGAAGTCCACTCACCACTCTTCCTTGTGGCCTAGAGGGATGACATTCTTTTTTAGAGCCACATCAAGGAAGAGGAGGTAGCGCGGTAAGTTAGCCCACCGGGTACTAGTCTTGTTATCATCATCCTGTCGCCCCTCATAAAATTCAGTCACCAGTGCTAGGACTATGAGTTCCCGAGTGAACACCGGGAACTAGTCTTCATTGATAGTGTCCATGGAACAGTGGAGAACCTTGGCAATGGAAGCTAGTGTAACCACTAACTCCGCCCCATCAACAATGGACAAAAGAGTTCCCGGGGCCTCGTCACTGGTGTACATGTTTTGATAAAAGACTCGCACAATACAAGGATACGTCGGTTCAGTGACGGTGCAAATGCCCAAGAGGCCTCGGTCTTCAAGTTGTCGGACACTCCATGCAGTGGGTTGATGGTGTCGGAAGAAGTCCACATCAAATGGTGTGTCACAGGCAATTGGTTTGTTGGCCCAGGTGTCGGTTAGTACATCCCTAGCGGCAATGTTAGCATTGCGAGGCCATTTGGGTGCTTGGGGGGATGATGTAGACATATCTGCACAAAATAGCACAACCAAAAACGTGGAACTATTATATCAACACTCATCAAATAGCACATGCATACACAAATCTCTAAAAACCTAATTGTCATCACACCACCGGATTACTTTTATTTCAAATAGTTTTTTTTTAAAGTAAATTTTTTTTCATTTTTTTATTTTATTTTTTATACTGCCCTAAATTAACTTAGACTAAGTTAGCATGAAAGAAAATTGACAAACGAAAATATGAAATACAAGGACTAACTAAATAAATTAGTAGAGAAAAAAGAAGAAAATAAAATACAGAAAATAAAAATAAAAACAAAACCACTAACCAATTAAAACAAACAATTAAATCATTAAAAAAAAAACCCATAAAACTACATCACTAACTAAACAATTAAAACAATAATATAAACAATCCACTAACCAATTAAGCTAACAATTAAATGGAAATTAAAGAAATAAGGACCACTAACTAAACAATTAAATTAAAGAACTACATTATACAAAAATAGACTACAACAAGCTAAATTATTATTATGATTATTATCATTGGTGGTCTTTTTTTTTTTTTTTGGCCGCACGTGCGCCGGAGATGGCCGTACGTGTAGTGGTCTATTGCTTGGTTGCCCAGATTTTTTATTTTTTGTATTAATGTTAGTGTGGGCCGCATGTGTGGTGGTCGGTTTCTACTAAGCAATTTTTTTTTTGGGTTAAATGAGAGGATGAAGATCATGGACAATGATGATGAACAAGGCTAAAAAATAACTATGAAACTACCAATGGACTAATATTATAAGTGAAAACTAAGAAATCTAAGCAAAAAAAAGGATGATTACCTTTAAAAAAAAAAGAGTAGGAAGAAAAGAAAGGAAGAAGAAGATGTAGATCCGCAGGAAAAAATGGCCGTCGAAAGGTTGCCGGTCGAAGAAGATGGTGATGAGAAAAAGGTGAGTGAAGGTTGAAGGAAGAAGGGTTGGTGATGGTGGGACTTTGTGGGGTTGTGAGTTAGAGATAGAGCAAAAAAGATGATGAGAGGTAGAGAGAGAGTGTGCTGGGAAGAGATAGTGAAGGTGGGTCTAGGGTTTGGCTTAAAGGTGTGTATATATATATATATTTTTTTAAATAAAAATAAAATAAATAAATAAATAAATAAAAATGCACGAAATAATTTTTTTATATATGAAATAAGTAAATAAAAATAAATAAAACTGAATTTTTTTTTATATGTAAAATAAGTAAATAAAAAATAAATCAATAAATAAAATCTGTAGGGTTTTTTTTTTAATTTTTATTTCTTTATTTATTTTTGTATGGACCGCTCATACACCCATGTGGGCCGCATGGGCGCTGATTTATGAGCCGTTGTGCGGCAGAATTGGGCCGCTCTTGCAGCATGCAAGTTGTACACTCTTGGGCCTCCGCTTGTGCGGTGTAACTTCTTTTTTTTTTTTTTTTTTTGTGGATTGGGCCACTAGAGCACCCAATGGGGCCGCATGAGCATTGAATTTCAGCCGCTCCAACAGCGCTTGTGCAAAATGCTTTTGGGCTTGGGCCGCTCGTGCGGCCTGGCCCTTCCGCTTGTGCGCTCTACCTGGTCTTTCCACACGTGTGCCAGTTTAGGCTGCATATGCCGTCTGTTGCTCTTTTCTTCCTAACAATGCTTGTAACATCTCCTATTCTCCAACAAGGTGACAAACTAAGTTGATTCGGTATTCAGAATCGAGGCACATAAAGCTAACTCGACCTATGGGGCTACCATATAGAGTTCAAGTCGGGGTGGTTTTGAAGCAATCTCTACACCCCTGGGTATTTAAACCATAATTTAGTCTCGAAAATTCCAAACATTTGCGTTCTAAGCTTTGCCATTCGAACTCTAGTTTTCACCGTCTCAGTTGGTCTCATAGGAACATACTACAAACATAGTTAGGTGGCTATACCAAACCATCAAATGCCGTTCGGGCACGGCAAGCACCAAAGGAATTAGACCTTTAGAGGATTTAAAGTCTCCTAGACTCAAAGCAAGTATTATGGAAGATATATTGGGTGCGTCAAGTGGACGACCTCAATCATCTCCTTTTTCTCAATACCATCAACATAATGTTTTAATTGTTGGCCATTGACCCTGAAGGTCGTACCATCTTGTGAATTTTTAATCTAAACCGCCACATGTGGAAAGACTTCAATAACCTCATATAGGCCATCCCATCAAGACCGGAGTTTACCTGGGAACAACCACAATTTAGTATTGAACAACCACACTTTTTGATGAGACTCGAAGGACTTACGAGAAATGTGTTTATCATGGAATGTCTTAGTCCTAGCCTTGTAAATTTTGGAGCTCTCATATGCATCATTGCGGAGCTCCTCTAACTCATTGAGTTATAGTTTTCGATGGTCACTGGCTTTGATCATAGCAAAATTGAACTTCTTAATAGCCCACAAAGCCCTGTGTTCTAACTCAACAGGGAGATGGCACGGTTTCTCGAACACAATCCTATATGGAGACATCCTGATGGGTGTCTTATATGCAGTGCGATAGGCCCAAAGTGCATTAACCAACCTAGTGGAACAATCTTTCCAATCGAGCCTCACAGTTTTCTCGAGGATGTGTTTAACCTCCCTATTAGAAACCTCTACTTGACCACTAGTCTGGGGATGATAGGGAGTGCCAACTTTGTGAGTGATCATGTATTTGCACACTAATGCCTAGAAGAATCGATTGCAAAAATGTTTGCCACCGTCACTAATTATGGCATGCAGGAACCCAAAACAACAAAAAATGATTTCATGGAGGAATTTAACCATAACTTTGTGGTCATTCGTTCTGGTGACCACTGCCTCAACCCACTTAAAGACATAGTCCACATCCACCAAAATGTATTCAAATCCAAAAGATGGTGGAAAGGAGCCCATGAAGTCGATGCCCCAAACATCAAAAATCTCAACAATCAGAATAGGGGTCATCGGCATCATATTTCACCGTGACATAGAGCCCATGCGTTGACAACACTCACAAGCTCTACAGAAATTATGGGCATCTTTGAAGATAGAGGACTAGTAGAACTCACATTGTAAAACCTTGGCGGTCGTTTTCTGCCCATTAAAATGGCCGCCACATGTCTCTCGTGCCCGATTCGAGTCCCGATTCGAATTCAGTTTTTTGCGAGCTAATACTTCTAAGGGTAAATTTCAGAGAGAGAGAGAGAGACAGAAAGACAGAGAGACAGAGAAGATGAAAAAAATGGGTGAAACACTACAAAAATTTCAGTTTTTTCCGACCTAATACTTCTAAGGGTAAATTACACTGACATCCCCTAAGGTTTATGTTTATTATAGTTCCCCCCATTACCTTTTGGAAATTACATCTTCCTCTCTGAGGTTTAAAGTTTCATTACAGATTCTCCCCCTCAACAATTTAATTTTTTTGAATACCAATTTTTCCCTCACTAGGTAAATTACATTGACACCCCTCACATTTTAGAAATTACAATCCCCTCCCTAAGGTTTAAAGTAGCATTACTAATTTCCCCTTCAATTAGTATTAGTTGGAAAAAAAAAATTCATTGAAAAAAAAATTATTTGAAAAAAAATTAATTGAAAAAAAAAAATTTGTTAGTAAAATTTTTAAATTTCAGTTTAAAAACCAACGTAAACTCATTTTTTAAATTTACGTTGTTTCCTCAAATTTACAAACTGAGACAACCATTTAAAAAAAAAAAAACTAATTCTTTATAAAAATAAAAAATAATTATCATTTTATGTAATTTTTATCTTTTGAGGGGTTAGAAATAATTTTTTACAAATTAAATTGAAACAGCCATATGTATGTATATAATCTGCTCAAAAGTTAAAATGATAATTATTTTTTACCCTTAAATGATAATTATTTTTTATTTTTTATTTCTTAACCAAATTAATTTTTAATTTTTAAAAAAAAATTCTAAAAACCAAACCATACATAGCCTAAAGAATCTTTTGATAAGTCATTTCTTACGTTAGTAACTTATTTAATTATTTGTTAATTTTACGAAATTTTTAACATCTGAGACCTATTTGGTAACCATTTCGTTTTCAGTTTTTAATTTATATTTGCAAAAATTAAAAAAAACTGCCGTCAAAACTTGTTTGATAGTTTTTTTGGTTTATAAATTGTTGTCTCAGCTTGTAAATTTGAGAAAAAAAAATATAAATTCAAAAAATGAATTTACGTTGGTTTTTAAACAGAAATTTAAAAATTTTACTAACAATTTTTTTTTTCAATTAATTTTTTTTTTCAAATAATTTTTTTTCCAACTAATACTAACCGAGAGGGCAATTGGTAATGCTACTTTAAACCTTAGGAAGGGGATTGTAATTTCTAAAATGTGAGGGGTGTCAATGTAATTTACCCAGTGAGGGAAAAATTGGTATTTAAAAAAATTAAATTGCTGAGGGGGAATCTGTAATTAAATTTTAAACCTCAATGAGGGAGATGTAATTTCCAAAAGGTGAGGGAGAGAACTGTAATAAACATAAACCTCAGGGGTTGTCAGTGTAATTTACCCTACTTCTAATGTCGTCTCAGCAAAATAGTCCTCAATTTTTTTTTTTTTTTTTTTTTTTGCGACGACACCTATTACCGTCTCAAAAAATTCTCTTATTTGCGACAGAAACAACTTTATTTGTGACAGCATAGGTTACCGTCGCAAAAAATGCGTATTATTTGCGACGACAGTTGTTACTATCGCAAAAAAGTTACTTTTTGTGACAAGAAGGGGTGTCGTCGCTAAAAGCCCATTTATTGGCTACGGCAAGTGGTGCCGTCGCAAAAAATCACTTTTTGAGACGATAAGTGATGTCGTCGCAAATGCTTCTCGTGTTATAAAGTCCCTTTTCTTCTAGTGATTGTGAAATCTAGAATGAAGAAGTGTCATTAAGATTCAATTGGAATAATGTGAAATCTATACATAGAATGAATCGGAACCACATATTAGTATTTCTGTTAAACAAAAATGCTGCCAGCAACATCTATTGGCATATGGTTTTCTAAAGCATTTATGTTTATAAAAATCTGTAGTATTGTTCACAGATTATTAAAATCTCAAGTCCAAATCTTTAGTATCTCATTTCATATCATATATATATAAAGCAACTCATCTTTCCAAGTATTGCATAATTTCACAAACTATATAGAGATTTAAGCCTAAACTCAAAAACGGAGAAGACATAGAAGAAAACAACAGAATAGAAAATTTGAAATTCTGTTTAGAGACATGTTAGCCTACGTCTCCCTCCTCCTCAACCTCGGGCGGCTACTCCCCGTTTGGTGATACGAATTGGGATACATATACAAACTTTCTGAGTTTCCAAACAGCCTTCCATAAACCATCTCCCCAAGCATCCCCATAGCTAGATAAACAACTTCCATTGTCATGTTCATCACTATATACATCTTGAATTATGAAAAGGAGTAATGGAAAGCGTTAATTTCTTAAAGATTTTAACTTTGTGTCATAATGCGAATTTTGATTTGAATTGGGTTGCAATTGATGATGTTGTGATGATTAAGGTTATTGCTAATGTAGTATTCATCTTTCTTGGGAATGGTTGGAGTTATTTTGGCAGGAATTACAAAATTTCGAGGATGAAATTCTTTAAGGAGGATAAGTTGTAATAGTTTGTTCTGAGTGACCGCTCGAGTGGTCATTCGGGCACTCGAACGTAGATGAGAAGCTCCCAGTATCTTGCCTGTTTGCAGGCGAGACCGCTCGAGCGATGAAATGGTTGCTCGAGCGTAGAATTTAGGCTCCCAGTATTTTCACTGTAACTCTGCAAAACTTCTGGAATCTTGTGTTTACCACTCGAGAGGTAAAAAATTTGCTTAAGCGGTCTGGTCGGGACAACACACTTAAAAGTCAATCAAACACTTTTCTCTCTCACTTTTTCCAACTCTTCTCCCTCTCTATCACCCATTTCCGAACCCTAACCCTAAAAACATTCCTCAAGTTTTACTAAAAGATTCACCTTAAATCCTTCAAGATAAGTGAAGAGCAAGTTTGATTCAAGATTCTCACCGAATGGATCATGTTTTTTGTTAAATTTCTTGTTGAGTCTTCAACTCTTAGCTACCAGTCCAAGGTAGGGGTACTTTTAACTTTTTATATTCTTGATTTGAGGTATATATGTGGTAATTTCTTAGTTATAATAATGAATGAGATATTTTTGTTAAATAAAGTGGGTTGTTAATCTAATGGGAGCTTGTACCCAATGTTTTTTATAAAGATTGTAAATGTTTCTCTTGGATTTTGACATTGATGATGAATATTGACTTAATATAAGCATATGAGAGGAAAGCCCCAAATTTTATGAAACCCTAGTTTTCAAATTGAATTGATAAGAGGGATTTTGTTCAATTGACTCTTAAATGGTGAAATTGAATGCATTGAGTTTACTTTGGCATTGAGATATGGACTTTTGATAACTTGTGGAAATAAATCCTTGAGATTGGGAGATGATGAAATTGTGAAATTGAAGAATTTATTATGTGATAAATATTATCACTATTAATGTTGTTGTGGATTAAACAAACCTTAGGAAAAATTTATTTGAAAACTCATACGCCATGTGCATCCTAATTTCTCACGTGATTTAACCATCATGTGGATGTTTGAAAAATGTCAAAGGGGGTAGATAGCGTATGAGTCCGGGTAGTTGAATTGGGTTTCGGGAACTGAGTTGTGTATTGCATCTGATAGCCGCGCGGGGAGTTAAGGTGCCCAATTGCCCTGCCTTGTGCATATCGCCGGACGAATGTGGGAAAAGGTTATTGGTTGTCCACGAGTATGTCGTTTATAGAGTTGGTGAATGTGAAAAACTTGATTTTGGGTGTCCACAAGCCTGCTGTTTCAGGAGTCTGTGAAAGTGAAGAGGGAAAGGGTTTGGATACCCATCACCCCGTCATGTTTAGAGTCGGCAAACATGGGACTATTTTCTATATATAAATCTATATATGTACGTATGGTTTTGCAGCTCTTGCTTGGGACATCATAGTAGATTTACTACCCCATGGTTGTAGATGAAACTTTGAATGGAAATCATGCATTGAACATTTTTTGTTGTAAAAGATAAAATATGGATTTTATCCTAACAAGTGCATAACATGATTATATGCATCTTGATTATTTATATAACCTGTTAAATGTATTTTCTTCTGGGCACTAGCTCACCCCAAAACTAACCACCTTTTAGGAAACGATATTGATGCGCCACCACAATGATTGGCTTGAGAAAAGATTTTAGACGGGGGCACAATGGCTCTCTTTTGATGTTATGTGTTTAAGCCTCAGGCTATTTTGTATGAAAATTTAGAGTTTCATTTTTGTGTACTCAAGGGCACTTCTTGACAAGATGTTTGTCTTTTGGACTTTTTTCTCTTATATCACCTACTTTCTTTTGAACTATTTTATTTTGTCGATGGATGTAAATAAACAATGATTCAATTACTGGAATAGTTCAATGGAGAAGAGGTAGTCTTGGAGTTTATTTATTTATCATGGATTCACTTTTCTCTCTCATAAATCTAAATTGGATAAAACCCAAGTGGACATAATTTATGGAGGCTAATTCCCTCGAGTCCGGATCTTCTGCCATACATTCCTGCAGTGGTTCCTGCCGTGCTCAAAAACGACGTCGTTTTTTACCCTTTTTTTTTTCTCTCGTTTCTTATATGTTGCTTCAGAACTCAAAGAGAACCCTAGTGAGACAAATAGAGAAAAGAGGCAAAACGACGAGGAGATGAGAGGCAGCGGTGAGGCGAGGGAAAACGACGACGACGACGGCCGTTCGTCTTCATTCTCATTTTGATTTGTTATTGAAACAGATTTTGTGTTTGTTATTCCGAATTTATTCCCAATTTTGTTGCCAATAAATGTTTGTGTTTGTGTTATTCCGAATTTATTCCCAATTAATCTGTTCAATTTTTGTTTGTGTTTTATTCCCAGTTTATTGGAGTAATGACATTACTCACCATTTGACTGCTGAATAATGAGAGATGGTGAGATGTGGAATATAAAATCCTTTAATTTTTTGTTCAATGTTTGAGGCTGCCAGACCAAATTCAAGACTCAACCATTCATTTTCAGAACTATGAATGGTTGAGTCCAGATTAAGGAACCCAGATTAAGGAAGGCCATATTGATGTATAAATTTATTTTCCAAGGCAGGCTGCTGCTAGGAAACAAACAAAGGCCCCCCTTTGAAATTTTTGTTTCCCCTAATTTATGCTCCTATTCTTCCTTTCAGTAAGTAGTAGTTCTGGTTTTTTTTTTTTTTTTTTTTGTAATTAATTTCTTTATGTTGGTTCATTGTAAATTTACTAAATTGTATGTTTCTAATAATGGGTTTGATTCATTCAGTGTTTTAATCTTTGCGTTCTCAATTTTCAGTTCAAATTCAATTGCGACATAACCCTGTTTTGAGGGACTATTGTATTCAATTGAAATTACATCTCGATAAGGTGTTTCTTCAGAGATTTTTTGGCTTGCTTGTTTTTTTTCTTTTTTAGTATCTGAAGTGGGTTTGGTTTAACCTGTCATCTTCACAAATTAAGTAATTTCAATTTGCTACTTGATCTAATTATGCCTTCTGTATGGGGGTAAATGTTTTGACAATTTACTAAGTATGTAAGGAAGATGTTATTTTCAACTATGCATGGCATTGCTGCACATGTGACTATAATGACTTTTGAATTTAACAACTGGTCTGGTGCATTTATTTCACTTTAAGTTCTTTATCAAGATTCATAACAACCAGGTGACTTTACTTTCAAAATGCATACATAATTGTATATGTAACAATATTTCCTGAGATAGATGGCATTATGAATGTACATTCAGCTCTATAGACTGAATTTTTTATTTGGAATGTGCAGTTGGATAATTTCAAAAGGCATTATTGTGTTAATGTTGGCTTAATTAGGTAGTGGAGTAAAAACTGATGTGCTGGAAAGTTCAACCAACATATATTCATTTTCATTCCTAGAAATTTAAAGCTGAAATGATCATATGAGATAGCTTAAAATAGAGTCCTTGGAATTATTTTCTCTTAATTTAGTTTTATGGTTTTTTATTTTTGGTAGATTTGGGCCCTGCAGTTTTTTATGAATTCTGTTTGCAACTGTAATGAACTTAAAGGTGGCCTCTAAACAGAACATGAACTATGTGTATGAACATGAACTATGTGTATGAACATGAACTATGTATAGATACTAGTTTGAACATGAACTATGTACATGAACTAGGAATGAACATGAACTATGTATATGACTAGGAATGAACATTAAGAATGAAAATGACATTAAGAATGAACATTAACATGAAAATGACAATGTTTATTAGACAAATGGTTATTATATCAGTGATTAGTGTTTTATTTTGCATCTTTGTTTGAATGTTGTCTTAAGATGTAATGGACTGATTGTATCATAAAATGCTCTTACTAGGATCATGTCAATGGGTTCAAACATTGATGCTGGATATTTGCAAAATAGAAGATGCAATTGTGGAAAAGAAGCTGCAGTGTTCATATCAAAATCAGAGAAAAATCCAGGGAGGCTGTATTTCAAGTGTGCAAATAGGATGTGCGAGTACTTTGGGTGGGGAGCGGCTTCGACTGGGAATGCATCAAATATCCAAAGGAAAAGTAAACCTAGTCATATGAAGAATGAAGATGACAGAGGCTATGATTATGATGTTGACAAACTCAATGAAATTATAAATAGATTGGAACAAGTTGAGGCAAACCAAGAAGCTATGAAACTGTTTATGTTCACAACCATAGTGTTGATTGGTTTTACCATGCTAATAGCACTACTGAAGTGAATGTAACCTTTTAGTTATTTTTTTTGGTTTTTTGTTTTTGTTTTTGTTTTTTTTTGGTGGATGTGTTTGGGTTTTGAATGTTGTAAACCTTAAACTATGAATGTTGATATGTAAAACTTAATGGAATTACCTATGTTTGACGAATGTAATGCGCTTCTTTCTTGTTTCTGTGAATGACATTACCTGAAATTACCTATGCTTGACGATTTCATTATTTTATAATGTTGTGGACAGATTTCCTTATTTTGAATTTACCTATGTAAAACTTAACATATTTCCTTATTTCCTTATAATGTTGTGGACAGATTTCATTATTTTGAATTTACCTGAAATTACCTATGTTTGAAATTACCTATGTTTTGAATTTGTCCACAACATAACACAACTGTCCACAACATAAAAGAAATCTATCCAAATAAAAGAAATCTATCCAGATTAAAAGAAATCTGTCCACATTATTCCAAATTAAAACAAATCTGTCCAGATTAAAAGAAATCTGTCCAGATTATGTCAAATTTGTCCACAAGATTATAAACATGTACAACACAAAATAACACAACCAAATCTGTCCAACATTCATAAGACCAAATCTATCCAAAATAAAAGAAATCTGTCCAGATTATTCCATATCTGTCCACAACATTATAAACCTGTGCAACACCAAATAACACAACCAAATCTGTCCAACATTCATGAGACCAAATCTGTCCAAAATAAAAGAAATCTGTCCAGATTATGTCCATATCATTCCAAATCTGTCCATAACATTATAAACCTATGCAACACAAAATGACACAACCCAAATCTGTCGAACATACATGACACCAAATCTGTCCAAAATAAAAGAAAACTGTCCAAATATGTCCAACACAAATTACATCTGTCCAAAACAAATGAAGATAAAATAAACTTCTCAGGGATGTCCATCTACATGACTGTCAGCAGGACTATGTGACGCTTGCGAGAGTTGGACTGCAAAGTTTTCAACACTTGTACCTCGAAGCAACTCCTAAAAAGATCTGTGAGTGGGATACACAGAAGGCATTGACTGGGGCGTTTTATTTCCCTGCAATAGACCAAACCATCTATTAAACTTTGATTACAATGTATACTACATTTTAAATGTAAACTATGTCACTAATTATGACTCACATCATATGTACCATACGTAAGAGGAGGACCACTTGTACCACCCATAACAACTTGAGGTCGAGGTTGAGATGGAGAAATGTAGATATCATGACGATGATCCTAAATACAACCAATATAAAGCATGTAACCAAAATTTTTTAAAAACAAAAGAAACATTATCGAACATTGATATTACCTTATTATAATTAATAGTACCTTATTATAATTAATACCCATGACGAAACGAGGTTGTGATTGAGAAAAATTGACACCAAGACCATGATCCTAAATACAACCAACATAAAGTATGTAAACAAAATGTTCTACTAAAAAACATGGTCATTATTTAACATTTTCTTAAAAACTTGCACACAAATAAATATTAGAATTACCTAATTAGAATTACTACCCATGATGAAACGAGATTATGATTGACCTTGGCAAGTATAAATAGCAGCACCCGACTGCATTGCCAGGCAAAGCAATGTAAAAATAACAAAAATTAAATGCCAAGCAACCCAATGAAAGGATATAAACTATTAAGTATTACCTAAATAGAATTACCACCCATGACGAAATGAGGTTGTGATTCACCTTGGGAAGTGTAAACAGTACCACCCGACTACATTGCCAAGCAAACCAATTTTAATGAAATTAATTCACAAAACTAACCATATAAAGACCACATTACTATTAAATATTACCTGAATAGAATTACCACCCATGACGAAATGAGGTTGTGATTGAACCCATTTCAGTTACTGAACCCATTTCATATGAAAAAATTTGAATTAATTGATTTCAAAAATCTGAATTTGAATTAACAGATTAAAATCTGAATCAAATATATTCAAATCAAATTTGAATTAACATAGGTTAATCTGAATCAAATTTGAATCAATTTGAATTAAAATCTGAATCGAATTTGAATTAATCTGAATCAAATTTGAATTAATCTGAATCAAAAATATTAAAATCTGAATTTGAATTAACAGATTAAACCTAGGCAACAGATTAAAATCTGAAATGGGTTAATAAACCATCTATACATATATACATATATATCATAACAAATCTGAAACAAACAATAACAACCGTATCTGCATATATACATATATACATATATATCTTTGAATCCCCAACAGATTAAGATTTTAATTTGTGAATCAATAACAACCATCTATGAATCAATCTGAAATGGGTTAAAATCTAAAACAAATCTATACATATATACATATATATATATAGTATATATATATAACAGCAAGATAACATTTTTTTATGAATCAAAATGAAATGGGTAAATCTGAAACAAATCTATATATATATATATATAACAGCAAGATGATGAAATACACCTCGCTGTCGCCGCAATGTGGCCTTCCCGCCATCGCATCGCCGCCGGACTCACCATCGCGCTGCTCCTCCATCTCTTTCGTGTCAGTGCCTCACTCCGCCTTTTCAGTCGCCTCTCATGATGCCTCTATCTCTCTGCTAGGGTTCACTGACTCAGATAGATGGTGCAAAGGCGAAGAAGACGATACAGAGAAAGAGAAAATAGGGAAAGGACGACTCAGAGAAAGAGAAAAGGAGGGAAACACGACTCAGAGAAAGAGAAATTGGGGGAAACAGGGGAAATCTATTTTTTGAATAAAAAAAAACGTTTAACACAAAACGACGTCGTTTTGTATAGCACGGCAGGAACCACCGCAGGAATGTATGACAGAAGATCCGGACTCAATTCCCAAGGCATTGCACACTTGTTGATTACAAATTTTATTATTATTTATTATTAGTTAAGATTAAAAACTTTGCATTGGTCCCTATTTGAATATGTCCAAATGAGGAGAGTATTTTTTTTTTCCTTGGAAATTCTATGGGGTGTGTATTATATGCACCCCTAATTACGACATTTGTTATTTTTAGTTATGATTTATTGGAATATTAGTTATGACTCATTGTGGCGTTAGTTATGACATTATTTTAATTGTAATTCAAAAATTATTTAATTATACTTTAGGTAGTGTTTGGCTTTACTTTCTTTCCTTTTTTTAATTTAATGTAATTTTTTTTATCATAGTAATCCACAATTTGTTTCGTGAGAAATAAGGATAAACATTAAACCTAAATTCTATTATTTTAATATTGTGTTAGGATGGCTTGGAAAGAAACTAGTGATGGAGCAAACAAGCTACGATGCCCAGTTATTTAGATCATTAGCAAAATTTGTGGGGAAAAGTGTCTTAAGCCTCGTCTGGGAGAAGATTATTTTATTAATTTTTTAAATTTTTATAAAAAAAATATGTGAAAAAATAGAGAGAGTGATATGATAATTTTTAATGATTTTTTAATTTTTTAGCTAAAACATGTAATTGCCAAACAAGGTCTTAATTGATAAAAAAAAGTGATAAAAATTAAATTTTAATTTTGTCTGTCAAGTATTTATTAATTTAGAAAGTGAATGAGTGTTTTTGATGAGGACAAAGTCCCAACATCACCTTGGAAGGACTCCCACTTCCACCTTATAAGCATACTTGCCCCTTCGGCCTTGCACGAGGCCTTTTCCCTTTGCGTGTCTATCCTCTCATACCTTTGTAGATATTGTTTGCTTTGGGGTTGAGAGACAGATCTTTGTCGTCCCTCTCACGGTTTTGTTTCTCCTCGAGGAAAAAAGCCTCATACAAGGTGGTGAGGGTCAATAAGCTTATAAGGTAGAAGTAGGAGTCTCCCGCAGGCGATGTAGGACATTGTCCTCATCAGTTTTAATAATATAATTAAAATATGAATTAATAATATAATTAGAATATGAATTAACATGCCTTTTTCCTAATAAACCTTATGCTATTTTGACAATCAAAAAAAAAAAAAAAAAGTACATCTAGAAACAAAAATTTAGATAGAAGAATCAAATTGAAAATTGATTAAAGTGAGAAGCAAATTGTATAATTTGAAATTATATAAACTACAATAAAACCTAGATCAAAGTATAAAAGTTAAATGTGTAATTAAGCCAAAAAATTCTTAACGTACTACTCTCTCTTAAGATAGAAATCATGTTCAAATACATGGTAATGGTGTGAATATTAGTAATGAGTTCCAAAAAAATTAGTATAAGTTATCATATCACTCTCTCTATTTTTGTATAAATTATTTTGTAAAAAGTTTAAAAGTCAAGTTTCCTTTGGCAACATCTAAAAAAAATGAGCTTGTTAGTTTATTAACTTATTCGAATTACATCACTTTTCTATTTTTTTGCATGTCTTTTCATAATAAGAAAAACAACTAACTCATAAGTCATAACTGAAATAATAATCAATTTCCAAATAAGGCCTAACTAATGAAAATATGATTTTCTAGTTTGGTTCTAAAAATGAAATGAGCTTTCCACACTTGTCTTCTTTTGACACCAGCTTAGTAGTTTTATTTTTTTATTGGGCTTATTTTTACCTTTATTGAATATTGTATAAGAAAAATTATCTATAAATCCTAAATTAGGAAATGCTGATTCATTTAGTCCTGTATTTTTTTTATGAATCAATTGGTCCTATTTTGTTGGTAAGGAATATTTTTCTTTGATTCGGCATGATTATAGTTTACATATTTACCATTTGGTGGGATTTGGTGTGATTCTTTTTGCTTATGTGTTCGTAATGGTGTAGAGGGTAACGTTTTATATTTTCATTTGTGTGTGTGATTTTTGCAGAATGATCTATGGTGGATTGGTTGCAATTGGTGATGTTATTTTCTAGTAACATGGGAATCAATTTTATTTTTCTGGAAGTTTGTTGGGTTGCCTTTTACTTTCCGATGTCGGTAGTTGTCGTGCGCTTTTGGTGACGTGTATGTGCGCTTTTGTTTAACACTCTAATATAACACTTCAATGTAATATTACACACAAAAAAAACAAAAAACAAAAAACAAAACAAATTCTTTAGTGTAACACTCCAATGTAACATATAAAAAAACTCCTTAGTGTACTTTTCTCAAATGTAACACTCCAAAAAAAACTCCTCAGTATAACACTCTAATGTAACACACACAAAAAATTCTTAGTGTATTTTTTTTCAAATGTAACACTCCAATGTAACAATTCACAAAAAGGATGTGTGATTCTTCAAACCATTTCAAAAGGATGTGAGATTCTTTAAACAATTTGAAAAGGAGTACAAAAATTTCCTAGTAAGCTTTGGGGAAATGTATAATTTTAAATTGTGAGTGTTACTTTTGAAAAAAGTACACTAAAGGGTTTTTTAGTATTTTTTTTTTTGTGTATATTACATTGCAATGTGTTATATTAGAATGTTACGTTTGAGATTACATTGATTGGAATATTAGATTTGCGAAAAACACATTAAGAAAAAATTTTGTATATTACATTGGAGTGTTACATTTAGAAAAAGTACACTATGAAATTTCTTTGGTGTGCTACGGTATTACATTTAGAAAAAATACACTAAGGAGTTTTGTAGTGTATTACATTAGAATGTTATGTTTTTGTTTGTACTGGGGGATTTGTTCCAGAAGAAGGAAAACCAAAACCTCTATAGTGCAGATTGTCTAAATGTGTAATTTCACATTTAGAGAAATTCACTTTTATTCCTCAAAAATGAAGAACAGATGCGTAAGTGACTACTTTTTTGTGTAACTTTTTTTTTAATGGGACCTTTGGATTCATAAAAAATTTTTTAAAAAAAAGAAAAAAAAAAGAGACTAAACAGTTTACAAAGTCACATTTTAAAGCTTATTGGTGCATCACCTATTGTACATCACTTTTTTACATCTTAAATCTAACATTGAAAATATTAAAATTTTCAATTTTTTTTTTTAATTTCACTAAAAAGGAATACAACAATGATTCATTCCCCCTTTTCCCCCCACTCCCTTTGACCCCCTCTCTCTCTCATTGGTTACATTTTTTTTTTCTTTTTCTTTTTTTTCCTGCTCCTCCAATCACCACCTGCCACGTGGCAAAGGGGGGTGAGGGGGTGACCCCAAAGGGGGTCCCAAACATTATTCAAAGGAATATAAGCCATTAAAAAAAAGTTGGCTGTCTTTTCTAAAATTTATTAAATTTGTATTTTTAATAACTTTATTGTTCTAACAATAACAAATTGACCAAGAAATTTGTCACCAAGAAATTTATCCACCTCACTCTCACTTTTAAATATATATATATATATATATATATATTCGTAACTTTTTTTTAACTATTCATTGTCACTATACTTTCTGAAAAAAAAAAAAAAAAAAAAAAAGAAGATATTTTTTTATTCAAAGTTAGCATTGGGTTTGGAAAATTGGATTTTGGGTTTGGGAAATTGGATTGGGGTGGGTTGGTGTTAAAATAGTCAAAAAAAAAAATAAAATAGATTTTTTAATCTCAGGTTAAAAAATGTCACATTTAAATTATAATTATTTTATTTTTTCTCTCACAAAAGTCAAAAAATTCAAAAGCATATTCCAAACAAGGCTTTTTAGACCAAAGTTAAAATAGTCAGAAAATCAAAAAAGTCGAAAAATTAACCCACATTCCAAACGAAGCCTTAAAAAAAAGTTTATCAAAGACTAAAAAGAAAAGTTTAAAAAATAAACTTTATAACCTGTAGCCAAAAATATAGTGAGAATTCTATTCCTAAGAGAATCTCACATTCTTAAATAAATGTAATTTACTTAGGAAAAATAACATTTTAATGGTAAATTTTAAAAATAATCTCAATTTGATGTAAAAGTTTATGAATTTATCTCTTAATGTTGCAAAGTTGATGAATCACGTGCAAAATTATGGGACCAATGTGGTTTGAATTCTACTTTGGTCATTGTAATTTTATATATGTTTTATTTTCGTTCTAAATTCTAACAGTAAGTAACGAAGAAATCACATTGCAATAAAATTGAAAATGTTGATATTAAATTGTTCAAATTGAGACTACGGAGGGGGTTGTTTAGGGTGTCCTAAATAAGTGCAATTTTTTTCTTTTTGGACTAAAAAATTAAGGAAAAAAATATGGATGTTTGGATTAATTTTTTGACTTTTTATGGAAAAATATGTATTAAAAAATTGTATAAATTAGTGTATAGAGGAAAATTAGGATTGGGAGTTGTACAGCCATAATTTTTGACTTTTGATGAATAGTGATAACTTTTTAACTTTTTGAGTAACTTTTTTGATTTTTTGATTTTTTTTCAACTTGCCAAACTTGGCTTAAAAGTGACATTTCACTTAAACTATAAAGACTAACGTAAAAACAAAAACAACTTTAATCTAAAAACAAAAATCCATTTAGATTTTTTGTTTTTAAAAAGTAGCAACAATTTTAAAATTTGAGACAAAAAAAAAAAAAAGAAGGTTATTTCAATTATTTTCAAAATATGTTTTGATTTCATCATCTCCATCCCTCAGGCCATAAACTCCTAATGCTTTTTGTTTTTGTGAAAAAATAAATATTTACGTTCTCTATTATAAATATAGAAAACTAATAACGTTAACAAACGTAAACTGAGCTTATTGAAAATTTTATAATTTATTTCGGATGTGTATCATACGTCCCAGTTATAACGTTTGTGATTTTTGGTTATGATCTATTGTGATGCTAATTATGACTTTATTATGGCTCATTGTGATATTAGTTATGATCATAAAAGTCTTTAATTAGTTATATCTTATGTGATATTTAGTTATGAATTATTTTATTTTAGTTATGACCAAAAAAGATTTAGTTATGACATTTATGATGATCAACATTGCAAATATCATAACTTGCCTATAGTACACACTGTTTTGATTAAATTTTCTAGTCAAACCCAAGTAATTTTTTATTAAATTTCCTAAATTCAATTTATTTTTCAAACTTGTTTGTGAAGTGTTTCTAAAATACAATTTTAAATTTAAGTTATGTGTTCAATACAAGATTTCAAAAAACTATTTAAATACAAAAACCTTATTTACAGTGCATCTTATGGAGATGCTTATAGTTTTTTTTTTTTTTTTAAATATATATATATAGTGTTTGGTATTAATTTCACTTACAATTTATGAGATAAAAATAGCTTTTATAAGCTTAAAAAACAACTAGCAAAATAGAAAAATAAATGTTTTTAGTTTATGCTTTTTAATATCAAATTCGAATTTGTAAAAACCTACACCAATCAGATAATAAATTTATTCACACTAGGTAAAGAATACACACTTTTCAATTAGTTAGACAATGAGATGGTTCCATCCAAACTTGACTCAAAACCAACCATGAGTTCCAAGTGTGTTACACTCCTATCAAACAGCACAAGTCATGGGACCTTCATAGCGAGTTGAGAGAAACACGCAAAGGGAGTAAAATATAATAAAGGTTAGGTGAACAGTTTCACAATTTTTTTTTTTAAAAAAAAATTGTGTATTTAAAATATGACTTCAAATTTAAAATTGTATTTTTAAAACAAGGTTTTCAAAATAACTTAAAGAAATAAGTTTAAAACACACATGGACTCTTCCTTGAAACTTTTGCTTTAGGTGAGAGTGAATTATTTTATTTTAATTGTTATATCTATATAGGTACAAAAATAAAGGTTGGGGACATTAGGACTCACAATTTCTTTAGTTGGAAGTAAGGATAAAGCATTGAACCAAAATTCCAGCTTTATTTAGGTGCTGTTTGGTAACATTTATGTTTTCAGTTTTCTGTTTATATTTACAAAAATTTAAAAAACTCAAATAAAAACTTGTTTGGTAAAATTTTTGATTTATAAATCAGTGGTCTCAGTTTATAAATTTGGCCAAAAAATGAAAACACAAAAAATGTGTTTCCATTTTGAGTTTTCAGTTTTTTTTTTTTTTTTACCACCCAACACTAGCCACCACCCGCCACCATTTTCTACCACCGTCTTCTGCCTCCGCCTCCGCCGCCACCACCACTACCACTACCCACCACCCACCTGCCATCCAACCGCCACCACCCACCACTTGCCATTACCATCCACCGCCTGCCACCACCACTTACCACCACCACCATCCACCACCTGCCACCACTAGCCACCCACCACCACCACCTGCCACTCACCTGCCACCACCACCACCTGCCACCACCACCACCCACCACCACCATCATCCATCACTCACCTGCCACCCACCTGCCACCACCACCCGCCACCCGACACCACCACCCACTCGTTACCACCTATCACCCGCCACCGCCACCCACCCACCCACCCACCCACCCACCACCACCACCACCACCCGCCACCCACCTGCCACCACCACCCACCACCCGCCGCCACCACCGCCACCACCACCCACCACCGTTACCCACCCACCCACCATCACCACCCGCCACCATCACCACCACCACCCACTCGTTACCACCCACCACCCGCCGCCGTCACCCACCCACCCACCCACCATCACCACTCGCCACCACCTACCACCACCTGCCATCCGCCGCCCACCTGCCACCACCACCCATTTGCTACCACCCACCACCCGCCACCGTTACCCATCCACTCACCACCACCACCCGCCACCTACCCGCTACCACCACCCGCCACCACCACCACCACCACCATCACTCACTCGCTACTACCCGCCACCATCACCCACCCACCCATCCACCACCACCACCACTACCACCACCCACCGTCACCACTTTCCACCACCGTCTTCCACCGCCACTTGCCACCACTCGCCATTTCTCACTCTTTTTTATATTTTAATTTTTTTTTAAACATTTTGTCAATTACCAAACACGTTTGTAGTTTATGTTTTTCTAAAAATAAACAAAAAATAAACAAAAACCAGTTTATAAAATTTTTGTAAATATAAACTGAAAACGTAAACGTTACCAAACACACCCTTAGCATTGAACCAAAATTCCAACTTTTATTTAGCCCTAGTTTGGCTATTATTTAGGGATAAAAAAAATACAAAATGATAAAATAGGCTAAATAAGCTAATAAAACAAAATATCATATCCAACTCATAATCATTATATTTTTTCTCTCACAAAAATCAAAAAAAAACTAAAAAATCCAAACCAAACGAGGCTAAAAAAGCCAAGCCAAAAAAGTCATAAGACAAAAAAGTTAGTTATATTAGTCAATGCCAAACGAAGCTTTAAGGGTAGGATTTTTTTTAAGTTGAAATTTAAAGTTGAGAAAATTTGAGAGATTCGTGAGTTCCATCATAAATCTCGTTTTAATAATATGAACAGTTTATTTTGTACGACCCTCAGTATATATTGTCTATAAAAAAAATTAAGCCGACCTTATCATAATTTTTTCATTTTATCTTGTGTCTCTTAAAAAAAAAAAAAAAAAAAAAGATGATTTATTTTTAAAAACATGTTTGTTGCCAAATTTTTCAAAGACAAATGTAATAAAATGAAAATATTTTGATTATAGGATCAATCTAAATTTTTTCATGAATGATGTATATTAACAATTCCATAAAATGAACAATTATAAGTATCAAAACAGAACTCATAGTGAGTCAGACACATTCTATTTGAAAGAAACTCAATCATTATTTAACATTGTATTATGATGATTTGGAAAGAGAATACGAAGAACTATATGCAAGTGAAAGAAGAGAATAGCATTATGTGTTAGTTATTTTTTTCTTCTCCTCCCACAATCATGTAATGTCCCACAATCATGTAATGTCCCTCAGAGAAGAGAATAGCAGATGTGCTTTTCTTTTCTGATAGGACATCTCAACCAACCTTTAGTCAGACAAAGATGAGAAGAAAAGTTTGGATTGTTCAAGTTGGAGCCAGTAGAGAGAGTAGACTATTGATTTTCATCATCTACTTGACAAATAAATGAACATTATCTTCCATTCTATTTTTATTTTTTAATTTAAATTTACTAAATATTTTATATGGAGTTCATGTTCTGTTTTGGAGATGGGAATAATATTCGCCCATTAATATATAGGTGGAAAAAAAATATTACTTTAATTGAAGTATGAAAGTACGAAAATTATTTTTATTTAAGAGATATATTTGATTCATCAATTAATACTCGATATATTAACATTAAAGTTATAGGTTCAAATCAAATCTAAGACAATTTCTCTTTTATTATTTCACAAATTATGTCAAATATTCTACCTAATTTGTGCTTCCACGTAGGACTAAAATGTCTTATTTATTTACTTTTGTAGAATAACATAGGTTCATAGGTCTAGACCAATCTCGACAACTTCGTACCAACTTTATTTTTTATTTTTTGCTAATTAGTTCTTTAAATTTGATTCGGTTTCATTTTTTGTGATTTTTTTTAAAATTATGTAAATTTTTTTGTACTTTTTATATCTGCCTCAACTAGTCGATCTTAATAATTTTATACATTTTATAAAAAAAAATTATAGAAAACAATCCAATTTTTTAAATAAATTTGATTTTTTAATTTTTAGTGATTTTTTTAATAATTGAATCAAAAAAATTTAATTTTTAAAATAAAAAGTAATGATTTTTTAAGTTGAGGCAATGTCACATCAGTACATTTTTTTAAAATATTTTTGAATGAATGATAAATTTTGTATACATTAAAAAGTAAAATCATAATTCTTTTCATGAATTTATAATTAAATTTTAAGGTTGAATCTGACAAAGAATTTTCTGTTTTTAAGTTTAGCCAAATAAATAAATAGATAATTTTATGAAAGGTTGATGAGACTGATAAGTTATGACCCATAGGTCATAGGTCATGTTTGATTCATAAAATTAATTGTGAAATATTAATAATTCTATTAAATTAGTGTGGTATTCACTATTCAATTGGATTAATATCCATTGGATTAATAATCTCATCCTTACTCCATTACTAATAGTCCTACAAATTTGTTGGATTAATTATCTATTGGATTAATTATCCTAAACCAAAATGTTAAAACAAACATAGGATAATTGGGCCCACAGATTAATAATCTCAATCACATACTCTAATCCACCTAATCAAACATGCTCATAAACCTCTATTCCTTGGGCTCTAGGGCCTGGGCTGGTTGGGCCACTCCGGACTGTGAATGGGTTTCGGATGAGTCGCGAGTCGATAAGCCGATTTTACACTCTTACGCCCCGTTTATTTTTAGAGGTAAAATAGAGGGGATTGATAGTGAGGGCAAAAATTTTAGAAAAAAATAAAATAAATAAAATAATGATTTTTACTTAACAAAAAATATAAAAAATTAAACATTAATGTTCACAAAAAAATGCCCGACATGTAAAAAATAAAATAAAAAATAAATAAAAATAAAAAATTTCTAATCTGCCGGACTATTTTTCTAATACCAAGTCCTGGAGGCCTATTCGAATCCCATCTACAAGGCCTATCTTAAGCTGTTCGGCTTATTAGTCCATTCCTTAACTCTATAAACAAACAGGACATTAAATGGGACCCATAGCTATCCTAATCTCCATCCTCCTCTTATACCCCAAAACAAACGGGGCCTTAGTCTTCATTCATGAAGATTGTGCGGCTGTTGTGCGGGAGGCACAAGGATCCATTTCGGGGTTGATCGACGATTCGAACCGTTATATATCAAGTTAAATATATGTATAAAAAATCAAATTAATCAGATATTGTTAACTATTCCATCGAATTACATTTCTATCTATAAAATTTGATTTGAAGTAAAAAACTAAATACAAAAATAATTCTATCAAAATGATTATTCAGATCAACTTAACTTTTTAAAAGTAAATATTACTTAATATATATTCTAAAAAAATAAACAATTAGAATCGTGGAAATGAATCCAAAATAAACCCAAATGCTGACACAGCAGTGACTGAACCTCTGCATAATAGCCACACCATCTCAAGGTCGTCGTCTCCTAACCTTCCATGCGCAAGTGTCGTCATTACACTCATCAGCATTCAAGAAAAATTATGTATTGGCAAAACGGCACAATGTGCAAACGTGGCTTTTTATTTTGAAAAATTATGTATTGGCAAAACGGCACAACTTCCTAACCTTCCCTTTGCGTTTTTGGACCAAAGATAAAAAATGTGACTTCTTATTTTGGTTCTCAAAAACGGCACAATGTGCAAACATACTTTGGTGTCTTAATTTATTTATTTTTTATTAGATAAAGCATGGTGATTTTATTTTATATCATTCTAAAGAAATAGCAAGGGAAATGTCACAGTTTAAGGCCTGGTTTGGTTTATACTATATAAGTCAAAAATCCAAAAAGTTACTTCAAAATCCAAAAAGATATCACTATTCACCAAAAAAAAAAAATTTAATTTTTTTCTGCCCAAGTACACACCGAATTGACAACAAGCCAGTTGCTGTGCAGCGGCAGTGCACCTAAATGAAAGGATTGGGTGTGATTTGCACACACACCGCTGTTCGGCCTGTGGGGCCTATCATAGATTTCGTTTTGATAATCTGAACCGTTAAATGTGTAGAACTCGTCGAGTACTATATATCTGCAAAAAATCACATTGATTGGATATCGATAACTATATGATCAAATCAGTTATGTACAAAAAATGGATGGTGTTATAATTAATGATTGAAAAATAAATAAGTCTGATCAGATAGCTATCGATGTCCGATTAACGTGATTTTTTATAGATACATAGTGTTCGACGAGTTACACACATTGAACGGTTCAGATTATTAAAATGGGACCTGTGATAACCCCCACAGGCCAAACAAAACCATCCAGCGCTTTGTACAAAAATTAGGCAATAATTTCCATAGCCAATTCACTCCAGCCGGTTGTACGGCTGGGGCCCACCTCACACTAATCATCTCTTACACACTTTTTTTATACAATATTTTAATACACATTTTTTCATAAAAAGCTAAAAAGTTAACACAAACCTCTATATTTTTTTCTCAACTTTTTTAGTCCAAAAAGAAAAAAGTTCACTTTTTTAGAACACCCAAAACCAGCCCTATAAATAGTATTTTCAAAATCACCAAATAATTTTTAAATTATTATGTAATAAATTCTACTAGTATGTTAAAAAATGTCTAGTCATAAAAGGTGACTTTTGAGATTAGACTTTAATGGAGTTAAGGCTTTAGAGGTCATTCTTGGATGATGCTATACAATAAAGGTATTTAATCATGTAGCGATAAGTCATAAATTTGCATATAGATAAAATTCAAACTCACACTTTTAACCATGAGTACAATTTGTCTAATTTTAAAAGATTTATCATACCAATTATATGTAATGTGATTTGAATAGCTAACTCTAAAAAGAGTTGAATTTGAGACATTGGGGTCATACCACTCAACAACACCCACGTGAAATGTCCAACCTCATCCTAACCTCATCTCTCTTCTAGTTATGTATTGTTCGATTTTTTATATGGACCAACCAAAAGTACAAGTGATCCCATGTCCCATTCACCGGGTTAGGATGAGATTGGACATTTCACGAAGAGAGATTTAAATGAATTCATTGTACTTCATAATTTTTCTTTAGTTACCAAAAAAGATGATTCTATGACTAGCATGCAGTCGCGGAGGGCGCATGAGACCATGGGTCACGTGCCCCTTTGAATTTTGGGAAATATTTTTTTTTTTTTTACAAACAAAAAGAAAATATTTTAAACAAAAAATTATAGAAATATTATTAGAGTGAAATATCAATGACATTTTAAAAATTATAAAAATAATAATAGTTATTTTAATTGAAAATAGAGAGAATATTATAAATAAACCATATTAATTATGAAATTTTTTGAATGTAACAGCGATGTCATTATTAGTGATATGTAAAAATAAATAATCTCACTATAAAGATATGAAATTTATTGGAATGTTAATTACATTTGACAAATTAATGGGTGATATCACATACCAATGATGACATGGTATTACCATTATATTGAATTTTTAATCAAATTTTGTATCAAAAAACAATTTATCATTGGGAAATTATTCAATACTCCCGGAGCACCACGTGTCCATACTCCAAACCAATCACCAATTAGTTAGCCCCATGTTGTCCCCCATCTCCAACATAAATCGTGGGCCCTTGTCTCTTTCCACCAATCAAAACATTATGGAGCACCATGTGTCCATACTCCGGGAGTACTGAATTATCACCCTTTATCATTATATAATTTATTTTAAGGCTTATATCCATATTTTTTTTGTATTGTCCATGATACAATAGTTACAAATAACATTCAGCTTGTTTGTTTCCAGCTTTCAGAAAATTATACTTTTTTATTTTTCGTATTTTAATGTTTTGAATGAATTTTTTTAATATTTTAAGTTATTTTTTTCAAATTTTTAGACACACCTAACATAAATACACTTAAAAAGTATAATATTTGTGAAAAAAATATTTAAAAAGTACATTAAATACCAAAAAATACAAACAAACAAACAAAAACGAAAATTCAATATATTTTTTTTGTATTTTTGTGTATTTATTAATTTTTTAAAATATTTTTTCACAAATATTTTACTATTTAGATATATCTAAGTAAGGTGCATCTAAAAAAGTAAAAAAATTACTTAAAATTCAAAAAATACTCACTAAAAATAAAAAAATACGAAAAATAAAAAAACTCAGTTTTCAAAAAACTGAATTCAGAAAACTGAAATCAAACACACTAATTATTTATTTTTATGTTTCTTGAAATCAAGTGTAAAAACTTACATAAAATATTTTTTGTAAAAATTATTGTAATTAAAAAGTGCCCCTCTAATTTAATTTTCTGGCTCTGCCACTACTAGCCTGTCAATAGAGTTTATTTGTCTTTTAAATTAGAAAAAAAAAATTATATTCACGCAATCAAAATATTCAACGGGCCTTTCACCCGCTCAAACTTTAATTCAAAAGAAATTAATTCATAAGGTAGTGTTTAGTTTATTAAAATAAATAATAGAATGAAAACATTATTTTATCAAAATATTTATTCTCACGTTTAAATTACTAAAACAACAATAAAATATTCATTACTAATGAATTCAGATTTTCTATAATGTATTATCTATAATGCGCCATATAATTTCTCCAAATCACGTGTAGTTGTTTTGAGATGATGGAAAGTGGAAAGGGTGGTCTAGAAATGATCAACCAATTATAATGGGATAATTATTCAGTAATCTCAGATCATGAATACGTAATATTTCGTAGTATTATAATTGGTGAAGAAGATGGGTAGATAAAATATTATGTTGGGTGATTGAAAAATATGAAGAGACATATTAAATGATGATTGATTAATGAGTACAGACACGTAATATTCCAAAAATATTGAATAATTTCTCTAACATCATACGTTTCAACCTTTGTTTCAACCTTTGAGACCACTTGATTCACCAAACAAAAATATATAAATCACATCATCTCTCTAATACATCAATTCAAATCCAATCCAGATCCAACCTAATATTTCATAAAAAGTCAAAAAATATACTTATTTAGATAATCCCAAACAACCCCTAAAATTCAATTTTCGTTATACTAGAGTTTTAAAAAGTCAAATTTTGTTAACCTTTTTTGGGTACAGCAAAGGGAAACAGAGAATTTTCTACTGAGGCCACACCTAATCCAAATGGTTCCAGTGAGAGAAATATTCATTTTTCTTCATTTTTTATATATATATATATATATAAAACCAGACACAAATGACATTGTGAAATCTAGAATGAATAAGTGTCATTAAGATGCAATTGGAATAATGTGAAATCTATACATAGCATATATATAAAAAGCAACTCATATTTTCAAGCAATGCATAATTTCACAATCTATACACAGATTTAAGCCTAAACTCAAAAAAGGAGAAGACATAAAACAAAGCAACAGAATAGAAAAAATGAAATTCTGTTTAAAGACTTGTCAGCCTCCATCTCCCTCCTCCTCAACCTCGGGCTGCTACTCCCCATTTGGTGATACGAATTGGGATAAGTATGCAAACTTTCCGAGTTTCCAAACAGCCTTCCATAAACCATCTCCCCAAACATCCCCATAGCCGGATAAACAACTCCCATTGCTGTACTCCTTCTAAGACTAAATGATGATGGTGGCGAAGAATCTTCCTGATAATTGGCATGTGGATAAGCAGAATATTGTTGATGCTGATAAGGATTACGGTATGGAAGCTGCTGACCAGGTTGGGACATAGTCATGAGTGCTTTGGTACCGCAAGCGGGTGGTCTTGGTGGTATGGACACACTGAGAGAAGGTGCCTTGCTTTGCAGCTCAGATTCATTTGGGATATGACCACGACCGTAGAGTGGGACCACCGTGTTGTGGGATATTTTGGATTTGCAGACCGGGCACTGAGGGTGCTCATCTGAAGCAAGAGAAGCGCTCTGGAAATGAAACCATTTGTAGATGCAGGGCCAACAGTAGAGATGGCCACAGAGGGTAACTACCGGGTCAGATACAAAGTCCAAGCAGATGTTGCAGTCGAAGCAGCCCGAAATATTTTCAGACTCGGATGCTGTGGCTGAGATGGAATTCCACTACTGGGCAAAGTACTGATCACAGGCCATGGTTCTTGTGAATCTTATCTTGCAATTTGTTCTAGAGACCACTCTTTTAACCCTGGAGAGATATCGAAAAGTTTAAAAGATTTAGGGGTTGTTTGGTGTTAAAACTCTTGTATTATTGATTGATGTAGATTACAAGATTGATTGTATATATTGATTTGTATGTTACAAGCTATTATATAGGAGAGGTGTGAGGTAAGTGAGTGGTGGTAGTGGATGGTAGTGGAGGTGGTGGGTGGTAGTGGAGATGGTAAGTGTGTTAGGTTTAGTGGGGTGGATGTAGTGGGTTAGGTTAGTGGGTTAGGTTTAGTGTACATTAACAGCCCCCCTCAAACTCAAGGAGGTTAGACACAAACCAACTTGAGTTTGGAGAGAGTTACAAAACAGAAAAATAAACTGATAAATAAAATAAAACAGGATAGGAGACACGGTATGGTCGTGTCAGACCGTTGTAGCAGACAGTTTACGGGGTCATGTCGGACCGTTGAAGCAGACACTGTGTGGTCGTGTCAGATGTAGAAGACAGTTTACGGGGTCATGTCGGACCGTTGTAGCAGGACAGTTTACGGGGTCATGTCGGACCGTTGTAGCAGGACAGTTTACGGGGTCATGTCGGACCGATGTAGCAGGACAGTTTACGGGGTCATGTCGGACCGATGTAGCAGGACAGTTTACGGGGTCATGTCGGACCGTTGTAAAAGACAGTTTACGGGGTCATGTCGGACCGTTGTAGAAGACAGTTTACGGGGTCATGTCGGACCGATGTAGTAGGACAGTTTACGGGGTCATGTCGGACCGTTGTAGAAGACAGTTTACGGGGTCATGTCGGACCGATGTAGCAGACACTGTGTGGTCGTGTCAGACCGTTGTAGAAGACAGTTTATGGGGTCATGTCGGACCGATGTAGCAGGACAGTTTACGAGGTCATGCCGGACCGTTGTAGAAGCTGTGGTGGTGCACCGAGGAGGCGACTTAGGGAGTGCGCCATGAGCGACTTATACATGATACTGGTATAACCCCCCCTCAAACTCAAATAGGTGTGAAGATAGAAACCTATTTGAGGTTGAAACAAAGGGATTGATAAAGCTGACCGGTGTAAAAGACACTGTATGAGTGTGTATATAGGCTGCCCAAAAGATATACATGGATGTAGATATCAAGCCCTTAAAAGTCGTGCCCTCAAAAGGTGTGCCCGCATCCTCAAAAGGCGTGTCATCAAAAGGCGTGCCCGAATGCATCAAAAGGCGTGCCATGAAAAGGCGTGCCAGTTTGTCGGCGAGAAGAGGCGCGCGATGCGCGTGGCTGCCTCGGCTATTTAACCAAGACAGAGCTGAGGCAGAGGCGAAGACAAACAATTGGCGAAAATCCTCTGAAAAACTCTTCGTTTTGCTGAGAAGGTTTTGCTGAGAAGATACTCTGTAACACTCTCTATAACACTCTGTTGCCCAGAAAAAATGGCTTCGTCGTCCCGTGGTCTGCTGACTCTCTTTCCCGACCTGAACGAGTCCACAGGAGAGAGAAATGGTGCGGTGTCCCGTGAACCTCAACCAAACACCACGGGGTTTGCTCCGTTGAACTTTCCGATGCAGTCGGTGGAGCAAAAAATGGCAGTGCAGTCGGATGTGGAGGCCAATCAGTATACTCTGAAGGCATGTGTGGAAAGCATGACGGCGGTCACAAACTTGTCGAACCGGCTGCAGAGTAGGACAAATGAGGTGCAGCATTTAAACTCCCAGCTGGCTCTGCTCCAACGCATGTATAAGGATGCGCGAGCAGAGATAAGCGTGCTAAGGGCAGAAAACAAGGAGCTGAAGCGGAAGGCCACCGTGATGTTCCGATTTGGAGGGCCGCCATATGCTGCAGTGGAGGAGCAGGGAGTACTGATCATGCCCAGTGGAGTGGGAAACACGGAGGCAACACCGTCAAGGGCTGCTCAGGACGGAGGCAAGAAGAAAAGACCGGCGGCAGAGTAGAGAAGAAAAAGCCCACTGTTTCGTTGTTTGTTGTTTTTGTTGTTGTTGTTGTTGTTGTTTTTTTTTTTTTTTTTTTTTTTTTTTTTTTTTTGGTTTTTCTTTTTTTTTTTTTTTTTTTTTTTGTTTTGTTTGTTTGTTTGTGTAAAATGGTGATCGGGATGGATCCCTGGCATGAAAAAATGACAAGTGTGTGGAATGTTTGTGGTGTTATTTGGTGTTGTTGTTTTGTTGAAGAATAAAAATAAAATAAAAGAAAACAACAGATAAAGAAAATAGATAAAAATATTTGGGGATGCTCACTAACGAGTTGTAGAATAAGGAAATATTGATGGAAAAAGAAAATAAAATAAAATAAACAGAGAGATAAGAAAAATATATTATAAAAAAAATATATATAAATATATATATAGATTAAAATAAAAGAAAAGTGAGAAATAACGTGGTTGTCCTTTTTTTTTTTTTTTTTTTGAAAAAAAAAAAAAAAAAGAAGATAAAATAAAAAAGATATATATATATATAAAAGTGAGGAGAGAGAGTGAGTGGGCGGTGGATGCAAAAAAAAATAGTGGGTGGAATCAAAATAGTGTTTTGAAGAGAAGATAATGAAAAAAGAGAGATATATATATAAAAGGAGGAAAGTGGGGAACAAGGAATAATAAAAAAAATAAAAAAAAGAAAAGGTGTCTGTGTGGCTGGCAGTCACTCCCGTGGCTGTGTGTGTGAGTGGGGTTGGAAGAATAAAAAAAAAATAAAAAAAAATAAAAGGTGTCTCTTGATGCATGTGCGTGTCGGCCGTATGTGTTGGTATCATTGTATATCATGGATTGTACTTCGGTATGTATGATTCTCTGAAGCCAGTGCTCCTCACTGGATTGTAGTTCGGTATGTAAGTGTTATAGTAGAAGGAAACAGTGCCTGTATAATACCCATAGACTTGCACTGACTCTGGTTTCCAACCATCGTATCCGCTCCTGTACAGGTACAAATAGCAGACTTGGTAGCGGCGACGAAGGTGGAGAAGGCGGCGCGGCGCAACGCCGAGCTATCTGCGAGGGCGGCGCAGCTGAGCGCGGAGGCGCAGGCAGAGCAGGCTCGGGCGAGGGAGCAGGAGGCCATGGCTGCGGCGCTGCAGGAGCGGCTTCAACAAGCCATAATGAGCGGCGGCGGCGGAGAGAAATGACAAGCGAAGAGCACTGGCGGCGAGTAGAGAACCAACGCCGGAAAATCTAACGGCGGTGACAGCAAGGCAAGTAGCGCGGTGGCGCCGATCGGCAAGGTAAGGAAGAAGGCCAACAGGGTACGAAACAGATGAATGAAATGAGATGTTTTGGGAGGTGTGAATCAGGTTTGTTTGAGATTTGGTTATGTAACAGGTTAGGGTCCGGCGGGCGGTGAAGGCAAGGTTGCCGCCCGCCGGAAGGTGAAGCTCACCAAGAGCTAACCTATTGCTCTGATACCATGTTAAAACTCTTGTATTATTGATTGATGTAGATTACAAGATTGATTGTATATATTGATTTGTATGTTACAAGCTATTATATAGGAGAGGTGTGAGGTAAGTGAGTGGTGGTAGTGGATGGTAGTGGAGGTGGTGGGTGGTAGTGGAGATGGTAAGTGTGTTAGGTTTAGTGGGGTGGATGTAGTGGGTTAGGTTAGTGGGTTAGGTTTAGTGTACATTAACATTTGGGATGTCCTAAATAAGTGTACTTTTTATCTTTTTGGACTAAAAAGTTGAGGGAAAAAATATAGATATTTGGGTTAACTTTTTGACTTTTTATGGAAAAATGTGTAATAAAAAATTGTAAAAATTGATTTGTAGAGGAAAATTAGAATTGGGAGTTGTGCAGCCGTAATTGTTAACTTTTAATGAATTATGTTAACTTTTTAATTTTTTGAGTAACTTTTTGACTTTTTTTAAGTATCCCAAACTTGGCCTTAATATCCAAGTTTTATAAGGTAACTTTGGGAACAGAATAAGCTAAACATGGACTAATGGCAGTGCTTATTTTAAAAGGTATTAATCTTGTAAACAACAATTTCTCATCTACCAAGGAGGAAAAGAATTAAACATTGATGGGTGAAAAGGGAGCAGATAGGCAATTTTGCAACAGAACATCTTAACTAATAATATAAAAAAATAAAAATAAAAATAAAAAAAGTTGACAATTCCCCTAAGTGTCAAATTTATGAAATTGCATATTAAAAAGTAAGGTAAACCAATAAGATTGTTCAGCTACAGAACATGTATTAGGAGGGAGGGTTTGGCAAGACAGAGGCAGAAAACAAAGGCTTAGCAACTTCTAGGCATCTAGCTCATGGATGCTTCTAAAAAGAATGTTATTCTTATCAAACAACACAAATTTTTGCAATTGTTTTCAAGAACATAGGGTATAATAGCACCCAATTTTTCTTTTTGGCATATGGATATCATCAAAATCAAGATATTAGTGGGACAATAAATTAGACAAGAAATTCATCATCTATAAAAATAAAAACAATTGCGCACCGTGAACCTGGTAAGGGTCTGTAAAAGTTGCATATGCTTACATATTTAATCCAACCAAAGATTGCTAAAGCTCTCTCACTTGTCAAATGGAAATTAAAGGGAATAGGGAAAACTTTTAACAATTTCTTTAGCTCCAATCCTTTAGTAGGTCTAAGTTTCACCAGAAACCAAACAGACGGTAGATAGGAAATTATAGAAAAGAAATGAAATTATTGAGAACTTGATCTTCATACAGAGCAATAAATAGACAAGACAAAGAAATAAAAACAAGTTATCTTCACTAATCCATTCATTTCTGGCAGTGAAAAGCCCTAAAAATCCTTGCAAATAAAACCCAAACAGAAAAATAATGAAAATTTTTGCCCCATTAACAGACTATAAAATCAGATCATCCAAAAAAAAAAAAAAAGTAACACTTTGTTAGTCCAACATGCAATCTTCCAGTCAGGGTTTAAGAAAAGGCTCATTCAATGGTATGTAAAGCTAAATTCAAGGTTCTATCAACTCCAAACCCCTGAATGCATAGATTTCAACAAGAGGTTTTTAGCGAAAAGATTTTATATTCTCGTCAGACTCTCTCGATAAATCATTATGTTTTTTATGGGAGGTCCATAAAAAAATTTCAATTTTTGTTTTTATTGTCGAAAGTCGCAACTTTTCATAGTTAAGTACAGCCTGGTTTTGATATTCAATTTTTCTTTTCCCAGAATCAAAGCAGTTCATTCTATAGTCATCTCTCTGTGAATTTACAGAACATCGGATCGAAAGTCTAAACACAAACGATTCATTCATTTTTTATGATCGACAGAACATTAACAAAATACAAACGACTCATTCATATATATATAGATATATAGATATATAGATATAGATGAACGAAGGAATATGAATACGTACTGGGATTAGCGAAAGGATTGAGGTGTGTAGATGAGCTCTGCAATTGCTCTCAGTTTCAATGCAGATTCTCTCAAGGGAGAGAGAGAGAGAGAGAGGCGTTATGGGGATGGAATTGCTCAGAGAGGCATCTGAGTTAGTTGGGATTTTATAGACCAAGGCCTCGTTTGGCCTGTAATATTTTCAGTATAAAAGTTAAAAAAATGTTAAAAAAGTAAAAAATTCTATAACTAATATTAAAAATTTTACTTTCTCTTCATTTTTGCATATTTATTATTTCATAAAAAAATAAAAAACTATTCTAGATATATTAATTCTTTTATTTCATATTTTAATTAAAAATTTAAAAAGCTATTAAAATATTCTATCTCCAAACCACATCTAAACAAATAAATAAATAAATAAAAAGGAAGAGGGAAGGAGGAGGGTTACAATTCCGCTTCGAAGATGCGACTCCAAAATGTCCGTACGTGGCGGATTTGAGTAGTTTATTGGTGATAGGTACCACTCAGAAATTGCACTTTTATTCTCTCCAGTTCCTATTGCTACTGTACTGCGTGATTATTAAAATAAAAAATAAAAAACCCTAATAACGTACGGTGATTTTTGGGATTAAGGGATGGTTTAGAATGATCCAAATAAGTATACTTTTTAACTTTTTATAAAAAGATGTGCAGAAAAGTAGAGAGGTAATGAGATGAAAAAAAATAAAAAGATAAAAAATGTGTACTTATTAGTACACCCCAAACAAAGCCTAAATCTTAAGAAGTTAAAGTTTCTTAGATTATTTTTGGGTGGTGTAATGCAATATGGTCACTCAATTATATAATGGTAACTCGTGAATTCGTACTCACGCTCCTGACACTAGATATATAGTTTACCTAGGCTTGCAAGTAGTGACGGAACCAGAAAAATAATTTATAAGGGACACTTATTAATAAAATTTTAATTTTTTTTTCTCATAATCAATAACAATAGATAATAATTTTTAAATTAATATTAAGCACAAAATATTAAATATTTAATATGAAAGTTTGTAATTTTTTGTTTTTAACAATTGACCTTGTGAAAAATCAGAATTAGAAATATATGATATTATTTATAACAAGTGTATTATATGTCATGCAAAAAAGTCTTGTATGTCTTATAATATATTATATAATAATATGTAAATAATAGTGATACCACATTATCATTGATATATGGTATTGTTAGAAATTGGGCACCCATGTGGCATGACCCTCAGAACCTTTTGAACCTTATCCAAATGGGTTTTGAATTTGAATTCAAACCTATTTGGATAACCGCTCAGGATATATATCTATCATATCATGATATGGATAGATGATATAGATATCAGATATTATCTCATATAACAAATATGGATAAATGATATAAATAGATTATATATCTGATATATGGGATATGGGTGATTGTGTGGAAAAATAACGTATGTTTGAGTTTTTCCCATATACTGACTCTCTCCCAAAAATAACGATCAAAGCCATTTGCACTGTGGTTTGTGTGGGTGATATTCACTATTGAAATATCACCCCATTGCTGGGTTGATTGACCAGATTCAGGAAGCACGTGATTTATCCATGAGATCCTTCAATTCAGACTCTGTTTGAAAGGTATGACCATAATTTTTATTCCGCTGCGTTATACTTTGTTTACATTGGTATCAGAGCCATAAATATGGGTATTTTCGTGCTTATTTTTATGCATTAAAATATGTATATATTTTTTATATAAATATATATACATGATATATGCATGAATATTAATGGAGGAGGAAGATGAAGTGCACGGTTTTTTGCATTTTAACTCCATTAGATTGAGAGAGTGATATACCTCATTTTTATGTTGTTTAAATGTCATTTTTAATGCCATAAATGTTTTTATTAGGAAAAATGGAGCCCGACAGTACAAAAATCGGACCAGAAAACACCTGGGAAGGCGGCGCGTGTGATTCACGCGCTGTATGACACTGCCCAGAACCACCACGTGCCACCACGCGCTCTCACGCGCTGAGACGCGCTAGGCGCGCTTCCTACGCGTGAACTGTCCCCTCCCTTCCACGCGCGCACGTTAGCCGCACCGCTTCGAGCCGCGCCACGTGCGCAGCCACGCGCCGCACCGCGTTGAGCCGACTCGCGCCGAGTTGCGCTGAGCGGCGGCCAGCCGAGCCGAGCCCAGCCGTTTTTTCCGCGCTGGCTTGACTCTAAGGCTCTGTTTGTTTTTTTTTAAATTCTGAATTGTGTTAATTGGCCATAATTTATTCGGTATAGCTTTGTTTTAAGCATGGTTGGTACCGTTAGACTCGGAATTAAATTTTATATCTTTTGTAAAATTGTGAAAATTTTATGAAAATAAAAAAATATTTTTCCTGAAATAATAATGCATTATTTTTGCTTTAAAATGCATTTGGTGTTGCATGATTAAGTTTCTGGGGCTGAATTTTTTTTTTGTAGACTACTGTTATGGTTTACTATTTACTGGTATAGTTGTAGTATTTTACCAGATTCTGGAATATTTATTTCTAATTTTATGTGTGTTTTTTAGTTATTTAAAATTTCAGAAAAATTTCAGAAAATTTCAGGATGATGTACTTTCTGTTATGGCATAATTTGAATATTTAATACAGCATAATATTTTTTTTAGAGTTTCTAATATGTTGTAATTAGAAAAGCATGATTAGTTATTTATTTATTTATTTGAATTCCATTATTAAATGAATATAGCATGAGTTATTTGTAAATTTACATTAAGATGCTATTGTATGGAATTTATCATGCTTTTGACATGCCATAGTAGTGGGAGGTTATTCGGTTGAGAGAAATCTTTGTAGATTAACTCCCGAAAACTAATATTTTGCACATAAATTAAATTAAATTTTGGATAATTGTCACCTGTGGCGCAAGAGATGATTACGAGCATAGTAGATTTTCGATCTTGCGACTTGTGTAATATTGTCACTATTTAATTTAGATTTTTGTGGCAAAATTATATTATGCTAATCAAATTAATCCCAATACGAATTTCTCTCTAAATTGACTTAGCTTATGGAAGTTAATTGGTTGACCTAGACTTAGTAAAGATGTTTAAATGTGAACAATGTAATCCCATTCTTTAGACTTTAGGTCAAGTCTTAATTGAGCCAAAGTACGGAAACATGACTCAAAGTCGCCGTGGTTTTGTTGCCTTGTTTGGCATAATAAAAACAAATGTGTGCGTTATGGTTAGCAGCACGCTACGTAGTTTTGGTTGGCGAGTTTTGGAGTTATGAAATTAGTAAACCCTCAATAGATCTGTATATGATCTTGACTATTGAGCTGCGCGGATTGACTTTGTAATTTGACTTGTAAATAATGTTACATCATTGGATGAAGTAACATTCAAGAGTCACGTCATCCAAGAAATGCGAGCTTAAATAAATTAGTCATCAAGTGTAAGACAAGTAGCCAGTATGAGCAGTATTTTGCTCTCTACCCAATTATTGGGAATGGATGGAGCAAAAAATTTCATGCACTATAATAGTGTGCGTTGAAATATCACGTGAAGTTAAAAGATTAGCGCTTAGAAGCTGCAAAATCTATTAACACTAAGTGAAAAGATTAGCGCTTAGTGGCTGCAAAATCTATTAGCATTGCCGACTTTTCTTAGTCTGGACACTTTCTGTTTCCACACTTGAGTGTGAGACATAAGGAGGGGCTTCTTGGTATGATTCCTTAGCTAGGCTAACGTTTTGAATAACGTTTACCACTAAGTGCAAACGTTGCAGCATAGTAATGAAAAGGTCAAGGCTGACAAGGTTGTTATGACTCTAAGAATTTGACGCATCGCTTGTAAGAGCGTTGTGTTGAATTAGACTCTTTGGCCTAATTCGCGCTTAAGTTACTTCAGGAGCTGTCATAGTTGATAGCTTATTCTCTCCTTCTTGTGGATAGTAGAATTAATTGCAAGTAACTATGAAGCGAGAAACAGAGATGGCAAGAGGAGTATCGTCATCTTTCAACTAGATGCAGTAAAGTGTATGAAGAATAAAATTGACTTGAAGGTGCAGGGGATTAGCACTTACTAGTTAAATTTGCGACTTAGGCGCACTTGATATCTCCATGACATCCTTTTTATGATCTAGTGAATATGACTTAGTCGTGAGTCATTACCTAGTTGGGCCTAAACCTTTAAAACTTGTCTTCGAGAACTCACACATTAAGATGATTGGAATTAGTTTATGACATTGGTCATAAACCAGTGGCTTATTATACTTAATCACATTAATGAGATAATGACACGATGGTTTGAGTAGGCCTTCTCGGGCCCACTCGCTTATGACATTCTGCTCTCAATGAATGTGTAACTTTGTTCGCAATGGGTGCGCACAAGTAAGTAGGAAAGCCGTAGAAGGTCATTTGTATTGGCGCATTTAGTCCACTATGATATTTGTGACTAGATATGTGTGAGGGTATGATAGCTAAGCCTCAATCTCGACACATTTATAGATTACGATACGCATCTGAGTCAAGGCTATTTGATCTCCCATAAGTCAAAAGTTTTGAGATGATTTTTGACATTGCACATATGAGGTCGAGATCAATTAGATAAGAGCTTTTGTGCTTTTAGTTTTGACCAAGGTGGCGAGTATCTATTTGAGTTATTTTTTAGAAAACTCTGTGAAGAGAAATGGATGCTTAAAAAATTGATTATTCCTAATACAACACAATGGTGTAGTAGAGATAAGGAATTATATATTGTTAATGTTAGGTGGATAATGGCGCAAGATGTTTCCCAATTGGAAATTGCACTAGTTTGTTGCCTATATCCCTAACTAAGAGCCCTCCATATCAGATTTTACACTCTATTTGAGTAATGGATTAGCGGAGAGCCATCTATGGGCGATCTGTAACCGTTAAGCAGCTTATCTTTATTTTACTTCTCATAAGATTGCGAAGTTAAGACCTAGGGTTCCATAGCGCATTATTGTATGCTGTCTTGTAAACACAAAGGGTCGTGTGGCGCATTATTGTATGCGGTCATGCAAACCCTCCGGGTCATGTGCATATAGGTAAGTAGCTTTGTGGTAGTGTAACTAAGTCACATAAAGTTTTATTAGTAAAGGTGACGTGAATAGAGTTTTTGGAACTCTATAAGATAGAGAATTCTAAGCATAGCGCTCTATGTAGCCTAGTTGAGAATGGAAAGAAATTTCCAATATCTTAGGGACAGTGGGAGCGATGTGCCTACTAATGGATTACTCCATTAGAGAAGAATACTCTACATTCTTAGTTGCGTGGTAGCGAATGTGAAAATTTTTCACGTCATCACTGGGTGATTGAGAGGGAAACATTCATGATTGCTCCACAAGATGATAAAGAGCCTAGGATAATGCCTAAGGCTCTAGTCCCCTATTTTTAGAAAGTGGATCAATGTTGCGCAGTTTAAGACAAAGTCTTTGAGGATTAACCTTTTTATAATTTGGTTGACTTTCCATTATGACGCAAAACTATTATAAATTTATGCGTAATTTGGATAGTCATTGTTGAGACATAAGGCTCGCTAGATACCGAAAAGTCGCACCATTGAGAAAAGTGTAGACCGTGAGAAGACTTCCTCCTGGAGAGTGAGGTTATTTCGACTTAGGCTATGGTTGACATAAGTTCGGAACATTGATTTGTGGACATTGTGACCCGATTTCTCGTTAGAGAATTGGATAAGTAGATCCGTAGGGATTTACCTTCTACTTTTATGGTGAAAAGTTAGGAGCGCAAAAAGGTTGCTAGTTCCAATAAATCTTTTACAGCCTAAAGCAGTTATCCAAACAGTGATTCTTAGATTTCGTCAAGCCATGATAGGCCAACGATGATCAATGAAGACCACTGAGGCATGATCAATGGTCCAAAAGAAGTTTTTTTCTTACTTAGTCATTATGAGCCAGGAATTTATAAGGTCGGCACCTAGGGTGGGCAGTCCTCTATTTTAGATATGATGGACATGGGTGATATAATTTATATGCTCGGATGTATGATCCTTAGGGATTGTTTTAGGAAAATTCTCGGTTTGTCTTCGATGACTTATATAAGGAATATCCTAGAACGATTCTAGATGCAAAATTGCAAACCCATTGACTTATCTATCGGTAAAAGCCAGAGCCTTAGCTATTGAGTGAATCCTCGGATTGTCTTTGGAAGAAACAGATGACCTATATTCCTTGATCTTTTCTTTGTTGTGGGAGCCTAAAGTACGCTATGTGGGCGTATTCGGCATGATAAGTGTTATCTTTGGTAAATGGTCAACTGAGTTGTTTAGACATTGACCTTGCTCATTAGACTGTGGATAAAATGCTTTACTAGTAGTATATTAATTTGCTCCTTGTAAGAGTCAATGCGCTAGTTGGGCGCATCTGTGCTAGTTGGGCGCATTAAGAATGAACGCAAATTGGTCACCAAAAATATCTTTAGAGAGGTTATTGCGCAAGAGGTAGTGATCTTAAATCACTTCATGTGAGGCGCACATGGTGGATTCCGTTGTATATACTTATCGCAAGAGGTGCTGATAAGGCTTATGTTTGGAATCTAGAATAGTGATCTTGAATTACTTCATGTGAGGCGCACCTGGTGGATTCCGTTGTATATACTTATCGCAAGAGGTGCTAATAAGGCTTATGTTTAGAATCTATAATTGCGCAAGCTGTGGTCAATTTTTTTTAAAAATCGATCACTTATTTTGAGATGATGGGATGTTGACACTATTATGGTTTGTGTCATAATGATTAGCAGATGATGATGTCAGCAGGCAAGATTGGCTCACTCACACGAGCAATCGCCCTTGGTGCTTGGGAGCGAGCAAGGACGAGACTGGTGGTTTATTTTTATTTGGAGCCAAGAGAGGCTTAAATCATCCACTATGTATGTCGCCTTGGTTATAACCAAGATGAGGTCATGTTAAGGACCAAACATGAATGTTAGTACCCACTTTCCATGTTGTACCTGTTATGATTTGCCAGATGTAAGATCTCATTTAGCGCCTAGAAGGCGAGCAAATAGAGAATTCGAGTTAGGCGCTAGAAAGCGACTAAACTAATATCTGTACAGTGTATCAAGTATGACGTCACTCTTTATGGAAGAGTTACTCCACCGTAGCATGTATTCATACTATATGTGCTTGGCGACCGAGTAATGAGGTGAGAGAATGGATCCCTGCTTCCTCACCGTGTGAGTTTTACGTGTCATTATTGATATGACTTTCATTTATGTACCCTTTTATGACTTTTGACTATGTCATAAGGTAAGGGGTTGATGTTCTGCTACTTTGGTATGTTGCCTGCGGTCATGCATGATTCGGCCTTAAGGGACATCACTGGGAAAGCGATCAATCCTAAACTAAATGCATGAGTGCAAAGGGAAGATCATCTAGTATTACACCACTGTTGTATATTCACTGCCGGCAACTCACATCGCTCTGTATGAGAGGCGAATTGAGTGTGAATGTATTGCAAGAATTGAGAGGGTCAAACATGCTCTTTTTGAGGGATTAGAGATGTTTTTTGGACCGGTGTAATTAGATGGGTCTGGGGTATATGAGATACTATTTCTGTTCTTTTTGGGTTGATGTCTCTATGCTGGCTCATTTTGAGCTTCTAGTATAGAGCTCCCACATGCAGGTGTTCTCAGCAGTCGCACGGTGCAGTGGCCAGTATGAGATTGTTTATTTTTGGGGAGATTGAGATAATGACGTGGCAGTGTCATGCCAACTCATGTCCGAGTGGGAGATGTTAGAAATTGGGCGCCCATGTGGTATGACCCTTAGAACCTTTTGAACCTGAACCTTTTGAACCTTATCCAAATGGGTTTTGAATTTGAATTCAAACCTATTTGGATAGCCACTCAGGATATATATCTATCATATCATGATATGGATAGATGATATAGATATCAGATATTATCTCATATAACAAATATGGATAAATGAGATAAATAGATTATATATCTGATATATGGGATATGGGTGATTGTGTGGAAAAATAACGTATGTTTGAGTTTTTCCCATATACTGACTATCTCCCAAAAATAACGATCAAAGCCATTTGCACTGTGGTTTGTGTGGGTGATATTCACTATTGAAACATCACCCCATTGCTGGGTTGATTGACCAGATTCAGGAAGCACGTGATTTATCCACGAGATCCTTCAATTCAGACTCTGTTTGAAAGGTATGACCATAATTTTTATTCCGCTGCGTTATACTTTGTTTACCGGTATCATCACCAATAGTAAAATAACATATGAAATATTAATATCACTTGTCAAATATAATTAACAATTCAATAATTTCTCATTATTTTCATAATTTGAAAACGGTCATCAAGAAATCATTTTAAATGTTATTCTTATACAAATTTTTTATTTGTTAATTATTTTACTTATATAAAAAAAATTGCAAAAAATGAAGGGGCACGTGTAAGTTGAGATCCTCTCCTGCCATTTTTCTAGCCCTTTCTCTAGGAGACAGGTCAAATTGGACCACGTCATCTCACAAAAAATTTATGACTTAAATTAACACAAAAAAATAAAAAAAACAAAAAACTGGGCTTGTTTGATTTGTTTTTGGAAAAAAAATTTAGGAAAAATTCTCCACAAACAAATTTTTTAGAGTAATCAAACCAAACAAATTTTTCCAAAACAAATCTCAAAATTTTGTTTGGTTTGTTTCTTTCCAAAATCACTCTTTCTCTCATACACATCAAATCAATCACTTTTTTTAAAACTCGCTCCCCAAAATAATTTTCCAAAACTATTTCTGAAAAAAGGCAAACCAAACAAATTTTCATACTTTTTATCTCAAACATTTGTCTCCCATGTCCCACCTCTTACACACATACTCTCTCTCTTTCTCTCTCTCCCTCCTAATAAAAAATTAAAAAAATATCTCTCCCCTAATAAAAAATTAAAAAAACTACTTTAATTTTTTTCATTTTATTTTCATAATATATATGTATATAATTTTTAATATAAAATTTTAATTTTATAAAATTAATATCAATGAATACATACCTGTAAAATAAGACTAATATTAAATATATTTAATAAAAAATTAAAATAAATAAAAATTAATTATTATGTCTAGTTATGTTTTGAAATTATTATTTTTTAAAGATAAAAATTAATTTGATGAAATAAACACACAAAAATCATATATTTTTGAAATTCTCAAAAACAATTTTCATTCTAAAAAAAATCATATGAAAATAAAAAGCATGTTAATTTGCACCTATGCATAGATTGGATTTGTGGTTTTTTTATTTACTTTAAAAAAATTATTTTCATATGATTTTTTTTAATGAAGATTGTTTTTGAGAATTTCAAAAATATATGATTTTGTGTGTTTATTTCATCAAATTAATTTTTATATTTAAAAAGTAATAATTTCAAAACATAACTAAACATAGTAATTACTTTTTATTTATTTTAATTTTTTGTTAAATATATTTAATATTAGTCTCATTTTGAAGGTATATTTTCAATGATATTAATTTTATAAAATTAAAATTTTATATTAAAATTATATATATTATGAAAATAAAATTAAAAAGATTAAAATAGTTTTTTAATTTTTTTATTAGAAGAGAGAGAGAGAGAGAGAGAGAGAGAGAGAGAAGTGAGTGTGTATGAGTGGTGGGACGTGAGAGACAGAGAGTGTCAGAAAAAATGGGTTTTTTTTTCCAGCTAATCTGAGTCACAGATTTTTTGTGGGATGCCGTGGCCTAATTTGGCTTTGTCCCCTGGAGAAAGGGCCGGAGGGAATGGCAGAAGAGGATCTGAACTTGGCACATGTCTCCTAGTCCCTTAATAGCTCCGCGAGTGCTTGGAAGGTTCGTCCTACTAACCATATGTGTTGTCACTTGAGTAACTAATCCTGAGAAAGGTGGAATCTGCGATCTCAAGATTTATACCTCAATGCCTTACTAAGTTGCACACCTCCTTGGGTTTTGTACTGCATGATTAGGCTTCTAATGTTAAACCTAATTTTTTTAAGTTCTAATTTGAATTTGAAAACAACTCAATCATTTTTAGGATAAATTACAATAAACCCGTTTAAAGTATGATCTATTTGCAATTTGTCCTCCCTAATTTTCAAAACTCAACCTTCATTTAGGAAGAGTTAATTTAGCATGACTTTTTGGCCTTTTAACGAATTTAGCCTGGTTAAATTGCTTTTGTTTGGAAAGAACTTTTGACTCTTTTTTTTTTTTGTTTGAATGTGATGGTTGTGAAAAAAAAAAAATTATAATTCTTTTTGGAAAAACTAAAAATGATTATAATTTGGATATAACATTTTGTCTTATTAACTTATTTAGTTTATTTTGTCTTTTTGTGTTTATTTAGTCAATTTAACTTTTGCCAAATAAGGCCTCAATGGTTAATCACCTCAAAGTATTATATTATTATACTGAACCTCTTCAGCTAGGATTCTATTAGGGATTTACACAAAATCAAGTCATGAATTCTTGAATTTTTAAGATAATAATATTTTTATCTGATGATCTCGTTTGTACTTTGCCACTAAGATAAGAGAGGCAAAGTGTAAATAATCATCATATAAGAGTATTATTATCCTAAAAAATTAGTGTGTCATGTACTTCATACATGACTTGATTCCTTTTAAATTTCTAACAAAATCTTAACGATAGATATTAAGTGTAATAAGATAATATTTTAAGGTAATTAATCGTTGAATTTTAAAATTTATGAGGACAAAGTATAAATAAGTTGAGTTTTCTATATTTTACCTTTTATAGAACAAAACCTTCCCCTTCATTTTTTTTCTTGACTTTTCTAAGTTGTTTTGAACTATAAAATATATACATATATATATATTTGTAAATGATTTAAGCTAGTTACCAATTGAGGCATTTCATGTTTATACTTTTTTTTCCCCTTCTCTAAATTGTGTTAAACTAAAATAAATTGATTTAAATTAGTTACCAAATGAGAAATGCCATGCTTACACTTTTTTTTTTCCTATTAAATTTTGTCATCTAACCCTTTTTATATGAATTGAGATGGTCTAAGATTTCCTCTTACCTACATCTGAATTGGGAGTAATGGGTGGGGAAATGGTTATCTCAAGTTATTTTTTTACTTTTGCTATAACAAATATATATATATATATATATATATATTTTCCTTAGTTAACAAAAAAAATTGAGTTGATTTGGATTAAATTTTTTCAGAGCTCGACATCTTTTTAAAATCAGTCTTAATTTTACTTAAAATGAATGATAAGTTATGTGTTAAATTTAATTTTTAACTTAATAATGAATTTTTTTACTCTTTTATTATATCATTGTGAATGAATCATGAATTTAAATTATAAATTATTATTAATGTTCTTACTACTCCACTATCACCCACCATGACCATCGCTACCTCCACCTCACCACTGCCAAACGTGGCTGTAAATAACAGTCATTACCATAACCACTAGCACATCATTTTTTTTTAAAAAAAAAGAAAAGAAAAGAAAAGAAAAGAAAGCGCAAAAGGCATTTTAAAAAAAAAAAGAAGAAAAAGAAATTCTACAAAAAATTATTTTGTTCAATAAAACAAACATAGCATAAAAAAAACTGTAGAAAAATACAGAATCATTCTCTTTTGGTAACATACTGGTTTTCTCATGGGTAAACTACACTACTTTCCCTTGAGATTATGAGAAAATAAACTATATTTTATAATTTTAATATAATTATACTTATTTCCTTTTTAGTGTTAATGGCAAATAGATGCTAATATCGGTTTTTTTCACTCAAGCTTGTTTCCAGTCCAAAATTGGATTGGAGTGTGTTGTTGGCCTCTGTGAGCCCATTATAGAGCCACATCAATGATCTAAACTGTTATGTGTAGCGCTCATCGAGTATTTCATGTCTGAAAAAAATTACGTTTGTTAGATATCGATAAATACTTGATGAGATCAAATTTGTATCAACGGTAATTATAATTTTAATAATAAATTATTGATACAAATGTGTTCTAATCAAATGGCTATTGACATCTGATCAACATGATTGTTTGTAGAGATGAAATACTCAACGAGCCCTACACGTTGAACAATTTGAATCATCAATGTAGATTCTATAGCGATTCCAATTTTCCCTTCCTTTGTTTATTGTATTCCGAACTTAGTTCCGTGGTTATGGTGTTGTCTTATTCTCATTTTCATCATTACTCTTTGTATTTGAGTTTTGGGTTGTGTTGGGCTGGTTTGGAACAGGTTGGTTGTATTTAGAAACCAAAGGTTGTTGCCCAGATTTTGGCCTTCACGCTCGAGCGGGGCTTTTGACGCTCGAGCGGGCCCTTTGTTTTTGCTTCTTCGCTCGAGCAGGAGTTTTGACGCTCGAGCGTAAATATTCATCTCCCAGTATTTTCCTCTGCAAGTCGTCGTACGCTCGAGCGGGAGTTTTGACGCTCGAGCGGGCCCTTTGTTTTTGCTTCTCCGCTCGAACGGGAGTTTTGATGCTCGAGCGTGAATATTCATCTCCCAGTATTTTCCTCTACAAGTCGTCGTATGCTCGAGCGAGAGTTTTGACGCTCGAGCGGGCCCTTTGATTTTGTTCCTCCGCTTGAGCAGGGAGTCTGGCGCTCGAGCGGGGACCATGGTCTGCAAAACTTCTGTAAGTGTGTAATCGACGCTCAAGCGGCGCTTTTCATGTGACGCCCTCAAAATAAACCCATATTAACCATAACATTAACATGCATTTATAAAAGAAAACGAATCATTTGAGTTATTCATCAGAGTATTCTTATTGAAAGACATCACATGTAACATCCTGCAACATCAAAATAAATGCCCTAAGGGCTTACATCTTTCCAAGCTAACACTTGAACACAAAAAGGATGAGTACTAACTCATTTACAAGTTAAGCCCTAGGCTTGAATGTTTACATGAAATCTCAAAAATAACAGAATAAAACATATAACTAAAGACAAGTCTTCAAAATCCCAAACATCAAATCCTTCCAGGCTAAGTCCGTGGAGGTAGCTTATCACCTGAACCTGAAAATGATGTTCCCATAAAGGGTGAGCCACAGCCCAGTAGAAAAATACTAAACCAAATATAAGCATTGAATAAAGCTATAGCATTCAATAGATGGTTAACCAAGATAATCAATTTTATCATTAAACAGTCTCATGACACTAATGTCTAAGACACATTTCACTTTCCATTATTATCAACATGGCTCAGAACCTGGCCAAACTTACAACAGTGAATTATATATCATATTCATATTACTTCCAATATCAACAAAACAAATGAGACTCATGCTCATATCAAAACACTTCATACTTCCCATTTGATACACATTTTAGTGCTGTATCAATAATCATGTAAAAACACTTCAATATAATAAGCACACATAAAAATGGTGCTAATGGAGTCCATCCCCTATCTCCTCCCAAACAAAAATCCGGTTTAGAGGTCCATCCCCTATCTTCCCCTAAACCGTGGAGTACATCCCCTATCTCCTCCCAAACAATATGCATATGCAATGCTCAATCAATACATGTAATTTCTGTATTAATTCAATAGTCTAAATTTATGACTTAAACAAATTGATTAGTTTCAATTTTCCCTAATCCGCATGCAATGTCTACAACAAGCACGACTATCCTCCACCGATAGCCCAAAACAGTTATTTCTAGACTCGAAAAATAAATATACCAACAATTCAATAGGCGAGTGATTTATATTATCCAACTACACCATTTAATCAATAAATTCCCCAATTTCATGGATTTAACCAAATTCCCCAATTTCCTTAAATTAATTACTCAAATCAATTTAGCAATTCAACTAGGGTTTTTTTCCCAAAATTTTCAAAGTGTCCCCAACCTATCGAAATACCAAACTTAGAACAAAGCATATAAAATGGAGTAGGAAAATCCCTACCTCGAAGAAAATAACCCGTATGGAGAAGATGGAGATGAAGACCAAAGACCAACGTGCTCCAAATCCCAAGTTTCTCAGATTAAAACGAAGCCCTCAACTCACTCTAACTTTTTATTAAAGGATCTAAGGTAGAAACTCACTCTAAGTAGATCAATCGAAAGAGAGAAGGTGTGTAGAGGGAGAGAGAGAGATAAAAACACTCCAGGGGCGGTTTTTAAAAAGTTATGAAGGAAAAGTAGGTCAAAAAGTGATCCAAAAAGTGAAATCACGGACTGATATAATCGACTCTACGCTCGAGCGTAGAAAGCTCCGCTCGAGCGTAAGACACAGAATCATGCTCGAGCGTGAAGAAAGCCGCTCGAGCGTCGATTGCACCCTTCCAGAAGTTTTGCAGGCGCTGGCACCCGCTCGAGCGTCAAACGCCCCGCTCGAGCGGAGGAGCAAAAACAAGGGATCACGCTCGAGCGTAAAAACTACCGCTCGAGCGGAAGAACTACAGAGCAAAATACTGGGAGATGGAAAATCACGCTCGAGCGTCAAAATTCCCGCTCGAGCGGAGAAGCAACAACGAAGGGACCGCTCGAGCGTTAAAACTTCCGCTCGAGCGTGAAGGCCAAAATCTGGGCATCACCTATTGGCATCTAAAATCAACCAACCTGTAACAGACCCGCCCAACCCAACCTATACTTCAAATACAAAGAGATTAAAGGACAACGACAACCAATAAGTAATGACAGGATCCACGGAACCTAAGTCCGGATACAATAATTTAAAGAGAAAAGACCGGGGTCGCTATATTTCACGCTCGAGCATGAGTTTGTGTCTGACGCTCGAGCGGGAAGTTCCACGCTCGAGCGGAGGGAGTTTTATATCAATCTGTGAGACAGCTTTTTGGACCATTTTTCTTTGACTCTTTCTCTCTCTTACTTTCCCAAACCCAAAATTGAGAACTCCTCACTCTAGACTTCACCTTCTCTCTAGGGATTGATCTACTTATCGTGTGTTTCTACCCTAACCTCTTTGTAAGAAAGATAGAGGGTGACTTGGGCTTCCTTTTAATCTGAAAATTTGTGAATTTGGAGCACTTTGAGTTTTCATCATTTTCTCCGTTAAGCTCCAAAATTGGAGGCAGGGATCACTACTCATTTTTATGGTCTTTGACATAAACTATTGGTCATTTTGATGTAATGTTGAAGTTGGGTAATTTTGGGTGTTAGGGTTTCAAAATGAATAAAGAGGGGTTTGGTTATTTTGACTCATAAATGTGTATCTTGGGTCTTAAAATGATGGTATTGTTGTTGTTGATGATATATGGGACCTTTGGGTCATTGTCGAGAAAAATTGGGAGAAAGCCCTAATTTCTGTTATGAATTAATTTATATAATTAATTTGAGAATGTTATGGGATTATGAAATTGAGTTGGGAATAATGAAATTGGCTCATTATGTAGTAGGATGGTGGAGTCGGATTTAATAATCACTCACCTTTGAGAATCGTTGATAATTTATCTGTTGATGCATTTATTATCTGTTTAGAAATAACTGTTTTGGGCTATCGGTGGAGGATAGTCTTGATTGGCTCATTTATCTGTTGATGCATCCACGGAACTCAAGAGCATTGTCTACAACAATCACGACTATCCTCCACCGATAGCCCAAAGCAATTATTTCTATACAGAAAATAAATGCACAAATGGATATTCAATCAACATTTCAATTCGGTGTGTGATAAACATTTCAACTACACCCTTTAACCCCATGCATTCCCAATCTCAACAATTCCATTTCATTCCCTCATTTCTCACAATTAATTATCCCAATTAATCAATCAATGCAATTAGGTCATTTTCCATAATTAACATTACAACCCTTAGGTCCCATTTTCATCAATGATTCAACATTAATTCCATTTCTCTATGCCAAACATGCATCTAGGTTTATTATAAATGAAACCCCAACTTTTGCAAAAATAACACAAAAGCCCCAAACTCTCACAAAACTACCAAACCAACCCCAACATCTCAAATACCAAAATTTAAAGACAAAATCCATAGAGAGGAGTAGGATATCCCTACCTCAAATTCGGAGCCCCAAGAGAGAAGATGACAAAACCCAACGTGCTCCAAATCCTGAAATTTTCAGATTAAAATGTAGCCCTGAACGATCAACAACCTTTTTGTAAAGGCCAAAGATGAGCAAATCACTCATACTAGATCAAAACCTAGAGAGAAGGTAGAGTCCTAGACTGAGAAGCTCAACAATGGTGTTTTTGGAAAAGTAGGAGAGAGAAGAGAAAGTGAAAAAGTGATTTGAAAAGTCAAAACACGGAACTTAAACTCAGTCGCCCCGCTCGAGCGTCAAACACCCCGCTCGAGCGTCAACAATCCCGCTCGAGCGGCGGATGCACATTCCCAGAACTTTTACAGAACCAGGTCTCCGCTCGAGCTTCCAACGCCCCGCTCGAGCAGCACTCACACAACCCCACTCGAGCGGCCAATTCCACGCTCGAGCGTCCCACACTGCACAGGAAATACTGGATGGGTGCAATTCCCGCTCGAGCGCCAAAACCCCCGCTCGAGCGGACAGGTCAAAATCTGGGCAACTAGTTTTGGTTTCTAAACTCAGCCAACCTGTAACAAACCTGCCCAACACATCCTATAACTCAAATACAAAGTAAGAAGGATGTAAACAAGATAATAATCAACTACTATCATCCACGGACACATGTCCGGATCACTGTACAACAAGGATAAACCCGGGATCACTATAACCTCCCCCCTTAAAGAATTTCGTCCCCGAAATTAAACACAAGTTTTCAAAAAAAACAAGTTTTCCGCCATTTTAAACAATGTTACACTTTAACATTCAACAATTCGACCCATTACCGGTCACCCCCCTCCCTTTAACAAGAGGCATTTCACAATATGTAAACAACATATGTACTTTCAACATGCATCAACATTACGCATTTCCTTTCCAATTTCAACAATATATTCAACATATATAATGTTACATTCAACTTCCATATGAGGCAAGTTCCAAAACATACTTCCAATAAACCAAACATTTTCAATGTTTCACAACTTAAGACATATATAAAAGCTCTTAAGTTCAAAAATAGTTCAAAATCTATATACAAGATTACATATCAACAAACAAGTCTGGATATTTTTCGCGGACTCCCAACTCACGTTCCCAAGTGGCTTCCTCCACTCCGTGATGTTTCCACAAGACTTTCACCAAAGGAATGGTCTTGCCACGCAGGACCTGATCCCGCCTATCCATGACCCGAACCGGTCTCTCCTCATACGAGGCATCCTCATCTACCTCTAAATCGGTCCAATCCAATACATGTGATGGATCTGGCTCATACTTCCGAAGCATACTCACATGAAACACGTCATGCACTCCGGACAACTGCGATGGTAAAGCTAACCGATAAGCAACCTCGCCAATCCTCTCAAGGACCTCAAAAGGACCAATAAATCGAGGGGATAACTTCCCACTCTTCCCAAACCTCATCAAGCCTCGCCTAGGTGATATCTTCAGAAAGACATGATCACCTACCTCAAACGCCAAAGGCCTCCTCCTACGGTCAGCATACGATTTCTGACGACTCTGGGCTGTAACAAGCCTCCTACGGATAAGCTCAGCTTTCTCCGTCGTCTCCCTAACCAATTCCGAACCCAACAAAGGCGCATCACCCACCTCGGCCCAACACACTGGAGACCTACACGGTCGGCCATACAAGGCCTCAAACGGTGCCATACCGATGCTAGACTGAAAACTGTTGTTGTAGGCAAACTCTACCATGGGTAAGTGCCTCTCCCACGTCCCACTGAAGTCCAGGACACAACCCCGAAGCATATCCTCGAGGATCTGAATAGTAAGCTCGGACTGCCCGTCAGTCTGAGGATGATAGGCCGTACTAAAGGTCAACTTAGTGCCCAAGGCACTCTGCAAACTCTGCCACAACCTGGCGGTAAAACGAGGATCTCTATCTGAGACGATCGTCACCGGGACCCCGTGCAACCTCACTATGTCCCGAATATACAAGCCGGCAAGATGATCTACCGAATCTCTCACGCGCATAGGAATGAAATGCGCCGACTTAGTCAACCGGTCTACAACCACCCAAATAGCATCACTACCCCGCTGAGTCCTCGGAAGACCTACAACGAAGTCCATAGTGACATGCTCCCACTTCCACTCGGCAATAGGCATGGGTTGCAACAAACCCGCTGGCCTCTGATGCTCGGCCTTCACTTGCTGGCAAGTAAGGCACTTCGATACGAAAACAGCCACATCTCTCTTCATACCCCGCCACCAAAACTGGCGACCCAAATCCCGATACATCTTAGTACCTCCCGGATGCACCGCAAGGCGCGAATGGTGAAACTCTCTAAGTACTTCCTCTCGGCAAGACTCCAGCACAAACAAACGGTCTCGGTATCTCACACTCAGGTCGGGATACACCGTCAAACCCTTCTCAACCTTCCCAGTGGAGATCTTCTCTCGAAGGGATTCTACCTCAAGGTCACCTCTCTGTGCCTCTAACACTCGTGTCACAAGTGTAGGTTGCGCAACAACAGAAAACAAGGCCGCAGCCTCAACGGATTCGCCCAGTAGCAAGTCAAACTCGCCAAGTGCTCCCAACATCTCCCATTCTCGGATGGCTATACTAGCTACATCACTAATGGATTTCCTACTAAGGGCATCGGCCACAACATTGGCCTTTCCCGGATAATAATGCAACTCAAAATCATAATCCTCGATGAACTCCATCCATCTTCTCTGCCTCAAATTCAAGTCTCTCTGTGTAAACAGATACTTCAAACTCTTGTGATCCGAGAACACTTCGAACCTCTCACCATAAAGGTAATGCCTCCAGACTTTCAAGGAAAAGATCACAGCCGCTAGCTCTAGGTCGTGTGTAGGGTAATTCTTCTCGTGTATTTTCAACTAACGTGAGCCATAAGCTACCACTTTCCCCTCTTGCATCAACACACAACCCAAACCCTCTCGTGAGGCATCACAATAAACCGCATAACCCAACCCTCTCTCCGGAATAATCAACACCGGAGCGGTGGTCAATCTAACCTTCAGCTCTTGGAACGACTTTTCACAAGTCTCACTCCACACAAACTTGACTCCCTTCCGAGTCAGTCTAGTCAACGGTGACGCTAACCTGGAGAAATCTTTCACAAACCGGCGGTAATACCCAGCCAATCCCAAAAAACTGCGGATCTCAAACACACTCTTAGGCTGTGCCCAATCTTGCACTGCCTCTACCTTGGATGCATCAACAGACACCCCTTCCCCGGATACTACGTGGCCTAAGAATTTGACTTCCCTCAGCCAGAACTCACACTTCCCAAACTTGGCATACAACCTATAGGCTCTAAGCAACTCAAGCACCACTCTCAAGTGTTCCTCGTGCTCCTCCTCAGAAGGCGAATAGATAAGAATGTCGTCCACGAAAACGACTACAAATCGATCCAAGAATTCCTGGAAGATCCGGTTCATCAAGTCCATAAAGACTGCCGGTGCATTGGTAAGCCCGAATGGCATCACTAGAAACTCATAATGGCCATACCGCGTACGGAATGCCGTCTTCGGAATATCCTCCTCCCTGACCCTCAACTGGTGGTAACCCGATCTCAAGTCTATCTTAGAGAAACAACGGGAACCCTTCAACTGGTCAAACAGATCATCTATACGGGGCATAGGGTACTTATTCTTGACCGTAGCCCGATTCAACTTCCGGTAGTCTATACACAATCTCAAGGCATCATCTTTCTTTTTAGCAAAGAGGGTCGGTGCTCCCCACGATGAAACACTAGGGCGAACAAAACCCTTATCTAGCAATTCCTGTAGCTGAACTTTCAACTCAACCAACTTTGCTGGAGCAAAACGGTAAGGTGCCATAGAAATCGGCGCCGTGCCGGGCACTAAATCAATAGAGAACTCTATCTCTCGGTGAGGTGGCAAACTAACAAGATTTTCGAGAAAGACATCCGAATACTCACAAACCACCCTCGGCAATACAATCTGGGTCTCATCACACTCACTACTCTCAAAGCTAGCAAGTAGACCACTAAGCTCACTTCGCCCTCGCGAATCATACCCCGGTGGCAAAACACTACCAACCCGGTCTCCCAAGAAATGGAACCACTCCCCGCTCAAGGTACATAACGTGACCCTCTGGCGATAGCAATCGATAACAGTCCGGTATGACGATAGCCAGTCCATACCCAAAATAACATCAAAACCCTTCATGAGCATGACAACAAACGGAAAAGGAAGCCTATAGTCGGCGACCTCTATATCACAACCTCTAACACCCTGTTTCAAGATCAACTCGCCACCCAAAGGCGATACCACACAAATAGGAGATGCTAACTGTGCTAACTCCAATTCCAAAATAGATGCAAAAGCAGCAGATACAAAAGAATGAGATGCACCCGTGTCAATCAACACACTAGCAACCGAGTTGCAGAACAGAAAAGTACCTCTCACTACCGATGGAGCCGGTACTAAATCCTACGCGGTAACAGCATACACGCGCCCTGTAGGCCCCTGGTCTACCTGCTCACCTCTAGGAGCATACGACTGTTGCACTGACTGGGACGACGAAGCCCCCGGATTGGCCCTCGAGGTCTGCACAGACTGAGCTGGCTGAAATCCCTGCGTCTGTCTAGAACCAGACGCTCCTGAAGTGGCACTCAACTGCGGGCAAAACCTCTTCAGGTGCCCAGGCTATCCACACTGATAACAATACAAGGGCTGCCCCCTGCCCAAACTCTGACTCTGCGGTCTAGCTGAAGAAGAAGCAGCTCTCTGACCCCCACCCTTCTGCGGGCAAACTGAAACCTTGTGACCCAGCTGGCCACACTTGTAACAAGCAAACTCCCCATGATTGCCTCTCCCCGAGCCTGCACTCGGCACTGGAAAGGTCGATCTAGAAACTGCTCCCTGAGACTGCTGAGGGTTATAACCCCTCTGCCTCCTGCCATCACCCTGGCCATCCTGGCCCCTCTTGGAGCCCCTCTGCTCTTCCTCCTCTTCCTTCATCATAATTTCCATATGAGCAGCGGCGTCTACCAGGTGTCTATACTCTCGGATGTAAGACCCACCAACTCTCAACTTGAGGCCCCGCCTCAACTTCCGCTCAAACTCATAGCAACGGCGTTCCTCAGACACCACCAGTTCAGGTGCAAACCTGGACAGACTGGTAAAAGTAGCCTCAAACTCGGCCACTGACAAGCCTTGCTGTTTAAGCCGGCTAAACTGATCCCTCAGCTTCTCCCTAGCTGTTGCAGACAAAAACCTCTCTTGGAAAGCATTCACAAACGCCTCCCAAGTACCACCAACACGAGCCTTCTCATACTTCCACCATTGACCCGCATCTCCCTTCAGCTGGAAGCATGCCAAGGTCACTTTCAGTGCTCCGTCCTCGATGCCGAGCATCTCGAACGTCTTACTCATTTGCTCTAGCCACTCATCAGCCTTCAGTGGCTCCTTCGGATCCCCGATAAACTCATTCGGATTAGACCGGAAGAACTCTCTCTTCAAGAAAGAGGGCCCTGCCTCAGCTGCCTGATTCCCAGCTCTAAGAATACCCAAAGCTCCTGCTATCTCTCTGGCCAAGGCACCCATAGCCTGCTGACCTGCTGGCTCGGCCACATTGGCCTGGCCAACTCCCTCCTGCACTACCGGAATCTCACCCGGTAACGGTACTTCCTGCCTCGCAGGTCTACCACGCCTAGCACCTCTTCCTCGTCCTGATATCCTAATAAAGGTAATACAGAACGTTAGCACATTCATAAATGTGCCGAAACTAAACACTCGCGTCCTAATGCATGGACAACTGTAATTCACTCCACGTAAGCACATAAACACATAAGCACTTACGAATTTCATTTCCGGATAATGATAGTCCCAAGGCGTTACTAGAGTTCCGGTTAGAAACAGCATTGATCAAGTGCTTTTCCAACAAGACTCCCAGAAACCCAAGGATCCAATCAACATCCTAGAAATTAAATCCCATACCCACATAGTCACATAAGCATGTTATCAATTAAGCACATAGCATATGATACTACATCTAAGTCTCTATCAAGCGAGACAAACCCATTGTGATACTAATCACTTCCCACGTACCCAAAATATTCGAACCCGGTACGCTCTGATACCAAGTTGTAACGCCCTCAAAATAACAACATTAAACTCATCAATAAAGACATGCATTGATATGTAAAAGTTCCACATTCTTCCATTTATCAGGGTTTCATTACAAAAAGTATTACATGTTAACAACAAAAGCAAATGCCCTAAAGGCTTACAGCTTTCCAAGTTAACACTTGGTTACAACAAGAGAGTACTAACTCGCTTACACATTAAGCCCTTGGCTTGAATTTACATGTAATACACCAAAAGTAAAACGACAAAAGTATGTCCGCCTCTAGCCTCCCAAGCTATGTCTTTGGAGGTGGCATGCTACCTGTACCTGAAAATGATATTCCCATATAGGGTAAGCCACAGCCCAGTAGAAATACACTAAACCAACCATGAACAATGACTAAAAGATTAGCAATTGATAGATGGCCAACACTGATACATTCACATAAATCACATATTTATGTCATACGACTTATGAGTCCAAGTTACTTTTCATTTTCCCTTTTTCAACAGACAAGCATGTTAGCTCTATCATCATCTCAACAGATATGTATAAAAACTATATCCCACATTCACAGATAAGCATATAAGCTATATCCACATTCTCAATAGATATGTATAACAACAATAGCCCACATTCACAGATAAGCATATAAGCTATAGCCACACTTCACAAAGATAAGCATATGAGCTCTATCTTCACTTCTCTAGACAAGCATATGAGTTGTATCTACGGAGTTCATCTCCTATCTTCTCCCAATACTATCCGGTTTAGAGGTACATCCCCCATCCTCCCCTAAACCGCGGAGTACATCCCCCATCTCCTCCTCTACACATAACGTATACAAACACATTGGTTCTATATACAATCACTCAATACATACAGTTAATGTATTCTATCAACCGTCAAATTCCATGACACATTCCGTTGATTAGTTTCCGTTTGCCTAATCATCATGCATTGTCTACAACAATCACGACTATCCTCCACCGATAGCCCAAAGCAATTATTTCTATACAGAAAATAAATGCACAAATGGATATTCAATCAACATTTCAATTCGGTGTGTGATAAACATTTCAACTACACCCTTTAACCCCATGCATTCCCAATCTCAACAATTCCATTTCATTCCCTCATTTCTCACAATTAATTATCCCAATTAATCAATCAATGCAATTAGGTCATTTTTCATAATTAACATTACAACCCTTAGGTCCCATTTTCATCAATGATTCAACATTAATTCCATTTCTCTATGCCAAACATGCATCTAGATTTATTATAAATGAAACCCCAACTTTTGCAAAAATAACACAAAAGCCCCAAACTCTCACAAAACTACCAAACCAACCCCAACATCTCAAATACCAAAATTTAAAGACAAAATCCATAGAGAGGAGTAGGATATCCCTACCTCAAATTCGGAGCCCCAAGGGAGAAGATGACAAAACCCAACGTGCTCCAAATCCTGAAATTTTCAGATTAAAATGTAGCCCTGAACGATCAACAACCTTTTTGTAAAGGCCAAAGATGAGCAAATCACTCATACTAGATCAAAACCTAGAGAGAAGGTAGAGTCCTAGACTGAGAAGCTCAACAATGGTGTTTTTGGAAAAGTAGGAGAGAGAAGAGAAAGTGAAAAAGTGATTTGAAAAGTCAAAACACGGAACTTAAACTCAGTCGCCCCGCTCGAGCGTCAAACACCCCGCTCGAGCGTCACTCACAGACTCCCGCTCGAGCGGCGGATGCACACTCCCAGAACTTTTACAAAACCAGGTCTCCGCTCGAGCTTCCAACGCCCCGCTCGAGCGACACTCACACAACCCCGCTCGAGCGGCCAATTCCACGCTCAAGCGTCCCACACTGCACAGGAAATACTGGATGGGTGCAATTCCCGCTCGAGCGCCAAAACCCCCGCTCGAGCGGACAGGTCAAAATCTGGGCAACTAGTTTTGGTTTCTAAACTCAACCAACCTGTAACAAACCTGCCCAACACATCCTATAACTCAAATACAAAGTAAGAAGGATGTAAACAAGATAATAATCGACTACTATCATCCACGGACACATGTCCGGATCACTGTACAACATGGGTAAACCCGGGATCGCTATACATACAGTGGCATGCATCTGAGAATTTAGCTATGGACATATACATATACAGACCCAGCCCTTATAATTAGGCGTAACAAAAACAATAAGAAGTAAAAGGATTATATACACTACAACCTTAGACAAACAATCAGGGTATAAAACCAAAAGCTTAGCAAAACTCCATAAAATGGATGCCTTCACTTAAGTGCCTGGACACTCCGGGGTTGACAAAAGAGGAACGGATGCCACGGGTTTTGACTGACCTCCAGATGGAGTGCCTACAGAATAAACATAACACAGGGTGAGTCAAGCTCAGTGAATAGTAATACGTAAACAATTTAATGATTAACTTGAATTATAATGTACAAACATAAGTGCAGAGAACACATAGTTAACTTAATCTTGTAATTATTTCCAGAATGGTCTTAGGCTTAAACTTTAAACATAATGGCTTGAAACATAACATCTTGAAGCATAATGGCTGTAAGCCCTTGAATAGAGTGGCATAAAGCCCTTGAACATTGTGGCACGAAGCCCTTAAACATAGTGGCATCAAGCCCTTGGACAATTTGGCATTAAGCCCTTGAACATACTGGTATGAATTCAAGAGGTGTCTCATGCGGATTCTAGAGGTGACTCACATCGTAGCACTTAGTTCCGCGTAGCACTTTGCTTCATATCATAACAACTTATACAGAATGGCCATAGGCCTTATAACTTTCACATATGTATGGATTCAAGAGGTGGCTCATACGAATTCTAGAGGTGGCTCGCCTTGCAGTACTTAGTTTCGTACAGCACTTTGTTCCATATTAGAAATACAGAATGGCCTCTGGCCCAGATTGGCTTTAAGCCTAGTTCATGTATGTATGGACTCAAGAGGTGGCTTGCACGGATTCTAGAGGTGACTCGCATTGCAGCACTTAGTTCCGCACAGCACTTTGTTCCATACCCGAAATAGGTCGTGAAGACCGAATAATTCATATTATGTCAGAGCATAACATAAACATAACGGATAAATAGAAACAAGGTCATACATGTTCTTAATTATGCTTGAATCATAACAGAAATCAGAATTCATGTTTGACTATACATGGTACATTCAATAGCGCTAATAAATCAATATAGAGCATACCTTTTAGTTCCGTAAAGAGACTTCCAGTAATACCTGAACCACGGTATTATTACCCCCGGGCAAGGGCCTTGTGCTAAAGATGTCCTGAATACTTTGATATATATGGACAGTCATTTACTGGTTCAAAACATACATATCAGAAAATAAAGCATTTCTTGTTATATCGTTATCATCGTCATCACAGTACGCTTAACAGAGACAAAGCAATATACTTTCTAACATGGTTTACATAATGATGATAAACCTTTACATTCATGTCGTAGATGCTAAACGACTTCAGGTCTCTTAGTAGCAAAATAGTATGCTCTCATATTCATACCGTAAGGTGAATCAATATCATTGATACTCAATTCTTGACATTTAAGGCAACCCATGGTTCTATCCGATTTTTATTTCGTTCCTTTCTAAGCAAATGTCTATGTCATGAAACATGTGTCGAACCAAATAAGATTATAAAAGTCCCTGATAGGACGTTCAAATATCATATCTCCATTAAGCGGAGTTTATAGTCATAATTTCTTCCCGTTAACTACTTGCATAGTATTAATACTTCTTGTGCCGAGTCTTAGGTAATTTACAGGCTATAGCACATTAATAATAACCATTAACCATAAAGAGCATGCAGAGGAATTCCAGAGTCATACCGAGGTACACATCATCTTTCAATGTTCTCACCGATCTTCAAACAACGTAAATATTAACGTAATTGCTTATGTAAAACAGAACGTTAAGAATAGAATGGTTAACGGTAAGTAAACGTATGATTACAGTACTACCACTCACAGTGTTGAGGCGGGGTGCTACTTCCCCCTGAAGTGTGTCCTACACACATACAAAGTTTACAAATTAACTTCCCTCTTTCCTTGTTAAATTACTTCCTGACTCATTACGTTTCGAATGAATTTACCGCCATCTTAAGATCATCAGAAAAATATTTTAAAAATATCAGAGGGTCGAGCACGTGAAACGGAGCCGAACATTTTTTTTCAGCTTGGGCCGCACGTGCGGCTGTGAGCCCCGCACGTGCGGCAGTGAGCCTCGCACGTGCGGCGATCTGGACAGAATGCAGTTCGAAATTTAGACAAAATCCCATTTTTTGGTGAGTATTCTTAAGGCTCAAATAGGTCCTTTAATTGATGAAGTATGGTTCAAAAATCATGTACATAGACATCATGACACATAACAATCTCAACATAACTTGGGTCTTGATCTTCACTACTACACTATAATTCATTTTCTTTAACATCTAAACACACACATAGATCCATTACACACATAATTGGATGCAAATATGTAGAACTAAGAATAGGATGCAATTTCCTTTACATGGTTCCAATTAACACCATTAATTAAATGATAAAAACACCTATTCAAACCCCAACTTATGTGAATACCCAAGAAATTCTTACCCATATTCAAGAGAGGAGTTAATTAAAGTATAATCAACATACCTTGAGCTTTTAAATCCCTCAAACCTTCTCAATCTCTTCCTTGGAAAACTTCTCTTCTTTCCCCCTCATTCTCCTCTCCTAACCCTCTCAGGAGATATTTTAGTTTTTAGGTTCAAAGTCAAATCACTTAAGCATACATATATATTATGTCAAATGGCTAAAGCATTCATTATATATATAAGAATTGAATAGGACAAAACTGATTCAGTTTAATCACTCCAAATTGAAATTTCACAAAAATGTTTATCATGGCTTAAAAATCATGCTGATCTCAAATATAAAATTAATTTCGAATTATTGATCTCCTAAGGCTTTCAATTCCTAATCCAAACATTTTAATTATGACAAATATGTTTACTTACTAAACAGATATAAATCTATAATCATAAAGTTTACTTAATTACACCTAATTCTACATGGAGTTTCACAATAAGCATATAAAGGCACAGATTCAGGGACTGAAAGTATACCAGAATCATAAACAAGGGTCGGGTCATTACATGTTCAATCGAACGTTAATTGAACACATGGAGACTTGAGTCATTTCATACTTGTTAGTGATGAAATGGTTCAAATTTCCAAGGTCAACCACTTCCCTTAATCAATCCATGATAGGGAGAAGGTTTTTGTTGGTCTTTCCTTACCATTTATTGAATTGTGTCCCTTGATTCATAAGTCATCAAGAAATGAAATTGCGTCGATTGATGGCTTGCGAATCAAGCATACCCCTTCTTTGACCTGTTTGCTGATAAGGAGAGGCAGGATGGACAAACATCCCCCGAGAATACTCTGGTTTGTGCTCTGTTTGTCCTCTATTGCTGGGCCGGCCACTACTTCTGGGTTACCGGCCACTTTTTCCAGCTAGGCAGTGTCCTTTTTCTGGCAGAGCAGAGTAGAGGCTGAGGTGGAAAAATAGTGCAATTTTTTAACTGTGAAATAGAGGCATTCCGGTAGCAAAACGAAGAGCATTATTGAGTGGAAATCCACATCTATGCATGAGCCATCCCTTGATTCTCGGGATCCGTCAAAATAATATTATACTAATTAGTATTTTGTGCTTGGAGTAGCGGGCTTGTAACTAATTAGTTAGTAATAGCCAGTTAGTTTTATGTTGTACTTATTTAATTATCTAGAATAATTAGTTAAATTTGTTGTTGTAATAATTAGTTAATTAGCTAGTGTAGTTAATTTATTTCATTTGGTTTGTAATAGTTAGCTAATTCGTTGTAATTAGCTAGGTTATCATTCGGACCCTCATGTGTGAGGGCAAATATGTAATAATGTGTATGTCTTCCAACCCCACGTCTTTTTCCCCTTTATTTACTTGCTTATGATGGGTAGTTTAGAACATCATGTTTGCATCCACTTGTCTTGAATGCATCAAGACTCGGTTCATTATTCTAACAAAGCATTCTTGTTTATTACTTCATTGAATACGTGTTTAAACCGTATGCTATCAAATTGATTCACACGTCATAATTAGTAACCCAGCCTATTAGTTGCATATCGCATGTGTTGCATTAGTCACGTTGCATTAGTTAGGAGCATACATGTTTTCTAACTCTTTTGTTTCTTTTGGCTTGCCCTAGAGTACGAGGTGAGCATTTTTGTGCTTTAGCATATCGCATACGTGTGATTGTTGCCATGTTTAGCATACTTACCATGAGGCTAAGTGCTTAAATGCTATAACTCTTGAATGTCTGTGGATGAAGGCTAATTGCTTGAATTGGAATAATTTGAGTAGTGTGCATATGCGATCACTTTTTCAAGTGGTACATATTCGAAACAATTTTCAAACAAAACATGAAATCAAATGTTCCAATTTTTGCAAATTAGTCTATACTTGTATGTGCATCACATAGTATGGTTAGCCTAATAATCAGAACAAGAGCATATAATGTAAATAAAAATCACATCATGATTAGCAGAGGCCAATCTTTGATCAGGCAAGTGGGTTGCTCAATTCATGACCTTCCCCTCTCGTACCTAAGTTCCTGAGCTGAGACAATCTTGGTGATGATGGACACGTAGCCATTGGCATGAGTCTCGGGTTTCCTAAATTTTCCAAAAATATTTAGGTGGCGACTCTGTATCTGGCAAAGCAGTCCATTTTTGGCATTGTTGATTCAAAATTGATTTTCCAAAAGATTTGTGGGATTTGGACTCTTTTGTGCTTATCTATTTCACATTGCACTTGTGAGATCAAATTTAGAACCACGGGAATCTGAATTGTAGGGCTAGTCGTATCCGAAAAGAGCATGAAAAGTCAAGCTACAGACAAGGCCATCTTTTTTGAAGAGGGAGTTCTTCCAGCCTAATCTGGATAAATGTTTGAGGGATCTGAATGAGCCACTAAAGACGGATGAGTGGCTAGAGCAAATGGCAAAGACGTTCCAGATGCTTGGCATCAAGGACGATAGGCTGAGAGTAACCTTGGCATCCTTCCAACTAAAGGGAGATGTGGGTCAGTGGTGGAAGTACGCATGTGGGTGCATTGGGATGACTTGGGAGGCCTTTGTCAATGCATTCCAGGACAAGTTCTTGCCTTCCACTACTAGGGAGAAGTTGAAAGAGCAGTTTTTGAAGCGCAAGCAACTTAACACACTGATGGTTGAGTTTTAGGCAGCCTTTGCTGGTTTGTCAAGGTCTGCACCAGAACTTGTGGCGACAGAGAAACGTCTTTTTATTTAGTTCTAGAAGAGGTTGAGGATCGAGCTTTTTTTCAAAGTGGTTGGGTCTATGATTAGGGACTATAGATGCCTGGTGGACGCAATGAATTATCTAGAGACCATGGTTCAATCGGAGGAGTGGATGAGGGGCTCCAAACAGAGGAGTCAGGAGGTTCAGAGGGAGATTGGGATAGTAAGAGACAAGGGTTATACCCCACAGTAGTCCTAGGGAGCACATTCTAGATCCACTTTTCCTGTACTGAGTTCTGGGTCAATGAGAGGTGGTCAGGGTAGGATCATTTGTTTCAAGTGTGGTTAGTTGGGCTACAAGTATTTAGTTTGATTACAGAGAAGAGGAGGGTAATAGTCTGCACCGTCTGTAGCTCGTCCTCAAAGCTAGAGTCAAGGGAGATGGCAACCACCTATCTGTTATCAGTGTAAGCAGTCAAGGCACGTGAGGAGGTTTTGCCCTCAGTCGGGTGGCACATCTGGTGCGTCTGGTTCAAGGCAGACACAGAGCCATCAGCCTAAACCGTCAGCTCAAGCCTCGAGGGCCAACCAGGGAGCCTCTTTGGCTCAGTCAGTGTATTAGACTCATGTTCCAAGAGGTGAGCAAGTAGAATAGAGACCTACGAGACGTGTGTATGCTGTTACCATGCCAGATTTGTTGCCAGCACCTTCAATTGTGAGAGGTAACTTCTTGTTATGTAATTCTATTGCCAATGTGTTGATTGATACTGGTGCATCGCATTCTTTCATTTCGTCTGCATTTGCATCAATCTTAGGGTTAGAAGTGGCTCAATTAGCGTCTCCACTCAGGGTAAAGTCACTTATTGATGGTGAGGTTGTGTTGGGCCAGGGGTGTCGAGGTTGTGAGATAGAGGTTACTGGTCATCGAATTCCTTTTGCTTTTGTGTTAATTGATATGTTGAGCTTTGATGTCATTTTAGGAATAGATTGGTTGTCATCCTATCGGCCTATTATAGATTGTTACTGTCAGAGAGTTACGGTGTACACCTCAAGTGGTGATTGTTTTTATTTCCTTGGGGACCGAGTTGATAGAGCCTTGTTACCAATGTATGATCTGCGTGGTCGGGGCAAGCTTGGTCTCATTCTTGCTACATTCTTGGGTGTTGAGAGTGATATGGTCTAAGTAGAATTGTCAAAGGTAGTTTATGCATAGCCGGATGTCTTTCTCGAGGATCTCACTAGTTTGCCACCTCACCGTGAGATTGATTTCTCTATTGATGTAGTGCCTGGCATGACACCAATTTTCATGGCATCATATAGATTTACACCCGCCGAGTTGAGTGAGTTGAAGATTCAACTCCAGGAATTGCTAGATATGGGCTTTATCCGCTCTAGTACTTCGCCTTGAGGAGAACCGACTCTTTTTGCCAAGAAGAAGGATGACACATTGCGACTTTGTATTGATTACCAGAAGTTGAACCGAGTAACTGTTAAAAACAAGTACCCATTGCCTCGTATAGATGACTTGTTTGACCAGTTAAAGGGGTCTTGTTGTTTTTCTAAGATAGACTTGAGATTGGGTTATCACCAGTAAACGGCATTCCGTATGAGATATGGCTATTATGAGTTCCTAGTGATGCCTTTTGGGCTAACCAATGCACTAGCCTTGTTTATGCATTTGATGAACCGAATCTTCCATGAGTTCTTAGACCGCTTTGTGGTTGTCTTTGTAGATGACATTTTGATTTACTCACCCTCTGAGTAGGAACACGAGGAACACTTGCGGATTGTGCTTGAGATGCTTAGAGCTCACAAATCGTATGCTAAGTTCAGGAAGTGTGAGTCCTAGTTGAAGAAGGTGAAGTTCTTAGGCCATGTGGTATCTAGAGATGGGGTGACTGTAGACTCTTTTAAGATAGAGGCAGTGCAAGATTGAGAACAACTTAAGAATGCCTTTAAAATCCGAAGTTTCTTGGGGTTAGCTGGTTATTATCTTCGTTTTGTGAAAACTTTCTCTAGGTTGGTCTCACCTTTGACTAGACTGACGAGGAAGGAAATAAAGTTTGTGTGGAGTGAGACTTATGAGAAATCATTTCAAAATTTTAAAGTTAGACTTACCACTGCTCTAGTGTTGATTATTTCGGAGAGGAGTTTGGGTTATTCAATGTATTGTGATGCATCTCAGGAAGGTTTGGGTTATGTCTTGATGTAAGAGAGGAATGTAGTAGCATATGGCTCATGGCAGTTAAAAACACATGAGAGAAGCTATCCTACCCACACCCTAGAGCTAGCAGCAGTGATCTTTGCCTTGAATATTTGGAGACATTATCTATATAGTGAGAGGTTTGAGGTATTCTCCGATCATAAAAGTCTAAAGTATCTGTTTTCACAAAAAGGTTTGAATCTGAGGCGGAGAAGATGGATGAAATTTATGGAAGATTACGATTTTAAGTTGCACTATCATCCAGGGAAGGCCAATGTAAAGGCCAATGCCTTGAGTAGGAAATCCATTAGCAGTGTAGCTAGTATTGCCATTCGAGAATGAGAGATATTGGGTGCTATTAGAGAGTTTGACTTGCATCTTGGTGAGTCCGTTGAGTCGGCAACCTTGTTTACTATAATTACACAACCTACCCTTATGAGCCAAGTTATAGAAGCACAACGGAGTGATCACGAAGGTAGAGTCTATCCGGGGGAAGATATCTAGTGGGAAGGTAAAGAAGGGCTTGAACGTGTATTTTGACTCGAGATATCTTGACCATCTTTTTGTGCCGGAGTCTTGTAGGGAGGAGGTACTCCGAGAGTTTCACTATTCACGCCTTGCGGTACATCCGGAAGGCATGTATCACGACCTTAGTTGCCAATTTTGGTGGAGGGGACACTATAAGAAATTAAGGTTTTAAAGACAAATTTTTAGAGACAAAAATAATTTGTTTGTAAAAATTATACTTTTAAAGACAAAATGAAAGAAGTTTTAAAAAATTATATTTAATCATATTATTACATTTTCTAGACAAATTTATTTGGTTGTAAAAGGATCAATCACTTTTTCCTACAATTTTAGTTTGTCCCTAATAAACCCATCACTTTTTCCTACAATTTTAATTGGTTCCTAATAAACCCAAATCTATCCCTACAATTTTAATTGGTCCCTAACAAACCCAAATCATATATTATTATGTTTTATATATTAATTTATGAACTCAATAATCGGGGACTATCGAAAACAAACACACAAAAAAAAGGTTTCATCACTCACTCTCTTCCCCACTCTCTCCTTCTTTCTCAAATACCTAATTTCTTTTCATGTATCTTTTCTCTACCGATTCATACATCTATTCTCTACCGATTCGATATCTGGATCGCTCCGTTGCCGCCTCATCTCTCCTTGATTCTCCGATTTCTCGACGAATCTTCGGTAGCGATTCCGATCAGGTACCATATATTATCAACTTATATGATAATCAACTTTCATATTTCTAAATCGCCTATATTTAAATTGTTGTTCAATTTCCTGTCAATCTACATTTACTACATTTACAGACCATTGAAATCTCTTATTTTATTCATGTAATAATGAGGATCATATCCAATCTAGGCCTCAGTCCATCATAGATTATCCAACCGATGCTCTGTTAATGTGAAGCCATGATGGAGTGAGGGGAACAATTTCACATTCAGAGGGCAAATGGAATTATGAGTGGTTGAATGTAGTACCTATAATCTGTTAACCTCTAGAATTATGGAACAATTTCACTTAAAGGTTAAACTCATTTCCTGCAAATTATGGGTAATAATTTATTTCAAATGCAATGTCAAGGTTAAACTTAGGATTTACAGTTCATTCTTTACAATTGGAGTATACTGCTTGTGAGGTTACTGAAATCATGATGAAGGACTTTGAGATTTGCAATTTATTGTGTGATTGCATTTTTCTGGTGATTGTGTTTTCCTGTACTGCTAGTTAGTTCTTTATTTTTATTTTGAGTATTGAAAGCTTGTTAGCACGGTTTTGCACTTTTCATGCATGCTTGCTCCTCTTTCAGGTAGGGAGAGTTTAAAAATGATTATGGTTTTTTGTTACCCCACTTTGAAATTGGTTTTATGGTTGCCTTCTTGTTACAATGCCACCTGCCAGCTTTTAGTTAAAAGGAACCAAGGGGAACTGAGCTTGTAATTTATTCTTCTTTGTATTAATATTTATATGCTCTTCACATATTGTTGATTTATACATGTATCTTCTTGGATTTAGCTCTCATAAAATGATAGTAATCACAACCCTAGCACAGAACCTCACAACATGAATTAGATGCATTTGTGGATATGAATCATGTAAGAATTTGTAATTTTGGTTAAATTTTCCATAGAAAAGAAGTAGAGGATAGTACTACATGGTTTGGGTGTTTGTGTAAGAAAGTAGGAAGTAGCTTTTTGAGTTGACATTTGTATTCGGAAAAGTTGTGTATGAAAAATTTGTAGAATCCCTATATTGGTGCTTAATCTCATGTTTCTTTTGCTTTGGTGATATGGTCTGATCTAATCCTGATTTGTTTAAGTTGATTATATTTGTGTTATTTGGAAATGTAGATGGCAATTCGATTGATTGCATTGTTAAATTTATTTTGATTCGCTTGTTTTATTAGAGTCGAAAATTGTAGCATCATATTTGCTATTTTTAGTGTATCCTATTTTTTAAGTTTTTTTTTTCTTCCTCTTTTTCTTCTTTAGTTCTTTTGCACCATGGATAGGAGTTGGATGCAACTTCATAATAGAAGGTCACCTCAGTACATTGATGGGGTGAGGGAATTTATCCTGTTTGCTCGTGATCATATGAAACCAAGGGCAGATAAGATTTGGTGTCCATGTATATTGCCAAATAATGCTATCTTCATCTAGTCAAGCTAGGCCATTGTTATAAGCTTAATAATAAACACCGACACAAGGAGATGAAATTATAGGTTTTGTTATTGAGATATCTACGTCAGAGAGGGTAGTCTTGCATACGATTTGACATAATCAAGAAAACAGTCCACTTTTGTCTATTGTCCTCCACTATTTTACTTTTTGGTCAGTAGGAACGGACCAACTTCTTCTTTGTTACACCTCTAGTACTGTTTTTTTTAAGAACTATCATGTTGCTACTGCATTGTGCCTATCCCATTATCTTCATATTTGTCAGTTCAAAAGGGATTCAAGCAGCAGATCTTAAGATTTTGAGAGAGAAGCTAGAGCAAGGGGTAGTTTTTAAAGCACTTCTTGCTTTAATTTGAAATTTTCCATTTCATTTGTTTAAATATCTAGTTCAAGGACATTCATTTTGCAACTTAACAATTTGAGGTCATTGGCGTGCAATAACTGGTAATAAGATTTTCTTGATATGGCACCAAATGGAATGGACAAAAGTATGACCTCTTTGAAATCTTAACTACTGAAACGACACGTAGAATTGTTAGTGATCAAGGGGCGTAAGTGGTAGAAAATGCTCAATTGTCCTATTGTGTGTCTATATATTGTACTCTATACCCACGTTTATAGGATTACAAATCCAGGGATTGATAGTTCCCGGATATAGAAGGACTAATAGTCCCTTGTCATTACATACCCAAATTAGCACTTTTTGCACCCGAGAAAAAGAAGCTCATAAGAAGAGTTTCTATGGACTTAAATCTTTCGAATATTTTCTTCCCTTAGTAGCGTAAATGAATCTGATTTATATCAAAAGAAAACAGTGAGTTTGAAAGAATGATGGAGTTTTTTGTTTTTTGGTAAAAAAAAGTGGTTAAATGATTAATTGTTAGTAATTGTTTTTTTGTGCAGGATTCGATTTTAGTTTAATTTTTGTTAACTCTTGAATTGCTCATCTATTTGAGAGTTTGGCCCATTCTATGCAGGTTCTGAAAGCTTGCCTCGATTTGAAGCTTGGGTGCTCTCTGTTAGATTTTGAATGCCATTTCAACGAATCCCTTGAGAAGAAGATGCGATAAGTTGAGTTGTTTTGTTATGTAGGCAGATATAACTCCAATTACAATCTGTTCATTAAATAGTTGAATGCTACAAACAATGTTTATGGCACTAGCCTTATAAATTGGAAATTATACTTTTGAAATCTCTGTCAGTTTATGATATACAATCAAGATATTACATACTAATGAATCAAAGCATGGTTTTTGTTTGTTATTGAAATATCTTTTGATTAAGCCTCTTTGAATGTGATGAGCATTTTTTTTTTCATGTAGTTGAATTTTAATTTGGAGATGAACAGATGATATGGTGATATGTTTGATATTTTATGTTTGGTTATTGAGAAATGAAGCAAGGAATATAAGTTGATGTTCAGACTAGTATTTTTAGAGTAATTGTTACAAAATTAGAAAGCCAAAAAAAAAAAAAATTATCAAACTGTTAGAGACCAATTTTAGTTGTCTCAAAAAAATTATAACCTTTACACACCATTTTCATTTGTCCCAAAAACTAAAACTTGTCTAAAAAATTGAACTTTTAGCGACCAATTTCTGTTGTCTTAAAAATTAATTTCATTTGTCCCCAAAACTAAACTTTTAGAGACCAATTTTTGTTGTCTCAAAAATTAATTTTGTTACCCCCATAATAATTTGACTTTTAGAGACAAATTTTGGTTGTCTCAAAATCAAAACTTTTTGCAACAATATATTTTTGTCTCTAAAAGTCTATTTATAGTGACAAATGCAAAATTTTGTCTCTAAAAGTCATTTTTTGAATTTTCCGAAAGGGCTATTTGGGACAAACTTTGCGACGAAGGAAATTGGTTGGCTAAAGTTTTTCCCAACAAATATTACACTTTTAGGGACAGAATAAATTTGTCCTTAAAAAGCTGATTTCTTGTAGTTGGAATGAAGAGAGACGTAGCCTTGTTTGTATCGAGGTGCCTTACTTGTCCACAAGTGAAGGCCGAGCATCAGAGGCCAGCAGATTTGTTGCAACCCTTGCTTATAGCCGAGTGGAAGTGGGAGCATATCACAATGGATTTTGTTGTGGGTCTTCCAAGGACTCAGTGGGGTAATGACGCCCTGTGGGTAACAGTCGACCAGTTAACTAAGTCAACACATTTTGTACCTATGCGCACAAGTGACTTGGTAGATTATCTTGCTGACCATTATATTAGGGACATAGTTCGACTTCATGGGGTCCCTGTGACCATTGTTTCGGATAGAGATCCACGTTTCACGGCTCGGTTGTGGCAGAGCCTGCAAAATGCCTTGGGCACTAGGTTGACTTTTAGCACTGCGTATCATCCTCAGACTGACGGGTAGTCAGAGCGTACCATTCAGAACCTAGAGGATATGCTTCGAGGTTGTGTTTTTGACTTTAAGGGGTCGTGGGAGAGGCACTTACCTTTCATGGAGTTTGCCTATAACAATAGCTTTCAAGCAAGTATTGGCATGGCACTGTTTGAGGCCTTATGTGGCCGACCATGTAGATCTCCACTGTGTTGGGCCAAGGTGGGTGGCGCACCTATGTTAGGTCCTGAGTTAGTCCAGAAAATGACGAAGAAGATTGCACTTATCCGTAAGAGGTTGGTTTTGGCTCAAAGTCGTCAGAAGAGTTCTGCCGACCGTAGGAGGAGACAGTTATCCTTTGAGAAAGGAGATCACATCTTCTTGAAGATATCACTGAGACGGGGTTTGATGAAGTTTGGGAAAAGAGGGAAGTTGTCTCCTAGATTTATTGGACCTTTTGAGATCCTAGAGTGCATTAGAGAGGTAGCTTATCGTTTGTCCTTACCATCACAACTTTCCAGGGTTCATGACGTGTTTCATATTAGTATGCTCCAAAAGTATGATCCGGATCCATCACATGTGTTGGATTAGACCGAGTTACAGGTAGATGAGGATGCCTCGTATAACGAGAGACCGGTTTGAATCTTAGATACACGGGACCAAGTCTTGCAAGACAAGACAATTCCATTCCTTTGGTAAAGGTGTTGTGGCGACACTACGAGGTTGAGGAGACAACTTGGGAACGTGATGCGGGAGTCCGTGAGAAGTGTCCAGACCTTTTTGTTGATGTTTGAGACTTGTAATGGAAATCTTGTTATGTTGATTAAATGTAACCATTGTATATGTTTTGGAAAAGTGAATTATATATTTAATATTGAAACTTTTATTTATCATTGTTATGAGAATGAGTGACTGGTGGATGGGTCATGGTTATGAGTTCAACTTGTTATTATTGGTGTAATTGATTTTAACACCCTGATGATGTTTGATTTAAAATTTTGGGGACGAAATTCCTTAAGGAGGGGTTATAGCGATTCTGGTTTAGACCCAGCATGTTTATTGTTTTAGATCCAGATTCCTTGTCTTATGTGGTTGTTCAGATCCTTGTTCGCCTTATTCCTTGTTGAATTGGGTTGTGTGAGTATTGTGGTTGCATTTGAAACAGGTTGGGAGTTCGTTTTTCAAAGGAGTCTTTGTCCAAAATTTTGCTTGTTCGCTCGAGCGAACATTTACAGGTCTTGTCACAACCCAAACCCGCCCCTATAGATTTAGCATCGTAACTGGCCAGTAATCTTGGGATTACGAAGGGCTCTGAACAGATTAAACAAAATTAAGGGGCTAGCGGAAGCAAATATCAGCATATAATGTCCATAGAGCTGTGTAGACATACATGGGACAGAAAGTTTAAAACTTAATTCACATCGTTATGAAGTCATGTCATATACAGATAAACCAAACTGGGTCTTAGCCCAATACACAGACAAAACGAAAACTTGTTCAGACAAAACAAAAGAAAACAAAAGTCTTAAACTTGATTCACAAAAACTTGATAACTTCTCAAAACGAGAACCTCCTCGAGAGGCACAAGGGTTGGCTAATAGGACAGATCTCTAGCTAATCATCACTGAGCCTGGTCACGCACCTGATCACCTACATACATAAATAACACAGTGAGCTGGAGCCCAGTGAATAATAACAGAGTAAAGGTTTTAATGAATGAAGTCCATAGCTTATTTAGAAATCAGGGTTCAGAGTCAGAAATAGATTCATATTCATATTCATATTCATATTCATATTCAGAGTTCACAGATAATCATACGTGGTACATCTATTAGCGCTAACAGAACAGTTGACCCATTTATGTGGGATGTAAACAGTTGACTCATGTGCACAGAGACGTTCATAAGGATCCATAACAGTTGACCCATGATCACATGGGACATACAGTTGACTCATAATTACATGAGACGTTCGGTTGACTCATGATTACATGAGACGTATACAAAGCAAATAATAAATATCACATAATGCTAAGAATGCCACAAATACATTTCAAAAATCTGGACAATCATTCATCTATACAGAAAATAGCATTTCAGAAAACAGATCATTTCATATTATCAGAAAATAATTAAAATCAAACGTAGTTTTACCGAGTTATTACTCACAAATAGCTCCAGTAGCAGAATAGTCAGAACAGACCTATCAGACAGCCTATAGTGCGTAACCTACACAAACACTTAACAGATACACATTGAAACACACGTTCGGAAAACACTTAACTCAAATCTTTTCTATTTTGGTATGTTTCTAATTCTTATCCTCTTTATTATGTCTTCATAAGGCTTAAGAATGCCTAAGATGCAATGAGGATCTCAAAATGTAAGTTGAAACAATTAGTCAAATTTTCAAAAATAGGGAAGTTTTCTAGAGCGCAACTTTAGTCACTCAAACGGTCTGCAAAACTCTACAAAAGTATTGGTTGATTGATTTTTACGCTCGATGGTGGCTCAATAGTCGCTCGAGCTAAGGACTAAGTAAAGGTGGCTTTGCTTGAGTGCACACTTTGTCGCTCGAGCCACCATGCAATCATCTGCAAAACTACTGGGAGCATGTATTTCACACTTCAGCACAACTTCTGGTCGCTCGAGCCAAGGTGCAAAACAAAGGGTGGTCGCTCGAGCGCAACTTTGGTCGCTCGAGCAATGATGCAGAATTCTGGAATTTTCAAATTGTTGTTCAAGATGCAAAACTCAAATTCAAAGCTTTAAACCACATTCTTTGTGCTCAAAACTTGAGGAAACACTTGTAAACTTATAAAACATCTTGAATTAAACATCATTTTGCAAAATCAAGACCCAAAAGCAAGTAAAGTATCCAAAAACAAACTTGAATTGTATGTACATAGAACATGCATGTAATTCTTTGAATGTAAACCCTCCAAATCACGATCGAATAAAGTAAAATGATGGAAAACATGATGAATTCCCAAAACTAAGTTAGACTTGTTACATACATGAGAGAATTTTTAAGAAAACATGCTCAAAATGCAATGAAATGCACATACAAGTATGGATTGAGTCTCAAGTCTACTCTTTATCTTAATTCATGTCTTTAATCTCTAATTTCCTTGAATTCATGCATTAATCAACTCTATTTCACAATTAAGAGAGTGAATTCTCATCTTACGTCTTGAATTCTCAAGTGTAGAAGCTTAATCTTCCAAGTTCTCTTCAATTTCTTCTAAATTTCTAGCAATTCCCTTGTTGAGTTCAATTTCTTCCTTTTTCATCTCTCTCTCTCTCTCTCTCTCTCTCTCTCTCTCACATTTTTGTTCTCAAGGAAGTGAAGATGGAATATTATTGTGTCCATTAGCCTTATATAGGCTTGATTAGTGTAGTTTAATTAAGCTTTGCTTAAGTTAATCAATTATCACTATTTTCTTCTAATTATTTTGTTCCAAATAGAATCTCAATTAAACTTACCATAAAATTCTAAAATTTTCAAATTACACAGTAACCTAGGCAATTTCGTGATTGGATGCCGATAAGGCTTTGTTTGTGTTTGGTCGCTTTAGCGACCATTCCTGCACTCGAGCGGTCTGCATGTATATCAGTCTGAGAAACACACTTTTTGAGTCATTTTCGCACCACTCTCTTTAAACACTCGAAAACTTGAATCTTCTTTCTCTCTCTCTAGAAACCATCTCTAAAACCTCAAATACACATTGATCTGTTGATTTCTACACCATTGTTCTTTGGGGGGAAAAAAAAAGGTAGAGCTCACCTAGAGCTTCATTCTAATCGAAACAAAGTTGGTTTTCGGCTTCGTTGAGGTTTCTCCACTCTCTCCATTTGTCTTCTAGCTTTGAGGTAGGGATTTCTCCGCACTTTAGTATTGTTTTTAACTTTGTTATTTGTTTTTCTAAACAATATTATGATTTCAGAATTTTTAGATAACTTAAGGTTTTGGTTTTGAAATCAAAAGATTGGTTTTCAAAATGGTTTCTCGAATATGATTGTGGGTTTCTAAATGTGGTTGAATTGTGATAAAATGATGGGTTTTATCCTTGGAATTGATTTATAAAGAAAATGGGGTTTTGCCCTAAAATGTGAAAATTTGATTTTTGTAAAGAGAAAATGGAAATGATGTTAGATTTTATGAAATTGGAATGATGATGATGATAATGATGATGGTGGTGGAGTTGGGTCTGTATCTTAAAATTTTGAACAGTTTACCTTTATTCAAAATTATCTATCTATTTAGAGATATATGTTTTAGGTTATTGGTGGAGGATAGCTATTGTTGTAGAAAATTGCATGAGGATTAGGAGAATTAAAACTAATTTCTCATCCATTTGCATTAAGTATTGTTGCATATTTAACACATTAAAAATGTATATCGTTTTGAGAAAAATGAGTAATACCTTGGTGAATTAGGTAGGGGGTGTGGTTATGGTATTAGTGTTGGCATGTGCATCCTTGGTGAAAGCCTAGAAACTCGCGCGGTTAGATGCCGAGCCTTCTGGTTAGTACCAGTACAAATGGCAATTGACAGTGCTTGTATAGCCTACTTGTGGACACGTACCTACATATTTCCAGTGTTGTATCCACTGCCTTGTTTTCTATTATAAAGGAAATGATTTCATGAATTATAATATAAACCTAACATTGCATGGTTTTGAAAAAAGATATAAAATGTTTTGGCACGAACATTGCATATGCATTCATCTTATAGCTTTGTTAAGATTCATACACTGTATTAGAGTATTTCTACTAGGCTTTTGCTCACCCTATGTAGAAAACCTTTTTCAGATGCTGATGATATGGCTCTGCCAAGGCAGTAGCTTGGGACGACTTGGAGCCAAAAGCTTCTATTTTTGTCATTGTTGTATTTATTTTATACAAGCCTAGGGCTTTATTTGTATTGAGTTTAAGCTCACTTTTATTGTAACCAAGCACCATCTTAGAAAGTTGTAAGGGCATTAATTTATGTGTTTTTAGTTTTATTTCATGTGCTTTGTTCATGACACATGCTATAGATTCAGGGTTAGGGCTTATAAATGTATAGTTACATGTGCCATCTTTTGTAACTATTGATTCATATGAATGTAAAGATATCATATTTAGAACTATGTTGTTATTTAATTAATATTGTGGGTTGAATTATGGTTATTATTTTTGGGGCATTACACCAATGACCGCTAGAGCGACTAAAGGGCCGCTTGAGCAACTAAAGGGCCGCTTGAGCGAACTGACCAAAATCTAAGCAAAGACTCCTTTGAAAAAAGAACTCTCAACCTGTTCTGAATGCAACAACGACATCCAAATAACCAACTCAATCAAGAGTAGGATGTATAAGGGTATGAATAACCAGATAAGACAAGGAATTCGGATCCAAAACAATAAACAGGTCGGGTCTAAACCAGAATCGTTATACATTGTTTTTATTTTGTGGCTAAACTACAAATAGGTCATAATACATAAACTTAATTTCCATCCAGTCCTATTGAAAATAAGTCTTATTACAATCATCGGTAAAAATAATTTTTTGTAATGATTTTTTACATATGCCACTAAAAATTGACAATTAGTGACTTTTTTTTCACGGTTTTAATAAATTATCACTAAAACTTACAATTAGTGACTTTTTTTTGTGACGAATTTGTCAAACTATTGCTGAAAGTTAAAAATTAGTGGCTTTTTTGTGACGATTTTTTTAAACTGTCATTAAAACTTATAATTAGTGATATTTTTTGTGACAAAATTTTTAAATTATCGCTGAAAATTAACAATTAGTGATATTTTTTAATATTGTAAGATGAAAAATACCATTAATTATTATAGAACTTATTAGACAATAAGTCTACTTAGTAGGATCTACACATAAGTCTCCTTTTTTTTTTCTTTTTTTTTCGTAATTTTAATCAAAAATTAAAAAATGAATACAAAAAGTTAATTCATTCTCTCTAGGTTTTGCATTTCTCTTTATTATAAAAATACTAAAAAATTAATTCTCAGGCAAACTTCAATTTATAAAAATAAAAAATAAAAGAAGAGAGGGAGAAAAATACTTGGCCAAAACTTTTTTTCGCCAGCTCCTTCTAGAATGATCTTAATTAAAAACAAAAAGCAAGAGGTGAATTGACTTTAAAGATTTTGTATTAAACCTATGTCATTTTAAAATGGGTAAATTATATTGACAACCTTTAGTTTTGGTCTGATAACATTTCATTCTTAACGTTATAAAAATTATATTTTCATCCCTATAGTTAATAGTCTCATTTCACACACTTCCTATTTATATAAAATGTAACAACTCTTGGTAGAAAAATAGAGAAAGCTATACTGAAAAAAAAAAAAGAAGTAAAACAAACGAAAAAAAATAAAAAAAGCAAAGCAAGAAAAGAAAAAGTGTATAAATTTAATGTCTTTTTGATACCAATATTAATTTTGTCTAAATAATTACAATGAAAGGGAATCAATGTAATTTCTTAAACGTTAGGAGGTGATATGTATTAAACTCAAACCTCATGAGGTATAAGTGTAATTTACCCTTTTAAAATATAATTTTAAATTCATTTAAATTTAGAGGATTTTAGTTTAAAATTTCTAATATTAAGATTTTATAAGAAAAATGGCATGCACTATTTTGATAATAGCTAGGATCTCTCAATATTTTCATAGAGAAATTTCTTTGTAAAAAGAAATTTTTAACTCTTCACAAAGAATTTTTAGCTCTCTCTATGACGAGCTGAAATTTCTCCAATAATATTATTGAGAGGTCTTAACTAATAAGAAAAATATAGTGGATCTCTCATACTACCCAAAATTAGAGAGGGACGTTTCACTAATTTTTTTCTTAAATTTACATTGTTTTGTAAAGACATATTTTAAAATATATTTTCGAGATAATTACATTTGACCCCCTGTGGTTTCACATGTTTTCGCATTCCCTCCCTGACATTTATAAATGTACTCATACCCCCTCTTTGATTTTAACTAATGTGCAAAAGTGATGAGACTTTACGAAATTAATGAAAAGACTAGAATACCCTTATTTTTTTCTTCAATTTTCTTATGAATACCATTTTACTTCCATTTTTCCCTCAGTTGAACTCTCTTTTCGATGACTGAGCATGTGGTGGAGGTGTAGACCGAGTACACTGATGGGTCAAACTCAGGTATCCACTTCTCTTGGAAGAAGTCGCATCCTGCAACATGGATTTGTTGGAGAAAAGATTCAGCAGGGCAAACAAAATGCATCCAACCCACAAACCCATCTGGAGGGTTTTAGAAAGAGAAAAAAGAGAGGTTCTGGAAGAGCAATGATATATGAGAGGAGAAATGTATGTGTATATATATGTATGTGTGTATATATATATATATTATATAGATATGAAATGCATCCAACCCACAAACCAATCTCCTGTCATATATGTGTATATATTATACTATATATATATATATATATGAAATGCATCCTACCCAGCAGAAAATAAATTGCTAAGTTGACTTTAATGGTTTGTATGGTTTGTCCCTGCAAAACCAAAGAGCTAAATATATATATGGTTTGTATGGTTTGTCCCTACATATATATATATATATATGTTTTATCCCTGCTCTTGTGCAATAATTTCATACATCATTTGAATGGTTTGTCCTTGCAAAACCAAAGAGCCAAAGATGACTTTAATGGTCTACCACTCATATGATAAAACTATGATTGATGCCATCTCTCTCCTTTGCCTCCTCAAATTTTGGTTTCTGTTGGTTTTTTGGCTTTCGAAGGTTACTTTCGTAATTATGAGCGTGCCAGCAAGGATCAATCAGTCCTTACAGAATTGTAATTGCCAAACAATTATTCAGACGATTGTGTTATGGTTCTTTCGGCCTCAATAAAGAGGACTTTTAATGATGGCTTACTGGTAATTTGACTTCAGAAAACTTGAGCATAAGAACAGTTAAATAAACTGAAGTATTTCATTAGTATGAAAAACTTACAATGATCTTAGTTCCGTAGAGAATTACAGCGGCAATATACTCGAAAACTACTCCTACAAATGAAGTGCAGCGCAGGAACTTAAAGTACAAAAATATAAAGGACAGGAAATAACACTGGAATATGTAAAGTAATTCTTTTGATCTTTTCTCGCCCCCTTTCTCTGAAGTCCTTCCTGCTATTTATACTTTCCGAAGATAACCATCGAATTGTACTTCAAACCGTCGAACTGCTCCTCCGTAATCGCTGATCATGCTACCTTATAAGTAGCTCCACTACGCCTTCACTTGCAGTTAGGCTTCCCCCTTATATTCGAATTTGAATGTGAGCAACCGTTGAAGCCACGTCACTGTACGTCTCTTCGTTGATCCGCTACTACTCAGATCTTATAACGATCAATATTAATTGCCACGTGTATGATCAAGATCGAAGACCTACCTGGTCTCCTCATATTACCCTCACTTTGCCACGCGTCGAATTGTCACTGGCTTAGTACAAAATGTGTAGCCAACATTACCCCCCGCACTAATATACCCAAGACTTAGTGATATTAGTGGATCAGAGTCCCTTTTCCCACGTTTTAGAACGTGCATGGGTTTTGCATCTTCCCAGAAATGCAACTGTCGCACACCATCTGTATTAATACTCTCGCCTTGATCCTTTAAGTACTTCCACTGTCTTATTATTCGAACAGACTGATATATTTCATGGCCAAATTAATCCTTTCCTCCAATGATGAAGCATACGAAGAGTCATATGTCGATGCTATTCCTCGTCGAAAGCATGCATTTATTAGCCACCTTTACCCACCTTTCTATATTCAGGTCATGGACGCCTTTGCAAATTACCGACCTTTGGATTACGAACACATTGCTCTTAATCCTTCGATTCAGAAGGCTACAAACAAAGACATAAGAATTTTCCCCTCTGACCTACCTTTACAGTTCGAACAATCTGCTCTCAAACCTCTGATTCGTAAAATTGCAAACATGGATTTGAGCAACTCTTCTTCGCAAATTTCTGTATGGGATAAAGCTGCAACTTCTTCCTCTTCTAGAGGTTCTGACTGGACAAGCTGGTCAGTACCTGAGACTTATGATTTAAAGGAGCGAATCAACCACCATTTTGTTGAGTTCACTGACCCTTTAGAGTTTCCCTCCTATGCTCGAAGTTCAGTTGTTTATCCTTATGTGCCCATTGACCATCGACATAGTCTGGAGGAGAATCTTCTTGTAGCATGGTATACCTCTTCCATGCCCACAAAGATAGTGCACTCTGCTCCTCGCCCAGAATAAGCACAAGGGTATAACCCATCATTCTTAGCTCAGAAGGCGAAGATCTGTTCTTCTGACTGGCTTGATTATATTAATGTCTTTGTTCCTTCTGCTCCCGTATCATCCTCAAAAACAGAAGCGTCCACACCTTCTTCTTCGTCTCCCGAAATTGATTCTCCCCTACCAATTCTTTCCTGGACAAAAAAATTGAAGATTGCCCTATCCACGGAGAATGTCTTTCCACCTTATAAACCTCTGCCTTCTCCTACCCCAGTTGAGCGGAAACAGGCTCAACTTCTGCTTGCAGCCTTCTCTCACTTTCCCTTTAATGTTCTCGAGGACGAAGTCTCTCTCAAGAACCTTCGATGGGCTTGTGACATCATGACTAGGGGCCATGTCCTCAATCCCCTTGCTCAGGCAGAACTTCATATGTTTCTGGACCAACTTCCATTACTTCTTCACTGGCATCGCAATTCTATGGCTACTACACAATCTTTAGACCAACTTTCGTCCCTTCGAATTCATGCTCAGTACGAAGCAAAGAACTTTATTGAAGAATTCAATGATTTCAAGAATAAAGATTCTGCGTATTGGGATGACTTAGACATTGATGAATTGGAACAAGGGTTAAGAGAGGTGGCCTTCAAAATAAAGGCTAAAGAGCTCTACTATGAAGTGAGAGCACATCAACTTATGCAGCCAATGCTAGAAAATTTAGAAGATAGAATAAGGAAAGAACAAAAGTTCATTGATCATTGTTGGACTAAATTTCATGATCTTGTTATTTATTCCATTCCTTATTTTTATGAGCTCGAGTTTATACCGAGATAGGGTCAGTTGATGTAATCGCTCTGATCTTAATATAACAAAATTTGTCTTTGTTTGACCCTGTCTTCACTTGTATTTTTACTTGTGTTTTAAAAGTCAACTCAGAGCTTCGAACTTCGAACAATTTCATCCTTTGAATCTGGACTTAATTGTTTTAAATAAAACGCTAAATGAACCAATTGTAACCTTTCCAATTTGTGGAATAGAGTTTTGGCTGATTTTCAATTGGAAACAGTGCTTCGAATCTAGCAATCTTACATTCAAAACCTGTTTTGACCATAGTCAACATCTAGTCATTGTCATTATTGCTTTTGATGTTTCGAACACCAAATCCCATCCTTAAAGAAACTCAAAGTTTTGCTTCGAAGGACATTACCTTTGTTAAAGAAACTCAAGTTTTGCTTCGAAGGACATTATCTTTGTTAAAAACTCTAAAACAGGTCTTTAAGCCCTTTTAAAGTAAATACTCGAGTATTTTTATTTTTTGGGTAGGGCAACCCACTTCAAAGCTGGCTTCTCTGTTTTCGAAGTCGTTTGACTCGGCTTCGAAGCAAAATATCTTACTTCGAAGCTAGCCTTAACAACCGGGCTTTGTTTTTCCCTCCAAAAGCATCAATGTTGAAGGAAGCTTTTGTACTCGTACTTTTAATATTTAACAGCTCATGTAATATATTTTCAAATACGAGGGCTTTAAAAACCCTTTTGTTTTGTGTTCTGAAATCACCTGCTCTTCTAATCGCACAAACCCCTCTTATTACCGATCGTCAGCTTCTCTCTACTTCCTTTCCCGAAGAAAAGCATACCGTCAATGGCTTCTCCTTCAGTATCAGTCATAGAGCGTATGAGCCCATCTGTGGCCCTGAAAAGGATTATTGATGCGGAATGCGAAAAGTACAAAGCTGGGGAGAAGAACGCTATTGATGGACGCATCTTTGTCCCTCGTCGCCATGTGCAGTCAGACTATGTGCTCGGGCCCATATTCAAAGAGGTCCTCACTGAACTCCTAGCCCTGTATCCCCGACTGGAAAACCAATGTCTTCTCTATGAAGGCGGTCTTGACTGGAGGAACTGGAGGGTAAATCGCCCCCACCAATGCTGGCCTACGGTGAGACCAGAGTGGCAAGAGTGGTATGATCGGGTTATTCCTGCTAGGACCCTGGACCTTCAAGAACTCTGCCTTCTCGATGCTCTCAGACTGTCTAGGGTAACTATTTCAGAAGACCCTTTCCTTGTTCCCACTGCTCTATGTTTTTGGAATCCTGTCTTTAACTTTTTCCAATTTAGATGTGGGATGATGGCCCCTACTGTTCTTGATATTTGCCATTTACTGGGACTATCTCCTATTGGCACTCCTTTTGGACCAGATTATCCTGATTTAGCAGTCCCTTTCTCTCTCCCCTCCCTTAACTCATCTTATAGTGATTTCGCTAGGGCTGAGAATAAAAGACAGGGCCCTATGACTGATAGGGAATTTTTTTCTTTCTTATTGTATTGGCTTTGTAAATTCCTTTTTTGCACTTCCTCTCAGAGAATTATGCCTGAATTTGCCCCTCTTGCCAAAGCCTTTGTTTTACAGAAAAAGGTGGCCTTAGCCCCACATGTTCTAGGGCATGTATATAGAGTCTGCTCCCTTTTTTGTGAGAAACCCTTAGATGCTAATCAAGGGGGGCCATTCTGGGTCCTTCAGTTTTGGCTTTTCGCCTATTTTACTGAATTACAATCCAAATGCCTTAAATTTTCCGAGCCAAACCCTCTTACTCATGGCATAAGGATAGCCAATGCTTCACTTTACCCTTCTACCTTTGCTTTCTACTTCTCTTTCTTTCACCAACTTCCAGCCTCCCTTCCTACTCACCGCTTTCGTCCCTTCGAACCTTCCATTGGTCCATCTTGGTTGAGGAATTTTCTAAGTGACCAGTCCTGTGCTTCACTTATTCACAAGGATATATGGGCTTCCATTCTTATTCCCAGAGAGTTATTCATCGGGACTTTGAACCCGAAAGCCTACAAATGCATTGCCGAACCTTACTGTCCAGCCCAGTTTGCTAGACAATTTGGCTTCACACAAGGAGTCCCAATACCTCTCTGTAGCAATACAAATCTTAGCCTTACCAGAAGGGATTTGAAAGTTAGGAAATCCAGGCTAGAAGAGGCAACTTTGAAATTTGTAGATGACTTAGCCACCTTTGAATACACCCCTTTCATTCCTCAAGGTACCGTGTTGAAGAGGTACCAAAACTAGTGGGTGACTAACATGGAGATTTATTTGGCCATTCCACCTTTAAGCCTACTAACAGTGTTAGATGTGATCAAGCCCAAAGAAACTGGGGAGGTCACTTCTTCCACTGTTTCAGAATTAGCACATGCTGCTCCTGCTGCTTCAATTCCTCCCAGAGTCACCCGGGCTGCCTCGAAGAAAGGTATACCCTTGTCTCTTCTCCTTTTATCTTTCATAATGCATTTTGCCTTATCTTTAATTCTTCTTTTGTGGAGGTGGTCAATCACAAAAGAAGAGGAGCCTGTTTGAACTCGAGAAGGGAACATCCAATATTCAAGGGAAAGAAAAGGAAGAATCAGATGAAGAGGAAGAGTTATTTTTGAAAAGAAAGAAGAAGGCAATCGTCTCTTCATCAGACTCGGTGACTGCCAGAGAGTCAGAAGATGACTTCATCTCTTTGGAATATGGATCGCAGCTTGAAGAACCTGAGGGAAAAGTTGAGAAAGAAATTGAGAAAGAGCAGACCCTGCCAATACGGAGGAAAAGGAAAAGAAATGTGACTGTCTCTCCTTCCGATATGGTCGACGACTCTGATTCTGAGACAATCGCCACAGCCATAGAGAAGAGAAAAAAGATGTCTGCTTCCGCTCCTATCTCAGTCGAAGATACCATCCATGAAGCAGCCGTCAAGACAATAGAGCAAGAACATCCTAAAGCCATGATTGTCTTTGAGAGAGCTGAGAAGAGACGGCACCAACAGTTTCTGAGAGATGAACCTGCTGCTGCTGACATATTACAAAGGGAAATTGTAAGAAGGCAACAGACTGCCAGAGATTACACCCTTCGCAGTTCCCCCATTATCGCCGATACTTCTGGAGCAGGTAATTTTATGCTTCTGTGATTTTTTCCTCTGTTAACCTTTGGTATCGAGGTTTAACATTGCCTTACATTTCTTCCTTTTGCAGCGGCAACTCCTGAGTTCATCTTTTCGATGAGACCTCTCTCAGTTTCATTCGAGGTAGGTCAGATGCAGGATGTAGGGACTACTCAGACCATACTTCCATTTTTAGGGTCTACATTTTCTACACTTTTCCTGAGACCAAGCATTCCTGCACCTTTTCCTCTTGGTTTGGCCCCCTCTCTTTCTTACTTGACTCTTGACTTTCCCCAATTTACTTCTTTACCGAATCTTGCTCCTCTCTCTCCTTCCAAGGAGACTCCAAGTGCTACCTTGTCTTTGGTGAGTGCTGACAACTCTCCAATTTGTGACTCACCACCTTTACCTAGCTCCAACCCTCCCTCTCTTGATTCATTGGTGACCAGGACCATGGAGACCATCAAAGATGCTCCACCCATTTCTCCTATTGCTATGCAATCTTCTGTGTCTCCCATGGCAACTCTCTCTGCTCCCCTCATGTCTACTGATGAGTTTGATATTTTTGAAGCAAAATTAGCTAGTCTTTTTGACATCACTTCTACTTCTCCGACATTCGATGAGGAGATTGAGCCATTAGTTTTAGCTGATTCTTTGCTGGAAATTTTTGAGAGCTCTCCTTTCTCCGGCAGCCAACCTTCTGTGCCTTCGATAGACTTGGACACCTGTCTAGACCTGCTAATTTCTTTTTCGAGGATTCCCTTCGAGGCTCTACAAAGGCCTATAATAAAAAATGGGTTTCTTCAATGCTACAAACTTGCTGAGCAGTCTGGTATGGATGTCTCTAACCACCTATCCCAGGCAGCAGCTACCATCGATTTTTACTTCAGCATCTGTCATGCTGCCAAGGCCGCAGATGAGAAATTGGTCAGAGATCAAAGTTTTGTTTCTCAAGTGCATACTGAAGTATCGACGCTTAAGGAACAACACTCCTCTGCCTCTCACTTCCGAACTCAACTGCTGGAGAGGAAAGCTCAACTCGAAGAGGAGCTTTCTGCAGTGAATCAAGCCTTACTCCGAACTGACCTCAAACTGCAAATCACCAATAAAGGACTAGCTGATCAAAAGAAAGATATGACTGCAGCTATTCAACTGTTTTCGTCGTTTACCAATAGGAAATCTGTTATACAAAAACAGCTAAAACATTGTAATGATTTTTGGGCCAACTTGTGGCACAATGTACTTGACTCTTTATAAAACATTTCCTTGTTTACTATTTTATGTTCTTGTACTCACTGTTTATTTTATTCTCTGTGTTTCTCAAATAGTTGGAAAATAAGGTTTTAAATATCTGCCATTAATCTTTTTGGGATGCACATAACCACTTAGATCTTTCAAATGGTATGCCCCAAAAGGCAAAACTCTATGAATTTGATATGGTCCTTCCCAGTTAGGTGACCATTTGCCAAATCTATGGCTTCTAATCCCTATTGGGAGTATTGTCTTCCACACCAAATCATCTTCATCGAAGCCAATGTGTTTGACTTTCTTGTTATAATTTTTGGCTGCTTTCTTCTTCTGAAAGAGAATGCTATTTAATGCCAAAATTCTAGCTTCATCTATATCTTCTAATTCCAAGCACATACTTTGATAGTACTGCTCAGGATCCAACTGGTTTTGGCATCTTACCCTTAAGGATTTAACATTGATCTCCACTGGTAACACTGCATCATGCCCATAAACTAAGGCATAAGGAGTGACTCCTGTGCTTGACCTTAGGGAAGTTCTATAAGCCCACAATACATCTAACAATAAGTTGTGCCAACCTCTCGGATTATCTTCCACAACCTTTTGTATTCCCTTTTTTAAGGACTTGTTAGATGACTCAGCTTGACCATTGGCTTGTGCGTAATATGGAGTGGAATTCACAAGGCTAATCCCGAACTCAGCCACAAAAGACTTTACCATTTTCCCATCAAAAACAGTCCCATTATCGACCGTTATCGTTTGTGGGATGCCAAATCTATGGATCAAATCTTTAATGAACCCAATAACCTCCGTCTGATCTACAGCTTTATATGGTTTGGCTTCGACCCATTTGGTGAAATAATCAGTAGCCACCAAAATAAAACAATGATGCTTCGAAGAAGGAGGGTGTATTTTTCCCATCATATCCATGGCCCATCCTCTAAATGGCCAAGGCTTTACTACTGCATGTAGATTAGTTATGGGCACATGCCTTATTGTACCATGCTTTTGACATGCCTGGCAGCCCTTTGCATATTCTATGAAATCTTTAAGGATAGACGGCCAATAATAGGAATGTCTTCGAAGCAGCCATCTCATTTTTACACCAGGCTGATGTGCACCACAGATACTTTCGTGAACTTCAGCCATAGCTATTAATGCTTCTTTTGGCCCTAAACATTCTAACAATAGACCATCTCCCCCTCTTTTGTAGAGATCATTGTTGTATATGATATATTGCACAGATTGCAATTTAACTCTTCTGCTGGCTTTCGAGGATGGGCCAGCCAAGTATTGTATTATTGGATGTCTCCAATCCTGTTCCTGCAGATCATTATAGTTGATTTCCAGGACCATGTTCCTTTTACTTAAAGGAGGTATAGGTTTTTGGTATGTCGTTTGGCTTATATCCCAATGGGTACCATCTTTACTCTTAAAATTCGAAACTTTCTGTGCCACATCGTTAGCTCTATTATTCAAGAATCTCGGGACATAAGTTACATTTACTATTTCAAATTGAGAGAGCAAATGTAATGCGACGACATAATATGGCAGCATACTTATACTTTGACACTTGAAAATCCCTTTTACTTGGTTAACGACCAATTGGGAATCTCCAAATATGTCAACTGCATGTACTTGTAATCCAATAAGAATTTCCAATCCTACTATCAAAGCTTCATATTCAACTTGATTATTAGAACAAGCAGTTTCATCTATTCTGAAACCATGTGTGGTTTCAATTCCTTGTGGTGACTTGATTACTATACCAATTCCAATTAGGCCATTGGCTTTCGATCCATCGAACCACATTTGCCATGGCTCAACACTAGCCATACTAAGTTCCATTATTTCTTGACTCTCTGTTTGAGATGGATGGTCTGCCAAAAAATTGGCTAAAACTTGTCCTTTCACTACCCTTTGGGGCACATATTCTAAGTGAAATTCTGACAGGGCTAATACCCATTTGCCAATTCTTCCCCTCAACATAGGTCTAGATAACATGTACTTAACCAAATCTGTGGTTGCAATTACCAAGACAGTTGTAGGCAAAAGGTAATATCTTAATTTCATTACAGCAAAATACAATGCAAGGTAAAGTTTTTCTACAGCCGAATATTTACATTCGCACGAATTTAAAAACCTACTAAGGTAATAAACAGCTTGCTCCTTGCCTTCCTCATTGTCTTGGGCCAAGAAAGCTCCCAATGAATCTTCTGCTGCGGCTATGTACAACTTCAAAGGCTTAACGCCATTTGGTGGCATCAGTACTGGAGGGTTGGCCAAGTAGGCTTTGATTCCATCGAAAGCACTTTGATGCTCCGTTGTCCACACAAATTCTTCTTCATCCTTCAGCCTTAATAAAGAAGAAAAAATTTTAGTTTTCCCTGCAGTGTTAGAAATGAATCTTCGAAGAAAATTAACTTGACCAAGGAACTTTTGTAATTCTTTCTCACTTGATGGAGGTCTGGCTTCAATGATGGCTTTGGCTTTATTCTGGTCGATCTGTATTCCTTTCTTGTGTACTACATAGCCCAAGAAGTTTCCAGATGATACGCCAAAAGCACACTGAAGATGATTAAGCTTCAATTTGAACCTTCTCATTCTTTCAAAGGCTGCCTCTAGGTGAAACAAATGTTCCTCCATGGATTGGGATTTAACCACAATGTCGTCAATATAACATTCTAAGTACCCACCAATAAGGTCATGAAAGATAGTGTTCATAGCCCTCTGATATGTGGCCCCAGCATTCTTCAGGCCAAACGGCATTTTAACCCATTCGAAGGTCCCAATATTCCCAGGGCATCTAAATGCTGTCTTGTGAACATCTTCCTCCGCAATGCAGATTTGGTTATAGCCTGAGTGTCCATCCATCATTGATAAAATGTGATGTCCTGCTGAGCTATCCACCAACAGATCTACTATAGGCATAGGATATTCATCTTTTGGAGTTGCCAGATTTAGGTTTCTAAAATCAATGCATACTCTCATTTTGCCATTTTTCTTGACTACAGGTACAATATTAGATAGCCACTCAACATACCTGGCTGTTCTGATAAAGCCTGCCTTGAGTAATCTAAGAATTTTTTCCTTGACTTTCTGGATCACCTCTGAACCCATTCTTCTTGGTTTTTGTTTGTATGGTTTGAAGTTAGGCTTCATGGGAAGCCTATGTTCCACTAATAACCTATCCAATCCTGGTAGTTCATTGTATGACCACGCAAAACAATCTTTATATCTTCTCAGAATAACCAATAACTGGTCTCTATCAAGAGAACTTAACCAAGCACTTATATAAATGGGTTGTTGTACAGAATCTTCCCCTAAATTTATTTCTTCTAAGGGGTCTTGTATCTGAGTACCTACTGGAACCCCTTCTTTGATCTTCTCTGACTTCGCAGGAATCTCCTTACTGTGTTCTGCTTCCACGCTCTTTGATTCCTCCTCTTTATTCTCCTCCTCATGGACAAAATCTGTCCAAAAGGTTTCTTCTTCCTGTATTTCTTGGACTTTTGTTTCTATGTCCAATGCACAGTATTTATCAAGAGTCAAAACTCTGGCTTGTTGCTGCTCACGCTTGCAGCCAATCATCATGACTTCTTTCTCCTGCTCTCGAACTTTCTGGACTATTGACTTTATATCCAATATTGAAAATTTGATTAAAGCCAAAGACCTGGCTTCTGGTGCTTCATCTTGCTGCCTATAACCAGGCATCATTGTCATCTTTAACCTCTAGCTCTTCACCAGCACTCTCCTGGACTAAATGCTTCAGGTGTGCTACTTCCTTATCAGCCGTTTCTTCGGCTGAACCATCGAATTCCATCAGTATACTGAGCGGTGCCACGCCATCAATATACAACTTGGCTTCTGCGAAATCAGCACAGGCTATGAAAGGTTGAGGATCTACATTAATTTCCTCCGTCTTCCCATTGCCTAAAGCTATTATCATTTTTTGATGCAAAGAGGAAGGCACACATTTATTAGTGTGGATCCAATCTCTACCAAGTAAAGCATTGTACTTCGCATTGCTATCGATGACGAAAAACGCTGTCATGCAGTCCTTGGTTCCCACACTCAGGTTGATGGGTAGAATTCCCTGGGCCATCTGCTTGTCTCCAGCAAAACCAGCGATGGTTGTACTGGTTGGGATCAACCTGGGATTCCTCTTTCCTAATTTCTTCAAAGAGGATTTCGGTAATAAGTTCACCGCCGCTCCATTATCCACCAAGACTCGGTTTAACTGAACCCCATCGAAGAAGGCCTTAATGTATAAAGGCTTAACATGTTGCGTCATGGAATTCGAGGGATATTCGAATGGATACGAGAGGTTAATGCTTACCACTTCCTCGCTCTCATATTCAACTTCCATTGGGGTAACCATTTCGAAATTATCTTGCACCATACTCGCTTGTGAATCTTCACTAGAGATCGGAATTGGATCAGCTTCCTGCCCCTCTTGATTCTCATCTCCAGCTTGGAATTCCTGTGGTAGTATGTGTACCATGTTCACTGATACCGGGGGAAACGAGCCAAACTGGATGGCTGGCTGTACCTGTTTCCCCTCTTGGTCACCTTGGTCAATTTCCTCAGAAACATCCTGCATGATGCATTCTGGTATTTCATTGCTAACGGGTCCCTTCGAATGATTTTCCTCAGCTGGCTTTCCAACCAGAAATGTTTGCTCAGCCATGAAGGCTTCGAACATTTCTTCTTCCACCATTTCTTTCTTCTGGCTTACGCCAATATCTTCTTCCGTTTCGCTACCACTCTCCATCAGAGCTTTCTCCATCCCTGCTAGACTTTCCTTCTCTCTGGCCTTTAGTTCAGAATGAACCTTGGCCAACTGTTCTCTGCTGCGATCCACCTTGTTTTGTGTAACTGGTTTTGAATTACGGTCTGACTTTTGATTCTTCTCTTCTCCAGTCTGGATCATTGAAGAACTCTCTCCACTTTCTTTCAGGTTTCTCTGGTATTGGGTGTACCTACGCTGAATTTTTCTCCTTTGTGATCTGGAAATAACGGGGACTATATCTGGTTCCCTCGTTCTTGGGTGTTTCAGCAATACCCAGTTGTTGGGGGCCACCAAAGGAGGCTTAACCATCCTACTTTGATTTCCAAAATTCCTTTGGGAAGGCATTTCCCTAGGTTTGTTTTGCATCTCAAACCAATCTGGGACTCCAGGTACCCACGAACTTACTGACCCAGACGTTGAACCGCCCCTTTCTTCTTTCGAGGTCACCTTCGAGGTTGTGAAGACAATCGTTTGGCCCTGTCTCCAAGCTTTGAGGCTGATTCAGGTTCTCGATGATGGTGATCATTTTCTGTCCTTCGTGAAGCTGACCCCAGGGGCCAATTCCTGGCTTTGATCCCAAAACCTGAACTCTTCTCCAGCCTTCTTTCAGAATGACTACTTTCCAAACTGTAATAGTTAGGTGATCTGGACTCATATAAGGGCCTCTTGCCTTTAGCATGCATTCTATCAACTGCAGGTTCAATCACTAATGGCTGCCGCCTAACATTAGCCGGATACGGCCTTTTATTATAAGCATTGGTTGGTTTGGGACGCCTCTGCACATCCCTGTAATACTGTTTCCCATCGACTGGAAGGCCTTTCAACCACTTATAACTCAGTCTGCACCTGGGACACATTCGTTGCATTATGGCTGCCTCTAGGGAGTCATCATCCCGTGCCTCTTCATCAGAGTCTTCCCTCTGATGTGGGAAATCTCGTCCCATGGCTGGTGGACTTCTAAGGTCTTTTTTGGTTACTGTCTGGTTGGCCACATGCATCTGTACATTGACTTCCTCCAATTCTTTCACAGACAGGTTCTGAAAATCTGACATAATGACATTGGCTACCACCTCTCCAATTTCTGGAAATGGATCACTATCGATCCCCATGGCTTTTTCAGCTTTGGCTGGGAACTTCAAACTCCCTTTCCGAATTTGTTCTTGGATCCTGTCTCGAAAAACAACACAGTTTTTAGTTGAGTGAGACCAAGAATTATGCCATTTGCAATATATTTTTCCTTTAAGTTGATCAAGAGATGGAATTTTAACACCTTTTGGTAACTTAAGGAAGTTGGCCGCAAGCAAATGATCAAAAATGTCATCTGCCTTAGTTAAATCAAAAGAATATTTCCTGTGGAGATCTTTCTTTTTAAACTGCTGGTCAATTGTTGTATCTTTATGAATTAATGCTTCACAGATCATAGGCTCTTTTCCCACAATCTCTGCTGCATCAATCTCATAATTAGGATCTCTGTAGTATGTCCTATATGATGCATTATTTCGATCCTGTTCCTCTTCCAGTAATGCTTCATATCTAGATACTTTATAAGTCAGTTCCATTAAATCTCTAAACTCTGTTGAATCAAACTTCTTTCGAAGCCTGAACTCTAAGCCATTTTGGGCCAATCTTACAAATTCAGTTTCAGGCAAAATTACTCTACATTTATTTCGAGCCCTCTTAAATCTGGAAATAAACTGAGTAGCCTTCTCTTCAGGCCTTTGACTCAATCTGGCCAAGTCTGCCATGGAAACTTCTGGCTCTGATTGGAAGAATTGGGCATGAAATGCCTCTTCCATTTGTTGCCAAGTCTGGATGGAGCCAGGTGGAAGGTTAATATACCATACAAATGCTCCTCCGGTTAGAGAATTTGGGAATAGTCTCAACTTTATATAGTCATGATTGGTAAATTCACCACATTGAGCGGCAAACCTAGCAATATGTTCTACTGTTGATTGGTTTCGGTTCCCATGAAAGAGGACAAAATCTGGTATCCTGAAACCTCTTGGATATTCATGTACCCTATCGACCCATTCTGGGTATGGTTTTCTATACACAGGGGTCTGGACCCCCCGAGCCATTGGTCCACACAACTCCCTAACTATCTCAGTGATCTGGTCCCTAGGGACCATATTTTGCGCCTGCTGAACCATCATTGGGGGAACAAACACAGGATTTGGTGGACAACCTTGTGCTTGTGGTCCTCTTGGTCCATAAGGTGGTACATTTGGGACTGGCTGTCCCTGTGGTAGAGGGTGCTGTTGGGGGTGTAGGTAACCTCTTTGAGCCTGTCCTGCGAAAGGACCCACAAAAGGTACTGGAACAGGTATTGTATCCCTTCCACTTGTAGGAAAACCTTCCAACCCCCCGGGTATAAATTCGAATAAGGGATTATTGTACCCCCTGGTGCCAGGTATGGCTTCGAATGTGGGATTTAGAATCATTCTTATGCCATTTTCTTGTACCGGGCCAGATCCACCAATTTGCATGGCTTCACTGTTGAACATTGAGGCATTCTGGCCTGCTACAGGCCTTGAAATGGGTTCGTACCAAGACTGAGGTGGTAATCTTTCATGCATCTGATTATTGGTTTGACCATTAGAATGTCCATTAGCTTGCATAGGCTGTTTGTCTCTAGCCAATCTTTGCTGAGGGACATTCACCTTCTCTATGTGTCTTACATTCGTTGGTTGGTGGTTATTCATTCGATCCAAAAAGGATACTGCCCACCTTTCCATTGTGTTTATTAATTGTTGTCCCATGGCATCTACCAAGCCGCCCCACGGATTGACTGGCTGAGTAGATGGGACACTGGATGGTCCAATTCCTTGGTCTCGTCCACTATTACAAACAAATGGTATTTGCTCTGAAGTATTGGTCTGTTCGACCATGGGTTCCGATAGGATAGGAGTTTCCACAGGATGTGTTATCACATTATCCTCTAGATTGGACGTCTCCACCTCTCCTTCCACGCCTTCTTCCAAACGTTCATTTTCTCCTTGTCTCCTACGTCTAGCCATTTTTTAAAGGGTCCCACTGGGCGTGCCAAAAATATATGTTGGTTTTTTGGCTTTCGAAGGTTACTTTCGTAATTATGAGCGTGCCAGCAAGGATCAATCAGTCCTTACAGAATTGTAATTGCCAAACAATTATTCAGACGATTGTGTTATGGTTCTTTCGGCCTCAATAAAGAGGACTTTTAATGATGGCTTACTGGTAATTTGACTTCAGAAAACTTGAGCATAAGAACAGTTAAATAAACTGAAGTATTTCATTAGTATGAAAAACTTACAATGATCTTAGTTCCGTAGAGAATTACAGCGGCAATATACTCGAAAACTACTCCTACAAATGAAGTGCAGCGCAGGAACTTAAAGTACAAAAATATAAAGGACAGGAAATAACACTGGAATATGTAAAGTAATTCTTTTGATCTTTTCTCGCCCCCTTTCTCTGAAGTCCTTCCTGCTATTTATACTTTCCGAAGATAACCATCGAATTGTACTTCAAACCGTCGAACTGCTCCTCCGTAATCGCTGATCATGCTACCTATAAGTAGCTCCACTACGCCTTCACTTGTAGTTAGGCTTCCCCCTTATATTCGAATTTGAATGGGAGCAACCGTTGAAGCCACGTCACTGTACGTCTCTTCGTTGATCCGCTACTACTCAGATCTTATAACGATCAATATTAATTGCCACATGTATGATCAGGATCGAAGACCTACCTGGTCTCCCCATATTACCCTCACTTTGCCACGCGTCGAATTGTCACTGGCTTAGTACAAAATGTGTAGCCAACATTTTCGTACATGACAAATTCGGGTTATTGGCTCTAGAGTGACCCACCACCATCGACCACCCTTATTGGTTTCTCAGAGCAGACTACAATCACATATGTTAGCCGATATTTTAATATTATAATGTGTTATAGGTTTGATTTTCTTTTCTTTCCCTTCAAGTTTTCATTTTCTTTCTCTTCAAGTCTCCAAGTCAAGTCAAGTCTCTAAGTCTTCCAAGGAAATTGTCCACCAATTTCCTTTCCTATTCTTATCCACCAAGTCTCCAAGAAACTTATCCACTAAGTGTCTTCTCCTCCAAGCCACTTGCCTACCAAGTTTCATGTTCTATAAATTGATCTAACTTCTTATCTTGGAACAGAAAAAAAAAAAAAAAGAAAAAAAGAAAAAGAAAGAAGTTTTTGTTGCTTTATTATGTTTTGTGCGAGATTATCAGGGAAATAAAAAAGGGTGTATGTGATAAAGTTTTGGGTTCAACCAATTGTGCAGTATTGGTGAACCATACGACTTAGTCGAGCTATTGTATCTTGGGGGGACAAGTCAAGGTTTTTTCTGCTGCACCGGTGTGAGGCTTTGCCTAACCGCAGAGGGCTTGAATCTCCTTAAAGAGAGCGAATTTCTTGCGCCTCAGCCCTTACAATAGTTATTGTAATTTTTATTATTTGTATTTTTCAGTGTTTTATTTGTAATTATCACCAACAATTTTAAGGAGATTCAAATAGTAAAATTCATGGAGCCAGTATTGGAGAAGCCCAACGAGAATACCGGCGATCTCAACAAGCCCTTCCGGTTCAAGGGAGCCCATTTCAAGAGATGGAAAGGCAAGATGCTTTTCTACCTTAGTCTCCTCAAGGTGGCCTATATCCTGACCGAGAAAAATCCAAACAAAGTCCCCACTAAAGAGATGACCGACGAGGAGTATGCCGCTCATCTTGAAAAAATCGAGAAATACAACACAGTTGAGTATGAATGTCGATATAATCTTTAGAATTATCTTTCAGATCAATTTTATGATTACTGTGATACTACTTACACCACTACCAAGAAAATTTGGAAAGCCTTACAGAATAAATATGACACTGAAGAGGCAAGTGCTAAAAAATATGCTGCAAGCCATTTTTTCCGCTATCAAATGATAGATGGAAACTCAGTGGTGGAGCAAGTTCAAGATTTTCAAATACTAGTGGCTGAAGTTAGATCAGAAGGCATTAAAATTGGAGACAATCTTGTTGTAGCAAGTATTGTTGACAAACTTCCATCATCTTGGAGGGAGTTCCAGAAGTCAATGCATCACAAGCAAAAAGAGACGTCCTTGGAGACTCTAATCACACGGATTCGGGTGGAGGAGGAAGCACGAGGACAAGATGCGCTTATGACACAAGAACAATCCACTGCAAAGGTAAATTTAACTTCTGGAAATACTTTACCTAAAAGTCGATTTCATAAAAATAGTCACTTGAAGAGAGTTAAGAAAATCTGGAAAAATACTGGAAGGCCACAAAATAAAAATTACCCGAGACAAAAGAAATGGAACCAAGAACCCCTTTCACAAGATCTGACAAATGTGACATGTTTTGTTTGTGGCAAAAGTGGGCATATTGCTCGAACTTGCAAATTTCGAAAACAACAGTCTCGACCACAGGCTAATGTTACCGAGGAACCATTTGTGGCTATGATCACAGAGATTTTTATGGTTCAATCTGTGGAAAGGTGGTGGGTAGACTCTGGTGACAATAGGCATGTTTGCTATGATAAAGATTGATTCAAAGATTTCACTCCTTTTAATGAGGAGAGAACTATTATGCTTGGTGACTTCCCGTTTAACCAAGGTGCTCGGGTGTGGGGATGTTGAGCTGAATTTTACCTCTGGACGTGTGTTTGTTTTAAAAGATATGTTGTACACACCGTCCATGAGAAAAAATTTGATGTCGAGTTATTTGCTCAACAAAGCTAGTTTCAAGCAGACTATTGAATCTGACCAATATGTAATCACAAAAAAAGGCATATTTGTGGGGAAAAGGTATGCCTGTGATGGAATGTTTAAATTAAATGTTGAGAATAAAAAAGCACATGTTTCTGTTTACATGTTGTCTTCTATGAATTTTTGGCATACTCGTTTGTGTCATATTAATAGCCGATATGCGGAAGACATGAGTAGTTTAGGATTAATTCCCAGGCTAACAAATAAGTTTGAGAAATGTGAAGTTTGCAATCAAGCAAAAATAACTAAAAGGCCTCATAAAAGTATGGTGAGAAACACTGAATTATTAGAATTAATTCACACTGATTTATGTGAATTTGAAGGAATTTTAACACATGGTGGAAATAAATATTTTATCACTTTTATTGATGATTTTTCAAAATATACTTATGTATACTTGTTGAAAAATAAAAGTGATGCTTTTGAAAAATTTAAAGAATTCCTTCTTGAAGTTGAAAATCAATTCGGTAAAAAGATTAAAAGATATAGAAGTGATAGAAACCGGGAGTATGAATCTTTTGGATTCAACTCGTTTGCTCAGTCTTTGGGAATAATCCATGAAGCTACTCCACCATATTCACTTGCATCTAATGGTGTAGCAGAAAGGAAAAATAGAACTTTAACGGATTCAACAAATGCTATGCTAATTGAAGCAGGTGCTCCTTCAAATTTGTGGGGAGAAGCAATTTTAACTGCATGTTATGAATAGAGTGCCACATAAAAAAATAAAAGTTACACATTTTGAGTTGTGGAAAAGGCATAAGCCAAATTTGAGATTTTTGAGGGTTTGGGGTTGTCTAGCTTTTGTTAGACTTGTAGACCCTAAAAGACCTAAATTAGGTGTGAAAGCTGCCACTTGTGCTTTTCTTGGATATGCAACAAATAATATAGCCTATAGATTTTTTGATAATGAAAACAAAATAATTTTTGAATCAGGTGATGCAATTTTTCATGAAGAAAAATTTCTTTTTAAATCTAAAAATGGTGGGGGTCAAAATTATCATGAAAATATTTTATCTGAAACTAGTTCCTCTACTTCTCTTTTACAAAACCAAGATACTGTAGTTTTTGAACCAAGAAGGAGTAAAAGAGACATATTAGAAAAAGATTTTGGCCCTGATTATCATGTTTTTAATGTGAAGGAAACTCCAGTAACTTTACAAGAAGTTTTGGCATTTCCTAACTCCGTTTTTTAGAACGTGGCTGTAAATGATGAGATGGAATCATTATTATCCAATAAAACTTGGGTATTAGTAGATTTACCACCAGGTTGTAAAACTATTGGCTGTAAATGGGTTTTGAGAAAAAAAACTTAAACCGGATGGAACTATTGATAAATATAAAACAAGGCTTGTCGCAAAAGGTTTTTATCGACAAGCAGATCTTGACTTTTTTGATATATTTTCTCCGGTTACTAGAATTACATCCATTAGATTATTAATTGTAGTGGCTGCAATTCATGATCTAAAGATTCATCAAATGGATGTTAAAACAGCCTTTTTAAATGAGAGACCTGGGTGAAGAAATCTATATGGATCAACCTGAGGATTTTGTGAAACCCGGTCAAGAAATCAAAGTGTGCAAGTTAGTTAAATCCCTATATGGCTTAAAACAAGCCCCTAAACAGTGGCATAAGAAATTTGATTCCTGCATGATAGAGAATGGCTATAAAACGAATGAATGTGATAAATGCATCTTCTATAAATCTGAAGAAAATTCACATGTCATTATTAGCCTCTATATGGATGATTTACTTATATTTGGCTCTAATTTGCATATCATCGTGGAAACTAAAAATATGCTTAGTAGCCATTTTGATAGGAAAGATCTTGGTGAGACTAATTATATTTTGCGAATGAAAATTACCAAAACGTGTGATGGTATATTTCTTGATCAATCACATTATGTTGAGAAAATTTTGAAAAAATATAATTTTTATAAGTACAAGCATGTTCTTACTCCTTTTGATCCTCATGTGCGTTTATTTCCTATTGAAAATGATGAGGATGTAATTAATAAAAAAGAATATGCTAGTATGATTGGTAGCTTGCGTTATGCGACTGACTGTACTAAACCTGACATTGTCTATGCAGTTGGAGTACTTAGCAGGTTTACTAGCAAGCCTGCCAGTGATCACTGGCTAGCCATTGAGCATATTATGAAATATTTATCTGGTACCATAAACTATGGCTTGTTTTATAATAAGTATCTTGTAGTACTTGAAGGTTACAGTAATACTGATTGGAATACCTTGTGAGGTGATTCATTATCAACTACTGGTTACTTATTTACATTGGGAGGTGGTGCTATAAGTTGGAAATCGAAAAAACAAACCATTATTGCTAATTCAACAATGGAGGCTGAGCTTATTGCTTTAGCTACAACCAGTGAAAAAGCAAATTAGTTAAGAGATTTGTTAAATAAAATCTCTTGTTGGGAAAAACCGATTTCACCTATATTGATTCATTGTGATAGCATCACAACAATTGGTCGAGTTAATAACCGTTATTATAACGGTAAATCCAGACCTATCAGAAGAAAATACAGTACTGTAAGATCTTATATGAATAATGGCATCATAAATGTAGATTATATTAAATCTGGTGATAAGCTTGTAGATCCATTAACTAAGGCCTTAGCAAGAGACAGAGTCTAAAATACATCGATGGGGATGGGGTTGAAGCCCATTGAATATAGCAGGAGCCATGTATGAGGATACTCAACCCAGGGACCAGAGATCCTGTAACTGGGCTCAATGAGAAAAACGATCATATGATGGCCGTGAGAAATGCACTAAATTATTTTTTACCCATCCCTATGATGCAAATGCATTTATCCTGTAACGTTGTAAAGGTTGAGTTATTAAAAAAAACTCTTAATGAATTTCTGTAGCTCTTATTGAGTGGGGTGTCATACCTACAGGAGCACCCTTGACAAAATTCACCTATGTGAGTGTGGTAGAGGGGTCGCTACCTATGAGATTTGGACTAATTCTCAAACACACTCATGAACCCTGGGATCACACAAGGCCGTAATGTACTGGTTCTTAAAGCTTATGTGAACACCTGGAATATTATGTGTGCGCAATAATTGTTTATTTCTCTTAAGTAGTCATAGTTCAATGCTGAGCATATTATTGGCTCTGGAGTAGAAATTATCGTTTCACTAATAGAGGTTCAATGCAGAGCACACCTATCATGATGCATAATATCCTTATTTGCCTAACAATCTCAGTTTTTTGTTACCTATAATATTAAAATAGGTGGGGGAATGTTAGCAGATATTTTAATATTATAATGTATTATAGGTTTGATTTTCTTTTCTTTCCCTTCAAGTTTTCATTTTCTTTCTCTTCAAGTCTCCAAGTCAAGTCAAGTCTCTAAGTCTTCCAAGGAAATTGCCCACCAATTTCCTTTCCTATTCTTATCCACCAAGTCTCCAAGAAACTTAGCCTCCGTTTGGCAAGGGCTTTTTCAGGCTTTTTTGGCTATTTTAGCCACAAAAAACAAAATAGGCTATTTTAGCCATAACAAACAAAACATCACATCCAACCTATAATCATTACATTCTTCTCTCACAAAAAAAGTCAAAAAAGCCAAAAAGCCAAAAAGCCCTTCCCAAACCAAGCTTTTTAGCCCAGGCTAAAATAGCCAAAAAAGCCAAAAAGCCAAAAAGCCAACCCACTTCCCAAACGGAGGCTAAGTGTCTTCTCCTCCAAGCCACTTGCCTACCAAGTTTTTTCTTCTATAAATTGATCTAACTTCTTATCTTGGAACAGAAAAAAAAAAATTAAAAAAATAAAAAAAAAAAATTTGTTGCTTTATTATGTTTTGTGTGAGATTATTAGGCAAATAAAAAATGATGTATGTGATAAACCTTTGGGTTCAACCAATTGTGCAGTAATGGTGAACCATACGATTTAGTCGGGCTGTTGTATCCTGGGGGGACAAATCAAGGTTTTTTCTGCTGCACTGGTGTGAGGCTTTGCCTAACCGCAGAGGGCTTGAATCTCTTTAAAGAGAGCGAATTTCCCACGCCTCAGCCCTTACAATAGTTATTGTAATTTTTATTATTTGTATTTTTCAGTGTTTTATTTGTAATTATCACCAACAACATACCTAAAGGAAACCGCAATCACACACCCACTCACCGATCGAAGGGAGTAGGAGAGACTAACCAATCGGGTTTCGTCGAGAGCCTCGGAAACCGTGAAAATAAGCTCCAGTTGGTGGTGGGGCGACCGATTTGCCACCGTAACTGAATTGAAGCAAGGAAAGAGGTGAGAGAAACCAAATCCATCACATTTGATTAAAATTTTACATGAGAGAGAGAGAGAGAGAGAAACAGACATAAATAAAGAAAGAGAAACAGAGAGAGGAGAATCAGAAACTTGGATAAGAGAGAGAGAGAGATTGGATGGGCAAATTAGTCAATTTAAGTCCTAATTTTGGCGCCAATCATTGCAAACACGCTTCTCTGATACATTTGGTCCACGCGCTGCTAAGTCTAACAGAAAACCTCACTTTTGTATATTAGTCAAAACCACAGGGGGTTTATGAGTATATTTATAAACGTCAGGGAGATAATATGAAAACACATAAAATTACAGGGAGTAAAATGCAATTATCCTTATATTTTTTAATCCATTTAAATTTATGTTGTTTTGCAAAACATTTTCTAAACTAGAAAATTTCAAAAAAAAAAAAAATCTAAATTTGAAAAATATATTCAAACAACTTGTATCTAAAAAATTAAGTTACAAATGAATTCAATTTTGGTTAAAAAATTTTTGAATCGCAATCATGCCCATGCTTCTGAAAACATCACATATTTTGTCTTTTAATTTATAAAAAATTATGAAAGGTCCCTTATGATAATATTAGAAATTAATCTCTTTCACATAAATAGATGACAGTGATTGTTTTGTAATATAATGACTCTCTCTTTCTAGATGTTCAAAATGTTGATAGACTTCAAAAAAAAAAAAAAAAAAAAAGTTTACGGAGACTCCACTTTTTTGACGCAAAAGCTTCCTCTAGAAGACAAACCCCAACTAAGCTCCACATTTTTTTTTTTCATTTTTTAAAAATATTTATTGATTTTTTGTATGAAAAAAAAAAAAAAAAAAAGATTGCATCAAAAATTTTACTTTTCAGTCTGTTTAATTTAAAAAGACTAAAATATTTTTGTTTGTTTGTTTTACTTAACAGAAATAGGCAAATGATTTAGATTGAACACAAATCAAAAATTTATATTTTAAACTGACAAAATTAGAAATTTAAATTTTATTTTGTTAGCAGGGTCAAACAATGATTTTTTTATTTTTTTTTTGTAATTTTCTCAAATTTTATTAAAGACAAAAAAAAAAATACAACAACAAAAAATGCTAAATAAGCAATTGCTAAATTCACACTTAATTAAGAGGGTAAATTACATTGACCTCTCTTAGGCTTCTTTTGGAATGTGGGTCAACTTTTTCATTTTTTTGACTATTAGCTAAGGCTAAAAAGTTTTGTTTGGGATGAATTTTTTGATTTTTTTGACTTTTATGCAAGAAAAAATGAAATAATTATATTTTAAATATGCTATTTTATCTATTAATTTTTTAACATATTTTATCTTTTTATGACTCTTTTGGCTTTTAGCTCCAAAATTTCACATGCCAAACGTGGGCTTAGGTTAACAAAAGCAAGTTTTATAATTTTGATATAATTACATTAACCTCTCTCTTTTAATAAGGTTAAAAGGATTAAAATTGTGTAGATGGAATTAAAACACAAAATTAATAAAGTAAAATATACATTTCAATATAAAATAGATGAAAATATCTTCTTCTTTTTTTTAATCCATATAACTTACGAATTGCTAATAAAAATAGGGTGAAATATTATGCAAATTAAAATTTTAAAAATATTAATATAATTATGCTAAATTTATAAATTTTATTATATATTTTTTTTTTCAAATTTTAAAAATTTCGGAGTACTTTACCCATTTTAATGTTTAAAATAAATATTTTGATTTGGCCTATTTTTTCAACTTATTTAGAAGGAAGAATTCTTGCACAGTCTGGCCTGACTCATACATTTGTAAATCACTAATTCTACTTTTTATATTATTTAGCTGCATAATAAATTAGAAAAACATAAAACATAAGAAAAGTATTATTTTAGGATTTAAATTCGAAATAATTATTAAAAAACTCAACATCATTTATAATTAAATTTTGTTAAATCCCAAATTCAAATAATTGTTAAAATGGTAACTAGTTTTTTGTATTTACAAATAGGATTGAGCTTCTCCCGATTTCACAACTCAACTTGAAAGGACTCTTCAATAATTTTTAAAATGGTAACTAGTTTTCAATATTTACAAATAGAGTTGAGCTACTCCCGAGTTCACAACTCAACTCGAAAGAAAGAGTTTATAGAACCTATCACAATCTCATTTTGATGATCTAAATAATTCATTTTGTAAGATCCTCAATATATAGAATCCATAAAAAAATAAATAAAATAAAAATAAAAATTAGTTCAATCAATAATTGTAATATTTTTGTTTTATTTCATCTATCTTTGAGAAAATGAATGATAAATATATTTTTGAAAATAAACCATCTATTATTTTAAAGACAAACACAGACAATTATCGGATCAATGTAATTTTTTTTTATGAATAGTATACATTGAGAGTCTTATAACATAAATTATTCAAATTATTGAAACTGATATCCTATATATCCTTCAAATTGTCTCAAATTAAAATGTGAATATAAGATGAACCAACTCTTAAAAATATAAATAAATGCTGAGTTTTTTTACAAAACTCACGCTCTTTTCAAACAAATTTCCCAGATACACGACTTTGGCCTCTTTTGAGTACTTGGCTTTTAGTCACGTTTGTGCGTTTGTAGCAAAAGTCAAAAGTTGATTTTTTTGTATTTAAAGACATTTGAAAAGTTGGTTTTCAGTCACTGGTAAAATTACAATTCTATCCCTCATAGGTCAAAATGTGCTACAGGGGTAAAATTATAAATATTTTGAATTGAATGGGGGTAGTTTGGTCATTTTATTGTGATTTGACATCATAAACAAATATTAATCAAAAAATCCGAAAGTAACTTTTTACTAACTTCCCAAATCATTTGTCTAAAAAAACCAAAAGCTTGGCTAAAAACTAAAAAATTATTTTTTACCATCTTTTCAAAACACCTTGTTACCACAGACTCATCACTTTATTATTTTCTTTTGATAACTATTTACATACCCTAAGTATTATAAAGCTGTCATCATGTTTTATGGAGTTGAATAACGGTGTGTATCGTCTCATGTTGGATCATTTTTTTTCATATTATTTCAGGTTTATGTTATTAAAATTATCTCAACACTAATTTAACATGTTTATTATTTTACATTATCGTGTTAGTTCAATTTTAATCTATGTTCGATTTATATTATGTTCGCGGGTCATATCATTTTTAATTAAAGTGATACTAACAATATATTAAAATTCTACTTTATTTGTTATGTAAGAAGATTAAATTAAGAGATTTATTGAAAGTAGAGGATAGATATTGATAAGTGTCTTGTTGTTGTTGTTTTATATAGATAAATCAAATTTTTGAATAAATATCTTGACCAATATTTTTGGAGCTATGACAATTTGAACTTCAACTCTTTTGGAGAAGGATTTGAATTATTTATGGTATTTATTTTTCTCTTATTATGTATGTAACTTGTAGTAGTTGTTGGACTTGAGCTTGGTGATTGGTTGTTAGATGCTATTGACTTTCTAGTTATTGATGGGTTGTTACTGATTGATATATAGATAAAAGGAGGATGTTGTCACAACACCCACTGTAATGCTTTGATTGAGGTCTATTTCGATTTTATTTTAATAATTCAAATTATTTATATTGTAGAACTCGTTAAATATATCATTTAAATAAAAAATTAGAGTAATCAGACATGCATAGTCCTATGATCGGACCATAATTACATTTAAAAAATATTATTAAAATTATGGTAATCATTTTTTTTTTAAACATAAATTTGGTCTTTTTGTTATGGGTTACAGATGCCTAATTAACTTGATTTTTTAATGGATGATCTACTTGACAAACAATATAATATGAACGGTTCGGATCATCGAAATAGATTTAGAAAATGTCTCTATAAACTTACAACACGGTATTCTGTCACGGTCATAATATTTTTAATATTTATAATTATTCTCTTATTAGTTGATAAAATACAATAAAATAAAACAAAACAAAAATAACTTATATATGTCATGTAAATAGAAAAGGTGGATGAATAGTTTGAAGAGAGAAATAAGGAAATGTAAATGGAGGGATGAGTCTGTGATTGGTGTGCTGGGTGAGAATGTGAATGCAAAATCATGGGGCCAATTCACGATTTCACCAAATCATACGGGTCTGGGAAATATTCCCTTTCAAAATCAACGTGAGTTTGGGAAACTAGCTTGAAAAAGCTCAATAAATGCTTATCTATCCTATCTTACTCTTCATTTTTTGTCAGAGCTCGAAGACTAGTCTTAGTAGTCGAAGGCCATGGGTCAACCGTTCACACGCTGAATTTTCACACACAGGTGTTGTTTGGCAAGTTGAGTTGTGATTAAGATAGTTACAAAAGATAAAATAAGTTATTTTAGTCACAATAAATAAAATATCACATTTAATTTATAATCATTATACTTTTTTCTCACAAAAAAAGTCAAAAAAATAAAAAAGTCAAAAAATCCTTCCAAAACCAAGTTTTTTAGCTCAGGTTAAAATAATCAAAAAAGTCAAAAAGTCAAAAAACCAATTCACTTCCCAAACAGAGGCACAGAAGTTTTAAAAGTTGGTTAAAAATTAGTTTTTTGATTTTTTTTATAATTTTTTTAAAATAAATAAATAATATAATTTAAAAAAATTAAAAAATAAAAAAATAAACTTTTAATCAACTTGCTAAAATGGCCCTAATTCTTGCTACGTGGTAAGCTGTGCTTAAACGGATGGCTGGTGATGCACCTCCCAATTGTCTACTTTTTTTGTTTTTCTTTTGTTTTTTTCCTCCACTAGTCTCCTACTCTTCTTATATTTGCTTTTGGGCTAATTTTATGTTTTTTGGCTATCAAAATATAAAATTTATGAGTCCAGATTGATAAAGTTGAATATCTAATTTAGGACACGGGGCCCCTGCTGTGTAATGTCCCTGCTGTGCCTGCTGTGTGCCTCAAAACGGCACCGTTTTGTCACTTTTTTTTTTTTTTTTTAATTTATATGTAATGGTTTCTGCCGCCGTTTCTATACACTCTAAGCAAGAGCAAAAGTTAGTTTTATTTATTTGTTTTTTACACTCCAAGCAAAGGTGTCTGTTGTGTTAGTCTATTTATTTATTTATTTATTTCATATATGTAAGAGTCTCATTAATTCTTGTTTTATTATAATAAAACAATTAATCTATCATACTAAATTATATTTTTTAAAAAAGATTAATTTTAAAATTAAAATCAAACAAATAATACATGCTTTGGTTTTTTCAAAATTGGCTTAAATGCATCAAAAGTAAAATTGAAAGGGAAGAAAATTGTAATTAAACAAATCAATTTATCAAACTATAAGCAAAAAAAATTGTAACTTAAAAAAAAAAAAGTTGTATCCACAAAAAAAAAAAAAAAAAAAACAACTTAAGGCCAAAATATATTCAATTCACATCCAACATCTGCATAAAAAAAAAATAATAATAATAATAAATTTTAAGACATTCGAACTTCAAAATCTCCTGTCAAACATCCAAAAAACTTATAGTCAATTCACATCCAACATCTGTATAAAAATAATAATAATTCTGAGGCATACAAACTTCAAAATCTCCAGCCAAATATCCAAAAATCTTTTTCAACCACTCTAAATCATTCAAACCAAATTCTACAAATCTTCAATTTCAATTCTCAAAACAAAAACTACAAAGTGGATCTCCATGTCAATTTTGTGGAGGCGGTTGGGAATAAATAGAAAAATCAAAAGAACTCTCATTTCTAAATTCGGTCTCCATTGGATTGTGCCCCGCTAGATGAAGTGATATTCCCTATAAAAAATAAAAAAAAGAAAAAAAAAGAAAAGAAAATTCATTAGAATAAATTTTATGGACTAAATTACATTAAAAACATATATATATATATATATATTACTTACTTGAGAACTTTGTGGACTATGTGATGCTTCAAAAGGCAGAGGTTGTGATTGTGGATACCTTGGTGAGTATGAATTAGTATCACATGTGAGAAGATTATACCCATAATTTATCAATTGTGGCCAATAGAGACTCCCAACATCCTATATTCCATTAAACATCATGAAAAGTAAATACACTAATACAACGTAGTCTAAAAAATAAACAAATAACATAAAACAAGAGCTAACCTGTGGTTGGCTTAAAGATGAATTTTGAACATTTGTGATATTGCTTGATTGACCAATAGTCTAAATAAGTTGTAAAATTTATCAATACATTACACAATTTATATAAAAAAAAATAAAATAATAAATAAATAACATAAAACAATAGCTAACCTGTGGTTGGCTTAAAGCTGAATTTTGAACATTTGTAGTGTTGCTTGATTGACCAATAGTCTAAAGAAGTTCAAAAAGTTATCAATACTTTACACAATTTATAAAAATAAATGCATATCATTTGAAATTTCAAAAATACGTAAGTAATACCTTACTAAGGCGGGTTGGTTGTGAAATAACTTTTGTCTTCTTATTCATCATCTCATGCCAAGGTTTCAATCTACCCCTCCCTTTGTGTCCAACATCTTTCTTCTTTATGCCCTTAACTTGTGCAAAGTTGGGGTCATCCGCATCTAATTCTTTGGTACCAAAATTTCCAACTCCCTTCATCATATTATTTACTTTTACACACAATTCCTTAATCCCTTCATCAACCAATTGATAGGAAGGTTTGTGCATAGATGCTTGAGTTGCTAGTTTCACCATTCTTGGACAAAGATCTCTATAACGTGCTAATATCAACAATTTCGGATCATCCTCATCTGCTACAACATTTTTCTCTTCAATTTCACAATCTTTTGCATCCAATCTCCATCGGCCTAATATATACCTTTCGGGAATTTCCATAACATTCATTCTATCAAGTGCTTTGATTGCATGACTACACAAAATTCCGAAGTTCTCAAATTTCTTACAAGTACAATGTATTTCTCGACAGCTTTTTTCTCCTCTTAGCCCAGTAACTTCCACCCTACCCTCCACAATATACTCTTCATCATTACCATACAAGCCAATCACGCACTTAACTTCTCCTTCTAACTCATGGAATTGCTTCACTTGACAACAAAGGGATGTATCCAACTCATAATGAAATAAATCAAAGATAGGAGGGGTGTACAAACTCGCAACCTGGATTAAAATGGGAGACTTTTTTAATTTCATTCTTGGCAACTTTTGTCTAGAATCATATATTGCAGAAATTTCCTCATACCGCTTATCTACAACAATCCGATTGAAATGAGTAAAGAATTGAACAATGTTATGATCACCTTTCAAATATCTCCTTAATGTTCCATTTAGACTTTCACTAAGTTGTGTGCTTCGCATTCCTCCAGTAAATACCCACTTCATATACACATGCGCCCATTGCTCTCTTTTTCTCCAAGTTCTTTTCATCCACTCATTCTCTTGCAAGTTGTATTTATCAATCAAAGAATTCCAAGCTTTAATTAATTCATGCTCATTCTCGTAGTCATAAATGCAAGCCTTTAAATCGCTACTAAATTTTGAACCACTCTTGAACAAGTAACCTAAATGCTTTAAAGCATTTTGCATTAGGTGAAAAGTGCACAACCCATGAAAAACCTCAGGCATGATTTGTGAAATTGCCTTAGCCATTGCTTGATCTTGGTCTGTAAAAAAACTAATAGGCTTTTTTCCTGACATTGCATCCAAAAAAGTTTCAAATAACCATTCAAATGACTCTGTAGTTTCATCATACAATAATGCTGCACAAAAAATCACTGTCATTCTAAAGTGGTTAAAGCCAGAAAATAAAGCAAGTGGACGGTACTCCTTATTTGTTCTAAAAGTTGTGTCGAATGACACCGCATCACCGAAAAGCCCATAATCTGTTATCATCTGATGATCAGCCCAAAAAATATTAGTAATCATCTCATCTACATCCAACTGAATGGCATAGTAAAAATATGGATTTTCTGCTACTTGCTGTTGGAAATATCTTAACAAACTCCCTGCTTCACCATACTGCAAGTTTTGCTGTCTTTTGCCACGTAAGTAGGTTTTCTGATCCTCCCGTGTGAACCCTACAAATTCCTTCCCTCCTGCTATAGCACTAATAAGATCATGTGAAGCCTTAAGAGATATTCCAGTCTGATCAGCTATATCAATATTTATACCCTGAGCATCACATACCTTTCTCTGAGATGGCATCAAATGAGTACATTGAGGAAGATGCAAAGGGTGGTTGTGGTTGCTATCAAACTTTGACACAATCCACTTCGACAAGTCCCGCTTAAAAGATATATGCATGAATGCATTACAATTTGTCCTTGTCTCACTTCGAGGATTTTTTATCATCGTATACCGTTTATCTTTTTCCCTCTCTCCCTCCTTACAACAAACAAACTTTCTACTAGTCATAACACCATCTTTCTTGCTTTTGTTACAATAATCTCTTATAATACTAAACCCCACAATTCTTCCGTATTCATTATAAAACTCATATGCAGCTTCTTCCGATGGAAACTCCATACCAAGATATGGTGATTTATCCTTGGCTAACTCTCTCATTTCTTCGATGCATCCCTCAAGTCCACCATCATCCATTATACCATCCTCCATTTCAACACTAACAAATATGAAGAAAAAAAAATTAAACAAAACAAGAATCTGAGCAAAAAAGTTATTAATTAATTTTAAATGCTAAGTAATTAAACAATTCAATGAAATCTAATAAATCAATTAATAATGTAAATTAATTAAAAGGATAGGGGAGAGGAAAAAAAGATGTGTAATTTGTATAGTAATATTGGAAATTTATTTTGTCTAAGTAGATTATAATATACAATTGCAAAATTATATTAGAATTAGTATATTATATAATATAGGGAATCTTTTGGCAGACACACTTAAAGATGTGAATCATATGCCCTCTTATTATATAAATTTTTGATATATGTTTCGTATTTTTGTCACAAATGTTATGTCATTTTTTATTGAGTTATAACAATTTATGATTAAAAAATTAAATTTGCATTATGTAGTATGGTATAGATTTTTTTGTTGAAACTTTTTTAAGACCATAAAATGCATAATATTATTACAAAAATACATAACATTGTTATAAAAATGTATAATATTTCCACAAAAATGCATAACATTGCTATAAAAAAAATTATGAATTACAAATTATCGTAACTCCTTAAAAAAATTATATAATATTTATACAAAAATACATAACATGTACAAAACAAATTACATAACAGAGAAATTTTCTTATAATATACAATTGTGTTTCTCAATCTATTTACAGAAAACAAATCAAACCATTATACTTGTTGAATCCACTAACACACTATACAAAATAAAATATAAAACATATATACATATAATATATATAGATATAGATATAGATATACATACCAGTTTGTTGAACAATAATGGTCTGTAAATCCGGCAGAAGGATGGTGAAGCAAAGACAAAGAATACTATCCAATCTGTTTGAGAGAAGACAAAAATGAATAAAAAACAAAATAAAAAAAATAAAACTAGTTTTTCTACTCCAAACACAGCAGGGTCTTTTCGTTTGAGTGTTAGAAACGGCGGCAGCGTCGTATGGGTATCCTACAGAACAAAACCCTTACATATAAATTTAAAAAAAAAAAAAAAAAAAAGTAAGCAAAACGGTGCCGTTTTGAGGCACACAGCAGGCACGGCAGGGACCTTACACGGCAGGGGCCCCGTGTCCTCTAATTTATGAGTCCAGATTTGATAAAGTTAAATTTTGATAAAGTTGAATATCTAGTTTAAGAATTTATTTTAAAGATCTAAGAGCTCATCTGAGAAGTGAGTTAATTTTTTAATTTTTTAACTTTTTAACTATTTTAGTCGAGAGTTCAAAAATCTCGCTTGGGATAGATTTTTTGATTTTTTTAACTTTTGTGAAAAAAAAAAAATCATTATGAGTTGCATGTGATATGTTGTCTTATTTGGCTGAAATAGCCTATTTTATCTTATATGGCTATTTTAGTCCAAAACTACTTCTCAAACAAGCTGTAAACCATTTATCTTATATAATTAATTAAGAAAATTATCTATGCAAAAATTAATTTGATCTAACATTAATTGTTATACTATTATTAGATTTTTTTTTTAATCTATACGGTGTATATGTTTTTAAAATAAACCATTCATGTATTATAATTTATATGTAATTTGATCACGTGATTACTTATGTCTAATTAATCTAATTTTTTGCATACATATTTTTTTCTCAACTTGTTATATGAGATTAATAGTTCAGATTATTAATAGTTCGGATTATCAACTTCACCCATGAAATTGAAATCTTTAACTTTAGCAAATCTGAACTCAAATTTTATGTCATTTTAATTCTTAATTTATAAATTATATTAATTTAATTTGTAATTTATAAAAAGTGTTCTAATTCAAAAAAACATTTGATGTGTCATCAATGTGAAATCTTACTTAAGAAATTAAGCTTTTATTTCTCAAAATATGCGAGTTTCTGCCGCCTATTGACAGAATTATGTTAAGGATCAAATTAAAACATTTTTTTATATAATAAATTTTATAATTTTGATATAATTATATTAATCTCTCTTTTAATAAAGTTAAGACTAAAACTAATTCAAACGCTACGGAGACTCAAAAATATATAAGGTAAAATAAACATTTTAATGTAAAAGAAATTATAATATTATTTTTTATTCATTCAACTAATAAATTTCTAATAAAAATAAATAAAGTATTTTATGAATTAAAACTTTGAGAACATCCAATGCTTATGTTCAATTTATGGGATTTATTATATTTTTTTCAAACTATAAGAAATGGTAATATAATTTAGGGTGAATTACACTAATAGTTTCTGTAGTTTGAGACTCGTGTCACTTTGGTTTTTGACTTTTTAATTGTGACATATTTGACCATGAATTTTGAATCTTGTTCCAAATAAGGACAATTGAAGATATCATTGCTTAATTTCAAAAGTAAAATTGTCAATTTGATAAAATATAAACTAATTTAACAAAAATAAATGTCAAAAAATATTTTTAAATTTTTAAAAATTATTTCTACCAATCAAAGATAAAATTATGTAAAATTGAAAAATATTTTAAACATTTATTTATTTTTTTATCAAATTAATTTTTATTATGTGTTTGGATGATAATCATGTAATAGGTGATTATTAGAATTTTAATGTGTAATCGATATATTTAATATATGAAATATTTTTAGTTTTAGATTTTTTTGATTTAATGGATTGGTGTAATAATGATATCAAAATTGTCGTCATATTTGACTTTTGAAAAAATAGAAACTAATTTAATGAAAATAAAACGAATCACCCATTACATAATCATCATCTAAACACATAATAAAAATTAATTTGGTAATAAATAAATAAATAAATATCTAAGAGATTTATCAATTTCACATAATTTTATCTTTAGTGGGTAGAAATAATTTTTAAAAATTCAAAAATATTTTTTTGATATTTGTTTTTATCAAATTAGTTTATATTTTATTAAATTGATGATTTTTCCTTTGAAATTAAGTAATGGTATCTTCAATTGTATTTATTTAGAACAAAATTCAAAATTTAAGGTCAAATGTGTCACAATTGAAAAGTTATGAATTAAATATAAGTCTCAAATTTAGAGACCATTAGTGTAATTGGCCCTATAATTTATCTAGGGTTAATTATACTAATAGTCCCTATAGTTTGGGACTTATGTCACTTTGATCCCTTACTTTTCAATTGTGACACATTTGACCATGAATTTTAAATTTTGTTCCAAATAAGGACAATTAAAAATATCATTAGATTTTTTAAGGGTAAAATCGTCAATTTGATAAAATATAAACTAATTTGACAAAAATAAATGTCAAAAAAATATTTTAAATTTTTTAAAAATTATTTTTATCAACCAATAAAAAAATTATGTAAAATTAATAAAAATTACATGATTAATTTTTTAAAATTAATTTTACATGATCATCATCCAAAAACACATAATAAAATTTAATTTGGTAAAAAAAAAAATGTCTAAAAGATTTGTCAATTTTACATAATTTTATTTTTAGTAAGTAGAACTAATTTTTAAAAGTTCAAAAATATTTGTTTGACATTTATTTTTGTCAAATTAGTTTATATTTTATCAAATTGACAATTTTACCCTTGAAAAATCAAATGATATCTTCAATTATCCTTATTTGGAACAAGATTTAAAATTCAAGATTAAATGTGTCACAATTGAAAAGTTAGGAACCAAAGTGACACAAGCCCTAAACTATAAGGACTATTCGTATAATTTACCCATTTATCTAGAAGAAAAAAAAGGGGGGGGGGAATTTGTCGAAAAGTTTTAAAAAATAAAATCAAATTACGCTTGGAAAAGGACATCCCGCTTAATGTTAATGGCCAAAGTCCCTAATTTGGGGAGCTTCTATTTACACACACAATATATACTTTCTACACATCCTTCCTCACTATACTTTTTACACACTCCCTTCATTAAGTGTGTGTATAAAGGGGGTTTAATGTGTGTAAATAGAAGCTCCCCCTAATTTGGTGTCGAGTCAAATTGATGGACGGTATCGCCCCTACATGCGTCCACACTTGTTCTTCAGCAATAAATGATAGACAGGAGAAAAAAGCATATCGACTGATCGCATTTAGGTGGCGTAAAATATCACTTAATCTGTTAAAATTGTATTAATTTATATTATTTTATCGGTTAATTATAGTTTAAATTTTAAAATTGATAATCTGATTTTGAAATCGTCCTGATTCGTTATAGTTAATACATATATATATTTTTAACATATAATAAAATATTAAAATAAAAATGAATATGCGAGAGATTTAAGATGTGAAAAATATTATATAAAATTAGTTTATGTTATATATATATATATATATAATATTATTTAAATTAATATTATATATTATACAAAGGCTTAATAATTAGTTAGAATAGTTATCAATCCTTTAATGCGTCTAAAACCATTCAAACTATAATTTACTAATCTATCAATCTATTTATCCCCCATCTAATTTATAGTTTTACTCAAACACCATTCAAACCGCAGCAGACGCACTCCTAATAATGGCATCCCAACAATCCATTGTTGTTAGATTTGGTGTCTTGCGTTATTGGTAGCTGGGTTCCACTATCGTATTCATTGATGACTTTGGGTGATGGCCTAGTCTTTGATTGCGATATTCTTGGTGCGATGTGTATGTGGGATGTTAAAAAGATTATTTGAATATGATTTGTAAACGTGTTTATTAGTTTATAAATATGAAAGTAAAATTTTATTTTTAATTGCTGTGATTGTTCTTTTAATATGAATTATATATATATATATATATATATATTTTGTTGGTGTTCTGTTCAAGAATGAGAGTAAAATTTTATTCTAATAGTATGTTCTTGAATTATGTCTTATGTTGTACAAATTTTATTATGAAAAGAATATTTTATTGTGAAACATAGTAAAATTTTATTATTTACGTCAATTTTAATAGTAATTTGTATTTTTATTTTTTTAAATAATTTTATAATCAACCTAAATTTTGTTTGATAGATCTTGATGAGAGAATTCTAACAATTCTAATTTTATCAAAAATTAACATTTAAATCAAAAGTTATAGGGAGATTTATTATAATATCATTTTTCAAGTGTTTGTATCTCAATTAGTCCATAAAATACTCTTGTATTCTAATAAGTCCTATTATTTGAACATTTTATCTACCAAATCTCAATTCTCATATTTAAAGTATTTTATGGATATTTCTACCCTTACAAATATGTTTTGAACGGTTAACAATTTGGTGATGTAAACATTATTCACATTCACATATTAACATTCACATTGATAGTGTGAACATTCACATTGACAATCAAAACATTTACATTGAAAGTGTGAACATTCACATTATGGAACATTCAATGTGAATATTATTAGGGGTATTTTAGTAACTATATCGCTCATATGACTTATTGGAATATAAAAAAATAATGTGGACTAAATGAAATATAAGTTAATGAAAAAGGATTTATGAAAAAGTGTCCCAAAGTTATATGATTTTAAAATTTAAAATATTAAATGAGTTATATTAGAGATCCCAAATAAATTACTAATTTTTTTACCAAACCTCTCACATGGGTATATGACCCACACACATGTGATTTGTGTGGGTCTCATGCCCATGTGAGAGGTTTGGTAGAAAATTTGATAATTTATTTGAAATCCATAACATTTTTCATATTAAATTATTCACTAAGAATATTTTGATAATAATAGTGTGTACTAGATTTTTAAGAAACTTTTTTGATGTTTGTTCTTAATACATTAGAGTTTTATTATGAAAGAGTATTGATTAAATTCTAGAAATAAAAAAATAAAAAATAAAAAGATGATGTATATATGATGTGTACTTCATCCTAATATGGTTTGTTTGTAAAAACAATTATTTTACTTACATGAAAATTAATTATAAACTTAAATAATTGTATTTGATTATATGATTAGTTTATATATATATATATATATATAAAAACCTTGGAGAATTCTATTGGGATGCATTCTATATGAATTACTAGTTACGATCTTTGCCCATTTAGTTATGATTTATTGTATTGTTAATAATGATTCATTATAATATTAGTTATGACATTATTTTGATTATGATTTAAGAGTTCTTTGTTATATCTTATAGGATATTTAGTTATAACTATTTTTTTTTTCTTTTTGAGTTATAACTCACGTAATATTTAGGGGTATTTTTTTTAAGGTCCCTGGTATTAAGATTTTATAGCATAAATGACACTCAATATTTTCATGATATCTAAAGTCCCTCAACATCAATCCAGAGAAAATTCGATCTAGAGAATTTCTCAGGACAAATCACAGAGAAAATTCCAAATTTCTCTGGACACATCACAGAGAAAATCTCACCAGAGAATTTCTCTAGATTCAACCCAGAGAAATTTCCCCTCTCCACTCCAGAGAAATTTACTCAACCCTAGAGAAAATTTCCTCCAACCAGAGAAATTCACTTGTGTCTTCTACAGTTTGATAGCTTCAGTGATTTAGATGCATATTCACAGAGAAAATCTCACCAAAGAATTTCTCTGGATTCAACCCAGACAAATTTTCCCTCTCTACTCCAGAGAAATTTACTCATTCCCAGATAAAATCCCCTCCAACCAGAGAAATTCACTTGTTGTCTGTAGTATAATAGAAGGGTTCAAGAATATAACCAATACGAGGCACAATGCAATACATGGAACTAAAGAGTGTGCATCTTGATATTGATAGCTCACCAATGCCTTGAATTAGCACTTCTGTTAACACTGTAATGCACTTATCCAGAGAGAAAATGAGAGATACCAAAAGACCAGATATAAGTGCTAATATCAAATGTCTTCTTAGTAGTTTTATGACCACAGACCAGCTCAATTTGAGGACTGTATTGACAACAATAAACAATGTACTTACATGTTTAAACAAGTCAAAAATGTTTGGATGCACAAGTAATATACCATTAATAGAAGATTAAAAAATGAACCAGTTAAAACATGTATCTGGAGAGAATTTCTCTGAATGAGAATTTCTCTGGAGAGAATGAACCATTCCCGAATTTCTCTAGAGAGAATGAGAGATGAAATCGAACTGCTTAAAGCTTGACATTTCCTTCCTACCATCTCCTTCAACCTCTGCTCGAATAGACCACTGTTTCTCAGCGAATTCAACACCACCAATCCATCGAATAATTTCTCGTTGAAGAAAATTTGAGCCTACTCCCTCTCTCTATATATATCAAGAGACCCAGCTTCTTCTTCCTCAAGAAGCTCTGCTTCGGGTTTGCTCACTGCCGACTGTTGTAACTCCAGACACGCCGACACCGCAACCCAAGCCACTAGCTCACACCGACACCATCCCAGCTCGCCAATCATCACCGTTTTTGCCAACCCACTTGTTAACAATGCGACAACTCGGCGGCACAGCCTACCAGCCTCATCAACTCGTTCACGGCAGTCAGTATACTGCGCCGCTAACCTACTCCAGCCGTTGCTGCGCTGCGATTCAGCTCGCACCTTCGTGCGCCTCCTGGTTTGCATCGCTTTGTCGACTTCAGCTTAGTCGTGGGCTTGCCACACCAACCTCAGACCACACCAATGCTCGCTGGTGCTGCTTCCTCACAGTTTCGGTTTGTACTATTCTTGGCTACTCACTCTCATGAGCGTGGCCTTCAAATCTGTAAGTTTTTTACATGCCGACTGAGCTAGTTTCCGGCAAGGACTGTCACCGTTGCATAGAAGGACAGTCCTCGGCGTCGCCATCATCGCCGTCCGATTATCATTTTCTGAAAGAAGAGGTGAGGCGTGAGTCTTAGAGAGAGAAGAGAGAGAGAGGGGTAAAGGTGTGAAGCTTATACCAAATTTCTCTGTAATACATGGGCGTGGGGTTGAGGGACCTTAGACATCATAAAATAATATTGTGGATTTCTTCCATTACTAAAATTAGGAGAGGGACCTTAGACTAATTTTTCCAATATTTAATTATGTCATTTATAGTAATTAAACCCACAACCTTTTGAGTATCTATTAAAAAAATTAATCATTGATCTCCCAAAGCGTATAGGAGTATAATTTTATTTTAGTCTCTCTAAAATTTAAATAATTTTACATTCTCTCTCATTTGCACAATTCCTTAGTCCATCATTGTGGGGCTTAATAACTCCTCATTGTAACTATATTTTGAAAATATGCTATATATTTCTTATGAGAGGCGGAGTCAGGATTTGATGATTGGGGGCCAAAAGCAAGACATTGGGCAAGTTCAAACGGTTAGATAAAGAAAAATTTAAGGGAGATTAATCAATAAGTCTCATATTTTGAATTTATGATTTATATAGTCTCATATATATATATATATATATATATTTGTGATCCATTTAGTCATTTTAGATGTGTAATGACTTATTTATCAGTCAGATTGGAGTGTCACATTTAGAAAAAGTACGCTATTTGTAGTTTGTTTAGAGTGTCATATTAAACTCGCCATGTTGTCATATTTAAAAAAAGTGCACTAAGAAATTTTTAGTTATTCTGGAGTATCACATCATATCCATCACGTTGTCACATTTAGAAAAAGTACACTAAAGAGTTTTTAGTTGTCTCATCATACCCACTAAGTTGTCACATTTGAGAAAAGTATAATAAGGAGTTCTTAGTTGTCACATTATACCCGTCACGTTGGAGTGTTAGATGTTACATTTGGAAAAAAGTATAGTAAGGAGTTTTTAATTTTTAATTTTTTTTAGTGTCACATCATACCCTACATATTGTCATAGTTGAGAAAAGTAAACTAAGAAATTTTTAATTTTCTTAGAGTGTCACATCATACCCACCACGTTGGGGTGTCACATTAATACTTGTCACATTGAAGTGTCATATCATACTTGTCACATTGAAATGTTATATCATACATATCACATTAATAAAAGGATATAGTCGTCTACCAAAATACTACCAAAATAAAAAAGTAGGACAGCATGGAAAGAAAATCTTTACTAATAAGACTTAACAATCAATAGAAAAAATTTGGGACTAATTAGAGTACTTGTTTGTGAGATAGGATTTATTGATAAATATCTCAAAATTTAAATAGTTTAAATAATTATGAATAAAATGTTATTAAAATAAGCTAATAAATAATGAAAGCACTCCATAGATGTGTTCTAAGGACTTGAACTTCAATGACTCTGTGTAGATACCTTATTTTGACTGGCACTAAGACTTGGACATTTATTTTTGATCTCCCGATGATGAAAATAAGAATGTACTATCTCACAAAATCTTCAGTAAGAAAGTTGTAATTCGAGCTTTATTCCCAACCTCAAGCATGTCTTGGCCAAGTGTTTTAGACCTATTCAAAACTCTCTTTTTTCAAAATATTCCTTTTACGCATAGTTCCAATAATTCTGTTGAAAACCCCTATTTTTTCTATATTACAAAAAAAAAAAAAAAGTCAGTGAATTGTGCATGAATAGTGTTGGCCGGCATGAATAGTAGCCGGCCGACCAATTAATTAGCCGGCTGGCCAAATAGTGCATGAATAGTAGCCAACCCGCCACAAAGTTGGATTGCCAACCAACTTTTTGGCCGGCTAGCCAAGAAATTGGCTATTCGGCCAATTTCTTTCCCATAAATAGTATAGTTTCGGCAGAATTTTTATTTAGTGTGTATGCGGCACCCCACTATCCTATTTTTTGATTCATTTTTGCTCCAAATGCATGTATACTCAGCCTTCATTGACTAGTGCTTGATCCATGGAGGATAATGCTCCATTTTAGTGCTCCATTATCTTCCTTAATGCCCCATTACTCTTCCACTTTATCTTCCACCTTTGCTCCACTTGTATTGCCTATATAAGGAGAGTGTAAGTCTTGAGAAAATAGATGAATTTGATAGAAGCGTAGAGAGAATGTTGAATTTCATAGGAGAATATTAGAGTTTGAGAAAGAAAAGTAAGTTTTGAACAAAAGAGAGTATTGTCTTGCCAAAATAGTAAAGTTGTCTTAAGCCTCTATACATATTATCTTCCAATACAAAAACCACTCAAGAAACTCATTAAAACCAAGTACTAAAGCTTTGATAAAAGAGAGAGTAGTTGTCATGACCCGAACCCGCCCCTATGGGTTAAGGACACAACCGGCCAGTAATCCTGAGATTACCTACGGCCTCAGACCAAAAGAGACATAACCTGTCAGAGTAAAGGGGCCAAACGGAAGCAATAAATAAAAACTTTGTCCATTGAGCCGTGCTTATACGCACATCAAACAAACCATACTCAGATACGTTAATAACTCACATCAAAAGTACAGTTTCACAAAATTCATTACAGACAGGATCAACCAAAACGAGTCAACCTATGACAGACTATTTACAGATATACATAAAGCCCTTGCCGACAAGACAAAACATAATTACTTAGCAAAAAGGCAAGGGTAGGTCTCAAGAGTGAGACGCAAGGCTGACTTCCTCAAAACTCGGATTTTTCCTAGCGGACTTCACTGGGGCTGGGTTTGGACTTCCCTTGGCTCACCTACAAACACATGAATGAGCGTGAGCGATAGCCCAGTGAATAATATCAAATGCAGAAATTACATAACAATGTAGAACAACATGTTCCAAACGGCCTTGGGCCCAATTCATACTCCTATTCATGGCAAAACGGCCTTCGGCCCATTCACTTATGTCGAAACGGCCTTCGGCCCATCCATTTCTGTCAAAATGGCCTTCGGCCCATTCATTTATGTCAAAACGACCTTCGGCCTACTCGTTCATGTCAAAACGACCTTCGGCCTACTCGTTCATGTCAAAACGACCTTCGGCCTACTCGTTCATGTCAAAACGACCTTCGGCCTACTCATTCATGTCAAAACGGCCTTCGGCCCACTCACATGTGTCAAAACGACCTTTGGTCCATTCATTTACATCAGGACGACCTTTGGTCCATTCATTTATACCAAAATGACCTTCGGTCCATTCATTTACATCAGGACGACCTTTGGTCCATTCATTTATACCAAAATGACCTTCGGTCCATTCATTCACATCAGGACGACCTTCGGTCCATTCATTTATACCAAAATGACCTTCGGTCCATTCATTCACATCAGGACGACCTTCGGTCCATTCATTTATATCAAAACGACCTTTGGTCCATCCATTCATTCCTGTCAGACTTTTGTCCACAATCCCAATTAACAACTCATAAAGTTTAAGGGAATAAACAATTGGACATTGACAAGCTTTCGAATAATTATATTACTCACAGTGATCGGCTTGTGGATTCGCCCTGGAGCTTGACCCTACACATTCCATGAACACAAAAGGGTCATTAACCATTCAATCCGTTCCTTAATTCACATATTCCTCTTTAGGCTTTATTCTTATCTTATCAACTCATTTACAATGCTTAACATATGCCTAAGAGTGCTTATAAGTGAAAGAGAACGGGAAACGAAACACAGAACGCATGAACAAAATTTCAGAAAACAGGGTACCCGCTCGAGCGTGTACTTACCCGCTCGAGCGGACCCTTAAGGCCTGCAAAAGTACTGGTTGCATGAAAAATGCGCTCGAGCGTGGAATAGAGCGCTCGAGCTGAAGGCCTGTCTACAAAACTCCACGCTCGAGCGTGAGGTTTCCCGCTCGAGCGGACATCCAACTCTGCAAAAGTGCTGGGAGCACGATTTTCCCGCTCGAGCGGCCATTACCCCGCTCGAGCGGACATCAAAATTCTGGGTTTCCCAGATCGTGTTCTTGAGCTCCAAATCGATTTTTCCAGCTACATTACTTGCATGCAATGGCTCAAATTACACATTCACACATGCTAACATGCTACTAATACAGAACTACAACATCAGGAAGCTCAATTTCATGATTTATCTACATGCATGTCCCATAATATCTCAAACCCATCATCAACATGCTCAAATTCAAACATTCAAGACTTATACTCCCATGATTTGTACATGCATGTGGGGGATGCTCATCATTCTCAACTTAGATAACACAAATGGTGATCAAAACATGAGTTTCCTTTAACATTTCACATGGACTACACACATTTGTGCCCAAACATGCAATTTCAAAGTAATTTCTTACATGCATGCACATATTAAGCTTCAATTCAACAATTCCAACACAATTTCATTTCAATCTTATTCTTGATCACCAAATTAGCTTGAACACACAAAATTACGAACTATAATCCAAGAATTACTCACCTAGAAGCTTTGATCTTCTAAGCTCTAGTCAATTCTTGAGCTAAATCCCCAAAATTTCCAAGCTTTAAGCCAAATTGCACAATTTCTCTCCCTTTCTCTCACTAAGGCCGGCCCTCACTCTCTCACAATTGAATCCCTCAGATTCTTGAGTTCATAAGAGTTAAAGGGGAGTGTAATGCTATCATACAATAAGCCCCACTAACAAATATTTATATATAAAATAATGGGGTACTTAATTTATCAATTTAATCAGTTTAAATTGACCAGAATAAATTTTCAATTAAATTTCACCGTAGGCTCTAAAAATTATGCCAATCACAATGGCGTAATCAATTTCCGGTTCTGTGGCCGATAGGGCCCTCAATTTAATTTCTAGAGCAGATTATTCAAACAGATATTCCTACGGTGAACAGGTAGAATTCCAAAGTCGCATATATTCACATAATGGCACACAAAAAAATCATATCAAAACATATAGTCACATACGTATTAGGGACCAATTAGCATATTACGGAACAGGGGTGTTACAGTAGTCCTTGCCAAGTTTAAGAATCGAGCGATCATTTCTTACACTTGTCTGAAGCCACCGTTATAGTTCAAATTCCAAACTTTTAAATTGAGGAGTGAGAACACAATTCACAACCCTGAGGGTGATCAAATGGAAGTTTGGAAACCAAGAAGTTCATTCTTTTCTTGGAATGTGAATTTTCAATTTCTTTTAATTTCTGTCTTATATTTGTTTTCTTACTTTAGTTTCATATTATTTCTATTGTAAGCTAACTGGAAGTGGTTAGTTGAACCACCTACATATTCCCTGTTAGTTATTTTCTCGGTGTTGAAATAAAACAGGTTTGCTAGGCCTAGTTGGTTGGCCAGCTAGCTAATCATTTGGCCAACTGGCTAACTTCTTCTATACACAACTGAGCAATCTTTCGGTGTATATTAGAAGTCGAATATTTAGTTGCATTTCATGAGTGAATTGCATTAGGATTTGTATATAAGATCGTAGATGTTTTTCTAACTTTGTTTTGTAGTTGTTCAAGGGACGTCGGTAAATATGTAAGTTTTTATGCTTTAGCATCTTGCTTGTGTGTATTTTTCTAACTATGTTTAAGCATCCTACCATGTGGCTACTTGCTTACTTGATATAACTATATGAATGTTGGTGGATAGAGATTGTGTCGCTTAATTTGGAATGATGTTGATTTTCATAGTTGTAAACACAATTTTTTTGAGTTGTACATCTTTAAAACTATTTCAAAATACATGAAATCAAGTTATTCCAAAATGAATGACATAGTCTATACTTGTATGCTTCACATAGTAATTTTTAGGATTTATTAAATAGTCAGAATATGAACATATAAAGTACATAAAATGCATTTCATGGTTTACTAAAGGTCGATCTTTGATCGGGTGAGCGGGGTTGCTCAATTAATGACATTCCCTTCTCATACCTAAGATTCTGAGCTAAGCATCTTTGGTTACGACGAATGGTGGCCTTGACACGAGTCACAGGTTTACTAATTTTCTCAAAATATTAGGCAAAATATTAGGTGGCGACTCTGAGATCTAGTGATATAGTCCATTTCTGGCAAAGGTTTTGTAATAAACGGATTTTCTATAAAAGTTGTCAAATTTGGACTCTCATCTATATTTTACATTGTACTTGTGAGATTAGATCAAAGAAATTGAGGGTCTGAACTGTTTAGCGTGCACGAGTACCCCCCAGACGATGTTACAGTTTTTGGCGACTCTGTTAGGGATATTAAGAAACCTTGACTCAAACTCCATGATATGACTTTTATTTTCAATTATATGTTCATTGCAATGTATGCATTGGTGCACTTAAAGTCCTTATGTTGCCCAAATACTGGTGGGAGCACAGGCAACCTTTTTGTGACACTATACCTCTTTCCGAGTTACTTTTAAGACCTTGTGTTAATACTTTTTAAGATCTGTCAAAAAGGTAGTTCCGCTATCTAAAGTTATCGAACTTTGAAGAGAGGCTATATTGACTCTTCCGACTTCCTGGGATCTTAACTGGTAATTAACTAAAGGACTCTTTGTGATGTCACCTTGACTTCAACCCCTAAGAATAGAGCTGACCCTGTACATATAGTAAGCTATAGTACCTTCCAAAATTAGGACAGGATGCTCTTCCATTTCTAGGATATATGATACCACTTATTTGAATAGTGAAGCTCTAGATCATTTTAAAACTAAAATATGGTAACCCTACTTCCCATAGGGGTGTTTGTTAATGTATGGGATCTATATAGGATTCTCAAATTCAGATGAGTGGTTCAAAAATTTTAGTATGTGGGGTTAAATTTAGTTTTAGCAGTGATCATTTGAGCTGGAATGCTGCTGAAATTTTGATTGGGAGTTCTCTTTTTTTTGTTTTTCCAGGAAGTCGTAGCACTATAGCTTCATTATGGTCTAATGTCTCCCAAGTTTTGTCGACTCGCAGTGGTAGACAAATTTGGTTCAAGGACAACCCATGTTAGTTTCTCTACTGCCAGTTACAAGGAGAAAGGTTAAAACCTCACAATCAATACCCCTCTAGCTGGAATTTCTAGGATCTGTGATGGATCTACCTCCAATGGTGATAGAAGACCAACCTCCGGTAGATATAGCAAACTTATTTTTATCCCTATAGCGAAGCATGGATGCTCTTACCAATAGGGTTGCCACCAACAGTGAGGCTCTTGCCAGACTACGAAGCCCATCTAGGGCATCTACATCTCATCCAGCCCTAGTGGTTCATCCGAATCTCGAACCACCGTCACCAGTTCAGGAGCTTCATGAACCAAATCTACAAATGGGAGGACTTTTCCCCACAGATATTGATGAAGTTGACCCGATTATGCTAAAAATATCCAAATTAGAGAAAATGTTCAAGAATCACAAGGGATAAACTCCGTTCCGGACATCGAGGATGGGTGTACGGAAATAACTGTGAGGTTGTCCAAGTGGTTCAAAATGTCGCACATAGATAGATTTGATGGGGTTAGTGACCTTATGGTTCATATTCACCTCTTCTCAGACATTCTAAAGCCCATGGACTTATCTAGAGCTCAAAAACATTCCTTGTTCGGAAGAACCATGTTAGGAATGGCTGCTACTTGATACACCAAGATAGATAATTTGGTCAAGCAAAACTGGGAGGAGTTAGCTGAAACATTTGTTACACAATACTCCTATAAATACACAGATTGAAGTAACCACTCAGGAACTAGAGGCGACTCGACAAGAGTCTAATGAGAGCTTCATGGCATTTATCACCCGGCGGAGGGCAAAGGCGGCCATGATGACAAACAAGCCCTTGGAAAAAGATCAAGTCCGTATGGTTGTCAAGAATTTGCATGGAAAATTACTGTAGAAGATGATAGTTCTCTCACTCTTCAACTTCAAGGACCTCCATAAGATTGGGGTTCAAATTGAGGGTGCTATCAAACAAGGAATCATTACAAAAGAAAATGAGCCCGCGAGAAAGGCATTCACTCGCAGTTCCAATGCTACTCCTAGTAGTAGCACAACTGCCAATTCTATACCTTCAAAAGTTAACCTAGTCATTTCCACCACTACTAACAATCCCTTCGCTAACGCTAGCCCACAAGCAGCCAAGTCAACCAGATCCCCAAATAAACCCTTTCATCCACTCCACATGTCTCCAACTCGTACCATGAAAATCCTAGTAGAAAATGGGCACCTCAAGCTCCTTGATCCCCGACCTCTCCTTGACATTCTACCAACTAGACATGACCCCAATAAATACTGCACCTTTCACCAACAACATGGTCATGAGACTAATCGTTATTTTCGCTTACGCCATACGATTCAAGATCTCATCAACAATAAAACCATAGCTCCGCCTCAACCCCAAAGAGCCAAGGTTACCTCCAACCCATTGCCACCCCATGACCAAGCTTCACCACCTTCCCAGCTCAACCTCATCCATACACTACCACCCACTTTCAACCCCCAACATATACATCACACCTTCCCATTTGCCCAAGCCCGAGGTGCTAATTCTATAGAGCACTGATTCATTCATGATATATGCATCCTAATCCCAACCAAAACCTCAAAAGCCCGTGGTGGCAAATGATTTGGGGCTAGAATTAGGCATTATGGAAAATATGCTCACAAGCATGCACTTTCTCCTTTATGGTTTTCTTGAGCCATGGATTGATCATGTAGCAAAGAAGCACAAAAGAAATTATACGTCTGACATTGGCTGAATCTGTGATAGATCTTGGGACTAGCGCGGGACTAGTAAACTCAGGGGATATTTTAACTGATTCTATGATCGGGGGTGGACCACTTGTGAATTGCACAAATTTCATTCTAGATACAGTTGATGGCCTAAACTTTAATTATTGAGAATGGTTTTATTCTGAGTTCTAAATTGAGTGTTGTGTTTGAGTTTGACTCCACTTAGTCTGTAGAATTCGGATCAGGCTCAAGTCATTCTAGTAAGTCTAAATTAGAGTGCTAACCTAGACATCTCTATGCTATCTAGGCCTTCTTTGTCGTTTTCTCTTGATTCTGCTATCATCACAGAATCAGAGTTTCTTGTGAATAAAAGTGCCATAAATTCCATATACTTCTCCGTGCCTTTAGTTCATTGCATTGACCACAATTTGTAAAACTTTTTCGAAAACTTTGATAAAAATGAAGAGAAAGAAATTCCTTTGGGCTTTGCAAAATTTGATTGACTAAAAGGAAGAGAGGTATGCTAAGCCCTTAATGAATGAGATCATTTCTGTTAATATAGGTACTAAGAAGAATCCTGACTTGATCTAGAATGGTTGTACATTGTCTTCAGAAGAGCATGAGCAATTAGTCACTTTATTAAAAGATTTCAAAAAAATGTTTTTGTGTGGTCGTACGAAGACATGCCTAAAAATAATTTTGAGATTGTACAACATAGGATCCCTTTCGACTTGAGATCCAACACCCTAGCTGTCAAACCATGATTCAGAGTGTGTAATAATCAAAAAGAGTATGAGGCTCGTATAGTCGGATTAGAAATAGCCCTAGAACTAGGGGCAATGAGGTTGGATGTGATAAGAAATTCAAATTGGGTCATTTCTCAAGCCAATTGAGACCGGAAAGAAAGTCAAAACCCAAAATATAAGAGAAAAAGATTTAATGTTGAAGGATAATCGAATTCCTATCCACGACCCTAGGGGCAAATTCACACCCAATTAGACGAGTTCCTGCATCATCAAGTCTATCTAGTCAGAAGGAGCAGTCATTCTCATGGATTTAGATGGCCTAGAGTTCTTATAACCAATCAACATGGACAAGCTACAAAGTACCACCCTTGAGAGGCTCGTTGAGCCGAAAACCTGGAAGGCAAAAGTTAGTGTATGAAAAAAAATGAAAAAAAATAAAAAATGAAAAACTGAAAAAATTAAGAGAAGCTTGCAAGGTGGAAAACCCGGAAGGGCGATTTTGGCAAAAGTTAGAGCATAAAAGGAGAGTATTAATACTCGAGTGAGCATTACCCGGGAACTACGTAAGGCCTGATTCTTATTTTTGGGATACGTAGGCAGCTTCATTCTGAAGTTCAGCCCTAACCATTTTCAACTTGCTTGTCTCATTCATGTTTGATTGGTTTATCCTTATTCAACTTGGTTATCCTATCGATGTTCAATTGGGTTATCTCCATTCAATTCGATTGTCTTATCTCTTCTTTGTGGAAGGCTCGATTGCAAGATAGATCAAGTGGTACATCATGCTTGAGTTATCTGATTTTTAGGTTGTACATCTCAAAGGTTGATTTCATGTTGGTCGGGTGGTGACCATTTGTGAAAACAGATTTCAAGGACTTTTAATGAAGTTGACTAATTGTCTCGACAATTATTCCATTTTTGTAAAACCCAGACCATTCTTTGGACCAAAAAGGAAAAATTTTAGTACTTATAGTTGACTTACATGATTTCAAAACGAAGAGTGGAACAAGCATGCTAATTTAACTCTCATGTTGGTCAAAAATCTTTTAGTAAAAAACCAAAAAAAATAGTCAAAGCAATGAACTAGGGGCACAGTCGAGTCAGGTATTCTGTCTTTCTCCCGTATTCTCGAAAGTCTCTGTTTACATTGTCAAGCACTCACCAGAAAGTGTATCATAGTTGTCTTTGGCAATGTATTATGCCCGCGATATTCTAAACTGCACCCGCGTTTGTCGTGCCACAATATGCTACACTCCATCCACGTTTGTCGCACTCGCGGTGTTTACAATCGCGCTCGCGATGAAGTTTTGGGTTCTTTCTACTGCGGTAAGTGTTAATAGGTATGTCTAGGTTGTTTTTGCTTGGTTTTTCTTTCATGGAGTCATTTTTTTTTTTTAATTTCTGGTCAATTGAAGGCTCAATGTCCAATTCAGAACTCATTGAAATTCAATCATTCTCATATTCAAGTTCAAACAAAATGTTTTCATACTCAAGTGTAAAGCCATTCACGTCATGATGTGTAAAACAAACGAAACTTTTTTTTATTGAATTTGAGGGTGAAACCCCGATTACAGCTTCAACATGAGAAAATTTCAAAACAACAAAAAAGAAATTTGAAGCATTGGTGCTCATTCTTAAGCAAAACCAAAAATACAAAGGAAAAAAAGAAAAATAAAAACAGAGACAGCAAACATGGTTCTTGGTTTCGACGACTTGTGTTTTCAATGGCAAAAGGTACAGGCTAACGCCTTAGTTTCACCACTCGCTTCCATTGTTGGTTGCCTCGCTTCATCATTACTCTCGGGAAGCCCTTGAAGACTCTACCTCAGCATTGGCAGAGTTTCCAAAAGAGATTACCCCTTGCTGTCTATCAAATAAAGAGCACCAAGGAGCTTCGAATCGGGCCACAGAGGTCGCTTGTCATTTCAGCTCTTTATTTTGCTTTTCCAAGTTGATAATCTCTTTTCAAGCATCCTTGTGCATATGCTAGAGCAAGGAGAGTTATGCAATTAACTGATGTACTTCACTTGTCCTATCATGTAGCTGGTGGGACAAATTGGAGACCGTGATCATGGTCTCCACGCAGGATTTCAAAGTGTAGGAGTTGGCCTTGATGTCAGACTGTGCCGCCATTAGTTGCTCGACTAACAGTGTAGAAAAACTGAAAATAGGGACAAGGGCAAGGGCATTCTGTCGAGGCTTAGAGGAGTTGGTGTCAGCAATCTCTATTGAGGAGTCACTAAGATCTGTGAAAAGGGAAAGAGTACGGCGGGATGATGCCATAATAGAGGAGAGTAATGCCAAAAGAGAGAGTTGCAGAGTAATTTTGCAGTTGTTGGTTTTGCTCTGCCTCTCTCTCTCAGATTGTCCTTACAAAGAGGGGGGAGAAAACAAAGGAGAAGAATAAGCCAATGGAGAGAGATTGTCGAGGCAATCGTTAAAAATCAAGCTTGGTCCAGCTGTTATTGGTCAGACGTCGTGATTATTGAAATTGTGCGCTAGACACTACATTCGAAGGAGACGAAGGAGGGAGAGAGAAACAAGAACATGGGAGAGAGAGAGACATATATATATATATATATTGTGTATTGTGTATGTATGTATATGTATATTGTATGTATGTATGTATGTATGTATGTATGTATGTATGTATGTATTTGTATGTATATGTATATGTAAATACCATATGTATATAATATATATGTGACTGTGCATATGTATATGTATGTGTCTGTGTGTGTATTTGTGTGATTGTATGTATCCGTATATGTATATAGTTTGTATGTGTCCGTATATTTATGTATATGTATGTAATATATATTTTGCATATCGTTTGTATCTATATATGTATATATGATATGTATATAAATTTTCAAAAAAAAATCAAAAATAAAAAACAAAACAAAAAATTCATAAAGAAATTTTCAAAAAAAAAAAGGAAAGAAAAGAAAAATCAAAAAAAAAATCAAAAACAACAACAACAACAAAAAAAATTAAAATTAAAATTAAAAAAGTAAGGAAATAATCATTTTGTGTATTTATATGTTGTGCATCCATCATATTATTGTTGTGCATTATCACATTGCATATTGTACGTCTCACATAGCACCTTTCATGTTTGTGCATTCATTGTCACACTTGCATTGTTTATTACATTTGTCATGCATGATTACAACTGTCACGCTGTTGCATCTCTTGGTTACAATCCATTCATATCACTTGGCTACAATTGTCCCAACATTTGGTTAAACACCCTTTTCTCCTTTACCTAGTTGAAACCCATCCCATATTTGGTGTTGAAGTATGGTTTAGATCTTGCATGTTGGTTAAGACCGTTTTCTTCTTTACCCAGTTGAAACCCATCCCTTAATTCATGTTAAGGTACAGTCTAAGTCTCGCATGGTGGTTAAGACCATTTTCTCCTTTACCCGGTTGAAGCGATGCCGTATTTCGTATTGAGGTATGGTCTAGGTGTCGCTTGTTGGTTAAAATCCTTTTCTCCATTACCTTAAGACCTCTAAGCGTTCAGTAGACACAAAAAATATCTTAAGAATCCAATTCCATGCCCACTTTACCACGTAAACATGTTATCATTTAGCTTACCAAGCATACAACATCTCTATCAAGCGAAACAAACTCATTGTAGTAATAACCACTTCCCCCATACCCAAGTATTCAGACCCAGTACGCTCTGACTCCAAGTTGTAACACCCCAAAATAAATAGACACTCAGCACCATTATATTATCAATAAAAATTGTGAGAACTCACAATTAACATGAATTTATTTTTCTTTTCATTTTATAATAGGGATTTTGAGACATGATTAATATGAAATAGGATCTATTTTATACAAATTAATGTCTTAAAGGCTACAAATTTTCAGGGCCTTTTCCGGTTACAACAAATGAGTCACAACTCAATACAAAGAAGCCCATGGCTTGAATTACAACAAAATAAACAAGGAAAATAATAAATACGAGTCTCAAGCTCCAAGATCCTCCCAAGTCATCGCCTTAGCGGAGACACACCAGTCCACCTGAAAATAGTTTCCCTCGTAAGGTGAGCATAAAACCTAGTAGAAAATAATCTTAATGACATGTATGATGCTTAGCAATGCCATAGGGTGAATGCATATGAAATGTCATGATAAAACTGACGTTTTTCTCGTTTAAAACAATGCTATTCAAGCGTTCCAAAATTCCATTTCCAAAACTTTCTTTTAAAACAATACAATGATAAATCTCTAGGGCTAGTGATCAAAGATAGTAAGGGCTATTTTGGAAAAATGGTTATAATCAGCTTTTTGGTTAAAAGCTGCTTATAAGCAGCTTTTTTGTAGGAGAGGAAGTGGGTTATAATCTAGGAAGTGGATTATAACCCACTTCCCAAAAGGGGCCTAACTATACATGCTAACTATGCCATTTTACTGGGATTATTCGGATAGAATCGACACCTACCGCGCGGGTTTCTGGTCTTATACCAAGAACACATAGGCCAAATTAATTACCACACCCCCTTACAGCTTTACCATTTTCAATAACACAATACATGTGTTTCAAAACAACATTTTCAAATCATGAAAGCGCCAGTTTACAAATCAATGATATGCACAATGCGAAATATGATTTGTAAACAGTTTAATTTTCTAACCCACATGCAATTTCTACAACACTCAATATAACGCTCCATCGGTTGCCAAAACAAGTATCTCTAATGCCACTATCAATAAAAATAACAATAACAATAGTAATAACATCAATATCCAAAATGACATCAAAACTTGAATCCCAATGATTTATACAAAATCCCATGATTCCCGAAACCTATTCACACTCCTGACGAGTCTTGCGAATCTCAATGACAATACTCAAAGTTTTCCAAAACCATTCATATTATTTTCCTACAAAATAACTATTTAAAAAGACTAGCAACACTCGGTATTTTCCAATGATTCAAAAAAAAACATTTCTCAACCAAACCTTATTTCAACTGAAATCCCACAACCATTGCAATTCCTTCATTTTCTATTGATTAACTTTTGGGAAATATTTTAAAAACCCAATTTTCTCCAAAAACTCATAACACAACAACCACTAGCTTACCAATTCCAAACCATAACCGAAAACAAGAGTTTTTCACCAAATTATGCATTAATCCAAATATAACCCAAAATCTAACTTTTTCAAAAATCCACAATTAACCAAAATAGCAAATAACAAAGCTAAACAAGAAATCCCTACCTCAACTCCAGAAGAGAAGAAAGCCCAAAAGGCCCAAAATCAATGGCGATGAAGTCCAGATTAACCTCTTCTACACTAAAGTCTAAGGCACTAAGAGTAAGAGAAGATTAAAAAGAGATGAAATTAATGTATGAAGCTCAAATAACCCAAAAATGGTGAAATAGGGGAGAGAGAGAGAGAGTGAGAAAGATGAGGTTGAAAATAGATATTTTCAACTTTTACGGGTATTTATAGAATTGCACAATCGCAGGCGCAAAACCTAGACTGCGGCTGCAACCTGCCCAGGTGGCACAGTCTTGAGCGCGAACTTCCTTACCGCAGGCACGACCATGCTGGTCGCAGCCCCCCTCGCGGCCCCTCGTGGCCCATATACCCTTACTCCTATACATTGGACTTGAAGTTGCATCTTAGTTGTGACTTGGTCGCAGCCCATCCGCAGGCACGACCACCAGATACACTCATGGTGGGCGCGACCAGTAAGGTTGCGGGAGCGACCTGCCTGACCCAGCAACATTGGGCTGCAGCCTAGCAGGCAACCTGAAGCACTTCCAAGGTCCACACCCACCTGATAAGACCAAAAACACTGGACAGCAACGCGTCCCAACCAGAAACTAAAATGATAGGATTTTTCTGACCCAAGCTGTTACAGACTCGACACTAAAAAAATAGAAATTAATAGTAGTCATGTAATTCACCTAATACTTGAATGGTAATAAGCATTTTATACACAAATTTTTAGATTGTATACGCACACTTAAAAGGTGTGTACATTATGTCTTTTCATAACTATCACTACAAGAATTCGCACTTTTGCCGACTAAAATTTTGGTCGGCAAAAGTCCATTTTTAGTCGGCAAAAGTTATCCGCGACTAATTTTTTTGGTCGCCACCTTGGTCGCCAATTGAGGGTCGCGAAAAGTAATTAGCGACTAAAAAATTTTTTAATCGCGAAAAAGTTAATTTGCCGACTAAATTTTGTCGCTAAATATATAATTCCTGCGACTAATCCATTTAGTAGTTAAAACACTTTAGTCGCGAAAAAGTTCTATTTGCCGACTAAATTTTTGGTCGCTAAATATATAATTACTGCGACTAAAAGATTTAGTTGTTAAAACACTTTAGTCGCGAAAAATTATATTTTCCCGACCAAACATGTCAATCGCCAATTCGCACATTCAACGACCAAAAAGTTTGGTCGGCAATTGTGACCCATTTTGGTGACCAAAAAATGTGGTCGCCAATTGTCACATTTCACGACCAAAAAATTTGGTCGGCAATACATTCCGCGACCAACAAATTTGGTCGGCAAATGACACATTCCACGACCAAAAAGTTTGGTTGGCAATTGTGGCCCGTTTTGGTGACCAAAAATTTAGGTTGCCAATTGTCACATTCCGCGACCAGAAAATTTGGTCGCCAATTGTGACATTACTCCACCACCAAACATGTTAGTCGCGAAACAGAATGTTTACACAACTAAAACTTTAGTCGGCAATTTACCTATTAGCGACAAAATCCTTTGGTCGCCAAAATTAATGATTTTAACGACTAATTATCTAGTCGCCAAATGTACCCTCTCACCTACCTGATTTAGTTGGCAAAAATATTAGTTATCTTTCCCGACTAATCAATTGGTCGCAAAACCAAAAAAACAAATTCAAAATTTGGTCGCCAACATCTAACAAAATAAACCTGTAATTCATAATAATCTATCCAATCCATTCAATATAATATATAATTTGCAAGAATCATTCAAATCAACTGAATCATAAACATTCGACAAAATACATAAATCATCCAATCTTGAACCTGTTTAATGAAAGTCATCAACTATTATAAGTTTTCATCCACAAATAATTTCAAACTACATATTCCTCCAATTAAAAATCCACTTGTAATCTATATAATCATCCAAGTCACATCCATCTAACATAACAATTTAAAACATAACAATTACTTGTTATTATGTTTTAAATTGTTATCCATGCGCATCTATCAAAAAATATACACACCAGTAATCTACCCAAATATTTTCCATACACATCCATCCTAAAATATAACTACTAGCCTATCCAAAAATATAACTACTAGTCCACCCAAATCTTTTCCATACATACATCTATCCAAAAATATATATTCCTTCAAAAATTCTTATCATGCCAATTAGTCCTATACAATTTAGCTTTATGCACGAGATCATCCATCTGTACCAAAGAAAATGAGAAATAATGTCAGGCAACTTTTTGTTGAAAATATTTGCACATCAGTTTATTGTAAAGTTGGACAAAAAATGAAAAAATTTCAGTGGAAAGTAAAGGAAACATTAACAAATTAAATGACTATCAATACCATTTTGTAAATAAAACATCATTCATATGTATATATCAATTCTAACTATTGTTCAACTTTACAATAGTTAAACATCATTAACATCATCTTCTAACCTGTTACAGGTGTTCATAACAATGAGGGCCATTTCAATTGTGCAATTGAATCACTCTGCCAAAGCAGCTGTAATGGATAGCAATATTATGTAATGGTGTTACATAATAGTTTCATTCCATTTTTAAAACCTTGCTCCCCTTTATCCTGCCATCTCCTTTCATCTCACCTAGTTCCGTTACAATACTCACTTTGCTCACCCACCACCCCTGTAATCCTTTTTCACTTCCACAACCATCTTCTGTCAACCCTTCTCCCCAACTTAGCCCACCCCATCTCCCCTCACCCACTAGCCTTGCCATTCCCTCACCCCTCACCCACCATTCTACACAAACCTAATAGCACCCACTACCATTACGCATTCTAGTCCTGAAAATCAATTCCAGTATCGAAAATACCTCTTCGAATTTGAATAACTCCAGCGTATCCTAAAACTTGTTCATTTATATATACAATTTTATATGTGTATAATATGATTAAATTATAAATTAAGATATAACTTACAAAATAAATTATAATGTTAGGGTGTATAGGCTAATAATTTATTTGGTTAACATGTAATTAGAATAAAAAAAATATTATATATATAACAGAAGAGAGAGAATGAGAAGAAAGTAGATAGGTATTAAGATTACGGAGTTAGTGTTGCAATTTAGTCTAAAAGCACATGAGGAGTCTATGGTATTTTTAATTGACAGGTAGTGAAGTGCTTCAAGGCCAAACCCCAAAGGGATAAAGAGGATTTTCCCTTAAATTAAAATCATGTTTGATAGCTGATTTACCAAGTGTTATAGTCTACATTTCTATGAGATAGTAGAGAAGAAGCTTGTTTATCTACAACGTAAAAATAAAAACAAACCCTTACCACATCTCAAATATATTGAAAATATATTATTAAATGCAACCTTGGATGAGGTGCCCGTAAGGGTCTCCTACAAAAGAAAGTTCGATTGAATTTTCCAAAGTGGTAGGGAATGAGGAGCCATTTCAATGTTTAGATACTGCAACAAAAATATTGAATGAAGCTTTATAGTAAACAAGCTTCTAGTTGTAACAGAAGTCCCAAGAACCTAACGTTGTAGACACCAACTAGTTTGCCTTCAATATTTCTAAGATCTGATGCAAATCTGATGAAATTCGGTCCATGTAATTTCTAAAGCTAAAAGATTTCAAATACCTAGCTAAATTATAAGCAGCTCTAAAAATATAATCATGAAAATTACAGTACTAGTCTTTACTAGTAATTCAGTAGATTGTGGGTTTCTTTCTTTCCATAACATCATCCTAAAATTATATGAGTCAACTTAATGTTCCATTCATCAAAGCCACAAATAGAAGGTTTCATAAACGCCATACCACTAGGAAACCAGGAACACCCAACAAGGAAAAAACTTGACAGGGCTAAAAAGATCTAGGGCAAAGTAACATAAATATCCCGTTTTATCTAACAAAGACTCTTCACTTGCATCAACAGACTCTTCACCTCTCTCGCCTGCTTCAACCCTAGTCCTATCGACACACCGCTTGGTCCCACAAGTTTCTTTAATCTAGTCGGAGGTGACCGTGATGATCTCCGGGATGTTTGGGGTTTTTTAGTTTATATTTCCCCCAAATGGCCCGTTTTCTCCTTTTTCCTCACATTTTTTTGTCTAACTCTTTAACCACGCTTTCAATCAATGCGCCGCTTCCTCTCACACATTTTTTTAATGTAGGCCAAGGTGCCTATTATGATATCGAGGCTGTTTCGGTGCTGTTTCCAATGTTTGGCCCAAATGGGCTGTTTTCCCCTTTTTGCCTCACAATTGGTTCTCTAATATTCTCATAACACGTTTATTTGCCTTGACTTTGAACATAAATATAATGCAATTTGGTTAACACACTTACCCATTACCATGAGTAGCTATGGTTGGGACTTTGATGGTTAACACACTTACCCATTACCATGACAGTAGAAACAACAAAACTGAAGATGAAAGGGATAGAGAGGATAAAATAAGGACATCATAAGTTACAACAAATCAAACTCATCTAATAGCAAAATAACATGCATCACTTATAGAGTGAACATATTAGAGATGAGACATGTCAACCACTCTTTCTAGGAACTAAACAAGTTATGTACCTCATCCAGTATATAAAGTGGAGCTGGTTTAAACAGAAGCAGTGCCAGAATTAGAGAAAGTGCAAGTAAAGATCTTTGTCCACCGCTAAGTTCTGACAAGGACTGTTTCCAAACACTTGCAAATGCAACACAAACCTCAAGACCTTCTAAGAAGGTACTTCCCTCAGGAGTTTCTAGCTTCGCCATTGTGCCAGGTAATAGTGTAGAAAATATGGATCCAAAATCACTAAGAGCAGTACAAATTCTTAAAGAGTAAGTACAGGGTTTCAGTACTTTTAAAAGCTAGAAGAAATATATGAACACTGTTGACATAAACTACTAGTTTTAACTTACTTGTTAACCTTAACCCAAGTAACTTTCAGCATTTCTTTCTTCTTTTCATCAAGTTCTTCAATCACCATCTTGATTTTTGTCTTGTCATTCTATGCAAGACAAAATCAAGACAAGTAAAGAGATTTTGGTACAATGAAGTTATAACAGTTCAACAGTTACAAACCTCAATAATGTTCTTCTTTGATATTAAATCATTGTACTCGTCTTCTGATTTCTCAAACATTGCCATAGCTTTCTTGTTAACTCGTTTCTCAAGGCTAAAAGAAATGACAAAAATGTGTTAGGAACTCCTGATTGATTCATGGATGACAATGACAATGACAATTTGTACATATGAAGATGGCCGAAAAATGTTGATGATAGTGTAAAAGCAGCAGATAGGGTTTCTCAGATACACACCCTGATTGCTCAACTTGTAGCTTTTCAAAATCTTCCCTTGCTGTATGAGGATCACAAGATGCAAAATCATAATCTGTCCCACTTCTTCGAAATCGGTGTTTCTCAAGTGTTATCCAAGCATGCTTTTCTATTAGTTTTTCGACCTTCAAGGAGCAACTTTTCTGTTCCATCTCCATTCGTTTTACCTGCCACAAAACAATACAAAAAACAAAAAAAAAAACAAAAACAAAAAAAAAAACAAAGTGGGTTACTAGCCAAAAAGTGGAGAGAATGCATGAGCCGCTTAGCACATTACCTCATTTTCCATCTTCTTCCTCTCAAGATTTGTCTCACTAATTTTGTGTTGAAGTTCCTGCTGCTCCCTGAGAATGCAACTAATCTGTGTATCACACTCCTTTATCTTTGAGCAGAAAAGATTGAGCTTAGATTGCGCCTGATCATGAGCATTTCTTATGGAAGCAATCTGCAAGAGAAAGTGGAGCAGTTCTTTTTTTCTGATGGGGAAGAAATTAAGGTGAAGCAATAACTGCAAAAAAATAAATGGCTGTTTACCCTGGTTTTATGTCCATCTAGTTCTGAAGTAAGACTGGTAATCTGCTGCTTCAGAGAAACTGATTGACTCTCCAAGGATGCACATTCTTGTTTGACAGCTTCCATTTCCATAAGAAGCCTCTCCTTTTCATTAGCATGCCCCTACATACTCACAAGCATAACCAAGTCAAAAGGAACTCCAAAGTCATTATTAAGATTTTTATGAATGTAATCGATAATCACTATCGAAGACAATTTGTATGGAATTAAAAGCACCATTTCCATGCAAAACATGACACAAAGTGTTTGTGTTGCAATTATCATCGTAGTGGAAAAACATCAAATGTTCGTATCAATAAAGCAGACCTCAACTTCACAATGCTTGGGGAGCAAACAAGATAATGAGGACAAATAAGTGCCAAGAAAATAATTTCATTATATGTATGCATGTGACTTACTAACCATAGACAACAAATCATAAAAAGACAAGCAATTGACTCGTATTTGTTCTACCCATATTTAACAAACTTCCACATTTAATTAAGTCATACATGTGGAAAACTTACTTTTTGAAGTTCACCTTATCCAAAAATATATATATATATATATATATATATATATATATTGTCCAAGATAAGATTATAATGTCAAAGATATCAGAATATATTAGTTGAATTTTGTAACAAGGCAATAAGGTTGAATATGGAGAGAGAAAAGAAGGAATACAAAGGTTTAACGTAGTTTGGCCAATATTGGCCTACATCCACACACACAGCCCTAAGGGACTATATCTTTCATTCACTCAACTCACACTTTTGTTTACAGGATACACCATATATATAGAGAGTGAGATACAATCAAATCCCTTCAGTTAAGGAATTAAAATAAATCAAAGATACAAAAAGTTATAATAAGCACAAATCAATGGGATCTTCATATTTTTTGATATCTTTGCAATATAATCTCATCTCCAACACTATGGACATTCTAAAAAAAACAAAATATGTTTAAACAGAATAAGGAAAATATGAGAAATCTAAAGATAAACATAGTTGATGTCACTGGCCTTTTCAGGCATTATGCTGGCATACACTCAGAACTCTTGACTTCTCATCTGATAGAAACAATTTGGTAACTATTTTGCTATTAGTCATTACATACAATGTCGCATCAAGTTTAAGGGGGCAAACATTGATACTCTAGTGCAGACACCCCATTTTTGACCGACCTTAAGACTCAGACGTCACTGATTGAGCGCTTGGTGATGTTGCATAATGTGCTCGTTCAGAAGTTTCAGAGTCGCGGCCGTGAGCTCTGCCCCCGGACTTCCGAACCCTCTTTTGTGCTTTGCCTCGGTTTGCGAACCAGGCTCGATTTTATTTGTTTCTTTTCCTGAGGGGAGGGAGAGGTCCCGTAGACCATCTCTCAGTGGCCGTGGGCTACATTTGGTGGCCGTAGGCCATTTTGCCCATTTCGGGGCCCGGTTCCCAGTTTTCGGAGCCGTCAGGCCGTGTGCCTCGGTTCGGGACTGCCTAACCATCTCCGTTTGTTCTGATTTTTGGCATACTTTCTTTCTACTCCCTTTTGAGGGACACTGGGGTCTGAGAAACCCACTTCGTGGCCGAATGCCACTTTCGGTGCTTAACAGCCCATTTTTGGGACCTCGAACTGCGTGTTTTGGTCCCCGAGCATTCGTTTCGCATCGGTTTTTGTTCATTTTTGGCAGGTACCTCTGTTTTATCACTGGGAAGGCCGTAGAAGGGTGGGAGGCCAGCTATTGTTTCAACAACCAGTTTTTGCTCCTCCGGCACCCTCCGACGCCCGTTTTTTCTCACTTCCGAGCTGATGTTGAACAACCTGGGCCCTTTTTCTTGAACTTTGAACCACATACTTGTGATGTACACACATGGGAGGACCCTAAAAGTTGGTGGCCGGCCACTAATTCCACTTGACCCTTTTGAACCCCTCCTTCTGAGCCAATGTTGAACACCCTTGGGCCATTTTCTTGAACTTTGAACCACATACTTGTGATGTACACACTTGGGAGGATCCTAAAAGTTGGTGGCCGGCCACTAATGTCACCTAACCCTTTTGACCCCCCCAGAAGTGGCTTGTTCTCTCTCCTGTTTTAGAGTTTCCAAATTCGAACCACAGGGTTATGAAGAGGAGACCTGGGAGGTCACCTTTTTGTGGTGGCCGGCCACTAAAGCAATTTGACCTTTTTTACCCCTAGCCGGCCGGCTAGGGGGGGTGGCCGGCCGGCCACCTGCAGCTCCAAAAGGTGGCCGGCCATGTTCCTTGCAACACACACTTTACAGCTGTATAGCTGTATCCCCCAGAAAATATCTCAATCCGGGGGATATTTTTTGGGGGAAAACTTACCTCCTTTTCCCCCACATTTTCCCCACTTTACACCCTCTTTTTGTTCCTTATAACCAGCTGCAAGCCTTTGTAGAAGGGGTTAGAAAAATTGTCTTCAAGTCTTGCATCCAAATCTCCCTCTATCTCTCTCATTTTCTCAAAAACATCCAAGTTCTACACCTCATTTCTTCATCAACACCAAGCACCACCACCACCACTCCATTTCCAGCAGCAAGGAGGGCTTCTCAGAGGCTAAAGGTGCTGCAACTTGGTCCAAGGAGCAACCAAAGAGTGGTCTACAAGGGTGAGTTGTCATTTCCCCCTTTTTAAGCTTATTGTTGTATCATTTCTTAGCCATATATGCTTTTTGCTTTGAGCTCCGGCCATAACTGAAAGTGGCCTTATTTTGAGCTCTTTTCCACTTTTTATTAAGGGCTAAACCCTGTTTGAGCCCCCCATCTTGCACTTGCTTCAATACCTCCCTTAAATGCTATTTTCTTGCATGCTTTGGCAGCCTATTTTGCTTCGGTTTTTAGTCTTTTTACAGTACTAAAAATAGTCTTATTTTGGTCCATTCTTCATGTTTTATTAAGGGCCTTTCATGGTTTGGGACCTCCATATGCTACTTCATGTTATATCCCTCCTTGGTCGCCTTTTCTTGCATGCTTTGGAATCCCATTATGCTTTCATTTTTGGGAGTTTTACAGAACTAAAAACAGGCTTATTTTGAGCCCCTCTTCAACATTGAAGAAGGGCGCAACACTGTTTGGGACCTCCATGCTACACTTGCCTTTATATTCCCTCTTCGGTCCCCATTTTTGCATGTTTTGGCAGCCTATCATGCTTCGGTTTTTGGCCTTTTTACAGTACTAAAAATAGTCTTATTTTGTCCCATTCTTCATATTTCATTAAGGGTCTTTGGTTATTTGATGAATATTTTGTATACTTTGTGTTATAGTCACTTTTGAGCCTCATTTTGCATTGCATTTCTAGCATGTTTGTATACTGTTTTGGGGTTTTTACAGTTCTGTAAATGTGCATATTTTTGGTCCCTCTTCAATGTTGTAGAAGGGAATTTTTCAGTTTGGGCTTTGCATATACCACTTGCCTCTTTGGCCACCTTTTGGCCCCTTTTCTTGCATAAGAGCTTAGCCATATCTATGTTTGTTTTTGGGGTTTTTTACAGTTCTGTAAAGTGGCTTATTTTTGGCCCCTCTTCAATGTTGTTGAAGGGCCCTAACCTATTTGGAGTTAGCAGCTGTAAGTTGCTTCATAATCTCATGTTTAGGGCCATTTTTGCATGCCATTGTTGCCCTATCTTTGCTTGCTGTTTGGCCATGATTTGTACTGTAAAAATGCTTATTTTGAGGCTTCCTTGCTTCTGTCTTTTCATCTCGTGTACCAATTATGCATGCTTTGTATAGCTGTAGTTCATTCTATGCGCCTAATTTGCATTTCGGGAGAGATTCCATGCATCGGGTGTGTTTTCGCCTCATTTCGGGGCTGTTTTCCCCCACATTTCATTGCTGAAAATCCATTAGCATGCTTGCGTTGCATTTTCTATGTCATTTGCATTGCGTATGCCTTTGCCTCGGTTTGCGTGCCCATGTGCACGCATTTCGAGGCACTTCATTTTCATTCATCGGCCTCTTATGTGAGTGTGGCTGAGGCTCTCTCATGTTAGTGTAAGTCCATGTTGCATTCTATATGCCATTTTAGCCATATTGCATTGCGTATGCCATTACCTCGGTTTGCGTGCCCGTGTGCACGCATTTCGAGGCACTTCATTTTCATCTATCGGCCTCTTATGTGAGTGTGGCTGAGGCTCTCTCATGTTAGTGTAAGTCCATGTTGCATTCTATATGCCATTTTAGCCATATTGCATTGCGTATGCCATTGCCTCGGTTTGCGTGCCCGTGTGCACGCACTTCGAGGCACTTCATTTTCATCTATCGGCCTCTTATGTGAGTGTAGCTGAGGCTCTCTCATGTTAGTATAAGTCCATGTTGCATTTTCCATGCCATTGCATTGCGTATGCCATTGCCTCGGTTTGCGTGCCCGTGTGCACACATTTCGAGGCACTTCATTTTCATCTATCGGCCTCTTATGTGAGTGTGGCTGAGGCTCTCTCATGTTAGTATAAGTCCATGTTGCATTTTCCATGCCATTGCATTGCGTATGCCATTGCCTCGGTTTGCGTGCCCGTGTGCACGCATTTCGAGGCACTTCATTTTCATCTATCGGCCTCTTATGTGAGTGTGGCTGAGGCTCTCTCATGTTAGTGTAAGTCATTGTTGCATTCTATATGCCATTTTAGCCATATTGCATTGCGTATGCCATTGCCTCGGTTTACGTGCCCGTGTGCACGCATTTTGAGGCATCTCATTTTCACAGCATAGTGCATACTAGGTTGTATCTTAGATCGCATTCTGTCATTTTCTCAGTTTGCGTGCCCGTGTGCACGCATCTCGAGACATCTCATTTTCACAGCATAGTGCATACTAGGTTGTATCTTAGATCGCATTCATGCATTTCCTCGGTTTGCGTGCCCGTGTGCACGCATTTCGAGGCATGTTATTCCATAGCATTGTGTATGTTAGGATTGTATCTTAGTTGCATTTCATGCATGTCATGCATATTGCATCGTGTTCGGAATAGGAGTTAGCCCGGGCACGGGAAACGAGGTGCATTTCGTACTCCGAGTGACGGAATGTGTCTCAATTCTCCAGTCACCGACACTCCGGATCATCCATGATGGAGTTAGGTTCTTGTTGTGTTTATACGTGCATTCATTCTATATTGAGTTGTGCAATTCGACTCCTCGGCCATCATGCCTCGGTATGCGTGATTGGTGGCACGAGGATCGAGGCATGCATATATTTGTGAAATACATTGCTATGCCCCTTTCCTGCTCTCTGTTGCAGCAAAATGAAGAATCAGCAACTTTTCGGGACTTGGCACGCGTTTCAAGAATAACTGCTAAACAGAGGCTAATTGGGGCATCCCAGTGGATTTCCGCGCAAGGCAGCCCAGACATGCATCATTCATCAGGAGCAAGGCAGTCCCTGGCTTGCATGCCAGTTTACAACTTTCTTAGTTAATTTGTAAATTAATTAGGAATTTGTGTATTATTTGGACTGTATTATTTGGGCTGTACTATTCTTTTATTCGGGACTGTATTATTTATTCGGACCCTCTGTGCGAGGGCATAATTGTAATAAGTGTGCGTGAGTGTGATGTATATCTTCCAACCCCACGTCTTTCTTCCCTTTTATTTACCCGCTTATGATGGTTAGATTAGGGCATATTTTAATTAGCATACAGTATGACAGCATGTTTGCATCATTCATTTGTTTTGCATGCACCGGGCTCAGCGCATCATACTAACTGCATTGTATTTTCAATTCCAAGTTGAATACATGTTAGCTGTAGCATTTCATATGTCATGTTTAGAATAGCCGAGCCTACTATAGTTGCATTTTTGCATGTGCTGCATTAGGCATTTCTGTATAATTAGGATCATGCATGGATTTCTAATTAGCTTCTGTTTTGGCTTGGAGTACTCGGTGAGTTTTATGCTTTAGCATCCTTGCATGTGTGTGAGTGACTGCCATGAATAGCATGCTTACCATGAGGCTAATTGCTTATGTGATATAACTGCCTGAATGCCTGTGGGTGAAGGTTGGGTTACTTAAATTGGAATAAATCGTCAAATGTTTTAAGCCTACTTACGAGTAGCAAACCACCTTTCAAAAATAAACATGAAATGTTTTGTTCCAATTCAGGTGATCCAGTCTATACTTGTATGCTGTGCGCATCACATAGTAACCTAGGCTAATAACCGGAATAAGAACATACAATGTTTTCAAAAATAGATATCATGGTTAGTAGAGGCCGGTCTATGACCGGGCGAGCGGGGGTGCTCACGAAGTGACCTTCCCCAATCGTACCCAAGTTCCCGAGCCGAGGCAACTTTGGTGATGACGGACACGTGGCCTTAGGCAACGAGTCAGGGTTTCCTAAATTTCCCAAAATAAAATATTTAGGTGGCGACTCTGTATCTGGCAAAGCAGTCCATGTTTGGCACTTCTTTCAAAAATCTGTTTTCTCAAAACGATTTGCCGGATTTGGACTCTTTGGTTCAGATTTAGAACCGTGACACAAATCGAGTCCGAACTGTAGCACGGGAGCCCACGGGCTTGTCTACATCTAGCATTGTCAGGGTTATTATAAAGGCCAACAAAGGACCATCTTCCTCTGTGGAATGAAATCAAGTGTAACTTGCATTAAAGTATGCTGGGAAAAAAATCACTATTGTTATCTGCATATAAATGAAAAGGCAGGAAATCCATTGTAAAAATGAGTAAGTTAAGTTGTTTGCACAAGGTTTACTGGGAATTTTATGATAAATGTCAGCAATTTCAACACCTACCTTGAGGTCCTTAGAAGCTGACTGCACCTGAGCTTTTATTGCCTTAATCTTTTTCTCTAAATCTTTGAGCCTGACATCCCGATTATTAGTATTCTCACAGATTGATTTTTTAAGCAATGACACTGTAGTTATACATTCGTCGTACAAAAGTTGCTTTTCACTGGTAGCAGATTTTGCTTCTAAAAGTTCCTGCTCGATCCTCTTTACAAGCTCACAAAGCTACAATACACCCAATAAGTAAATAAATAAAATGGTACAGGAAACAGAGAATGAGGTATCATACTGACAAATGGACTAAGCTAAACAGCACTTAAATTCCCACATCAAGATGTTATATTGGGGGCTAAAACCACAACCTTATGATGTTCATTCTGTTCAGCCCTACTCTGGAATAGTGAGAGATCATATGACTTGAGATCCATCTATGCCTTAAGGTCCTTAAAATTTTTCTGTAGAGTAAGGAGCTCAGAGATCTGAATGTCAAGGCAAGAAGAAAACAATAAAGGAAAATCAGCATTTAAGCATTGTGACTGGCTGCTTAGTGTTAAGATACAGAATGCTACCAGCACTATCCACTAATTAAAATTTATGATGAAACAATTATACTCTATATGGCTTTTGGAATAACCATAACCTCTTAGGAGAAAAATTAAAGAACAACCACAATTGTAGATATAAAATAAATAAACAAGAAGATCGTTGATATTATTAAGAGAAAGAAACATAACAAATAAAAAAGGAAAAGACTTAAAGCTAAAAAAAAAGTGTTTTCTATTCTTCCTTTCTTAATTCTTATCCACTTCATTCTTATTCGAGTATTTCTGTTCAGTAAGAGAGGCAATATTTAATGTTGACCTTAGCTTCAATTTCAGATAATCTCTTATGATGAATAGAAAGTTTGGATTCAGCCTCTGCCAAAGCATGAAGTTGCCTTAACAAACAACCACAATTGTAGATATAAAATAAATAAACAAGAAGATCGTTGATATTATTAAGAGAAAGAAACATAACAAACAAAAAAGGAAAAGACTTAAAGCTCAAAAAAAGTGTTTTCTATTCTTCCTTTCTTAATTCTTATCCACTTCATTCTTATTTGAGTATTTCTGTTCAGTAAGAGAGGTAATATTTAAGGTTGACCTTAGCTTCAATTTCATATATATATATACATATATATATATATATATATATCAGTTTTCATTTTTTGCATTATCTGGAGAGTATGATTTTAGTCCATCCCTTCAAACATTCACTCAATAGGGTTTTAAAATTAGGGATTTCAAAAAAATTGGTTTTGACAATTAGGGAAAACAAAGGAAAATAGAGAAATTGAGCGACAGAGAGAGAGAGGACCCACACCTGATGTCGGGGTTGTTTGAAGATAGGCGAACTGGTTCTAGCAGAAAAATGGTGATGGTGGTGCTGTTAGGTGCGAAAAGAGAGAGCAACCATGTGAGTAAGAGGAGTAATGGAACACAACTACAAAGATTGAGAGAGAGAGAGATAAAAATACATACCTAACAATGGAGGCCCAAGTACTTCTCGAAGCGCTGCTGATGCTTGGTCGAAAAATCGACACAGGCGACTGCGATGACGGAGGAGAAGCGACTTTGTTGAACACAATCGAGCAGGAGAATCGACGATGAGGTGCGTATGAGGAGTGGTGCGCGGGAGTGACAGTATAAAGAGTTTGAAAAATTCACTCGGCTGATAGGGCAATTTTTTCCCTACAAAACTGTTTGGTCGGGTATTGAATCAACATTTACTTAAATAACATTCAAACGGGGTCGTTTTAAGATCTGCGACCATATTTTGGTCGCTAAAAATTTTACAGATGTTTTCAATATTATCAACTCATTTTTTTTTCAGATGTTTCCAATTTTGATTTTTTTTTTGTTTTTGTTTTGTGGGCATATACAAAATGTATTTATGTAGTAGTTTAAACCAATAGTGTAGTACAAAATCTTATAGATTGAATACAATTAAGTTATTATTTTGAAGTTGTTGACAAACTATTTAGTGTAATTTGTGATTTCTCATATTTTGAGCATTGCATAGGCAACACCATATGGTACTCGAAGACTATGTAATAATTTACGTTCAAAACACATCATTTATAACCAATAAGATTTGTTTAATAATTCTTGTCAAATAAAAATTAAACAGATTTTATAATATTTTGTGCTATAAATGATGTGTTTTTATTTTCTAAAATTAGCAATTTTGAAACCTGGTAAATTTTTGTGCCAAAAAACCAAACTTATATTACCATCCCGCACCGATGTATTACACACTATGATAGAATTTTGATTTGTTCCTATTAATAATGATTTTTAATTTGTTATGCTTAAATTTAGCTCATAAATTATTCTTATCTTAATATTGATCATGATTTTTTTAAAAATAACAAATTATAATTAATAACTGCCCCTTCTAACTTAATTTTCTAGCTCCGCCACTGGCCACCGCAACATGAAGCACATCTCCAATGGAAGTAAACAAAGCCGAAAAGCAAGCAGTGGAGGCTCCACCAGCTCTAATCCCCAGCCTAAGAATAAGATCAAGCGTGGTCGGCTTGTTTTCATAGAACAACAGTGGACCCACCATCAAATTAGTCAAACTGATGACAACTCAATCGATGTGGAGCCCTAGCCCTAGCCTATAGCTATTGATGAGTTGCTCTGTGGTATCACCACCACAAGGCTTACAGTCATATGTAGGGGTGTGCATAATACCGCCGAAACCGCCGAAACCGCCAAAACCGCACCGCTAAGGCAAATTCGTTATTATTTGTCAATTGAACTGCCGGTTTTTGGTAAGAAAAATGGCAAATTCTAGTGACACTTTTATCAATCCGCCGGTTTCTATTTTTCTTCCAAACCGCACCGACCCGCACCGCTATTAAACCATGTTTTATAGGATTCTAAAAATTCTTTTTTACTTAAGTTTGCTTGTTGTTCTATACCTTAGAATATAGTATTACATTACTGCTCGAGGGGAATTTTATGTATTGTATTTGATCATTGTAGCTTCCACAGGTGCTTGTAATGAACTGATGGTATAGTCGTTGATATTATCATGTCGTTGCTACACTTGCTGCATCAGAAGAAAGCTTCACAAGATGCTTAACATTACGATATCTCTCGTCTTTTTTTTACTCTTTGATTTAAGTTTTGTAATTTGAATTATATTTTTTATAAACCGCCAATCCGCCCGAACCGCCAAGGCAAATCCGCCATTATTTGCCAACCGAACCGCCGGTTTTCGATAAGGAAAATGGCAAATTCTAGTGACACTTTTATCAATCCGCCACCCGCCATACGGTTTCTATTTTTCTCTCAAACCGCACCGACCCGCACCGCGCACACCCCTAGTCATATGTGCTAATCAAGATCTAGGTATGAATATTTTCTTGGGTAAACTACCAATAGGTCCTAATAGTTGGACTTAATTCCCATCAAATCCTATTGAAAATAAGTCTTGGTAAAATTGTCGCTAAAAATAATTTTTTCATGACAATTTTTATTATATGTCGCTAAAAATTGACAATTAGTGACTTTTTTTGGTCATGATTTTAATAAATTTTCGCTAAAACTTACAATTAGTGACTTTTTTTATAACAAAATTTTTCCATAGGACTTATTAGACAATAAGTCCACCTATTAGGATCTACACGTAAGTAACCCTATTTTCTTCAATGGGTATCATCTGTAGGAGATATAGAAGGATGGCTTCAACAACACAGGGTGATGGATAAATGGCTTGAAGGAGTTCTCACTTCTGGTCACACCAACCCTTTCAACTCCGAGGTTGATTTCTCAATCAAGATCGATACGATTTTTATCAGTGGAGGAAGATCTTCATGCCTTAATCGATTCTCAAGTGATAGATAAATGCCTCTTTTCTTCTTACTAGCCTAGCTGTTAGGCCAAGACCGTCGGTGGTGTCGGCGATGGTGGCAAAGACATACAGAGCGGCTTGAGGGATTGAGATCGATGACCCACAAATGGGGAAGAGAGAGCTCCTTCAGATAAGCAAATTCAATTTTTATACATTATGTTTTAGTCGCTATAAATAAATATTTTGCGACCAAACTTTTGGTCAGCAAAGATAAAAAGTTAATTTTTATTTTTCATTCAGCGACTAAATTATTTTAGTGGCCAAAACTATCTATACAGCGTCTAAAATATTTTTTAGTCGCTAAAATTAAAGTTTTGCCTGCTAAAACTTTGGTCGCCAAAGATAAAAATAAATTTTTCTTTCTCATTTAGCGACTAAATTATTTTAGTTGCCAAAACTATCTATACAGCGACTAAAATATTTTTTAGTCGCTGAAATTAAATTTTTGCCGACCAAAATTTTGGTCGCCAAAGATAAAAAGTAAAATTTTCATTTTCATTCAGCGACTAAATTATTTTAGTTGCCAAAACTATCTATACAGCGACTAAAATATTTTTTAGTTGCTGAAATTAAATTTTTGCCGACCAAAAATTTGGTCACCAAAAATAAAAATTAAATTTTTCTTTTTCATTCAGCGACTAAATTATTTTAGTTCCCAAAACTATCTATACAGCAACTAAAATAGTTTTTAGTCGCTGAAATTAAATTTTTGCCGACCAAAATTTTGGTCGCCAAAGATAAAAAGTAAATTTTTATTTTTCATTCAGCGACTAAATTAGTTTAGTTGCCAAAACTATATATACAGCGACCAAAATATTTTTTAGTCACTGAAATTAAATTTTTGCCGACCAAAATTTTGGTCACCAAAGATAAACAGTGAATTTTTGTTTTTCATTCAGCGACTAAATTATTTTAGTTGCCAACAGTATCTATACAGCGACTAAAATATTTTTTAGTCGCTGAAATAAAATTTTTGTCGACCAAAATTTTGGTCGCCAAAGATAAAAAGTAAATTTTTATTTTTCTTTCAGCGACTGAATTAGTTTAGTTGCCAAAACTATATATACAGCGACCAAAATATTTTTTAGTCGCTGAAATTAAATTTTTGCCGACCAAACTTTTGGTCTGCAAAGATGAAAAATAAATTTTTATTTTTCATTCAGCGACTAAATTATTTTAGTTGCCAAAACTATCTATACCGCGACCAAAATATTTTTTAGTCGCTAAAATTAAATTTTTGACGACCAAAATTTTGGTCACCAAAGATAAAAATAAATTTTTATTTTTCATTCAGCGACTAAATTATTTTAGTTGCCAAAACTATCTATACCACGACTAAAATATTTTTTAGTCGCTGAAATTAAATTTTTGCCGACCAAAATTTTGGTCGCAAAAGATAGAAAATAAATTTTTATTTTTCATTCAGCGACTAAATTATTTTAGTTGTCAAAACTATCTATACCGCGACTAAAATATTTTTTAGTCGCTGAAATTAAATTTTTGCCTACCAAAATTTTGGTCGCCAAAGATAAAAAGTAAATTTTTATTTTTCTTTCTGCGACTAAATTATTTTAGTTGCCAAAACTATATATATAGCGACCAAAATATTTTTTAGTCGCTGAAATTAAATTTTTGATGACCAAACGTTTGGTCGCCAAAGATAAAAAATAAATTTTTATTTTTCATTCTGCGGCTAAATTATTTTAGTTGCCAAAACTATCTATACAGCGACTAAAATATTTTTTAGTCGCTGAAATTAAAGTTTTGCCGACCAAAATTTTGGTCGCCAAAGATAAAAAGTAAATTTTTATTTTTCATTCAACGACTAAATTATTTTAGTTGCCAAAACTATCTATACAGCGACTAAAATATTTTTTAGTCGCTGAAATTACATTTTTGCCGACCAAAATTTTGGTCGCCAAAGATAAAAAGTAAATTTTTATTTTTCTTTCAGCGACTAAATTATTTTAGTTGCCAAAACTATCTATACAGCGACTAAAATATTTTTTTAGTTGCCAATTGTGGCAAATTTAGCGACTAAAAAAATTTAGTAGCTAAATATTGTACTTTTACCGACTAACATAATTTTTGGTCACCAATTCCACAACTTTTGGCAACCAAAATATTTTTAGTCGGCAAAAGTGGTCGCCAAAGCTGTATTTTCTTGTAGTGTATATAATAATGATTTATAACAAAATTACAATGACTTATAACTTTTCTCACTACAATAGTTCATAACATCTTAATGTTCATAACATAACCCAATGTTTCTTATGGTGCACTCTTTTAAAACATAATCACAATAATTTGCTACTAATATTGCAAAATATCATAACTTCTGTTATGATACCATAATTATCCCTTAAGTAAAAGAAAGAAATGAGAAGAAAATTGAGAGAAATTGAAATGAATGGAAGAAAATAAGTGGCCATATGTATTCAAAAAGTATATAAATAGAAATATATGACATTGGGGGCCAAGTATAATTAAACTAACGAAGTTTCATATATATAAATGAAGTTTTGCAGTAGCTAGCAGGCCGGGCCACCCTCCCCCTCGGCGCCTCTGCCCCTGCTTACAAATCTTAGGCAACTCAAAAAAAAAAAAAAAGGAGAAAATTTCATTTTTACCCCTATACTTTGTCTCGATGATCGATTACACTCCCAGATTTTGAATAATTACAATTTTACCTCCAAAATTTTTAAAATCGTATCAATTTTGCCCTTACCGTCACATTTGAAAAGAAAAATGTGAAAAAAAAAATTATATTTTTGTCTCAAATTTCAAAATACAAATGCAAACTCACCCTCTCCTACCCAAACTCACCCTCTCTCCTCTCTGCACCTTTACAACTCTGTCGGCGGCGGCTAGACCTCTTTCTCTCTCCATCAGTTTTATAATGATTAAAAAAAAGGAAGAAAAATCAATTATGTATGACATTATTTTTGATATTCTTACTCGCATAAGCAGTACAAGAATAATTTTTCTAGCAAACCATTTCACAATCATTTAAATCCATTCTCTCAACATCCACCACCACTGCATTCAAACTGTCCGACAATTTCATATTCTTCAACCCCAAAACCCATCATCACCAGGGGCAGAGGGACGTTGGGCTCAAGGGGGTCATGTGGCCCCCCTAACTTTTGAATTTTTTCTTCTTTTTTTTTTTTAAGTGCGGTCTGTCTTTCACACACAGATTGTGCCCCACCTCTTAATACACAATTTCAAACCCACTAACCCACTGACACCACACGCATGACGCACCACGTTTGTATATTTTATTTTACTTTTTTTTTGGAATCCCAATCCCAATCCCAATCCCAATTAAATACTAACACAACTTTTTTTTAGGTGAGTGCACACAACTCCAATTACAGCAAGGTTAAAACTCTTAAACCTTAAAAGGGTATGAAATTCTTTATTTTTTTATTTTTTTATTCACAATACTTGTGAAGTATCTTCGTATTTTCTTTGTCTTCTTTGTCCCCCTTTCTTGCTTTACAATTTACCGACCCGCGACTCACCAAATTAGGATCACATAATACAAATTTGGGACCACACTACAACCTTGGTATCTTCTCTTCATTGTTTACAGGTAACTTTATTTTTATTTTTTTTACTTTTAAATAAAAATTATGAGTATTAATTTATAATTATTTGTTAAGTTTTGATTTGTAATTTTCTTTATTTGTTATTATTTATGTTAAAATAAGAGATTTTGATATGCTAAAATTATGAATCTTAATTAGTGGTGATTTATATTAAAATTAGGGATTTTGGTTTATTGTTGTTTGTGCTAAAATTAGGAATTTGATTTGTGCCAAAATTAAAAATATTAATTTGCAGTGATTAATATTTAAATTAGGAATTTTGATTTGTTATAATTTGTGCTAAGATTAAAAATTTTGATTTGTTGCGATTTGTGCTAATTTAAATTTTTTGATTTGTATTAAAATTGGAGATTTTGATTTGTAGAGGGTTTAAGATTTTGATTATGAATTTTATTTTGATTTTTAGTTTTTCCAAACAGTCATGGAGAAATATTTCAAAAGAAAATCAAAGTTGAAATCATCTCTTTCTCAAGAAAAAGATGATAATTATCCTTCTGCAAAACAAAGTCGCATAGAAATCAACTTAGTAGACCTTCCTACAGATCCAGGACTACGGCCTCGGATTATGGACTATAATGCTAATGATTGAGACTGAATTCGTAGGGAATATCTACAAAAAGGTCCTTGTCAACTTCGTGATCATAATTTTCCACAAAAATCATTTGGACAAAAACTTCGGCGATTTAATCAGGCTTGGTTTAGTGAATTTCGTAATTGGTTAGAGTATAGCGTAGCAAAAGATGCAGCATTTTGTTTATGTTGTTATCTTTTTAAACCGATATTGGAGATCAAGCTGGTGGTGATTCTTTTGTTGATGAGGGTTTCTCAAATTGGAAGAAAAAAGAAAAATTCAAACTCATGTTGGAGGTCTCAATAGTGCTCATAATCAAGCTTCGAGTAAATGTCAAGACTTGTTAAACCAAAACCAACATATTGAAACGATTTTTTCAAACAATCTGATCAAGCTTGAATTGAGTATCGAACCCGTTTGAATTCATCGGTTAGTTGTGTTAAATTTCTTCTAAGACAAGGACTTGCGTTTCATGGGCATGATGAATCTAAAAATTCAAGTAACCAAGGAAATTTTCTTGAACTTCTCAAGTTTCTTGCTGATCATAATGAAGATGTCAAAGTGGTTACATTGAGCAATGCTCCACAAAATATCAAGTTGACATCTCCTGATATTCAAAAAGACATTGTAAATGTGGCCGCATTTAAAACTATCAATGTGATTATTAGAGGTCTTGGTGATGCACTTTTTTCTATTTTGATTGATGAAGCCGGTGACATATCAATCAAGGAGCAAATGGCAGTTGTAATACGATATGTTGACAAAAAAGGCCAAGTGATTGAGCGCTTTTTGGGTACTGAGCATGTTGTTAATATGAATGCTCTGTCACTTAAACAAGCTATGGAAAATTTATTCTCCAGACTTGGGTTGAGTATTTCCAAATTGCGGGGTCAAGGTTATGATGGGGCTAGTAATATGCAAGGTGAGTTCAATGGTCTTAAAACACTTATACTGAAAGAGAATCCTTCTGCATATTATGTTCATTGTTTTGCTCATTAATTGCAATTGGCACTTGTAGCCATGGCAAAGAATCATAATCAAATTGCTTTACTTTTCACTTTGGTTTCTAATGTGGTGAATGTTGTTGGAGCATCATGTAAACATCGAGATATTATTAGGGAGAAGAAAGCTACAAAAGTTGCTGAGGCACTTAATACTGGAGAGCTATCTAGTGGGCAAGGCTTAAATCAAGAAACTAATCTTAAACGTGCTGGTGATTCACATTAGGGTTCACACTATGGTACTTTAGTCAGCTTAGCTAGTATGTTTTCAACAGTGATTGATGTGCTTGAAATGATTTCAGAGGATGGTTCTAATTCAGAACAATGAGCAGAAGCAAATGTATTGTTAGACTCAATTCAATCATTTGAGTTTGTATTCAACCTTCATTTGATGAAAACGATATTGGCTATTACAAGTGAGTTATCGCAAGCACTACAAAGGAAGGATCAAGATATTGTTAATGCTATGAATTTAGTTCAAATTTCTAAAGTACGACTCCAAAAGATGAGGGAGAATGGGTGGACATCTTTACTTGATGATATTTTGTCTTTTTGTGAAAAGCATGAAATTGATGTTCCCTAAATGGAAGATATGTTTGTAGCTCGAGGGAGAAAAAGGCGCAATGCTCAAGAAATTACAAACTTACATCACTATCGTGCTGAGTTATTTTACACTGTTTTGGATATGCAAGTTCAAGAATTAAATGCTCGTTTCACTGAGTCGAACATTGATTTGTTACTTTGTGTGGCATGTTTGAATCCATCTAACTCTTTCTCTAGTTTTGACAGGAAAAAGTTAATTCATCTTGCTGAATTTTATCCCAAAAACTTTTCTTCAGTGGAGCTCATGGTACTTAATGATCAACTTAATACATATATTATCGACATGCTATCCAGTAGTGAGTTCTCATTGTTGAATGGAATTGTCGATCTTACTAAGAAAATGGTAGAGACTAGAAAAGACAAAGTACATCCATTGGTATATTTGCTCTTGACTTTAGCATTAATCTTAACTATTGCAACTGCTATTGTTGAGAGGGTATTTTCAACTATGAATATTGTGAAGAATCGGTTGCGGAACCGAATGAGTGATAAATGGATGTATGATAGCTTGGTTGTCTACATTGAGAGAGATATTTTTGATGGCATTGAAATGATACTATTATGGAAAGATTTCAAAAGATGAAACTCGTCAGGGTCAATTGTAAAAGTTTAAAATTTAAAACTTTTTGTAATGGATATTAATTTTTAATGTTTAACATTAGCTTGAAAAATTATTATTATGTTATTGTTATTGATTGGGAAAGAAAAATTTTGAGATTGTAATTAATGGGTGCCCCCCTATATTAAATTCCTGGCTCCGTCACTGATCATCACTACACTTGAATCCCTTCTTCCTCATACACCCATCATGCCCATCTCTTAACCCCCACGCCTATAAATTCCTCGGCTCAAACCTTTCCATATACTTGCACACATGCAACTCATTAGTATAGCAAACCCCATAAACTTCACACTTTATGTATCGATCGCATTGATCTTCCGGCGCATACCAAAATGGGTTCCATAATTGACTAGTTGCAATCCATGTATATCGTTGAAGAACACCAATCGACATCATCGAAAGTTTAGAATATATAGAATTGTCTATCAATCTGAATGAATAGAATACATTGTTTTTGTTCATCACGAAGCTGAATGTGATAACAGAGCTTTTGGGTTATATCTTTGGAACCTCATTGAATCTCAGTCCGTTCCACAACCTACTTTGATACAGTATAACTTTATTCCTCCTCAGAAAAATCTCAGGGAAGCCATTGATGTTGAGCTTGAATGAGTACTTACTAGTCGATGGGTCCGAGCTTCATTCCTGGCAACAAAGGGTCTGTTGGGTGATCAAAGCTTTGCCAGAGATAATTCTCAAGATTCAAATCATTTTCTTGGCAAAGAACAAGTTTCCATAATCCAAAAGATGTGCGACTGTGTTGCTGTTAGTTGAAAAGATTGTTTGATTCGATGACCATATGAGATTTGAAGATTCATCTGTTGGAGAAAATACCAGAAACTAAACTATATTATTGATAAATGATGCAAAGAAAATGAGATACAAATAGATCAGGCTGAGGCACGGATATCTCATTTTCTTTAAGGAGATCAAGCCCACTGTGATAGGAAGAATCCAAATACCGATGCAACAGTCACAACACTATGACTTGTCCCCTCCAGGATACAATAGCCCGACCACTTGTCGTATGGTTCAGGCCAACTCTGCACAAGATGGTGAACCCAAAGCTCCACCAATAAAACACCCTTCTTTGCTAGTAATCTCTCTTGTATAGAAAATAGTTGATGTGTTAGTGGTCTAGAAAAGAGTAGATGAGAGGGACTATTTATAGGCTATTAGGACCTTACAGTTACACCAAAAATAATGACCATTAAACAAGAAAATGGTTACACCAAAATAATGACCATTAACCAAGTTCATGAATTCTATTTAACCTCCATTCATGACCAAGAGGTTACCAAAGTAATAAAACCCCATTTATGAAAAGATAAATCAATAAATAAATATAAGATATTAAAATGGTCCAACAATCCCCCACTCATTTTAATATTAACAAGGATAAAAGAGATTACCAAACAAAGATAGACTAGTATGCATCATGAAGGTGTGCTCTACATTAAACCTTCATTAGTGAAACAGCAACCTCTACTCCAGAGTCAATAGTGGTCTCAGACTTGAACTATGACTGCTTAGGGGAAATAAAGTATTACTACTCACACATAATAATCTAGGTGTTGATATGAGCTTTAATAGCCAGCACATTACGGCCTTGTGCTAATCCCAGTTTTCATGAGCATATTTGAGAATAAGCCTTGTTCTCATAGAAAACGGCCCCAATATCATGCTCACATAGGTGAAATCTGTCAAGGATGTTCCTGTAATTTATACGCCCCACTCAACAAGAGCTACAGAATTTCATTAAGAGCATAAAAACTCAACCCTCCAACATTACAGGACAAATGCACTTACATCATAGGGATGGATAACAAAAATATTAAAGAGTGCATTTTTACAACCACCATATGATTCGTTCTTCCCATTGAACCTAGTTACAGGATCTTTGGTCCCTAGGTTGGGTATCCTCATACATGGTTTTTGGTTTTATAGGCTTCAAACCCATCCCCCTTGATGTATTCCAGACCCTATCTCTCGCCAAGGCCTTGGTTAACGGATCCGCAAGATTATCACAAGATCTTACATAATTCACAGTTATGATGCCATTACTCAAATAGGATCTCACATTACTGTGTTTCCTTCTAATAGGTCTGGATTTACCATTATAAAAATGATTGTTCACTCTACCAATAGCAGCAGTGCTATCACAACGAATTAACACAGAAGGAATTGGTTTTTCCCAAAAAGGAATTTCATGTAACAAATCTCTCAACCAATTCGCTTCCTCACATGCTGATACTAACGCTATAAGCTCAGCTTCCATTGTAGAATTAGCAATTATCGTCTGTTTTTTAGACTTCCAATTATCGTCTGTTTTTTAGACTTCCAACATATAGCACTACCACCCAAGGTAAAAATAAAACCCGAGGTAGAGAGAGAATCACCTGACAAAGTGTTCTAATCGGCATCACTATATCCCTCAAGTACTGCAGGATACTTGTTATAAAACAAACCATAATTTTTTTGTTCCAAATAAATATCTGATAATTCTTCCCATGGCTAGCCAATGATCTCGACTTGGTTTGCTAGTAAACCTGCTAAGTACTCCAACAACATATGCAATGTCAGGTCTAGTATAGTCAGTAGCATATCTCAAACTACCAATCATGCTAGCATATTCCTTTTGATTAATCACTTCTTTTTCATTTGTTACAACAGATAAGTGTATGCTTGCATCAAAAGGAGTAGCAACATGTTTACAGTCTAGAAAATTATATTTCTTTAAAATTTTCTCAACATAATGCGACTGATCAAGAAAAATGCCATCCTTAGTCTTCATAATTTTAATTCCCAAAATAAAATTGGCTTCACCAAGATCTTTCATATCAAAGTGGCTATTAAGCATATTTTTAGTCTCATTTATAATATGCAAATTAGAGCCAAAGATAAGTAGATCATCCACATATAGGCTAATAATCACATGTGCATTCTCACAAGTTTTATAATATATGCACTTATCACATTCATTAGTCTTATAGCCATTCTCAAGCATGTAGGAATCAAATTTCTCATGCCACTGTTTAGGAGCTTGTTTTAAGCCATAAAGGGATTTAGTTAGCTTACACACTTTGCTTTCTTGGCTAGGCTCCACAAAGCCTTCAGGTTGGTCCATGTAAATCTCTTCATCTAGATCTCCATTTAAAAATGCTATTTTTACATCCATTTGATGAATTTTTAAATCATGAATTGCAGCCACTGCAATCAACAGTCTAATGGATGTTACTCTAGTAACCGGAGAAAAAGTATCAAAGAAATCAAGATCAACTTGTTTCTTAAAACCTTTAGCGACAAGCCTCGCTTTATATTTATCTATAGTTCCATCCGGTTTAAGTTTTGTACGAAGGACCCATTTACACCCAATAGTTTTACAACCTGGAGGTAAATCCACTAACTTCCATGTTTTATTTAAAAGTAGTGAGTCTATCTCATCATTTACAGCCTCTCTCAAAAAAATAGCATCAGGTGATGATAAAGCTTCTTGTACCGTATAAGGAATTTCTTCCACATTGTAAAGATAATAGTCAGGGCCAAAATCTTTTTCAACTCTAGCTCGTTTACTTCTTCTTGGTTGGATTTGAAAATTTTCTTTTTCTTGAAAAACTTGAGAAGGAGTAGAAGAGTTAGGCATAGATAAAATATTTTCAGATATTATTTGACCCCCACTATTTCTAGATTTGAAAGGAAATTTATTTTCATGAAAAATAGCATCACCTGATTCAAAAATAATATTATTTTCCATATCAAAAAATCTATAAGCTGTACTATGCAACGCATACCCAAGAAAAGCACAAGTGGTAGCTCGTTCACCCAATTTAGGTCGTTTAGGATCTGCAAGCCTCACAAATGCTAAACAACCCCAAACCCTCAAATAACCTAGATTTGGTTTATGCCCCCGCCACAACTCATAAGGGACAATTTTAGTCTTTTTGTGTGGCACTCTATTTATCACATGGCAAGCTGTCAAAATAGCCTCACCCCAAAAATTTGAGGGAGCACCTGAATCAATAAGCATAGCATTCGTCAAGTCAATTAACGTTCTATTTTTTCTTTCAGCTACGCCATTTGATGAAGGTGAATATGGTGGAGTAGTCTCAAGAATGATTCCCAATGACTGAACAAAAGAGTTGAATCCTAGAGATTCATACTCCCGGCCTCCATCACTTCTAATTCTTTTAATCTTTTTACCGAATTGATTTTCCACTTCAAGAAGGAATTCTTTAAATTTCTCAAAAGCATCACTTTTATTTTTTAATAAATATACGTTTGTATATTTTGAAAAAACATCAATAAAAGTGATAAAATATCGGTTACCACCCCGAGTTAAAATTCCGTCAAACTCACACAAATCAGAATGAAATAATTCTAGCAATTCGGTATTTTTTTTCAACACTTTTATGAGGCCTCTTGGTAATTTTTGCTTTTCTGCAAACTTCACATTTCTCAAAATTTTTTGTCACTTTAGGAATTAATTCTAAACTACTCATGATTCCCACATATTTACTATTTATATGACACAAGCGAGGATGCCATAAATTAATAGAAGATAACATGTATGTGGTGTCATAGTAATCATAAAATTGATCAGCAAGGCAATTTAAGAGATAAAAGCGACATTTATACTCATCTGTATTATAGGAAGCCACTTTTGTTTCATGTGCCTCATAGTCTTCATCATTCATCTCCTCGGTTGGGATTTTGTTCGGATTCTTTTCGGTAAGAACATATGCAACTTTCAAAAGGCTAAGGTAAAAAAGAACTTTTCATTTCCACCTCTTAAAATGAACTCCTTTGAACTTGAAAGGTTTGTTGAGATCTCCAATTCCATCATTGGTTTTTTCTGGTACTTGTTCCATGTTTGATCTCCTTAAAATTGTTGGAGAAAATACCAAAAACTAAACTATATTATTGATAAATGATGCAAAGAAAATGAGATACAAATAGATCAGGCTGAGGCACGGATATCTCGTTTTCTTTAAGGAGATCAAGCCCACTACGGTAGGAAGAATCCAAATACCAATGCAGCAGTCACAACACTATGACTTGTCCCCTCCAAGATACAACAGCCCGACCACTTGTCGTATGGTTCAGGCCAATTCTGCACAAGATGGTGAACCCAAAGCTCCACCAATAAAACACCCTTCTTTGCTAGTAATCTCTCTTGTATAGAAAATAGTTGATGTGTTAGTGGTCTAGAAAAGAGTAGATGAGAGGGACTATTTATAGGCTATTAGGACCTTACAGTTACACCAAAAATAATGACCATTAAACAAGAAAATGGTTACACCAAAATAATGACCATTAACCAAGTTCATGAATTCTATTTAACCTCCATTCATGACCAAGAGGTTACCAAAGTAATAAAACCCCATTTATGAAAAGATAAATCAATAAATAAATATAAGATATTAAAATGGTCCAACATCATCAACAAAGACGATGCTGGGTTTGAGAATTTGAAGTGAGTGAGTGAATTTGGGTTTGAGAGAAGTTGCATTGGAGAATTAAGTGTTTACGGTGGTAGTTGGTGGTGGTGGCAGTGCTTGCAAGGGTAAAGGAAAGAGGAAAAAATTAGAGAAAGAGAAGAGATGATAAGTTTGGGTAAGATATAGTGTGTTTGTATCTTTCTTTTGAAATTTGGGGTCAAAATGTAATTTTTTTAATGTTTTCCGTTTCAAATGTGATGGTAGGGGCAAAATTGATATGATTTCAAAAAAATTTGAGGTCAAATTAAAATTATTCAAAATATGGGGGTATAATTGATTATCGAGGCAAAATATAGAGGTAAAAATGAAATTTTCTCCAAAAAAAATTGTAAACTGAGATAAATGTCTTAACAATGGAAACATGATTTAATTAATTATGCTATACCCTCTTTACGGATTCATCAAAAAATATGTAAATTTATAATGCTTAAAAATAATACATTTAATCCCGTATGGTTTGAACTAAAATGTAAAGTTAACAAAATTTGTGAAGATAATTGTGTTCTATACATTATTTGATTAGGCATGTTTCGATTCTATTACCACAATAACCTTAATATCTTTTTAACATTTTCTTTGTATAAAAAAAAATTATGCCCATTTTCTTCATCTTTCTAACCATTGCCACAACTATTGTCGCAACCCCATCATTACAAAATGGTAGTAGGGGTGATTTTTGAAATTTGATGGGTAGTAAATAAAGAGAAAGAATGAAGAAATCTAGCAAGGATATTTTAGATATTTTGAAAATTATTAACTCTATTAGGTTTTATAATTTAGTTCAAATTTGGGATTTTGTGGTTTGAGGCAAAAACATATAGGGGTGAATAGAATTAATCCACATGACAAAAATTTGCAAGACATTTTTGGCCATGCACATCTTTTTGCCATAACACCTTCAAATGTTCCTAGTGCAAGTTAACCCTATGTTTTAATACGGCAATTTCGCAATTAACTGGAGAAAATTTCATTTCTACCCTTATATTTTGCATCAATTTTCAATTACACCCCCAGACTTCGAATAATTTCAATTTTACCCTAAAATTTTTGAAATCGTATCAAGTTTGCCCCTGCCGTTACATTTGAAATAGAAAAAGTTAAAAAAATTATATTTCAACCCCAAATTTCAAAAAAAAAAAGATCTAGACCCACCCTCTCCTACCACCAAACCACCACTGCCAACCACTACTTCAAGCCCTTCTATTTCCTTCGTTATAACTTAGTTTCGTCTTATTTTTACATCATTGGATTCACCTCATGGCCTAGTTTTCATATCACCTCTCGTACATCTCGTTCTTTCTCTTTTTGCATGCCATAGGATCTCCGAAAGTTGATATATTAAAAAAAAAAAAAAAAAGACTTTTCTTACCCTTTTTGACTTTTTTTCGAGTTGTCTTTCGAAATTCATATCTTTCTCGATTCTTGACGGTTCTACTTCATTCTTTCACGATTCTCTTCACTTCACTTCCTACTTCAACTTACACTACCTCACTTTTTCATGTAATGGGTAGTTTTGGTATGTCGAAAGTTGTCCGAAAACTAACTTCAAAAATTTTGAAACATTCATCTTTTGTTTCTTTCTCCACCATCTTCCTCATGCTTCTTCTTCTATTTCTTCTTCACTTATAACATGATGTGAAGCATGGTTCTAGGTAGTAATGGAGCTGGTGATGGTGGTGGCGGTAGCGGTGGCGGCAATGGCGGTGGCGGTTCGGCGGTGGCGGCAAAGCTCGCGGTAAAGATGGTCGTGGTAATGGAACTTGGTTGTGAAGGAGGTGGGTTTGGTGTTGAAAAGTGGTGATGATGGTGATGTTTATGGTGGCAGTAATGGAGTTTGGTGGCAGTGAAGTTAGCTATTCGGGTGGTAATGTTGGTGAAGTTGATGACGATAATGAAAAAATGGCCACTGTCAAGTTCTCTAAGAAACTTATTTATGCTTTGAATAGTTTTTCTGACCGAATTCTAAAAACAATTTAAAATGTATCAAGTTCCATGGAAATAATTCTACATTCAGAGAAGGATTAGGTATGGAGGTGGGTTTATGTTGACCGTGGCAATGACATACTTTCTATCTAACAAAAATGTCGGTGGGTTTTGATAATGGATTTGTGGTGATGTTGGAGGTTGGTCTAAATGGTGTTGGAGGGTATGGGTTTAGAGGTGGTTTAGTGTTAGTATGAAGATGGCAGGTGGAAGGTGTTTGGGAGAGAGGGTATTTGATGGCATTTGATCTCATCTCTTCATTAACTTCACCAACATCACCACCTAAACCACCAACTTCATTGCCATCGAACTCTATTACTGCCACCATGAGCATCACCATTACCATCACCACCACCTTTCAACACCAAACCCACATTCTTCATAACCAAATTCCATTACCACTACCATTAAGTGCTCCACGACCACTATCATTGCGAGCTCTACCACCATCGCCGAACCGCCGCCACCACCATCACTAGCTCCGTTACCACCTAGAACCATGCTTCGCATCATGTTATAAGTGAAAAAGAAAAGAAAAGAATAAGAAAGATGGAGGAGACAGAAACAAAAGATGAATGTTTCAGAATCTTCAAAGTTAGTTTTCGAATAACTTTTGGGATACCGAAACCGCCCATTACACGAAGAAGTAAGAAAGCGATGTAGTATAGGGCAAACTAGGAAGTGAGGTGAGGAGAATGGCGAAAGAATGAGGTAGAACCCTTAAGAATTGATAAAGATACGAAGTCCGAAAGATGGCTCAAAGAAAATCCAGAAACAAGAAGAAAAGTCTTTTATTTTATCAACTTTTGGAGCTCTAACGACATGCAAAAAGAGAAAGAACGAGACATGTGAGAGGTGATACGAAAGCTGTAGCGACCCCGGTCTTTTCCCGTTTGATTATTGTATCCGGACTTAGGTTCCGTAGATTCTGTCATTGTATAATTGTTGTTGTTATTGTCCCTTTTTTTCTCATTTGGAATTATAGGATGTGTTTGGGCAGGTTTGTTTCAGGTTGGTAGGGTTTAGAAACCAAGTGTTGCTGTCCAGAATTTTGGATCTTCGCTCGAGCGAGGAGTTTGTCGCTCGAGCGAGATGTTATTTTAGTTCTTCGCTCGAGCCGAGGTTTGGTTGCTCGAGCGAGAGTTTGCGTCTGGCTTGGACCAGTAGCTTTGCATTCTTGGCTCGAGCGAGCTTTTCTTCGCTCGAGCGAGTTAGTTCATTCTTCGCTCGAGCGAGAGTTCCTTCGCTCGAGCGTGTGTCTGGTTACAGACCTGAGGGTTTGAGTCCTTCGCTCGAGCTAGATTTCTTTCGCTCGAGCGAGCTTTTGGGTTGTTGGCTCGAGCAAGGCTTCCTTGGCTCGAGCGTAGTTTTTCTGTGTCTGGTAGCTCGAGCGACCAAGTCTTCGCTCGAGCGAGCCTGTCAGGTTTAAATAGGCAGCAGCGTGTTTCAGATCTGTTTTTCTTGCACTTTCATATTCCAAAACCCTAGTTACGAGTTCTCTCTCCCTCTACACACCTTCTCTCTTAGGATTGATCTACTTAGGGTGTGTTTCTACCCTAGATCCTTCATTAAAAAGATAGAGTGAGTCGAGGGCTTCCATTTAATCTGAATAGTTGGCGATTTGGAGCACTTTGGTATTTGGATATCATCTCTGTCTTCTCCATTTGGGTTGTTGTCTTCGAGGTAGGGATTTCCTACTCCATCTTATAAGTTTTGTTCTAAGTTTTAGTATTTTGATATGTTGGGGGCACTTTGGTAATTTTGGGGAAAACCCTAGTTGTATTAATTAATTAATTTGTATAATTAATTTAAGGGAATTGGGAAATTTGGTTAAATTCATGAAATTGGGGAATTTATTGATTAAAGGGTGTAGTTGGATAATTTAAATCACTCGCCTATGGAATTGTTGATATATTTATTTCCAAGTTTAGAAATAACTGTTTTGGGCTATCGGTGGAGGATAGTCGTAATTGTTGTAGACAATGCATGTGGATTAGGTATAACTGAAACTAATCACATTAGTTGAGTCATTAATTTTGACTGTTGAATTAATACAGACATTATGTGTATTGATTGTGTGATGTATATGTTATGTGTTTACATACATTGTTTTGTGTGGGAGGAGATAGGGGATGTACTCCACGGTTTAGGGGAAGATAGGGGATGGACCTCTAAACCGGATTTTGTTTGGGAGGAGATAGGGGATGGACTCCATTAGCATCACTGTTATGTGTGCTTATCTATATTGAAGTGTTTTAATGATACAGCACTAAAATGTGTATCAAACTGGAAGTATGAAGTGTTTTGATTTGAGCTTGAGTCTCATTTATTTGTTGATATTATAGGAATGTGAATATGATATATATATAATTCACTGTGGTAAGTTTGGCCAGGTTCTGAGCCATGATGATAAAGTTGGAAAGTAAAACGTGTCTTAGACAATAGTGTCATGAGACTGTAAAATGGAGTAATTGATTATCTTGGTTAACCATCTGTTGAATGCTATTGCTTTATTCATTGCTTATATGTGGTTTAGTATTTTTCTACTGGGCTGTGGCTCACCCTATATGGGAACATCATTTTCAGGTTCAGGTGATAAGCTACCTCCAAGGACTTAGCTTGGAAGGGACTTGGATTTCGAAGACTATCTTTAGTTAATTGTCTTTATTTATTAGTACATGTAAACATCCAAGCCTAGGGCTTTTCTTGTATTGAGTTAGAACTCATCTTTTTGTATCCAAGTGTTGGCTTGGAAAGATGTAAGCCTGTAGGGCATTTTATTCGATGTTACATGTAATGCTTTTATTTAGTAATACTCTGATGAATGAATGAATGAATTGTTTTCTTTAAATAGTGCATGTCAATGACATATATATAATGGGTTTTTTTTGAGGGCGTTACAAAAACTAGGCCATGAGTGAATCCAACGATGTAAAAATGAGGTGAAACAGAGTTATAACAAAGGAGATAGAAGGACTTAAAGTAGTGGTTGGTGGTGGTGGCGACTTGGTGGTAGAAGAGGGTGGGTCTACATCTTTCTTTTGAAATTTGGGGCCAAAATTTTATTTTATTTTTTTTACCTTTTTCCATTTCAAATGTGACGGCAAGGCCAAAATTGATACAGTTTCAAAAACTTTGGGGATAAAATTAAAATTATTCAAAGTCTGGGGGTGAAATTGAAAATCGAGGTAAAACGTAAGGGTAAAAATGAAATTTTCTCTAATTAACTGTATAAAGGTCTCTTTTGTCATTTTACAAATAGTTACCCAATAAATAGAGCCAAGTGATTGGTTTTTTTGAAAAATGCTGCATATAATTTTATTTCTTACCTCATTTTTTCATTCCAAGGTGTAAGTGAATGGCTCCTATATATATTTTTAAATGTGGACCCATTGCTTTTTGTCTAAGTAGAGGTCATCAAATGGCCCGCAAACAAAAAAATTGATATTACCTAACCTAGCCCACCTGACCCATGAATCGTTCCAACCCGCTTGAGTGTCCAATTCGTCTCGACCCATAAAAGATTATTTAGGGCTTTGGACAAAGATTGTAATCCGAGTCCGTCCATGAACCCGGCCCATAAATGCCAATATGGGTAAGCCCAACTCGACTATTCCATTAGTCCGACTCAAACTATCCTGGCCAATATATTTATTTTTTTATATGTATCCAAAAAAATACATATATATGTGTATAATATTTAATGTGCACTTGTGGGTTGATATTTGTAATTTTATTTTGATGTATTAGTTTAAACTTGTGGGGGTTTTCAGAGAGATAACACATGATTGAACTAGATGTAGGAAAGACCAATCTAATTGTGTTTTCTAGCCCTGTGTGATGCTAGCTTTTTCGCTTTTTTTTTTTTCATTTGTAAGTATTATAAATAAAATTACATTATGTTATTTGATTATATTTTGATTATATGAGATATAAAAAGATAAAAATAAAAATACTTGAATTATGTTGGAAAGCAAAAAAGAAAAATAACTAATGAAAATATTAAAAATATGTGCATAAAAAATGGGTAGTACTTAACAATATAAGTTGAATGAAAATTATACAACTTGATTCAGTATGATTTTGACCCGTAAAATTTGATCATATGAATGAGAAATCATTTTAATTTTTTTAAATAAGCTTGGCTAATACTAACTTGTTAACTGATCAAAACTCAATTATAATAATTACGGACCGAGTATATCCGGTTTGTCCCATTAATGACCCCTATATCTAAGAGTGAGAAAAAAAGTAAAAAAATAAAATAAAATGATATATAACATTGCTCTTAAAAAGAGCAGTGCTAGCTATGGGAAACGGTTTTAATTACCATATTTTCTAACCGGCTGAATTGATTTGACAACATGGCATCTGTGTTAACATTATTAGATTAATTAATTTTTTATATATTTTATTAATCATATATATTAAAAAATTTATAAAATTAACAATTTAAATTATTAAGTTAAGACTCATAATTGAGCCCACAAAACCCTTAAATTCTCTGAATTCAAGAAGAAAAATACTTTGAAACACTAATTTTTAAATTTTAAAGCCAACTCTAATGAGTTGATAGTGGGTCCTATCTACTATAATGTGATGTTTTGGTCTTAATTTTTTTTTCTCCTTACCATATCATTAATGCTTCATTAAAATATCAAAATTAGTGCTCTAAATCATTGCTGATTCAAAAAATCCAAACCTTGAAACTAAGTGCTGTTTTGGGAAGAGCACAAAAATGCAACGTTATTGTTGATGTGAAAAAATAGCTGACCCAGCCGAAAACGCAATTGTTGCATTTGGGATGTGATAAAAACGCTGTCCTATGAAATTACATAAATACCCTCCATGTTAACAAATTACTTAAAATTCCAAAGTTTGGCAAGGAAATTTTGATCATTTTATTTTGATTTGATGCTATAAACAAATATTAACCCAAAAAGTCAAAAATCAACTTTTTACCAACTTTCTAAATCACTTTCTAAAAAAGTTAAAAAACTTGGTAAAAAGTCAAAAGTTAACTTTTTACCAACTTCCCAAAACACTCCTAAATTAATCGTTTTACAAACCTAAATAAAGGCAATTATTATAAATAAAGGCAATTTACTCATGATGTCGTACGAAGTTCTTTTTTAAATAAAAAAGGGAGTTATTTATTTTTATTCTATATTTTTGAAACAAATATCCAAACTGATAAACCACATTGAATTAAAATGAACCGACCTTATCAGTCCAATTCGGTTTATCTGTATTGGTCGGTCTATTTAATATAATAAATGGGATATATTACAAATATACTTCTTGAGATTTTATTAAAATACAAAGCGTCTTTTATGATTTTAAAAATTGCATTCACCTTTTAAATTTTTAATTTTATAACAAATTGTTCATTTTATTAATAAATGATCAAGTCAATTAACAGTTTTTAATAATATGTTCAATTAATAATTTAGTTAATTTTATTATTGTATAGGAGAGCAATTATGAAGTTTATTTTTTTAATTAATTTTGTTAAATAAAAAATTTTAATGAGGGAGTGTTTGTAATTTTTTAAATCACATGAATCAATCTGTATTTTAAATAAATCTCAGAAGTATATTTGTAATTTATCCTAATAAATATAAAAAATCAATTTTACAAATTCTGTTCAAAAATAGTACAAAATTGAGGCGGTGTTTGGGATTTTTTTTTTTTTGATTTTTTTTGGTTTTTTTCACTAAAAAATAAATTGATTATAAAACTAAAAAAAAAAAATCCAAATAAAATATTACATCAAACTTCATAATCATTTTATTTTTTCTCTCACAAACATCACATCCAACCACAGAAAAAATCCAACTATCTTTCCAAATATAAAAAAAAAAATTCTCTAATAATATCCTATAACTAAAAAAAATTTACAAAAAAACCTACTTCTCAAACATCTACTGAATTGAACCAGACTGATTTCACCCTATATAGCGCTACAACTTTTTTTTTTTTTTGATAACGCACATATCCCAATCCTCTAGTTTTTTGGAAAGCCAGGACTAATCTTGCGGAATAAGTAGCCGGAGCGCTACAACTCTCCTTGTCATTCATGCCAACTAATTTGATTTGGACTCAGTGAGTTGCACCAAACTCGTTTGACTCATCTACGTGCTACGTGCACAACTTGCTTCGCGCCAACGATTTAAACAATTTCAATTCATTGGATCTCTCTCTCTCTCTCTCTCTCTCTCTCTCTCTCTCTCTCTCAGTTCGAACGTTCGGCTGCTCAAATTCAGCTTCTGATCGCAAAATCTCAACCTTAACAAATACGAATTCCACAATTGATCAACAATGTCGACAGTCAAATCAAGCGCAAAGAAACCAGTCTCCGAGTCCGAAGCTTCAAAATTAGAGAAACTGAAGCGAGTCGTCGCGGACGACTTCGATGCAGATCTCTCCAAGTCCGTCTTCGATTCTCTTCTGAGATCAATTCAATTCGTGTTTTCTTCAATATTTAGCTGTAATTTTTTGTGATTCTTTTTACAAATTTTCGTTGAAATTTCAGTGATATCAATGGCATCAGGTCCGCATTGCAACAGATCAGAGAGAAAGCGCATAAGGACGGCCAGAAGAAGAACGAAGAGACCATTTCAAGGTGAATTTCACTAATTTTTACTCAGATTTGAGACAATTTTAATATATAGTGTGTGTGTAAATGAATGTATGTGCATATGTATTGGTTGATGCTTCAAATACTAAAAAAAATCTATTTACTGTTTGAAGTCCAGTAGTTGTTACATCCAATTATCTGAAAATTGAGTTTTTTTATTATTATTTTACTTTTTTAGTTTAGTATTTTTTTTAATATTTTAAGCAATTTTTTTTTTAGTTTTTAGATGCAACTAACCTAAATATACCTAAAAATTTATTTAAAAAAAAATCAATAAACACATAAGAATATGAAAATGTAATGTCTTTTTTTTTCATATTTTTTATATTTAGTGAATTTTTTGAAAGATATATGTATGCGACAGATTGCATCTCCTAAATGATATATGCGTCAGTGATCGTATCCATATATACATGTACACAATACACGAATTGATATGCATGTATGAATAAGCGAACACAGTAGAGGATGTCATTACTGATGAATCTGATACACACAAATACATGGATCTTGTTTCGAGAATTTGCAGATCAATGTCTTAAATGACAATTTGCAAATTAATTTTGTAGTTTCATTTGTGATTTGTCATGTCAAAGATGTTTTTGCATTCTTTCTCAGATTCGTAAAATCTCAGTATATTCAAATTGATAAGTTTGTTTGTTGCATCAATGATATGCTTGGTTTGTTGCTTCAGCAGCCCTAAATGCAAATTAATTTGATAGCTTCATTTGTGATTTGTCAAAGATGATTTTTGCATTATATCTGAGATTCTTCAATTGCTATTCAAATTGGTTGATTAGTTTGGTGAAATGCTCCATCCCCCCATTTCATCACCCCCAATTGCACCTCTAATGAGGTGGCAAACAATATCAACCAATCAACTTTCTTCAAACTCTTCTCTCTCCTTTCAAAATTGTTTGCCACCTTATTAGAGTTATAATTGGGGGTGCTGAAATAGGGGGATGTAGCAAAACTAGATTTGTTTGTTGCATCTATCAGTTAGGCTTTGTGATACGAATTACATCTGAAAAGGCTTTCTTTTACCACGTCTACTGCAGTTATGACTAAAAATTACTTTATTGTGCTTGCTTACAGTGTTTCTTCAGAGATCAAATTTAAGCTTGATGAATTGAAGGTCAAATTTGAGAAAGAGAGGTGAGGATAAATCCCAAGATTACACATGTTTGAAACTGATTTTAAAGTATACTTTGTGGGTTTTGTTGCCAAGATTACACACATGTTCATGTTGTCAATTGTCAGGCAAAGTCTTGCCAAGGCACTTTCAAAGAGCTCAAAGGAGGTTTGATCAGGCAAAGGGAGTTTTAATTGGTACTTTAATGAGATTGATCTTTTGGGTTAAATATATGTCTGTATCTGCAGTGTGAAAACTTACTGAAGAATGAGACAGCCAAGTACCAAGCAGTTCATGAAAAATTTTGCAAGGAGAAAGCTGCACATCTGCTGGCCTTAAAAGGTACCTTAGATTACCCAGGGTTTGGTTATAGTGTATCATTCAACTAATAGCATTCTCTACATGCTCTACTTTTGAATCTTTTGAGATGATTTTTACATGATATTCCAAGATTGTAATAAGATATTCAAGTGGGAAAATTGAGTAGGAGATTCAGTCAACACTAGTCAACATTAAAACTCCAGTTGATAACATACTACATTTGAAGCACTTTATCTGATTTATAGGTCAATAGTCAATACCATAATTTAAAAATTCTTTCAAAAAGTAGTCTCCCATATTCCCAAAGGATCAGATTTTGCTTGGTTGTGGATCAGTTTGTGAATATTTCACATATTCGAGCTGTTCCCCATTACTTTTTTTCTTTTTCTTTTTTTGTTTGTTTGTTTGTTTTTTTTTTTTTTTCTTTTGCATGACATGGGATGTTAACAAGTTAGTAGTTAGATTATAACATCAAACTGATGTCTCACTCAAACCTAAGACCTCACACTGGCACCTAGGTGCCCTTTCAAGACCACTTGTGCTACTGCCTGGTCCCCACTACAATTACATATATAGATAGTAGATTTCATCAATCATGTCTGAACTTGGTAGCCCTAAAATAAGGTCACCTGATCATACTTTTACATAATCACTTTGTAAAATTGTCCACATGAAAAGGATCAGATTGTGAGTAGTCATTACCATAATTTAAATTATCTTCAAAAAGTAGTTTGCCATATCCTGAAAAGGATCAAATCTTGCTTGCTAGTGGATCAGCTTGTGAGTATTTCACATATTTGAGCTGTTTTCATCAACCATTTCTGGACTTAGAGGCTCTAAAACAAGGTCACCGATCATACTTTTACAGAATCATTTCATAAAATTATTCAAATGAAATTGCAAGTGCCAAAGTTTCTTTTGATATGGAAGCATTATTCTTTTAATCATGGCATGGTTCTCAAATAGAAACAAACGGAATGGAAATATTTTGAATGAGCCTTCTGTCATTTCCCTCCTCATTTGTTTCAGCAAACAAATTGTGAACATTTGTGGGGTTCTCTATGTCCTTGTAGAAACACATGCTTTTGCTTTTAAAACTTTGAGACAGACAAGTTGGTGTGATATATTATCAATGCAGAACATGACCTTCTAAGCGTGAGAGCATTTTGCACCCCCCTCTAATTTAAATTTGATAGCAATTTCGCCTAAGTGAAATTCTTTGATAGGTTTAATGGAGTTACACGCTTTGACTTTCACTCATAAATGACCGCTTTAAGTTGTATCTTGTGTTTTATTGCCTGCCATTTGTGTTTGATAGATACTATCTCCAAACATGAAGAAGAGAAAGAAAGGCTTTTCATGCGATATGAACAACAGAGTAAGTAACAAGATTTTCTTCATCCCTTCGATTGAAACACAATTTCACCACTACCACTGTTAATTGATTTGATTTCAGGGAAGAAAGAGAAGAGTATGCTCTCCGAACATGAGAAAGCCTGTGCAAATAAAATTGCTGAATTGGATGAGTCCTTGACTAAGAAGAAGCAGGTGAGCTAAATTTACACTTCTTACACCACACATTTATAACTATAAACTAACAAACATCTTCTGGAAAATAGGACGACAAAACATTTAGTGTTTTGAGAAAGACTTTGGGTTCGTTCCTTGGAAACGCCTCACATGAGGATTTCCCACCCGATGATTGAAGGTGTTATTCTAGAAGACTAATCTTTTCGCTGTGCAGTTGCTCTGAAAGACTGGTGCCATAAACATACATCTGTAATCTGCAATCGACTCTTTCATCACTTAGCTAATGATTTTCTTGTCCTGAGGAACAGAACTTGAACTCTTGTGCTATGTGGATGGTTGTACAGCTTGCAGTCTGTTTAAATCTCTTCTTATTTTAACACTTCATGATCAAGAATATAGTTTCCATTGAAGGTGGGACTAAATTTGTGGCTTTTGTCGAGTAAATATGTTAATTTCTATTGCAATGACTGGTGGTTACCCGCAAAAAAGTAATTGTATTTTAAATTTTGTTTTGGAACAAAGCTATATTGAGTGTAATGGTAACATTAGGGATGATAAATGAATATAACAGCTTGAGCTCGGCTTGTGTTTGACTCCTTAAAAGTTCGTTTGAGCTTCGATCGTTAATAAATAAGTCAATCTTGGACACATTTTAGAGCTCGTTAAAGTTTTAAATCAAAGTTGAACAATCAATTGCTCATTCAGATAGATTCGATAATCGTAAAATTATAGAAAAATACTAAGCTGCAAGCTTGTTTGAGATCATCTTAAAAATTTAATGAAGCAAACTTTAACATATTTTGAAACTTGTCACAGTTTTCAAATCAAGCTTGAACAGTTAACTGCTCGACTAGTTTATCAATTTCGTCTCTATTCGTAACCTCCCAACCCAAAACCCTAAACCCGAGCTACCTCCCACCACCCTTAGCTGTGGTCACCCTTTTCGCCCATCCCCTTCCCCAACACTGATTGTCGCCCTTTAACCTCCCCTGTCCCTCCCTATCTTCCCCTAGCCCCTTGTTAGAGTATTTTTAATAAAAACAAAATGTTAATAATTTAAGGACAAAAATCTGCTTTACCGCCTATGGTTTAGGCCAATTGCACTTTATCACCCTATCATTTAGAAATAGCCACTTACCTTTTTTGTGGTTTGGAATTAAAGTGCAACTGTTACCTTTTCTGTTTGACTTCACGGAATTTGAGGAGCACGTGCGGTTAGAACAAGTCTCTGCATGGAATGAGTGTTTCCCTCCAAAACTAGTCATGCAAAAAGACATAAGTGTTCTTGTACATGCAAAAAGACATGATATGATTATTATTGTTAACTTTTGAGTAAGGGAGATTTATTTGAAAATTCTTTTTCAAGTGTTTATATCTCAATTAGTCTATAAGAGATTGTTGTATTCCAATAAGTCCTATTATTTGAACATTTGATCTACCAAATACTAATTCTTATATTTAAAATATTTTATAGACATTTCTACCCTTACAAATAGTTTTTGAACGGTTAGCAATTCGGTGATGTAAACATTCATATTTTACAATGTGAATATCTACATTCACGTGTGAATGTTCACATTGACAATGTGAACATTCACATTACGGAACATTCACATTGTAAATGTGTATATTATTAGGGGTATTTTGGTAATTATGTCACTCATATGACTTATTGGAATATAAGAAAATAATGTGGACTAAACGGAACATAAGTTGGTGAAAAGAGATTTATAAAAAACTGCTCCTTTGAGTAATCTAGTTAATTGCAAATTTATTTATTTATTTAAAGATGAGCTACTATAATTTATTTATTTGTTTATTATTTTATGTTAATTTAAATTTTAATGATCATATATACATGCAGTATGATTGTTATTGTTAACTTTTGAATAACTTATTCAATTGTAATTATTATTTTTTTTAAAGGTGAGCTACTGTAATTTATTTATTTATTTGAAATTTTAGAGATCATATACTTATATAGTATGATTATTATTGTTAACTTTTGAGTAATTTATTCGATTGCGAATTTATTTATTTATTATTTTTGAAAGGTGAGCTACTATAATTTATTTTTATTTTATTTTATTTTAAATTTTAGTGATCATATATTTATTTAATATGATATTATTGTTAACTTTTGAGTAATTTAAGGAATATTTACCAATAAATCCTATCTCACAAACTGTTATACCAATCAGTCCCAACTTTATACTTTTGTTCTGATAAGTCCTACTCGCGGGGAGATTTGTTCCCTTCTGATCCTTTTTTCCATTTTTGGCTTTACTGAGTGGACAATTGTACCCTTTTTTGATTGGAAATGTGTTTTGTTCACATTTGATAGTTTGAATGGAATGTTCACATATGTGTCAGCCATCACGGGTAGGGTTTTGTGTCGTCTGAGTTGGGGTGTCTGTGACGACTGTGTGGCAGACTGATAGAGATCTCATTTCCGTCGTCGGAACGTCGTTGTTACGAAGGTAAGTTCTATTTTGTGTCCAGATATTGTTAAGTTACATATTTATGTCACATTACACTTCGTTAATCTTATTGTTTTGCATCGTTGGGGTTTTGTATGTATTAGTGTGGGGTGGGTCTGAACAATGTCACAAAATGGGTTCTTACGTATTGCATTGGTGGGGTTGTTTTGTGTGCTATTATGGGTGGTATGGTCTCCATGAGGATTGTGGTTAGTTTTCTGGAAGGCGTGGGTTGTTAGGGAGGGGCCAATGGGATATGCCAATGATAGAGGGGGTATGTTTGATGTTTTGGATTCAACAACATTGTCTGTGGTGTATGTCATTTTATGTTGTTTTCAGTTTTTGTGGTCCTGATGAAGCACGTCTTGATCTTGTCAGGGTGATGGACATGCAAATTATGTTAATTTGTTGTTACAAAAATATGAATGCCGTAATTAATTTCCAAGTTCCGTTTCGATTTCACGATATTGTCAATCATGTGTGCGGGAAGTTTGCTGGGTTAACACCTTCCTATGTGTGTTTGTTCTTCAAGATGCTAGGTTACAATAATTTCGCTTTGCAGAATGATGTCGATGTGGAAAATATGGTATCTCTTGCACAGTCTTTCCGTTTGCAATGTGTCGATGTCATCATTCAGTTACACGATTCACCCGATGATGATAATCCTGACAGCCTAATTCACAGTGCACAAACCGTGCCCTGTGACATGGCACAATTGTTTGGCGAATTGGCAACGGATGACGAACATGATTTATTGGCAAAATACTGCCATCATGTTGAAAAAGTGTTCTTGTCTGCTTTATGGGCTAACGACTTTCGACATATTGGTCAAAGTTTTGAAGGTAGAGCATCTGAATTTTGTAATGTTCTTCACAAGTATGCGGTTGAGTATGGCTTTCGCTTCAAATATGTGAAGAATGATTCTGTTTGAATCACCGCTGTATGCATGATGAGAGAATCGAAAGGATAAATGTGGTCAGTACATGCACGTGTCTTGAATGCCAACGGTTTTTTTTTACCTTCAGAAGTGGAATAGCAAGCACATTTGTGGTGTTGCTATGCAGACTTCCAAAAACCTTAGGGTTGGTTCCGACCTAGTTTCTGATGTTATTTCTAAACGGGTGCGTGACAAACCTCTCACACAGCCTACAGATGTTGTGTATGACTTGAAAAAAGATTACGGATTGGAAGTTAGTTATCGGGTTGCATGCGGTGGTAGAGTATTGTAGTCATGGAAAACAACCCAGGGAGTTATATCAACATTGATTATGATGAACAAAACAACTATTTCATACGTTATTTCATTTCATTCAAACCACGTATTGACGGGTCCAACCATTGCTGGCCATTGTTTTTTTTGGGCAGAACTTTCCTTAAAGGGAAATTAAGGGGAACTTGCTCGCTGCTACGGCAAGGGATAGCAACCAAGGTATTATTATTCCTTCTTGTTCACACATAACATTTATGTAATGAAACAGTAATTATATTGTTGCAAGTAATGACACGTTTATACTGACATTGGCTTCATCATCATACCATTTTTTCATAAATATTTTTCAAACACAACGATTGTTTACTCGATTAACAACAACAAATTGCAGGTTTATTCCCTTTAGCCATTGCAATTGTTGATTCAGAAAACACCACAAACTGGGCTTGGTTTTTGGGACATCTTGCAAATGTGGTAAACAAACAGAGGACACTTACGTTTGTCTCGAACTGACATGCAGGCTTACTTGAATCAATACCCATCATATTTTCCACAGCCCATCATGCGTTCTGCTTACAACATTTGCAACGCAACTTGCAAGATAAGTTGCGCTACGGTAATAGTTCATATCGAGCTAGGATGTTAACTAAATTTTGTGTTTGTGCTTGTGTTTATGCACCGACTGTGGCTGCATTCAACCACAGTCTAGAAGAGTTCACAAAATGTGGATGTAAGGTTGTCCCGGTTTTCTTGAAAGATTTACCCCCTTAATACTGGGCAAACGCTTATTTCCGGTACATATATTTTCACTTTTTTTTTTCCATACCCATTGTCTTTATGTTCTGTCTTACTTTCCGTGGCATGCGCGTATGTGTTGCCTATTTGTATTCTAATTTATTTTCTACTTATTTCACATCAGTAGTTCACGATATGGCGAGATAAGTTCGAACGCTGTTGAATCGTTCAACTCGTGGATACGAGAAGCATGCCACCTACCAATAACTCAAATGATTGACAGTATTCGGGCAAAGATTATGCGCCAGATGTCCAAACGTCGACATAAAGCACAAGCATGGACTGGTGCTGTTTGTCCTAAGATGGAAGCTCGGTTCGTCAAAGCGTATAATAAAGGTAGATCGTGGCTTGTAAGCCAATCCAACGACAAGGTGTACGAGGTTTACTCCTTCCCATCCGTCATGGTCGACGTTGGCAGGCATACATGTTCTTGTTTTCAGTGGCAAATCAATGGACTCTTATGCACTCACGCAGTTGTCGCAATACGAAACAGTGGCTTCGACTTGTACGGATTAGTTGCTTCGTACTACCATGTGGTAGAGTACTGGAATTCATACGCACACAACATAACCCCCATTCCAACTGTCTCTAAACCACCATTTACCGCTGCAGATTTTGTCATACAACCACCGGCTGTGAAACGTCCACCGGGAAGGCCCAAGAAGAAACAGATGCTTTCTAAAGGGGAACAAGTGCAACAAATTCGTTGCGGTCGTTGTCAATGCATGGGTAACCACAATAAGAAGACATGCAAGGAACCAATTTAGATTCCAGCCTACAGTAGTGGTTTTATAGTTTTAAATGCAATTATTCCACTTTTAATATTTAAATAAGTGGCAAACACATTCCATTAATAAGTTCAGCTTCCAAGCCACATTTGTCTTATGACATGTTTGACCATTTTAACATATGTGTTACGTTTCAACTTTCATCATTTATTATAGCCACTCCAGCATACTTGAATGTATATGTAGACGTCCCCGAACGCCCCGGGAGGATGAGTCCTGTTCCGTTCGTATTGGGCTCACTATAGTTCAGGACTCTCAAATTGTCACGGTTCTCAATCTGAACCAAAGAGTCCAAATCCGGCAAATCGTTTTGAGAAAACAAATTTTGAAAGAAGTGCCAAACATGGACTGTTTTGCCAGATACAGAGTCGCCACCTAAATATTTTATTTTGGAAAATTTAGGAAACCCTGACTCGTTGCCTAAGGCCACGTGTCCGTCATCACCAAAGTTGCCTCGGCTCGGGAACTTGGGTACGATTGGGGAAGGTCACTTCGTGAGCACCCCCGCTCGCCCGATCAAAGATCGGTCTCTACTAACCATGATATCTATTTTTGAAAACATTGTGCATTCTTATTCCGGTTATTAGCCTAGATTTACTATGTGATGCGCACAGCATACAAGTATAGACTAGATCGCCTGAATTGGAACAAAACATTTCATGTTTATTTTTGAAAGTGGTTTGATGGTGCTACCCGCAAGTAGGCTAAGACGTGGATTTGCCACCCTCGGGTGGACTTTAGAAAATATGATTTTGCCACTATCTAGTGGGCTTAAAACTCACAGTCGACGAATTGTTCCAATCCAAATAACCCAACCTTCACCCACAGGCATTCAGGCAGTTTATATCACATAAGCACATAGCCTCATGGTAAGCATGCTATCATGGCAGTCACTCACACACATGCAAGGATGCTAAAGCATAAAAACTTACCGAGTACTCCAAGCCAAAACAGAAGCTAATTAGAAATCCATGCATGATCCTAACTATACAGAAATACCTAATGCAACACATGCAAAATGCAACTAAGATAGGCCGCTATTCTAAAGATGGCATATGAAATGCTACAGCTAACATGTATTCAACTTGGAATTGAAAATACAATGCAATTAGTATGATGCGCCGAGCCCGATGCATGCAAGACAAATGAATGAATGTAAACATGCTATCATACTGTATGCTAATTGAAACATGCTCTAATCTAACCATCATAAGCTGGTAAATAAAAGGGAGAAAGACGTGGGGTTGGAAAACATACATCACACACACGCACACTTATTACAGTTGTGCCCTCACTCGGAGGGTCCGAATAAATAATACAGTCCCAAATGAATAATTACAGTCCAAATATGTACAAAACCCTAATTAATTAACAAATTAAATTAGGAAAGCAATAAATTGGCATGCAAGCCAGGGACTGCCTCAAATCTGCTCCGGATGATGAATGATGCATGCTCGGATTGCCTTGTGCGGAGAATCCCTCGCGATGCCCCGGTTTGCCTCTATTTGCAATCGTTCTTGGAATGCGTGTCAAGCTCCGAAAGGCTGCTGATTTCTAATTTGCTGCAACAGAGACCAACAAAGGGGCATGGCAAAGTATTTTCACATATGTATGCATGACTACTCTTCAGGGAGTGTAGTCCTCTATCCTCGTGACACCAATCACGCATATCGATGCATGATGGCCGAGGAGTCGAATTGCACGACTCAATATGAAACGAATGCACATATAAACACAACAAGACCTAAACTCCATCATGGATAATCCGGAGTGTCGGTGACTGGGAATTGAGACACGTTCCGTCACTCGAAGTACGAAACATCCCTCGTTTCCCGTGCTCGGGCTAACTCCTATCCCAAACACAATGCAATATGCATGACATGCATGAATGTAATTCTAACATGCAACCTAGCATACGCAATGCTATGAAATGGCATACACAATGCGCGATGGAACATGGCATACACGATGCTCTAACATACAACCTAGCATACACAATGCTATGAATTGAAATGGCATACACAATGCACAATGGACTTACACCAACATGAGTGGACCTCAGCCACACTCACATCAGTAGCCGTGCGATGAAAATGAGACACTCGAAATGCGTGCACACATACACGCAAACTGAGGACCGAACCTAAGGCATAAATGCCACTCTAACAAGGCATGGCAAGGCACAAAATATGGCATACGAACATGCAAGTTTCAGCACTGAAATGTGATGCAAAATGATCCCGAAACATGGAAACATGGCACCCGATGCATGGAATGGCCCCTAAACACAAAACTAGGCATACACATAGGCCTATAGCTATACAAAGCATGCATTATTTTATCATGAAGAATGAAGACAGATGCAAGACAGTCCCAAAACATACATATTTCCAGTTTATAACAAGTCCCAAAAATGAATGCAAATAGGGCTAATCTATCATGCAAAAATGGCCCCAAAAGAGAGATTAAACACAAAGGGACAGCAGCTGGCCCCAAATGGAAAAGAGCCCTTCCAAAAAGTTGACGAGGGGCTCAAAACAGGGCACTTTATAGTTTACATCAAGCCACGAAAATAATCACAAATAAGGCCAAGCTATCATGCAAGAAAAGGGCTAAAAGAGGGATTGAACACAAAGGGACAGAAGCTGGACCCAAATGGAAAAGAGTCCTTCAACAAAGTTGAAGAGGGACTCAAAAAAAGGCACTTTACAGTTTACATCAAGCCACGAAAATAATCACAAATAAGGCCAAACTATCATGCAAGAAAAGGCCTAAAAGAGGGGTAAAGAGACAAGTGGCAACTGCTTTTCTCAAACAGAGGAGAGACCTTCAACAATGTTGAAGAGGGGCTCAAAAAAAGATATTTTACAGTTTATGGAAAGATCCAAAACAGCTCACAAATAAGCCAAAAATACTATGGAAAAATTGGCCTAAAAGAGAGATAAAGAAGCAAGTGATAGCTGCTGGCCTCAAACAGATGAGAGCCCTTCAACAAAGTTGAAGAGGGGCTCAAAAAAATATATTTCACGATTTATGAAAAAGTCCAAAACAGATCACAAATAAGCCTAAAATATCATGCAAAAATTGGCCTAAAAGAGAGATAAAGAGGCAAGTGATAGTAGAAGACCTCAAACAGCAAGAGGTCCTTGATCAAACATGAAAAGGAGCTCAAAATGTGACTATTTACAATCAGGATCGGAGCCCAAAAATGCAAGAAACTAAGGCTTATAGATGAAGCAAAAAAAGACTAGAAAAAGGAAGAAAATGACTCACCCTTGTAGAACCAAACTTCAGCAGCTTTTGGACCAAGGAAGGGTGCTCCTAAACTCTGAAAAATAGCCTCAAGTTTCTGGAAGTGGAGTGTGGGTTGATAGGCTATGAGTTGGTGTAGAAATGGTGTAGGAGCAAGGGTATTTTGAGGCTTGGAGTAGAGAGAGAGGGAGGCTTCAATGCAAGAGCTCCAATGGATTTTTCTAACCCCTCCAAAATGTAGCTGAGGGTGTTGGTTTTATAGGGAAAGGAGTGGAGGAAAGGGGGGTAAAATAGGGGGGAAAACCAATTCAAATTTCCTCCCAAAAGGAAAGACCCTCGGGTATAGGGTCTGGAGGAAAACAAATTGCACACCTGGAACACACTTGGGGAGGGGATCATGGCCGGCCAGCTCAAAAGGGCCAAAATGGTCATCCAAACAGGTAGGTGGCCGGCCTGCCACCTTTTCTGGTCGGCCTGCTACTTTTCAGGACAAAAAATGGGTCTGCCGGAAAGAAAGGTGGCCGGTCAGTGATAGGGAAGTGCAATGGTGGCCGTTCAAGTGTCTAAATTGAAGCCCCGGAAGTTATCTTTCCAATGGCGCAAACCTTGCATTAAAATTCCTCCTGTGAAAAAAGTTATGCCTGTTTTGGTGAAGCCGCGCAGATTCGGTCCAACTGGAGTGATGCCCTACTTCAATCAACCATATCTCCCCCGTCCGGAATTGGCTTTAGGAGATTCTTGAGTGCAAAATGAAGCTCCGGAAGTCTTCTTTCCAACGGTGGTGGCCTCATAGCTTGATTCCAAGTATGAAAATGAATAGGCCCGATTCGGCGAGGGCTGCTTGCCTTTTTCTTAACGGTTCATGCCCATTTTCTCCCCCAACTGGATTTCTTCCCTCTTCTCCTCTTTTCTTCAACTCCAAACCCCTAAGTAAGATGTTTTGAAAGATTTTTCAAAGATTTCATCTCTCTTTTGTTCATTTCCACTTTGTCCTTGCTCGGTTTACCGAAAAGCGTAACATTTGACAAAATGCGAGCCTCGGAACATCGTAAAAACTTTATTTCAAAAACGTTTTGAAAGAGAGGGTTTTAAGACTAAAATCTTTTGATCAAGATCGTTTTGGTCCAAAAAAAAAAAGGGTATGAAGTTGAGATTCGACTCTCTCTCCTTGCCGAAGAAATTAAACCTTTGCACTGCCCAACTTCCAAAACCATCAGTCGCGTCCAAGTCTTGAAGGTGGTCAAAAATGGGGTGTCTACAGTATACTTGCACCATGTGATCATCATGTAGACGACCGTACCGCTGTACATTAAGACATAACACACGCAACAGCTACAATACACCATCAACACATGCTGCCAACCATTAATACACTACACACCACGCGAACGTATGACTAAAGTGTGCATACGTTTTTATCATTTTCCAATGTGTTGCAGTTTCCAATCTTCACCAAATTTCAAAAAATTCCATGCACAAAATATGTATACATGTACATTATTAGCATCTTATTATTTTCATTGCCACATGGGCGCCAGCGTGACACCTTGTGATTCAAAACAAAAGTTCACATCACAGTCACACAATGTAATAATTTCCATTTAACACTGCCAACAAAATAAATTCAACACTACCACATCCATATCGTAAAACAAACCTTCTTGTGCGGTCCCCTTTCCAAAACCAACTGTTCCGCAACAGAAATAATTAATATTTCCACACAAAACCAAAACCAAACTTCCAAATTACCAATTAAAACTAAGCGTCATATAGATCAACAAAAAAAAAAACAAAAACAAAAACAAAAAAACATAAACCACATTCATATGCAAACACTGCTGAATACGAGTTTCTCCCTAACCAATGGTTACAACCAAATACATCTAATCCTTCAAACCCCGCACCGGATCGTTGATGAATGACTTGATCATATTTGCTCGCAGCACACTACAATTAGTCCCTTGTAATGAACGACCCACGTCATTACGAAACACCGTACTGTCGCATCACAACACACACTATCACCCCACAGTCAAGCCTACACAATAAATTCTTACACACAATTAGCCACATATATGAAGACTTTGCTTTTACAACTACGATTACCTGCCATTCAGTAAATATTTTTCACTTGCGTATCCGAATTTTGTTATGGACAATTCATTACAAATTCCAATGGGTGCCTGAAATTTTCGTCAATACTCTGCTCATCCAGGCTGAATTCATATAACAATTGCTTCATAACATTCGACACATGTTCTTTCTACAACACCATAAAAAACAAAACAAAAATCATAAAACTTAAAATCACAATAACACAACCCTCATTCACAGTACCATTAGCCAATCACACAACAAAACAGAACAGCCCATATCTAACCAGCATGATAGCCTGAGTATGGTGCACGTCTATCATATCCCCACATTGCCTCATCGGGTTGAAATGCTTCCAACTCCCATCTTCAATATCATACACCACAAGCATCCAATGCGCAAGGTGACACATTGGGAAATGAATGTACTGGAACTTGCTTGCTACAGACACATTCTTTCGGACAAACAACTCCATCGAACGAACATCATTGTTCTTCTCCATGTCCTGTAAATGCATGTCACACAACGCAAATGTCACCAACACACAACAACAGCAACCAACATACAAAACGCAACAACTACTAAGCAGGCACACACTACTGAAAAAATAAGACTTGTCTGCCAAATCATCATCTCCATACATCCTCAACTACTCAATTTTTAACAACTCCACATAGATAACCTACCAAGACCATAACCAATTTGAACACAACATTATAAAAAAAAAATTAAAAAAAAAACTTTGTCATCCAGAAACCAAATACTAAATACTTAACCAAAAGTACATGTACGAAACAAAAAAATGAAATGAATTATATTTTGAAATCTCACATTGCCATGCATTCAACTTTGCCGGATCAGATTCTTCACATCACTGAAACACACCACCACGCCATTCATAACGTCCTCCCACATCACCGCCCTACACGCAATGTCGTTCTCATTTTGTTACAAATTTATAATGTACGCATACCAAAATAAATAAAAAAATTACATACCCATCAACGTGCTTCTCGTACGATGTGGTGATCCTCGTCTTCTCCTCTATTGTCATCATTTTCAAAACTCCAAATCGGTTGTTAATCTCAAAACCAGACCATTTTTTCCCGGGTAACACTATTTTATCCACATCAATAACATTCTCATGCGTGCCACATTCGCTCTCTCTTACCATACCATCAATATTCACTATTGTTTTCTTAGTACGCCCCGCCAGCCGTGGGTAATCGAACTCTGTCATTTTCCACTCCCTTCTTACTTTGTTCTTAATGTTATGCACAAGTGAATTTTTCCCACCCAAACTCGCCACACATTCAACTACATTTGGTAAAGCTTGCACTTCAGAATCCGAAATACTGATAGCGCAGTCACCACGTGCCATTCCTGACCTGTAGTTCGTTATCTTGTCCATAGCAACATCACCATTAATACCACTCTGACACGCTACCGCCTGCAACGGCGATACATCACACACCACAACACCACCAAACCCAACTCCCCCCACACCAATGCGACCACTTTTACCACCATTCAGCACGTCACGAATGCCTGTGTCACAACATGCACCTCCCGTTCTGCAAGTTGATCCTCAAGCAATGTAACTCTATTTCTCAATGCCTCATTCTCTTTCTTCAACCTACCCAACTCATCATCTTTCAATTTCAGTACACACTCGAACCCCCCCTACTATGTTCACTGCTTGCAACTCCAACTTCCTATTTAACCCAGCCACATTTTCTTCAAGCAACAAAACCATATCCTCTTTTTTTTCTTTTTTTCTTTTTTTGTTCTGCAACTGAAGGTCTACGATTGCACTTAGTGCTTCTTTCAGTTTATGATTACTCAATCCGTCATGACCCTGTGCATCCATGGAACCATTCATATCATCCATGACAATACCCTCATACCTTCATCCACATGCTCATTGCCACCTCGAGATTCAACATTGCCTCCATGCACCACCTCGTTAGTAGTTGTAACTTCTACCCTCCACTCATCCACGAAATGGTCATCACCATCGCCATATTCCACACTTTTACCAACGACGTCTGCAACAACTTCTTCCACCACCACATCTACTGCTCCCATAACTTCACGTTCATAATCAAGGGACCTCAAACGGTTGACTTTCACCTGTGCACATTAAAAAATAAACACCGTTAATCGTCACATATGTCATAACAGTACACATTATTCACCACATCTAATAAAAAAACTTAAAAAAACCTGGAAATCAATGGGCCCAGCCAAATTCAACCCTTCAACTTTTTTTAGCAACGCCCCAATGTCCTATTTGAGGAATCTAGGGAACATGTTGTTCATTTGAGGCTTAACTATGTTCAAATGCTGACAAAACCAATACTACATTACCAACATAACAACACACAAACAATCAGCCAATTACACAAACAAATATAATCAAAACAAACATATGAAACCACTATATACATGTCACATTAGCCATATCATTAACGCCACCACGCACCCTGTCACCTTTCCCGGAGTTCGATGAAACTCCTTGATTGAACCAACCAATGTTGTCAGTATTGCCCTAATCCAATCATACATTCTAACGTTGTTCAGGTCGTTTAGGTAGCGAACAAAAGCCCAGCTTATTGTCTCCGTAGAGTTGGAGAAAAAAAGCTTGCCACACATATAATGCTAACAACTTTGTCATGTCTTTCTCATCTTGTTTGGTTCGGCCGTTGACAGCATCTAGGAATAATGTTTTTACCAGTTTTGATGTTATGCGCGACGTGTCCCGACACCTACGTTGGATGAAGTCCGACACTGGCCGTTGACCGGGTGACAAATCTAAATGTCTCTTACCGTATTGCAATCCGAATATTAACCTAATGTCACCACTTCCAAGTTTCACGCTCGCACCTCAAATGTGGAATGCATTATCCCGCTCATTGTATGCCCTTATAATTTTAGAAATTAGCTCATCACATTTTCTAAACTCATTGTGGTTCAAATTATTCATATGTATTGCCTCGATTATAATCCAGAACGGCGTCTTTCTCAACTATTTCATGTGTGTCTCCCTCAAATTTGCTGAACTCACAAGCTTAACTATCCCAACAACATTTGAACAATAATTCAGCCTCGTATGTGTCGCACGTTGCGAAGCTTTCCCAACCTTACTCACACTTCGTCCCACCGCATTGTTCATAACTTTAGACTGCTTGAATAGAATGCGCCCCCTTATTTTAACTCCCAGGCTATTTGACTTCGAAACACATACATCCTCAACCAATCTCTGTTCACATGAACAAGTCCACGGACTATTAGTCCTTTTGCAATTTGCAACACCAACAAATCACATTACAAATACAACAACACACACCAACTAGTCCCTCACCACACATGTGACACACACCAGACAACATTACCAAACAATCACAATCTTAATAATAGACTACACACATACATGCCCCCACCATATCACAAAACGTCCACAAAGCGCACACATCCTACCCACCACCAAATGCATAAAACTAACAACAACAACCTATTCCGCAACACAACCAACATTTCCAATAGCCTTCTTACAAATTCAAACCAACAAACTAATACACAACAAAACCCACTGACAAACAGCACAATAGACACACACCCACCCCCTCGACCCCTTTACGCCCCACCATCTTCACAACACACCAACCAACTTACATTCCCCAACTCATGCACCAATTCCCCTAGAACCTTCCAATTACAATAAATTCATACCGTAACAAAACCGTATTAGATCCTCCTAACCACATTCTACAAATAAATACCACAACCACACAAAACTCGACGTACCACATTACACTATCACAAAAAAAAAAAAAAAAAAAAAAAAAAAAAAAAAAAAACACACACACACACACACACACACAAACACAAACACAAACCAAATCCCATTACACATGCCTCAAACCCAACAACAATGGGTTAACAAAAAAATAACCATCATCAACACACTTACAACCCAACAACAACACATCACATAAACACCACAAATACCCTCACAAAAGAACAAAAAAAAAAACCACAAACCCAACCCCACAACACAACATACTTTTCTATTAGTGTGGTCCCAACATATATTCCGTCCCACATGTAGTTTATTTGTCACAAACAAAAAAACAGACCCAAAACAACCCACCATTAAAATAATCACAGTCACAGTGACAACCCACACACCAAAACCACATACATGCTATACACACACAAACAACCATACATTCAATACAAAAAAAAAAAAAAAACAAATAACAATCACCCTCGCATACACACACCAATACCCCACATCCATAACCAGACAACCCAACAAAATCGACAATACTCACACATTCGAACCCAATAACTACATCAAAACACACAAAATAACAAAGTAACACACAACACCTCAACCCTAACATTTACAAACAACACGACACAAATAGGGGTAACATAAATAAACGACAAATACACACAAACCACATTGTCACACAAGCACCACAACACCAAATCTATGGAACATTCCATTTTTGGCCATTGCTCCAAGCCCACAACCAAGGAAGACAGAATAGGAACAGTAGGGTTTTGCCATCATCTACGATTTGCCCTGTCACAACTTCAATCAGCCACAGTACCACACCAATATCCAAGATTATCCACTCAATCTCTGCTATTGGTCACCATTTCACCCTCGAATCACACAACGGTATTCACAGTCAATCAACAGCTTCAAATTTTAGAGACACACAAAATTAGGGTTTCTTACGTTACTCAATCTTCGATTACAATGGGTGTGAGGATGTTGATGTACAATTATGGGTTACATTCAACGGGTATGGGTTTACTAGTTTTGTGTCACATCGCTATGTAGGCAAACACATGTAGAGTACAAAATCCCTTAGTGCGCTTTCTTCATTTGTGGCAGTGCATTATATGGCACGTGGCCCACGTCATGCGACACTCTCTAACCAACCTCATGCGTGCCGCACATGCCAAACCCATCTTCACCGCTTCCATTACACTCAAGGTTGATGGCAATTGCGTCCTTTCCCAAATGGACAGGACTAAATGGTTCATTAAATAACATATAGGACCAATTGGATTATAAGATTAACATTTGGGATTTATTGGTAAATTTCCCTTTATTTAATTGTAAAATTATTTATATATTTATTGTCAAGTTATTTATCACACAAAATGAGAGCAAAAGAAGCACGTAACCTACTGTTCCAAACAAACCCTTTTCCCTCTATACTATTGTGGGATTGGGGGCAATTATGACCTTTCAACACAAATTATTAACTTGGTTAAAAGTTAATTTTTGACTTTTAATCTATTTTGACTCACATCATCTCTCTACTTTTATATTTGTTTTTTTTATTATAAAAAAAATAGTCAAAAACTCACCTTTTAACCAACTTTTCAAAACAAGCCAGAATTGAGTTAGTGTTGCAAAAAACCCCAAAATCACAAGAGAAATACGTGACTATTTCCAAACAATAGAAGGATATAGTGCTATTAGCCTAAACCATTTAATAACTCTTATTGTATTGATTGGATTTGTATTTGAAGATTTACGTACATCAATGGTTGAGACTTTTCTATCCAACTTTGGCCTCAAATGCTTCAGTGAGTTGGATAATTTTATTTGTGGATTATGAGCTCAATGTGGTTTCTGCTGCAAAGATTCTTTTGGTAAAACCATCCACGTTTGTTTGGTGGATTAGATTGGATGAAATTAATAGTGAGTGGATTATTAGTAAAGAGATTATTAATGTGTGGATTGTTAGTGAGGAGATTATGTGAAAGTATATTTGTTTTGATGATATAGTGTTGAAGATAGTTAGTGAAGTGATTATTAAATTATTTTTATAAAAAATGTAAAAAAATAATTTCTATATTAAAAAATATCTAAAACAAATAATTTTTTTTAAATAATAGGTTGTAATTGCAAAAAATAATAATAATAAAATAAATAAATAAAAAATAGAAAAGCATTGTTCTGTTCAACCTACCAAGCGTCCGGGTGGACGACCGGGTAGACCCTGTAGACACTTAAATTTTTACGTGTCTTGATCACCGTCTGCTTGATCAAGACAAATGAAATTTTCTTGATTAGTCAAAATTAAGATGGTCAAATTGTTTCAAATGGATGTGGGTCCTACTAAAATTATGGATCTCAATCCATTTTAAATTATGGGTCACACCAAAAGAAAAGTAAACCTATTTTGACAATTGGGTCAACCCAAATGTGTGGGCCTATGAAAATATTTCATCAAAATTTAGTAGCATAATTCAAATTTAAATTTAAATTTGAATGCAAATCATGTCCATAAAATAAGAAATAAATTGCTTGTTTCTTGGAAATTAGAGTCAATTTTGGAGATTCCAAAATTAATCCTCCCCTCCTAAGCCTATAAATAAAGGCTCTCATTAGGGGAAAAGGGAGATTTTTTGGCTAATGGTCTTGCAAGCTTCTAAACAATCTTGAGACTCTATCAAATTCTCTTCTTAAAATTCTCTCTAAAGTTCCTCAAGCTTTAAAGAAAGGATTATCAAGCACTCCAAACTTGTGACAATCCTTTCAAGTTACAAATACAAATTTGGTCTCTCTTCTCAAAGAGATCATTTCAAGACTCAATCGAGATCAAGTCGTTCAAGCCAAGAACAAGCCTTTCTTCTCCAATTTCTCCATTCGAAGACTTAAAGAAATTCATCAACTTATCTAGTTCAATAACAAGCTTTTATAGCTGTTGAATTATGCCAATTTCGGAGATAAGATTAGAGGATTTGTTCTTTTGTAATAAAGCAAACCACAGAGAATTGTACCCATTTATAATAATGAAATAAAGTTAATTGTTTGTGCATTTATTTCGTGTCTTAATTGCAAGATACGAAATTTTTGTTTACAAAATTTGGCACGCCCAATGAGACCTCTCTGCCTCTCATCTCTTTCTCTTAAAGCATCTTCCCGGAGCCTTGTTTGATCAAGCATAATGGCTTCATAGAAAGTTCATATTGTTCCGATCAATAAGAACGCCTACAACAATGCCGCTGTCACGACCAGCAACAACAGCACTTCTATGGGTCCAATCAACCGTAGCAAGACCAAGGCTACCATTTCTCTCGCGCCTCACGGGGTCATGCCAACTGCCAATCCAACAAGCAAGCGCAAGGCAAGTCTCACAAATCCATCACGGTATCCACGTTTGGGTTAAACAGAAGGAAGTGAGGGAATGGAAGAAGTCCACTTCTGTCTCAAATGATTCTCTGCTAGGAGGTTTCTCCTCACACCCAACACTCGTAGCTTCTAATGCAAACTCAAGTACAGGCTCACACTTAGGATCATCTCCTAGTAGTCCTCAATGTTCAATTTCATCGAATCACTCAGATTTGTCTCACTCGGTGGCTATGCAAGTCATGACCACTGGCACCACTTCAGTGGAAGAACAATTGGCGACCATGGCTCGTGCCATTGGCAAGCTCACCAAAACTGTGGAAGAGAAAGATCTTCAGATTGCCACCTTGATGAACAAGTTAGAAACATGAAATGCTGATGAGGCAAGTCAAGACAATTCTCATCCACCTGACTTTACACCACAAGGCACGTTTGTTGAGAAGGTGAACCCTACATCTAAGTCCAAGCAAGTTGTTGGTGAGGAAACTTGTCATACATCTGTTACGAGGCAAGCGATTGGCACAAGTAGTCAACCAACATCGATAGTTTCTTTGTTTGTTCAACAACTCCATGACATGATTGCAAATACCATCCGAGTACAATACGGTGGGCCCTCGCAAAGCGTTTCATGTTCTCCAAGCCTTGCACAAAGAGGATAGACATTCTTAGAATGCCTAGTGGATACCAATCTCCCAAGTTCCAGTAGTTTGACGGAAAAGGCAATCCTAAACAACATGTCGCTCACTTTGTTGAAACTTGCAACAATGTCGGGACAGACAGAGATCTACTTGTCAAACAATTTGTTCAGTCACTCAAAGGAAATGTCCTTGATTGGTACACTGATTTGGAGGTCGAGTCAATCGACACTTGGAAACAAATGAAACATGAATTCCTTAATCGTTTTTATAGCACCCGTCATATGGTAAGCATAATGGATTTAACCAGTACCAAGAAATGAAAGAATGAGCCTGTGGTAGACTATATTAACCGTTGGCGTGCTCTAAGTCTAGATTGCAAAGACTGACTCTCTAAGATCTCCGCTGTGGAGATGAGCATGCAAGGCATGCACTAGGGACTCCTTTACATCCTTCAAGGGATAAAACCATGAACATTTGGAGAGTTAGCTATGCGTTCACATGACATGGTAATTTGCATAGCCAACCAGAGCGGGAAAGGCATTCCCATTTTTGAACAAAGGAAAGATAACAAAGAAGTGAAAAAAGGAGGCAAGCCTTTTAAAGGTACCACCAAATAAGTAATGGCGGTAACCACAGCTCCAATCAAGATTTTAACGAAAGACAAGAAGAAAGAAGAAAGGAAGGAAACATGCCCATCTCTGAAAGAACTCCAACAAAAGAAGTATCCATTTCCTGACTCTAACTTACCAGGGATGTTAGAAGATTTACTTGAAAAGAAAGTCACTCAACGCTCTAAGTGCAAACGTCCTGAAAAAATAGGTTATGTGAAGGATCCGAAGTATTGCCACTATCATCGAATAGTTAGTCATCTTACTGAAAAATGCTTCGTGTTAAAGGAATTGCTCGTGGACTAGGCCAGGAAGAACAAAATCCTCTTGGACCTTGACAAATTGGCAGAATCCAACCATGTGACGGTTATTGTAGGATCTCCAAATTCTCCATCCTCAAAATCCAATACATAAATGTCACAGTCTATAATCCTAACGGTGAAAGTAATTCACAAAGTCATCCAGTTTGGTTCACTTGAACCTATCATTATTCAAGTTCCAAATCAAGACAGATATGTCCATGATGGTTTTAAAAAAGTCTTAACTATTGGAGAAGATGAAAGTTGGACTCATGTGACACGAAGGAAGTGACGAAGAAGTAAGTCCAAGACTCAACATTTTTCACTCAAGAAGGTAAAAGAAAAGAAGAACTCCAATCGACATTCTAAGAAGGAGATGATGGACAAAAGGAAGAATGAAAAGAAGATGGAACAAGTAGATAAATTTCTTGAAGAAAACTCACCTACCCCAATCATCTTACGAGACTTTTTCCCCACTAGGTATTTTAGAGATGACTTGGTTGAGGCAGCCTACATGGTTTCAACCATTTAAGTAGATGTGGAACAAGTTCACGCCATTAAGGTGACGCCAGATAAGGAGGAAATTAATGTCCTGACAACCTTGAAAGAACTACCTCCACGCTTCAGTTTATGTGAAGCATTTCAACTCCCTAGATCTGTACAACTTGCACTTGTTCGAGTGTTAGAAGATCCTAGAAAATATGAGTTCATTGTTAATGAGCTAGATTATTCCAAGGTGAACTCCATCACTTCTGTTCCTTGTTGCACAACAATCACCTGCACTAATGAAGACCTTCAACTAGGTTCAAAGCCACACAATCGCCCATTGTTTGTCTCTAGCTTTATTAGTGAACAAAAAGTTAACTGCATCCTTGTTGATGGGGGCTCAGCGGTAAACATCATGCCAACGTTCACCATGAAGAAACTTGGAATCCTAGTGGACGAGTTAGCCCGAAGTCGTTTAGTTATTCAAGGTTTCAACCAAGGGGGCCAACGTGCGATTGGTATGATTCGTTTAAACCTCACCATTAGAATACTCATAGCTAGTACTTTATTTCACGTCATCGATGCAAGAACGTCCTATAACTTGTTTCTTGGGCGACCTTGGGTCCACGGAAATGGTGTAGTTGCGTCAACTCTCCATGAATGTTTTAAATTTGACCAAGGTGGAATAAAGACGGTGCTAGTAAATGACAAGCCATTTACAGAAATTGAGTCTCACTTCGCTAATGCAAAATTTTATTTGGATTCCAATGGGATACCTGAAGTTATTCCAGCTAAAATTCCTTCTGCAAGAAAAGAGAAAATGAATGAAGAAAAGCAAGTTGTGTTGGACTTCTCAAGGGAAGACATATTAGGCGGAAAAAAAGCACCTGAGGTCGCGTCACCACAAAAACAGCCTTCATCCTCAAAAGGCCCTGCAATGACACAAGTCTTCAGGTATGTGCTGAAGTCTTAACAGAAAGAAGGACAGTTGCCATTTGAAGAAGTCACAACATCTACAAAAGTTAAAGAAGACTTTGCTCACCCCACAATAAAAGAAGATCTACAGATACTAGGAGCAGATGGAACAATACCAATTCCACATGTGGGATTGTCAAGCCTAATTAAACCTCCACTAAAGGGATTTGTTAGGGCCATGCAAAATTCTATCGAACATGGCTCGTTACCTGAAAGACTAATGGAAGGGTTTGACCCATAAGCTTACAAGCTTCTAGCCAAGTCAGGTTATGACTTTGCTGATCCCTCATCACTAGGAGAGTTAAGTCCTGAACTTACAGATGAGAAAGTTCATGGTCTCAATGAAACTCAGAAAAAGTTAAGGCAACAAGGGTGCAAGGTGAGCCCTCCAAAGACTGGAGTCAAATTCATGCCAACTAAACCCATTTGTATCTCTGCAAAAAGAAAAGGGAAGAAAAAAGGCGTACAACATATCACTGTGGAAGAAGTAAAGAAAGACAAAAGTCCAAGCCCAACTCCTTGTGTCTCATTGTTTGACCGCATTAAAGCTCCTCCACCTCGAACCTCGGTTTTTAATAGGTTGAGCATTGTTGATAAGACAGATGAAGGTACAATTTCTCAACCTTCAGTTTTTAACAGATTAGGCACTACTAAGGAAGGGGATGAAAAACAAACTTTCTAGTCACGAAATTCCGTTTTTGCTCGACTTGGCAATATGAATACATCACCTAGAAAAGGCAAGAACAAGAGAAGCACAACAACAATTGAGTTAAATTCTACAAAGGTAGATGATGAGACTCAAACTTTGATTCCTTCTCGTATGAAACGTATGATGTCACTTGAAGTTAGTGTTGAAGGTCCGCTTAAGGTCAAAAGGCACACTATCATACTAACAGGAGAAATTAAGACACAAGCGGAAAGTAAAAGAGAAAAAGAAATTGAACATGTTGCTTCTCACCATGTAATAGTTGAAGAAGATTCTAGCTCAGATTCAGAGGATGATGATCTCTAAGAAGCTCCTCCAGAACTTGAAGATGGGGGACAATCAACTGTTGACAATTTGAAAGAACTCAACTTGGGAACTCCTGGTGACCCTCGACCAATCTTTGTGGGAACACTCTTAACGCTTGAGGAAGAAAAGACATTTTTCGAAATGCTCTTCAAATATAAAGATGTCTTCGCATGGATGTACAAGGAGATGACAGGTTTAAGTCCAAATGTTGTTATCCATCAACTTGGGATCAAGCATGGTATGTGACCAATAAAATAGGCTCATCGATACATCAAACCTGAGCGCATCCTCAAAGTGGAAGAAGAAGTTAACAAGTTGATCAAAGCTAGGTTCATATGTGAAGTAAAATATTCGACATGGATTTCAAGTATGGTCCTTGTAGTTCAGAAAAATGTACAAATTAGAATATCTCTCGACTTTCGAAATTTGAACGAAGCATGTCTTAAGGATGACTTTCCACTTCTTATTATGGAATTAATGATAAACGCCACTACCGAACACAAGGTGTTGTCCTTCGTGGATGGGTGTTGAGGATACAACCAAATACAGATGGCACTTGAGGATAAAGAGTTAACTGCATTTCGTACCGCAAAAAGCATCTATTGTTATAAAGTGATGCCTTTTGCACTCAAGAATGCCAGTGCTGCCTATCAACGTGCCATGCAAAAGATCTTCGATGACATGCTCCATAACTTTGTTGAGTGCTATGTTGATGATTTGGTGGTAAAAACTAAGAAAAAGTGAGATCACCTAGAGGACATTCGTGCAATCTTCAACCGGCTGAGTAAGTATGACTTGAAGATGAATCCACTCAAATGCATATTTGGAGTCGTGTCTGGAAAGTTACTTCGCTTATTGTTCGACATAGAGGCATTGAAGTTGATCAGTCCAAAATCGATGCCATACAAACGAAGCCACCACCAAAAAACCTGAAGGAACTTAGTAGCCTCTAAGGTCACTTGGCATATATCCGCAGATTCATTTCAAACTTGGCAGGTCATTGTCAACCTTTCAGTCGACTGATGAAAAAGGAGGCTCCATTTGTTTGGGATCAAGCATGTCAAAATGTTTTCAATAGTATTAAGAGATATTTGCTTCATCTACCAATATTAGGAGCTCCTAATCAGGGAAAACCATTGATACTTTACATTGCTACTCAAGAAGAGTCTCTTGGAGCGATGTTGGCCCAAAATAACAAAGAAAATAAAGAGCAAGTGCTCTATTACTTGAGTCGCAGATTAACTGAAAATGAACTCAAGTACTCACCCATTGAGAAGATGTGTTTGGCATTTGTTTTTTTCTCAAAAATTGAGACATTATTTTAAAGCCCACATGGTACATCTCATTACAAGTGCCAACCCAATAAAGTATGTTATATCTAAGCCCATTCTCGTAGGACACTTAGCAAGATGGTCTCTCTTCTTTAATGAATTTGAGATAACTTACTTGCCAAGAAAAGCGGTGAAAGGGCAAGCCTTTGCAAACTTCTTGGCCAACCATCCCATCCCTGCTTATTGGGAAATTTTTGAGGAATTCCCTGATGAAGATGTATTGTTCATAGAAGTCCTACAACCTTGGATGATATTCTTTGATGGGGCTACAAGCAAGGAAGGGGCAGGAGCATGTGTCATTTTTGTTTCACCACAGAGGCACATTTTTCCTTACTCATTTATTCTTGGCGAAAATTGCTCAAACAATGTTGCTGAGTACCAAGCCTTAATCATTGGTTTACAAATGGCAACAGAGCTAAAAATTGTTGACCTAGATTTCTATGGGGATTCTAAGTTAATAATTAATTAGCTCCTAGGGGATTATGAAGTCAAGAAAGACAACTTAGTCCCATATTTCCAGTATGCAACTTATCTCATTGAAAATTTTGAGGGGGTGGTACTCAAGCATGTTCCAAGGAAAGAGAATCACATGGCTAATGCACTTGCCAATCTAATAACTACACTGCCATTGTTAGAAGGTAAACAAATTAGTGTCCCTGTATGGCAACAATGGATATTGCCATAATTATTGGAATGTCGCCTTGTAGAAACAAACGCAATTTCAATGCCAGTCATCGAAGTCAACGATTGGAGAATGCCAATTATAGACTACCTTGAACACGAGAAGCTCCCTGATGATTCTCGCTATAGAACTGAAATAAGACGTCGAGCTCCTCGATTCATCTACTACAAGGGAACTTTATTCCGACGATCATTTAAAGGAATATTTGTTCATTGCCTAGGAGATGATGAAGCTCAACAAGCCATGGAAGAAGCCCATTCCAGGATATGTAAAGCACATCAGTCTGGTCCTAAACTTCACTTTCGAGTAAAAAGGATGGGTTACTATTGGCCTACGATGGTTAAAGACTACTTGGACTACTCAAGAAAGTTTCAACCTTGCCAGTTTCATCCAAACTTTATCCATCAACCACCAGAACCTTTACACCAAACAATTGCTTCTTGGCCATTTGATGCATGGGGTCTAGATGTAATTGGCCCATTGACCAAGTCTTCTGCACATCTTGGTCGCTACAGATTACTTCTCTAAGTGGGCTAAAGTCGTCCTGCTTAAAGAAGTCAAGAAAGAAACTATTGTTGACTTTATCAAATCCTACATTATTTATCGGTATAGTGTACCTCGCTACATCATCACTGATAATGAAAAGCCTTTCTACAACAGTCTAATGGACAAATTTTGTGAAAGATTTGGATTTAGACAACACAATTCCTCAATGTACAATGCACTTGCCAACAAACTAGCAGAGGCGTTTAACAAAACTTTGGGTAACCTATTGAAAAAGGTAGTTCCTAATCAAAGCAGGATTGGCATGAAAGAATTAGAGAACCACTTTGGGTGTACTGTACGACACGTCATACCCCAACACAAGCCACCCCATACTCCCTTGTGTATGGTGTTGAAGCAGTTCTTCCTTTGGAACAATAGATTCCTTCATTAAAGATAGCTATACAGGAAGATCTCACTGATGATGAAAATGAAAAACTACGCCTTGCTGAGTTAGAAGCATTGGATGAGAAGAGATTGGAAGCACAACAAAAACTTGAGTGTTACCAAGTTCGACTCTCCAGAGCTTTCAACAAGAAGGTTAGACCCCGGTCTTGTCAAGTTAGAGAATTGGTGTTGGCTGTTCAAAGACCTATCATTACTACCCATCAAACCAACAACAAGTTCTTGTCCAAGTGGGATGGTTCATACATGATGACTAAAATCTATACTAACGGAGCATACAAGATTGTTGATAAAGAAGGTATAAGAGTTGGCCCAATCAATGGCAAGTTTTAAAGCGCTACAATCCATAAGAATGTGATGCTCCTAATTGCATGAGCATAAACTGCATGATGCTCTTAGCCCATATGAAATAAAGTTGTTATTTAAAAAAATAAAAAATAATAATTTGTACTACTCCTGGCCTGCATGAGTATAAACTGTGTACGGCTAATAAATCAATAAACCAAATGTGTTTTACAATAAGAGTATTTTGCTTCGAACTATAATATTTATTTCATAAATAAAGTGTTTGCTAGAGCAATTGTTTTATAATGAAGTATTTAGTTCCGAGCTACATTTCTTTAAAATTAAAATGAAATAAAAAATAATAATAAATAGATAAATCTTGGCAACCATGACAAACTCTGGATCTCGCCTTGTTCAACCTTCAAGAGCTGCTCCAACTTGTTGGCGACTTCGATATCCTCGCTTCTTATCACCTCAGCTTCTTCTATTATAGCTTGTTCATCGCTTAAAGTGGAAACAATGGCTCGCCTTTGAACTGCTTCAACTTCAACAACACTAATTGTAGTTTCTAGTTGTTGTGATTGTTCATCTAAATGTTCCAACGCCTTTAACAATTTTGCATTCTTTGTTGCAAGGCTACCCAAATTTGACTTCAGCAAGTGAACCTGCTCAATTCCTTCATTCTTAAGAGCTAGAGCATGAGTAACACGTTGACTGACATTCGCCAAACGCTGATCTTGTAGCTCTAAAGTCATCCCTTGAGCAAACATCGATTTCATAGAGATGTACGTAGTAACATTTTGTATGTACTTCTCAATCTGGCTTTGCAATGGAGAATAGTCTATCTGAAGCTATGAGAGCTCATCATAAAGCTCTTGGAGTTTTGGGCCCAATGCTGGAACTTTTTGAATAGGAGTTTTGCTCAATAAGCCTTTAATATGGTTATCAAGTATTGAAGCTATTGAGCGACGAGCACTAACAATCATGCTTCTTGTATCAATGGTAGAAGCCACAGAAGGTGTGACTTGACTTAGTGTAGGAGCAGTAGGTAAGAAAGAAGTTTAGACAATTGGAGTTGGGTCAACTGAGAGACAACTCTTACGAACAATCACTAAATCAAAGGCTGATGGCCCATGAACTGATTCTTCATTATCTAAGAACTCATTAAGAAGTCTCATGTCCTCATTGCTAGACACCAAATCAAAGTCATCATTTGGCAACTGTCAAAACGAATTAAAGAGGAGTCATAAAAATAAAAATAAAAAAGGGCACAATAAATTGAAATGACAAATATAGATTTTATCATCACCAGTACAACACTGGGAGCCATTGGTTGAGAAGTGCTAGAAACGCCAATCAAAAATGACTCCAGATCATTAAAAGAAGTGGTGTTCCTTCCAATGGTGCCAGTAACAGATTTTCTCCGTAAGTGGCACCAATTACGATCACCGTTACTATGGTCCTCGTCTGCTACTCCACCAAAAGTCCCATCAACACTTCCTCGAACCATTTCCTTAGTCTTAAGATTAGAATTTTGCTTAGCAATTGCTTTTTTTCTCGCTTTAACCATCTCTTGATTCGGTGAAGTTAAGCGTTTACTCGTTGGGATAGGATTTTCTTTGTTAGTGAAATAGCCTACATAAAGCTGGGACCACCACTCCAAATAAGCCTTGGTAGTGAAACGAGATAAGAAATCAAAATGCATTGGTAACCTCAATACAGAATGGGCACTATCACGAACACAAGAACCCCAATGCTGAATAATGTTCTATAAACTACCATCTCGAAGATCAACCTTAAGTTTACCCGAGATGGCTTGAATAAAACCAAATTGTCTGCTAAACCTTTGACGACTGTATGGCTTAATGACCATAGCGGACAAACTTCGCAAAGTTAAATAGCTCGAGCGGATGCTGATGAAATACTCTAAGTCTAAGTTAGAAAAATGACTGTCATCAACCAATTCCTTGGGATTGCCCTCGCTATACGTCAAACGGTGCAAGGTCATATCTTTGCATAATCGAAATAAGTCATAGGCCTCTAACTCCTCAAAATGTCTGGCCATCCTTTCACCAGCATATCTCGTCATTCGAGGCTTTAGAGCAGATTCAATACTAAAGTGTGTGTTGAAATACTTTGCTAACCATGCATAAACAGAATGGATCGGGAAGATGGCATCGCACTTTCCAGGATCAGAAGAAGAAACAATTCTATTCAGCCCTTTGTAGATGCTAGCAAGTATAGGAATAGCAAGGCTGAATGAACGACCATGAGCCATCATACTAGCAACCTTAAACACCCCATGTCTAATCAAGTAGCCATCCCCACGGGGTAGAACAAATTTGCACAACCAACAGACAAATAAAGCTGGCAAATAAGTCTCACCCTTTGCCACACCAGCAATCCCCAAGTCACTAAAGACTTTGACCCCTTGCACAGTTCGAGACCGAGTTGTGTTAATAATACCAGAAAGGTTGCTAGTATCCTTAGGGCGTTGAGTCTTGTTCCTCAAAGCCTGCTTGGTTGATTTATGGAACTTGACTTCCCCTTCAACCAAAATTTTATCCAGCTAGTAATCCTCACCACATTCTTTTTCGACTCCTTACAAAGCCGATGGTAAACAAGGAATAAATATCTGCAACTGACAGGAAGAAAGAAATTCTTGTCCCTCATATTGCCAGCCAACTCTTGGGCATTTGGCACCACTTCATCGTAATTGTAACCTTAATAGAAAGTCCACCAAGCTAACACAAATTCCATAACGAGATAGACATTTCGGCTATGAAAGTGTGAAGGGTATTAGTGGACGGACACCAAAGCTCACAAAATGCTGCATAACACTATGTAGTCGGTCATACAAGAACAATGAGGCATAAATTGCATCGTAAATGCCAGCCTGTTGTAATACCTCACGATGTTGCCCCAGTGCATCATCCAACCACTCCCAATATCTTTCACAAAAACAAGGTTCTGCTATGGCCTTGAAAATAGTGCCCCATGCCACCTTCTGAGCTCAAACCGCACTCCCAATGGTAGGAAATGAACTAAGATCCTCAATGTCTTCATGGTTAGATGACTTTAATAATAAAACCCTAGAGTGTGACAGGCCTTCAACCAATCGACATGAAGTCTCACAAGCCATTGTACCAAATGAAAAGAACTATCAAGTGGCTCAAACTTCAAGCCCTAAGCACCAAGGAAAGGATGGCAAATTGGAAGAGTAGTCCCCTCCTCAATAGTGTCACTAGAGTCCTCAAGAATGGTTAAGTATCCATTCTTAAAAGTCTTGAAGTACACCATCACTGAGTGACAAAGCCAAACAATTAAAATAAAAATAAAAAAACGTGTTGTAGAGAGACATATATGATATATGATCACCACATGAGTCAAGCTAATCATCTATGGTTGAATGGGTGGCGATAGAAGTGTCTACTTCACTAGCCCAATATCTAAGCGGCTAGCTCGATAGGCGCATGCCCCCACAAAAGTCAAAATTAATCACCTATGGTCGAATGGGTGGTGGTGAAAGTGTCTACTTCACTAACCCAATATCCAAATCCAAGCGGCTAGCTTAATAGGCGCATTCCCCCATAAAAGTCAAAATTAATCACCTATGGTCAAATGGGTGGTGGTGAAAGTGTCCACTTCACTAGCCTAATATCCAAGTGGCTAGCTCGATAGGCACATTCCCTCCCCCCCCCCCCCCAAAAGTCAAAATTAATCACCTATGGTTGAATGGGTAGTGGTGGAAGTGTCTACTTCACTAGCCCAATATCCAAGCAGCTAGCTCAATAGGCGCATTCCCTCACATGAGCCAAACTAATCACCTATGTTCAAATGGGTGGTGGAGGAAGTGTCTACTTCGCTAGCCCAAAATCCAAGCGGCTAGCTCGATAGGCATATTCCCTCACACGAGCCAAACTAATCACCTATGGTCAAATGGGTGGTGGTGAAAGTGTCTACTTTACTAGCTCAGTATCCAAATCCAATCAACTAGCTCGATAAGCGCATTCCCCCACAAAATTCAAAATTAATCACCTATGGTCGAATGGGTAATGGTGGAAGTGTCTACTTCACTAGCCCAACATCCAAGCGGGCTAGCTCAATAGGCGCATTCCCCCACAAAAGTTAAAATTAATCACCTATGGTCGAATGGGTGGTGGTGGTGGAAGAAATGTCAACTTCACTAGCCCAATATCCAAGCGGCTAACTCGATAGGCGTATTCCCCCACAAAAATCAAAACTAATCACCTCTGGTCGAATGGGTGGTGGTGGAAGTGTCTACTTCACTAGCCCAATATCCAAGCGGCTAGCTCGATAGGCACATTCCCTTACATTAGTCAAAACTAATCACTTACGGTCGAATGGGTGGTGGTGGAAGTGTCAACTTCACTAGCCCAATATCTAGGCGGCTAGCTCGATAGGCTCATCCCTCTCCCTCTATATAAGTTAAAATAGCCAGTGATGGTGAAAAGGTAATGGGATATATTACTCAATATTCTTAAAAAAATCATTATTCTTATGGACAATAATAAAATACAATTTGTCAAAAAAAAAAGTCGTTTAGTGCTCAGATTGATGATGCAATCAAATAAGTAAAGAACAGTATTCATGGAATTTATGGTCATATCACACCAAAATGACATCATGCACACTTAAATATATATATATATATATATATATATATATCACTCTACGCAAGGCACAAGAAAGGCAACCTGACAACACAAGAAAAAAATAATAATAATAATAATAATAATTTAAAAAGTGCCAAGGCACCACTAAATGACAAGGCACCATGACATATATATATAAGCCTTGCCTCTTGTTGTCAGGCACAAAGCAGCTACTGCAGCTTATCAATGTGGCTTGAATTGAAGGTTAATGAGCAGAACAGCAACACAAAGGTAGCAACGTCTAAAGGAACTCATCATCAATCAATTAAATAGGGAGCAGTGATGCATATAGGTTGTGCAAACCCTAGTATGATTGTTATTATTATTTCCATATTAGGAATAAAGAGCTGCTCAGTGCTCACGCAAAAAAATAAAAATAAAAAATACGAGGGACCAAATTGAAATCCTCACCTAGTGAACATGACCAATCTACTTCAAATCCCACCTTTGATATTAGCAAGCAAGCATCAAACTAGAGTTTTGAAGTGGGGGCAATTTGTAAACACTTAAATTTTTACGTGTGTTGATCACTGTCTACTTAATCAAGATAAATGAAATTTTCTTGATTAGTCAAAATTAAGATGGTCAAATTGTTTCAAATGGATGTGAATCCTACTAAAATTATGGATCTCAATCCATTTTAAATTATGGGTCACACTAAAAGAAAAATGAACCTATTTTGACAATTGGGTCAATCCAAATGTGTAGGGCCTATGAAAATATTTTATCAAAATTTAGTGAAATAATTCAAATTTAAATTTAAATGCAAATCATGTCCATAAAATAAGAAATAAATTGCTTGCTTCTTGGAAATTAGAGTCAATTTTGAAGTTTTCAAAATTAACCCTCCCCTCTTAAGCCTATAAATAAAGGCTCTCATTAGAGGAAAAGGGAAAGTTTTTGGCTAATGGTCTTGTAAGCTTCTAAACAATCTCGAGACTCTGCTTGATTCTCTTCTTAAAATTCTCTCTAAAATTCCTCAAACTTAAAAGAAAGGATTATCAAATACTCCAAACTTGTGCCAATCCTTTCAAGTTACAAATACAAATTTGGTCTCTCTTTTCAAAGAGATCATCTCAAGAATCAAGCCGTTCAAGCTCGAGATCAAGCCTTTCATCTCCAAGTTTCTCCATTCAAAGACTTGAAGAAATTCATCAACTTGTCTAGTTCAACAACAAGCTTTTATAGCCGTTGAATTACGCCAATTTCGGAGATCGAATCAGAGGATTTGTTCTTTTGTAATAGAGGAAACCACAGAGAGTTATACCCATTTATAATAATCAAATAAAGTTAATTATTTGTGCATTTATTCCGTGTCTTAATTGCAGGATACGAAATTTGTGTTTACAGACCCAATTCGCTCACTATTTACCTAATCCCACGCTTTTCTCAACCAAGCTAATTCCCCTACTGAGGGGATTACTAAGCCGCTCACACTAGCAAGCCAACATCCCAAATCAACACCAAACATGTTGTGGGTGAGACCCACATCCATCCTACTCCAGTCTAACCGTTGAAGCGGCCAAACAGACCGAACCTTAGCGTTCCTGATGATAGATGTTGGAATTTTATATTTGTGTTGTGGCAGAGTCTTGTCCACTTTATGTTAAAATTCTATTATTAAAAATAAATAAGTACAAATTTCACTTTATTATGATTTGGATGATATGCAATTTGTCCTTTTAAAGTTTGCAAATAATCACATAACTCTTTTGTAATTTATGAACTGAAGTGTATTATTAGGCCCATTAACATTTTAATAAGAAAGACTAAAATATCACCGTATTTTTGTCATTTATTTGAAAGGAAAAGTGCATTTTAACTCTCTATATTTTATTCTATGTGTGATTTACCGCATTGAAATTTGAAAATGAACATATAATCCCCTCATGTCTATCACGTGTTTTACACTTAAAAAGTTGGACGGAATGCTTAACAGTATGCTTCAGTTCATAAATCACATAGAAGTTATGTGATCATTTCTAAACGTTAAAAGATAAATTGCACATAATTTAAATCACAAAAGGTAAAGTGAAATTTGCTCAATAAATAAATATATATCTATATATATATTTACAATGAGTAAGGTTAGAGTTTTAAGAGGGTATGAGATAGTTTTGGTATCAAAAGAAATTTTATAAAATTTGAAATTAGTTATTAGAGGTTTAAAAAATGAGTGGTTCAAAGAGATTATGCAGATGCTATTAGCATTACCCGTTTGCAAATTTCAAATGTTTCATATTCATTTTCAGATCCAACAACTAAAAATAGAGGTTGCATATAATACATTTTTATGAACAGAATTTCTTTTGTATATCTATGATTTCTGTTTTCTTTTTTTGTTTTTATAATTACTGCTCCTATTGGTTACTCTCTCTCTCTCTCTCTCTCTCTCTCTCTCTGTAGCAACAAAGTGACCATCATTAAAATAAAAGGAGTTACAAGAGTCATCCTCCAAAAAATAAACAAAATAAAAGTCTCAAGCTATGTCACAAGTTGCCCTCCAAACCTGTAATAAGCCATAAAACAGTCTCTATCTGTTTAATCAAAGAATATCAGATAGAATAAATATAATAAACAGGATTTCTCATAAGGCAAACAGTTCATATATCAAAGATTAGACAACAAATCTCAACCAAAGCTGTAATGCATATTCGAGTTTACAATTTTACTTTGGGGGGGATAAACATACATAAACTTGTACGAAAACACGATACTTAACATTCACATTTAACAGTGTCTAACACAAACAGTTATATACCAAACACAAACTGGGAGAGAAAGTTCAGTTACGGATTCAAATCCCAAACTCATATATAGATAGGAAAAAGAAGTCTATTGAGTTGGTTTGGGAGGAGGCATTCCCCGGCCCTGTTGCACCGATAGAGGAGGTCGTCTGTTGTGCTCCTACACATCCACAAAAAGTTGATCATGAGAACATATAATGTCCTAAAATTTGATTCACAAATATGGAATATAAATTTGCTTTCCCTGTTGAAGATCTCAGAAGTATTTATCATGTTGAGAACATGAAAAATGTTTCATATTGCCCATATATAAAATAAATTAGTTCTCTTCCTCAAAAAAAAAAAATAATAATAAATTAGCCCAAATCATAGTTGTCAAAATAAAGAAGGGTATCATATTGTGAATCAAAGTCTTATTTTATAAATCGTGTATCAAATCAATGAAAATCATTAAGATTTGGTACCAACTATAAAAAATAATAATAATAACAATAATGTTAAAGAATAGTATATATGAAAAAAAAAAATGAAATAAATTAACTTTGGTACATGTTATGACGGACATAATTATACTGTCTAATTAGGAAGGCAAAGACATCATAAGAGATGTGGATCCAAAATCATAAAATTATGGGTAAATTACAAATACATCCCCTGAGGTTTGTTTAAAGTATATATTGCTCCTTGTGATTTGGAAAATTACGAATATCCTCTTGTCAAAAAAATTTATTTAGTAGAATTAACTGAAAAAATAAAATTAATAATTGCTCTCTTATACAATAATAAAATTATCTAAATTATTAATTGAAACATATTTCTAACATCATTAAAAACTGTTAATTGACTTGATAATTTATTAATAAATGGGGCGATTTGTTATAAAATTAAAAACCTCAGGGGGTGGAATGTAATTTGAAAACTATAGGGGCAATTCGTATTTTAATCAAATCTCAGGAGGTGTATTTGTAATTTACCCTAAAATTATTAAAAAAATTATAATACAATTTATCTTGACATTTAGAAAACTAAACCTTAGACGTTCGTATAGAGTATCGTATGGAGGAGAAATATTTGTTGTCACCCGTATGCCTTGCTACCAAGCTTGCCTTGCTCTGAATGAACTCTGACCCACTGTGAACAGAACACAGGTAAGCTACCTGATAGGTGGTTTGCCAGAAAACCTCTTCGACGGTCAAGTTAGTTCACTTGATAAACAAGAAGGAATGCACAGAGAGAGAGAGAGAAAGAGAGAGCATGGCTAAGGTGTGCTTATCTTCCTCAGAGCCTAGCCGCGCCCTTTATCTATAGGATAGACTTGCAACCCAAGATTATGCGCGCACTACTGCTGTTGTCTTTTGCTGGATGTGTGGTTGTACTGCCCCCTCTCTTTGTTACACATGTACGCGTCAATACCTCCAAACATCATTGGCTAAACTACCAAACGATATTAACGCGTACTTTTAGCAGATTCCTCGCCATGCTCCATTGGGCCATGTGGAATGCCCCAACCAAACAATCACTTATGTCAACTCCAATCGCACTAACTTAAGCTGACCTCATGCAAAGCTAACTCAAGTCAACTTCCCAACCGGCTTAACAGCTCGATCAATCTTTCCAAGGCATTCCGTTCCTACCCCAGATGCAACTCGGTCAATCTTTCCACGCAACCTTCTTTTCATTAGTCTAGTCTTGAATAACAACCCTGTCCTAGCTTATCTCCTCTACGATCGCGGTCTAGATCTAACCCGGCCCAATACCACATCACATCATTGGCTCGGCCCAAGATATAAAATAAAAGTTCTCTTTCCCAAAATTGACGTATAAGAGACGTGCTATGGCCACGTTGGACTCTATTTATGCAAACAAGGACAACTCGCTCGGCTTCAATCAGACCAAGAGCTTGCTCCTCCCAACCGATATGAAGAGGCATAAACAATTATCTGACCTAAAAGACATCAGGTCAGCCTCTGAGTCCATAATATTGGTAAGAACCACTACTCCTTATTCTGTGAACTATTTGTTTGGTTTCTTTGTATTGGACTCCTCTACCTGCAGGCCACGCAGAAGAATTTTGTTGCTTATAAACGGATACTCGAGCTTAGGAAGAGCCTTCACGAAGTTATCAGTGACAACAAATTAAAGGAGGCCGAGCTAGCATCTCTCAAGAATGCTCTTACAGACATCACCACCGAAAGAGACCAGTTGGTTGGGCGATTGACGTCAACGAACGAGGACAAGGACGAGGACAAGGCCAAGGCTGTGGAGGCCAAGAAGACGAGATATTTGGCCGAGCTAAAGAAGCACCGGGATAGGCACAGGGCCAAGTTGAAGGAAAAAGTCGAGGAAGCGAAAGACCGGGGTGTCGAGGAAAGGAAAAAGGTCTATGAATGCCAAGTAGAGGCCACCAAGGATATCTTCTTCCAAAGCGGCTAGAAGGCAGCCACTGAAAAACTTGGGCAGGCTAAGTTTTCCAAAAACCCTTCGCTGCACTTCATCCCGCCATGCATGCAAGCGTATGCTATCGCCGTGCAACAAAAGTTGATAGAAGTCACCCAAGCGGATAGCGTGGCCCAACAATCCACCGTCCAAGCAAACAATATCGTGCAGCAACCGACTACTCAAATTAACAGTGCGGCACCACAAGAAACTGTTCAAATCAGCGCCTTGTTGCCTGATGCTATAAAAGAAGATGGTGATGCAACTAAAGAGAAAGCCACCGATCTGGCCGTTTAACATGTGCCAAATGAACTTGTTATCACTTTTTTTTTTTTCTTTTTTTTTTGAAGGATTGTAACCGGGCTGAAGGCCCCACCTTTTGTAACCACTCCAAAACTTGAATGGATCAAAAAAATTTGCAAGCGTCATTGTAATTTGTTATTATATTGATGACATCTTTGCCCTTTAGACCGAGAAAATCTAGCTCGGCAAGCAAAACTTAAACTCCTATTCAGCTCTGACTGAGTTAAATTCATCTCGGCAAGGAAGTTTTTTAAGTTGGGCAAAACGCCCACATTCCTTCCGTCGAGCAAACTTCGACTAGGCAAAAAGATTTTAAGTCAAACAACTCTTGCCGAGCAAACTTCAGCTTGGCAAAGAAATTTCAAGTTGGGCAAAACACCAACTTCCTTTCATTAAGCAAAATTTCGCTCAGTAAGGAAATTTCAAGTTGGGCAAAACACTAAGTTTTTTCTCGGTGAGCAAAACCAATGCGATGGAGAACTCTAGAGTTGGCAAAACACCAACTTACATCTCGGTGAGCAAATCAACTCAGTAGAGAGCTCTAAAGTTGGCAAAACAACAACTTACATCTTGGTGAGCAAAATCCGCTCAGCGAGGAAGTCTAAAGTTGGCAAAACAACAACTTACATCTCGGGGAGCAAAATCCTCTCAGCAAGGAAGTTTAAGTCGGACAAATCACCTTTTAGGTGCCCCCACTACCGTGCTGTAATTGCACGGTGAGATTTGGGAGTGCAGTAAACCAAATAGAAAGCTGGGAGTGCAAGAAACCGAAGAGAAAGTTGGGAGTGCAGCAAACCAAAAATATAACAATTTCAAAGGTAATAGTCTATTCATTTTATTACTCATGAAGTAGAAAATAAGACTTAACAAACATGAGCGTATTACATTGAGTGAATAGGGTTATTCCGTACAGGGAAAGAGATTACATTCATAAGTAGAACAATTTTAGGTTGGCCGCGTTCCATTGCCTAGAAATAGCCTTGCCGTCCAAGTCTTCTAGATGATATATGTAGCATTCTAAAATTTTTTTCCCACTTCATCGCTTGAGCAACGAGTCATTCGCTCAAGTGGTCTTACAGGTCATCCTGTACTTTTGAATGTCTGAACTTCCGGGAGTGTGCATTCTACGCTCAAGCGAATATTTCATCGCTCGAGTGGTCTTGTGTCTTTGACGCACGAGCGCAAGTTTCATCACTCGAGCGGTCTGTTCGGGATCAGATCTTTATAAGTCACTTTTTGGGTCAAATCTCTTCACTTTTCACTCTCTTCTCTCTCTTTCCATCATTTTTGAGCTTCCAAGCTCTTTAACCCTTGATTTCATCTATTTCTAAACATCTTTGACCCCTAGTTCCATATACCAAAACGTAGAGCTCAACGAGGGCTTCCATTTAATCTGAGCAAATTGTCATTTCGTCGTCGATGATTTTTGGGTTGTCTTCTCTTCGCTTCAAGAGGTAGGGATTTTTTTGTTCCTCCTCAATACCTCGTCTATTGATAGAAATGTGGTAGATTTTATTGCATTAAAATCATAGGTGTTATGGATTTTCGAAATCATGTAAAAAAGGGTTTTAGGGTTTGAGTTTTGGGAGTTGGAATTGGATGATTTGTAGGTGTTTTGGTTATTGGGAGGTAGCTAAGCATATTTATGTTGAGAATGGAGAAAAACTCTAATTTATTATTATGGGCTTAATTAATCCAACGGGAGTAACTTATGTAATAACCGAATTATGTGTTAAGGAATTGAATTAGTGGCTTAGTGTAAAATAAATTGATGTATTATTGATTGATGTATGTTGTATTTATTACAATGATTCATGATTCCTATATATAGAAGAGGGTGAGTGTGTAGTAGGTAAGGAGTAGGTGAAGTGGAGGTGGTAGTGGTGTAGTGGGTTAGGTTTAGTGGAGTAGGTGAGGTGGTAGTGGTGTAGTGGGTTAGGTTTAGTGGAGTAGGTTTAAGTGGGTGAAGTAGGTGATAGGTTTTAACAGCCCCCCGCAAACTCAAGGGGGATAGGAACGAGCCAACTTGAGTTTGAAGAGAGTAACAAAACAAGAAAATAGACGAATACATAAAAGAAAAGAGGATAGGAGACACTGTATGGTCGTGTCAGACCGATGGTGAAGACACTGTATGGTGGTGTCATAACGTTGTAGAGGACACTGTATGGGGGTGTCAGAACGTTGTAGAGGACACTGTATGGTGGTGTCATAACGGTGTAGAGGACACTGGATGACGGTGTCAGACCGATGTAGAAGACAGTTTATGGGGTCATGTCGGACCGTTGTAGCAGATAATGTTGTGACAGTTGTTGTGACAGTTTACAGAGTCTTGCTGGACCCTTGTAGAAACTAACCGGAATCAATGTCGGGACAGTTTACAGAGTCTTGTCGGACCCATAAAGGAGCTAACCGGAATCAATGTCGGGACAGTTTATAGAGTCTTGTCGGACCCGTGTAGAAACTAACCGGAATCAATGTCGGGACAGTTTACAGAGTCTTGTCGGACCCTTGTAGAAACTAACCGGAATCAATGTCGGGACAGTTTACAGAGTCTTGTCGGACCCTTGTAGAAACTAACCGGAATCAATGTCGGGACAGTTTACAGAGTCTTGTCGGACCCCTAAAAAGTCGCACCCTCAAAAGGTGTGCCCAATCTGTCAAAAAAGGCGTGCCATCAAAAGGCGAGCCCAAGTCATAAAAAGGTGTGCCGGACATGATGGCGAGGCACGTGAGTGCCTTGGCTGGCGCGCCCGTTTGTCGTCTGGCGTCAAGTGGCGCGCGAGACGCGTGGCTGCCTCGGCTATTTAACCAAGGTTGATGCTGAGGCTGAGGCAGACAAAAAACTTCTGAAAATCCTCTGAAAAAACTCTTTCTTTGCTGAGAGAGAAACTCTGTAATACTCTGTAACCAACCCGTCTCTGAAACACTCAGCAACATGGCCTCTTCTTCCCGTCCAGCGACCCAGAACATGGCCTCCTCTTCCCGTGGTCTGCTCACGCTCTTTCCAGAATTGAACGAGTCCACAAGAGAAATAACTGGTGCGGTGGCCAGTGAACCTCAACCAAACACCTCTGGTTTTGCTCCGTTGAACTTTCCGATGCGGTCGGTGGAGCAAAAAATGGCGGTGCAAACTGATATTGAGGCCAATCAGTATACTCTGAAGTCATGTGTGGAAACCATGACTGCGGTCACAAACCTGTCGCACCGGCTGCAGAGCAGGACAAATGAGGTGCAACAGTTAAACTCCCAGCTGGCTCTGCTCCAACGCATGTATAAGGATGCGCGAGCAGAGATAAGTGTGCTAAAGACAGAAAACAAGGAGCTGAAGCGGAAGGCCACCGTGATGTTCCGATTTGGAGGTCCACCATATGCTGTAGTGGAGGAGTATGGGGGAGTGAACGTGCTCGGCGGCGTGAAAAACACGGAGGCAGCACCGTCAAGGGCCGCTCAGGATGGAGGCAAGAAGAAGAGGCCGGCGGCAGAGTAGAGAAGAAAAATGCCACTATTCCGATTTGTGTTGGTTTTGTTTTGTTTTGTTTTGTGTTTTGTGTTTTGTGTTTTGTGTTTTTTTTTTTTTTTTTTGTTGTGGTGTAAAATGGTGATCGGGCTTGATCCCGATATGAAAAAATGACAAGTTTGTGGAATGAAAACCGAGTTGGTTGGGAATGGATTTTTTTTTTTTTTTTTTTTTTTTTTTTATTACGAGAAAAAAAGGAAGATAAAATAAAATAAATAAAAGGAAAGTGGGGGTAATGTGAATCAGTAAGATTTGTTTTTTTTTGCTTTTTTTTTTTTGTGAAAAATGGAACACAAGAAAGATAAGATAAATAAATAAAGGTATTCCTTTTGGTGGTGAGGGAGTCGGTGAGTGGGGTGCAAAAGGTGAAAGAAGATAGGTTAGAAAGTTGACAAAATGGTGGGTGTCCTTGTGTGGAGAGAGAGAGAGTGTGAAAAGTATGTTTTCAAACTGCCAAAAAAGAGGAGAGAAAATAATAATAATAATTATTATTATTATTATAAAATAAGTAAAAAGTTGCTAGAGATATGGTGAGGCTCTCATGCTCTCTAATAATATCCAAGTTGAATAGCCGAAGGCCCAGTCGCCGACGAAGTTCCCTGGCAAGTCTCTCAAGCAAAGGTCGTGGAGGAAGCTCAGCAACCATGGGGTCCAGATCTGCATCATCAGCAGATGCTAGAGCACAAGAAACCCTTGGAAAGCGGAATACCCCAGTATTTGTTGATAGCTCACGTTTACTAACATCAGGTAAAGAGAAGCGCCTGACAACCTTAATAGCTTCCCCAACGATGTAAACCTTGAAGAGAACACCTCCATGGTTAACAAACTCCTGTAGAACAAGTGGAGGTTCAAGTATCTGGAGGGAGTATTGATCATATGCTAGTGACAATTCATGTGACTTTGCACTTCCATCGACAACCAAAGGCTTTGCAACAAGAGGTAGCATCAATCCAGCTCTGTTAACTGCATCGGGGATAGATGATGGGTCTTTTTTTTGATAACTAATTGCCTCGGAACAACCCAAGAATGCATTTTTGGTAACAGAGATATTGAAGGCTGGTTTGGTTGCTAAGCAATGGGTGGCAAACCAGAAGGAGGAAGTGGCTTCATCAGCCATTGAATAGAGTGAACGACTTGCACGGCTTCGAAAATGCGAGATTCCGACGGGTCGGCCCTTTTTGCAGAAAAGACAGAGAGAGAGGCCTTGGTCTTAGCTCATGTGTGTTGGTGGAGGTGACCAAGATGGATGATGGTGATGATGCTCTGATCTTGAAGGTGAATGTTGAATTGGGTTTAGTGGCAGCGGAGTCAAGGTATGTGTAGAGGTCCGGCGGGCGGCCAAGGCGAGGCTGCCGCCCGCAGGTGAAGCAAAATTACTAGCTTCTTAACCTTGCTCTGATACCATGTAAAATAAATTGATGTATTATTGATTGATGTATGTTGTATTTATTACAATGATTCATGATTCCTATATATAGAAGAGGGTGAGTGTGTAGTAGGTAAGGAGTAGGTGAAGTGGAGGTGGTAGTGGTGTAGTGGGTTAGGTTTAGTGGAGTAGGTGAGGTGGTAGTGGTGTAGTGGGTTAGGTTTAGTGGAGTAGGTTTAAGTGGGTGAAGTAGGTGATAGGTTTTAACACTTAGTTACTAAAAATATAATTTAATTGGGTCTTGTGATTGTTTGATTAATGTTGTGTTGAGCTGATTAGTAGTTTTGTATACTAAAATGGGATTTGTTAAACAAAAAGAGGTTTAGCTATGGTTTGGAAATGTTGAGAGTTTGGAATAACTGCTTTTTTTTTTTTTTTTTGGTTTACATAAAACCATGAGTTTTAACTCTTTTATAAAATGAAATGGAAATGTGAATGTTTGTAATGTTGATGTTTTGAAATTGCAAATCTAATTCATGAGTCATTTATTTATCTGTTTAGAGGTTTCGTCATTAGTTATCTGTAACAACCCTCATACTGATTACTGATTAATGACTGATTGATCACCAGTTACTGTTAAACGGAACTGATAATGACTGATAACTGACTGATAATTGAACTGAGTAAAGTACTGAACTAACTGATTGAAATTGGAATCTGAATTAACTGAGTATATGATGGTTAATTGCATTCTATCTGTTTGATTGTCTGATTATCTGTTCATGTTTATATGTTTAAACTGCTAATTGAAGGCCTTATCGGCGGCCGAATTAGAAACCGATTGATGTTCCGTGACCCTCATAATTAATGTGATTTTATGGTATATTTATCTGAAAATTGATTAGGTATGATTAAATTAGATTAAATAAGCTAATTAAAGAGTTCGGTTTATTTACCATATTGCCACCCTTAGTGGCACACTACCTAGTGATGCTAGAGCCTTGCACATTGAATCAAAACATTTCATCAGCCATTTCCCCTCCTTATTGCCGACCATAGAGAGAGTTAGGGAGGGAGAGAAGTGTTCTTGTTGATTTAGCTTGTGAATCTTGAAGAATTGAAAGTGTTTGCATGTTTGAGCTCCCTCACCTCTAATTCTACACCCAAGGTAGGACATCCATCTTCTTGTTGCTGTTCTTGAGTTCATTCTTGCACAATTCATGCCTCATTTGTAGAGCTAAGCCATGATTTGGTCCATTAATGATGGATTGAAGATCATTTCTTGCATGCATGTTGGTATTGTTGCAATTTGAGGTTGATTACATAGACATTAGTGCATGCATGCTCATATTGTTGTTATAGACCATGTTTCCATCTGATTTGAAAAGAAATGAGCTCATTTGAACAAGCTTTGAAGCTTTGATTTGGTTTAAATCCTTGCATGTTTGCATGTTCTTCATATTCTTGAAAATGGGTTTGAATATGGTTTTAATTGACTCACCTTTGGGGCTTGAATTCATGAATTGAGCTTTGAATCTTGTTATACATTGAATTTAGTGGTGTTTTCCAGAATTTGAGCCCAAGAGGTCGAGTTTGGAGTGGTTGAATGCTTGGTTTGAGCTTGGGAAGCAAATCTGGAAATTCCAGATTTGGCTTCCTCGCTCGAGCGAAGGATTCCCCGCTCGAGCGAGCACCTTTGTCCAGGGCTCCGCTCGAGCGACCATCGAGCGACGATCGCGCGTAATATTTCAGCATCCAGTACTTTTACTGTTTTGCAGACCGCTCGAGCGAAGGATTCCTCGCTCGAGCGAAGCCTTTGATTTTGGACTTACGCTCGAGCGTAGAAGGTCTCGCTCGAGCGAGGCTCCTGTTTTCAGCAAACTTTGCAAAATGTTTTCTAAGTGTATTTTTGCATCCTCATTCCATCCTAGGCATTCTTAGGCCTAGTTTAAGGCATCTTGATGAGGATATCATTGTAGAACACACCAAGGCAAATTAGGGATTAAGTTATGAGATTTCCCAACTGTGTAGCTTAGTGTGTGTTCAATCTGTTAACTGTGTAGGGTTGGCGACTAGGGAGGCACGCTCTAGCATACTGTAGCCCAGAACTCTGTGAGTAACAATTGTGTAAAGATATGTTCAACTGATTATCTTCTGAATACTGAACTGAACTGTTTACTGAACTGGTATTATTTACTGAATGAATGTATGTCCTTTATTTCTGAACTGTACTGTGGCATCCTTAGTATCTACGGTTTACTGTTACTGTTACTGTCACAGAGATCTCTGTCGGTTCCCTCGTGGAACCACTACTGTTTACTGACTGATGGCCATCATTACTGTTCGGTCTTTTAAGACCTACTGTTACTGTTATGCTAATGGATGTACCACATATGACTGTTTACTGTACTGAACAACTGAATGACTGATTGAAATGAACTGTTTTCATACTGTAAGGACATTCATTCTTAACCTCTTTACATATTGTGTTATTCACTGGGCTTTAGCTCACTGCTCATATATATATGTAGGTGTACAGGCACCAGACCGCAGCTAGAGGCGTCAGGGTTACTCCGGTTTTGTCAAGCCAGCCTTTGTGCCTCACTGCGAGGTTCCGAGCCTACTGTTAAGGCTTAGGGGTGTTTTAGAATTTCCCCCTTTTTGTACTGTTTTACTGTTTTGTATAGACCGTACTGTTTGTACAGACGGAATGTTTTCTGTACTGTTCTGTAGGGTTGAGTCCCTAGTTGAATGGATGTGAATATTGTGTATACTGTTCTGTACTGTTTATGTATAAATGTGTGAACAGCCTTTTTGCATACAGACTGTCACAGCTCAATGGACACTATTTATTTACTGTATTGGCTTCCGCCAGGCCCTGTACTCTGTTTTACTGTATTACTGTTCTGCAGGCCTTCGGTAATCTCGGATTACTGGCCGGTTACGGTACTAAACCCATAGGGCCGGGTTTGGGTCGTGACAGAGTGGTATCAGAGCGATACTTAACCACGAGTTATACCGCACACACGTGTCCAAATGAGCTATAGGGTGTCCTAGAAAAGTGATTAGGGCATCTCATGAGCATGATAAGTGTGTGGTTATGTTATGACTGAATATCTGTTAATGTGTTAAACTGGTAAACAAATGACTGCTTATGTTTAAAACTGTTATAACTGCTTATAGTGAAATGGACAATGCAAATGAACCTGAATCCTCGTCTACCGAGGCAAGAATGGAAAGAATGGAAAGAATGATAGAACTGATAACTGCTAGACTTGAACAACAATAGAACCAACTGCCCCCACCTCCTCCTCCTCCGGTACAGCCGGAACTTAATGCGAATGCGAATGATGGGGACATAATTGCTTTGACCCAGAAGTTCAGCAAAATGAAACCGCCATCCTTCCAGGGAGGCCTTGAACCGTTAAAAGCTGAAGCTTGGGTTCTGGAAACGGAAAAATTGTTCGAAGTGTTTCCGTGCTCAGAAGCAAACAAAGTATTGTTAGCTACCTTCACCCTACAAGAAGAGGCTAGAAGGTGGTGGATGTTGATTCGCGAAACAAATACTGTTATGACTTGGGCTCAGTTCAAGGAGTCCTTCTTTGAAAAGTACTTCCCTCAGTGTGTTAGGGATAGGAAAGTAACTGAGTTTGAACAACTGAAGCAGGGCACAATGTCCGTTGCAGAATATGAAACCAAATTTACTGAACTTGCCCGTTATGCACCGCATATGGTGGATACTGAGTATAAGAAGGCCAGAAAATTTGAAGGTGGCCTTAATGTGGCAATACTTGACCGGATAAATGTTTTGAAGTTACTGACTTTTGTGGGTGTTCTCGACCGGGCATTGATGGCCGAGTCGAACATTGCAGCAGTGAAACAATCTGAAACACCAACGACTGAATGGCATGGAAAAAGGCAGGGTTTCAAATTCAAGAAAGGCAAGCACAACCCAGCCAACAAGAAACAGAATACGGGGACAACAACTAGCCCCAGTCAAGGGAGTGGATTCATACCACCCTGTCCTGAGTGTGGCAAGAAGCACAAGGGAGTCTGTTACAGAATATCTGGAGCCTGTTACAGGTGTGGCAAGGTGGGCCACATGGTTAAAGACTGCCCCTCTGCTCCACAAGTTAGTAGTAAAGCTGCACCAAGCGCAGCAGCATCAAATGCTCCACCAAAGCCTAACCCCAGAGCTACCGGGAAAGAGCCTGTGAGGCAAGGCCGAGTGTTCGCACTAGTACCGGGAGATGTGCAGAATACCGAGACCGTTGTGTCAGGTATTCTCTCTATCTGTACTCAAAATGCATATGTACTGATTGATTCGGGGTCTACGCATTCTTATGTATCATATGCTTTTTCACGGAAATTGGATAGACCCTTAGAACCTATGAACTATCTGCTAGCCGTATCATCACCCGTAGGGGGATCCATGACATGTGCTTATGTGTACCCCGCATGTGAAATTATTGTTGGGGATATGCATCTGTTTATTGATTTACTGCCATTGAACATTGGTCATTTTGACGTAATATTAGGGATGGATTGGTTACAAAAATATCATGCCACTATTGACTGTGTGACCAAGCAAGTTGTTTTCCGTCCACCTGGTTTGCCTGAATTTGTGTTTAATGGGAGTGGAGTAGTACCTCCTCCGTATTTGATTTCGTCAGTGAAAACTGTTAAATTAATTAGAAAGGGGTGTAAAGGATATCTGTGTTCTGTACTGACTGTGTCTACTGATGATAGTGTTAAAACTGATGTGAATTGTATTCCTATAGTCAGGGAATTTCCAGATGTTTTCCCAGATAATCTTCCAGGAGATTTGACTGACAGGGAGATTGAATTTACCGTTGATGTGATTCCCGGAACACAACCAGTTTCTAAAGCTCCCTACCGAATGGCTCCAACTGAACTGAAAGAACTGAAAGTGCAACTGCAAGAACTGTTAGACAAAAAGTTTATCAGACCTAGCACTTCACCATGGGGTGCTCCTGTTTTGTTTGTCAAGAAGAAAGATGGCTCACTGAGACTGTGCATCGACTACCGTGAACTGAATAAGGTAACTGTAAAGAACAAATACCCTTTGCCACGCATTGATGATTTATTTGACCAGTTACAGGGTGCACAAGTGTTTTCTAAGATTGATCTCAGATCGGGGTATCATCAACTGAAGGTTAAACCGGAAGACATTGATAAAACTGCTTTTGGAACAAGGTATGGACATTATGAATTTCTAGTTATGCCTTTTGGAGTCACGAACGCACCAGCTGCTTTTATGGACCTCATGAACAGAATTTTTAAACCGTACCTTGATGACTTTATTGTTGTATTTATCGATGACATATTGATTTACTCCAAAAGCATAGAACAGCATGAACATCATCTGAGACTTGCCCTACAAACCTTAAGAGAACAGAAACTGTATGCTAAGCTGTCTAAATGTGAATTTTGGCTTGACCATGTTATGTTTTTGGGGCATGTTGTTAGCAAAGATGGGATTTCTGTTGATCCGCAGAAAATTGAAGCTGTAGTGAACTGGCCTAGACCAACAAATGTGACTGAAGTCCGAAGCTTTTTGGGACTGGCTGGATATTACAGAAGATTTGTCAAAGATTTCTCCAAAATTGCTCTACCGTTGACTCAGTTAACTCAGAAGGGGACATCATTTGACTGGACTGACCAAAGGGAATCTGCCTTCCAGGAGTTGAAAACTCGATTGGTGACTGCACCTGTTCTGACCTTACCTTCAGGTACGGATGGTTATACTGTATTTAGTGATGCTTCTCATAAGGGTCTGGGGTGTGTTTTAATGCAGAATGGGAGAGTTATTGCTTATGCTTCCCGACAACTGAGACCACATGAAAAGAACTACCCGACCCATGATCTGGAACTTGCTGCAGTAGTATTTGCCCTGAAAATCTGGCGTCACTATCTCTACGGGGTGACATGTGAAGTATACACCGACCACAAGAGTTTAAAGTATTTCTTCACACAGAAGGAACTGAATATGAGACAGCGGAGATGGCTAGAACTGATTAAAGACTATGACCTACAGATATTGTACCACCCGGGAAAAGCCAATACCGTTGCCGATGCATTGAGCCGGAAATCGATTGGAAACTTAGCCTGTTTGCTTACAGGACAGAAAGAGTTGCTTTGTGACCTTGAAAAATCTGAAGTTGAAATTGTTTTGAGAGAACAAGGTGGAACCTTAGCTGCTATTTCTGCTCAACCGGCACTGATCGAGGAGATTAAAGAGAAACAGCAACTGGATGACTTCTTGAAGAAGATCATCGAAGAAAGAGAATCTAAACCGAGACCGGGATTCAAATTTGAGAATAATGTACTGAAATTTCAAGAAAGACTGTGTGTACCGAATGATACTGAACTGAAAAGAAGAGTTCTGCAAGAAGGCCACAATTCGAAATTGTCTATCCATCCGGGGAATACGAAAATGTATCAAGATCTGAAACAGAATTTCTGGTGGCCGGGAATGAAGAAAGAAATTGCTGATTTTGTATCCAAATGTCTTCATTGCCAACAGGTCAAAGCTGAACATCAACGACCTGTCGGATTACTGCAACCCTTACCCATACCGGAATGGAAATGGGAGCACATCACGATGGATTTTATCGTTGGGTTACCTCGCTCCAGAAAAGGTATGGATTCAATTTGGGTTATTGTTGATAGACTAACCAAATCCGCTCACTTCTTACCTGTCAAGACGATTTATAATGCGGACAAATTGGCTGTTATCTATATTGATGAAATCGTTAGACTGCATGGAGTGCCTGTGTCTATTGTTTCTGACAGGGATTCGAAGTTTACATCGAGGTTTTGGCAAAGCCTACAGACTGCATTGGGCACTGAATTGAGGCTGAGTAGTGCCTATCATCCTCAGACAGATGGCCAATCTGAAAGGACCATCCAAACTCTAGAGGATCTACTGAGAATGTGCGTCCTTGATTTTCAAGGAAACTGGGAAAGCCATTTGCCCTTAGCTGAATTTGCGTATAACAACAGCTACCATTCGAGTATTGGCATAGCGCCTTTCGAGGCATTGTATGGCAGAAAATGTAGATCTCCGATTTGCTGGGCAGAAGTTGGAGATGGGCCGTTGCTTGGGCCCGAGATCGTGTATGAAACAACTGAAAAAGTGAAACTGATACAGCAAAGACTGAAAACTGCACAGAGTAGACAGAAAAGTTATGCAGATGTCAGAAGACGGGACAGAGAGTATGAAGTGGGTGATCACGTGTTTGTGAAAGTGACACCAATGAAAGGCCAGACTCGTTTTGGAGTCAAAGGCAAGTTAGCGCCGAGGTATGTCGGACCGTATGAGATTATCGAGAAAATCAATCCGGTGGCGTATCAAGTTGCGCTCCCTCCTGAAATGGAGCATATGCATAACGTCTTCCACATTTCTATGTTGAGAGACTATCTCCGGGATCCCTTCCATGTAATAGAGCCTACCCACGTAGTGTTGAGTGATGACTACACTTACGAGGAACGGCCTATACAGATTGTAAACCGACGGATCAAGAAACTGAGGAACAAAGAGATCCCGTTAGTGAAAGTTGACTGGCAGAACCATGGTGGCGTGTATGCCACTTGGGAAAGGGAAGATGACATGGCTAAACGATATCCTGAACTGTTTCCACTGAATCCTGTTTTCTTCCAGAATGAAGGTAACTCGAGTTTAGAGGACTAAACTCTTTATAAGGAGGGGAGACTGTAACAACCCTCATACTGATTACTGATTAATGACTGATTGATCACCAGTTACTGTTAAACGGAACTGATAATGACTGATAACTGACTGATAATTGAACTGAGTAAAGTACTGAACTAACTGATTGAAATTGGAATCTGAATTAACTGAGTATATGATGGTTAATTGCATTCTATCTGTTTGATTGTCTGATTATCTGTTCATGTTTATATGTTTAAACTGCTAATTGAAGGCCTTATCGGCGGCCGAATTAGAAACCGATTGATGTTCCGTGACCCTCATAATTAATGTGATTTTATGGTATATTTATCTGAAAATTGATTAGGTATGATTAAATTAGATTAAATAAGCTAATTAAAGAGTTCGGTTTATTTACCATATTGCCACCCTTAGTGGCACACTACCTAGTGATGCTAGAGCCTTGCACATTGAATCAAAACATTTCATCAGCCATTTCCCCTCCTTATTGCCGACCATAGAGAGAGTTAGGGAGGGAGAGAAGTGTTCTTGTTGATTTAGCTTGTGAATCTTGAAGAATTGAAAGTGTTTGCATGTTTGAGCTCCCTCACCTCTAATTCTACACCCAAGGTAGGACATCCATCTTCTTGTTGCTGTTCTTGAGTTCATTCTTGCACAATTCATGCCTCATTTGTAGAGCTAAGCCATGATTTGGTCCATTAATGATGGATTGAAGATCATTTCTTGCATGCATGTTGGTATTGTTGCAATTTGAGGTTGATTACATAGACATTAGTGCATGCATGCTCATATTGTTGTTATAGACCATGTTTCCATCTGATTTGAAAAGAAATGAGCTCATTTGAACAAGCTTTGAAGCTTTGATTTGGTTTAAATCCTTGCATGTTTGCATGTTCTTCATATTCTTGAAAATGGGTTTGAATATGGTTTTAATTGACTCACCTTTGGGGCTTGAATTCATGAATTGAGCTTTGAATCTTGTTATACATTGAATTTAGTGGTGTTTTCCAGAATTTGAGCCCAAGAGGTCGAGTTTGGAGTGGTTGAATGCTTGGTTTGAGCTTGGGAAGCAAATCTGGAAATTCCAGATTTGGCTTCCTCGCTCGAGCGAAGGATTCCCCGCTCGAGCGAGCACCTTTGTCCAGGGCTCCGCTCGAGCGACCATCGAGCGACGATCGCGCGTAATATTTCAGCATCCAGTACTTTTACTGTTTTGCAGACCGCTCGAGCGAAGGATTCCTCGCTCGAGCGAAGCCTTTGATTTTGGACTTACGCTCGAGCGTAGAAGGTCTCGCTCGAGCGAGGCTCCTGTTTTCAGCAAACTTTGCAAAATGTTTTCTAAGTGTATTTTTGCATCCTCATTCCATCCTAGGCATTCTTAGGCCTAGTTTAAGGCATCTTGATGAGGATATCATTGTAGAACACACCAAGGCAAATTAGGGATTAAGTTATGAGATTTCCCAACTGTGTAGCTTAGTGTGTGTTCAATCTGTTAACTGTGTAGGGTTGGCGACTAGGGAGGCACGCTCTAGCATACTGTAGCCCAGAACTCTGTGAGTAACAATTGTGTAAAGATATGTTCAACTGATTATCTTCTGAATACTGAACTGAACTGTTTACTGAACTGGTATTATTTACTGAATGAATGTATGTCCTTTATTTCTGAACTGTACTGTGGCATCCTTAGTATCTACGGTTTACTGTTACTGTTACTGTCACAGAGATCTCTGTCGGTTCCCTCGTGGAACCACTACTGTTTACTGACTGATGGCCATCATTACTGTTCGGTCTTTTAAGACCTACTGTTACTGTTATGCTAATGGATGTACCACATATGACTGTTTACTGTACTGAACAACTGAATGACTGATTGAAATGAACTGTTTTCATACTGTAAGGACATTCATTCTTAACCTCTTTACATATTGTGTTATTCACTGGGCTTTAGCTCACTGCTCATATATATATGTAGGTGTACAGGCACCAGACCGCAGCTAGAGGCGTCAGGGTTACTCCAGTTTTGTCAAGCCAGCCTTTGTGCCTCACTGCGAGGTTCCGAGCCTACTGTTAAGGCTTAGGGGTGTTTTAGAATTTCCCCCTTTTTGTACTGTTTTACTGTTTTGTATAGACCGTACTGTTTGTACAGACGGAATGTTTTCTGTACTGTTCTGTAGGGTTGAGTCCCTAGTTGAATGGATGTGAATATTGTGTATACTGTTCTGTACTGTTTATGTATAAATGTGTGAACAGCCTTTTTGCATACAGACTGTCACAGCTCAATGGACACTATTTATTTACTATATTGGCTTCCGCCAGGCCCTGTACTCTGTTTTACTGTATTACTGTTCTGCAGGCCTTCGGTAATCTCGGATTACTGGCCGGTTACGGTACTAAACCCATAGGGCCGGGTTTGGGTCGTGACATTATCGGTAGAGGGTGACATTGTTATTGTTGAATAAATTATGTGTATGTATTACACTTGTACGGTATTCATGAAGTTTAGCATGTTGTGCTATTGCTTGGATATTGTTTAGGGGTCTGTTTCTCTTCGGTTAAGCCAATAAAGCATGGCGCACTGCTAGAGGTTCCTCTCCCTTCCAGTTTGTGTCTGATAAAGTGTGAAATTGAGGTCTGTTTCTCTCCCGGTAAGGCCGGTAAAGCGTGGCACCTTAAGATAGGTTCCTTTCCCTTCTGGTTTGCGCCTGGTAAAGTGTGACCTTAGGGTTGTTCCCCTCAGGGTGAGGCCGGTAAAGCTTTTTGTGTTATGTGGGTTGTATCATTTGCCATCCGTGCTGTAAATTGGTAGAAATGGAAGTATGTATTACGTTCAATTATTTACATTTAGAAATATATGTTTCTTGGTATCCCGTTGTGGGTGTTCCTTGTCCTTGGGCCTATGGTTAGGGAAGGTAGTAGATGCATCGGTGCGCAAGTGTGTATAGTGTGTTGGAATGTAAGTTCAGGTTATGACTAGTATGTGTGAACGTGTTTTCAAAACAAATGATTAAATGAAATTCTTTTATATCAATGTGGTAGGTTTAAGAGGTGATTTTACATCGTGTTGTGTTAAAGAGGATGATTTTGGGAAAAATGTATTTATATGAGTATATCTTGGGTATGAACTATCACATTACTTATTTTGTATGTCATCGTGCATTCATGCTCATAGCAATCTGTATGTTGCTATTGGTTAGGATTTTTGAGATCACTACTGGGCTTTGTGCTCTTCCCATGTGTTGTCAAACTTTTTAGGTACATGGTTGGAGGATTGTTCGAGACTCAAAGTCTTTTATTATGTTGGCCATGGGGCCTTTGCTTGTTGGCTGAATCCCATGTATTGTATAAGGGTAAATCCCTTCTATTTATTGTTATTCAACGTAAGCCTAATAGCATTGTATCAAATTTTATTTATATAACATCATTCCTTTCGAAAGGGAATGTTATTTTCTATTTATTATTGTGTCGGCACAAGTTTGTCATTATTGAGTTGGTAATAATATAAAGGATTTGGTAATGGATTCGGATAATAAAAGTTGGGGCATTACAATATGCCCCCTTTCTAGCCAGACCGGTAATCTCATACGACCCTTCCCAGTTTGCTCCCAGTTTTCCTTTACTCGGCACTAGAGCCTTCACCCACTCACCAACTTTAAACAATTATGGGCACACAGTCATGTTGTATTTCTTTGCTAGCTCTTGTTGGTAAGCTGCAATATGAATCAGTGCTCTCTCTCTTCTTTCTTCAATAAGATCTTGTTCCAAGGTAATGGCTTCACCATTCAAATCTAGTTCAAAGTTATCGGTTTGGATGGTTGGCATGCCAATTTCCAGCGGAATGACTACCTCCATGTAGTAGGCTAAGGCGAAAGGTGTTTCCCCGGTTGAGCATCATGGAGTAGTCTAGTATGTCCAGAGCACATTAGGGAGTTCCTCAGTCCACCTCCCTTTAGCTTTCTCCAGCCTCTTTTTCAGCCCACCCATAATTGTCTTGTTTGAAGTTTTGGCTTGGCCATTTGACTAAGGGTAGGTCGGCGTGAAGTTGTAGAATTCTATCTTTAGTTCTTCACAAAATCCTCTCAAGAGCTTTTTATCAAATTGTGTGCCGTTGTCTGAGATCAAAACCTTTGGAACCCCAAACCGAGTTATCACATTTTGCCAAACAAATTTCTTCATGTCTTTCTCTTTGATAGACATTAAAAGTTTAGTCTTTACCTATTTCGTGTAGTAGCCTGTTGCAGCAATGAAGAACTTGCGATTACCCAGTGCTGTCAGAAGTAGACAAACAATGTCTAGCCCCCACAATGCGAATGGCCAAGGACTTGTCAAGGGAAGAAGCTCTCTGGCTGATTGATGAATCTGGTGCACGAATTTCTGGTATTTTCTACATTTTCAAACATACTTTTGCTCACCGGCCTAGATGCATGGCCACCAATATCCTTGTCAAATAGCGCAGTAAGATAGTGATCTCCCTCCAACGTGTCTTCTACACATGCCTTCGTGGATTTCAAAAAGAAATGCTTCGAGCTTGGATGGACACACTTCAAGTATGGCCCTGTGAAGGACTTTTTGTACAAGACACCAAACGGAGAGAGCCAAAAAGGCTCTAACTTGGCCTTTATCTTGTTGGCTTCCTTCTTTTCAGTGGGTAAGATTCTGTCCCTTGCAAAGATTAAGATGGGGTCTGTCCGAAAGGGCCCTAGTTCGACACAGTGTACTTCTACCACCTCGAGCTCTTCAATGCTCGGTTTTGGCAAGAATTCGATAAGTGGTTGGGAATTGTTGAGCTCACCGTAGATGCTAACCCAACTAGTTCATCTGCCTTACTATTTTCTTCTTGGCCAATCTACTCCACTCTTATGGCTTGGAACTTTTTTACCTCCTCCCTTACCAAAGCTTGATACTTTGTCATTCTATTGTCTCTAGCTTCATTTTGGCCTGACACTTGGTTTACTACCAACTTTGAATCATTATAGATCATTAACTTGATTGCTCTCAACTGCAGGGCGCCTCTTAGTCCAGCGATCAATGCTTCATACTCAGCCTCATTGTTCGATGCAGGGAACTCCAATCTGATCGTTTGCTCTATTGTGAGGCCGTTTGGAGAGATTAGAACAACTCCTAGTCCGGCTCCTTCTCTGTTCAATGCCCATCGACAAAAAACTTCCTCATCTCACCGACGAACAACTTCTAACCGTCCATTGGATCTTAAAAATTCTTCAGATCTGGAACTTGAACAATTTCCTTATGTAGCTTTCCTGCTTGCACTTCCAACTCTTTATACGGCTGATCGACTATTTTTTCTTCAGGTTTCTCATTACTTTCTTGCCCTTCTACCACTTACAAGACTATCTCACCCCCTGGCAGTGCAGCGTTGGGTACACCGAATTGCACGACTGATTCCAAACCCAATGGCGTGCTAGTAGACTGAGTCGAAGGCGACAAAGGTTCCTCTGGATGTGAAGGCGCTATTGGCCATGCTATTTCCGCACTGGCCATTCTCTCTTGCTCAGTTGCTTGAGTTAGGTCGACTGGGCAAACTGGGTGAGTACCTAAGGCAAACTCCGCCACAAAATAAGCTAAGGCTTGTGCCTTGATCACGGTTCTTGGTTGGAATTTGATGTCGTATTGCCCCAACTCGACTACCCACTTTAGGATTTGGCCCAAGAAGTCTTTCAATGGGAATTCTGTTAGCACCACTATTGTGTGTGCATGAAAACAGTGGGCTAACTTTCTGGAGGCCATCATTAGCGCCAAAGTGATCTTCCCCAAAGGTAGATATCTTGACTCGGGAGATGCTATATTCTCTCAACTCTAACAAGCACCACACTGACCACGTGCTGAGAGATGGTCAACTAAAGAAAAAGCTCTTCACCATGCTTCAGAGTGACCAAGATTGGAGAGGAAGATAGGTATGCCTTTAACTCTGCCAAAGCTCGGTCACACTCTTCATCCCAAAAGAACTTGGACTTCAACGTTTGAAAGAAGTGTTTGCAACGATCTAACAACTGACTAATAAATCTATTAAGTGTGGCTGCCATCCTAGCAAGATGTTACACGTCCTTCGAAGAATTCGGCTGCTCTAGTTATTGACTCCACACCAAAGGGGCACACTTGGACAGATTGAGTCGCAACTTGTGGCGTTTAACGATTTTAAACATTTCAACTGGGTCGTCGAGGTGCTCAAATTCCGCCATGCTTTTGACCACTATATCGTCAATATAAGCTTCCATCATACAGCACCAAGCAATGAGACAGACATTTTTGTGACCATCGTTTGAAAGGTCACTCCTATGTTCTTCAACCCGAAACCTTCTAACAATATAACCCCCTTGGTATTGTGAAGGAAGTGATCTCCCGATCTAGCTTATACATGACTATTTGGTGGTAGCCACGATATCCATCTAAGAAGCTAAATCTTTTGTGACCAGTGGTCAACTCCACCAACTAGTCGATTATCAATAGTGGAAAGCTATCTTTGGGGCAAGCTCGGTTGACCGTTTTATAGTCAACACACACTCGCTATTTGCCATTCTTTTTCAGTACTACCACCGTGTTGGACTTCTTCGATTGTCCCTGCCTCTAACAAGTTCTTGACTTGCTCGGCAACCACCTTGGCGTGATACAAGACTGAGCACCGAGTTCGCTATATGACTGGCCAAGCATTTGGGAAAACGTTAAGTTGATGGCAAATAAAGTTTGGATCGATGCCATGCATATCGTAAGGCGTCCATGCAAATACTTCAATATAGGAGACCAAAAAGTTCACGTATTCCATTCGTTTGATGCCAGATAAGAATGAGCCTAACAGAAAAAATTTACTCAGATACCTCTCATCAATCCGTACCTCCACTAAATCCTCTGCAAACTTTTCTTCGGCTTTCTTGCCCACATCGTCTAGGACCTCTTTTCCTTCTAGTCCTTTGATCATTTGGATGAAGCCTTCAGCAACTCGGCTGTCATTCACCGTTACGAAACACTGCTTGGACATCATTTGATCCCCCCAGACTTCTTTTATCCGGTCACTTGCTGATGGAAAGCGCATCATTTGGTGGTAGGTTGATGTCACCGCTTGCATAACGTGCAACCATCACCTTCCAAGGATTAAGTTGTAGGTGGACTGCACCTTTAGGACCCAGAATTCTACTTGCTTTGTGATCGAGCCGACTTTGATTGGTAATATTATCTTGCCAATTGGCCATTTCGATTGTGAGTTAAAGCCAACTAGAGGACAAATTGCTGGAGCCAAATCTTTGTCTTTCAACTTCATTTGCTTGAATGCATCGTAATACATGATCTTAGCTGAACTACCTTGGTCGATCAAAATCCTCTAAACGTCGAAAGCCTTGACACAGAGTGACGACTAGAGCATTGTTGAGAGGATTTTGAATCCTCTCTAAGTCCTTGCTAGAAAAGGCCATGATGTCTTTCACCATGGTTTTTCCCTTCTTGATGGCAGGTAGAACGGACAACACTTCCCTTATGTGTTGTGCCTTTTTTATCATCCCTCTGAGCTCCCATACCCCCGCTAGGTCGATGACTATGTGGATGATATTGATTACTCCTTGGGAGGCAGCATCCAAGACTGCTAGACCATTCGGCTCGGCCTGACCTTGTGGTGGCGCCCTAATGCCGCCATCAATGCATCGATCTAAGTATCTCGCTGCCACTAACTCCTCCAAATGTTGTTTCGAAGGCATGCAATCTTCAGTGTGATGCCCCCTTTCATCGTGAAAAGTGCAACAATATCTCAGGTTGAATCCCCTCTGTGCATCCGCCAATTTTGCTAGCCGCCGAAAGTATGTCTCGTCTCAACTTTCACTAAGGATGCGATAGATCGATATCTTAAAGACCGTTGTGATACCAGTCCATGCCTTCAATTTTCTTTTGACATCTTCCTCATTGCGAGGATTGTTAGCCCAATCGTTATTACGACTCTTGTTTTGGCTATTGAGGTTGACACCGCGGTTCTAATCTTTTCCACAGTTGTTTGGACGACTATCCTCCTGTCTAACCAAGTGAACCTTTCTAGCACCTCTTTTGTCTGCCATCATTTGTCTTCACGGTAGCTACGGCCGCATCATCTTCAACCCATATGTGCTCATTGATCCTTTGCATGAGCAACTTCATGGTTGCGGGCTGATTCATTGTAAGTGAGAACCTCAGTCTGTGTCCAATTGGAAGACTGCGCTTGTATTGTGTGATCGCCAAGTTGGTGGGGCATTCATGTATCTCGTTGAATGTCTCTCAATACTTGGCATTGTATGCCTTCAATGAGTCGCTTGGCTCCATCTTAACTCCCAAAAGATGGTTGATCTCTTTTGGAGTCTTTGTGTTGGTTTTGAATCAGGTGATGAATGTTTTAGCCAACTATTGCCACCTCTCAATACTCTCCTCTAGCAGCCTCTCGAACCACTTCAGGCCCAATTCTCCTAAATTCGTTGGGAATATAAGGCACATCAAGGCGTCGCTCCGCTTATGCCCAGCCATAACTTGCCGATGATGGCTGACATGCATGTGCAGGTCTGTATTTCCATCGTACAGTGTGAACTTAGGCTAGTAGAAGCCAACAGGAAGCGAAGTGTTCTCAATCTCAAGGAAAAATGGCATGGTGCTTAGCCTCGCCAAGTCTCGATCCGCAGGCGCATGTACCACCATACGAGATGGAGGTATTACGACCTCTTCACTAGTATGGATTCTGGAAGCCAACCTCTATAGTGTCAGCATCCTCTAGGCCTCCATCTAGCGAGCTCGTTCCTCTAGAACATCCCTCAGGTCCTCCAATTGAGCTGAGTCAGAGTACTTCGATGTTGTAATCAGACATGAAAGGCGGTAGCTATTGTCTCATGTGCAGGATCTCTCTGCCAGCAAGACGGAGTCGCCGACTTCGTAACTCTTGGTGATGTAGAGTGAGGGCGTCTTTCGTCCACTCCAACTGCCAGAACGATGGGGTTGGGCATGCTCACAATGGTTTCCTACTCCAGCAACGCCCTTTCCCTTAATCTGCTGCTTCATGACCTCTATCACCGTCGCCATCTTCCGAATAATGGCATCTTAGTCTCTCAACTTGTGCTCCAAATGTTGAGTTTGCGGCCCTCTCCATCATTGGCGCCCTTCAGGGCTCTACGAGTGCTCCAAACTCCTAGCGCGCTTGTCACGCACGTCTCTGGGTAGCCCTCATATGGAGGTCTCTAGACCAACCATCGTCGGCACAACAAACAAGTCATCAAGCCTTCAAACAGACTCGGGCATGATATCGTCGACGGCGAACAGTGGAATGTTGTTCACCATTAAAGTTGATCATAAAAGCTTGAAGGACAAGGTTTTGTATGTCAACATTCCCACAAACAGCACCAATTATACGGGGAAGAAATATCCGTAGTCACCCGTACGCCTTGCTACTAAGCTTGCCTCGCTCTGAATGAACTCCGACCCACTGCGAACAGAGCAAAGGTGAGCTATCCAGCGGGTGGTTTGCCGAAAAACCACTCTGACGGTCAAGTTAATTTACTTGATGAAGAAGAAGGAATACAGAGAGAGAGAGAGAGAGAGAGAATGTGGCTAAGGTTTGCTTATCTTCCTCAAAGCCTAGTCATGCCCCTTATCTAGGTTGGCCTTGCAGCCCAAGATTGTGCGCTCACTACTTCTGTCATCCTTTGCTGGACACGTGGCTGTACTGCCCTCTCTCATCGTTACAGGTGTGCGCGTTAATACTGCCAAACAGCATTGGGCAAACTACCAAACGGTGTTGAAGCGTACTTTTTGCGGATTCCTTGCCATACTCCATTGGGCTACGTGGAATGCCCCAATCGAACAACCACTTTTGTCAACTCCAATCGTGCTAGCTTAAGCTGACCTCACACCGAGCTAACTCAGGTCGACTTCCCGACCGGCTTAGCAGCTCGGTCAATCCTTCCAAGGCATTCTGTTCCTACCCCGGATCCAGCTCGGTCAATCCTTTCGAGTAACATTCTTTTCATTAGTTCAATCTGAAATAACAGCCCTGTCCTAGCTTATCTCGTCCACGATCATGGTCTAGATCTAACCCGACCCAATACCATAGCACATCATTGGCTCAACCCAAGATCTAAGTTCGCCGCCTAACATGGTTCATCATTCGAAGCGAGCTATCTCAATTGCGCGATCCAAGACAGAGGCCCACGTAATTTTAGCTCGATCCATTATTCAGTAGAAATTCCCCTCTCAAATATTGTAACACTCCGAAAACAATTCCAATTTAACAACCATTAAGAACATGCTCCATAGTTCCCAACAACACAAATCAATCCCAATATTTCTCTCTCATTGAACTATATATTTCAACTTACAAAACTACATATTGCAGTTCATAGTTCACTAAGTTGTGAAAACAAAACCATTGTCCCTTGAGTTTACTCATTACAATGTGACCATTTAATACAAGGAGGCACAAATCCCAAAAATAATAATATAGAAGTTCAACAGTTACATTATAACTTCAAAGTTCACAAAAATTAAAGTCTAAAAGGGATAGTCATCCTCTTCTTCATTGGTGGGGTTGTTGCTCATCGAGTCTTGAAAAGTTATTAGATAGGAATGAACGATTGCCCAATAGAGAATATATTTAACCAAGTATATAAATATTTGATTTAAATATATGCATGATTACTACCAATACTCATGGATTCAATGTCTTTGATTTTATCGCACAACACACGACTCCACATTAAATTTCAAATTTTTATGTCCTCACACGGATGGCCAGGGGACACCTCAATCCTCCCACATTTGTCGTCCTCACACAACTGGGCAAGTGGGCACCTCAATTCTCCCCGCACGAGTAAGCAATATAGCACAACAAACCACATTCCAAAGCTAACACTTTTATCATATTACAAGGAATCTCAAAACCCTTCAATTATACTCATCAATTTCCTTTCCCTTTAAGTTATAATCCATGAACAATCTTTAGGGTTACACAATAAATTTTAGGGCTTTTCCTTTTATGTATTAATTTTCCTTAATTTGTGCCTTTTACTATCTTCCATTAATAGATACTCAATCCTTCATCAATTTCGAACAAGATTCACTATCATTACAAAATCCATATACATTTATATATAGAGAGGGCACTGATCTCAATATCTACCCATACCACAAGATTTACACACACTAAAACCAAATTATAGATATAAAAGGGTAAAGATATTCCTACCTCAAAGGTTATTTGTGAAAAGATGAAGACCTAAGGAATGAACTTCCAAAATAATACGATCTAATCAGTTCAAAATGTAGCTTTTGGCAAGATTAACAACTTTGATGAAGGCACAAGCACGGATTCTTGCTATAAATGGATGAAATCTAATGTTTTAATGCTAGGGTTTTTGGAAAAGGTTGATTGAGAGAGTGCATGAAAAAGTGAGCCAAAAATGTGTTTAGATCGCGTTTTAACACTGTTGTCCCGAATAGACCGCTCGAGCGATCTTTCCACCGCTCGAGCAGTAAACTCAATGTCCCAGAAGTATTGTAAAGCTACAGTAAAAATACTGGGAGCCTCACATCTTTGCTCGAGCGATCACTTGACCGCTCGAGCGGCCTCGCCTGCAACCAGACAAGATACTAAGAGGTTCGCATCACTGCTCGAGCGACCGATTGACCGCTCGAGCGGTTTCCCAAAACTAACTGTTACAACTATAATAAGAAGAATAATAAGTTGAGAACATGCATGAAAAGCTAATTATTAAGGACTATAATGGCCACCAATTTGATTCACAAATATGGAATATAATAGCTCTTCCTTTGTTCTGAGAAGATCAAAATGTTGGAATACAATTTTTCATCCTTCTAGGCTATGAAAAAGTACTTAAAAAAAGAGTTGTTTCCATATCGTACCCATATCAAATACCGATATTTCGTAAACATATATGATTCTTGATATTAATTTTGAAAAGTATTGAATACTTTCGAACACTCTAGGTCACATTATTATGAAATTGAAATAATTTTTATATAATATTGTTAGAATAAATACAAGAATAATTTTTTAATATTTTATTATTTCATACAAAAGAGTGTGATTTTATTAACCCTCACCAATGAAATTTTGTTTAAGTACCAAATTTGAGCAAAATAGAAAGGGTAAATTACAAATACATCCCCCTAAAATTTGTCTAAAATACAAAATTGTCCCTCAAGTCTTGGAAAATACATTTCGCCCCTTGAAGTTTCAAAACGCATGACAAATACCCCCTTCTATTAGTCAACCGTTAGGTCAACAATCTAAAAGATCAGTAATCATTTATTAAAATACCTAATGAACCCTCAATACTCTTTTCTCTGCACCCAAAAAAGAACAAGGAAAAAAATGAAAGGGAAGTGATAAGGTAACAGTAGAGGGATGAAGGTAGAGGAGGTCATGAAGTAGCAATGGAGCGATGGGGGATGATTTTGAGAGTTGGTGGAGGTGTTGGTTGTCATGGTGAAGTAGTAGGAAAAGGGGAAGGGATGGCCACTATGTTGAAGAACGAAAAAAAAAAATGAAGAAAAAAAATAAGGAAAAGAGAAGATGAGAGTGAGGATGAAGAAGATGAGGGTAGTAAAGTCATTTTCTTTAGGTATTGGAGGGTAATCAAGTAATTTAATCTTTAATTAACATTGTTAAAAATCAAACTCTAACAAAGGAGTATTTGTGTTTTCTCAAACTAGAGAAGGGAACTTATATTTTAGACAAATCTCAGGAAGTGTATTTATAATTTACCTAAATAAAAAATGAACAGGCGCGTAGGTTGGATGCAATTGTACATAACTTGATTCCAAATTATACATAACTTGATTCCAATTTCCAACTTAACCTCTTGGCAGTTATTCTTGAAGGAACAAAAAGCAAAAATACCATATATATATTTTGATCAGCTACTATATATATAGAAAATGCTACATATAATTCTCTTTCTTACCTCATTTTTTTTTTATTCCTAGACACAAGTGAATGAATCACATGTGCATTTATTGATGTGGATCCCATTGTGTCTTGGAGTTCGAAAATGAGGTAAGAAATGAAATTATGACCCTGTTTGGTGTAACATATTGTAAGTTAAAAACTGATAATCAAGTAGACGTCAAAAGTACCTCTCTTTTAACTTCTAGATAATCAGTTTTTCTCAGTTTATTTAAGTTATTTCTGCTTAATAAGTTGTAAATAGAAGTTACACGAAACAATTTGGCACAAGCTTCCAAATTAAAATTAAAGCAGGTTATGTAAGTTGTAACAAACACCCCTATGCATAGCATCACTCTATATATATACATATTAAGTACATAACAACCAAAAAATTGTCCGCAGCACACAAGTACATATACAGTATCAAGGAAGAATTTACGTACTCCAATTTCTGTCACAAAACAGCAAGATGAACATTTAACAAACGGTGCTCCATAAGGGTACATCAACAACACTGCACAACCCCCACACTTCACTTGCCCAACTTCATGTTCTGAAAAGAAATGAAGAGCAATTAACTTCTATAATAATAATAATAATAATAATAATAAGTGAAAGCAAACCTGGCTTGAAAGTAGACAATAATAAGAATTGAAAATGAAAAAGACTAGTATGAAGGGGAACTCAATGTGCAAGGCTCCCGCAAAAGCAGGATCTGGATATCTTTTTATGTTTCATAATAAAAACTAGTATTAAAAAAAATTAAAAATAAAAGGTTCACAAGGGTGTGTTCCTATGGACATTTTATCTAAAATATTAGCTCTAGTTAAAAGCAACAATATTCACATTCCATTTTTAGCTTCTCACACTCATGTGAGAGGCTAGAAGAAAAAAATTAGGGTGTGAGAGGTTTAAAGGCAAGTGAACATCATTATTCATAATTATTGGATTCAGCAACAGACATGGTGGCTCATTGATATTGCACTGCACCCAAATACGGGACAATGCATGATCAAATGTTGCAATAATATTTCACTTTATTCTTGGTCCTCTGTTTCTTTCTTTTGATAATATGGTGTGGCTTACTGACCTGTAGGAAATATGAGATAGGCCTCGATAAAATTTTCAAAATAAAAAATAAAAAAACTGGAAAGGCCATAAAAATCAGATCCAAGAGTCTAGATATCATTTCAAATCCATGTAGAAGTCAAACTTCTCTAAGATCTCAAATTTGAAAATGGGAAGGAACCTAAGTTAAGACATGGTATGCCACAAGGTCCTTTCACCAAATTTAGGAGAGAAGAACAATCATAAATTCATACAAGGAAAAGGGAAAAGAGAAACAGAGGAAGGGAAAAAGAAAAAGAACAATCAAAATCAGAATACAAGTGATTAGACATGTCAAACTTTTATAGATAAATCTACTATGAACTATTACACTAGAAACTTTGCAAACTGATAGGGTAGTAATGAAAAGCTGGGTTCTGTAATGAAAATCAAATCTGATTATCAGTTCAAGAGGAAGGACCTTAATACCTTCTAGACAATAATTGACTGTCTGACAGCATAGGCATCTAACCAACCTGGCTCCTCGAGGATAAGAAAGAAGCTCCTGGCAAGACCCACAAACCATTTGACCCATCTCTGCCAAAATTACACAGCTTGCAGGGTGAGTAACTTTAAAAACCATGTTAACTCAACATATGGGCGCATACGCATATACAACAATACAATTTTGGCACGATGTCCTATAAGATATTGACAAATATAGAAGAACAACGAAATACAATGTTTCAAAAAGGGAACAATAACTATAAAAGAAAGGCAAACCTAAAACACATTATCTTTTGGCTTCCTTTTCTTCATCAAGTCCATTAATTCAAAATTGATGTTGAAAATATTTTGGGTACATTACACCACTAATCCCTATAGTTTAAGCGAAGTTTCACTTTAGTCTATGTAGTTTCAATTTAAACAATTCAATACCTACAGTTTCAATTTTATTGCACTGTGGTCCCTCCGTTACTGTTAGAATTTGGAATGGAAAAAGACCATTTCTAAAACTAGAGCAATCAAAGTGGAATTCAAAACAAATTATAGAGAGCACCGGTGTAAATTATATCAGCGGTCCCTATAGTTTGTTTTGAATTCCACTTTGGTCCCTCTAGTTTTGCACATGATTTTTTCTATTCAAGATGGTAACAACACATGATGGAGGGACCACATTGCAACAAAATTGAAAGTGTAGAGACCAAATTGTGCAAATTAAAACTACCAAAGGACAGAAGTGAAATTTTGCTCAAATTAGAGAGATCCGTGATGTAATTTACCCAAAACAAGTTTATCCTTATATATGACCTGTTCACAGCTTATAGTAATTGTTGGTGAAGTACAGTGATCAAGGAAATCATGTATTGTGTTGTGTATTAACCCAATATTTCATATCATGTTGTGATTCGTAAGATTCAATATAATGAATTACATTAATTGAAAAAAAAATAGAACATGATAAGCAAAAATTCTGCTGTGGAAAGTAAAAATCCAAAGATAACCTTCCATGAAAAATTAAGTACCAAACATTCATCTCTAAAGAAATTGTTGAGATCATAGTTGTCAAATTGGGATTCGAATCGTGAATCGAAATGGCCATATACCAAATCGCGAATCGAATCGAATTGTAAATCGTAAAGATTCAATCACTTTTTCTTAATTACATTAACAAATAAATAAATAAACATATTTACACACTTAGATATTATAAACATGAAATATTTAGACTTAAATTAATGAAAATGCTATTTTAAATGATGATCACGTGGTCTAAATAGGTAAGACGCTTCTATGGCAATAGATGTGGGTCCAAGCCCCACTGTGACCTATGATCCTATATTATATTTATGCATTTATGATATAATTTATGTAAATTCACATCACATCATATATGTATGGCAATCCACATTCATTATAATATGATTCCATTAATATATGATCATGAATAAGGTTCACAACTTAACAAGTTCTAAACTTTTCAAAACTCTAATCTATACTTGTTCCTTGTGTCAAAAAGAGACCTTACAAAACAAAAGTTAGACTAGACAAATTTAAAAATTTCAAAAAGTCTTCATTTCTTCATTAGTCAATCATCATCTCCAAGGTCAATATCAGAGTCATCCTCTTCTTCATCATCTACCATAGTCACTTCATCAAACTCTTCTTCCTCTTCCTCTTCCTCTTCCTCTTCTCCACCTTCAATCAATTCAATTTCATCATCATCTTCAAATACTTTTCTTTTTCCTCTATCGGCATTTAAATTTCTTGGTCCTACATTAATAAAAATAAGTAAGGTTATGAATGAGCAAGTAAAGGTGAAAATATAAAAACTAAATCTTTAAAATTAACTTATTTCAAATATAGAATTATACCTCTTTTTCTCTTTTTGCTACTTGTTGCTCCTTCATCATCTTTGAAGCACTCTTGTATGTCCATCCATGAATGATCTTCGAGTAGACATGGATCCTCTTTCTCAGTAATCCATTCATCATCGGATTCCATATCCGATAAACAAATAGGATCACAAGTCTCACCCCTTTCTTGTCTCTTAATTTGCCTCAACTCAAGTTGAATGTTATACTTCACAAAAACCAAAGCATTCAACCATTGTTGCTCCAACCGGTTTCTTTTCTTGGAGTGCACATGATCAAAAGTGCTCCAATTTCTCTCACACCCGGTGGCACTACAAGTAAGGCTTAGCACTCTAATAACTAGCTTTTGGTAAATTTTCTTTATAAATTTTCTGAACAAATCAAGCACCCAAGCATGCCTATAATTGTACACAGCAATTTCCTAGGCTTTAATTATTGTATCTTTGAAAACCGTCAACTCACCTATGTCACTTAACATTAAGTCAATGCAATGTGCTGCACATGGGGACCAAAACAATTCAGTCCTCTTCTCTTCCAATATTCTATCAGCACCCACATAGGCCGATGCACTATAGGTTACCACTTGAACCACATCTTCTTCTCCAATTTCATTCACAATGTCATCAAGCATCTCAAATAATTTCATAGAATTTTTAATTGCAATGGAGGTGTTTATTGATTTAATAAACACCGTTCCACTTGGACTATTAACAAGGAAATTAGTAAGAGAGCGAAACTTTCCATCAATCCATCCATTGGATATTATAGTGCAATCCGTTTTCTTCCATTCCTTCCTATACACTTCTAAACTTGCATTCACATGATCAACCTCTTTTTTCAAAAAATATACTCTTACTTCATGATAACTATGTGGTTTCAATCCCACACCATACTCGCCAACTGACTTCAACATCTTTTTAAACAAGGGGCTTTTCACTAAATTAAAAACCAATGCATGTCCATAAATGACTCTACAAATATCTCTAATCACGAGCTCCCTTTGCTTTACCATTTGATTCAAGTTTGTTGTTTTGCCCTCCCCTTTGTGACATACGCATCCATAGTTCCCCCTTTGCTTTTCCCCTCAAACATTTTTTTCTTCAAAACAATCAGCATCTATAACATTGTCTTATTTTTTTCCACTTAACAATTGTGAAAACACATTCATAATATCTTCAGAAACTTGACTACAAGCACCAACATTATCATGAGTTCCGGCAAAATGATCTTTCATTCGAATCACCCCACCCCAATAATCTTTTCCACAATAATTACATCTCAAATGAATTCTATTGTCATCTTTGACACAGGTACAATGGTCCCATGTCGGATCTTGTGTCCCATGTTTCTTTTTTCTTTTCATATTTTTATTATCCATCAAAGAAAGAAAAATATTGATTGAAGACCAAAGAAAGCAAAATATTTTTCTAATGTCCCAGCTGCAGCTTCAATACCCCACAGTCCACAGTACACAACACAACAATAAAGTAATGGAAAAGTTTAAAGTCAATATACTATTTTATAATACCTATGAGTTTTGTCTGTTAGTAGCTGAAAGTTGAAGACCCAAGAGGACAAACTTTAATAAAGTTTTCTACAAGTTGAAGACAAAGAAAAAGGACCACCGAAACATATTCCTGCAGCAAAGGGGCCACCAAACAGTGACACAGTGCACTGCATCGAACAAAGAGAAGGAGAAAACAATTAGTGTGTTTGGTTTGAGTTTTCTGGATTAAGTTTTTTGAAAACTGACTTTTTTTATTTTCGTGTTTTTTTGTTTTTAGTGAATATTTTTTAAATTTTAAATATTTTTTTTTATTTTTTTAGATGCACCTTACTTAAATGTATCTAAAAAGTAAAAAAATTGTGAAAAAATATTTTAAAAAATTAATAAATACATAAAAATATAAAAAATATACTGAATTCTTGTATTTTTTTTGTATTTTTGGTACTTAGTGAATTTTTAAAAGATTTTTTTTACAATTTTTTTTATTTTTTAGGTGTATTTATGTTAGGTGTGTCTAAAAAGCAAAAAAATTGCTTAAAATATTTAAAAAATTCAGTAAAAACAAAAAAACACGAAAAATAAGAAAGTAAAATTTTCTAAAAAATATTTTTTGAAAAGTGGAAACAAGCGTAGTCAATAGTTTTTCTAGGGTTGTCTTTTGGGAGTAAATAGAGACAGTGGGTTAGGTTTGTTGGATTGTCGTTTGGTCTTAGAAGACCAGGCAACCCATCATTTAGCAAGAAAAAGCAAAAAAAAAAATGGGCCAAAAATCGATTTTTCTTCATTTGGGTCCGAGAAATCTGGGTTGACCCGTGACAAGACTGAATTGCACGATCTAACGATTCTGCAATTCGTATCGTGAATCGTTCAATTCATTTGCGATTTTGTGCCATTTGCGATTCCTTCAATCTATTCGAATCAATTTCCAGGTGTCTCAAACCGAATCATACAATGTACGATTAGAATCGCGAATATCGTATGATTCTACCAACAAAGGTTGAGATGTATGCCTCAAACCAATGGGTTGGATTTTTTTTTTATGAATTTGTAATTTTCTTTCATATTGTGGACGGTTTGTGGTGAGATCTTCTAGGAAGATGGGGGGCATTGAGATGGCAGGAGAGCATCAAAGATGGTGAAGGTGACAACTGAGGCGGCCTTAGTGAGAGAGGGAGAGGGTGGCAATGGAGAGAAGCTCTACTCTTTGTAAAGGGAGTAAAGATGATCGAGGATTACTTGGATGCCTCAATGAATGCATGGAAACCCCTTACATAGGAGGGCCAAACAGCCCAACCCATTTAATTCAACCTCCTTTTCCTCCTACGCAAATATATTGAAAAAAAAAAAAACGAAACGAAACGAAAAAAAAAACAAAACAAAACTTTTGGAATCACTTCAGTTTAGATAACAAAATTTACTGTTTTTGAATGAATGTATTGAAGCTCGAATAAATCAGCTTAGGGTATAATGAGATATCACCCCTTATTTATACATGAAGATTAGGGTTTACAAACACGACAATTACAAGATGATCCCTGAGGACATAACAATGATAACAGACCCTACTGCCTTTCGGCTAATAAAATACTAAGTGACTTTCGGTGATTATAATATGCCAACACTCCCCCTCAAGCTGGTGCGAAGATATCTCTCATGCCCAGCTTGCCTAATATGTCATGAAACGGTTTATTCCCAATTCCCTTGGTGAGAATGTCAGCAAGTTGTTCACCAGACTGAACAAAAGGAGTACAAATGGTACCACTAGTGAGTTTCTCCTTAATGAAGTGGCGATCAATCTCAACATGTTTTGTCCTGTCATGTTGAACTGGATTGTGAGCAATGTTGATGGCGGCCTTATTATCACAATATAACCACATGGAGTCCGTCTGAGCAATACCTAGATCACTCAACAATAATTTGATCCATAAAAGTTCACACACACCTTGTGCCATAGCTCTAAACTCAGCTTCTGCACTTGACCTGGCAACCACATTTTGTTTCTTACTCCTCCAAGTAACTAGGTTGCCGCCGACAAATGTGCAATACCCTGAAGTTGATCTCCTATCAGTTACTGACCCAGCCCAGTCAGCATCTGTATAGGCTTCTACACGAAGATGATCATACTTTGAAAAATACAGACCCTTACCAGGAGCAGACTTCAAATACCTCAAGATTCTCATGACAGCCTCAAAGTGAATCTGATGAGGAGCATGCATAAACTGACTAACTATACTGACAGCAATAGCAATATCAGGACGGGAGTGAGATAGGTAAATGAGCTTACCCACTAATCGTTGATAGCTCCCCCTATCCACAACTTCTCCTCCTTCATCATCTCCCAATTTTTTATTGGGTTCCAGTGGGGTGGCACATGCCTTGCAGCCAAGCATCCCAGTTTCCTTCAACAGGTCAAGCACATATTTTCTCTGTGAGATAAATATCCCATCCTTAGAGCGAGCAACTTCAATTCCCAGAAAATACTTCAAGCTTCCCAAGTCTTTGATTTCAAACTCTTTGGCTAAGTATTTCTTTAACAGAGGTATTTCCTCACTATCATTGCCTGTAAGAACTATGTCATCTACATAAACAATAAGTGCTGTAGTCTTTCCGCATGAGGAATGTTTCACAAACAATGTGTGATCTGCCTGACTTTGTTTGAAACCATATTTAAACATAGCCTGAGTGAATCTTTCAAACCAAGCCCTTGGAGACTGTTTGAGACCATATAATGACTTCCGAAGTTTGCATACTTTCCCTTCTGTTTGATGATCCTCAAAACCCGGAGGAATGTCCATATATACTTCTTCTTCGAGGTCACCATGGAGAAAAGCATTCTTGACGTCAAACTGATAAAGCGGCCAATCTAGATTAGCTGCTAGAGAGAGAAGTACTCTGACTGAATTCATTTTAGCCACAGGTGCGAAGGTCTCCTGATAATCAATGCCATATGTCTGAGTAAACCCTTTTGCCACAAGTCTTGCCTTGTAACGCTCAATAGACCCATCTGCTTTGTGTTTCACAGTATATACCCATTTACAGCCCACAGGTCGTTTGCCCGTAGGTAACTCAGTCAATTCCCAAGTGCCATTCTTTCTAAGTGCTTTCATTTCCTCAATCATGGCTAGTTTCCACTCAGAGATAGCAAGAGCATCCTGAAAATGGTTAGGAATGCGAACAGAGGAAATATTGGACACAAACGCTCTATATGAGGATGACAAATGAGAGTATGATACAAACTGTGAGATAGGATGTTGAGTACAAGATCTCACACCCTTCCTTTTGGCAATAGGAACATCAAGATCAATGGACTCACGAGATTCAAAGTTACCTAGACTCTCATCAGAAGCAGGAGATGGCAGTGGAGTAGCAGAAACAGTCCCTTGTATCCAGTTAACTTGTTTTCTGTCGATGTCCCGGACATAAACATGCCCATCCTTATTCTTGGTGACAGTGGGTTCTATAGTTCCAGTAGAAGAGGGGGGTGCAAGAACAACTGGTTCTACCATAGGAGGCACAGGACTTACTTCTACCATAGGAGACACAGGACTCACTTCACACCAAGGCTCCCCCGGAAATGAGGACGGTGACACCGGAGAGGACAAGATATAGGACTGGGACTCAAAGAAAGTGACATCCATGGACACAAACCATTTACGGGAAGGAGGGTGGTAACATTTATACCCCTTTTGAGTAGGAGAATAACCAAGGAAAACACACTTGAGGGAGCGAGGGTCCAACTTACCACGAGAGGGAGAGTGATTATGGACAAAACAAACACAACCAAATATTTTGGGAGAAATAGAAAACAAGGACTGAGAACCGAGGAGAACGTGAAGCGGAGCCTGTTTGTCCAAGACTTGGGTAGGGAGACGATTAATAAGATGGGCAGCGGTGAGAACAGCGTCGCCCCAATAGGGTTGAGGCACGTTCATAAAAAAACACATGCACCGAGCCATGTCAAGAAGATGCCGATTCTTGCGTTCGGCCACCCCATTTTGTTGAGGGGTATTGGTGCAAGAGGTCTGATGGATAATGCCATGAGTAGAGAAATATTGTCCTAACCCAGAATCTATGTATTCCCCACCATTATCAGAACGAAATATTTTGATAGTGGCCCCAAACTGAGTACAAATCATCTTATGAAAAGTGCGAAACACAGAGAAAACTTCACTCTTATCTTTCATGAGATACACCCAAGTAGCACGAGAAAAATCATCAATAAATGTAACAAACCAGCGATGACCTTTCACAGACAGAACACGAGAGGGACCTCAAACATCAGAATGTATTAATGAAAAAGGAACTAAGCTTTTATTCAAACTGGGAGCAAAAGAAACTCTATGTTGTTTTCCAAGTTGACAAGACTCACAAAGAAAGTCAGACACATGATGATTTGCGAAACTAGAAGGAAATAAATGCTTAAGTAAATGAAATGAGGGATGCCCAAGACGCCGATGCCATAACCATACATCAGCGTGGGTAGTAGAAGACGCGGTGGAAGAATAAGCAAGTTTGTCCGGTTGATCTAGGAAGTAGAGACCATTTTCTGCACTACCACTGCCAATCGTCCTCCCCGTGACAAGGTCCTGAAAAAGACAATGATCAGGAAAAAACGTCACACAACAATTCAAATCCTGGGTAAGACGACTTAAGGATAACAGATTAACAGAAAACTTGGGAACATGGAGAACAGAAGATAGATGCATGGTAGGAGTGACTTGGACTAAACCTTTTCCAGAAATGGAAGAAACAGTTCCATCGGCAATCCTAACTTTGTCCTGACCTGAAGAGGGCTTATAGGCAGAGAAAAGATCAGAGGAGCCAGACATATGATCTGAGGCACCAGAATCAATAATCCAAGGCAAAGATGTATGACACAGGAAAGCACAAGGAACAGATGCTAAGTTACCTGAGCGGGCAAAGGACGAGGAAGCGGTACTGAGAGCAGTAGAAGATCGGCGGTCCAACAATTGGCGCAAAGCATCCTCCAGCTCAGTATCAGAAGCTTGGGTAACAGAAGTAGAATTAGAATCAAGGGTATCAACGGCACTAGACTGATGAGCTCGGGAATAGGAACCACGTCCTCGAGAGTGGCCTGACCGACCTCCTCGAGAACCTGACCGATCACCTCGTCCCCCAGATGGAGTTCCATGAAGCTTCCAACATGTCTCACGAGTATGCCGCGGCTTCTTGCAATAATCACAGAATATAGACTCCTTAGCAGCAGACGGAGGAGGCAGGCTGAGGCCATCTCGGGGAGTAGACAGTAATGCGGAACGGTCAGTAGAGACAGGGGACATCATAGCTGACCGACGACTTTCCTCATTTTGTACATAGGCAAATGCCTCCTGTAGTGAAGGAAGGGTGTCCATACTCAGAACTCGACCCCTAACTGGATCATACTCCATATTTAGGCCGGCCAAAAATTTAAAGACCCGTTCCCGAGCAATGAACTTCTTGTACCCGACAGAATCAGTAGGGCAAACGGGCTTATAGTCTTCCAGGTGGTCAAGGCGTTTCCAGCCGTTGGTGAGGAAAGTGAAGTACTGAAGAACAGTCTGCTCCCCCTGAAGTGTGCTCTCAATAGAGCGACGCAACTCAAAGGCCTGTGAAAAATTTCCTTTGCGGGAATAGGTAACAGCCACAGCCTCCCAAATGTCCTGGGCAGTCTCCATAGACAAGTAGCCCTCACCAAGTTCTGGAACCATCGAATGGATAAGCCAACTCATAATCAAAGAGTTGGTAATCTCCCATTGGTCATAACCTGAGTCAGTGGTACTAGGCGCCTGTATCCTGCCATCAACATACCCCATCTTTCCTCTACTTTTCAAAAACAAAGTCAAACTTTGAGACCATGCTAGGTAGTTCTGACCATTAAATAGAGAGGTGGTGATTTTCAGACTAGGGTTGGGATTCTCAGTCATGGTAGTAGGTAGAATGAGACTCACTCTTTGGTGTTTGAGACGAAGAGGACACACTAGTGGAATCTGTCATGGATACAATACTACCAAACCCACAACAAACTAGTAGAAATCACAAACCCGGAAGGTGGTAGTGAGATAACAGGCACAATGACCACTATAAAGACATATCAAAAATTAAGAAATGATTTTTTTTTTTTTTTTTTTTTGAATATATATATATATATATATTTTATTTCATTTCATTTTATTTTATTGATTTATTTATTTATTTATTTATTTTTATTTTTATTTTTATTTTTTGTTTTTGTTTTTTTTGTTTTTTTGTTTTTTTTGTTTTTTTGTTTTTTTTTTTTTTACGTTGATTTATTGATACATGTCTTTATATATATATAACTATATATCCTGATATATATATATATATAAATAGAGCCGGATATATATAGAGTTATATATATATATAGATTTATATACCTCAGTGAGATCAGAGGCTGAGGACGAAGAAGACGAGCGACGAAATGGCTGGAGGAGGTCGCCAAGCTGCGGTGCTGTCGGCCGAGTGACGATCGACAGAGGAGGTCGACGAGGAAGATGGCTGAGGAAGACGAGCTGAGGGAATGAGGAGATCGACTGAGGAAGACGGCTGAGGAGATCGACTGAGGAGGATCGACCGAGGAAGACGGCTGAGGAAGATCCACCCAGGTAAGCTTCGAACCCTAGAGTGTTGTTGTTGTTGGTGAAAAAGGTCTACCAACGAGGGTGAGCCGAAACCCTATAGGTTTAGCTCTGATACCATGAAGCTCGAATAAATCAGCTTAGGGTATGATGAGATATCACCCCTTATTTATACATGAAGATTAGGGTTTACAAACACGACAATTACAAGATGATCCCTGAGGGCATAACAATGATAACAGACCCTACTGCCTTTCGGCTAATAAAATACTAAGTGACTTTCGGTGATTATAATATGCCAACATGTATACCATGTTTCGGAACATACATTCCAAAACTTAGTTCGCCAGGATATTATAGTTTTCTGGTAATATTAGTCAAACCATTGGGTCAGCTCAACTCTAAATAGGTCGATCATCCTCCTTCATTCATGAATACGAAGGTATCTTAAGTCTCAACAACCTCTACATCTTATGATTAGACCCGGGGATTGTATCAAGGGAAATGCAGTGATATATGTATAATAAATCCTTCGAGATGGGATGTGTCTTAGCCAAATTCTCTCCGTATGACTAGTCAATGTGGTGTTTCCTTGAGGGCGTAGGCTGAACAATCTTAACCATCCCTTAACTCTAGCCTCCAAGCCACATACTTACAGTGGTCCTAAGCGAAGATTCCTAGGTCGTGCTCCCAACCTAGGTATGTGTAATGGAAATGAAAATTCCTTAAATCATTGAAGAAGAAGAGAAGAAGGCACAAGAGAATCATGGTTTGCTAGGAGGATCCACCAAGGGTATTGAGATATGTTACTACCGAGTTGGGGTGGCCAAGCAGAGATGCCTCAACCCAGCCAAATGATGTAGCCCATGCCTCAAGGGTGAACTATGCTTTGTCTCGTTCCATAGTGTCATGGCTCAAAGCTAAGGTGCCAAGTGTGTTAGTTGTCAATCTTTTACAGATTTGACCAATCTCCCTTTCTAATCTCCTCTCTGATCTCTCTTTCACGCTCACCCTCACACATACACGAATTCCACACCAATGACTGCCATCGACCACTACAATCACAACCTACCACCACCTCCTCCACAACCACAACACATTCATGAACACAAAAAACAGTAATGCCATGTCTATAACCCACCACCGCGTTTTCTATGGCCATAACACAAACACTATAGCCTTGTCAAGAAAACCCATTATATTAGTGTACTAAAATTACCAAATTACAAGGCTGTTATAATTTTTGACCACTCTATGGACATAGGAATATGCATGAATATAAATTTGAGAATGTAAATAGTTTTTGGTGTGGCAAATATATACGTAACAACCATTTGAAGATTAAGGGGTTGTTTGGAGTGTCCTAAATAAGTGCACTTTTTGACTTTTTGGACTAAAAAGTTGAGGAAAAAAATATGGTTGTTTGGTTTAATTTTTTGACTTTTTATGGAAAAATGTGTATTAAAAAATTGTATAAATTAGTGTGTAGGAGAATATTAGAGTGTGAGTTGTACAGCTGTCATGTCTGCAAAGGTGGAATAAATGCTAAGAAGTAATTGTCTACTTTTTGGGCATTGCACTAGACGATACTGTTCGGCTCGTGGGGGCCATCACGGGTCCAGTTATGATAATCTGAACTGTTCAATGTGTAGAACTCGTCGAGTACTATATGCCTATAAAAAATTACATTGATCGAATATGGATAGCTATCTGATCAGATTTGTTTTTTTTCCAACCGTTAATTATAACACCTTTATTTTTTTTTATACAAAACTGATTTGATCGTGTAGTTATCAATATCCGATCAATGTGATTTTTTACAGACATATAGTACTCTACGAGTTCTACACATTGAACGGTTCAGATTATCAAAACATGACCCGTTATGGGCCCCCACGGGCCGAACAGCAGTGTATTAAAATTGCACCCCAACTGTGCAATTTTTGTTACACAACGCAGCACGGATCTGAAGCTATCAGATTGATGTGTTGTAATTTTGTGTGTAAAATTAATTTTTTAATATATTTTTTTGGTGAATAGTGATAATTTTTTAACTTTTTGAGTAACTTTTTGACTTTTTGTCTTTTTTGTGACATGCCAAACTTGGCCTAAAGTTGATGCAAGTAAACTCAAATGATTCCAGATTTGGCATAAAGAAAACTAAGAGAGAGAGACAGAGAGAGAGACTTGATCTTGAGGGTCTCTCTAGGAGAAGTGGACTGAGATTGTTTGGTACATTTGCAAATTACAGAGATAACGATATGAGTGGGACGGCAGTCATCTAAATATGGTATTTGCTTTAGATTGAAGACATTATGATGACTCTTGGAGTATTAAAAAATAGATTTAAGTAGCAGAATTGTGAACGTACCTACAGCCTCTTGCTTTGGCAGCTCTTGCTGGAGTTGTGTGCGAGCAGCTTTAGCTGAACCTGTCACCCAAAAAATTAAATACAGACTAAAGGTTAAGGAAGACTTTGATAATCAATCACTAGAAGCCAACTTGAGTCCAATTGCAAGTTGAAGTGACAACAGTAGATGGCATGACAATCATTCTTTAGGTCTGTATACCTAGGATCCCAATGGGTCAGTAAGGGGTTCATGTTTCCCATCCGTCATATTTTTTAGGTCATTAGTCAACAGCTCCCTGAACAGCGAAATAGGGATGAATAAACTTTCTTTGTGTAATGATTGAAGAGGGTGGGAGTGCTGGCTGACAGTAGGGGAATTGCACCAGAGATGGCGATATAAGTGGGAGGGCAGTCATATAATTATGAAATTTGCTCTAGATAGAAGACATTATGATGCCTCTTGTAGTATTAAAAAAAAAAATCAAGTAGCAAAATTGTGAATGTACCCATACCTTCTTGCTTTGGCGGCTGTTGCTGGAGTTGTGTGTGAGCGGCATTACCTGAACCTGTCACCCACAAAATGACATACAGACTAAATGTTAAGGAAGACATCAATAGTCAATCACTAGAAGCCGGCTTGAGTGCAATGCCAAGTTGAAGTGATGACAGTGGATGGTATGACAGTCATTCTTTAGGTTCTGTATGCCTACAATCCCAGTGGGTCAGCAAGGGGCTAATGTTTCCCATCCGTCACACATTTTTTAGGTCATTAGTCAACAGCTCCCTAAACAGCAAATAGGGGTGAATAAACTTTCTTTATGTAATGATTGAAGAGGGTGGGGGTGATGGCTGATGGTAGGGGAATTGCACCAGTGACTCGAGTTAGCAGTTGTTGGTGGCGGGATTACAGAAGTGTAGAGGTGGCTCAGGGCTGGTGGCAAGTTGTTGAGAGGTTCTAGGCATCAAAGCGAGAAAACAAGCAAAGAAAATTCATTATTGAAGATAGATGAATTCATGGTTGTTTCAAAGAAAGATTGGAAGGTCAAAATTGATTTCCTTTTGTAACCAACGCATGTCAATAGGATGATACAAGCATAACAATTGATGAACAGACATTCACACTAGCCATAATAGTTCAATCTGTACTATTTGGAATTTAAACTTATTGGGTTGTGGAGGTGATTGATGATGGATTTGTAAAGAGAGAGATTGAAGAAAAAAGCAAGCGGGGTATCAGGTTGTGATCTGGGGTCATTGAAGAAGATGCAGGTGGGCTTGAATTTGGTTTGTTGAAACTGAGAGAAAGAGTCATCTTACATCAATTTTTTAAGTAAGGCTTTTCTAATTCTTTCCCAAAATACCCATGATTTTGTGACTCATTTGCAACAGTGTCTCGTGTAAGGAGTGTGTAAACACACATTTTATAATCTGGTTGCTAAATTATAGTCCAAGAAAAAATATTGTACCAAAAGTTTCACGATACACTTCTATTATGCACTGTTATTTTTTATTTTTATTTTTATTTTTTTTATGTAGTGTTTAGGTTCTACCTTATTTGTACTTCATGAAATATTTCCTTATAATGGGAATCTCAATGTGCTTCAAAATTTTGAGAAGAAATGGTAAAATAATTAAGTTCCTCCGATGTAGTGGTTTAGAAGGTAAATTAATGGATTCAAATTTTGAAAAAATACAGGGTAGATTATTTTTAAAGGGGGCAAAAAAAGGGGAAAAAAAGAACATGTTTCTTCAAAACTTCAATGTACCTTTTATTGACATTATGATAGTTTTCAAACGAAGTAAGATTAAATTTAATTATCCTCTAATCTTTTTCAAGAAAATGCAAAGAGCACACAAAGGAATGTATTTTAACCTCGTAGCTGTCTTGAGTCTTATGTAGTTATCAAGACAAAGCAAGAATGGATGGGCAAATCGAACACTAACACATGGCACTCCCTTGAGCTATGAATTACCACATTAAGTGTTTCCATGAAAAAAGGACTCATAAATGTCAAGCATACTTGTCAATTTTTTTATGATTTTGAAACACTAGATGAAAAAGAAGCTGAAAGACAAACTGTGTTCTTTCAAAGGGGAGACTTGGTTCTTTTGCACAGAAGGCTTTTGAAACTTATCAATCATTCAGAAAACCTTATTTCCAAAATAGGGTGCTATTATGTTATAAAGGAAGTTTCTGTTACTGGGGTTAAATTAGTTTCTGAAAATGATCTGAATTCATGCAGTTAACTTAGTAATTATGTGCACTATTCAGGGCTAGCATCATGAGACATAAATGGAACAAAACTTATCTGTACATGACTCTTAACCGTGAACAGCATAACAACATCATCATTACTGGAGAACAAAAATAATTGTGGAACACAGAAATTTCAAAATCTTAATAATTAAAATTTTCTTGAGTTAATTCATCCAAACATCAAAGAAGATTAATTCATCCAAACATTGGAGGAGCACATATCCCTCTCTAGATCCACCCAAATTATCACATGAAAAGTGAAGTGATTTACAAAGATTAAGCAGGAAGTACAGCAATATAGCACAGGTGCAAGTGAATGTGGAAGGGTAAGGTGAACCCTAATGACTAGGGGTGAAATTGGTTCAGTCTGGTTGGGGTTTTGGCAAGATTACCCACTGAACCAAAGTAGTTGGTTTAAATTTTTTGTGAACCGATCCCGACCGGTTATTGGAGAACACTAAGCCGACCTCATGAAATTAAGTACGGTTTGGTCCTATAGGTGTTATCGATTTGAAAACTACAACTCTTAATACGAAATTAGGGTTCATAAAACAAATATGTATATATCAAAACAAAATCAAGGCTTCAAAAGATTAGGGTTTTTAAAAAATTTGGGCTTAAAAGGGTTTAGAGATTACCAAGGCACGGAGAAGACTGAAGAGAAACAGGGATGGCCGGACTAGTCGCCGACGAAGAAGATTGAGGAGAAAGAGGCATGGCATTACTCGCTGTCAGCGGAGAAGACTGAGGAGAAAGAGGGATACTCGGACTCGTTGCCGACGAAGAAGACTGAGAAGAAAGAGGCATGATGTAACTCCTGTTCGATAGAGAAGACCGAGGAGAAAGAGGGATGGCCTGATTCATCGTTACCGAAGAAGATTGAGAAGAAAGAGGCATTGTGTGACTCGTCATTGACGGCGAAGATTGAAGAGGCCTTGAGGGTTCCTTCAATGAGACTGAGATTGAAAGTGAGATAACAAAGAGAGAAACCAGAGAGAGAGAGTCGAAGACAGACGAAGGATTTACAATAAATTGATCAAGAGGTAGAGAAAGAAGGTATATGCATAGAATTAGTATGGATGGCTGAGATTTAAAGCACTTTACATGTGGACAACCGAGATCAAAGGAATTTATTAATACTAAAAACGATCGGTTCACTCCTCTCCGGTCCAACATACATCATCTCAACCACTAAACCGAGCAAGAAAAAAATAGCAAGGGATAACCGAGTCAACCAAAACTATTTGGAAAATTGACCAAAATTGTAAAATTGACTTGTTTGGTTCATTCCATTAAAGTTTCACCCCTACTAAATACTCTTTTTCTTTCCAATATTAACAAAGATGGTGCTCATCAAGCTATGTGTTACCTTGTTTTCTCTTCTCTACTTCTTTTATGTAACAAACCAAGTTATCTCACTAAACTTAGAAATATCATTAGTGGAATAGCAATTTCTCATCAACCCTAAGGGGTTGGCTTGGTGGCAAGGACTTGGGTCTTGGGAGTGTGCTCCCTCCAAAGTTTAGAGATCAAAACCTCTTAGGTGCTAATAATTCTATAAGGCCATTGGACTGGAGGGAAACCCTTGAATTAACCGTGGTGCACTTACGAGAAACTCCTTGCCGAGGGCCTATTCACCCTTGGGGATTAGTCGGGTTTTAATCCCAACAGCCCAGTGCTAATCAAAAAAAAAAATAGCAATTTCCCATCGATCACTTCATTCAAAGAAAACAACAAATAGTCGAGACTTGGAAATATCATTAGTAAAATTGCAATTTCCCATCAATCACTTCATGTAAAGAAAACAACAAATGGTGTTGCAATAATCAAGTTGTTAATGCCTCATGATTCATGACATGATACATATGTTTCAATATAATTTAGTAAAGAATCAACATATATTGCTAATTTCTTACATTTATTTGAGGAGTTGTTTTTGTTAAGTTTATCATTACACATTTATTGACAATAAAAACAAACGCATGAAAAAGTGGGTACAAGGACAAATTAAATAAAAGCCAAAGTTAATGTTATTGAAGATAATTAAAACCACGTGATCCAAACCAACATATATTCTCATAACACACTGATGCTAAACTTAAACCCATCAAAGTTTTCTTTCACAAACAAACAAAAGAAACTAGTCTCCTAAGTCCTAATGTGTTTTGTATAACAACTAGCCAACATGACATGAAAGAGAAAGACATACCAGCATCAAATTCAATCAAGACCTAGTCCCCCAAGTCCTAGTTGGCAAATTCAAACAATAACAATATGAACAAAATTACTAATAAAGGATAAGATTTAAGGAACTAATTTATTCCTTAGTAAATTTTAGTGAAGTTAAATAAACCAACACATGCTATATTCAAATATAAGCAAAAGAGGTCAAGAAGGGCTTCAACTAATCTATTAAAAAGTAATTATTTTTCTCGATTTTGCAAAAAGCCAATGCTTTTGTAGGTACATGGGACCACATGGCCACATGGAAAGCCACAATTGGTGCCACATCATCTTCTCCTTGGGCCTTGATTCCAAGTGCAACCAATGGGTATTCATGTGTTAATTTTTATTTACTCCCTTCATCCCAAAATAATAGTCCCTTTTGAAGAATCCAACTTTTTTTAATAGTACAATTATTACATTTTAAAAATATTAATTTTCCAAAATTACCCTTTGATAGTACATTTTTTTTTTAAATATCAATTGTCATAATTATACTTTTTGTGTTATTAATGAATTTAAAAGAAGGGAAAAATAGTAAATTCATATTATTTTATTCCTTGATTTTTGAAAAAAAACTAATATTTTTTGACAACGAAAAATAGAATAAAGGACTAATATTTTGGGATAGAGAGAGTATTTTTTTTTTTTATGGGCACCGGGGTATTTGAATCAAAATCTGACTAATCCCTAGGAGTGCACAAGCTTTCGGCAAGGAGTTTCCCACAAGTGCACCACAGTTAATTCAAAGATTTTCTCCCAGTCCGATTGCCCCAAGGATTTACATGTGTTAATTTTCTCTCCAAACTCCATGATAAAGCTCTCTTAATTGAACCTAATATACACGGTGTCTTAGTTTCAAGCCAACTTCTAGCAGGAATCTCCAAAGAGCTCCCCACGTACTCTTGATCTTCTCTCCCTTGCTCAAGTGAATTCCCCACCTGAATGCACCCATCTCCACTTGCATCAATACACTCAAATCTCCCTCATCTTGATCAAGCATACTTCTCATGATCTACACATGGTTGTCCAAAGGCACCCCCAATCCAGCTAAACTAGCCAATGTGAAGAACAAGGCTTACAAAGCCCCTCGAGTTGGTGTCATAAATTGATGGCCCTTGAACAGCTCTATTGCCCTTGCAAGCTGCAAGTGGTCATTAGGGTGTTGTGGCTTGATGACTAGAGTTAAGAGGTGGCTTGTCTCATTCTCCACCCAGACCAATCCTAGGGAGAAATCTCTACGAGAAGACAACATCAGATCATGACAAAGACACCTAGCATGCTTCATACTTCCTTGTACCTCAAGAGTACGCTCAATTAACATCTCCATGCAAACCAACATTCTCATCTCCATCTCTCCAACCGTAGAAGTTGATGTGATGTGGTCTGTAGGGAAAATAATAACCGTATCATTTGCTATTGTAAGTTTGTACAAGAGTTATTTTGGTAATTCACAAAAACGTTATTTTGGCAATTTCATATTTTAGAGTTTTGAAGGGTCTGTAAATAGAACTCAATTAGGTTAGTCGAGATGAGACCAAGATACAATAAACGTTTGAGTTTGTTAGAGCTACGACTCCATTTATCCTTCCCCCTCCAACATTCTACTATCTGTAGATTCAAGCTCCCTAGTGAACTATAGGGTTTTCCCCATTTTGTCTCCCCTCTATTCTCCATGTGGATTCAAAACCCTAATGGACTCTCTCTCTCTCTCTCTCTCTCAATCCAACGTATATATCCATGTATATATCCATATATATATATATATATGTCAGAGGCTCCAGTTCACTCCATTACCCACAAACAACTTTCAGTGAATTTGATATACAAAAACATTATAAGGGTTCCACTGTCATTTCTCTATACACACCACATTATACACAGATATATATATATATATGTATGTATGTATGTATCTATATAGATACACACAAATGGGAAATCAATAAGAGAGAGAGAGAGAAGATTCACCGGAAGCAACCGCAGGCGGGGGCGGCGGAGTAGTCGGAGCAGGGGTGATTGTTGGCGGTTGCGACGGAGGGATTGATTGCCAACCAGGTGGAGGTCCATCATCATCGTCCTCTTCTTCTTTTTTTACAGCCATTTGTGTCCATCCTGGTGGAGGTCCATCATCATCATCGTCTTCTTCTTCTTCTTCTGGTTCGGTTTTTGCAGGGAGGGTTGAAATTGAAGGCCAACCAGGTGGAGGTCCATCATCGTCTCCTGCTTCGAGTTCTTCCCCTGTGTCCTGCTGCTGCGAGTCTCTCTCCTTCGCCATTTCCCTCTCTCTCTCTCTCTCTCTTGCTGCTGCCAGACTGCAGACACGCAGACACTCCTACTTAAATAATTGAGTAAATTACACTTACACCCCTGAGGTTTTCCTTTATTTCAGATTTCCCCTCGACATTTCGAAAATTACACTGCCACTCCTTGCAGTTTTCGAAAGAGAAAGGAAAAGTGTGAATAAAATAAGGGCAAATTACAAACACCTCCCTCGAGGTTTTGTAAAAATACAGATTCCCCCCTGACGTTTGAGAAATTACATCCCATCCCCTGAGGTTTATATTTTCATAACAAATTGCCCCCTGAGGTTTTTATTTTCATACAGATTCCCCCCTAATTTTTTCTAATTTGTTATGAAAATTTGACTCTCAGGGGGCAATTTGTAATTTCTCAAACCTCAGAGGGGGAATTTGTATTTTCACCAAACCTCAAGGGGGTGTTTGTAATTTGCCCATAAAATAATCTATCTTTTTCCTTTCTATTTTCAAATTCCTTTTTAAATAATTTATCTTTTTCTTTTTTCTTTTCAAATTTCTTTCTAAATCTATAAACCAAACATAATCTTAGGTGACATAACGATTCTATATGACATCAGAAATAAAAATTAACAACTTAACAATCTTAACCTCAAATTTAAACGGAAACCCATTTCAAATTACCCATTTTACTATACTTGTTTGTAAATCCTAATGTCAAAGCTAAAGAGAGAAAGAGGAGAAAAATATTAAAGAAGAGATGGGAGGAAAGTGGTGGGTCACAATGGTATTAAGCGATGAAAGGTGACAATGTTAGTAATGAAACGTTGGTAATGAGTATTGAGAAAAACAAGAGATTGAAGATAATATGATAAATTCATATTACTAGTTAAAGGTAATAAGGTCATTTTATTTTTTTCATTAATGGTGTTAACTGACAAACTAACATGGTGGTCATTGTAATTTCTAAAATTTTAAAAATTTTACATTATAAACAGACTTTAGGGGTGTAGGCGTAATTTTCCCCTAATAATTACTAGGCAAATAAAATGTTGTACAAACTAATTACTTTTATAAATTTTCTTAAGGTTAATTTTGATGTAAGCTTACTTTGATTGTTTCACTTTTAATTGTGACAATTAATTCTTTACGCTTTAAATCAAGTTGTAATGTCACATTTCCGTCCATCCATGAAGCATGACATTAACAAAAATTAAAAGGGTCCCAAATTAAAATTTTAGTGAAAATATGAGTAAAATGAGATTGTGATGAAAGTATAAAGACGCTAATAAGATGAAAAAAAAGTGTCATTTTAATTCACATGAAAAAAAATCGTTAGTTTTATTAAGAACAAATAGACAAGAGGCTAACTTCACTTGAAAATGTAGAACTTAATTGTCACAATTAAAAGCGAAAAAGCCAAAGTAAAATTATTATAAATGTATAAGAGTACTAAGTGCAATTCATCCATTTTCTTAATGTGTCATATGATAATAACATTTTAGAAAAAAATTTATTTTTAATAATGTGATAAGTGACACTTCAATAAATAAAAATTATAAAATTTTGCCAATTTATCTAATATTATTTAAGGATTCTTTTTCTTTTAAAACATTTGTTTCATTTAAACTACAACAAATAGCAAGCAATATTATGAGTCCCCTCGTAGTTGGGTTTATTCTTCGAATTTGGATCATCGGCCGCCCTACCCGGCAGCCCCCGAAACGACGTCGTTTTGGGGTTTTTTTTTTTTTTTTTTTTCTTCTTCTTCCTTCTTGTTTTCTGTCTCTCTCTCTTCGATGATCCAAAACCAGAGGGGAAGGAAGGGGAGGGGGAGGTCCGATCGTCGCCGTCGCAGCTCGTCGCCTCGCCGCCAGCCGTCGCAGCATTGCCGCACCGCCGTCTCCTCCGCCTCCTCCTCCTCCTCCTCCTCCTCCTCCTCCCCCACTGGTTATGGCCCCCTCCAGTCCGGCCCACCGGCGGCTCTTCTTCCCCTCCCCTCCCCTCCCCTCTGGTTCTGTCGAGCTCGACGAGGAAGAAGAAAAGAAAAAAAATCAAAAAACCCCCAAAACGGGGCTGATGGAACGGCTGCCGAAAACGGCGGCCGAGGATCCTTGCTCTTATTCTTCCATATATGAGTTCTATGATTTGGAGAAAAGTTTCTCTCCGGTCCATTTACAGATCGAAGGGTACTATTGGCTTAAGGTAGACTTTATTCCAGGCTCACTTTAATTATCCAAACCATTAAATATATGGTATGGTGTTCGTTGAGTACATTATCCATGTAAAAAATCATATTGATCGGATATTGATAACTACTTAATTATATTACATTTGTGTCAATAATTTATTTTAACATTATACTTTTCATTGACACAAACGTAATCTGATCAAGTGACTATTGATATCCGATCAATGTAATTTTTTACAAAAAATATTGTAGTTGACAAGCCATACACCTTGAATAATTCAGATCATTAAAATGGACATGAAGTAGAGCCCATTGTAAGCTAACAACACCCTTCAATCTGATATCAAATTGGAGATAAGCATCATCCTGATTTAAACCCCCTGACTACTTCACTCTTTCCCTAATTGTATTAAAAGTTATTTAGAATGAAATGTCAACTTTTATTAAAAATAATGATTACAAGTAAAAGATATTAAAAAACAGAAATATGTAATTCATCCTCCAACATAAGTCTGGCTACAAGAAGAGAGATAATGTAAAGGATTTTTGGCACCTACATCCATCAAACAAAAATATTTGATATATAGCTCGAATTTGTGTGTTTTGAATGGCTCGAATATATCAAAAAAACATCGTTTTGAGACATTCGAGCTATTTAAGCCATGAAAATTTGGACTACCAAACATTGTTATCCATCAAATATTTCAAATTTATCTCTATATATTTGCTCAGCAAACCATAGCTTTTTGTTTATATGTTCAGAAAATTTAATTTCTTTTGGTTGGAATGAAACTTCGAGCACGTAGTCTTGATATTCAAGGTTGAGGTCATTTATTTTTAAAAATTAAAAATTGAGTATTCAAATCATTAGTTTAATTTTTATTTTTTTTTAATAATCCCAAGATTTATTATTTTGAAAGTCCAAAAGACAAAATAATTTAAAAATCTCATATTATCTCTATATATTTGTCTATTTATTCAATGTCTACTTATCTGTTCACATCATCTATCTGTTCTTATTAAATATTTTGTCAATCTATCTATTTAAATGCCATCTATCTATCTACGTAATTATTTATGTGTCACTTATTTGTCTACTTAATCTATTTATTGTCCATATCACTACCACTACTAGTCACCGCTGCCAATGACCATTGCTAGTGACTTTTTTGGCCATTGTTCTGGTGACAGTAATGGTCCGGCGATGATCTAGCAATAGTAAGATTAAAATGAGAAAAAAGTCTTCAAAATAATAATTTGTCAGTCTGACCAAATAATTTCATTACTCATATTCTTATCTTCATAAAAAATCAATCATTTAATCAAATGTCTTATCCCATAGAAATGAACTTAGCACTAATTATCCCATAAAAATTTGAGATGCAAGGTCCACCCACTAATTTTTTGGTACTACAAAATTCAATTTCGAGATCTAAAAGATACTAAAAATTTGAAATCTTTCACTTTTTTTAAAATTTGATATGCAAGGTCCACTTACTAATTTTCTACCAGGTATTCCCATTAAATAATAAATAAAAAAAAATTCTACCAAGAATTTCTCTCTTAAAAAAATTTTATGATACACAATCTTCCGGGATGTATATTTTATGTCACTTAACATACACCTTTTATATATTATATTTGCCTAGTACCATGAACATGCCTATGGCTATACTTTAAATATGTAAAATTTTATATATTGTACTTTCATAACCTTATATGGATTTTCTATCTAAAATTTCAAAACGCTGGAAATAGGAGAGATTGTTTGGTAATTTTGGAGCAATATTTCACATTATTCTTATTTATATTCTGTTACTTGTTCTTTTATCTCTCAAAGTCAACAAATAGAAAAAGGGATAAATTACACGTAGCTCTCTTAAAATTTGAAAAAGAATTGGTTCCATATTTCTTACATAATTACATTAATTTCTTTTAAAATTTTAATTCACATAATAATTAGGTTATTTTTTATTAATAATTTTTTAGGTGCATGAATGAAAAAAATATTATTGTCATTTCTTTTACTAAAATGTATATTTATCTTTGTATTTTCATGTTTATTTAACTAGCCTATCACACGTGCTATGCATGGAATAATTATAGATATTTATATTTGTTTTAGATTTTTTTTAATATATAAATTATGTTTTTTAAGATTTTTTTATAAAAATAATTTTACAATCTTATTATTAACCATAGTGAATGGGAGAAGTTGAAAAGGGTATTGCAGTAACTATGCATGGATTGTATCTAATGGGGGATTTTAAATGCTGATTAGAAAATTTTGACTAAATCAATAAATGTAGGCATGTGAAAAGACTTGTAGATTGAAAAAAGTTAACAAATGCTGATGAGGAGATTTTGACCAAATTAATAAATATTGAGGCTTTTTTTTAAATAAAAAAATTAAGAAATTTATATTGGAATATTGGAGCTTCCACAAGGCTTAGGGTTAGAAACCCTTTTTTCCTTAATAGATACTAGCATATCACCCGTGCTATGCACGGATTATGTTAACAATTATCTATATATGTGAATTGTGATTTTTAAATGTTTTCTTTTTCATTTTATTTTAAATGTCTTTTTTTTCCCTTTTTATATTATATTAAAGTTTAATATTTTGATAAGAATCATATGTGTTGGACTTTTCAAGATTTTTTTTTTATATTTGTTTTTAATGCATTAAAGTGTTATTATGAGGAATAATAATCATACGTGTTTGGACTTTTTAAGGAATTCATATGTGTTGGATTTCAAAAAAAAAATTTATACTTGTTCTTAATGCATTAAAGTGTTATTATGAGGGTAAGACTTGGAAGTTGGGAGAAGTTAACAAATGCTAAGATTTTTTTTTTTTAAATCAAAAAATTAAAAAATTTAGATTGGGAGATTAGAACTCCCACAATACTTGGGGTTAAAAACCCCATTTTACTTAATATATAGTATAGATTTGGATAGATAGATAGATATACCTTTTATTTTTATTTTTATTTTTATTTTTATTTTTATTTTTATTTTTATTTTTGTGTGATTTCTATTCGGGTATTTTTTTTTCAATTTATTTAAGATGGAGTTGTGGGTATCTTTTTTTTTAAAATTTAATTTATCAGTGGTTTCCATTTATTTTTAATTATTATTATTTAGGTAAATTATGATGTGAGTTAGATATGTGATAGATATGTGAGTTTTATTTATTTAAAGTTTATCTAATATAATATATAAAATATAGGTAGATATCTATAAAGATTTTAATATTTAAAGATATGTGATAGATATGTGGGTATCTTTAAAGATTTTTTTTTTAGTTTTTTAGTTTTTTTTTGTTATGTTATAATATAATATATAAAATATAGGTAGATGTCTACAACTTTAATAAAAAATGTTATCTGATTTTTTGGGGAACAGAAAAGGAATGCAAGTTTTAATATTTTTTTTTGAAAATTTGTGAGAGAGATTAGGAGGGAGAGATTATGAAATATTTTTGTTATTAAATAAATAAATCAGTCAATAGTTTTTTTAATCTATTATGTAAATTCAAAATCAATAATTTTGGAAAATTGATTAATTTGTCCCATTAAGAAATTTAAAATTTTGATAGATATACATAATAAAAAATACATAATTATATTATTAAATCTTAATTCAAATTTAGATGTTATATCTTTTTGAGATCTATAGCTAAATTCTTATCTTTTTTTTTTTAATTTTTGTGTGTAACCATAGTGTATGGGAGAAATTGAAAAGTGTGTTGCAATAATTATGAGAGAAGTCAAAATGGATTGTGGGTTGGGAGAAGTCCCATTAAAAGATTTAAAATTTTGATAAATATACATAATAAAATACATAATTATATTATTAAATCCTAATTCAAATTTAGATGTTATATCTTTTTGAGATCTATAGCTAAATTCTTATCTTTTTTTATTTTTTATTTTTGTGTGTAACCATAGTCAAAATGGATTGTGGGTTGGGAGAAGTCCCATTAAGAGATTTAAAATTTTGATAAATATACATAATAAAAAATACATAATTATATTATTAAATCCTAATTCAAATTTAGATGTTATATCTTTTTGAGATCTATAGCTAAATTCTTATCTTTTTTTTTATTTTTTATTTTTGTGTGTAACCATAGTGTATGGGAGAAATTGAAAAGGGTGTTGCAATAATTATGAGAGAAGTCAAAAGGGATTGTGGGTTGGGAAAAGTCAATAAATGCTGAGGTTGGGTTGGGAGAATAAATGCTAAGTTTTTTTTTTTTAAAATCAAAAATTTAGAAAATTAGGATTAAGAGATTGGAGTTTCCACAAGCCTTGGGGTTAAAAACCCCCTTTTGCTTAATATATAGTATAGACTAGCATATCACCCGTGCTATGCACGGATTGTCAGGGATGGCAATTTGAAACCGGCCCGACGGGGATCCCCGATCCCGACACTGATTTAAGCGGTTTTTCCCCAAAAAATACCCCCGACAGGGAGAAGACGGTATCTGAAAATCAATCCCCGGTCTGTTTCGGGCCGGGGACGGTGATCAGTGTTTAAGCCTCGGCCCGGCCAGATCCCTGGCCCAGTCCCCGTCCCCGAATTTCCCTGAAGTAGAATTACTTTTATACCCCTTATATATATATATATATATATATAAAACCAACTCTTTCACTGTATCACACGAATTTCCCCGAATTTCCCCGTGTATCACATTTCAAGCTGGAAAGGTGGGGGACACTATCACATAAAATAGTTGTAAGAAAATTTTCAACTCTCTCACTCTCTCATTTCAACTCTTTCTCTCTCTCTCTCGTTGTTCTCTCTGGCCTCGACCCCCCCTCTCTCTCACCGACGGCGACATCACCACCGCTGCTGGCCCCGACCCCCCTCTCTCTCTCACTCTCTCTCTATCCTCTACTCTCTCTCCGTCTCCGCAGCACAGCCACCACTGTCCGCGAAGCCGGCGTTGCTGTCCACCTCGCACCGCCGCTTCACCTCTGTCGACTCCGCCGTCCCTTCCACCTCCGTCGCTGCCCTCTCTCTTCCTGTCCGTCGAGTCACCGTCGTCGCCGTTACACAGAGATCTCAGATCTGTGATTATACTATAGATCTGGGTAATTATCTATAGATCTGATTTCATTTATAATTTCTATAGATCTGTATACATGTAAATTTCATTTATAATTTCTATCTATTGTAGAAAATAAGAAAATACTATAGATCTGTATGTGTTTTGTGTATCTGTGTGTGTTTTGTGTTTTGAATGTTGAAACAGATTTGGATCGGGGGAGTTTCGGGGTCGGGGAAACCCGATCCCCGTTGGGGGCGGGGATGGGGACAGTCATAGGTTCCCCGTCGGGGATCGGGGCCGGGGCCGAGGCCGGGGATATTTTCACCATCGGGGATCGGGGATCGGGGACGGGGAGGGTGATCCCCGGCCCCGCCCCGCCCCGCCCCGTTGCCATTCCTACAGATTATGTTTATAATTATTTATTTATGTGAATTGCGATTTTTAAATGTCTTCTTTTTTTTCTTTTTTATATTATATTAAAGTTTAATATTTTGATAATAATCATATGTGTTAGACTTTTCAAGGAATTAAATGTCTTTTTTTTATTATATTATATTAAAGTTTAATATTTTGATAATAATCATATGTGTTGGACTTTTCAAGAAATTTTTTTTATACTTGTTCTTAATGCATTAAAGTGTTATTATGAGAGATAATAATCATATGTGTTGGGACTTTTCAAGAAATTCATATGTGTTGGATTTCAAAGAATTTTTTTTATACTTGTTCTCAATGCATTAAAGTGTTATTATGAGGGCAAAACTTGGGGGTTGGGACAAGTTAATAAATGCTAAGGTTTTTTTTTTTTTTTAAATCAAGAAATTTAGATTGAGAGATTGGAGCTCCCACAAGGCTTGGGGTTAAAAATCCCCTTTTGCTTAATATATAGTATAGATATAGATAGAGAGATAGATAGATAGATATATCTTTTTATTTTTATTTTTGTGTGATTTCTATTCGGGTATTTTTTTTTTCAATTTATTTAAGATGGAGTTGTGGGTATCTTTTTTTTTTAATTTAATTTATCTGTGATTTCCATTTGTTTTTAATTATTATTATTTAGGTAAATTATGATGTGAGTTAGATATGTGATAGATATGTGAGTTTTATTTATTTAAAGTTTATTTAGATAAACTTTAAAGTTTTTTTTTTAGTTTTTTAGTTTTTTTTGTTATGTTATAATATAATATATAAAATATAGGTAGATATCTACAACTTTAATAAAAAATATTATCTGATTTTTTGGGGAAGAGAAAAGGAATGCAAGTTTTAATATTATTTTTTTTTTTTTTGAAAATTTTTGAGAGAGATTAGGAAATATTTTTGTTATTAAATAAATAAATCAGTCAATAGTTTTTTTAATCTATTTTCTAAATTAAAAATCAATAATTTTGGAAAATTGATTAATTTGTCCCATTAAGTGATTTAAAATTTTGATAGATATACATAATAAAAAATACATAATTATATTATTAAATTATAATTCAAATTTAGATGTTATATCTTTTTGAGATCTATAGCTAAATTCTTATCTTATCTTTTTTTTTTTGTGTGTGTGTCACTATAGTGTATGGGAGAAATTGAAAATAGTGTTACAATAATTATGAGAGAAGTCAAAAGGGATTGTGGGTTGGGAGAAGTCAATAAATGATGAGGTTAGGTTGGGAGAAGTCAATAAATGCTGAGGTTTTTTTTTTTTTTTTCAATCAAAAATTTAGAAAATTAGGATTAGGAGATTTGAGCTCCTACAAGCCTTAGGGTTAAAAATCCCCTTTTGTTTAATAAATAGTATAGATTTTGCTTAATATATAGTATAGATAGATAGATAGATAGATAGATAGATGGATAGGTAGATATCTACAACTTTAATAAAAAATATTATTTGATTTTTTTGGAAAGAGAAAATGAATGCAAGTTTTAATATTTTTTTTTTGAAAATTTGTGAGAGAGATTAGGAGGGAGAGATTATGAAATATTTTGATTATTAAATAAATAAATCAGTCAATAGTTTTTTTTAATCTATTTTGTAAATTAAAAATCAATAATTTTGGAAAATTGATTAATTTTTCTCATTAAGTGATTTAAAATTTTGATAGATATACATAAAAAAAATTACATATATTATTAAATCATAATTCAAATTTATATGTTATATGTTTTTGAGATCTATAGTTAAATTCTTATTTTTTTAAAAATTTTTTTATGTGTAACCATAGTATATGGGAGAAATTGAAAAGAGTGTTGCAATATTTATGAGAGAAGTCAAAAGAGATTGTGGGTTGGGAGAAGTCAATAAATGCTGAGGTTGGATTGGGAGAAGTCAATAAATGCTAAGATTTTTTTTTTTTAAATCAAAAAATTAGAAAATTAGGATTAGGAGATTGGAGCTCCCACAGGCCTTGGGGTTAAAACCCCCTTTTGCTTAATATATAGTATAGACTAGCATATCACTCGTGCTATGCATGGATTGTGTTTACAATTATCTATATATGTGAATTGTGATTTAAATTTTTTTTTTTTAAATGTCTTCTTTTTTTCTTTTTTTATATTATATTAAAGTTAAATATTTTGATAATAATCATATGTGTTGGACTTTTCAAGAAATTAAATGTCTTTTTTTTATTATATTATATTAAAGTTTAATATTTTGATAATAATTATATGTGTTGAACTTTTCAAGAATTTTTTTTTTATACTTGTTCTTAATGCATTAAAGTGTTATTATGAGATATAATAATCATATGTGTTGGGACTTTTCAAAGAATTCATATGTGTTGGATTTCAAAAAAAAAAAAATTATACTTGTTCTTAATGCATTAAAGTGTTATTACGAGGGTAAGACTTGGGAGTTCGGAGAAGTTAATAAATGCTAATATTTTTTTAAAATCAAAAAATTAAGAAATTTAGATTGAGAGATTGGAGCTCCCACAAAGTTTAGGGTTAAAAACCCATTTTTGCTTAATATATAGTACTAGCATATCACCCATACTATGCATGGATTGTATTTACAATTATCTATATATGTGAATTGTGATTTTTAATTTTTTTTTAAATCTCTTCTCCTTTTTTTTTCCTTTTTTATATTATATTAAAGTTTAATATTTTGATAATAATCATATGTGTTGGACTTTTCAATGAATTAAATGTCTTTTTTTTAATTATATTATATTAAAGTTTAATATTTTGATAATAGTCATATGTATTGAACTTTTCAAGAAATTTTTTTTATGCTTGTTCTTAATGCATTAAAGTGTTACGATGAGGGATAATAATCATATGTGTTAGGACTTTTCAAAGAATTCATATGTGTTGGATTTCAAATAATTTTTTTTATGCTTGTTCTTAATGCATTAAAGTGTTATTATGAGGGTAAGACTTGGGAGTTGGAAGAAGTTAATAAATGCTAAGATTTTTTTTTTAAATAAAAAAATCAGGAAATTTAGATTAAGAGATTGGAGCTCCCACAAAGTTTAGGGTTAAAAACCCAATTTTGCTTAATATATAGTACTAGCATATCACTCGTGCTATGCGCGGATTGTGTTTACAATTATCTATGTATGTGAATTGTGATTTTTAAATGTTTTTTTTATTTATTTTTTGAATGTCTTCTTTTTTTTTTCTTTCTATACTATATATTAAGCAAAAGGGGGTTTTTAACCCCAAGGCTTGTGAGAGCTCCAATCTCCCAATCTAAATTTCTTGATTTTTTGATTTAAAATAAAAAAAATTAGCATTTATTAACTTCTCCCAACTCTCAAGTCTTATCCTCATAATAACACTTTAATGCATTAAGAACAAGCATAAAAAAAATTCTTTGAAATCCAACACATATGAATTCTTTGAAAAGTCCCAACATATATGATTATTATCCCTCATAATAACATTTTAATGCATTAAGAACAAGCATAAAAAAAATTTCTTAAAAAGTCTAACACATATGATTATTATCAAAATATTAAACTTCAATATAATATAATAAAAAAAAATACATTTAATTCCTTGAAAAGTCCAACACATATGATTATTATCAAAATATTAAACTTTAATATAATATAAAAAAGGAAAAAAAGAAGACATTTATAAAAAAAAATTTAAAAATCATAATTCACATATATACATATGATTATTGTCAAAATATTAAACTTTAATATAATATAATAATAAAAAAAAGACATTTAATTCCTTGAAAAGTCCAACATATATGATTATTATCAAAATATTAAACTTTAATATAATATAAAAAGGGAAAAAAAAGAAGACATTTAAAAAAAAAATTTAAAAATCACAATTCACATATATAGATTATTATAAACACAATCCGTGCATAGCACGGCTGATATGCTAGTTTTATATTATATTAAAGTTTAATATTTTGATAATAATCATATGTATTGAACTTTTTAAGGAATTAAATGTCTTTTTTTATTATTATATTATATTAAAGTTTAATATTTTGATAATAATCACATGTGTTGAACTTTTCAAGAAATCTTTTTTCAAAAATGCTAGAGGCCCCAAAAATTCTACCAAAAGTTTTACCAAATGTCTCACATGGGTGTGGGACCCACCCATGTGAGACATTTGGTAAAACTTTTGGTAGAATATTTGGGGTCTTTAGCATTACTCATCTTTTTTATGCTTGTTCTTAATGCATTAAAGTGTTATTATGAGAGATAATAATCATATGTGTTAGGACTTTTCAAGGAATTCATATGTTTTGGATTTCAAAGAATTGTTTTTATGCTTGTTCTTAATGCATTAAAGTGTTATTATGATGGTAAGACTTGGGAGAAGTTAATAAATACTAAGATTTTTTAAAAAAATCAAAAAATCAGGAAATTTAGATTGGGATATTAGAGCTCCCACAAGACTTGGGGTTAAAAACTCCCTTTTGCTTAATATATAGTATAGATAGATATAGACTAGTGGCAACCCGTGCTATGCACGAGACTTTATAAATTAAAAAAAAAAAATCATTATAATTATGTTGAAGTAATTTAATATTTTATCTTGCGGTATACATGAAATTAATAAGTTAACTTTTATGTTTATAACTTTTTAAATTATTAATTTAAAATATATATATATATATATATATATAAATATATTTAGTGCAATTTTGATAATTTGTATTAAAAAAAGTTAAACCTGATTAAATAAGATTAACTGAGTTATGACATACATCTTCTTATTATGAAAATATACAAATTTAAAAGTTATAATTAAAACAAATATATAATTTTATTATTAAATATGAAGTGAAGTGATATTTAATAATAATTAACATGATGTTTTTATTATTAATCCAATAATTTAAGTTACATTTATTTTGATTTCAATTTTATAACTAAAAATATAATACACACACCGATTTCAATTCTTTATGAATAAGAATGTTTCAAAATATTTTTAAACTTTCATCATTTTCTTTTAATTTTTTTTTATCTAATTTGATTTTAAATTTGAATAAAAATTTTGATTTGATATGAATAACTTTAACTTTTTCATTAAATTTTTATCAAATTTTAAAAGAATTTTCATTTTATCCCATTTTTTTTTTCTTTTCACCAATTTTGATGGAAAAACAATAATTTTTAATATTTCATCTTTTTAAATTTTTATCAAATTATAATTTGAAAAAATATATATATTAAGGGTTAAAGATTCTCTTAATTGGAATTATAGTGAAGTAGCATCTTGAAATAGTCAAAGTTTAAGTATGTGGTTGGTTGAAATGTATAATTTAATTAATTCTCTTCTCATATTTGTATAAAAATTGACACTTATAACTACATCATTATAAGTTGGATTATGAAAAAAAATTTGGGGTGTCAAACATTTTTCATTTGTAAATATCCTACATATTAAAAAATGAAAAAAAAAATGTGTAGCTTTTTTATATGTGTTTATCAGTTTTGTTTGATGGACATAAACAATTGATGTTTCAATTTAAAAAAATTAAAAGGTAAAAAAAATAGATTGGGTTTTTTAGAGATAAAAAAAACCACCTAACTCTTCTATATACTATCAAGATGGACTATTTCAATTTAAAAAAATAAAAAGTAAAAAAAAAATATATATATATATAGGGTTTTTCAGAGATAAAAGAAACAATCTATCTCTTCTATATACTATTAAGATGGATTATTTTAATTACATAAAAAAATATAAATTATATTTAGATATTATCCCTATATATTATGCTATTATATACAACAACAATGATTTAGACCACTAAAAAATACATCACTAATAGCACTTATGCATTGGGAATGGCAAAAAAAAAATATAAATAAAAAAACAAAAACAAGGCATAAAAAGTGGGGTGGGCCCACTAACACATCATTAGTGCTCCCCCTAGTGCTCCATTTTTAGTGCTCCCAAGCATTTTTCTATATACAACTATAGTTGTAACAAATTAACTATAGAAAAATGTTACAAACCCCATTTTCACTCTCACCCCCTTTGACCCCCTTTCCATCCCATTGGCCAGGTTTATTTATTTATTTATTTAGGCCTCGTTGGGGACTGACTATTTTAGCCAAAAAGTCAAAAAGCCAACTAAAACTAGTCACATCACCTTTCTACTTTTCTGCACATCTTTTCGTAAAAAGCCAAAAAGTTATTAAAATAGCCTGTTCCCAAACGAGGCCTTATTTTCCTCCTCCAATCACCACCCGCTACGTGTGTGGGGGGTGGTGGGGGTGGTGATTGGAGAGAGTCTCTATCAATGTTGTTAACTATAATATATATGAAAAGTTAGATTAAGCTTTCATTATCAATTAATTGAATTATCATTAACAAACTAACAAATAGCAGTAATGGTTTAATGAGATAGAAAGAGAATAAAAATAAAGAACACAGTGATATTTAAAAGTTTTAAATTTACTTTGTTATACAAAAATTTAATATTATAGGAAAAGTTTAAATTCTCAATAAATTTTCACATTTTTTATAAAATAAAATGACAAAAAACATAAAAAATTTCATACCCATTTTTTTAACTTCAATTTTATGGTCTTCACTGAAAAAAATAAAATCTGATCAAAATCTTTGACATGGAACAGACATAAATACTTCGATTGCAACTATAATCACTAATAATTCTTTTCTACAATACAAACCTATAAACAAACACATAAACTTCACTAAAACCCAAACCAACAGTAGATAAAGAGAATCACACAGAAAAAAAATATAATAAATAAATTTACAAAGTGTGAAAATGTTACATCCAACAACTTAAACCTCACCTAACCCAATCCATTAGCTCCTTTGCCAATGCTCGCAAAGATTAGGAGTTAAGATGACTAATCAGATCATTCTTTAAATAAGACTTGAAAATTGATTAATTTGTCTCATTAAGTGATTTAAAAATTTGATATATGTACATCGAAAAAATAGATAATTATATTATTAAATCATAATTCAAATGTAGATATTGTCATATTTTTTTTAGATCTATATCTAAATTCTTATCTTTTTTATTTTTGTAGGGTTTCTATTCGGGTTTTTTTTTCTCTTCAATTTATTTAAGATGGAGTTGTGGGTATCTATTTTTTTTTAATTTAATTTATTTGTAGTTTCTATTTGTATTTAATTATTATTATTTAGGTAAGTTATGATGTGAGTTAAATATGTAATAAACATGTGAGTTTTATTGATTTAAAGTATAATGGTGGGAGATATTTTCAAATTAGATTTGTTTAGATAAATTTTAAAGATTTTTAAAATTTAAAATTGGATATTGAGATGCAAAAGAAAAATTTTAATTGAATAAATAAAAATCTAATTTATTAATTTTATCTGTTTGTATATCTGATTTTTAGTTTTTTTTTTATGTTATAATATAATATATAAGATAGCGATATAGATAGCTACAATTTTCATAAAAAATGTTATCTGATTTTTTTGGGAAGAGAGAAAGAATGCAAGTTTTAATATATTTTTTTTGGATCTATATCTAAATTCTTTATTTTTATTTTTATTTTTGTGTGGTTTCTATTGGGGGGTTTTTTTTTAATTTATTTTAGATGGAGTTGTGGGTATTTATTTTTTTTTTAATTTAATTTATCTGTGATTTCTATTTGTTTTTAATTGTTATTATTTAGGTAAGTTATGATGTGAGTTAGATATGTGATAGACATGTGAGTTTTATTGATTTAAAGTATAATTGTGGGAAATATTTTCAAATTAGATTTGTTTAGATAAACTCGAAAGATTTTTTTTTTAGTTTTTTTTTTTGTTATGTTATAATATAATATATCAGATATAGATAGATATCTACAACTTTAATAAAAAAATATTATTTGATTTTCAAGGAAATAGGGAAGGAATGCAAGTTTTAATATTTTTTTTTGAAAATCGGTGAGAAAGATTAAGATAGAGAGATTATGAAATATTTTTGTTATTAAATAAATAAATCAGTCAATAGTTTTTTAATCTGTCTTGTAAATTAAAAGATCAATTATTTTAGAAAATTGATTAACTTGTCTCATTAAGTGATTTGAAATTTTGATAAATATAGATCAAAAAATAGATAATTATATTACTAAATCATAATTCAAATTTAGATGTTGTTATATCTTTTCGAGATCCATAACTAAATTCTTATCTTCTTTATTTTTGTGTGTAATCATAGTGTATGGAAGAAATTGAAAAAGGTGCTGCAATAATATTTTTCTAATGCTATCTAACAAAAATCATATTTTTCTCATAATAAGAAATAATTGAAAAAAAGAACCATTAAAATAGTAAACAAAAAGATTATTTTGAACCATTGAATAAACTATAATAATATTTTTCTTTTTGTGAGTGTTTATGTTTATCTTACTTCAATCATATTAAAAGAATCCAATTATAAACAAAAGGAGATAATTTCAATTATACAAATCACAAATTTTTTAATGCTATCTAACTACAATCATATTTTTCTCATAATAAAAAAAATAATTGAAAAAAAGAACCATTAAAATAGTAAATAAAAAGATTATTTAGAACTATTGAACAAACTACAATCACATTTTTCTTTTTGTGAGTGTTTATGTTTATCTAACTTCAATCATATTAAAAAATCAAATTATAAACAAAAGGAGATAACTTCAATCATACAAATCACAATTTTTTTAATACTATCTAATTACAATCACATTTTTCTCATAATAAAAAAAAATGAAAAAAAAACCATTAAAATTGTAAATAAAAAGATTATTTAGAAGCATTGAACAAACTATAATCATATTTCTTTTTGTGAGTGTTTATGTTTATCTCACTTCAGCCATATTAAAAAAATCCAATTATAAACAAAAGGAGATAATTTCAATCATACAAATCACAATTTTGTTAATGCTATCTAACTACAATCATATTTTTCTCATAATAAAAAAAATAATTGAAAAAAAGAACCATTAAAATAGTAAATAAAAATAATATTTAGAGCCATTGAACAAGGTACAATCACATTTTTCTTTTTTTTGAGTTAACTTCAATCATATTAAAAAATCAAATTATAAACAAAAGGAGATAATTTCAATCATACAAATCACAATTTTTTTTAATGCTATCTAACTACAATGACATTTTTCTCATAATAAAAAAAATAATTGAAAAAAAGAACCATTAAAATAGTAAATAAAAAGATTATTTAGAACTATTGAACAAACTACAATCACATTTTTCTTTTTGTGAGTGTTTATGTTTATCTAACTTCAATCATATTAAAAAATAAAATTATAAACAAAAGGAGATAACTTCAATCATACAAATCACAATTTTTTTAATGCTATCTAACTACAATAATATTTTTCTCATAATAAAAAAAATAATTGAAAAAAAGAACCATTAAAATAGTAAATAAAAATATTATTTAGAGCTATTGAACAAACTACAATCACATTTTTCTTTTTGTGAGTTAATTTCAATCATATTAAAAAATCAAATTATAAACAAAAGGAGATAATTTCAATCATACAAATCACAATTTTTTTTAATGCTATCTAACTACAATGACATTTTTCTCATAATAAAAAAAATAATTGAAAAAAATAGCCATTAAAATAGTAAATAAAAAGATTATTTAGAACCATTGAACAAACTACAATCACATTATTCTTTTTGTGAATGTTTATGTTTATCTAATTTCAATCATATTTTTCTCATAATAAAAAAAATAATTGAAAAAAAGAACCATTAAAATAGTAAATAAAAATATTATTTAGAGCCATTGAACAAACTACAATCACATTTTTCTTTTTGTGAGTTAACTTCAATCATATTAAAAAATCAAATCATAAACAAAGGGAGATAACTTCAATCATACAAATCACAATTTTTTTAATGCTATCCAACTAAAATGACATTTTTCTCATAATAAAAAAAAATAATTGAAAAAAATAGCCATTAAAATAGTAAATAAAAAGATTATTTAAAATTATTTAACAAACTACAATCATATTTTTCTTTTTGTGAGTGTTTATGTTTATCTAACTTCAATCATGTTAAAAAATAAAATTATAAACAAAAGGAGATAACTTCAATCATACAAATCACAATTTTTTTTTTAACTACAATCATATCTAATTTCAATCATATTAAAAAATCAAATTATAAATAAAAGGAGATAATTTCAATCATGTAAATCATAATTTTTCTCATAATAATTTTTTTTTAAAAAAAATGAATAAAATAGTAAATAAAAGAATTGTATGTGGAGTGCTGAGATTTGTAACTCACGATTTGAAAGGATGCTCACTGGATTGCTCACGGTTTGAAAGTGAAAGGGTGCTCACCGATTGCTCATGGTTTGAAAGTGAGAAGTTGAAAGTGAAGAAGTGAGAAAGGCTGAAGTAGTTAGAAAGGGTGTGTTTTTTTAAAAAAAATAAATAAAAAAAAAAGTTAAAAATGATGTGTATATAGGAGAAGTCAAAAAGACTTTGGAGAATTTAATAAATGCTGAGTTAAAACAAAAATTTTAATTAATGGAAACTATAATTTAATGGGTCAAGACATATATATATATATATATATATATATATATATATATATATATATTACATGTGGAATACACACCAACATCATAATACACTTATAATATGGTAGAATTTTTCATTGGGCCATGGGGGACTCAATTCATAAGTTTGGTGTGCATAGGCTTTAATTAAAGCATTCAATAGTAGAAGAGTTCACATTAGCCTACAAGCGTTGTTCCAATCATAGAGAATGGAAACTACAATTTAATGGGCCAAGACATACACATATATATATTTTGCATGTGGAACACACGTTGGCAGAATTTTTCATTAGGTCATGGGGGACTCAATTAATAAGTTTGGTGTGCATAGGCTTTAATTAAAGCATTCAATAGTAGAAGAGTTCACATTAGCCTATAGGTTTTCTTCCAATCATAGAGTAGAGCATTGAAAATGAAGTCAAAAAGACTTTGGAGAATTTAATAAACTAGCTTATCACCCGTGCTATGCACGGGATAATTATAAATATTTATATTTGTTTTAGATTTTTTTTAATATATAAATTATGTTTGTTAAGATTTTTTATAAAAATAATTTAACAATCTTATCACTAACCATAGTGTATGAGAGAAGTTAAAAAGGGTACTGCAGTAACTATACATAGATTGTATCTATAATTATTTGTATGAGGAGATTTTCAATGCTGATCAGGAGATTTTGACCAAATCAATAAATGTAGGGATGTAGAAAGACATGTGTATTGAAAAAAGTTAATAAATGCTGATCAAGAAATTTTGACCACATCAATAAATGCTGAGGGTTTTTTTTTTAATAAAAAATTTAGAAAATTCAGATTGAGATATTGAAACTCCCACAGGTCATGCGGTTAAAAACCTCATTTTGCTTAATATATAGTATAGACTAGCATATCACCCGTGCTATGCACGGATTGTATTTACAATTATCTATATATGTGAATTGTGATTTTTAAATATATATATATTTTTTAAATGTCTTCTTCTATGCCTTTTTTATATTATATTAAAGTTTAATATTTTGATAATAATCATATGTGTTGGACTTTTGAAGAAATTTTTTTTATACTTGTTCTTAATGCATTAAAGTGTTATTATGAGGGATAATAATCATATGTGTTGAGACTTTTCAAGGAATTCATATGTGTTGGATTTCAAAGAATTTTTTTTATGCTTGTTCTTAATGCATTAAAGTGTTATTATGAGGGCAAGACTTGAGAGTTGGGAGAAGTTAATAAATGCTAAGATTTTTTTTTTTTAAATCAAAAAATCAGGAAATTTAGATTGGGAGATTGGAGCTCCCACAAGACTTGGGGTTAAAAACTCCATTTTGCTTAATATATAGTATAAATGTTGAGTTTTTTTTTAAAGGAAAAAAATAAAAAATTTAGAAAATTCAGATTGTGATATTGAAACTCCCACAGGCCTTGGGGATTAAAAATTCTATTTTGCTTAATATATAGTATAGACTAGCCTATCACCCGTGTTATGCATAGAATAATTATAGATATTTATATTTGTTTTAATTTTTTTTTAATATATAAATTATGTTTTTTAAGATTTTTTATAAAAATAATCTAACAATCTTATCACTAACCATAGTGTATGAGAGAAGTTGAAAAAGGTACTGCAATAACTATGTATGGATTGTATCTATAATTATTTGTATGAGGGGATTTTAAATGCTGATAAAGAGATTTTGACCAAATCAATAAATGTATGCATGTGGAAAGATATGTGGAATGGAAAAAGTTAATAAACACTGATCAGGAGATTTTGACCAAATCAATAAATGCTGGGTTTTTTTTTTTTTTTTTAAATCAAAGAATCAGGAAATTTAGATTGGGATATTAGAGTTTCCACAAGGTTTGGGGTTAGAAACTCCTTTTCCTTAATATATAGACTAGCCTATCACCCGTGCTATGCACGGGATAATTATAGATATTTAGATTTTTTTTAATATATAAATTATGTTTTTAAAGATTTTTTATAAAAATAATTTAACAATCTTATCACTAACCATAATGTATGGGAGAAGTTGAAAAGGGTACTAGGGGATTTTGACAAAATCAATAAATGCATGCATGTGGAAAGACATGTGGATTGAAAAGTTAATAAATGCTGATTAGGGAATTTTGACAAAATCAATAAATTCTGAGTTTTTTTTTTATAATAAAAAATTTAAAAAATTCAGATTGGAATATTAAAACTTCCATAGGCCTTAGGGTTAAAAACCCTATTTTGCTTAATATATAGTATAAATAGATATAAATGTAGATAGATATATATAGATATATAGATAGATAGGTACTATCTACATTAATTTTGGTCACATTAGTCTTATGAAAACAGGCTAATCTATCTATACTATATATTAAGGAAAAGGAGGTTTTTAACCCCAAGCCTTGTGGGAGCTCCAATCTCCCAATCTAATTTTTCTAATTTTTTGATTTAAAAAAAAAAAAAACCTTAGCATTTATTAACTTCTCCCAACTCCCAAGTTTTACCCTCATAATAACACTGTAATGAATTAAAAACAAACAAAAAAAAATTCTTTGAAATCCAACACATATGAATTTCTTGAAAAGTCCCAACACATATGATTATTATCCCTCATAATAACACTTTAATGCATTAAGAACAAGCATAAAAAAAATTCTTGAAAAGTCCAATACATATGATTATTATCAAAATATTAAACTTTAATATAATATAATAAAAAAAAGACATTTAATTCCTTGAAAAGTCTAACACGTATGATTATTATCAAAATATTAAACTTTAATATAATATAAAAAAGGAAAAAAAGAAGGCAGTTAAAAAAAAGACATTTAAAAATCGCAATTCACATATATAGATAATTGTAAACACAATCCGTGCATAGCACGAGTGATATGTTAGTACTATATATTAAGTAAAATAGGGTTTTTAAATCCCAAGGCCTGTGGGAGGTTCAATATCCCAATCTGAATTTTTTTTAATTTTTTATTTAAAAAAAAAAACTCAGCATTTATTAATTTGGTCAAAATTTCCTCATCAGCATTTATTAACTTTTTTCAATCCACATGTTTTTCCACATGCTTGCATTTATTGATTTGGTAAAAAACTCCTGATCAGCATTTAAAATCACCTCATACAAATAATTATTGATACAATCCGTGTATAATTACTGCAGTACATTTTTCAACTTCTCCCATACACTATGGTTAGTGATAAGATTGTTAAATTATTTTTATAAAAAGTCTTAAAAAACATAATTTATATATTAAAAAAAATCTAAAACAAATACCAATATCCAAAATTATCCCGTGCATAGCACGGGTGATAGGCTAGTATTAAGTAAAGGAAAATTTTTAACCTTTAAGATTTATGGGAGCTCCAATATATTAATCCTAATTTTTTAATTTTTTGTTTTTTAAAAAAAAAATTAACCTCAGCATTTATTAACTTCTCTCAACTCATAAGATTTTTTGACTTCTCTCATAATTGCTGCAGTACTTTTTCCAAAACAAATAATTTGTATATTAAAAACAATTTAAAACAAATATAAATATCTATATCTATATCTATCTATTTATTTATATCTATCTTTAACCTACAAGTTTTGTGGGAGTTTCAATATTTGAATCTTAATTTCTTAATTTTTTTGATTTTTTTTTGAAAAAAAAAACTTAGCAATTATTAAATTCTTCCAAATCTTTTTTACTTCTCCAACACACACACTCTTTTTAACTTTTTACATATCTATTGCAAACAGTGAGTCTGCTATTTGTTTTCTCCTTCTTGACTTCTTACTTCTACACTTTCAACTTCAGTGACCACGTATGCAAACAGTAAAGTCTTCTTTTTGTTTTCTCCTTCTTGACTTTTCCTTTTGTTTACTCTTTTAATATTGTAGTTAGATAGCGCATAAAAAAATTATAATTTGATTTTTTAATATGATTGAAGTTAGATAAATATAAACTCTCACAAAGAGAAAAATGTGATTATAATTAGTTGAATGATTCTTTTTTTTTTTAAATGTAATTGTAGTTAGTTTAGTAGTTCTTTTTTTTCATTTATTTATTTTATTATGGGAAAAATGTGATGTGATTATAGTTTGTTCAATGGCTCTTTTTTTTAATATGATTGTTGTAATTAGTTTAATGGTTTTTTTTTTAATGTTATTTAATCTTTTTATTTACTATTTTAATTTTATTTTTAATATGATTGAATTTAAATAAACATAAACACTCACAAAGAAAAAAATGTGATTGTAATGTGATATGATTGTAGTTTATTCAATGGCTCTTTTTTTTAATATAATTGTTGTAGTTAGTTCAATAATTTTTTTTAATGTTATTTAATCGTATTATTTACTATTTTAATTTTATTTTTAATATGATTGAAGTTAGATAAACATAAACACTCACGAAGAAAAAAAAAATGATTGTAGTTAGTTCAATGGTTCTATTTTTTTAATGTGATTGTAGTTAGTCAATGGTTTTTTTTTTATTATTTATTTTTTTATTATGGGAAAAATGTGATGTGATTGTAGTTTGTTCAATGGTTCTTTTTTTTAATGTGATTTAATCTTTTATTTATTCCTTTAATGGTTTTTCTTTACAATTATTTATGAAAAAAATATTTGTGATTTGATTTGATTTTTTTCTGATTTGATTTTTAAAGTATCAATTATTGATAATGATTAGATTGTATTTTGAAAAAAAAAATTGTAATTGATTTTTTTAACTCACTGTGTTTTTTGAAAAAAAATTATTGTGTTTTTTTAACTATCAATTCACTTAATTTGTGATTTGATTTTTAACTCATTGTGTTTTTTGAAAAACAAAATAGATTGTACTCATTAGGGTCACATAATATACCAATTATTGATGATGATTAGATTGTATTTTGACTCAAAAAAAAATTGTAATTGATCTTTTTAACTCACTATGTTTTTTGAAAATAAATTATTGTGTTTTTTAATTATCAATTGACTTAATTTGTGATTGATTTTTTTAATTATTGATGATAATTAGATAGCATTAAAAAAATTGTGATTTGTATGATTGAAGTTATCTCATTTTGTTTATAATTTTATTTTTTAATATGATTGAAGTTAACTTACAAAAAGAAAAATGTGATTGTAATTTGTTCAATGGTTATAAATAATATTTTTATTTACTATTTTAATGGTTCTTTTTTTCAATTATTATTTTTTTATTATGAGAAAAATATGATTGTAGTTAGATAGCATTAAAAAAATTATGATTTGTATGATTGAAATTATCTCCTTTTGTTTATAATTTGATTTTTTTAATATGATTGAAGTTAGATAAACATAAACACTCACAAAAAGAAAAATGTGATTGTCGTTTGTTCAATACTACTAAATAATCTTTTTATTTACTATTTTAATGGTCCTTTTTTTGAATTATTTTTTTTTATTATGAAAAAAATGTGATTGTAGTTAGATAGTATTAAAAAAAAATGTGATTTATATGATTGAAGTTATCTCCTTTGTTTATAATTTAATTGTTTAATATGATTGAAGTTAGATAAACATAAACACTCAAGGGGGTTTTTAAGGAAAATTGGGTTTTTAACCCCAACTCCTGTGGGAGCTTCAATATACCAATCTGAATTTTCTAAATTTTTTATTAAAAAAAAATTCAGCATTTACTGATTTGGTCAAAATCTTCTTATCAGCATTTATTAACTTTTTTCAATTCACATGCCTACATTTATTGATTTGGTCAAAGTCTCCTGATCAACATTTAAAATTTCCTCATACAAATAACTATAGATACAATCTGTGTATAGTTACTGCAGTACCCTTTTCAACTTTTCTCATATATTATGGTTAGTGATAATATTGTTAAATTATTTTTATAAAAAATCTTAAAAAACATAATTTATATATTAAAAAAAATCTAAAACAAATATAAATATCTGTAATTATTCCATGCATAGCACAGGTGATAGGCTAGTCTATATACTATATATTAAGCAAAAATGGGTTTTTAACCCCAAGGCTTGTGGGAGCTCCAATCTCCCAATCTAAATTTTTTGATTTTTTGATTTAAAAAAAAAAAAAACCTCAGCATTTATTAACTTCTCCCAACCCCCAAGTCTTACCCTCATAATAACACTTTGATGCATTAAGAACAAGTATTAAAATTTTTTTTGAAATCCAACACATATGAATTCCTTGAAAAGTTCCAACACATATGATTATTATCCCTCATAATAACACTTTAATGCATTAAGAACAAACATAAAAAAAAATCTTAAAAAGTCCAGCACATATGATTATTATCAAAATATTAAACTTTAATATAATATAATAAAAAAAAAAATTTAATTCCTTGAAAAGTCTAACACATATGATTATTATCAAAATATTAAACTTTAATATAATATAAAAAAAAGAAGACATTTAAAATAAAATAAAAAGACATTTAAAAATCGCAATTCACATATATAGATAATTGTAAACATTTATTAACTTCTCCCAACGCCCAAGTCTTACCCTCATAATAACACTTTAATGCATTAAGAATAAGCATAAAAAAAATTCTTTGAAATCCAACACCTATGAATTCCTTGAAAAGTCCCAACACATATGATTATTATCCATCATAATAACACTTTAATGCATTAAGAATAAGCATTAAAAAAATTTCTTGAAAAATCCAACACATAAAATTATTATCAAAATATTAAAATTTAATATAATATAATAAAAAAAGACATTTAATTCTTTGAAAAGTCTAACACGTATGATTATTATCAAAATAAACTTTAATATAATATAAAAAAGAAAAAAAAAAGACATTTAAAAAAAAAAGAAAAAAACAAGACATTTAAAAATCACAATTCACATATATAAATATTTGTAAATATAATCTGTGCATAGCACGGGTGATACGCTAGTATAATTATATTGAAAATATAAAACTCATTATTTTTTTCCAAACCTTGGGAGATGTGAATGTAATTTTTTTCCCGGTTGAGGCGCATCATTGGCGTACAAAAGCGAATGGATGGAAGGGTGAAACTTCAATACAACAATGATACCAAAAATTTAATAGTGCTGGCCAATTATATGATAAGTAACTTAAACTATAAAATCATTGTTGCCAACAAAGAGTTTAATTCTGTATCGGATAAGGTATTGTTTTCTCAATTGGTATGATGCCTATCGGTACCAGTATATTTTCAGGCATCATTTTGAATTTATCACAAAAATATTATATATGTATTAAAAATATAGTCTAGTAACAAATAATTTAAAAATATAATATATTTAAGCGTCTAAAGTTGTATAGTTTTGATTCTTAAGACAGCAACATATATCATATAATATACAAAATATATAAAAAAAAAATAAAAAAATTTCATAAAATCACTTTGCTTGGGTAGCATTTAATTATGCCGGAATTACATTTTTTGGCTAGTATTATCCGATATTTACGGAATTGACAAGAACTCACTGAGAAATTAATCAAAATGGTATTAGCCTATTTGTATTCCATTTTCTCTCCCGTATAGTACGTACCGGCCCATCGGGATTAACAACTATTGTTGCCAATGGATTAAAAATAGTTTTTTGATGCTAATTAATTTTATTGATTAATCATCCAACACTTAATTTCATGTTTATCACATTTTAGTTGACTAAATCGTTTGTCCTAGAAATAAAGTAGATTTAATTATTCAATACTTTAGTTGAAAAGACGTATTTTTGACAAAACAAAGTAATACATTACTACATAAAAAATAAAAAATAAACTATTTATACAACAAATAAAAAAATTTAACAAGTAATTGGTCATCAATCTTAGAGAGAATTGCAACAGCTCTCTTTCCCCATTGTATATCTTTATCTGTAGGTCACTTTGAGTTCACGACCCAATTTGAAAACTTAAAATATAATAATAGGGGGATCTATTAGGAAATTATTTTTTAAGTACTTATGTCTCAATTAGTCTATAATATATTCTTGTATCTTTATAAGTCCTATTATTTGAACATTTGATCAACTAAATCATAATTCTCATATTTAAGGTATTTTTTGAATAATTTTATCCTTACAAATATTTTTTGAACGTTAAACAATTTGATAATGTGAACATTCTTATTTTACAATGTGAATGTTCATATTGATGCTGTGAATGTCCACATTACGGAACATTACATTGTAATGTAAATATTAGTATTAGGAATATTTTGATAACTATGTCACTCATATGACTTATTGGATTATAAGAAAATAATTTGAATTAAAGGAAATATAAAGTAATGAAGATAAATTTATGAATAAATGCCCCCATAATAATATTGTGAGTATTTTAGTCCCAACTTTGTTTTCAGAGTATCGTGTGATATTTCATATATGATATTCTAAATCAATAATGAAGAGAAAATTTTTAGGAACGAAACATGTTAACTCACATTTGTTACATAATTGAAGGATAAAGGATGATGAGACACTTATTGTGTGTTGCAATTTTTCATTTGTCAATTATCACTTAAACAATGGCATATGATAGATAAATTATTTAATAATTTTTCTATGATAGGCTATTATACCTCCAGTCGAAGGTAATTATCTACAATGACATCTAGTTCAAGGGATTTTAATTCTTGAACTACGCTTAGATGTGGAAATATATAATTAATCACACGGGAAATCACACTAACTTCTTTTGAATTTTTTTTGAAATTTGGAAAAGATACCGTGGCTGTTACAGTTTTCACACAATTACATTGACTTCATTTTTAGTATAATTAAATGGATTGAAAGTAATGCAAATGGTGAAGTACAAAAATCAACAATAAGTACATATTTTCATGTAAAGATATGACATAACTAACAAATTATTAATAAAAATGAGAACTAAGTGTTATATAAATTAAAATCTCAAAAGAACTTATAAATGTAATTGTGATGGGTGGTTTTATAATACTCCTTCATCCCAAACAAATCTTCGATTGATCCTTACTCTAGTGCGTGGAACAAGAAGCACTGCGATCGAGTGTACCAGAATTAGTATTTCGATAGTCAAGTTAGAAACTGGTTAAGAGAAAATGGGTTAGGTATTCAAAGAGTAGAGTAAATTTGGGTGATCATGTCCAATTACCAAGAGGTCTTGTGTAGATATTTCTTCACATAGTTTGATCTTCTCATCATCATTACCACACCGTCAGAGACCACGCTCCTATTACACCTCTGGAAAGGGATGGCTTGGGTCCACTTTGATTGGGATAGTATGCCAAATTCCCTCTAGTATTCGGTATGAATGCTCTTTGATTTTATTGACACTATCCACTAGACATGTTGCCTAGTCGGCGAAGCGATTACTCAACATCGATCCTCTGTAATCCAATGGGCCTGGTTGGATTTGGGCCCATCAGTGATGGGCCTGGGAGTACTCTATTTGCTGAAATGTGTAATTTTTTTACTTGATTCACACAATAATTATGTTAAAATAGTAAAATTTATCGTATATTTTTTTTAAAAAAATCTCAAAGAAGGTGAGTCTAATTTACCCTTATTAATCATAGGAACATAATCTAGTTAAAAAAAAAAAAAAAAACCATAGGAACATATTTGATCTCATAATCAGCCATGTACAAGTCACATGAGAGTTTTCCCTCTCCCCTCACTTGGTTGGCACTACATGTTTGGTGAAGGTGAAGGTGAAGGTGAAGGTGAAAGTGAAGTAATCTTGGTGCTATTTTTGTATTTAAAAATTATTTTGATAATTTTTTTTAGTATGCTATGCAAAAATTGAATAAAATAATAAGGTGAATTACACTAACAGTCTCTGTAATTTGAAATTTGTGTCACTTTAATCCATAACTTATCAGTTGTGATACATTTGACTTTAAATTTTGAATTTTGTTCAAAATAAGGACAAACAAAGATATTTTCTTTACAAACGGTCTATTTCAAGAGAAAGTTGTCATACAACTTATTTTGTATTGGTTAACTTATATGATGTTTGAAATGTAATGAACGTTTTTTTTAATGAATAATGCTAAAACTTTCTTAGTTATAAAGTTCTACTTGATTTGGTTTTCAGAATCTATTTTCAATTTTTTTTTCTAACAAACTAAATTAAATTGGTGAAAAAAACTTCAAAACATATTATTTTTATATAATTTTATCTTTTGGAAGGGTAAAAATAATTTTTTAAAATATTTTTTTATATTTATTTTCATGAAATTATTTTTTATTTTTTTAAAAGTCAAACATGGCGACAACTTTGATGTCATTATTAAACTAATCAATTAAATAAAAAAATTCAAAACTAAAAATATTTCATATATTAAACTTATTGATTACACATTAAAAACCTAATAACTATCCATTACGTGATAACTATCAAAAAATATCTGTTAACAACAAATATAACCACATATTACATGATAATTATCCAAAAACATTAATAAAAATAACCACTCATTACATTATCATCATCTAAACACATTAAAAATTAATTTGGTAAAAAAAAAATCTAAAATATTTATCATTTTTATATAATTTTATGTGGGTAGAAATAATTTTTAAAAATTCAAAAATAATTTTTTGACATTTATTTTTGTCAAATTAAATTTTTTTTTTATTATCAAATTGATGACTTTGCCCTTAAAATGGAATAACAATGTCTTCAATTGTCATTATTTGGACGAGATTCAAAATTCAGGATCAAATGTATCACAATTAAAAGGTTAGGAATCAAAGTGATACAAATCTCAAACTATATGGACCGTTAGTGTAATTCGCCCAAAATAATATGATTGTTTGTAATATTTTTATTTCAATCTAAAACACTGACTATTGTAATTCATAATTTTAAGAATTATGTGACAACATTCAAATTGACATTTGAAATTTTGCTAGATATATAGAATTTTTATACAAAAATTCAAACACAATGATGTAATAATGACATTTTTGTACTTATAATCTTTAGTGATAGGCTTTTTGACTTCTAATTAATTAATATAAATGAGACACATATCATTCTTTTGAATAATTCTATTTACACACTACACAAACACTCAATACACATAATTTTCTCAGTTCACACCACACTCATTTTGCATTATTTGATTTTTTTTTCTTCCCATTTTACACCATCAACTTTTAAAAAATCTCAAAATACCCATCTTCTCCAACTCACAAGTCCTAACCCCAACCATAACTAGCACTGCAGATCGCCACCCTTCTCCAGCTTCACCATCAATTCAAATAAGTTTAGGTAAAATCCTAGATTTGTAATATTATTGTGGCCCAATTTCTCCAATTGTAGATGGCCCAGTGTCGCAAAAGATTAGGATGAGAAATTGTAGAAGGTCAGAAATTAGGATCCAAATTAAGTATGGGCCTAAGTGCTGAGGTTGCCCATTTTAGGCGACCAAGAATGTCTAAAGGAGCATGGGCTAAAGCCCAAGGAAAGTGGGCTAACAGTGGGCCGAAGCAGGTCTGACCCGCCAAAGATCTGAATAGACTCCACGAAGGAAAGTGTCTAATTGAAGTTGCAGAGGCAATACTTGCGGTGGTTAAGTTATTGAGGCATTTTGCCCCAGCGCCGCCATTCCCAATATTGTCAGTTCCGCCGCCATCTGAAGTTGCTAAGGGAAAGAGAAAACCAAAGAAACTAAGTTGCAGAGGCAACACTTGTAGCGATCAAGTTGTTGAGGCACTTTGCCTCAGCACTGCCATTCCTAATATTGTCGGTTCTGCCCCCATCTGAAATTACTAAGAGAAAGAGGAAGCCGAAGCAACTAAGCTGCAAAGGCAACACTTGCAGTGACTAAGTTGCGAATGTACTTTGTTGGCGCCGCCATCTCTAATATTGTCGGGAGTGCCATTTGAATTTGCCTCGGGGAAATGATTGTCATAGCAACTACTGCAGCAACTACGACCGCAACAATAACTTACAGAGGGAACATCTCGCCAAGGTGACAGCCGCCTTCAGGAAAAGTTTTCCCTCCATAAGTAGATGTTAATGCTTAACGCTGATAGCAGGCCCCAAGGCTTACTGGTTAGAGCCGATAGCAGGCTCAGTTATACCAGTATACTCCGGTGACCCTGCGAAAATGGGAGCAGGGCATCCTGAGCGTAAGGGACTCCCTTTCCATTACCTAGGTCATGGACCTACCTTAGTCGCACAGGCAGGACTAAGGAAGCCCCCTTAAGCTTGGTACTAAGGCAAAACATGGCTGATAGAAGCCTTGGTTGTGGCCTTCGCCCTGAGAAGCTGGGGAGTTTGTGGTTAGGTGGCTAAGGGTGAAGCTTTTGCTAAGGTGAACACAAACATGACCGATAGCAGGCTATGAAGTCTTGAGAATGCATGTATTGGCCAAATAGAACTGAGAAGACAAGTGCAGCAGCAAGGTTTACCACTGCAAGTACACTTGCTAAAGTTTGAGCTGAGAAGGCAAGAACACTCTCGCCGCAACTACACTTGTTGAGGCTTAAAAGGTAGTTGCAGCGACAAACACTCCCGCCGCAACTACACTTGCTGAGGCTCAAAAAGGTAGTTGTAAAGGCAAACAGATAGTACACAGTACATGCAGAGGGACGCGTGGCACCTTTAGCTTGGTAGCTCAAGACAGAATATTTTATGTGATCCTTAGGGACGCCCGTCTTCTCTCTATTTGACTATTTAGTTTCCTCTTGGTATCAAGGAAAAGCCTATAAATATGACCCATTTCCCAAGGTCCAAGGAGGGGATTATTGAGGATTTGGAGGAGATACTGCCCATTTGTGCACTGTCATTCTCTTCTTCTTGAGCTGCTTGCTTCACCCTCACCTGGCTACTCATTCTCCAGCCATTCCATTATTGTTGGACCATTAGCATAGTTTTGCCTCTCTAATCACTACTTACATAGAACCCCTCCCTACATTTCTGGTGACTTCGCTAGAGAGGCTGCTTTGTTGATGGTTCATACCCGCAGTGGCTTACATACTTCACTGGAAAAAATGACAAAAGATGAAGTGCAGCAACGCCCACGACAGCAAGGCTCTTCCTGTGACGCCCCAAAAATTAGGAACATCAGAGAATATATTAACAAATAAATACAGGGTTTATCTAAGGTTACAAGAGTAGGAAACGTCACTAATGAGTCCTTTGGCTAATAACCAAGCAAGATCTCAGGAAGGTCGACGGAGTCAATATAGCCTCACTTCTAAGTCTAACCACCTTAGATAACAAAGCTACCCTTTTGACAGATCTTGACAAAGTATTAACACAAGGCCTATATGAGTTGACGGAGTATAAGGATAGGTTACAAATGTTATATATAATAATTACAAAATCATGTCTTTAAACACAACAAGCGATTAATCACTTACAATCTCATAACGTGTTTACAAAACTAGTTCCTAACTCTCATAGGATAGCCATACGTCTTCAAATACTTTAGCTTTTCCTTTGACCAATCTAATTGTCTTCAATACCTGGCATGAAACGCCATGAGTTTTGAATGCCCAGTAAACGCACACACACCTTGTCCCTTTTTCCCAATCCAATACACCATCGCAATTATAACAAGTAAGTAATGAATCATGATAATCATTCAATAATAAAGGATTACAAGGTTAGATGTTAGCATTCTATAAATCCCCCAAAGAGATTTCATCCTCCTAATTGCAAGAATTGGACTCGAATTATTCAGTATGCCCCATCTTTTGCTATTTTGTAGACCTTACCCCGGATGCCTACCAACGGTTATATACCGCGTAGCGCCAATTAAGAACCTCAAAAGAGATGGTAAAATAAGGGCCTTGCCCATAACCTCCTCCAACCTTATCCAGCATAAACACCTAGGGTCCGAATACAACCGATCCATTCAAGGGTTCTGATACAACCACTTACGCAAGACTTCAACTTTCAAAGGGAAACACGTCCCACTAACCGATTCAATTTGAATATAATTTCATCTCATAACGATACTCATGTGGTCGAAACCCCATTAGCCACTCCATTAAGTTTTTCGTTTAGATTAATCGTTGTAATTAGTTAGCATAAGCGAGAAGGAAAATAAATTTGCATAAGTGCAAGCATCATCAAATGTCAAAAAAAATACATGACCATGGCATTTATAATATCATACCAAGACATGATTATATATAAGTAAGCACATTCATAAAGTCAAGAGCACAAAACATCAATGTAAATAGAATTTCCAGTTTTAGAGTCACTTAAAGATCAAGATTGAAAGAACTATTTCAGATTTTTTCCAAATCTGACCTTCCTATGGTTCGTAGAGAATTTTATCTAGTTTTTAGAACATTTTTCAGAAATGGAATAGGTTTTCCACATTTTTAGTTATTTAAGTAATACTCCAGCTCTATCCAGATTCGTCGACCATTACGAAAATCAAATTTTCTCACAAATCGCTCACTCTTTTTCAATGAAACCAATTTCCGATGAAAGCTAACTCCTTAAGGAATATTTTTACATAAAATTGAGGTCTAGAACATTTTTCTATAGTTTTCTAGAATTTTCGAAAGTTGGCTGTAAAACAAATTTTTCTCGTACAGTTCTTGAAATAAGAAAGTTTGTAAGAAAAGAGGTCAACTAAGAAAAATTTTCCACTTCTATTACGATGAAAACATGCTAAATAATACATGTATATATATATATATATATACTAAACTCAAAAATTTAAGGTGAAAGTGTGCCTTTAGAAATTTTGAGAGATTGATATGCACAAAGGTAGTCTTATACCGATTAAGAGAAATACAAGAAGGGTAGAATCAAGGCTCAACTCCTTTTATTTTTAACACAAGAATACCATCAAAACACTTCTGAAATGAATGTTTAAAACTTCTAAGAGCATGTATTTGAAAGGAAAAATAAGAGAGAGTTGTGTTGTGGCTTACTTGAGGCTTGTTGGAATTGCTAGCAAACTTCTCTTCCTCTCCTACCTTCCACCAAGCTCACCCTTCTCCCTCTCTTTCTCTCAGTTGAATATTGTGTGTGTGTGTGTGTATTCTTGTATGTAAAATGCTAAGGAAGGGGTTGCTTTTAAAGAAAAATTGGCGTGAAAGGTCCAAAATGCCCTTTGATTGGAATTGAATGGGATGTTTTGGATTTAGTTTGAATCCAATGGAATTGTGGAAGTTTAGAGGCCTTAATTAGGCTCCTAAACATGATCTAGTTAGGGTTTTCCTCCTAATCAAACCAACCTAGATATATATACATACATATATATATATATATAAAAGTTGTACCAAGTCAAAGATATTTTTCATAATTTTTGCAAACCTGTCTCAAAAAGTACATTCCTTGCACCTATATAGGTAATGGCCAGCCATAAATGGTGATTTGAGAGACTTATTTTATTATTTTTTGGTGTACAAATGTTTGGAATTATAAAGTATGGTGTATAAAATAGATTTTAGGGTACAAGTGTATATATATATATATATAATGGTACTTGTTTGGGGTCAATTTTTTATTTAATAAAAATGTGAGGGCTTTAGGTTTAATTTACGAATTAGAACATTTATTTTAGTGTAGAATTAAATTAAATTAGGGTTAGAGAGTCTAATTCGATCTGGATTCTTGTTTCGAATAAAAAGGCTATTTACCGACGAACATGATGAAAATCGAAAAATCTAGAATTTTTTAGTGGTAATTCCACATTTAGGGAGTCAATTAATCAGTAGCAGAGTATTATAATTTATTCCTAAGTTATCGAAATCGATTAGGGTTTGCGAGTTTTCAATTGGTGCTAGTATTTTGATCCTAGGGTTAAAATTGCAATTAATTAAAAAACTAAGGGACTTCAAGGAAATAATTTAAAAGTAAGGGACTTTTAAGAAAGTAAAATTTTCAGGGGCTTCACACTTCCAATGGTAGAGCAGCACATGTTGAGGCCCGTGACCACAATGTTGTGGTTGAGGTAGTCTACTCACTTCAGAATATGCAGAGGGAGATCCTAACAGCTTTACAAACCCTCACCGAAGCTATTATGGCCATGGCATCCAGACCAGCTCCAGCGCAAGCACCTCCGCTTGGAGCAGTCCCAAACCCAGTGCCTAATCTGTTCCCTAAGAATCAGGCTCCGATCCAGGTGCCTCTAGCGGTACCTCAAGTGAATAGTATGGCTACTGGTTCAGCTACCTAGGAGCAGACTGGTCCATTCTAGTCTACTCACTTCGTTACTCTAGCCGATGTACAAGCTATGCTTGAGCAAGAGCACAGAAAGAAATAACTACCATCTCGCCTCGATCTAGATGTGAAACCTTCATACTCTCAGGAGATATTGGTCATGCCATACCCAACTGGGTGTACAGTACCCAAGTTTGTACAATTTGATGGGAAGCAAGGTAATGCCAGAGAACATGTGGTGAGGTTCATTGAAACTCTTGGTGTCTATGGTAGTGACCACTCTCTACACCTTTGGGAGTTCTCGAAATCACTTACCAAAAGAGCTTACCGCTGGTATGTAAACTTGGCTCCCAACTCGATCAAGAGTTGGGAGGAGATGGTGAACAAGTTTCATATGAAGTTCTTCCAAGTCCAAGAGAAAGTTATAACCCTCACACTTGGGCGAGATGTCTAAAAAGAAAGTGAAGATATACTGGACTATGTCAAGCGGTTCCAGGATAAGGCCATTGACTATCATGAACCATTAGATGAGGCCCACTTAGTCATCATATGTGTGAAGGGTACCATATGCGACTATAAAATATTTTTGGTAAACCATAATCTGCCTACATTTTCTGCCCTGATTGAGGCGGCTAGGAATCTCAGTACTACGAGTCCTTTGCATAGATCTCATGATAGTCACCGCTACTCCCGCAGTAGTAGAGTCACTGTGGTAACCACCGTAGGAGGGAGCCACTCGCAAGGAGAGGTTTCGTCCTACCGAAAGAGGAAGAGTTATGAGGACAGAAACCCATATCTTTGTAGCCTTGAGAATGTTAAAGCCTTGGTTAAAAAATGGGTAGCCGATGGTGAGCTTACTTTACCTCTAGTTGATGTTTTCCCAATCAAGAAAGACAAAAAAAGCCTGAATTATTGTGTTTATCAGAGAGCCACTAAACACCCTACTAGGGACTGTAGGACTTTGAAAAGTATCTTTAAGAAGATAGTTGCTGCGAATGAGCTACAGTTTTAAGACGCGGGTAATCGTGATGTAGGAAAGGACCCATACTCCAACCACAAGGAGAAATGGAAGAATGTACATATGATTGGGTATCTTGGACCTGTGCGCGATCAAGTGCACATGGCATCCTACTATGATGAGTTAGAAGAAATCGCAACGAGCCAGCTCTCTAAGACAGTACTTACAAAGGCAAAACTTGCAAAGGATACTTATGCTCACGCCTTACAAAATTCTGCCAAGTTTCGTACCTTCTTTCACCAGTTGGGGCTAAGCCAAGCAGCCAGGTTGGAAGCAACAAAGGCCTTCATCAACATCTCTGAAATGCATCATAATGAAGTTGCTGAGGCTAAGGAGTATGTGCCTAGACGTATCCAGGAAAACTATGGAGCCATTACTTTTTCAGAAGCAGACAGAGCATATCCATTCCCCCATAACCGTCATCTTTTTGTCACAGGCTACATCCAGGATGTAGAGTTCAAGCGTGCTTTCCTTGATGGCGGAGCGTCCATAAACATTATCACTACCAACACCTTTGTGAAAGTTGGTATCCTAGAGTCCAGGTGTTGCTTGACTTTTTCGCGCCCTTTTCAAAGAGTTTGAAAGAAAGCCTTAGAATTCGGGCTTATGCGGTTCTGAATCTAATCTCACAAGTGCAATGTGAAATTGATAAACACCAAAGAGTCCAAATTCGGCAAATCTTTTGAAAAATCGATTTTGAATCAAATTACCAAAAATGGACTGCTTTGACAAATACAGAGTCACCACCTAAATATTTTATTTTGGAGAAACTTAGAAAACCCATGACTCATGCCAAAAGCCACGTGTCCATCATCACCAAAGTTGCCTCGGTTCGGGAACTTGGGTACGAGAGGGGAAGGTCATGAATTAAGTACCCCCACTCGCCCGATCAAAGATCAGCCTCTACTAATCATGAATATGATTCTTATTTATATTATATGCTCTTGTTTCGATTTATTATGCTAGCATTACTATATGATGCGCACACACAAGGTATAGACTAGTTTGCCCGAATTGAAACAATTCAATTTCATGTTTGTTTTTCGAAAAGGGTTTGATTTTGCCACTTAACAAAGTGGGCTTAAAGTTTGCGAATTGCCACTTGACAAAGTAGGCTTGAAACGTACATGCATTGAATCATTTCAATTCAAGCAACAAGCCTTCATCCACAGGCACTCAAATAGTTATAGCAATTAAGCACTTAGCCTCATGGTAAGCATGGTAGTCATGGCAATTACTTACACTCATGCAAGTATGCTAAAGCACTAAAAACTTACTTAGTACTCCAAGCCAGGAAAAGAAACTAGTTAGAAAAATGCATGATACCTAACTATGCAAAATGACTAATGCAACACATGCAATAATGCAACTAAACTAGGCTCGGCTACTTAACATGTTGTTTGCAACAATTTCATAGCATGCGTTTAAACACGTATTCAACGAGGTAATAAACGACAATGCAAGTTTGAATGATGAATCGAGCCTCAATGTATGCAAGACAAATGAATGGATGAAAGCATAAGGTATGCTAAACGAAACGTGATGCTTCTAATCTAACCATCAAAAGCGGATAAATAAAATGGAGAAAGACGTGGGGTTGGAAGATATACACATTATTACAACATTGATGCCCTCGCACAGGAGGGTCTGAATGAGTAAACTAGCTAAGCTAAACTACTTAACTAATTATTACAAAACTTGAATAAATAAATTAAATAACTTCTAAGCTAATTAATTAAGAATTTAACTAGGCTAAGCTAATTAAATATTACAACACAAACTAATTTAATCAATCAATCTAAACTAAGTAAATAAGTACAAAACAAGCTAATTGGCTACAACTAATTAACTACAACAAATAAATGATTAATTGCTAATAACTAATTAACTAGTCCCGGGAAGCATGAGAGGCCCATGCATGCTCGATTTCCACCGGAAGAACGTCCATTGTTTGCTCCCGAAAGCCTCTGTTGCACAACCATTGCACTAATTTTTTCTTTTCCAGATCAACTTTGCTATACTTCACAAACACACTGCTCAAAATTCATTGGCGGCCTGCAGGCCAGAAGTGGTGGCCGGCCGGCCACCATTGGAAGGTTGCCGTCCAACACTGATGGCCTGCTGGCCATTAATGATGCATTATTCCTTGCTGCAACAGAAAGCAAACAGGGCAAAGAGAGGGTATTCTCATAGGTCGTTTGTACTGTGTATCCTTTTTTATCATCAAAACATCTCAAAGGAGTGATACACTTGGTCCTCAAACCATCAATTCAAGTAATTTCATTGCATGATGGCTAAGGAACCAAGACTTACAAGTTTAATAAATGTGCAAATGAGACCAAAAACCATCACCCTATCATGCATGATCAAGGGCAATGGAAACCTAGGAAACTTAGCACATTTCATCACTTTAAGTATGAAATGCCCCAATTTTTCGTGTTCAATTAACGTCCGATTGAACACACCAAAACACAATCAAATTCTTATCTTTGCACAATTTTGGTTTCAACTTTTATTTACTCATTTTAAATTACCAATCATTCTTTAACTAATTAAATCCATTGGTGAGAAGTCCTCTAAAGAGAAGGAAGTGTCAAACAAGGGATGGTTTAACGCAAGAGAGAAGTGTCATGCTGTTGATAATGAACTCTTAAAAGAGGATTAAACCATTAAGCATGGACCTCAATCTCAAGCTTAAACAATCCTAAGGTTGAAACAACCCTCAAAGCAAACAAAGAAGTCAAGAAATGAGGGAGGTTGCAGAGATTACTGAGTGCTGAAATTAAATGAAAAGAGCACTAAAACATGCAATCAACTCAAACAAGTGGTGTCTAAAGGCCTAAAACATCAAGCTTGTGAGGACATTTACACTAGAAACATGCTAAACAAGACTCAAATGCAATAACTAGCCCAAAATAGAGGGAAAACAATCCAAAATAAAGCCTAAAACATGCTGGAATTAAGTTATAAAAGGCTAGAAAATTAAGCTAACATATAGAGCTATCTGGGCTAGCAAACAAAACACAAGGAGGGGAGGATAACCCCTCCAAATTTAGACCTCAAAACATGTTTTCTATCACTGAAAATACTCTAAGATTTAGTGTTTAAAAGCCCAAAAAAAGATGGTTTGAAAGTGAGAAACAAAGGTGGAAAGGCCTTACAAACAAGGAATAAAGAAGGGTGATTCACCCCCTAACCTTAAATGGCATAAAACCACCAATTTAAGCCCACCAAAACAAATTTTTTTATAGCCCAAAAGAGCCCAAAATTAGTGGGAAAAGATAGAAAAACAAGTATGCAAAACAAGTTAAAAGAGCAAGTGTTATACCTCTTGAAGCAAAGATCAATTTTAGGCAACAATTCAAGCCAAAACCACCTTCTAGAGCTCCAAGAAGGCCTCAAAGAACCTCAGCTCAAAGATGAACCACTTTGGTTAAGGAGGTGAAGGCAAAAGTGTGGTGTATCTACGTTACCATGCACAAACTTGCAAGAGAGAGAGAGAGAAATGTAGAGAGAGAGATAATTTTTGCTCCAAAAATTCTAACTCCCAAAAATAGGAGACGAGACTCCCTATATATAGAAAAACATGAATTCGCCTGAGATATTTCCCTCCATACACGGGTAGGGAGATGAAGCCAATTGTGCCAACAGTTGGAACAGCTGTCAACAAAATATCTGCAAAAAGACACTGATGGCCGGCAGGCCATTGGTTGCCTACCGGCCACACCATTGGCCGGCAAGGCACAAGGGTGGCCGACAGCCCACCAGAGAAGGCCTGCAGGTCCCAGGGTCTTGAGGTTTGAAACACTAAGGCTTTAGGCTTGAAACACTAAGGTTTTGGTCTAAAACAAGGCATAAAATGGACAGGGTTTTAAGGCTTAAAGACAAGGCATTCCGTCGAGGACTTCGGGTACTAAAATGAGCACATGCAATCATAATCATCTAGTGCACAAGCGATGACGTCCAAGTCTTGAAGGTGGTCAAAAATGGGGTGTCTACACCAGGATGGTTTACCAACCCATTACTATGATGAGCTTTGGTGGTGAGAAAAAAGTTACTAAGGGCCATGTTGTAGTGGACTTAGCAGTTGGCGAGATCCGCTTCGCAACCAAATTCCATGTGATTGAAGTAGACACAAATTATTACATGATACTTGGCAGAGCTTGGATGCATCGATATGAGGCTATCCCGTCAAGTTATCACCAATGTGTGAAGACAAAATTAGGAAAGCGAACAGTGACTACAAATGCGTCTGAAAATCCATTCGGAGTAAAGGAGGCACACTATTCTGATGCAATCTTCTTTACTGAACTGTCAATAGATAAAACTCTAAGAATTGGCAAAGTTACAGGGGTAAAGTTGCCAAAGTGGAAAGACATTCGAGATGCAGAGGCTGCTCCAGAAAGTAGTGGGCAAAATAGGAGCAACAAGTCCACCAATCCCTCACCAAAGATTATTAAGGTGCGCGAGGGTGGTAAGACAGTTTACTACCTATAACGGTATTGGGGCCAAACTTCAAACCCTGGGAGGATGGCCCCGAGACAAACAAGTGTGATGGTGATGAGTCCCAAGAAGGGTTGGTAGAGACGCCTGAACCCGCCCTCAAGTGTATGCAAGACAAGCCCAAACCAAAACAGGAAGTGCTTGCTGAGGTAAACCTCAGCGACTTACCAGGGCAGAACAAGCCTATGTTTATTAGTGATATAATGGCTCCAACAACTAAGGCAGAATTGATAACACTACTAAAACGGTACAGTGATGTCTTTGCTTGGACATATGATGAGATGCCTGGCCTTGATCCATCTCTTGTCACTCATGACCTTGACATTTTTCCTAACTCTAAGCCAATAAAGTAGCATGCTTGAAAGTACCATCTCGACCTTGAGGCAAAGATTAAAGAAGAGGTAGAAAAGTTGCAGAGGGCCAAGTTCATTGAGCTTATACAGTACCCAACTTGGCTAGCAAATATTATACCCGTGAAGAAGAAGAATGGCCAGATCAGGGTCTGCGTAGACTTTCGCAACTTGAACAAGGCCTGTCTGAAAAATGAGTTTCCATTGCCCCAGATTTTCTCCTTCATGGACAGGTTCGGTGGTTATAACCAGATAAAAATGGCACTAGAAGATGCAGAAAATACAGCTTTTCGAGCACCCTTGGGAAATTTTTTCTATATAATGATGCCCTTCGGTTTGAAAAACGCGAGGGAAACCTATCAACTAGCTATGACGACAGTATTCCATGATATGTAACATCACGAAGTACAAGTGTATGTGGATGATCTGGTAGTAAAGTCTACTGAGGCAAACTGACACCTTTACGACTTGAAAAAAGTTTTTCAACATTGCCAAAAATTCTTCTTAAAGATGAACCCTCTCAAGTGAGCCTTCGGAGTTACTGCGGGAAAGTTTCTGGATTTCTTGGTACACCAACGTGGTATTGAAGTAGACAGGGATAAGATCAAGTCCATCATGGAGATGCCACCTCTACACTCTCAAAAAGCCTTGAAGAAATTTCTAGGCAAAGTGCCATACCTCAGGAGTTTCATTTCAGCTATTACTGAGATAACCTTTTCATTTAGGTCACTGCTGAAAGGGAATCACAAGTTTGAATGATTATAAGAACACTAACAGTCATTTGATATAGTGAAGAAAGCAATTACCTCGCCACTTACAATGGTTGCCCTACAGCTTGAAAAGCCTCTGCTACTATATCTTACCACTACACCTCGGTCTATTGGAGCTTTACTTGTCCAAGAGATAGATGGTGTTGAGAAGCCAGTCTATTACATCAGTCCTAAGATCAATGGTGTTGAATCCCGGTATACCCCAATTGAGAGGCATTATTTGGCCTTAATCTTCACAGTGCAAAAGTTGTGCCATTATTTTTTGGCACACCCGATCCAGGTTGTGACCCAGAGTGATCTAGTCCGCTACCTACTGAGCAAGCCGCTCTGACTGGGAGAATGACAAGATGGCTTTTGGCTCTAGCTAAATATGACATCACCTGTATTACACCCAAGGTTATTAAGAGCCAAGCACTTGTAGACTTGTTAGCACAATTCCTATCTGGTGAACATGAACCTGCAGAGGTACCTCTACCCGATGAGGTCCATGTCTCAGCAACTGCGGTTGAGACTTATTGGGATTTAAAATTTGATAGGGCCTCTAGGGCTGAGAAAGGTAGAGCTGGCATAACACTAACTAGTCAAGAGGGGAGAAGTTCCATTTGTCATACAAGCTTGACTTTGAATGTTCAACCAACGAGACTGAATATGAGGCACTGATATTGGGTTTGATTGTTGTCCAAAAGAAAGGTCTCCAAAAGTTGAAAATTTGGGGCCACTCCAAGTTAATTGTCAAGCAAACACTAGGTGATTTCGCCTTGAAGGAACCTATTTTGGCCCCATATTGCACTATAGTTCAAAAGTTGCTCACTTAGTTTGCTGATGTCTATATCCAGCACACCCCTCAAATACACAACCATTTCCCCGATGCCTTGGCTACACTGGGGGCAAAGGTGGACATACCAGATGATAGTATAGTCATCGTCATCGAGAAAAGAACAACACCAGTAGTGTTAGCCGAAGAACATACAGAGTAAGATGATAAGGGATGGAAAACAGATATAATCCAACACCTAAAAATAGGCTAATGAACAATCAAACTAGCAGAACTTGCATCATTCCTGCTTCTTAGAGGAGAGTTATACTTCCGTGGTCCCAACAACTTATTAGCAAGGTGCGTTGGTAGACAAGAAGCAACTTATAGACTTAAGCAGATCCATGCTAAATCCTGCGGAGATGGAGATACCAATCTATACCGACGGATACAGCGGCAAGGGTATTACTGGCCAGAGATGGCAAATGAAAGTATTGAGTTGCAGAGGCAATATACAAAATGTCAATCTCAGCCTCAAAAAGAGGAAGCCCGTTCTTAAGCAGTGAAGAATGGAGACAACCGTATATTGACTATCTTGGAAATGACACACTACCTGAGAACAAAGCCGGTGCAATCAGAGTTAAGAGGCGAGCCCTCCCCTTCTTCCTTGACTAAGGCAAGTTGTACTGAAGAAGTTTTGAAGGGGGCACCTTTGGCGTGTCTATTAAAAGATAAGGCAAACAAAGTGCAAGAAAGCCTACAAGGTAGAGCATCAAGGAGGGTAGTGACTATATGTACACCTTATCCACCTCGGCTACTACTGGCCGACAATGAAGGAAGATGCTAAAACCTTTGTAAGAAAATGCCAGTCTTGTTAGAAGTTTAGGAACTTGATACATACACCGGCGGTTGAGTTGCACAATCAAGACCCCCTACCCATTTCATACTTAGGCATTCGAGTTGGTAGGTCCTATAGCGCAACAATGCAAAGACCACAGATAGATACTTGCAGTGACTGAAGTTAGCACCAAGTGGGTAGAGACCATATCAATGAGGAAAGCAGACGAAGCTGGAGTGGCCAATTTCATCAAGGAAAACATCATCTGTAGGTTTGGCATACCCAAGGTGATGTTGTCTGACAATGGAACTCCCTTCGTAAATTGTCATGTGGAAAGGTTGTTGGACGACTACCAAATCAAGCATCACAAGTCTTGTCACGACCCAAACTCGCCCCTAAAAGTTTGGTCTATGACCGGCCTGTACATTGGCCTTAAAACAGAATTTCAGAATAATATTTAATTACATACGGGGCCTTAAGCGGAAGCAAAATCATTAAAAGACAACATCCATTGAGCTTGTGCATACGTGATGGTTTAATTAGATTTAAGCATTTAAAAACATTTCCAAATATACATATACAATCACAGAATTTATATAGACCTCACACACACTTACATAAGACTTACTAATTTATGACTCCCAACAATAAATTGAGGTCTCCATGTGGAGACATACCCCAGGTGACTTGGCAGACAGGCAAACCTTGGTACAACTCTAGTGTCAATCCCAGATGGCTCACCTACAGAAATATACATAAAACAGAATGAGCAAGGCTCAGTGAATAATAACAACTTAAGAAGGTTAATTGAATAAGCAAAACCTTGGATAAAATAAATAGACAGATACCAACCATACACAGGTCTTATCCATAACTATATTTCAATACGGTCTCAGGTTCACATATAATACAGAACGGCCTCGGGCCCATATATAATATAGAACGGCCTCGGGCCCATATATAATACAGAATGGCTATGGGCCTAACAGATACAGAACGGCTATAGGCCCAACAGATACAGAACGGCCATGGGCCTAACAGATACAGAACGGCCATGGGCCTAACAGATACAGAACGGCCATAGGCCTAACAGATACATAACGACCATAGGCCTAACAGATATAGAACGGCCATAGGCCCAGATGTCACAAATTGGCCATAGGCCCAGTTCCCATATGTATGGACTCAAGAGGTGTCTCGCACGGATTCTAGAGGTGACTCGCACTGTAGCACTTAGTTCCGTACAACACTTTGTTCCATACTAGAAATCATTAGGTCTTAAAGACCGAACAATTCATATCATGTCATAGCATAAACGGAACAAATAAATAGAACAGAATAACTTCATATTTATCAGAATACCATTACATAATAGTGCACATACATTTCCCCATGGTTTATTACAGACATAGTTGTCTTGCGAATAATAGAACATTAATAATAACCATTACCAGAAGGCATGTGTATCACTACAGTACTATTGATAGAGACAGAACCATTCACATCATAATGGCCTCGGGCCCACTTCTATTAATAGGGACAGAATGACCTTTGGTCCATAGCAATGCCATTACTCAAACATGTCTATTAATTTAATCAAAACACAATATTGATGGAATAGGCCATTCCCAAACAACAATGCATAAATCATAATCATAGAAGTAAGTGAAACGTAACGTTACACTACTATTACTCACAATGGTAGGCCTCTGATAGCGGTGGAACGATGTTCTCGTCTTCACCTACAAACACAATGCACATAACAGCTTATGAGAACAAAACCAATCTCTTTTTGTTCCTTAACTATGGTGGTTCTAGACTCATTATTCCTCCATAGGTTATAATCCATGCCTCATAAAATAGGAGGAATCGATAGGAGAAAGGTTCAGGCGAAGAAACGGTACAAACTCAGTAAATAGAAAGTGAACATTTGTCACTAATTTGGGCATGACTATTTTTGTACTTAGAATTTGGGAGTGAGACCTCCACCATTGGAAACTAGACTTCCGGGGCTTGATTTTAGGCTCAAGAATCACTCAAAATGGAGTCCGGATGCAAAAGATATGCTTGTTCAAAGTTACAAGGTATAAGCTAAAATAGGGTTGGCCGCTCGTGTGGCCCAATTCTGCTCGAGCGGAATAACCCGGCCGCTCAAGTGCCCAAAAGCAGAATAAAAACCTCTTTTTTTTTTTCTTCATGTCCACTCGTACGGTGCCCATCTGTAGACGTCCCCCGAACGCCCCGGGAGGGAAATCCCGATTTGTTCATTTGGGCTTACTACAGTTCGGACTCAAATTGTCACGGTTCTTAATCTGATCTCACAATGTGCAATGTGAGATTGATAAATCACCAAAGAGTCCAAATCCGACAAATCATTTTGGAAAACAGATTTTTGTAAAGAAGTGCCAAACATGGACTGCTTTGCCAGATACAGAGTCGCCACCTAAATATTTATTTTGGGGGAATTTAGGAAACCCTGACTCGTTTGCCTAAGGCCACGTGTCCGTCATCACCAAAGTTGCCTCGGCTCGAGAACTTGGGTACGATTGGGGAAGGTCAGCTATGAGCACCCCCTCTCGCCCGATCCGAAGATCGGCCTCTACTAACCATGATATCTTGTTTTGAAAATATTATGCGTTCTTATTCCGGTTATTAGCTTAGATTTACTATGTGATGCGCACAGCATAACAAGTATAGACTGAGTCGCCTAAATTGGGACAAAGCATTTCATGTTTGTTTTGAAAACGGTTTGCTTCTCGTAAGTAGGCTAAAATGCAGGTTTTGCCACCCTCAAGTGGGCTTAGAAAAGATGGTTTTGCCACTGTCTAGTGGGCTTAAAACTCATAGTCAATGCATTATTCCAATTCAGATAACCCAACCTTCACCCACAGGGATTCAGATAGATATATCACATAAGCATATAGCCTCATGGTAAGCATGCTAATATGGCAACACTCACACGTATGCAAGATGCTAAAGCATAAGAGCTTACCTAGTACTCCAAGCCAAAACAAAAACTAGTTAGTAATCAAATGCATGATCCTAGTTCATGTTAAGATGGCTAATGCAACACATACAGGATGCAACTAGAATAGGCTCGGCTAATCTAAGAATGGCAAGTGAAATGCTACAACTCGATACACGTATTCAAGTTTGGAATTGAAATACTATGTGGTTAGCATGATGCGCCGAGCCCGGTGCATGCAAGACTGATGAATGATGCACGCATGCATAGCATAAGGTATGCTAAATTAAACATGCCCTAATACTAACCATCGAAGCAGGTAAGTAAAAGGGAGAAAGAAGTGGGGGTTGGAAGACATGCACACACGCACGCACACTTATTACAAGTTCGCCCTCGCTCGGAGGGACCAAAAGAATAATACACTTTAATTAACCTACAAGCTAATTAAATAATTTACAGACCACCTAATTAATTAACAAATCAATTAAGCTAAGGAAAGCATTAAAAGGCCTCGAGAAGAGGGATGCACGCGTGCTCGGATTGGCTTCGCCCGGAAATCCAATGCCATGCACAAGCTGTCTCTGTTTTCCCTGCTCTACTCCTCTGAAAATGGCACAATCCCCAAGGTATACCTTATGAACACTGGGGAATGCCACCGGCCATAAGGAATGGTCACCGGCCAAATAGAAGTGGTCATCGACCATCTATGGAGTTATCGGCCATCAATAATTGGTTGATCGGCACTTGATGTAGTCGACCGGCCAAAGCTTCCTGCAGAACCTGTTTTGACAGCAGCAGAGGGCAAAACAAGGCATGGCAATGCATTTCAAGCAAATGTGTGCACTAATACACCCCTTATCATGTTTATGACTCAAAGGGGGATAATACTCGATTCTCGGACCATCAATCACGCATTTCAATACGTGATGGCCTAAGAAACCAAGTTGTGCATTTTGGTGTGGGATAAAATGCACATAAACAAACAATGGAGGCCCAACCTCTATCATAATCAATTCAAGAGGCAAGGCATGCATGCCAAATGCAACCTAAGCATGGGAGCTAAGTATGCAATATGAACATGAGGCCAACATGCAAACATGCAAGCATGTATCAACCTATCAAACATGTGAACATGCAATGTATATTAGTCACACAACCTAAGCAAACAAGCATGTAACAAGTGTGCAAGTTAATCAAGCATGCAAGATGCAATGTAAACATGTAAGTATGCAAGACATGTAACAACATGTTAAGCAACCTAACCAAGAGAATGCATGCCAAATGAAAAGTGTTTCAAGCATGCCATAACATACGATAGGCCAAATATGCAACAACACACAAGGCAAGTATGCGACCACATGCAAGGGAGGGACTTACACCAAGATGGACAGCTCTCTACTAGGTCCAAAACAGTGGCCAAATGCTAAGGAAACGAAGGCCAAAACACATACAATCATGCATGCAAACATGGTCCAACACTTAGGCACATAGAAACAACTTTTAAGCATACTTAAAAGGGGATAAACATGGACATATGGCAAGCGTACTAAGCTCTGAAATCATGTTATAAAAGGTGCCAAACCAAGTAAACAAGACAAGCCAAGCATGCAACTAAGGTCCAAGGCCTAAGGCTCACCAAAGGGGTATTGAACTACACTTAGCAAAACCAAATATGACATGATTTGAACAACCAAAATCGAAGTTTTAGCATGTTAAAACAAAGCCAAAAACACATTGATATGGCATCCTAGAGGCCTAAACATGATGGCGTACGCAATGGCACGTTCATGGAACATGAAACACAAACCCTCTAAGCCCTTAAAGGAACATCAAATACAAGCATACGAGCACGCCACAAGGACTGAAATGACATGGTAAGTGGTTCCAAACCACTGAAACAAAGCAAGTAAAGCATGCTCAACACTCACACACCCAAGGCTAACAAGCCAAAATGCAAGGTGGCTATACAAAGTAGGTCAAGCATGGACAAAGCAATTAAAAACAGAGCTAAAGCGTACTAAATCATGCATAAAAGCTTCACAAAGCTTGGCCAAAATCATGCTATAACAAGGCTCAAAGCACAAAGCATGTTAAGGCAAATTCATGGCGTTACAAGACAAGTATGCTAAGCATGCATGGTGTGTCTAAACCAACTAAAAACAGTGCTATATCATAACCAAATAAGCACAAATAACACTTAAGACATGGCCAACATTTAAAAATGGTGCTCACACGTGAGGCTAAAATGGCACTTTTTGAAGGCAACAAGGAGAGGGGATGGCCCTCTCCTTCTTAGGACCTTCAAGCACCATCCCCACCACTGAAATCCCTCAAGATTTCAGTGGTGAGGAGGCCCAAACAAGGTGGTCCCGGAGCTCACCAAAATAACACAAAATGGGGGCCAAACAAGGCCTAAGAGGGGTCAAACAACCCCAAAGCTCAAAGCAACCTCAAACAACTATTTTAAACAAGTAAAAACAAGACTTTTATATGTTATACACTAAGCTCAAAAACAGATGTAAGGTAGGCAAAAAGACTATGCAAAAATGGGGTATTTAAAGGTAAAGTTCTTACCCTTGTAGGCCCCTTTAAGAACAGCACTCCAGTTGCTTTCCTTAGCTCAAAACCAGCTCAAAACTTCAAGAACAACCTAATGGCTCCTCAGCAACCAAGGTAAGGTGTAAAACTAGGTGTTTGTGCACAAAAGTAAGGACAAACACACGCTTATACACAAAGAGAGGGAGATATAGAGATAGAATAGATACACTATGGCTAACCCTAATCCAGACCTCTGGAACTCAACCCTCTAACCCCTGAGGAGGGAGGAGAAACCCTTCTCTTATAGAGGATCACTCTTGCAAAGCTTACAAGACAAGCTAAGCAAGAGTGAAATCCCTCCATACACATATGGAGGGGGTGCAAGGTGTATGCCGGCTAACACAACTGGCATAAAAATATCTGCAAAAGCAGATGCACAGTGGTCGGCCATCCAAAAATGACAAAATGGCAAAATACATGGTCGACCGACCACAAAGAGTGCCGACCGACCAAACATATGGCCGATGGCAACAAAACAATGGCCAGTGGCCTCAAGCCATGGCTGGTGAGGTGTGGGGGTGGCCCACAAGCCACTCTCTGCCCCTCAAAAGCAAAACACGAGTGTTTGGTGCAAAACCAAACACAAAACAGTTGAGTCGAGAGATCCTGAGGCAAGGCGCGTGGCTGAGACCTCCGGGAACTCAAGACGAACACAAACATGGATGATCACCGAGTGTTCAAATGGTGACGCCCAAGTCTTGAGGACGGTAAAAAATGTGGTGTCTACAGCCGCTTGTGTGGTTTGGGCAAAAAAAAAACAGTTCGAAAATAACTCCGGCTCCAACACTTGATCTAACCATTTTTAAGCTTGATTTCAAGTCTAATTACTCAAAAACATGTAAAATTGCCTAATAACATGATAAACTAAAATCAACCAAGTGTAATCTCATCTCAAATAAATCAATCTTTGTCTCATTTTTTCCATATATTCAAACTTCCATAATATATGCTCAAAATCATGCAAATACATCTTACTCATGGTTGATTCTTACCTTAAATCTTGTTATTCTATAAATCATTCTTAAGTTTGAACCCACATCAAACAAATTAAAGGAAATCAAGGTTCAATTCATGGAAATAGTTCATTTAACCTCATATTTCTCAACCCCAACTCAATTAGGTGGTTTCTCTTCATTTTAGATCATGAATTTAAACTAGTAATAGATCAATCATAAGGGGTTAAGTTGATTCCACATACCTAGAGCCAATCTCTTGAAATCTACCTTAATTCCATCAATTTCCCTATATTTCCTCTTTATCCTTAAGCTCTTCCTTCCTTCTTCTCTTTGAGTTCTCTATCTCTCCCTCTTTCACGTGGCTCCCCCTTTTCTCAAGATATTTTTGGTTTTAAGAGATGAGTCCATCAACTCATAAGGCATCCATTATATAAATATATCCACACACACAAATTTAACACAATAGGGAGAGTCAAACGTGGCCTTACGAATCGCACAAAATCAAATTTCAATTAAACTTCCCAGATGTCTCTAAAAATTATGCTGATTATAAATATGTCCTCTGTTCCGGTTTCTGAAGCCTCTAAGGCCTTCAATTTTGCAGTACAAAATTAACCACCCAAACGTGCATTAACGAATCGGACAAATTAGAATTCCAATTAATTTTCCTAAATAATTCTAAAAATTCCCATTAACATACCCAAGTACTCAATTTCGAATTTTGAACCCGTAATGGTCGGTAATGCCAGTTTTAAAGTCATAACTCAACAGATAGTTCTTCAATTCCAATAGATATAATTAAATTAAAACACATTATCCCCTAGTTAAATAAGGATGACTTCTTATACGTATTTTGGGGTCGTTACAAGTCTACTCTATACTATCCTAAAGGGAATGAACAAGCTGAGGCAATCAATAAAACCCTCATTTGAATACTAAGCAAGATGATGGACGAAGTAGGGAGCACATGGTCTAAACAACTCCCTGTAGCACTCTGGGCATATAAAACGTCAAGAACGAAGCCGACCCAAGCAATCCCATTTTCCCTAGTGTACGGATCTGAAGCTGTTTTACCAGTTGAGTTGGCAGTACCCTCAACAAGAATGGCTATGTTGGCACACTTAGTTCTAGACAGCATAAGGAACGGCATAGAGGCAGCCGAAGAAAGAAGAAATCAAGCCTCGTGAGCAATGGGAAAGTATCATCAGTCTATAGCCCGCGTCTATAATCAATCTATTTAGCATAGAGAGTTTGAAGAGTGGGACTTGGTGTGGAAGACGGTGGACGCAATCATGCAGGGCAACCAATCCCCAAGTTCTCACCAAGATGGGAAGGCCTTTACAAAGTTGATGAGGCAAGCAGCAGTGGGTAATACAAGTTGATAAGAGTAGATGATGGGTTCAGAACTAGCCCTATTAACGCTAAGTATGTAAAGGAATATTTTCCTTAATTTCTTTTATCCAGAAAAGAGTTGTAAGTTTCTTTTGTTAATATTTCCAAAGCAAAGTGTAAAGAAACTGTCATACACTTAGTAAATCTGTTACTCTTGTAAACACTTAGTCACAGTGAAATTCATGGCAAAAGTACTAATTGTCTTGAGAAGTAATGTAAAGACAAAGAAAGGAAGGCAATAAAGTGATATTCAACTACTCAATATCTTTGTTTCTTATAGAATCAAGTTTTCCAAAGCATGATTACAATGTTCAAAGGAAAAGAGAAGAAAGAAAAAGATAGCAAGAGTGCAACAAAAAAAAAGAAAAGAAAAAAAGGCCCATAATAAGGTCACAATACATCAAATTAAACCCTTCATCAGGGAGTCCATCAAAGTCACATCCCGAGGCAACTGAACAACAAAAGCGGAGTCTTTCTCCTTGAACAGAGCTAGGTTTTGACAGTGCTGCTCTAAAGCACCCTCACAGTCTCTGATGGTCTCTTCCAAGGAGACAATCATAGCCACATTATCCGCATGCTCGAGAAAACCATCAACTATTTAGAGCCTGGTCCTTATCCATGATAAGTCCAAACCATTCCTTTCAAAGCCACTAAGATTTGCCTCAGCACTCTCTACAAACTTGTCGGAAGTTGTCAAAACCTTCTTGGTGGTGAGGTCACGAATGAAATTGGCTAAGGACTCCAATAGTGCTGTTTGCACCATCAGGCTTGGAACATTGAAAGCAGTAAAGGTGCTAGGCTGCAACACCTGGATGCGAACAAGGATAGGAACAGTTTCAGCAGAAACCCAATAGCTCAGAAAAGAAACTTTCTTTGAAGGCTGTAGAGACTCTCTCATACCAGCACTAGCTTGAATCAATGGGGAGAGACTTGCGGAGTGGCCAAAAGTCTGAGGGCTTCGCACTTTCCCTAAAAATGACTGCCTAGTAGTGTTGGAGTGAGTAGATGCTAAGAGGTGGCCAGGTGAACTAATCTCGCAAGATAAGCCAAAATTGCTCGTATCACCCTGCCAGTCCAAGAAAAGAACATCTATATGGTAGTCTCCAACATGTAAATCTGGTGTAGCAGTGGTGTCCGTCCCTACATAAAAGTCTTGTGATTCTCTAAGATTAGCTGGCACCTCAAGAAAGTGAGTGAGGTACAGATCTTCAAGCTGTTTAGAAGTTGCTGAGGCAACTGGGTCAGAAGTGCCAACAACAGCGGCACCAGGAGTAGCCAAGTTGGCAGCTACCTCTGTAAGTTGAACCAAATTTAGGGGACCCATATCAGGAGTAGCCACTACATTTGCACCCCCTTCAGTAACTGGGATGCTTGAAATTATGGTCTACTGAACTAAGAGAGACTTAGTGGACTGAGAAGAATTCCTAGATGTGACCTCCATTGGGGGGCTCAACTTCAAGTGGCTCTCTTACTCCACGCTCTTCTCTTGAGGTTTCAAGAACAAAATCCTCTTCACCAACGGAGGAATGGTTAGAGTGAATGAGATCAACAGGGTTTAGAGCTTCAGCACCCTCAGAAATCATATCACCCTCTGCAACTTCCACAGTAAGGGGGACTTGTCCAATTTTAGTAAGAGGGATGTCATGACCTTCTTCCATATTTTTAGTCTTAACGACCGGCTCAACCTTAACCATTGGCTCAGCCTTAATCACTAGCTTAGCCTCAGCAACTGGTTCAACTTTAACACTGGATTCTACCTCAGTATTTGGGAGTACCAGTTTGCAGGTTCTAAGTCTGGTAACCTTGAAGCAATAGGGAGATTAACGTCATCGTCTAAGTCTGAAGAGAGTCTGATGGCAGTTAAAGGACCTTCACGGCCTGAAGGTGGTATGGTGGAAAAGGTGCTACATCTTGAGATCAGTAGGCCTTGAGAAGAAAAGAGATAGTGTAACTATTAAAATAATGATAAAAAACCAAGGAAGTATAAAATAGTGCAGAATATGTATTAGGTGAGTACTTTCTGAAGTCTTTTCCTAGTTGGTGAGGCACGACCCTTAGCAACTGATGTCGCTGCCTCCTAGATTGCCCTTAGCCGAGAGTGAGTCATACACACTGTTGTACCAATAGAGAAAAAAACAACTTGCAAAGGTTGAACGGACATTGCCCCAGATGGATGAGGCTCCTCTACGGTAGGCAAAGACAAAAAGTTTAAAACAGGCTGGTTTGTTTCCCGCGATTGGAAGGGAGACGAAGAGATAAGTCAGGTTGTGAAATGGGTTCCACTGTAAGGACAATTGGATCACTATTACAAAAGTTGAAAAAAGAGTTGAGGTTACGGTGCCAAAATAGTTTATTGCTGGAGATGAAGACACCTTCTCTCCCTAGTGAAGGCAGCTCCATGAGACCTAGACCCTCCACGAGCAAGGTAGTGTAGTTGCGAGCAAACCGTTGGAAGCTCTGATAGAAGTATGTCTAGGGTAGAGGAGCATGTGGAATACCTTGGTCCATACCGAATTGCCTAATGACCCTGTTCGGTCGATAGACAACGCTAGACATGCCCTCTTCGTTCCATACAGGCAGGAACTCAGGGCGTATCATTGCAACCACAAGAAAAAGGTTGGCCTGGACACTCTTACGAGAGAAGTCGACATGGCGAGCTTCTGAGAAATAAAAAAGGACAACATAAATACCTAGAAAAAGCTGGGTGAAGGGACAGAACATACATTCCTCCATACGATCAATGTAATCCATGAAAGGCCTGTTAGTGCCAACACCAAACCATCTGGAGATGTGAGGGATGAAATTGCATACTTGTCTTGTAACGGGTTGTCTCTCTACATCTAGGACAGGATGACCCTTTACATCAAGAACTTCGTCGATGAAGAAAGGCTTATTCTCCTTAGGGATAGGACCCATAGCAGGGAACCCCTCGTAAAAGAAGGCGGTCAGGAATTGAGTGTGCATAAAGCTCCATACATTATAACGGCCCATGGACCTCTCCATGTCTGAGTGAATGAGGTCGAGACGGAAGTATAAATTCCCCAAAAAGAGGGGAGCCAAAAGAATCTGATTATCGCTACAGAGTTTGACAGCAAGTGGGAACACTAAGGGGTTGATGCTCTCGGTAGGGTTGTTGGGAGTAACGAAAAAAGAGATGAAATAATTGAAAAATGCAGCTAGGTACAAGTTGCCACGGTAACCCGGGCCAACTATGGAGTTGTGGATGTCCTCTGTAATATCACCCACAACTAGTTGCATGTCCTTGAAAAAATGCTTCAACCAGGAGAGGTAGGTGGTCTTATCTCTCTTTGGCCTCTCTTGGAGCAATTCTCCAGTCCTGAGATCATACTAAGATCCATACTTTCGTGCCTCTCAAAAGGCACCTTGGAGAACAGTAACGACAGTTTGCTCCGCAACAGTTAGGGATGCAGGATCAAAAGGGTAGTCCTCACAGGTGCTCAAGCGTAATAGGACAGCAACATCCTCAAGAGTTGGGGTTATCTCCCTCCAAGCAAGAACAAAGGTATCAGTATCGCAGCTCCAACAAGAAACAACCACATCCATATTGGCCTGCACCTTGTGTATAGATAGCTCCCTCGAAATCAAGATAGCGTTAAAGAGATGAACAACCCTCAAATGCTGTTCAAAGTCGTTGTCCGCAATGATATCGTCGACCCAAAGGGACTAGTCGGCCAGAAGGCCTGAGTAAGTGCGGTAATAGATATATGAATGGAGAAAGTCACCGTGCTCAACCCAGAACCGCAACACTAAGATAGGGTTGACCATGTTAGCATCGTCTAAGGAGGCCTTACCAAAAAGGAGAAGGAGCTTTTCTAAAGAAGGGGCATTAGGAACAAAAAAGTCAATAGCCTTCCAGAATAGGTTGGCGAGCCTTCCAAAGTATGGGGCTCTTCTCCACTCAGCATTGGGTGAGATAACCCTATTGGCTAAGAACCTAGTGGTGACCATAAAGAAGAATAAAGAAAAGAGAAGAAGACTTTGGAATGAGGGGATTAGAGAGAGAAGAAGACAACAAGGCAACAAGATGGATTGTGGCAAAAGTGGGGGACCAGTGGACCCCGAGGGCACTATTTATAAATAAATCAGCGAAAATGTGCCAACACGCTTCTCTAGGACCATTATGACTCATTAGTCAAACACACCTTTTCAGAGTCAACATGACCCTACGAAACCGATGCAACTTCTAACTCAATTGACACAACCCCAGGGTTACTTGCTGACATCATGCATGCGCAGGAAACAAGGGGCATGTCCCCCATGCGCGTAAGGGGCAAATGTAGAGGGTTAGAAATTATGGTCCAAATTAAGTATAGGCCTAAGTGCTGAGGTCACCCCTTTCAGATGACCAAGAATATCTAAAGGAACATGGGCTAAAGCCCAAAGGAAGTGGGCTAACAATGGGCCAAAGCAGGTCCAACCCACCAAAGATCTGAACAGACTCTATGAAGGAAAGTGTCTAAGTGAAGTTGCAGAGGCAACACTTGTAGCGGTCAAGTTGTTGAGGCACTTTGTCTGAACGCTGCCATTTCCAATATTGTTGGCTCCGCCACCATCTGATGTTGCTGAGGGAAAGAGAAAATCGAAGCAACTAAGTTGCAGAGGCAACACTTGCAGCGGTTAAGTTGCTGAAGCACTTTGCCTCAGCGCTGCCATTCCTAATATTATCGGCTCCGCCACCATCTGAAGTTACTGAGGAAAAGAGGAGGCCGAAGCAACTAAGTTGTGGAGGCAACACTTGTAGCGACTAAGTTATGGAGGTACTTTGTTGGCACTGCCATCTCTAATATTGTCAGGAGTGCCATCTGAACTTGCAGCGGGAAACGACTGCCGTAGCAATAGCAACTAACTTGCAGAGGGAACATACCGCCAAGGTGACAGTAGCCTTTAGGAGAAGTTTTCCCTCCATAAGTAGAGGCTAATGCTTAGCGCTGATAGCAGGCCCCAAGGCTTACTAGTTGGAGCAGATAGAAGGCTCAGAGATACCAGTATATCGCGGTGACCCCATGAAGATGGGAGTAGGGTAGCCCAAGCGTAAGGGACTCTCTTTCCATTAGCCAGGTCATGGACCTACCTTGGTTGCACAGGCAGGGCAAAGGAAGCCCTCTTGGGCTTGGTATTAAGGCACAACATGGCTGATAGCAGGCTTGGCTGTGGCCTTCGCCTTAGGAAGCTGGGGAGTTTGTGGTTAGGTGGCTAAGGGTGGAGGTTTCGCTAAGGTGAACACGAACATAGCCGATAGCAGGCTGTGAAGTCTTGAGAATTAATGTATTGGCCAAATAGAACTGAGAAGTCAAGTGTAGTAGCAAGGTTTACCGCTGTGAGTACACATGCTGAGGTTTGAGCTGAGAAGGCAAGTCCAGCAGCAAATACTCCCACCTCAACTGCAGTTGTCGAGGCTCAAAAGGTAGTTGTAGCGCCAAACATTCCTACCGCAACTACACTTGCTAAGGCTCAAAAGGTAGTTGCGGAGGCAAACAGGTAGTACACAGTACATGTAGAGGAACGCGTGACACCTTCAGCCTGGTGGCTTGAGGCAGAATATTCTATGTGATCCTTAGGGACAATTGTCTTCTCTCTATTTGGCCACTTGGTGTCCTCTTAGTACCAAGGAAAAGCTTATAAATATGACTCATTTCCCAAGGTCCAAGGAGGGGATTATTAGGGTTTTGGGGGAGATACTGCCCATTTGTGTACTGCTATTCTTTTCTTCTTGAGCTGCTTGATTTACCCTCACCTAACTACTCATTCTCCAACCATTCCACCATTGTTGGACCATTAGCATAGTTTTGCCTCTCTAATAACTATTTACATAGAACCCCTCCCTACAAAAATGAAACAGAATGTATCAAATTTTAGCACATACAGCCATCAAATTAGGGAGTTTGTGATGTACTTTTCATCATTTTTTTTTGATAAATCAAACATAAGATAAATATTTTAATGAAATAATGATCCCATTCCAACTACTCAAACTAGCATATTGCCCGTGCTATACACGGGATAAAATAAAATATTATTTATTAAAAATATTATAGGTATATTTAATTTTTTTATGTTTTGTCTCTTGTAAATAAAATTTTATATATAAGTTTAAGGGTTTCTTTTCAAATGTTCCTTTACTATAATATATAGTATAGATAGATTAAAATTGTTATATTGACAATTAATAATTAAAATTATGCTTTGTTATAAAAAAAAATGACATAATTCTAATATTTCACGATTTTAGAATAAAAAAATATGAATTTAAAAAAATTATCATATTGGTTTTTGAAAGGGAAATAATTATAAAAAAAGTTTAAAAACTTAATAAGTAAGAAAGAATTGTCATAACATGTAAAACCGTTAAAATTACGGTTAAACCAGCAAATTATTCAAACAAAAAATGGTTTAGCTTAATTAGTTAGGTCAAAAGACCAACCAACTTACACAAAAATTAATTAATTAAAACTTTTAAATTTTATTTTATTAAAATTTAAACTGTCACTAAATGTGGAAAGCAATCTATTACTTTAAATTTAAAAGCTACACAATATAAATTTAAAATTATAATAATTTATCTCATAATTTATAAGTTTTAAATACAAATATAAAATTATCATAATTATCTCATAATTTTTGTATTACGGAGTAGTAAGAGTGGCATTGAGATTATCGATATATCTATATATTTTATAAAAGAATACTTTTAAGGATAGATATTATGAGAGTTTCAAAATCCTATACAAAATTATTTTTAAAATCAAAACTTCTATGTGGGATCGTAGAATAAAAATTAAATGAAGGCTAACCAATCGAGATTTTCTTAATTGTTTAAAATTAAGAAAATCAAAAAAATTAGTATGAGCTATTGATCATAAGGCTTCTCACTAAAAATCTCATTTTGCTTATATCACTACAAAAAAATTGCTTTTTGGTGACGGCAAAACGCCGTCGCAAATACCCTAAATGCCGTCTCAAAAGGTTTTTTGCGACGGTAAGTGGCTTTTTGCGACGGCAAGTGGGGGGTCGCAACAAAGGGGGTTGTAAAAGGGTTTTAGCGGCGGCATAACGCCGTCGCCTTTTTTTTGTGACGGCAAAATGCCTTTTTTACGACAAAAAAATTCTGTCACAAATAACGCGTGAAAATCTGAGTTTTTTTGAAACGGCACTGTGTTGCCGTCGCTAAAAGGGTTTCTTGCGACGACAAAAATACCGTCGCTAAAAGTTTATTTAAGACAGCACCTGATGCCGTCGCTAAAGGACTATTGGCGACGACAATAACACCAGCGCTAAAGGCCTTACTTTTCAACCAATTCCCTTAACTTTTGTGACAGTAAAGGTGCCGTCGCAAAAAACCTTGGTTCAATTTTCTTTTTGAGACAGTGTGTGTGCTGCCGTCTCAAAAAACAAAAAAACTGTATTAAAATTATTAAAAATATGAAAATAACCTGTATTAAATGAAAAATAACTAAAAAAAAAACCGATAATTACATAATAATATAAATACATACATAAACAAAAGTTGGCACATAATGAAAATTCATAATGTTGTTCCATTCATAACAATACAAAAATAAAAATTCATAACAATAAAAATTATCCCACTACATAATGTCGCATAATACATACATAATGTTGTTCACAAATCTAAATAACATAAATCAAAACCAAAAGTTTTCGTCATGATTCTTCCGTGGGTTACAAAAACAAAAGTTGGTCATAATCTTTACACACCCGCATTCCACAAGAAGCAAACTGCTATTCAGGAAATATCTGAAAATAACAAAATAAAAATAATTAATGACAATATAATGGTGTTAATATTTTAATTACAAAAAAACATAAAAAATTAACTACTATATAATTACAAAGATAGTTTAGTAAATAATTTTGGCTAGACAGAAATCCGGCCCTAACTCCCAAACCGGAAACCTGATTGGAGTTCCGTCTTCTCCCACAAGTCTCTCGTGCCTAGGCGGTCGTGTGTGCCAAGTTTCGTGCTAAACCGATGTCGTTTGGTGATTTTGGGGGGTCAACACCTCGAATTCAAGTTTCTTAAGGAACTAGTTTGCCTAGACCGAAATCCGGCTCTAACTTCCAAACCGGGAACCCGATTGGAGTCCCGTCTTCTCCCACAAGTCTCTCGTGCCTAGGCGGTCGTGTGTGCCAAGTTTCGTGCTAAACCGACGCCGTTTGGTGATTTTGGGGCGTCAACACCTCGAATTTAAGTTTCTTAAGGAACTAGTTTGCCTAGACCGAAATCCGACTCTAACTCCCAAACCGGGAACCCGATTCGAGCCCCGTCTTCTCCCACAAGTCTCTCGTGCCTAGGCGGTCGTGTGTACCAAGTTTCGTGCTAAACCGACGCCCGTTTGATGATTTTGGGGCATCAACACCTCGAATTCAAGTTTCTTAAGGGACTAGTTTGCCTAGACCGAAATCCGACTCTAACTCCCAAACCAAGAACCCGATCCAAGCCCCGTCTTCTCCCACAAGTCTCTCGTGCCTAGGCAGTCGTGTGTGCCATGTTTCGTGTTAAACCGACGTCGTTTGGTGATTTTGGGGCGTCAACACCTCGAATTCAAGTTTCTTAAGGAACTAGTTTGCCTAGACCGAAATCCGACTCTAACTCCCATACCGGGAACCCGATTCGAGCCCCGTCTTCTCCCACAAGTCTCTCGTGTCTAGGCGGTCGTGTGTGCCAAGTTTCGTGCTAAACCGACACCGTTTGGTGATTTTGGGGCGTCAACACCTCGAATTCAAGTTTTTTAAGGAACTAGTTTGCCTAGACCGAAATCTGACTCTAACTCCCAAACCGGGAACCCGATTCGAGCCCGTCTCTCCCACAAGTCTCTCATGCTAGGCAGTCGTGTGTGCCAAGTTTCGTGCTAAACCGACGCCGTTTGGTGATTTTAGGGCGTTAACACCTCGAATTCAAGTTTCTTAAGGAACTAGTTTGCCTAAAGTGAAATCCGGCTCTAACTCCTAATTCGGGAACCCAATTTGAGTCCCGTCTTCTCCCACAAGTCTCTTGTGCCTAGGCGGTCGTGTGTGCCAAGTTTCATGCTAAATTCGACTCTAACTCCCAATTTGGGAACCCGATTTAAGTCCCGTCTTCTCCCACAAGTCTCTTAACTTAGAATGTAAAGAATGCAAAGATACATTTTAGCTTAGAATGCAAAGATACATTTTATGCCTGATCTTCTGGTGGTGGTGTATATAGATTCTCGTCTTCTGCAGATTCCCTAAATGCCCGATGGCCACTTGATGCATCAGGAACCTATGATAGTCATTGCATAATGTGTTAATCATATTCGAATTTTATACATAATGTTGTGTGAAAATTGAACTATCAAACAGTTTAATTTATATCGAACCTGTCTGTTGGGATCCATACTCGCTCCTTGTGACACAAAGGCCATCATCTCAGCTCTCATCTGTTGTAAATGTGTAGAGAACTCTGCTCGTAGCTCCTCCCTCAACTCATCCCTTAGCTCCGCACGAACCTGTTGGGTGATCTGAACAATAGTCGATGGCTGGGGTGTTGACTGTGATGGCCCAGCACCATCTTTATACACCACTCTCTGAGGCACAGTTCTCCCGTATGTGCGACAATATCCATGTCCGTCATGACCTATGGACTCATGGAAAATGGCATTCCTGGCCTCCAAAGTTCGACAATCCTCAGGTAGCATAGAGAGTTAACGATTAAACTCATCCTGTCTTGAATAAGACATACAAGTATATGCCAAATTAAGATGGTTGACACACAAAAAATAAAAAATAAACTTTAAATACAATCAAAGGTGTTTGGAAACTACCAAGGTCTTGATAACCTTTGGGTCATCTGCTCTACGTGCCATAAGCCAAACATTCATCTTATCAGTAGACTTCCCCTTATTGGTCATCTACATTTTTTTAGAAATATGAAAATTAGAATCCAAATAATTTGCAAATATACAATGTTTATTTATATACAAAAATAAAATAATAAAATATAAACCTCATGCCGTATCTGAGCGAAAGTAGTACGCCCTGTGGTATGAGGTATGCCGTGAGCTCGCCGATTTTTAGCATTCCTAATTGCAATTTTCTATAATAGGTACAACAAATGTAAGTATATAAATATGATTTGTATTTTTACATATCATACATATAACTTATTTGTATACCTCAGCATCGGAAGTACGCCAATACTCCACAAGTTCTTCCTACTGGCTTGGCACAATGTGCAAAGGAACATCATCCTTCAGATTAAGATCAGAACTTCTAGGCTTGAAATACTTAGCCTTAATCTTGTTCTTGTGATCCTTCCATATGCTGTTGCAGTCTTTCATGCAGATTGGCTTGTACTCCTCTTGACATATATTCAAATTGTCCTATAAAACACAATTTCAAAGTTTAAATAATAATAACACAATTTTGGAATTCAAATTTTTGAACAAAAATATACTTTTACTTTCACATCCTTCCAGATAGCATCAACAATATCATCAGGCACATTGTTCTAGTCAAGAAAAGTAAGAGGAACAATGTTTCTATTCTGCACAATAATGCCAAGTTGAGTAGTTAACTTAGACACGTTATCCCCTATTGGGCAGTAATTTTCATCAAATTATATGTCCAGCTTTGTACCAGTACCCCTCTCCCTAATGCCCTTGGCACATCCTTTACCACGCCTAGTCGAGGTTAATGAAGAACTAACATGACCTGCGAGATACAATAACAATAAACAATATGCAATGATAATAAACAAATGCAAATTTAAATAATGTGAATACAAATCGAATTCTTATACCTGAGGTGGGCTGTGAAGAAGTCGAAGGGTCTGCAAAATACAATGAGAATAAACAAGTTATATATAATGAGAATAAATAAACGTATGTTTAAATAATTTTCATACAAATCAAAGCAAATTTATATACCTGCGGATAGCTCATAAGCCGATGACTCTAGTCGGGATGATAACTGCTGTGGTGCCACTGATGGTGGACGCATCGATGGTAGGCGTGGAGGCTGAGTACATGGTAGCTACTATGATGCCACTAATGGTGGTCGATGCAGTGGTACTAATGGCCCCTCTGATGGTCGTCCCTAGGATGCCTCCTCTAATGGTGGTGCCAGTAATAGTGGTCGCTGCGATGATTGGTCAGATGGTGGTGGCACTAATGGCCCCTCCGATGGTGGCCGATGTGATGCCTCCTCTGATGGTGGTGCTACTGATGTCCTATTATGTAGCACATCAGACATCATGTGCCGGGGATGATCAAGCAATATAACATTAATTGACATTAGAAACATAAACAATGGTTTGTTATCAACTATAATATGACATTAATTGAACTAATACAATTACAAAGACAAAGTAAATTAAGAAACTGATGATTAACTACAATCCTGGCCTTAATTGAATTACTGATGTTGATTAAATATCAGCCTATTTGAACATCAACCGTTTCTCTTTCTGCGGCTTCCCTCACTCAACCAACTTCTTCATCACGAAGCATTATATTTTCTTCCAATTGTTGGCTCATATATGGCTCGATTTATGGATCAGTCGAACTCATATCAAATAAACCTCTTTGAGACATCTTCACCAACACTTGCCAGTTTGGTTGTAATAGGTCTGCAACATACCAAACTTGCTCTGGTTGGGACGCCAAGATGAAAGGTTCATTGGTAATTCGATCATCTCGGTACAACAAATGATTGAAGTTCACCAACATGAAATTGAAGATATCTTCTTTCTTTCCATGAATGTTGTCAATCCATTCACACTTAAACAACACATGTTTCTTCTCATTGGAATATTGAATCTCAACAATATCCGTCAATTGTCCATAATAGTACACAGACCCCACACAAGGATTCTTGTCTTTCCGACTAGCATAACTTATGGTATCTGCCTTCAAAGCTACACCACAATTTTGTGTGGCTCGACGATCATCCATGGCCTTTACTCGATACTGAAACCTATTCAGTATATACCCATTGAACCTCTTTGCCAGGTTATGAGGACCATTTGCCAATAGAATAATCTCTTCAGAAAATATGACATCAGTAGTCCTTCGCAAAGTTTAGACCTATTTAAAACGAAAATGTAAAATTTAAAATGTAGTTCGACTTAAGTAACTAGAATCTATAGACTTAAATACATACATGTTCCTTGAACCAAATGTGAAAAGTTTCAAAATGTTCACGCTGAAGCTGATGATCGTCTACACGAGGCATTTTGAGCTTAAGTACTTCAAGGTGTTTACTGTGTAGATTGAAAATTTATCAATAGAAAAAATTTGGTTGAAAATTCAATAAAACATAATAAAATATTGAGTGAATGACTTAACCTACTTTATGAATGGTTGAACCGCACTTGTATTGAATAAGATGTACCGATGAGCTTGTACCCAAGAAGTATTATCAAGATAAAAGCTTGTGTTTTCACCAATAGCATGACCCAGATTATCAGCACCACTATAGTTCCTCACAGGTCGAGTAGATTTGGTTTCCACATCATTGAGATATTGTGCACAAAAATTCATGCATTCTTCCATAAGATATCCTTTAGCTATTGATCCTTCAGAATGAGCTCTATTACGCACGTATTGCTTCAAAGTAAGAAGATACCTTTCAATTGGATACATCCTCGAAACTGAATCGCTCCACCCAATAATGCTTCATCAGCTAGACGTATAGGCAAGTGCTCCATTATATCAAAAAAACTCGGAGGAAATATTTTCTCTAGATGACAAAGTGTTACAGCGATACGATCTTGAATATATTGCAAATCCGTCGCACGATTCACTTGGGAACACAATTGTCTAAAGAAATTGCTCAATTCAATCAAGGGTTCAATTACATTTTTCGGTAACAATCTTCGAATAGCCAATGGAATAAGTTGTTGCATCAGAATATGACTATCGTGGCTCTTAAGACCCCCAATACTTCTATCATGTGAGCACACACGACGTGATATATTGGATGAATACCCGTCGGGAACTCTTACTTCCTTCAACACTTTCAAGAATAAATCTTTCTCATCCTTGGTCATCGTGAATTGTGCTGGTGGTAAATAGGCTTTATTCGACCCTCTTAATTGCAAATGTAGGGGCTTCTAATATTTATATCTTGTAAATCACGCCGAGTATTAACACCATCCTTCGATTTTCCTGCAACCCCTAATATTGTCCACAACACATTGTCACAAACATTCTTCTCTATATGCATCACATCGAGGTTGTGTCTTATTAGATTGTGCTCCCAATATGGCAGTTCATAAAAGATACTATTTTTCTTCCAGCTATGGGTGCGATGTCCAGCTTTCTCCTTTTCTACCTGTCTCCTATGCCTCTCCTTAAGGTCATCCCTCTTGTATTGGGTTAAAATACCCCCAGATTCTAATTGTAGCAACATCTCAGTTCCAGACAACAATTTTGGTTTGAGTCTGACTTCGCGACTACCATCAAATGATACTTTATCCTTTCGGAATTTATGGCCAGTAGGTAAAAATCTGCGATGACCCAAGTATGATTGTTTCCTACTATGCTTCAACCAACACGATGTAGTTTCCTTATTACAACAAGGACATGCATATTCGCCTTTAGTGCTCCATCCTGACAAGTTTGCGTATGCAGGAAAATCACTAATTGTCCATAGTAAAGCTGCATGCATTTGAAACATTTGATTTGTTGATGCATCAAATGTTGACACACCCTCATTCCATAGTTCTTTCAACTCCTCAATCAACGGTTGCATATACACATCAATCTTGTCACTAGGTCCTTTCGGGCCGTCAATAAGCACGGATAAAATTAGAAATGGCTGCTTCATGCACATCCATGACGGCAAGTTGTATGAAATGAGCACAACAGGCCAAGTGCTATGAACTATGTTCATCATCCTGAATGGGTTAAAACCATCAGATGCTAAGCCAAGCCTTACACTTCGGCAATCATTACTAAAGTCAATATTCCGATGGTCAAAATCTTTCCATGCAAGGGAGTCGGCAGGATGCCTAAAGACACCATCATCAGTTCGTTCCTCTGCATGCCATCTCATTAACTTGGCCGTCTTGGATGACATAAAAAACCTCTGCAACCTTGGCTTTAAAGGAAAATACCTCATCTGTTTTGCAGCTATTCGTTTGCCACCTTTGTTAGGACCATTTGAACCACCATCACCATTTGATTTCCATCTAGAACTGTTGCATATGACGCATTTATCAAGATTGGCGTCCTCGTTTCGAAACAACATGCAATTGTTGGGACATGCATCCCACGTCTCATACGTGAAGTCCAAATCTATTGTGACCTTTTGAGCTTTATAATATGAGTCCGAAGGTTTCACACCCAACGGGAACGCCTCATTCAATAACTCAAGCAACATGTCAACAGACTTGTCTGTCCACTGATTAAGCACGTTCAAATGTAGAAGTTGAACAATGAATGACAAAGATGTGAACTTCTGACAACTCGGATACAATTCACTTTGTGCATCTTGAAGAAGTTTGAAATACTTTGCAGTCTCTGCATTTGGACCGAGCTGGGGTTCAGATGCATGGGGATCAGGCCCCTGTAGTTCATTACCCTCAACACTTGTACCGGCATGTGGATTTCCCATAGCCCCTTATATCATTCCAATCATATCATCCCCTATGTCTAAATTAGCTAATGTTTCATTCTCTCGATTACCATGCAGAGATACGTAAGATTCCCCATGATTAATCCAATGTTTGTATTTTTAAAAAAAACCATTCAAAATCAGATGCTCCCGTACACCCTCTCGTACAAGACGGTATCGATTCTCACACTTCCTACACAGACAACTGATCATCGAACCTTCAACCTTATTGGTGTAGGAAAACACAAGGAATTCATCAATCCCATTAATGTATTCGCTCGGCATCCTATTTGGCAAATCAATCCAACTCTTATCCATCATCTGTACACATCCACAAAAATATCTCATCAAAGTAACTCTAAATACAATACCTACGTATTCATGTACCATGATACCTATCCATCCAATTTCTCTCAAATAGGTAGGTGGTATTATCCCAGTTAGTTATTTACCGATTTGATGGGAGAACATAAAAAATGAACATGAGGGATTCACTCGAGGAGTTCCTTCTTCCCTTTTATTTTTTTTATGAAAAAAATGAGGATCTAGACAAAATGAATTAAACAGAAGAGATTTAAACAAATACTTTATACGTGTGCCTTCAAAGCACACGTATAAAATGATTTTGTTAACGTGTGCCTTCAAAGCACATGTTAAAATACTTTATATGATATATACATTCTGTACGATAGAAGAAAAAAAAATGAGAGAAAAAAAAAAGGTAATGTCTAATTCATTCACTTTATTTTTTTCCATTTTCTTTTCCCTTCATTACAACTTAGGGTCTTAAGTTTGAACTTAGGGTCTCATTATTTAAGAATACTTTTTAAGAAAAAATTCTCAAAAAGTGTACTTCATAAATTTTTTTATTGAGTCCTATTAACACATAAATCAATCACTCTGTTCAGTTGTTAGGAGAACAAAATAAAGTACAACAAAATTAATGTTCCCATAATTTTTTTAATGTTTAATTGTGAAACTCATATCTTTAACTTTGTAGCTATAATAAGTTTTCCCTCAAAATATATCCTGCAAAAAGTATAAAATTTTATAGAAAACTCACAAACTTTCTGACAACTGAACAGAACCAGTGTTAATAGGACTTCTTGGGAATTTTATGAGAAAAATAGGACTCTTTGAAAAAATTTCCTTATTTTAAATTTGAAAAAACTAAAAACATAATTTGTATATAAAAATTTGGGAAAATTACAAATACATGAAATAGTGAGGGGAAAAATTGCACTACAAATGAAATATTTTTTGGGTGCAACTCTGACATACATGAAAAGTTGCATCAAGCACATACATGAATGATTTTACGCCATATACACAAGAAAGTTACACCACCATAAAAATGCAATTTTTTTTTTCATTACTCTACTAAAATGCATTTTTCCATGAAAATTTCATACATAATACAACATGTCATTTATATTCATTCATTAAAAATTAAAAGATTCATCATTTTATAGTTGATAATTGTAACAATTTACTATCATATCATTTTTTTTTTGAATAAAAATCATATTTGTTTAGCATTTTCCTTTCAAATTATATGAATTTACTGCCCATTTTTTTTTTTGGAAAATTTAATATACATGCATTAATACATCTACCCTTAAGTTTAGAATCCTACGATGAAGTTGTATCCATATATGTATGTATATAAGGTCCCCCACTAATTAAACTGTGGGACTTTGAAGGGTTCCACAAAACAATTTGCCCAATTGGTTTTTGCTGGGGGTGGGGATGTCAATGTTGATGCTTCATCATGAGTTTTTTTCTTCACAGTTGCATATCAAAATAAGTTCAAAGAAGAAAGTCACTAACTCATGGTTTTATTAGTCCACAATCATGATTTTATTAGTCGTATAATTGATTACAATCTACAGATAAAATGATCGTGTGTTCTTTAAATAATGAGACCCTAAGTTTGCACAAAATGGTTCAGTGATTAAACTCGACCTGCTAATCTTAAGACCCTAAGTTCAAACTTGAGGAGAACCATTTTGTGCAAATAATACCTTACTGTCTACTCAACCTATCATGTGGTTCATTACACTAAATAATTTACACTAATCATATATATTCATGTATATATATATATATATATATATATATTTTTTGAACAGCTAATACATATATATATATATATATATATAGAGAGAGAGAGAGAGAGAGAGAGAGAGAGCATACGCTGAGTGAGAAACTCGTCGCCGGACCACCGCTAGCTGTCGTCGTCACCGCACCACCGCACCGCTGCTAGTCTGCTCGTCGTTCGTCGCTCGTCCAGAGAGAGCCTTTCGCCGTTCGTCACACGTTTGGGGATTTTGGGGGAAAAAAATATGTTTCAAACATTTAGGGATTTCGATCCAAATGATCGAGCACCAAGGTGAAAGAGAAGATCGGGTGAAGACGTCCCCGAACGTCCCGGGAGGGAATCCCGTTTTTTTCATTTGGGCTCACTACAGTTCAGGACTCAATGTCACGGTCCTGTATCTAATCTCGCAGAGTGCAATGCAAGACCGATGAATCATCAAAGAGTCCAAATCTGGCAAATCGTTTTGGAAAACTGATTTTTAGAAAGAAGTGCCAAACATGGACTGCTTTGCCAGATACAAAGTCGCCACCTAAATATTTTATTTTGGGAAAATTTAGGAAACCCTGACTCGTGCCTAAGGCCACGTGTCCGTCATCACCAAAGTTGCCTCGGCCCGGGAACTTGGGTACGATTAGAGAAGGTCAGCTATGAGCACCCCCGCTCGCCCGATCAAAGATCGGCCACTACTAAACATGATATCTTGTTTTTGAAAACACATGTGTTCTTATTCCAGTTAATTAGCTAGAATTACTATGTGACGCGCACAACAAAACAAGTATAGACTAGGACGCCTAATTTGGAACAAAGCATTGCATATTCGTTTGTTCGGAAAAATGGTTTGAGTTTTGCTACTCGCAAGTAAGCTAAAATACGGATTTCAATGAATTGTCCCAATTCAAGCAATCCAACCTTCACCCACAGGCATTCAAGCAGTTACATCACATACGCAAATAGCCTCATGGTAAGCATACTGTCATGGCAACACTCACACACATGCAAGGATGCTAAAGCGCAAATGCTTACCTAGTACTCCAAGCCAAAACAGAAACTAGTTAGTAATCAAATGCATGATCCTAGTTCATGTTAAGATGGCTAATGCAACACATGCAAAATGCAACTAGAAATAGGCTCGACTATTCTAAGATGTCATGTGAAATGCAACTTGATACATGTATTCAAATTGGAATTGAAATACAATGCAGTTAGCATGATGCGTCGAGCCCAGTGCATGCAATACGAATGAATGTGTGCAAACAGGCTATCATAAGTATGCTAATTGAAACGTGCCCTAAAACTAACCATTGTAAGCGGTTAAATAAAAGGGAGAAAGACGTGGGGTTGGAAGACATGCATCACACACACGCACGCTTATTACACAATTTGCTCTCTCTCGGAGGGATCGAAAGAATAATACAAATTAACTAACTAACAAGCTAATTAATTATTACACAACACTTAACTAATTAAATGAATTAATTAAGCTAAGAAAGCAGTAAAGAGGCCTCGGGAAGAGGGATGAATGCATGCATGTTCGGTTTGGCTCGGAAATCCATCACCATACTCATGCTGCCTCTGTTTACATTGCTCTGCACTTCTGAAAACTGCACAAGTCTCCAGGATGTTTCTGAACCACCTTCTGAGCACTGTGGAAGGTCATCAGCCAAAAGGCAAGGCCACCGGCCATGGGAAACTGGTCATCGACCATGTGTGAGGCTCTCGGCTAACAATTCATAGCCGGCCGGCACTAAAGATAGCCGATCGGCCATCTCTTCCTGCAGAATCCTGTTTTGCTGCATCAGAAGGCAAACAAAGTATGGCAATGCATTTTCAAAGCAATGTTTGCACAACCACCCTCCTTATCATGTTTAAGACTCAAAGGAGTATAGTTTTCGACCCTCGGACCATCAATCACACATTTCAATACATGATGGCCAAAGAAGCCAAGTGTGCAACTCAATATGGAATGAAATGCACAAAACACATAAAGGGCCCTAACCTCTATCATGATTGATCAAGAGGCAAGAGATGCACACACAATGCAATGCAACCTAGGCAAGCAAGCAAGCATGCAAATAACTCAAGTGTGCAACAAATCTAATGCAACATGAGCATGTTAACATGCAATATGCAATAGGCATACAACCTACACATGTGGACATGTATAGCATGCAACAATATGTAAAATGAAACAACCATGCAACAACATGGTGAGATGGACTTACACTAACATGGGTAGCTCTCAAGCATGCCAAAATCAGTGGCCAAATGTGTTGGGATGGTGGCTCGGAATGCATTTACATGAAGCTCATGCAATGGCTCATAAATGGAGCATACAAGCACAACTCTAAGGAGCACTTAAAACATGGAAAATATGGAAGTGTAACACCCCTATAAGCTCTGAAATATCATGCTCAAAGATGCCAACACATGCAAATACTTCAAGTTAGGCATGCAAGAGTGCTCAAAACTCAAAGCTAGTCAATGCTATTACACAACAAGTATGCATGGCAAGCATTTTTCGAGCATGAGGCTACAAAAAAGAGCTGAGGCAACCCAAATCATGAACAAAATCAGTTTAGAGCAAGGTCAAAATGTGCTAGAATGGAGGGCCAAAACAACATGCAATGTAAGCTAGTAAGCATGAGTTACACTACAAGCCTATGAAGCATGTGAGGGACCACCAAACCAGCCAAAAACAGGTTCATAGCATGCCAAAATATGACCAAAAATCCACTGAAATGAGGCCAACATGAGTTAGAAGGACATGCTCAAACATGAAGCAAACAAGACTAGTTTGCAAAATTTACACTACAAGTGTATAAACCAAGCATGGATTGACCAAGATAGGCAAAAACAGTGGCATATGACAGAAAAATAACCACAAATACTAGCTAAGACATGGCCAACATGAACTTAACAAAGGTGCTCACATATGAGGCAAATATGACAAGTATTGAAGACAACAAGGAGAGGGGATGGCCATCTCCTTCTTAGGACCTCAAAACACCATCCCCACCACTGAAATCAATACAAGGTGGTCCCAAAGCTCACAAAATAGGCACAAAAATGAGGCCAAACAAGGCCTAAGAGAGGGGAAACAACCCCAAACACAAAAGTGATCTAAACAAACTTCAAAAGTATGCAAAAACAGAACTTTTATCAGTTATAAGTTAAGCTCAAAATAGCATGCAAGATAGGCTAAAAGTGTGTGCAAAAATGGGGAATAAAGAGGGTAGTTCTCACCCTTGATGCACAGCTGCAAAACCAACAGGTTCTTGGACCAAGAACCAACTCTTTAACCTCTGAAAATGACCTCCAAGAACCTTAGATGAATGGTGGAGGTGTGTGGCTATGAGGTGTGGTGTAATAGGCTAAGAACTAGACCCTTTTGAACCCAAAATATAGAGATATAAAGAGAGATATATCTTGGAGCCTTAAACAAATTTTTGGAACCTCTCTAAAGGAGAGAGAGGCCCTCTCTTATAGAGAAACAAGAGGGTTCAAGCTTCTTGGAGAAGCTAAAGAGGTTCAAGCTTCTTAGAGAAGTTAAAGAGGTTCAAGCTTCTTGGAGAAGCTAAAGAGGTTCAAGCTTTTTCAAGAAGCTAAAGAGGTTCAAGCTTCTTGGAGAAGCTAAAAAGGTTCAAGCTTCTTCAAGAAGCTAAAGAGGTTCAAGTTTTATGGAGAAGCTAAAAAGGTTCAAAAGGTTCAAGCTTTCTCAAGAAGCTAAAAAAGGGTTCAAAAGGTTTAAACTTCCTCAAGAAGCTTAAAACAAGGGTGCAAATCCTCCATACACGTGTATGGAGGGCAGGGTCTGTGCTTACCAGCTGGCACAGTTGGTATGCATAATGCCTGAAAAAGGCAAAGAAAAGGTCTCGGCCAGAAAAAGTGGCCGATTGACCAAAACAATCGTTAGCCGACCAAAAACAATGCCGACCGGCCAATACCTTTGGCCGGTAGCAAGAAAACAGGGCCGGTGGCCTTAAGCTATGGCCGGTGAGGTGTGGGGATGGCCAACAAGCCATTCCCTACCCTTAGAAGCAAAAACACATGTGTTTGGTCCATGACCAAGCACAAAATAGATAAGTTGAGAGATCTTGAGGCGAGACACGTAGCCGAGACCTCCGAGAACTCAAAACGAACACGATCATGGATGATCATCGAGTGTTCAAACGATGACGTCTAAGTCTTGAGGACGGTCAAAAATGGGGTGTCTACAGCGGGGCAATTTTTTTTTTACTTTTTACGACGGTACATTTTACACCTTCGCAAATGATAAATAATTATGGATAAACCGACGCCGTTTTGATAAGGCTTTTTTTGCGACGGACATTTGTTGTCGCAAATTGTCCACTATTTGCGACAGCAAACTTATGCCGTCTCAAATTTTTTTTTTTGCGACGGTAAAAAACGCCGTCGCTAATACTTCCGTATTTATCACATTACCAGTGTAGTTTTATTACCGACGGTACAACGCCATCGCTAAAGCTCTTTATTGGCGACGGTTTAATCTGCCATTGCAAAAGATCATTTTTTGCGACGGGGAACGCGCCGTCACAAAAGCTTCCGCGTTTTATACTCATTTTTCTTGTAGTGTATAAATGAGAGCATAAGATTCATTTTATATAAGTGAAACAATTCACTTTTTCCTTCTTTTCTCGATGTGGGATTATAAAATAAAAATTAAATGAAAGCTAGCCAATGGAGATTTTCTTAATTGTTTAAAAGTTAACAATTGTTTGGATGAGAAATTTATTTTGAATCAAGCAATCTTAACCATTTAATATTTAATTAGGTCAATCTTTAATTTATTTTGAATTAAACAAATTTAACCAATATATTTTGATAAAACTGCTAAAATCGCAGTTAAACCAGCTAATCAGTCAAACCGAAAACGGTTCACTCTATCGGCTAGGTCAAACGACCAACCAACTTGTACAAAAATTAATTAATTAAAACTTCTAAATTTTATTTTAATTTTAAAATTTAAACTGTCTTGAACTGAAACATACATAACAGTACAATATTAAATGGGAGCATAAGGTTTATATAGTGAAACAACTCATTTTTTCATCATTTTCTTGATGTGGGATTGTAAAATAAAAGTTAACAGTTGTTTGGACAGGAAGTTCATTTCTAATTAAGTAATTTCAGTCGTTCAATTTTTAATAAGGTCAATTTTAGTTTATTTTAAATCAAACAAATCTAAGCAATATATTTTGATAAAACAGCTAAAATCGCGGTTAAACTGGTGAATCAGTCAAACCGAAAACGATTCAGCCAAATCGGTTAAGTCAAAAGACCGACCAATTTATAGCAAAATTAATTAATTAAAACTATTAAATTTTATTTTAAAATTTAAACTATCTTGAACTGAAACATGCATAATACTATAATATTAAATAATAGTACAAGATTCACTTTATATAAGTGAAACAACTTACTTTTTCTTTCTTTTCTCGATATGAGATTATAATTATTTTAAAGTTAAATATTAAGAGAGTTTTAAAATCTCATATAAAATTATTTTTAAAATCAAAACGTTTATGTGAGAATGTAAAATAAAAGTTAAATAGAAACTAACCAATAGAAATTTTCTTAATTGTTTAAAATTAAGAAAATAAAAAAAAATGGTATTGATTATATGACTTCTCACTAAAAATCTTATTTTGCTTATATAAATGGGAGCATAAGATTCATTTTATATAAATGAAACAATTCATTTTTTTTTTCTTTTCCCTACGTAGAATTGTAAAATAAAAGTTAAATAAAAGCTAACCAATAGAGATTTTCTTAATTGTTTAAAATTAAGAAAATTCAATAATTTATATATATTGGAGTATAAGATTCACTTTATGTAAATGAAATAATTTAGTTTTTCCTTTTTTTTCTTGATTTGAGATTGTAAAATAAAAGGTAAATGGAAGTAAGCCAATGGAAAAAATTTTTAATTGTGTAAAATTAAGAAAATTCAATAATTTTAGAATAAGGGTTTGAAGCTTCTAGAAAGTTTCTCCCACAAAATCCGTTTTATAAGATTCACTTTATATAAATGAAACAACTCATTTTTTTTTTAATTTTCCTAATGTGGGATTATAACACTTTAAATAAGTGAAACAGCTCACTTTTCTTTCTTTTCTCGATGTGGGATTGTAATTATTTTAAAGTTAAATATTATGAGAGTTTCAAAATCTCATACAAAATTAATTTTAAAATCAAAGCGTCTATGTGAGATTATAAAATTAAAGTTAAATGAAAGCTAGTCAATGAGGAATTTCTTAATTATTTAAAATTAAAAAAATCAAAAAATTGAGTATGAGATATTGATCATAGAGTTTCTCACTATAAATCTCTTTTTGCTTATTTAAATAGAAGTATAAGATTCACTTTATGTAAGTGAAACAATTCACTTTTTCTTTCTTTTTCTGATGTGGGATTATAAAATAAAAGGTGAAGCTAGCCAATGAGAATTTTCTTAATTGTTTAAAATTTAAAAAATTCAATAATTTTAGAATAAGGGCTTGGAGATCCTAGAAGTATTCTACCTAAAAACCTCCTTTTTCTTTATATAATATATAGATAAATATTGAAACAAACTTTGCTTTTGCTTTTTCTTCTTCTTCCGATATGGGATTATAAAATAAATCATAAACTAATTAGAATTTTATTTTTAAATGGTTAAATGGAAGTTAGCCAATTGAAAATTTTTAATTGTTTAAAATTAATAAAATTAGTATAAGGAATCACGATTAAACCAGCGAATTAGTCAAACCCAAAATGGTTTTTATTTTAATCGGTTAGGTCAAATGACCAACCAATTTATATAAAAATTAATTAATTAAAACTTTTAAATGTTATTTTAATTTTAAAATTTAAACTGTCTTAAATTGAAGTATACACAATACTACACTATTAAGATTCACTTTATATAAGTGAAATAACTCTTTTTTTTTTCTTTTTCCGATGTGAGATTATAAAATAAAAGTTAACAATTATTTGGATGGAAAGTTTATTTTTAATCAAGCAATCTCAATCTTTCAATCTTTAATCAAATCAATCTTTAGTTTATTTCGAATCAAACAAATCTAATCAATATATTTGGATAAAACCTCTAAAATCACGATTAAACCAATAAATCAATCAAATAAAAAATGATTTAGCCTAATTAGCCAGGTCATAATTAATTAATTAAAACTTTTAAAATTTAAACTATATTGAATTGAAACATGCACAACACTATAACATTAAATGGGATAGGAGTATAAGATTCACTTTATATGAGTAAAATAACTTATTTTTTACCTTCTTTTCCAAATGTGGGATTATCAAATAAAAGCTAACCAATGAAGATTTTTTTAATTGTTTAAAATTAAGAAAATCAAGAAAATTAGTATGAGATATTGAAACTCTCACAAGCCTCCGCATTAAATGAGATGAGTGTATAAGATTCCCTTTATATGAATAAAATAATTTATTTTTTTCTTTCTTTTCTCGATGTGGAATTATCAAATAAAAGCTAGCCAATTAAGATTTTCTTAATTATTTAAAATTAAGAAAATCAAGAAAATTAGTATGAGATATTGAAACTCTCACAAGGTTCCTCACTAAAAACTCTCTTTTCCTTATATAATACTAACGGTAACCCGTGCGATGCACGAAAAAATAGACTATATATATTTTGTGTGATAAATAAATCATCTTAATCTTAAATTATATCATAATAGCGACAAGCCATAATATTAAGTCATCTAGGTAGATGTTAACAATAATTAACCTATAAAATTTTACAATAAAATTTGATATGCATAAGAAATTATTAATTATAAAAATTGTTGAGAATAATAGCATCACAATCACTTGATAACATAAATAACTTGTATCAAACTAAACAAAACATTAAAAGAGAGAAATTCTATAAGCTCAGAAAAGTTATTATAAATTTATTTGGACTTTTAAATTAGTGGTGTATATTGTCATTGTTGGATCAAATTATGAATAAATATCAACTTTTAATTATAATTTATAAGTAGTTTTTAAAAAATTTTAATCTAAGTTTGTTGCCTTACTTATAAAAAGAACTTCTCAAACAAATCATTAATTGATTATATTAGCAACTCTCTATCTTTGATTTCCTCTATCAGTGACACACTCATATCATATCAAAGTATAAATCATTCTCCATAGTTTGAATAATACTTGCATAGTTCCTACGTCATTTTAAAAAAATTAATCAAAATAAGAATGTCATAGTATTATGAAAATTATATAAGAGAATAGTTTTAATCCATTTTATTTATAAAAAAATGATAAAAAAAATTATTTGAATTGTACTTGAAAAAATATAACAAATGATAGCCTTAAACATTATACACCCAAAAAAAAATTATTTCGGTTACTCAACGAAAAAATGGTCAAATACAAATAGAGTCATGAACATTAAATTAAATCATATGGGCTCTAAATTGACAATATAATCTAGCAAATCAATTAATAATAACATAGAGATATTGACAAATATGTAGTACTTCCCTATCATCTTTGTATTATATTCATTAATTTTATATATTATATGAAAGTTTTGTTCGTTTCGATCCTTCAATAAAATAAGGATCAAGAAAACAAATTTGATAAGAAATTGATTCTAAACTTAATTATTGAAAAAGTAAAAATTTCAAAGAGAGAATTTAAAAATGGGATTGAAGAAAAACTATAACGAATGACAGCCTTATAAAAAAATTAAAAAAAAAAACCAAAACAATGATCTAATGCAAATTATTTTTAATAACTAATAGAAAGAATATCAAATTATTACCTTTTATAAATATAGTGAAGAAAATTAATTTTGTGAGATTTTTGTGCTACCTTCTCCCATATAACCTTTATAATTTCATTATTAATACTATTCTCATTCAGAGCGATAATTTTTATTTTTATTTTTTTTATAATCTTTATCATTTGTTAGATAATAACGAATAATAAAAATTATCAAGAGAAGGTTAAGAATTTAATAGGAGATAAGAAGTTATAGATAAAAGCATTTTATAAGATAAAAAATTTAAAATAAAAAAAAGATAATATGTGATAGGAAAAAAAAAAAGAGCAAATCAAAATAAAGATTTAGATATATATGTTTTTGATAGATATATAGATTAACAAATCATATTTTTATCTAAATTTTATTATTTTAATTTTTTGAAAATAAATTATTTAATCTTTATCTTTATCTGTAGGTCATGAAATTAATCTTTATAAATTATTTATCAATTTTTATATGTTTATTTATCTATAAGTCATGGAATTATTTTTTTAAAACAATTTTTAAAATTTTTATCTTTATCTATAGGTCATAAAATAAATTTTTATAAATTATTTATGAATTTTTGTATATTTATCTATAATGAAATTAATTAAAGTATGAAATGAGGGGGAAAAAAAGAGAGTTATTTTGCTCTTTTTTTTTAAAAAAAAAATCAATTATTTAATCTTTATCTTTATTTGTAAGCCATAAAATTAATTTTTATAAGTTATTTATCAACTTTTATTTGTTTATTTATGGGAAGAAATTTTAAATTATCTATAAGTTATGAAATTAATTTTTTTAAATTAATTGTTTATTTCTTTTCTTTATCTAGTAGATTATAAAATTAATTTTCAGTTTTTATATGTTTATCTACATGGACGAATTTTGAAATTCAAATCTTTATCCATAAATAATGAAATTAATTTTAATTTTAATTAATCAAACAAATAAAAAATGAAAAAAAATAGAAAACATGAAAGGCAATCAAAGAAGGTTGCCATGTAAGAAAGAGAGTGTTTTAAAATTATGAGAATTTAAGAATAAATATTTGGAGGCTTTTGACAAAATAACTACATTTGGTTATATATATAGTATAGATAGATATAGGTAGATAGATAGATAGATAGATAGATAGATACTATCATAGTTTTGAATGTTTGGGATGGGTTAAAATAGTCTATTCCTAACTAAAATAGCTAATAAAATAAAACATCCATTATATCACTCTTTTTATATTTTGTATGTATTTTTGTAAAAAACTTAAAAACTAACTACAATAGGCTCCTTTTTATTTTATTTTATTTTATTTTTATGGTTCTTCTCTTGTTTAGGGTACCTTGGCAAGCATTATTGTAACACCTAAATGTATCGTAGGAACTATAATGAGAAGGAAAAGTTTGAGATCTCAGAATTAGGGTTTCAGAATTTATTTAGAATGTATAGGTGTGATAGAAATCAAATTGATAGAATATGAGGTTTATGAGTGAAATAAATTTAAATTATTAATTTTTATTTCTGAATACATTATAAATAAATAATTCTAAATTTGTAATATTACCGATAACTTAACAACAATGACTGTAAGAGAGGAAAAAAAAACAGCTAGCTTTTACTAAGCATTGTTTGAAGTACCTCTGTCTCTGCGTGTGTGGTTGTCTCTAGAAATTGACATTCAACTACCCCTCCCAAATCTCCCTCCAAAGGGCATTACTTCTCTCTCTCTCTCTATGTATATGAATGTGTATGTGTAAGTGTGTAGGTCCACTTTTCTTGGAGAGGCGATAAATAATAAAAATTGTAGTAGTAATTAAAACTTGTGTAAGATCCGTGCCTGATTCAACTGGGGGAGTAGTTGAACTGACCATTGCAAACTTCACCACATAATAAAAACATTTAAAAAAATAAAAGTCAAAGATTTTTTTACAATGGATGGAGGCATGGAATTTTCATGCAACAACCTAAAGTGTTTAACAATGTAACAGAAGTTTTTTTTTTCTTTTTACTATTTTAATTTTTTTATGTCTACAAAAAATATTAGAAAAAAACACATTTGATACACATTTTTTAAATTAATTTTGAAAACAAGTAAAGGAGTGGTTGGGGGATCGGAGGTGGAGAGGAACTTGCCAGAAGCCGTGGCTGTCAATTAGGTGTAATGGCCAAAGGTAGAGGGGACAAGTTGGAGGTGGTGGCCAATGGCTTGAAGGTGATGGTTCGAGGTGGAAGGGGACTCGACAAAGGTGGTTCCCCATAGCGATGGCCAAAGAGGGTCGTTGGCGATAATTGTTGGAGGTAGGAGGAGTGAAGGTGAGTAATGGCCGAAAGAGGTAGGGGTAAAAGAAGGAAGGAATGATAACTTGTTTAAAAACAATCGAAAGCAATTTTTTCAAGTAATAACTTTGTATTAACTATTGATTAGTTTAAAAATCAATCACTTAACACCCAATTCCTTACCCCATCATTAAATTTGAATTTTGGGTCTCTTTCAATTAAAATCCACATTGGATGTGATCCAAATATATTAAAATTTAGATACTTTTTTTCATATATATATATATATATATTTGGGGACATATTTTTTGAATAACAATACGTAGCCAAGGTGGCACCGAAGTGCCAGCCGATGTGCCACGTATCTTGGTCATGACGCCGACGATGTGCCACGTATCTTGGTCATGACGCCGAGATTATCTCGGCTAGGCCGAGATTATCTGCAGGGATGGTGGAGTTTGGGATAAACGAATAAGTTATAAGAGTCCTAGAATGGGGGAGGACCTCAGTCTGGATAAAGATAAAGCAATTTGGGAGTTTATCTTTATATATTTGAGAGTCCAGGATAAACATTGAGACAGAGTCCATTGAAGCTAGGCTTCTACATGGATCAGGTCAATGTTGGCTATAAAAGTAAGACACTCTCATGAGTCTAAGGTACTTTTTTTGGTATTCTGACTAGTGAGTTAAGCACTAATTATTATATTTGAGAGATAATTGAGTGTTGGCTTGATCGTCGGAGTGCCCCTGGGTGGAAGAACCACCGCCAGAGTCTCATCTTTCTGTTACAGATCGTTCGGACGCAATCTATTCTGTCGGTGTTCTCCAGCTGAGTATCTGGTTAATAGTGTGATCAGAAAACAACGCACACAATATATATATATATATATATATATATATATATTTGTATATTTTTCTAAATAAGCATGCTACACTAACAAAGATAGGTACAAGTACTTGTCACAAATGGTGTCATTTGAAATACTAGGCACACAAAATGTATGCACTTGGTGGTCAACCGAAAACAAGTAACCCTAAAAAATTGGAAAGAAGACAAGTTTAAGATCATCACTCTCTTGTCTGCCTCCCCAACTTATTACCTCTTCTTATTACCCCATACCCTTTCTTCCCCACACAACTCATGTATGTATATTGTTGTTTTGTCATTTAAAGTTCCATTATCCTCCTTGAGAACCAGTTTTCACCACACTTGCTCATTTTGAAACTAACCCTAAATGTCTATGGCCAAGAGGATCCCAGCCTTTGTGCTAAGGCTCATAGCCTTGGGTGCAACCATTACTGCCACTGTTGTCATGGTCACAAGCCATGACTCTGCTACAGTATTGAACATAACCTTTGGGGCAAAGTATAGCGACTCACCCTCACTCAAGTAAGTTTCATTGTCTTAATCTCTGTCATTTATACATACATATATTTATTGATCATGAGGAACTTTTGATCCTACTTTTAACAAAACTGGTTAAACCCGAGATATGTGCGACCACTCACTGGTCTCAGATATCGGGTGAAGTATGGACTCGAGCCTAAGATCTCCTTATTGTTACGTGAAAAATTACTCTCTTCAGGGAGACTCGGAAGTAAAACTCTGAATATGTGCGACCATTCATTAGTCTCATCTAAGACTTTTGGATTGTTTTTCTGGAGACTTACCATACGAGCTAACTTCATGACACATATCATCAATGTATTCAATCTCTTTTGATTCTTGTTCTCATTCTTGATTTGTGACACCTTGGATACAGGTATTTTGTGGTGATTAACGCAATTGCCAGTGGGTATGGCCTCATAGTTCTCTTTCTTCCAACCAACTGTTCACTTTGGCGCTTTGTGTTGGTTGCTGATTTGGTAAGAACACATTTCTCTTTCTTGAAAGATGTGAAAAGTGCAGTGAAGTGTGGGTTTTTTTTTTTTTTTTTTTTAAATTTTAATTTTATTTTATGGAAATTGTAAGAAAGTTAAATTTCTTGTATGATCTTTAATAGCATGATAGTTTGACTTTAAATTTCTTGTAAAAAAAAATTATTATTAATTTTTTTTTCTGTTGTTATCTTACTTCTTAATTTTCTATAATTTGTTCATAAAAATTTCATCTTAACTAAATATTTAAAAGAAAACAATGTATTTATTTATTTTTAAAATTTTGCTTCACTTTTATGACACTTTCCGTCATGTTTTTCACTCTAATCAAATGTACCCTACATGTTTCATTGAGTGTACAATTGCAGAAACAAAAGATCGAATCGAATATGACTTTTGAAGCATGAAAACCAACTACTTATTTTTGGTCTTCAAAACATGGTGTATTTTTCACCTATAGTCAACATAGTTGCTTTGAAAACCGTTGAGAAGCTTGCTGTTTGAGAAAAGAGATATAACCATCACAAAATACACAATTATTCATAAGAGTCATTTAAGTGATAGTGAAATCACCATTCTCCGTCTTTTTTATCTTACTCTATAGAAAAATGGTTTAGCTTCTGTCCAGTCTGAGATCGGATTGGACAGTACTATTGGGCTTGTGGGGATCCACTATGAGTTTCATTTTGATAGTTCAAACTGTTCAATGTGTAGAACTCGTCGAGTATTATATGCCTGTTAAAAATTACGTTGATCGGATATCGATAGTTATGTGATCAAATTAGTTTTGTATTGAAAAAAATAGACGGTGAATAAATTAACGGTTGACAAAAAACTGCTTTGATTATATAACTATCGATATCCGATTAACATAATTTTTTACAGACATGTAATACTCGACGAGTTCTACACATTGACTGTTTGAATTATCAAAACGGGACCCGTGATAGGCCCCCACGGACCCAACAACACCATCCAGTCTGATCTCGGGCAGGGCACACACTGCTTCCTAGAAAAAAGTGTAACTAAGGCATCGTTTGGAAACATGCTAATTTAATTACTTTTTGACTATTAGCTAAAATATGAGTTAACTTTTTAACTTTTTATGAAAAGATGTATAAAAAATAAAAAATAAAAAATTTAACCTTTTAACTTTTTAAATAATTTTTTAACTTTTTAACTAAATCGATCTCTTGTCAAACGAAGCCCATGACGCATTATAGTTGAGGGCTTGTAGTCCAATGGCACTTCCCGAGAATTCAAACCTTACCAAATGCAAGGTACGACGGAAGAGTTTCATTAGTCGCTATCTGCACCGCTTGTTGGCACTTCCCAAGAGTTGAAGCCTCACTAAATGCAAGGATGAAAGAGTGTCATTAGTCTCTATCTGCCCTATTTGTTACCCCACTGTTTAATGGCTCCCATTCCTCACATTTTAAAGAGTATACTACGGCTTCGTTTGGAAATATGTCTTTTTAGTAATATTTTAATTTTTTAGTTAAAATATAATATAAAAAAATTAATATGTTTAATATAATTTTTTAATTTTTTATGAAATGATGCGTAAAAATTAAAAAGAAAAAGAAAATATTTGACTTTTTAATATTAAGTTATTGAATTTTTGATTTTTTAAATAATTTTTTAACTAAAAAATTCACTTGCTAAACAAGATCTAAATATATAAACTATATTTTGGGTAAGGTAACATCACTAACCATTTAGTGAGGTCACCTATACACTTTATGGCCCTGTTTGTTTCACCGGATATAAAATGGAAGATATAATATGATGTGAGATTTAGTCAGGATACATAATGAATAGAATATAGGTATTGGATAATATATCCTCCAATTCATGTTTGTTGACTTGATATATAAGATTGAATATATATTATCCATATTTGTTTTACAAAATATATTGTGGAATATAAACAAGTAATTTTCAAGATTGTCCTCATACTATTATATTATATTATATTAAATAATATTATATTATATTAAATTCAAAATTTATATTATATTATATTATATTAAATTCAATAATACTATATTATATTAAATTCAAATTTTGTATTAAATTATATTATATTAAATTCAATAATATTAAATTAAATTCAATAATTATATTATATTAAATTCAAAAAATATATTAAATTATATTATATTAAATTAAATAATATTATATTATATTAAATTAAATTCAATAATACTTATGTTCTATTAAATTCAATAATATTAAATTCAATTCAATAATTATATTATATTATATTCAAAAAATATATTAAATTATATTATGTTAGATAGATAAAAGGGTAAATTGAACTTTTTAAATCATATCCCAACCAAGGAGATATGATATACCGGGGTTGGTGGTATTGTATATCCTCCACTTTTGGGGGATATACAATCCCATGGGATATTATATCCTTTTTGAAAAAAAATTACAAACATGGGATATGTAGACCCCATAGGATATAATATCCAATCCCACATTTTATATTCTGGAATCAAACAGGGCTTATGAGACTAAGCAACTACCAATTCCATTTTTCACATGGAGACTAAGAACAAAAAGGATACATTAATTGGTCCACAACATTAAAAATTCTAACAATACATACACATATGTATGTAATAATTAATGAGTGATAGTTGAAAATTGAAATTGATACTCTTGTCTCTTGATCTATTATTATTATTATTATTATTATTATTTATTTATTTATTTATTTATTTTTTATTTTTTTTGGGTTTAGGTTATAATGGCATTACTAGATTCAAGCATATCAGCAGCTGCAGCAATAGGCTATGTGGGGAGGAAAGGGAACATCCATGCTGGTTGGCTACCAATTTGTGGCCAAGTCCCAAAGTTTTGTGACCATGCCTCCGGAGCTATCATTTCCGGCATCATTGCCACCATAATTTACTTTGCTCTCCTTCTCCATTCTCTCCACAATGTCATCAATCTTCTTAGTGTCAAAGCATAGAAGATCAGTCCTCTCTCTCTCTCATGGAGGAGATTTTTGCTGTTTTCTTGACTTAATGCTCTTGTTTTTGAAACTTGGATATGTGTTATCTGTATATGTGTGTGGATCTATATGTAGTACTTTGAAGTGAGGAAGAGTATAAAGTTATCTTTAAGCAAAATCGTATATGAAAGTAATGTATTGTGTTAGTGTGGTCTTGATAGCATGGACATTTCTTTGTTGTTGACCTAACTTTTTTTTGGAAGTCATTCAATTGTATCTCTCATGTTTTTCTCTAGCTAACATTCATCTCTTACATTATATTTGAATTATGAATTTAGATAACAAAAAAAAAAAATTCACTGTGTTTAGGTTATGAATTTGGATACCTTTTTCAAATCTCTATTTAAATTCATAATTCAAACATAGTCTTATAGTTTGTTTGAATTAAGGATTTAAGTGTAGATTTGTAAAGAGAAAGAGAAAGGATAAAAAAAATAAAGGATAAAAAAAACAATGAATGCTAATTTCCTTCTCAAATCTTTTTTTTTATTTTTTTATTTTTTTGAGCGGCAAGCAAGCAATTGCTATTATATTATGTACTAAAAGATACAAAGCTTAGGAAGAAGGTGCTTCATTATCTTATCTAAGCATCCCAATATGTTGGCACCCAAAACTTGGGAAGAAAGTGCATCATTATCTTAGCTAAGCATCTCAAATCATTGATCTAAATAGTTCTGATGAATTGAAATATAATGATATGATCCATATGATATTTAAATTAGACCTGATGGTATATGGAAGACTATAATGTGATAGAATGAATGCGCAAAGTCATCAACTTGGAGTTTTTTCATTCTATTTTTTAATTTTTGTTACAAGTAATTTTATAATTGAACGGATTTCTTGATCAATTTTCATATCACTAAACATAAAAATAATAGATCCAAACTGTCACTCTATTTAGTGGTAAGATAATTATGTAAAAAATTCATGTATGTACAATATTTTTCTTCAGTCAATGGACATAATGTAATCAAATCAACTATATAATCAATAACAGAAAATATTATCAATCAATGAAATTCACTATTGAAGAGATTGTTCTACTTTCTTTTCTATTTTTTATTTTTTTAATGATTAATGTCTGTTTGTTTCGCATAAAAAAAACTCCTCAAAAATATTTTTTAATTGTCCAAAAAAGTAAGTAAAATAATTTTGGTTATAAGGCAAAAAATGAATTACGTTTACAACAATGCTACATCCACGCAATTTTTCCCCCTGAATTCCCTCCGAATATATTTCTTACTGGTCATAATCATTTATTTACTGGTAAGAAACACATTCCGAGGGGGGGGGGGGGGATTTGGGAGAAAAAATTGTGTGGATTAATCATTTTTCTTATGTTTACAAAATTATTAAATTATTTTATTTTCTCCTTATTTCAGTAAATGTTACTTGACCTCTCTACTCTGTTTGCTCTAGGGCTAAAATTCTGAACTTTTATATGTACCAATCCAATTTCTACCAATAATTATGTAGGAGATTGTCATTTTGGGACCTACTTAATTGCATAATTATTTCGTCTTTGTAAAATTTTATATTGATTGTGTGCCTATTTAATAATAATATTATTTTGTCTTTGTAAAATTTATGTTGATTGTGTACTCATTTAATAATAATTCTACATGGTTTGAAGAATAAAATAAATAAATTATAAAATAATGTTGATCAGACAAATAATGTTATAATGGAGTGATTCAAACCTACCATCAATTCATTGTTAAAAAAATTGTTCTAAAAAATATTTTTAGTTTCAGCCACATATCCAAAAAAACAAAAAATAAAAAAAAAAAAATCGTACAAAATCATTTTACATAGGTTGAAACAAACCGACCCTAACTGTTTTTCATTTTCTTTTTATACATTGTGAGCTCAAACTGAAGATGACAACCGATGCATTAGAATATCTATTTAATTATAGGCTTAATAGCCTCATCTTCGTGTAGATGAAGACTCACTTAATCGGCTATGACATACATAATTTATTATTATTATTATTATTTTTAACACCAAATTTCGCTTTGTTTCCACCTGTTAATTGTTTCAGCCAAACCCATATTATATACTTCGAGTCAAATTACAATTGGACTCAGTCAAATAACTGTTGGAATATTTTTACAATATATTTATATATATTTAAATATATAATATAGTTATATGAATGATTAAAGAGATGTGACTCTTAGATTTAAACCAAATGGTGTAACCATTGAGTTTAAACAAAAATGTGTGTCTTTTGGATTTAAATCATGGGGTGTAACTATTGGATTTAAACCAAAAGACATGACTCTTGGATTAAAAGGGTGTCATTTTGAATTTAAAGGACACGACCTTTGGTCTAAGGGATACAAACCCATGCCTATATAAAGGCGAAATGGGTTGGAAATTGGATAGAAATCATTCATATGAAATCCATGGAATTTCTCTGTAACATTCATATTGTAATTTCCCTATATACTTGTGGATTAGAAAAATTCAAAAGTATTCGAGATCTAATTTCGTTTTTGCATAATGCAGTCAAACATCAGTCTTTAGACTGGGTTTCATTATATCTTGGAGGCGGATTCGCAGGTAATCCGGTGCACACCATATTCGACAGAATTGGTGGGGGCGAATTGTTGGAAAATTTATAAAGAGGTAGTTGTGAATTGAAATAGACTTCAATTTGAATGAAAGGATGCAAATCTTTCATGATGTCTCTTTATTTTAAAGGAAAGATTATGTCCCTTCTTCATACATTTTCTATTCAAATTGAATAGGTGCCAACAAAGCCTATATAAAGGCAGCCCCATTCCAATTTTAATTGATTCCGAAAATTCATTTTTCCTTGCCTTCATTTTGCTCTCTTGCGTCCTTTATTCTTCATATTATTTTAGGAAAAATTTCAGAGAGTTATAGAACACAATGTTCTAGTTCGCCAGACAAATTTGTTTGAAGTGCTACTACAAATTTGTGAAGATCATTGTATCCTAGGAGATAGACGCCACATAACCGTAAGCACCGTAGCGGGGCGAATCTGTCTTAAGGATAGAGTATCACACACTCGACTTGGTCTTTGAATTAATTATTCAATTCAACAAAATAAATTCTGTAAGTTTTATTTTATTTTGTTTGAATTATTTCAAGTTTTTTTATTTACACAGAAGATTGTTCCGACACGAATATTGTCTTAAGGAAAACGACGTTGTAATGCACCTTGAAGCAATACTAATTATTTTCTTATTTATCTCCTTTCATCACATTTATCAAATTTGCACCAACAATAATGTCATTTAAAAAATTGACGAAGAAACTAAAGTATAGGAGTTAGAGTGAGATTTTGATAAAAATACAAGATTATTAAGTGTAACTAATACTATCACGTGGTTGTTCAACGTTTTATTTTATTTTGTTTGAATTATTTCAAGTTTTTTTATTTACACAGAAGATTGTTCCGACACGAATATTGTCTTAAGGAAAACGACGTTGTAATGCACTTGAAGCAATACTAATTATTTTCTTATTTATCTCCTTTCATCACATTTATCAAATTTGCACCAACAATAATGTCATTTAAAAAATTGACGAAGAAACTAAAGTTTAGGAGTTAGAGTGAGATTTTGATAAAAATACAAGATTATTAAGTGTAACTAATACTATCACGTGGTTGTTCAACGTTAATTTTTGAAACGGTGTTATGTAAATGGACTAAATAGCTACTTGGCTCAAAATGTAAGAGGTTGGGTGAGACAATTAAGAAATTAAAGAGCAAAGTGAAATTAGAAGTAAAATATAAAAGTATAGCATGTAATTTGCTTTAAAAAAAATGAATTGGCCGCAATTCAATTCAACTGCTTTGGAAAGCACATAAAATAGAAATTGACTGAGTCATTTTAATACACTAAGCCTCTGTTTGGGAAGTGGGTTGACTTTTTGGCTTTTTGGCTTTTTTAGTTATTTTAGCTTGGGCTTAAAAGCTTGGTTTGGAAAGGGCTTTTTGGCTTTTTGACTTTTTTGAGTTTTTTTGTGAGAGAAGAATGTAATGATTATGGGTTGGATGTGATGTTTTGTTTGTTATGGCTAAAATAGTCTATTTTGTTTTTTGTAACTAAAATAGCCAAAAAAGCCTGCAAACCCACTTGCCAAACACAGGCTAAGTCTATGGTGCACACCTAACCAAAACCTCATTTTTAATTAACGTTAACTGATAATCATATTCCATTTTGTCTCTCCCACACTCGATGGTCTCACTTTATAATAGAGATGTATATGTATATAATTATTTTGTTTAAAATATAGGAGAAAAAAATAGTTAGTCAAGTACACTTAGGCTAGGTTTGGCATAACCTATATAATCCACCTTTTTATCTTTTTATCTTTTTTCCATCACATCACCTCTCTACTTTTCTGCACATCTTTTCGTAAAAAGACAAAAAGTGCACTTTTTTAGGACACCTCAAACCAACCTTTAATGCTCTTAGCATTTATAAGGTTATTTAAAACTGTCATCTGAATCTTATGCGAATGTTTTCTCATCTCATTAACATCCTTATATTATTAATAAAAGTCGTTACACTTTGTTGGCTACATATTTTGTACAAGTCAATTACAAGTCGACGTGTGACAAAGTAAGGGTAGTACGGGAAGACTATTCAAATCTTCGATCTTGATCGTACACATGTCAGTTAATATTGGTTGTTACGAGATCTGAGTAGCAGTGGATCAGCAAAGAGATACAAAGTGATGTGGCATCATCGGTTACTCACATTTGAATTCAAATTCAGGAGGAAAGCCTAACTGCAAGTGATGGCGTAATGGAGCCAATCTTGAGGCAACATACAGGAAGATGAAGTGCACCGAGAGAGATTCGGAAAGTACAAACTACCCCTACTACTGCTACTCGCACCCAAACAACCAATCCCTCCGCCTCTCACATTTTTTAAAAGATAAAAAAAAAACAAAGGATAATAAGTACTTAACCTTACACAAACCTTGAACCCCTGCTACTGCTTCTACACTATCTAGCGACAAACAAAATATAACAAAAAACATAACGCACTAGCAACGCCACACAGTTGGCAAAAAACAAAAAACGACCCCAAAAGTAATTCGCACCCACTGAGCAGATTCACATCGAAAAGAACACCCACCTCCAGATTCAGAAACACAACACTTACGATACAAGTAACCAACACCCAACTCAACCTAATACACCCAAGGACCCTCACCCAACCGAAACACCCAAGTGACATAACTGCTACTCCGAACCAAACTCCTCACACCCACTGCAGAAGCTCCAATGTTAACAACCCGTACACCGAAAAAGGTTCCTCTTGAAACAGCCCAGCACACTATTATTACATCTAAGCGGTTCCATCCTTCAAGTATCTCTCTTTGTCCTTACGCTCCAGCTCAAGAATCTTATCAATCACACCCTCTTCTTGCCCACCGAAATTAATTCCCAGCTCTTTCCCTAATATGACAGTGGCTTGCGTTTCCTTGAGAAGATAGCTACGTGTGCTTGAATCACTCTCGGACAGCTCTGAGTCTACAAGGGCCATTGCTGCTGGCCTGAAGATCACGGACTTGGAGGGAAGCCTACCGACAGCTGCAGATTGGCGACCATAAAGTCGAGCAAACCGAGAAAATCCTTCCATCTGAAACTTCTTTTTCCCAGCTTTCTTGGCAGGCCAATTTGGATTGAGGAAGGGAGCAGGACAATGACCAGGGCCTTGATCATGTAGACTCATAGTACCTAACCCATGTGAACCAACAGTTAATGAAGGCCCAGGTATTAGAGAATTAACACAAGCCCTAATACCTTGTTGTTCAATTGGTTTACGAATAGGGCCTTGAATTATTTGTTCATTATTCATAGAGCCCAAGACAACCTCCAAGTTTATTCCAGGCCCAAACCCATCTACCGACCCGCTGCGATTTTCAAACACACCAGTTGCAGAAGCGTGCTCAACATATCTCAGTGAAGGGTCATCACTCTTTGGGCAGGGTGCACACTCCTCCATCATAGCTTCTTTCCCACCTACTGCAGTAGGTCTGCTGACCTCTACATCACATCGTGTCTCTTCAACAGCTGTATCCACCGCCTCACTACTGTTGCATTGAGAGAGCTCCTTCCTTTGAGCCGCTACAATGGAGGACGGCATCACAGCATCATCCAAGACAAACTGTTTTGCCACTAAATCAACCTCATCCTTCCTCTTGCAGCCCCCATCTGTGGAGTCATTATCCTCAACTCTGCTGAGTTCCACTTTGGAGCTGCTATTGCAATCACCCAGCCCAATTTTTCTCACTCCATTACATTCCGCTGGATCGACGCAGTGGTCTTCACAGACAAAAACTGGGTGGAATTTACCCTTGCATTCCAGATGAATAGTTTTGTTAATTAGCTCCATGCATGTTGTAACCACTTTAATTCTGGAATATGTAAATGACTTTGGTTGGCTAAGATCATCCTTCAATTGAAGGACTGTTCCCCACAAACCTCCAATGTTATTTAGATTGCTCATATTCCAGAGATTCAGAGGAAGACCATGACATTTCAACCAAATACATCTCTCTTGGACTACATGGATTCCTGGCCTCCATTCCAAAACAAACTGACTCCAGTCTTTGAACCAGTCCTTAATCTTCTGGATGTTTGATTTGAGCTCCTCCTGGGATTTGAAAGTCAAGATTGCATCCTTGCCTCCCCCCTGTCTGACCACCACTTGATCTAACCCAATATCCTTCAAAGCAGATCTGATACTATTAATGGAGTAGTCCGAGTTGAGCCTGATAATTACGCTTTCATAAAGCCAATCGTGACCATCCTCATTGGCCTTGACGGTCATGCTAGCTTTTACATCCACCTTGGTCGAGTCCCCTTGTAGTACCTCTGCAAATGACTTGTGGCCAATAAATGAGATTGTATCTTTACCTCTAATTGGGTTAAAATCTTCTCTGTTGACCTGGGGCCTTCTCCTGCTAAGCACACTCATGTCATGAGTTGCATACTTGACTGCAAGCACCTTATCATCCACCAAAAGACCATTAGTTTTCTGGACTGCCATGTCTGATGCAACATGACAGTCGAATCTCACAAAACCGAATCTTGAATTCGTCGCTTTTCTTCTTTTGAAAGGGATAAAGACATCTTTTACTACACCAAACTTATTGAAAAGTTTGAACAATGACTTTGCATCCAAAGATCTTGGGATATTATCCACGAACACAGTAAACAAACCACTCCTTTCTACATAGCCCCGAGATCCACCTCCTTGCCTTTGATTCACAATCGGGATCCAACCACTATTTCTTCCTTGCTCCATAAGGACTACATCACTAAAATTCAAGATTAATGAGTGTATGGCCCTCAAAAAAGCGATCATGGAGGAGCAGTTCGACGGTTAGAAATACAGTTCGATGGTCATCCTTAAGCAGTATAAATAGCAGAGAAGGCCCCAGAAAAAAGGCCTAGACTCAGATCCAAAAAACCAGTCTTATTCTACTTTATTTAGTTTTACATGTCCTGTTCTTTACATTCCAGTACTTTAAATTCTGCACTGCACTTCATTCATAGAAGTAGTTTTCAAGTAGATTGTCGCAGTAAACCTCTACGAGGCTGAGTTTGAATCATTGTAAGTTTTTCATTCTAATGAAATGCTTTAGTTGTTCTTTATTTGATTAGTATTTTGTTTAATTCTCCTAAATCAAGCCACCAGTAAAAGTTCTTTTCATTGAGGCTGAGAGAACTAAAATACAATCGTCTGATAATTGGTTGGCAATTAAATTTCTGTAAGGACTGATTGATCCTTAATGGCACGCTTGCAATCACAATAATAATTTTCAAAAGCCAAAAAAACCGACACACTTTTATTAAAATTTCACCCTTTGTTTTGAGGGGATAGGGGTTGACGTTGAGATTGGATTGTTGGAAAAGAATAGTGTTTTATAGGCATATTTTGGACCGACTTTGAGGCCAAAATTGAGTGGGCCCCAAATGTTGTTTGAGGTGGGTCCGAAGAGGTGAAGTGTTCCTTGCCGCATGGCAAGTCACACGGTGAAGACGGAACGTCAAAACCATTTATGAGTGAATGGGAAGTTGACGTCATTTTCGGGTCTAACATTAATTTTTTAGATAAAATTCATTTGAATTTTTTCAATAAAAATTATTATGGGAATTTAATTTAATTCTAAATTCAAATTTTGAATTCCTAAGTGGTTTCTTAAAATTTGTAATTGTGAGAATTTAATTTAATTCTAAATTCAATATTTTAGGTTTCTTTAAAAGTTTCCTAAAATTGGTACCTTGTCATTTATTTATTTAAACTATTTCATTTAGTTTAATATACATATATTTAAAATAGTTTAAATAATAATATATCTACAGCCGTTGACTTGGTCCAAAAACAGTTCACCTATGGATCCTTATTCAAAATTGTTTGAAAGTTTTAAACGGTCAAATAATTGTTTGAAAAGTGGTTGCACTTTTTCACTTCTCTTTGATGCCTGTTCGGACAGAAATTTTTTGTCTATAAATATAAATCCTTTTCAAGCAGTCCGTGAGGATCCGAAAATCAGTTTAGACATTGTCTAATTTCTGTCCATTTTGCTCTGGTATATTTTATTCTTCATATATAATTTTAGGAATAAATTTCAGAGAGTTAGAACATAGGTTTGGTTCGCCGAACAAATTGTTTGAAGTGCTACTACAATTTGTGAAGATCATTGTATCCTGGGAGATAGACGCCACTCAACCGTAAGCACCGTAGCGGGGCGAATCTGTCTTAAGGACAGAGTGTCACACACTCGACTTGGTCTTATTTTATAATTCGGTTTAATAAATAAATCTGGTATGTTATTTATTTATTTTATTTGAATTTATTTCAAATTATTTTATTTATACAGAAGATTGATCCAACAATCTTAAGACAGATTCGAATTATTCTGTTTACAGAATTTTTCGTTTGTTTCCCTTTTTCATTCTTTGTAAATAATTTCGGAAGAAAATTATTTTCTGTAAATTTACAAAATAATATTCTGGTTGGAAAAACAAATAGTGATTATATGCTATTTGACAGATAGTAGTAATATACTGTCTCTTTTCTTTGACAACTAGTAGTTGTAGACATCCCCGAACGTCCCGGGAGGGTGAGTCCCGTTCTGTTCATTTTGGGCTCACTACAGTTCGGACTCTCAAATTGTCACGGTTCTCAATCTGAACCAAAGAGTCCAAATCCGGCAAATCGTTTTGAGAAAACAGATTTTGAAAGAAGTGCCAAACATGGACTGCTTTGCCAGATACAGAGTCACCACCTAAATGTTATACTTTGGGCAAATTTAGGAAACCCTGACTCGTTTGCCTAAGGCCACGTGTCCGTCATCACCAAAGTTGCCTCGACTCGGGAACTTGGGTACAATTGGGGAAGGTCACTTCGTGAGCACCCCCGCTCGCCCGATCAAAGATCGGCCTCTACTAACCATGATATCTATTTTTGAAAACATTATGCGTTCTTATTCCGGTTATTAGCCTAGATTTACTATGTGATGCGCACAGCATACAAGTGTAGACTGGATCATCTGAATTGGGACAAAACATCTCGTGTTTGTTTATTTGAAAGTGGTTTGCTACTCGCAAGTAGGCTTAAAATGCAGATTTTGTCACCCTCGGGTGGGCTTAGAAAACAAGGTTTTGCCACTATCTAGTGGGCTTAAAACTCACAATTGACGAATTGTTCCAATTCAAATAACCCAACCTTCACCCACAGGCATTCAGGCAGTTATATCACATAAGCATATAGCCTCATGGTAAGCATGCTATTTATGGCAGTCACTCACACGCATGCAAGGATGCTAAAGCATAAAACTTACCGAGTACTCCAAGCCAAAACAGAAGCTAATTAGAAATCCATGCATGATCCTAATTATACAGAAATGCCAAATGCAACACATGCAAAAGTGCAAGTATAGCAGGCTCGGCTATTCTAGACATGACATATGAAATGCTACAGCTAACATGTATTCAATTTGAAATTGAAAATACAATGCAGTTAGTATGATGCGCCGAGCCCAATGCATGCAATACAGATGAATGAATGCAAACATGCTATCATACTGTATGCTAATTGAAACATGCCCTAATCTAACCATCATAAGCTGATAAATAAAATGGAGAAAGACGTGGGGTTGGAAGACATACATCACACACACACACACACACACACACACTTATTACAACATTGCCCTCGCGCAGAGGGTCCGAATAAATAATACAGTCCCAAATGAACAATACAGTTCGAATAAATACAAAATCCTAATTAATTAACAAATTAAACTAGGAAAGTAGTAAACTAGCATGCAAGCTAGGGACTGCCTCGACTCTGCTCTGGATGATGAATGATGCATGTTTGGGTTGCTTGGCACGGAAATCCATCGCGATGCCCCAATTAGCTTCTGTTTGCAATTGATGCCGAAATGCTGTGCAAGGCTTTTTGAAAGCTGCTGATTTCTGATTTGCTGCAACAGAGAGCAGGAAAGGGGCATGACAATGTATTTTCACATATGTATGCTTGACTACTATTCAGGGAGTGTAGTCCTTGATCCTCGTGCCACCAATTACGTATATCGATGCATGATGGCCGAGGAGTCGAATTGCACGACTCAATATGAAATGAATGCGCATATAAACACAACAAGACCTAAACTCCATCATGGATAATCCGGAGTGTCGGTGACTGAGAATTGAAACACGTTCCGTCACTCGAAGTACGAAACGTCCCTCGTTTCCCGTGCTCGGGCTAACTCCTATCCCAAACACAATGCAATATGCATGACATGCATGAATGCAACTACTATACAACCTAGCATGCACAATGCTATGGAATGGCATACACGATGCACGAGGTAACATGGCATACACAATGCGCTAACATACGACCTAGCATACACAATGCTATAAAATGAAATGGCATACACAATGCACAATGGACTTACACCAACATGAGTGGACCTCAGCCACACTCACATCAGTAGCCATAGTATGAAAATGAGACACTCGAAATGCGTGCACACATGCACGCAAACCGAGGACCGATCCTAAGGCACAAATGCCACTCTAACAAGACATGGCAAGGCACGAAATATGGCATACAAACATGCAATTTTTAGCACTGAAATGTGATGCAAAATGATCCCGAAACATGGAAACATGGCACCCGATGCATGGAATGGCCCCGAAACACAAAACTAGGCATGCGCATTGGCCTATAGCTATACAAAACATGCATTATTTTATCATGAATCATGAAGACACATGCAAGAAAGTCCCAAAACATGCATATTTCCAGTTTATAACAAGTCCCAAAAATGAATGCAAATAGGGCTAATCTATCATGCAAAAATGGCCCCAAAAGAGAGATTAAACACAAAGGGACAGCAGCTGGCCCCAAATGGCAAAGAGCCCTTCAACAAAGTTGAAGAGGGGCTCAAAACAGGGCACTTTACAGTTTACATCAAGTCACAAAAATAATCACAAACAAGGCCAAACTATCATGCAAGAAAAGGCCTAAAAGAGGGGTAAGGAGACAAGTGGCAGTTGCTGTTCTCAAACAGAGGAGAACCCTTCAACAATGTTGAATAAGGGCTCAAAACAAGATATTCCACAGTTTATGGAAAGGTCCAAAACAGTTCACAAATAGGCCTAAAATACTATGCAAAAATTGGCCTAAAAGAGAGATAAAGAAGCAAGTGATAGCAGGAGGCCTCAAACAGAGGAGAGCCCTTCAACAATGTTGAATAGGGGCTCAAAAAAAGTTATTTTACAGTTTATGGTAGGGTCCAAAACAGCTCACAAATAGGCCTAAAATACTATGCAAAAATAAGGCCTAAAAGAGAGTTAAAGAAGCAAGTGATAGCTGCTGGCCTCAAACAGAGAAAAACCCTCAATAAAAAATGAAAAGGGGCTCAAAACATGACTATTTACAGTTTGGGTCGGAGCCCAAAACTGCAAGCAAGTAAGGCTTAGGTACAAAGCAAAACAAGGCACAAAAGAGAGAAAATGGGACTCACCCTTGTAGACCAATGCTTCAACAACTTTTGGGCCAAGTTTGGGAGCTCTTCACCTCTGGAAAGTAGCCTCAAGTTGCTGTAATAGAGGATGGAGGCCTTATGCTATGGGTTGATGTAGAAATGGTGTAGGAACAAGGTGGTTTTGAGGGTTGGAATAGAGAGAGAGAGAGATTTAATGCAAAGGCTCCAAAGGATTTTTCTAACCCCTCCAAAATGCAGCTAAGGGGATGGTTATATAGGCAAAGGAGGGGAGAAAAATGGGGGAAAATGAATTCAAATTTCCCTCCAAAAGGGCACCCCCCCGGATACAGGATCTGGGGGGAAAAAGAGGTCACAGCAGGAAGAAACAGGGAGTGGGGGTCATGGCCGGCCAGGTTTTGAGGGTTCAGGTGGTCGGCCGACCACCTCCCATGGCCGGCCGACCAAGTGTCAAAGGGGTCAAGCAAAATTACTGGTCGGCCACCTTAAAAAGGTGGCCTCCCATGTGTGCACAACATAACTAAGTGGTTGAAACTCAGAAAAAGTGAACCAGGAGAGAGAAAATGCCAATTTTTAGAGGGGGTCAAAAGGGTCAGGCACAATTACTGGTCGGCCACCAAATATTGGTGGCCTCCCAGGTGTGTACATCACAAATATGGGGTTTGGGGTTCAATAAAGTGGCTCCAGGGTGGTCAACATTGGCTTTCAAGTGAGGAAAACGAGTGTCGGAGAGCGATGAAGAGATAAAACTGATTTTTCAGAACAATGGCTGGCCTCCCACCCTCCTACAAGCTTCCTAACTATGAAAATAAGATCCCCACCAAAATGGATGCAAAACGGGGGTTCGGGGACCGAAACGCGCGGCTTGGGGCCCCAGAAATGGACTGTTAAGCACCGAAGGTGGCGTTTGACCACGAAGTTGGTCTCTCGGGCCACAGTGTCTCCCAAAAGGGAGTAAATAAGGTGTGTACCAAAAATCGGAGCAAACGGAGATGGTTAGGCGGTCCCGAACCGAGGCACACGGCCGTCGGCTCCGAAAAATCAGAAACCGGGCTCCAGACGAGAAAAATGGCCTACGACCACAAAACGTAGCCTACGGCCACTGAGAGATGGTCTACGAGACCTCTCCCTCCCTTCGGGAAGAGAAAACAGAAAAAACAGAGCCTGGTTCGCAAACCGAGGCAAGGCACGAAAGAGTCCGAAAGTCCGGAGGCAAGGCTTGCAGCCGGGACTCTGAAACTTCTAAACGAGCGCAATATGCAATATCACTGAGTGTTCAATCAGTGACGTCTGAGTCTTAAGGTCGGTTAAAAATGGGGTGTCTACAGTTGCCCCTCTTTGATAGAACTCGGAAGTCGTAAGTGACGGAAGTGAATGTCAAAGCTCAGAGACGACCCATTTTTGACAAGGCCGAAGACTTAGACAAACAAGCGAGATAAACAGAGATGCGCCCGCAGGCGTGCCCGCAGGCAGGGGCAAAATGCAACCGACAATGCAAGAAGCCGAAGATACTTCATGATCATGCAAATGCAGTAAGCTATAATGAAGCACCTATTCACAATAGATGTAACAATTTTAAGCAAGAATGCAAAGTAATAACCACATTTCATGCAGTTAAGAATACGGAGAATTATTCAATTCTCGCCACGTCTCACACGGAGAAAATACAATACCTGCGCTGTTCGTCTGGTCGCACCAGCCTCGAATGAACCGTACATGCAATATCGTGCCTCATGCTGCTGGGGATCTCTCGCTTCTTCTTGATTGAGCCACAAGTACTACTTTTCTCCCTGACTATAGTCGCAGCTTTCCCTATTCTCCAACAGGGTGACAAACTAGGTTGATTCGGTATCCAGAATTGAGGCGCATACAGATGCTATCTCAATCTATGGGGCTGCCATACAGATTTCAAGCCGAGGATATACCCCTGGGTATTTAAACCAGACTTTAGTCTCGGAAATCCCGAACCTTTGCGTTCTAGGAATAAGCCATTCGAACTCTAGTTTCCACCATCTCAGTTGGTCTCCTAGGAACTCACTGCTAACACAGGCAGGTGGCTATACCAGACCACTGGAAGTCGTTCGGGCACGACAAACACCAAAGGAATTGCACCTTTAGAGGATTTAAGGTCTCCTAGACCGAAAAGTGCACAAGACGGTGCGAATAAATGCAAGTGCGATGCGCAAAACAACGCGAATGATGATGCAGGATTTAAGGTCTCCTTAGACCGAAGGATTTAAGGTCTTCTAGACCAGGTGAGTGCACAAGACAGTGCGAGCTAAAGGTGCACAAAACAGTGCGAGTAGAGTGAATGCGCAAAGCAGTGCGATGCTAAAGGTGAAGTGCGCAAGATAGCGCGATAAAATGCATGCACAATGCAAGTAATGGTCACGGTGCAAGATAGCGCGATGCAATATACTAACAAGTGTAGGTGAGGTGCGCAAGATAGCGCGAATGATACAATGCACAAAATAGTGCGATACGCTAAACAACGCGATTGATTTGAAATGCACAAGATAGTGCGATGTGATATGCAAAGCACAAAATAGCGCGATGAATGCAATGCACAAGACAGTGTGATGGTGGTGCGCAAAATAGCGCGAATGATAAACTGCACAAAACAGTGCGATTATGGTGTGCAAAATAGCGCGAGTGATAAACTGCACAGAACAGTGCGACGGAGGTGCGCAAAATAGCGCGAATGATTAGAAATGCACAAAACAGTGTGATATGCTAAACAGCGCGAGTGATTAGAAATGCACAAAACAGTGCGATACGCTAAATAGCGCGAGTGATTAGAAATGCACAAAGCAGTGTGATACGCTAAACAGCGTGAGTGATTAGAAATGCACAAAATAGTGTGATACGCTAAACAACGCGATACGCTAAACAGCGTGAGTGATTTGAAATGCACAAGATAGTGCGAGTGAGATACGACCACAAGATGCACAAGATAGTGCTAGTGAGATACAAAGTGTAAGTGCACAAGACAGTGTGAGCGAGATAAAATCCACAAGAAAGTGCAATAAAATGCATCTTCTATGCAAGTATGGGGGCATTTTCCATGCAAAAGATACGAGCATTTTCTATGCAAGTATGGAAGCACATTCTATGCAATATTGAAAGCAAGCATATTCTATGCATGAAACAAGCAAAGCATATTCTATGCGGAATCGAAAGCAAGCATATTCTATGCATGAATCATAACGATGCGCGGCACGCATGCAACAACAGTGTATATGAAAGTTCACATTCTACGCAATAGAGGAGCATCAAATATGTACTCTGGTGCCTCTAATTTGCCTCTTAGAGGGCTTCGCAACTCACTTAGCTCAAAAAGGGCACACCATGTTCATATTGGCGAGAGATAACATCTGCATGTGAAACCCTCGGGTGCTGCTTGGACTGCCATTCTGACTTGAAGCAGGCTTACACTTGGGGTCGAGATACACTCATACTCCAGAGAAACAGCGAGGCCTGAGAAGGTGCACCTGGAATGCAGTCTCGGATTTTGCTAAAGTTGAAACATGCTAAGATGCTCTAAATTTTCCCTCTTTTCTTTTGCTTTGTAGTCTGGAACCTAAATAGTTTCAGATAGGTCCTTGTTTTACTATTCTGACATGACCTGGGTTGAACCCTGCGGCTTTATGAAAGAACTGATCCTTTTTTATACAAATGTGGAGAACGACACGGCACTCTAAGCACAAAACGATTTTTGAAATTGAAATGAGAAAAAGGGTTCTCAATCGGGTATTGAGCCTACAACTGACCATAGCCAAAACGACTCAACAATGGAAAACAAAGGTAGAACGACCTAAACACAATTCAACAAAGGAAAAACAAGGTAAAATGACCTAAACACATTTGTTGACTCCCAAACGACTTAAAACAAGAAACGAGACAAACAAAACACACAAACACAACACTCAGCTGTGTTACAAAGGTGAGAGACCTCTCGGTGCACGAGGAGCCAGTTTCTCCAGGTATTGTTTCCCACCCTTTCTCATTTGTGGTTCTCACATCACTCGGCCCTCAGGCTCTGTTTTTCTGCAAAAGCCCTTTTCTCACTTTTTCTCTCAACGTATATCTCTCTATTCTTCAATCTCTCATTTTTCATCCCTCCCCTGGGTGGTTGATGGATAAACAAGAAATTGCAGGCTCATGCCCCTAGCATTCTGCTAGATCCTTCTTCTTCTGCGCGCAGCTAGTGAGTTTCTCCCACAAAGGGGCTGTACTACAACTGGGTGTGTAGCAAATCTGCAGCCGACATCGGTTGACGATGCTCTGCTGGGGAGTTTGGACGTGATCAGATCTGTCCAGATGAGGGAGTGGAATATCTTGATCCATTCCAGTTCGTGCTTCCCACTTGGCTTGATACCTCGTTGCTCGGAGGGTGAGAGAGCTTTCAGCCTTTTTGCTGTTAACTTCAGTTGTGCCTTTTTCTGGCAGGTAGAGTGCCCTTCTTGGCAAGTATTGTGGCAATGGGGAAAAGACAGAACACCTGACTCGACTGTGCCCCTAGTTCATCATTTCGACCATTTTTTGTTTTTGGCTTTCTACTAAGAAAATTTTGACCAAAATGAGAGTTCGATTAACATGCTTGTTCAATTTTCTGATTTAAAATCATGCAAGTCAGGTTATGAGCACCGAAATTTTTTTCTTTTTTGGGTCCAAGGAATGGTCCAGTTTTGGAAAAATGGAATAATTTTTGAGAGAAAATTAGTCAACTTCATTAAAAATTCTCAAAAGCTATTTTTGCAAACAACCACTGCTCAACGAGCACGGAACTCGCTCTTGAGATGCACAACTTCAGATCCGAAGGAAAATTGCCCCGTGCTTGAAGAGAGCTGCATGGCAACGGACAGTCGCCCCTTGTTTGAACGGCACTGCAGCGCATTGAATGGCAACGGAAAGTTGCCCCTTGTTTGAACGGCACCACAGCGCATTGAATGGCAACGAAAAGTTGCCCCTTGTCTGAATGGCCCCGTAACGCATTGTAGTCAGTCCTCAGAGTGACGAACACAACCAAATTCTCGGATACAGAGAAAGCGAAGATGATCAAAACCATTACATGGGCACAGTCAATTTGAAGTGTTTTACGGCTGGACTTCAGAATAAAGTTGCTTACGTATCCCAAACATGGGAATCAAGCCTTACGTAGTTTGGGGTTAAGGTACACTCGGGTATTAACCTCTCCTTTTGCGCTCTAACTTTTGCTAAGGCCGCCCTTTGCGGGTTTTCAACCTTGCGAGCTATGTTTTTCTTCTTTTCAATTTTTGTGTTCTTTTCTTTTCTTTTCATTTCTTTTTTGATTTTCTTTTTTTTTGTTCTTTTCTTTGCATCTTTCTTTTTTGTTCTTTTGTTCTTTTCTCTTTTTTTGTTCTTTTTCTTCTTTTCTTGCTCTAACTTTTGCCTGGGCCGCCCTTCCGGGTTTTCGGCCCAGCGAGCCTCTCAAGAGTTAAAAGTATAGTTTTGTCCATGTCAAATGGTTTTGAGATCCCGAAGTCATCTGAATCCAGGAGAATGGCTGTTGTTCGCTGACGATGCAAGAGTCCATCCAATGGAGGGTGAATTTTCCCCTAGTGTTGGTGGATAGGAACGCGATTGGCCTTCAACAATGTCTTCTTGTTTCCTCCCTTCTGGGGTTTGGCATTCTTGCCGATCTTCATCTTGGACTCTTCGAGCACATTTGAAATTCTTGCCCCTAGTTCGAGGGGTGTTCCTGATCTAGCTTCGCAAGCTTCTTGATCTGACTTTGTTGCCGTTAATTCACGGGCTGCTCTGAATCCGGCCACACAGGCCTTACATTGTAGTTGACCTTTGAACTTTCTGAGTTCTAGTCCAAGGTTTGAAAATGAGGAGTTGAGTCTCGAGACTGAGAGCGATCCTAAGCTGCACAATCTCAAGAGCGATTCCACACAGGTCTTCGCAGGACCGCGTAAAACATTTTTTTTTGAAATCTTTTAAGAAACCGACTAATCGCTCGCGTTGAAGACGGTGTGGGACCAATCTGGATCAAACCAAGATCCTTCTCAGTACTCACGTTAACAAACATGATTTCATTCATTAAGGGCTTAGCACGCCTCTCTTTCTCTCAATTTGATCGAAGTTTTACAAATCCCGAGGAATTCCTTCCCCTTTGTTTTCATCACAATGTTCAAAAGGTTTTGAAAAACTTAGGTCAATGCAATGATTTTCAAAGCACATAAAAGTAGGTGAAAAGCACTATCGTTTCATTCAAAACTTCTGGCACAACTGGCACAAGACAGAAGCGAACACAAGAATGTGAAAATCACTGCTGTTCATTCAAATCTGTTGGCATTACTGGCTCCAAGACAGAAACAGACTCAAAAGAAAGTAAAAAGACAAACACAAAACAAAACAGTGATGCCCGAGGTAACACCCCCGGAATCACCTGACTCTAACAAAACAGGACTGACTCGGTACAACAAGACTGACCCAACTGACTCAGTAAGAAAAGACTGACTCTGTACGACACAACAAGACTGACCCAATACCCAAGTCAGAAAGCACAAAAACTGGTATTTGCATATTGCTCAGAGCAGTGCATGACATTCCCACGTCTGGAGTTAATCGAGCGCTGCCTGCAGGTGGTTCATCCCCCGATCACATAACATTATCCCCCCAAATTCACTGATCCAGTGCCGATAGACTTTGCTGAGCTCGGCGGGAGGATGGCCCCATTGTCAAATAGATCCTGTACTTCATGGCAAAGACGGAAGCAGTCGTCGGTAGTATGGCCAGTTTGTTGATGGTACGCGCAGTACTGGGTAGCATCATGTGTAGCCGGAAGAGGGTTCGGGAGAGGCCGAGGCTCAAGGGGTTGGAGATGGCCTTGTCCAACAAGGATTTGGAGAGCTTTGGACAAAGGCATATAGAGGGCATGGAAGACCCTCCGACCTCGGGGTTGGTACTTCAAGGCTTGTGGATTTTTACTAGGCGCACTAGCAAAGGGATTGGCAGGTGCTGGCCTGGTTTGTCGATCTCTTCCGAGTGGAGGATTAGAGATAACAGGATCGTCTCTGGTATGACAGCCCTTCTCCCGATGTTCCCTTTGATTCAGACTGCCCCCAACTTGAGTAGCGAAAGTGTCATCCGCAGCTTTTGCAACAACTGCGAGGACTTGCTCTTTGTTCAGTCCCTCGGCTTTCAAAGTCTTAACAGCGAACAGGAGATGTTCATGGGGATCCATGCCCGCTCCTACCTTGTTCTTTCCACTCGCCTCCACTTTGCCAAGGGATTGGCCTTCCTCAAATGCAGCCCGTCTCAAGACCGGGAAGCCTTTTGACATGAAGTTCCCAGTATGTGGTGTGGTCGATGATGAAGCCAATGTCCCGGAGGCCAGATCTGTCACGGTTCTTTGAAGATCTTTAATCATTCCCATCAACTCAGAAGTAGTGGGTTCACGGGTTTGAGATGGTTGAGGTTCAGGTGCACCCATCATGCATAAGTCCATGCTTCCTGGGATAAACACCTCAGGCTTGGGTAGATGGGTCGGGGTGATGTATATGCTGGGGTCATAGGTGGATGACAGTATATGGATGAGATTGAGGTAGGCAGGAGATGTTTGGTCATTGGGCTTTGAAGGTGGAGCTATCGTCTGATTGTCGATGAGATTTTGGATCTCATGACGAAGGCGGTAGCAACGGTCGGTGCCATGACCGCGCTGCTGATGGTACATACAGTACTTGGAGGGATTATGTCTGGCTGGGAGTGGGTCAGGAAGAGTTTGAGGATCGAGGGGTTTGAGATGCCCTCTTTTCATCAAGGTTTTTAGTGCGCTAGTCAGGCTCATATAGAGGGGGGTGAAAGTTCTGCCCTGAGCTTGGGCTGGGCCAGCTGTTTGTAGGCTTGGTTTGGCAAAAGGGTCAGCTGTGGCGACTATATTGATTTCTGCGGGTTTGGAAATAGCGCTACTACCAGCGTTGGTACTCCCTGAAATCACCCTCCTTGTCGGTTCACTTGTTATGGGAATGATCCCACTGTTGAACGCATTCTCGATCTGGACCCCCAGTTCGTGCAAACTTTTGAAAGTGGATAGCGGAGCGACTATCAACTTTTGCAACATATCATGCTCGAGGTTTCGCACCATCATCTGCACTTGATCCCTCTCAGAAGGGCGACGATCTGTCATCTGTGCTGCCTTTGCTCTCCACCTTGTAACAAATTCCACAAAAGGCTCTGTTGGGTTCTGGCGGGTTGCTTCAAGTTCTTGGATGGTCATTTCAACTTGGGTATTGTAGGAATACTGATCGACGAAGGCCTCAGCCAATTCTTCCCAATTTTGCTTCACTTTGTCCTCCAACTTAGCGTACCAAGTGCCTGCTACACTCGATAGGGTTCTTCCATACAGAGAGAGTTTTTGTGGCTTAGTCAGACCTATCGGCTTTAGGACATCCAAGAAAAGTCGGATATGTACCATTGGATCCCCAGACCCGTCGAAATGGTCAATATATGGCATTTTGAATCTGTCTGGGAGCCGTACGGCAGACTCGGTGTACCCATCCTCAATGTCGGGAATGGAGTTAAGGCCCTGTGCCTTTTTGAACTGCTTCTCAAGGTTCGCAATTTTCACTGCGGTCAGATCGAGGTCATTACCATCAAGGGGATAAAGTCTCTCATTAGGCTACACCAAGGGTCTGAAAACTTGGGCTTGAGCTAACCCTTCTCGAGGATTTGGACCCTGCAAATCTTCAGCTGGCGGAAGTGGGTCAAAGTTCGGCTGGGGTCCCAAAGCTGGATGTGAAGCAGACGCCCCAGATGGGCTGTGCGTTTCAATACTGGTCTCAACCTGCATGGCAGTTCCCTGATTTAGCGCTGCTATCACGGCCACAAATTCTTCCGAACCCTGTGCCATTGCGGTCTGCTGAGTCTGAACAAAGGTGATGTGACTGGCGACTGACGGATCAGATGAACCGGTGAGCCCTGACTGGCTTTTCTTTGTCTTGCCTCAGTGAAAGAACACTGGTTGCCCTTGAATTGAATTTCTGACCTAACAAAGTCTATCAGCACTAGTCCAATGTACTCGGGGGATATCGAAGCCTTTTGAAGCTATAGTTCTAGGACTATCTAGCAAAAGAGAAAACATGCAGCATCTCAGCCTGATTTTACCAAAACAGATATGAGCATAACAGGATGACTGTGCCCTCTACTGAATTCTGCCTGTAAACTGTCACCCTTTGGTAAACTGAATCCCAAAATATTGAATTGGTGGCCGCAGGCCTGATGACCAGACTTGTAAACTGATACATGCATTCCTGTAGAGACGCACTCTAAAAGCACATAACAGATAAGTGAGAGCCAAAACACCCCTATGTTGGGGTAGGGTTTCCCTGTCCTATTTTTTCAGGAGCTAGGGTTTCACTACGCACGCAGCGGCTTCAAACAACCTATCGGGTAAGCAACCTATCCTAGCTTGGAATGGTCACTATGGATTCCAAATATGCACTAGGTCGAATGGTCAAAAGGGTGCCCCGGTAAAACCGGGGTTTGTGTTCCCATACTGGTAGAGCCCATAACCGGTCAGCCTTATGGTCATGCCTTGACAAGACAAGCCTCCGGTAAACCGTTCAGGAATAGCAGATGGCAAACACGGTGTCCTAGGCGCACCAATGCAAATGCAATGCAAAGAAACACACAAGTGTAGTCAAAACAAGATATCATGAGTTCGAGTCAAGTTCTCTAACTCCCCAGCGGAGTCGCCAGAAACTGTAGACGTCCCCGAACGCCCCGGGAGGGTGAGTCCCGTTCTGTTCGTTTTGGGCTCACTACAGTTTGGACTCTCAAATTGTCACGGTTCTCAATCTGAACCAAAGAGTCCAAATCCGGTAAATCGTTTTGAGAAAACAGATTTTGAAAGAAGTGCCAAACATGGACTGCTTTGCCAGATACAGAGTCGCCACCTAAATGTTTTATTTTGGAGAAATTTAAAAAACCCTGACTCATTTGCCTAAGGCCACGTGTCCGTCATCACCAAAGTTGCCCCGGCTCGGGAACTTAGGTACTATAGCGATCCCGGGTTTACCCTTGTTGTACAGTGATCCGGACATGTGTCCGTGGATGTTGGTAGTTGTTTATTATCTTGTTTGCATCCTTTTTACTTCGTATTTGAGTTATAGGATGTGTTGGGCAGGTTTGTTTCAGGTTGGTTGTGTTTGGGAGCCTAGTGCTGCTGCCCAGATTTTTGGACCTTCGCTCGAGCGAGGAGTTGGTCGCTCGAGTGAGAGTTGAGTTCGTGTCTGGTGGATCGAGCCAGAGTGGCTTCGCTCGAGCGAGCGATTGCGTCTGGTTCTGGACCTGAGAGTTGCATTTCTTGGCTCGAGCGAGTTTTCTTCGCTCGAGCGGTCTGGTTGTTCTTCGCTCGAGCGAGAAGTCTGTCGCTCGAGCGTGCTTCTGGTTGTAGACCTGAGGGTTTGAGTTGTTAGCTCGAGCGAGCATTCTTTCGCTCGAGCGCACTTCTGAGTTTTTGGCTCGAGCGAGAGTTTTCTGTGTCTGGTCGCTCGAGCGACAAAGTCTTCGCTCGAGCGAGCGTGTTTTATATCAGCGGACAGTAGCGTTTTTGAACATCACTTTTTCACTTTCTTTTTCTTTCAAACCCTAGATCCGAGACTCTCTCTCTCTAAACCTACACTCTCTCTAAGATTTGACCTCCCTAGAGTGTGAATCTAGCCTAGGGCCTTTGTTAAAAAGATAGAGGGCGTTGAGAGCTTCGATTTAATCTGAAAAAGGTTTGGATTTGGAGCACGTTGATCTTCGAGTCTTCATCTCCTTTTTGGCTCAAACTTCGAGGTAGGGATATCCTACTTCTCTCTATGGATTTTGTCTTTAAATTTTAGTATTTTGAGATGTTGGGGTTGGTTTGGTAATTTGGTGAAAGTTTGGGGCTTTTGTGTTATTTTACAAAAGTTGGGGTTTTATTCATAATAAACCTAGAAGCATGTTTGGCATAGAGAAATGGAATAAATGTTGAATCATTGATGAAAATGGGACCTAAGGGTTATAATGTTAATTATGGATAATGACCTAATTATATTGTTTGATTAATTGGGATAATTAATTATAAGAAATGAGGAAATGAAATGTTGATTGAATATCCATTGTGCATTTATTTTCTGTTTAGAAATAACTGCTTTGGGCTATCAGTGGAGGATAGTCGTGATTGTTGTAGACAATGCATGATGATTAGGCAAACGGAAACTAATCAATGGAATGTGTCATGGAATTTGACGGTTGATAGAATACATTAACTGTATGTATTGAGTGATTGTATATAGAACCAATGTGTTTGTATACGTTATGTGTAGAGGAGGAGATGGGGGATGTACTTCGCGGTTTAGGGGAAGATGGAGGATGTACCTCTAAATCGGATAGTGTTGGGAGAAGATAGGGGATGAACTCCGTAGATACAGCTCATATGCTTGTCTAGAGAAGTGAAGATAGAGCTTATATGCTTATCTTTGTGAAGTATGGATACAGCTTATATGCTTATCTGTGAATGTGGGATATTGTCGTTATACATATCTGTTGAGAATGTGGATATAGCTTATGTGCTTATCTGTGAATGTGGGATATAGTTTTTATACATATCTGTTGAAATAATGATAGAGCTAACATTCTTATCTGTTGAAAAAGGGAAAATGAAAAGTAACTTGGACTCATAAGTCGTATGACATAAATATGTGATTTATGTGAATGAATCAGTGTTGGCCATCTATCAATTGCTAATCTTTTAGTCATTGTTCATGGTTGGTTTAGTGTATTTCTACTGGGCTATGGCTCACCCTATATGGGAATATCATTTTCAGGTACAGGTAGCATGCCACCTCCAAGGACATAGCTTGGGAGGCTAGAGGCGGACATACTTTTGTCGTTTTGTTTTTGATGTATTACATGTAAATTCAAGCCAAGGGCTTAATGTGTAAATGAGTTAGTACTCTTTTTGTTGTAACCAAGTGTTAACTTGGAAAGCTGTAAGCCCGTAGGGCATTTTGCTTTTGTTGTTAACATGTAATACTTATGTAATGAAACTCTGATGAATAAAAGAATGTGGTTATTTCATATGTCAGCGAATGTCTTATTTGATGGGTTTAATGTGATTTTTTTTTAGGGCGTTACAGGTACGATTGGGGAGGGTCACTTCGTGAGCACCCCTGCTCGCCCGATCAAAGATCGGCCTCTACTAACCATGATATCTATTTTTGAAAACATTATGCGTTCTTATTCCGGTTATTAGCCTAGATTTACTATGTGATGCGCACAGCATACAAGTATAGACTGGATCGTCTGAATTTGGACAAAACATCTCATGTTTGTTTATTTGAAAGTGGTTTGCTACTCGCAAGTAGGCTTAAAATGCAGATTTTGTCACCCTCGGGTGGGCTTAGAAAATAAGGTTTTGCCACTATCTAGTGGGCTTAAAACTCACAATTGACGAATTGTTCCAATTCAAATAACCCAACCTTCACCCACAGGCATTCAGGCAGTTATATCACATAAGCATATAGCCTCATGGTAAGCATGCTATTTATGGCAGTCACTCACACGCATGCAAGGATGCTAAAGCATAAAACTTACCGAGTACTCCAAGCCAAAACAGAAGCTAATTAGAAATCCATGCATGATCCTAATTATACAGAAATGCCTAATGCAACACATGTAAAAGTGCAACTATAGCAGGCTCGGCTATTCTAGACATGGCATATGAAATGCTACAGCTAACATGTATTCAACTTGAAATTGAAAATACAATGCAGTTAGTATGATGCGCCGAGCCCGATGCATGCAATACAGATGAATGAATGCAAACATGCTATCATACTGTATGCTAATTGAAACATGCCCTAATCTAACCATCATAAGCTGATAAATAAAATGGAAAAAGATGTGGGGTTGGAAGACATACATCACACACACACACACACACTTATTACAACATTGCCCTCGCGCAGAGGGTCCGAATAAATAATACAGTCCCAAATGAACAATACAGTCCGAATAAACACAAAATCCTAATTAATTAACAAATTAAACTAGGAAAGTAGTAAACTAGCATGCAAGCTAGGGACTGCCTCGACTCTGCTCTGGATGATGAATGATGCATGTTTGGGTTGCTTGGCACGGAAATCCATCGCGATGCCCCAATTAGCCTCTGTTTGCAATTGATGCCGGAATGCTGTGCAAGGCTTTTTGAAAGCTGCTGATTTCTGATTTGCTGCAACAGAGAGCAGGAAAGGGGCATGGCAATGTATTTTCACATATGTATGCTTGACTACTCTTCAGGGAGTGTAGTCCTCGATCCTCGTGCCACCAATCACGCATATTGATGCATGATGGCCGAGGAGTCGAATTGCACGACTCAATATGAAATGAATGTACATATAAACACAACAAGACCTAAACTCCATCATGGATAATCCGGAGTGTCGGTGACTGGGAATTGAGACACGTTCCGTCACTCGAAGTACGAAACATCCCTCGTTTCCCGTGCTCGGGCTAACTCCTATCCCAAACACAATGCAATATGCATGACATGCACGAATGCAACTAATATACAACCTAGCATGCACAATGCTATGGAATGGCATACATGATGCACGAGGTAATATGGCATACACAATGCGCTAACATACGACCTAGCATACACAATGCACTAAAATGAAATGGCATACACAATGCACAATGGACTTACACCAACATGAGTGGACCTCAGCCACACTCACATCAGTAGCCATAGTATGAAAATGAGACACTCGAAATGCGTGCACACATGCATGCAAACCGAGGACCGATCCTAAGGCACAAATGCCACTCTAACAAGACATGGCAAGGCACGAAATATGGCATACAAACATGCAAGTTTTAGTACTAAAATGTGATTCAAAATGATCCCGAAACATGGAAACATGGCACCCGATGCATGGAATGGCCCCGAAACACAAAACTAGACATGCGCATTGGCCTATAGCTATACAAAAGATGCATTATTTTATCATGAAGCATGAAGAAAGAAGAAATACAGTCCCAAAACATGCATATTTCCAGTTTATAACAAGTCCCAAAAATGAATGCAAATAGGGCTAATCTATCATGCAAAAATGGCCCCAAAAGAGAGATTAAACACAAAGGGACAGCATCTGGCCCCAAATGGCAAAGAGCCCTTCAACAAAGTTGAAGAGGGGCTCAAAACAGGTCACTTTACAGTTTACATCAAGCCACGAAAATAATCACAAATAACGTCAAACTATCATGCAAGAAAAGGCCTAAAAGAGGGGTAAAGAGACAAGTGGCATCTTCTGTTCTCAAACAGAGGAGAACCCTTCAACAATGTTGAAGAGGGGCTCAAAAAAAGATATTCCACAGTTTATGGAAAGGTCCAAAACAGTTCAAAAATAGGCCTAAAATACTATGCAAAAATTGGCTTAAACGAGAGATAAAGAAGCAAGTGATAGCAGGAGGCCTCAAACAGAGGAGAGCCCTTCAACAATGTTGAAGAGAGGCTCAAAAAAAGTTATTTTACAGTTTATGGAAGGGTCCAAAACAGCTCACAAATAGGCCTAAAATACTATGTAAAAATAAGGCCTAAAAGAGAGTTAAAGAAGCAAGTGATAGCTGCTGACCTCAAATAGAGAAAGACCCTCAATCAAACATGAAAAGGGGCTCAAAACATGACTATTTACAATTTGGGTCGGAGCCCAAAAATCAAGCAAGTAAGGCTTAGGTACAAAGCAAAACAAGGCACAAAAGAGAGAAAATGGGACTCACCCTTGTAGACCAATGCTTCAACAACTTTTGGGCCAAGTTTGGGAGCTCTTCACCTCTGGAAAGCAGCCTCAAGTTGCTGGAATGGAGGATGGAGGCCTTATGCTATGGGTTGATGTAGAAATGGTGTAGGAGCAATGTGGTTTTGAGGGTTGGAATAGAGAGAGAGAGAGATTTAATGCAAAGGCTCCAAAGGATTTTTCTAACCCCTTCAAAATGCAGCTAAGGGGCTGGTTATATAGGCAAAGGAAGGGAGAAAAAGGGGGGAAAATGTGGTCAAGCAAAATTACTGGTCGGCCACCTCAAAAAGGTGGCCTCCCATGTGTGCACAACACAACTAAGTGGTTGAAACTCAGAAAAAGTGAACCAGGAGAGAGAAAAGACCAATTTTAGAGGGGGTCAAAAGGGTCAGGCACAATTACTGGTCGGCCACCAAATATTGGTGGCCTCCCAGGTGTGTACATCACAAATATGGGGTTTAGGGTTTAAGAAAGTGGCTCCAGGGTGGTCAACATTGGCTTTCAAGTGAGGAAAACAGGCGTCGGAGAGCGATGAAGAGATAAAACTGGTTTTTCAGAACAATGGCTGGCCTCCCACCCTCCTACAAGCTTCCTAACTATGAAAATCCCCACCAAAATGGATGCAAAACGGAAGTTCGGGGACCGAAACGCGCGGCCTAGGGCCCCAAGAATGGGCTGTTAAGCACCGGAGGTGGCGTTTGACCACGAAGTTGGTCTCTCGGGCCACAGTGTCCCCCAAAAGGGAGTAAATAAGGTGTGTACCAAAAACCGGAGCAAACGGAGATGGTTAGGCGGTCCCGAACCGAGGCACACGGCCGTCGGCTCCAAAAAATCGGAAACCGAGCTCCAAACGGGAAAAATGGCCTACGACCACAAAACGTAGCCTACGGCCACTGAGAGATGGTCTACGAGACCTCTCCCTCCCTTTGGGAAGAGAAAACATAGAAAACAGAGCCTGGTTCGCAAACCGAGGCAAGGCACGAAAGAGTCCGGAAGTCTGGAGGCAAGGCATGCAGCCGGGACTCTGAAACTTCTGAACGAGCGCAATATGCAATATCACCGAGCGTTCAATCAGTGACGTCTGAGTCTTAAGGTCGGTTAAAAATGGGGTGTCTACAGTAGTACGATACTGGTGTCATTAACAATTCAGAATATATTTTTGTGGAAATTTGTCAGGAAATTAATTTTGGTTTTTTAGAAATTATTTTCTGAGTTTTCATTAATTAAAATTTTGTTTTCAGTATTTTAATTATTGAAGTGTTACTGAAATTAATTTTCTGTGTGGAATTAATTTGGTTAAATAAAATTTTATTTTATTTCCTAATTAATTGAAAAATAAAAGTTATTTTCTTATTTCTTTTATTTTACAGAATTTAATTTCTTGTGTGGAATTAATTTGATTAAATAAAATTTTATTTTATTTCCAAATTAATTGAAAAATAAAAGTTATAGTTTTATTTCTTTTATTTTACAGAATTTAATTTTCTGTGTAGAATTAATTTGTTTAAATAAAATTTTATTTTATTTACAAATTAATTGGAAAATAAAAGTTACATTCTTGTTTCTTTTATTTTTACAGAATTTAATTCTGTGAATTTGGTTTAATTTTCTGTGTAGTGTAAATTCTAATTATAATTTTGTTTTATATATTAGAATTGATGGCTACTGAAACTAATGCCCAAACAAGTACTACTGTGGTGGCTGCAATGACGCCAATCCCTTCTCCTGTTGTAACAGTACCGGTAAATCACGGCGAAAAGCCAAAGAAGTTCTCAGGAGCTGACTTTAAAAGATGGCAACAGAAAATGTTGTTCTATCTTACAATTCTGAACCTGGCTCATTTTCTCCGTGAAGATACTCCTATCTTGAAAGAGGATGAAACCGATCGGCAAGTGGTTGCTGCGGTTGATGCTTGGAAACATGCCGATTTTCTTTGCCGGAATTATGTCTTGAACGGACTTGACAACACATTATATAACGTCTACAGTCCAATCAAGATAGCAAAGGAACTTTGGGAATCGTTGGAGAAAAAGTACAAAACGGAAGATGCCGGCTCAAAGAAATTTGTGGTTGGTAGATTCTTGGATTTTGTAATGGTTGATTCAAAAACTGTGATCAGCCAAGCTCAAGATTTCCAACTCATTCTGCATGACATTCATGCAGAAGGCATGTCACTCAGTGAATCCTTCCAAGTTGCAGCCTTAATTGAAAAATTACCAAAAGGCTGGAAAGAGTTCAAGAACTACCTCAAACACAAGCGCAAAGAAATTTCTATGGACGAATTAATTGTGCGTTTGAGAATTGAGGAGGACAATCGCAATTCTGAAAAGCGGGCTGGTAAGCATCCTATGGAGTTTAAGGCAAATGTGGTGGAACATGTTTCAAAAACCAAGAAACGAAAGTCTTCTGGAGAAAGTTCATCACAAGGCTCTAAAGGGGGGATAATAAAAAGTACAAGTTTAATGGCAAATGTTACATCTGTGACAAAGAGGGACATCGGGCCAAAGATTGCCGTAGCAAAGGCAAAAGCAAAAGAAGAACAAGCAAGAAGCCTGCTCAAGCCCATATGACCGAAGTGGACAATATTTCCAATGGTGTCGATGACATCAATCTTTCTGCAGTTGTTTTCGAGGCTAATCTTGTCGGAAATCCTAAAGAATGGTGGGTGGACACTGGTGCTACTCGCCATATTTGTGCCGACAAAAGGATGTTCACGTCTTATTCTATAGTGGACAATGGTGAACAACTCTTTATGGGCAACTCCTTAACTTCCAAAGTTGAAGGACAAGGAAAGATTGTACTCAAGATGACATCTGGAAAAGAACTCACTCTCAACAATGTGCTGTATGTACCAGACATTCGCAAGAATTTAGTTTCCGGATCTTTGTTGAGTAAGAATGGGTTTAGGCTAGTGTTTGAGAGTGATAAATTTGTACTTACTAAGAATGGGATGTATGTAGGAAAAGGTTACATGTCTGATGGCCTTTTCAAGTTAAATGTAATGACCATTGTGCCCTCAGTTATTAATAATACTACATCTTCTTCTTACTTGCTTGAGTCTTCAAATTTATGGCATGGTAGACTAGGACATGTTTATTATGGATCTTTGCGTAGATTAATTAATATGGAATGTTTACCTAAATTTGACATTGATCCAAATCATAAATGTGAAATTTGTGTTGAAGCAAAATTATCTAAAACTCCTTTTCATTCAATTGAAAGAAGTATGGAACCACTTGAATTAATTCATAGTGACATTTGTAATATTAAATCAATTCAAACCAGAGGTGGAAAAAAGTATGTAATCACTTTTATAGATGACTATACTAGATATAGTTATATTTATTTAATTCGAACCAAGGATGAAGGTTTGGAAACTTTCATTCAATATAAGAATGAAATTGAAAATCAACTTGGTAAGAAAATCAAGAAACTTAGAAGTGATAGAGGTGATGAATATGAATCACCTTTTGGTGAGTTTTGTAAAGAACATGGAATAATTCATCAAACCACCGCTCCTTACTCACCTCAGCAAAATGGCATTGCTGAAAGGAAAAATAGGACTTTAAAAGAAATGATGAATGCCATGTTAATAAGTTCTGGATTACCTCAGAACTTGTGAGGGGAAGCAATACTTTCTGCTAATTATATTTTAAATAAAGTACCCCGAAAAAAAGTGAATCAAACACCTTATGAAATGTGGCATGGTAGAGTACCATCCTACAAATACTTAAAAGTGTGGGGGTGTTTGGCTAAAGTGGCTATTCCTAATCCTAAAAAGACTAAGATAGGTCCTAAGACCATTGATTGCATTTTCATTGGTTATACCAAGAATAGTAGTGTATATCGGTTTTTGATTCATAAATCAGAACATTCCGAAATGCATGTAAATACTATTATTGAGTCTCGGAATGCATTATTCTTTGAACATGTATTTCCAAATAAGACTGGACAAGAGACTAGTAATAATAAGAGATCTTTTGATGCTATTACTAGTAATGATCAAGAACATGATCAAGAGCAAGAGTTAGACCAAAATGACGAAAAAGAACCTAGGCGTAGTAAACGTGCTAGAATCTCAAAATCTTTTGGTCCAGATTTTCTAACATTTTTGTTAGAAAATGAGCCTTTAACTTTTAAAGAGGCGATGTCCAGTCCTGAAGCTCCTTTATGGAAAGAAGCTGTCAACAGTGAAGTTGAATCTATCTTGCAAAATCACACTTGGGAATTAGTGGACTTGCCACCAGGTTGTAAACCTCTTGGGTACAAGTGGATTTTCAAAAAGAAAATGAAAGCGGATGGATCAATTGACAAATACAAGGCAAGACTTGTAGTCAAAGGTTTTAGACAGAAAGAAGGTCTAGATTACTTTGACACATACTCACCAGTTATTAGAATAACATCCATTAGAATGCTAATTGCCATTGCATCTCTATACAATCTAGAAATTCATCAAATGAATGTGAAAATCGCTTTCTTAAATGGTGAGTTAAATGAAGAAATTTACATTGAACAACCAGAAGGTTTTTCTGTTCCAGGAAAAGAAAAGAAAGTGTGTAAATTGGTTAAATCATTATATGGTTTAAAATAAGCGCCAAAGCAATGGCATGAAAAATTTGACAAGGCAATGATGTCAAATGGATTTAAAATTAATGAGTGTGGCAAATGTGTTTATATTAAAAACACAGATAAAGGTTATGTCATTGTATGTCTTTATGTAGATGATATGCTCATCATTGGTAGTAATAATGGCATGATTAAAACTACCAAGAAAATATTGAATAAACATTTTGACATAAAGGACATGGGCATTGCTGATGTAATACTTGGTATGAAAATTACTAAAACATCAGAAGGATATGCTTTGTCACAATCTCATTACATTGAGAAAATACTTGACAAATTCAGCAAAGATGATGATCATCTTGCTAGAACTCCTGTAGATATTAATTTGTATCTTTCTAAGAATGTACAGGAAAGTATTTCTCAATTAGAGTATGCCCAAATTATTGGAAGCTTAGTGTACTTGATGAACTGTACTTGCCCAGATATAGCTTATGCAGTAAGTAAATTAAGTAGATATACGAGTAATCCGGGAATAGAACACTGGAAAGCAATTATAAGGGTTCTAAGATATCTCCGATTTACTCGTAACATTGGGCTTTATTATACTAGATATCCAGCAGTACTTGAAGGATACTGTGATGCAAATTGGATATCGGATACTAGACACTCGAAGTCCACCAGTGGGTATGTCTTTACTCTTGATGGGGCGGCTGTATCTTGGAAATCTTCCAAACAGACTTGTATTGCTAGGTTTACTATGGAATCTGAATTCATAGCTTTAGACAAAGCAGGGGAAGAGGCAGAATGGCTTCTCCACTTCCTTGAAGATATTCTAATTTGGCCAAAACCGGTGCCTGCTATATGCATACATTGTGACAGTCAATCAGCTATAGGTAGAGCACAGAGTCATATGTATAACGGTAAGTCACAACACATTCGTCGTCGACATAACACCGTAAGACAACTACTCTCTAACGAAATTATTTCCATAGAATATGTTAAGTCTAAAGACAACATAGCGGATCCACTAACCAAAGGGTTAGCAAGAGAGTTAGTTGAGAATTCATCGAGGGGAATGGGACTATAGCCTATTAAATAAGAGTTACCACAACGGCAACCCAACCTAGTTGACTGGAGATCCCAAGATTTAGGTTCAAAGGGACAACCGAGTTGTGAATGACTCAGAAGGATCACTGGGGAGTCTAACTCCTACCCATTTCTATGATGAAATAGTGATGTCTGCAGCGTTTTAGGTTAAGTAAAATTTTAATGATTCTTATATCTAGGTAAACCTAGTGGAGTATGGCAGGATACTCTTCGTAAGAATCACCTATGTGAGTGTGAACTGGGGCCGGTTCTATGAGATTTGTGAAGGGCTACAATTCTCTAGAGCACTCATGAAAGACCAGGTTGTTTAGGGCCAAAATGAACACAATAGTGAGAACTAAACTGTGTTTGGGGATATACTGTGTGAGTTCTATTGTCTTGGTTTACACAAACGGTTGAACAGTTCAAGACATCATGTTCACTGGTTAGCTAGTAAATCCGATAGTGTCTCACAGGAGAAGGTTCACAGCCAAAAGCTACCTATCCTTTGCAGAATATTTCTAATTTCTGTACTCTCTGTAATTAGATCATGTTGTTGCATTTTCTCTCTGTCAAATTCCATTCATGTGGGGGATTGTTGGAAAAGAATGGTGTTTTATAGGCATATTTTGGACCGACTTTGAGGCCAAAATTGAGTGGGCCCCAAATGTTGTTAGGGGTGGGTCCGAAGAGGTGAAGTGTTCCTTACCGCATGGCAAGTCACACGGTGAAGACAGAACGTCAAAACCATTTATGAGTGAATGGGAAGTTGACGTCGTTTTCGGGTCTAACATTAATTTTTTAGATAAAATTCATTTGAATTTTTTCAATAAAAATTATTGTGGGAATTTAATTTAATTCTAAATTCAAATTTTGAGTTCCTAAGTGGTTTCTTAAAATTTGTAATTGTGAGAATTTAATTTAATTTTAAATTCAATATTTTAGGTTTCTTTAAAAGTTTCCTAAAATTGGTACCTTGTCATTTATTTATTTAAACTATTTCATTTAGTTTAATATACATATATTTAAAATAGTTTAAATAATAATATATCTACAGCCGTTGACTTGGTCCAAAAACAATTCACCTATGGATCCTTATTCAAAATTGTTTGAAAGTTTTAAACGGCCAAATAATTGTTTGAAAAGTGGTTGCACTTTTTCACTTCTCTTTGATGCCTGCTTGGACAGAAATTTTTTGTCTATAAATATAAATCCTTTTCAAGCAGTCCGTGAGGATCCGAAAATTAGTTTAGACATTGTCTAATTTCTGTCCATTTTACTCTGGTATATTTTATTCTTCATATATAATTTTAGGAATAAATTTCAGAGAGTTAGAACATATGTTTGGTACGCCGAACAAATTGTTTGAAGTGCTACTACAATTTGTGAAGATCATTGTATCCTGCGAGATAGACGCCACTCAACCGTAAGCACCGTAGCGGGCGAATCTGTCTTAAGAACAGAGTGTCACACACTCGACTTGGTCTTATTTTTTAATTCGGTTCAATAAATAAATTTGATATATTATTTATTTATTTTATTTAAATTTATGTTAAATTATTTTATTTATACAAATGATTGATCCAACATGGATTAGCACGGAGGTGAGGACCACCAAAATCATGTTTATTCGCAAAGTCAAACTCTGAATTACTAGTCAGTTGGGACTGTTAAAGGCCTCTCTCTAGTGGCTTTTGAGTCACCCAAGAGAGTTGGTATTCAGAAAATAAGACGTTGGTATTATGAGGGTAAATTACTATTTTGGCCTGTATCATTGTAAAATTGTTACCCTACCTCACTCTTTCACTCCCGTCCATTTATTTTTAATTTTTGTTAGCTTCATTAACAGTAAATAGATAGAAGAGTGAGATTCCAACATGATTTAAAATTGAAGGGATTAATTATCGTAATTGAAAGTGAAGGGACAAATTTTTATTATAGTAAAAATGAAATGATGCTAAAGTAATTAACCCAAGTAATTACATGACCACATTCAATTCAAAATACACGCTATATAAGGTATAGATGGGACCTACTATGATAATTTCTCGTATTTTGAGTTCTCAATAATTTTTTTTTTTTAAATTGTCGAAAAATTAGGTTATGTTTGGTTACATTTTCAAATTAATTTTCGAAGTGAAAATTTTAAAAAACTTGTTTGGTTTGCTAATTTTGAAAAATTGTTTTCAAAATTGTTCTCTCTCTCTCTCTCTCTCTCTCACACACACACCCACACCCACACCCACACTCACACCCACACCCACACCCATACAACATCTTATACATCAATCAATAATTTTTTTTCTCTCTTTCCTTCTCTCACATTCTACGCATCAATCAATTAATTTTTCTTTCACAACCATCTATTCAACTTAAAAAAAAATTACAAATCATCCAAAAATTATTTTTTAAATATACGACTAAACAAGTTTTTAAAATTTTAAAATTCTTTCCAAAATTATCTTTCAAAATTAAACTAAATGGAACCTTAAAGTTTCCTTGTCGTATACGTTGTATTCAAGTTTGATGATACAAGCCGTCCCGGGTGGATGGATCAGGCTGGCCCAGGTTCTTCAGGTTCTGGTTTCGGGTGGTGATTCCGTCAAATGACCTGCAAGCAAGTCCAAAGGGGAACGGGGCAGTCCCCCAGTGAACCCTCCGGCGAGAGAATTAGTAGAAGGAAGACAGGAAAATGTAGCGAAGAAGATGGAGAAATGAAAAGTTTAACCTTATTCTTGTGCTTCTCTTGTTGCTTATATCCTTTGGTAATCATTTCACTGTCCTTTGTGACGTGCCCCCCTTTTCGCCGAAAACCTGTGCCGTAGCTTACCTTGCTCAGGGTGAGGGGGCTCTGTTCCGACGGGGAGGTGTTGTCGTAATAAATGCTGTGATGGGCTGCATTAATGGTGATGTGTTGTGGCAATAACTCTGCAGATCTTTGTCTGCTGATGTGGCCTGTGTCTCATCTGTCATGTGTCCAAATGCCCTTGGGTGATACAGTCCAGGTGGACTCCAGCTGTCCTGGGCTTTGCCAATTAAGTTATGCTACGGGTCCGAGGTGATGGGTTCGGGGCGGTTTACCGTGGGCTGTATGTCTCGTGGGCCTGTCCATGTCAGTAGTCCCCCATTTCCGAGTGCAGCTTTAGTCCAACGAAGGGAATAGTAATAAGGAAGAGAAATTCGAACCGAATAGCTGACCGTGAGGGTGGCCGAGCAGGAGGCGTCGGCCGAGAGGCGTGTCGACCGCGAGGGTGGCCGAGTGAGACGGGTCGACCGAGAGGCGTGCCGACCGCGAGGGTGGCCGAGTGAGAAGGGTCGACCGAGAGGCGTGCCGACCGCGAGGGTAGCCGAGTGAGAAAGGTCGACCGAGAGGCGTGTCGACCGCGAGGGTGGCCGAGTGAGACGGGTCGACCGAGAGGCGTGCCGACCGCGAGGGTGGCCTAGTGAGAAGGGTCGACCGAGAGGCCTGCCGACCGCGAGGGTGGCCGAGTGAGAAGGGTCAACCGAGAGGCGTGCCGACCACGAGGGTGGCCGAGTGAGAAGGGTCGGCCGAGAGGCGTGCCGACCGCGAGGGTGGCCGAGTGAGAAGGGTCGACCGAGAGGCGTGCCGACCGCGAGGGTGGCCGAGTGAGAAGGGTCGGCCGAGAGGCGTGCCGACCGCGAGGGTGGCCGAGTGAGAAGGGTCGACCGAGAGGCGTGCCGACCGCGAGGGTGGCCGAGTGAGAAGGGTCGACCGAGAGGCGTGCCGACCGCGAGGGTGGCCGAGTGAGAAGGGTTGACCGAGAGGCGTGCCGACCGCGAGGGTGGCCAAGTGAGAAGGGTCGACCGAGAGGCGTGCCGACCAGGACGGCGCGGGGTTCGAAAGGAGAGGGGGTGGGTTGGGGCCATGTGATGATTTGAAATGGAAAAGACAGGGGAAAGGGGGGGACAGTGGGGAAGGGGAGAGGACAGTGCATCGTGGCCATACACGTGGTAGTATCGTGGGGGAAGTGAAGCGTTGGAGCAGAAATGAAACGATAGGTCACGAGTGGGGTTTTGAAAAGGCGGCTTTGGCGGTTGATTTGAAAGGTTTTGAAACGGGCAAAAATTAATGCGAATCCACGGAATACGGGTAAACCGTGGGGTGTTGGTATAATGCGTTTCAACTACCTGTGTACAAAAACCCAAAATATCCAAGTGTTAATTCCTTCACTGCATACGACATACCTGTGTTAGCATTTTCTGAACTTCCTCGTTCCTGCGTCAGAAGTGAGTTGCAAGTAAACCCTAGAAATGGCACAAGAAGAATGAGTTAATGTGAGGGTGGACCCGTTGGGGGATGATGATGGGGAGGAGTTAGCAGCGCAATACAGGACGGAGGTGCGAATGGTGGGGGAAACGGTGGGAGAATCGCAGGCATCGGTCCTGGTATTGGCGCCACAGCCACTAAGCCAGGTAGAGCCAGATCAGTGGCACACTAAGGCGGATAGATCCACACTAAGGCGGATAGATCCACACTCACGGCGGCGGATTTGGAGGTGATTAGGGGACGGTACCAGATTCCGGCGGAGGTAGAGTTACGGCTGCCAACATCAGGGGAAAGGCCGTCTATTGTGAGGCCAGGGGAATTTTCCCTGTACGAGGAGGCGCTAAAAGGGGGGCTGAGGGTGCCACTGCCTCAAGTGGTGGTTGACGTGCTAAATCGCCTGGAGGTAGCGCCGGGGCAATTGATGCCCAATGCGTGGAAGATTCTGCTGGCCTGTACGAGTGCGTGGCCTAAGGCGAATGGGGGGGAGGCCATGACGATAGACGAGTTCTTCTCGTGTTACAAGGCGTCGGGGCAGCAAAAAACTTGGGTCACCCTACAGGCGGTGATGGGGAGGGGGTTGGTGGCAGGGCTGCCTACGTCGATCAAGGGGTGGCAGCCACGGTGGTTCTTCGTGGCAGTTAATGGGGGGATGGGTGTACGCACCATCTGGAAGGTGCCAACCCGGTCGATGGAGTCGAGACTGGGGGCGGTGGCGGAAGAGAGGGTGAAGAGAGTGAAGGAGTGGAGAGAGAGAGAGAAGGTTAAATGGGACGATCTTGTCCAGCCGTCTGCACTGTTTGAGGCGGGGCTGGGACCGCGGCCAAAAGGTAGAGACCTTGGCCGGGCGGAGTTGGAGGAGAGGAGGAGAGCGCAGGAGGTAGAGGACCGAGCCGTTATGGCCAAGGCCAAGAAGTTGATGGAGGCGCAGAGGGACCGACCGCCTCAACCAATCGCGCGGGAGAGGATCCGACCGCGTCCCAGGCCGTTGGGGGAAAAAGACTTAAGCAGCTTTGAGCCGCGGCCGCCGCCTGTAGACCCTGTAAAAGAAAAGGTCAGAATGGGGGTGGAGCCTCTGAAAAAGAAGAAGAAGAAGAGGAGTGCCCCAGAGGAAGCTGCAGAGGAGTCTGGGGCCAAGAGGGCGAAGGTGGCCCCAACGGAGGTGGAGGTCCCTGTGGCAAAGGACGCCCCAGATGTGGTGGAGGTCATCCCGATGGTAGAGGTTGTGAAGATTGCTCCACCAGTGCAAGTGGAGGCTGGGGTGAGTGAGGCGGCGCTGAGCGGAGGGGAACAGGTCCAGAAGAGGCCTGACTCCCAGGAAGAAGGGGTTCGTCTGGCCACGGCGATTTATCACGCGCGCGCGGTGGCTGGAAGGTTGGAGGGAGAAGAAGGCCCAGCCAGGGCGGGGGCAGACCGCCTGGTGAAGATTGTGGAGAAGGGAGCTCTGCGCGCGGCATCTGGGTATAATGAGGCCGACCTGCTGAGGGGGTTATGCTCCGCCCAAATGGAGGTAACTACCTTGGCGGGGGCCCTTCTTAGGAAGGCTGGGGCTGCCAAGTTGAAGGCTGAGGAGGCCAGGGCTCAGTTGGCCAAATTAAAGAAGGATAGTGCCGACTGGAAGACTGCCCATGTCGATCTGCCAGCAGTCAAGTTGGAACTGGAGGACACACGCCGTAAGGTTGTGTCGCTGGAGTTCCAACTGGCTGGTGAACAGAAAAAGTTGGAAGAGTCTGAGAGGGCCTGCGCCGTGGCAATCGAGCGGCATGAAGAGGCCATGACCAGCAATGAAGAGCTGGTCAGGCAAAAGGATGAAGCGGACTTCAGAATTGGAGATCTGTTGAAGGAGTTGGGGGAGGAGCGTGCCAAAGCAGAGGAGGAGAAGGGGAGGCTTCTGAGGGAGTGGGAGATAGAGAAGGCAAAGGCGGCGGCGGAGCTGGAGAGTCTGAGGAAGGGGGTGGAAGAGAAGAGGGCGACGGCGGCTGCTGAAAGGGGGGCCCTGCAAAGGGAGCTGGACGAGGAGAGGGCGAAGGCGGCGTCTGAAAAGGCGGCCTACCCTGATCTATGCGTCGCAGCAGTAGAGCAATATAAAGGGTCCCCTGAATTTCAGATGGTGGTGGATGCTACTGTCGCCAGGAGTCTGGCAGGTCAGGAGTCTGGGGGGGTGGGCCCATCAAGGAAAACTGCTGGAGGTAGGACAGAGGCAAAGGTGATTGAAAGGTTCCAGCAGTCAGACTTCTATAAGCGCGAAATGGCTGAGTTCTGGGACAGCGGTTGGAAAATGTTCAAGCGCAGAGCTGAAGAGCTGTTCCCACACTTGGACCTTAGTAGTGTGACAATAGGCGAAGATGATGTGGCCCAGACCCCCCTGGACGAAGGCGTTGAAGAAGAGGATCTGGCATCTAGCGAGGAGGAGTAGCCAAGGAGAAGAAAGACTGGGCGTGCCCTGTGTTTTTTTTTTTTTTTTTTTTTTTTTTTTTTTTTTTTTTTTAAACTTGTAAACACATTGTAAAGGAGTGAATGAATGAAGGTATGGAGAATTTAACTGTAATGAAGTTGTGTACAAAGATTATTTAATTGTAATGGATGAATGTATAGCCAGTTGAATTTTGTGTATTGTGCTTATGTTGCCAGCATGAATGAAATGTTGTAGTTGAAACTGGTCATAAAGATTGGGTCAATAAAAATATTGTGCAACGTGAGAGTTATACAAGTTAAAAAGTTGAGAGTTAAAACTGGAGTTGTATGAAAATATTGTCAATAAAAATTGGTCATAAAATATTGTCAATAAAAATAATGCGATTGGAGTTGTATGAAAATTGAAAAGATAATAGAAAGATTGGAGTAAGAGGCAGGTTGTAAATTGTAACAAAATAGTTGGCGAATAATCTGATCAGTAAATGTAATACGTGAGAGTATGTGGAGAATTTAAGTAGGTAAAGACGTGGTCCTGGAACTGTGAAGAAGCTTCAGAATGTGACTAAGTGTTGAAAATGTGGTGCTGCTTGGTGTTGAAGTGCTCAGTCAGGCTAAGGCTGTTGAAATGCTCGGTCTGGCTGAGGCCTTTGAAGTGCTCGGTCTGCCGAGGCTTTGGAGTGCTCAGTCTGGCTGAGGCTTTTGAAGTGCTCGGTCTGTCGAGGCTTTTGAAGTGCTCGGTCTGGCCGAGGCTTTTGAAGTGTTCGGTCTGGCCGAGGCTTTGAAGTGCTCGGTCTGGCCGAGGCTTTTGAAGTGCTCGGTCTGGCCGAGGCTTTGAAGTGCTCGGTCTGGCCGAGGCTTTTGAAGTGCTGCAAGTGAAAAGGCTATGGGAGCGACATAGAGACAGTTGAATTATGAAAACCGAAATCACCAGGCGGAGTTTGCATTATGTATAGAAAGGGAAATACAACGATATTGTCAATACAAAAGTACGAATTATTGATAGTAACGCTTCAAATGTTCCACATTCCAGGGATGGGGCAGGTCTCGGCCTTCCATGTCTTGAAGTCGGTAAGTGCCTGGTCGTGGTCGGGTCTTCACAACGTAGGGCCCCTTCCATTTTGCTGCCAGTTTACCCTCGGTTGGATTCTTTGTAGCAAGAGTCACTTCTCGTAAGACGAGGTCCCCTACGGAGAACTCTCGTGGTCAAACTCGGCGGTTGTAGTGTGTTCTCATTTTCTGCTGGTACGAAGCCGATCTGACAACAGCGGTCTCTCTGAGCTCTTCGATGAGGTCCAATTCTGTTCTGTGGAGTTCTTTGGCTGCAGCCAGATCCGGATGTAAAATCCTAGGGGTGGGCAAGCCGACTTCTACCGGAATAACCGCCTCAGCGCCATATGTTAAGCGAAAAGGGGTTTCACCAGTGGGAGTGGGAGTGCGAGCGGTGGTTCGGTAAGCCCAGAGTACATTTGGCAGTTCCTCAGCCCAAAGGCCTTTAGCAGCTTCGAGCTTGGTTTTGATGATTTTCAGAAGGGAACGGTTGGTGACCTCAACCTGGCCGTTTGCTTGGGGGTGACCGGGGGAGGAGAAGCACGGTTGGATGTGGAGATCTGCACAAAATTTTCTGTACTTCGCGTTATCGAATTGTTTGCCATTGTCAGAGATAATGGCTTGAGGGATGCCAAATCGGCAAATGATCGATTGCCAGATAAACCTGGTGGTGTTCCGCTCGGTGATTGTGGCAAGGGGTTCAGCCTCGACCCACGTGGTGAAGTAATCAATGGCAACGATCGCGAACTTGGTCTGACCTCGACCGGTGGGAAGCGGACCGACCAGGTCGATCCCCCACTTGGCAAACGGGTAAAGGCTGCATAGTGTGATTAACTCTGTAGGAGGGGCGTGAGGGATGTTGGCGAACCGTTGACATTTGTCGCATTTGAGCACGAAGTCGGTCGCATCCTGATTGAGAGTTGGCCAAAAGTACCCAGTACGGAGTATCTTCTGGGCAAGGGACCTGCCTCCTAAGTGATTACCACAAATCCCCTCATGGATCTCCTGCATTATATAAGTTGCTTGCGCTGGATTGAGGCACCGTAGATATGGCCGGGAGAAGCCGCGTTTGTACAATATATCGTCGACAATGACGTAATTGGACGCTCGGGATCGGACTTTGGAAGCCTGCTGCTGGTCATCTGGGAGTACTCCTGTGGTCAAGAATAGGAGGATGTCGGATGCCCAAGGGATAGGTTCATTTTGAATATATTGTATAGCTTGTAGATCGGGTGAAACGGCCGGGTGGTGTAGATATTCAATGCGGACATCCTGGCTGAGAGTAGGATGATCAGCAGAGGCCAACTGGGCCATCTCATCTGCTTTGGAGTTTTCTGCCCGAGGAATATGCCTGATGTGGAAGGTATTGAAGAGGCGAGCAAGGGGGAGTGCCAGGTCTCTGTAAGCTCGCATCGTGTCGTCCTTGGTATCAAAGTCCCCCGTCATCTGACCGACGACGAGTTGGGAGTCGCTGAAAACTCGGAGATGGCTGACCCCTATGTCCTTGGCGAGGCGGAGTCCTGCTATTAATGCTTCATACTCGGCTTCATTGTTGCTTGCTTCAAACAAGAGACGGAGGGCACATTTGAAGAAGCCGTCCTCAGGAGAGGTGAGGATGAAGCCGGCACCGCTTCCTTCTCTTCAGGACGATCCGTCGACATTAAGAGTCCAAGAATGAGGATCTTCTGGCTCTGTTGGAGTTGGTAGGGGCGGAGGTGTTGTGGTCGGGGTCGGCTTGGTGAACTCCATGATGAAGTCAGCTACGGCCTGCCCCTTAATTGCTGTCCGAGGGCGGTAAGAGATGTCGAACTGGCTGAGTTCTACGGACCACTGCATCAGTCTACCTGAGAGTTCTGGTTGCTGCATGACCTTCTTCAGGGGTTGGTCGGTGAGGACCACAATGGAATGAGCTTGGAAGTATGGGCGGAGTCGTCTAGAGGCAATGACCAAGGCCAGGGACAGTTTTTCTAGCAAGGGGTAGTTCTGCTCCGCGCCCCTGAGAGCCCGACTGATGTAATAGACCGGCCGTTGGATTAAGCCGTCTTCTCTGAGGAGAGCTGCACTGACTGCGGTTTCCGATACCGCTAGGTAGAGGAAGAGGGGTTCGCCCGTGATTGCTTGGGAGAGAAGGGGGGGTTGGCCATGCACTGCTTTAACTGTTGGAAAGCCTCTTCGGATTCAGCTGTCCATTCAAAAGTCTTCCGAAGAACTTTGAAGAAGGGCAAGCACTTATCTGTCGCACAGGAGATGAACCGGTTGAGGGCCGCCACTCGGCCCGTGAGTCTCTGAACTTCTTTGACCGTCCTAGGCAACTGCATCTCAACCAAGGCCTTGATCTTCTCAGGGTTAGCTTCGATGCCCCGCTGACTGACCATAAAGCCCAAAAATTTGCCGGACCCTACGCCAAAGGCGCACTTCTCTGGGTTGAGTTTCATCTGGTACTTGCGCAAAGTGGCGAAGGTCTCACGTAAGTCAGCAAGGTGATCGGAGGAGTATTTGCTTTTGACTAGCATGTCGTCGACGTAGACTTCCATATTCCGACCTATTTGGTGGTGGAAAACGGCGTTAACCAGCCGCTGATAAGTGGCCCCAGCATTCTTCAATCCGAACGGCATTACACAGTAGTGGTAGGTACCTCGGTCGGTGATAAATGATGTGTGCTCCTGGTCGGATGTGTGCATTAGAATTTGGTTGTACCCAGAGAAGGCATCCATGAAGCTGAGCATTTGATGACCGGCCGTGGCGTCGACCAGCAAATCTATACGGGGAAGGGGGTAGCTGTCTTTGGGACAAGCTCGGTTCAGGTCAGAGTAGTCGACACAGAGCCGCCATTTGCCATTGTGTTTGCGGACGAGGACCACGTTGGACAACCACCTAGGATAGTCCACATTTTTGATGAATTGGGCCTCGAGGAGTTTGTCAACTTCGGCGGCTATGAGGGTGTTACGCTCCGGGTGGAAAATGCGTTGCTTCTGGCGGTGGGGTCGAAAGTGGGGCTCGATGCTAAGGCGATGGGTTATGAAGGAGGGGTCGATGCCGGGCATGTCAGAATGGGTCCAGGCGAATACATCTCTGTGCTCGGTCAGGAGAGCAGTGAGGTCGGCCTTGACTTGGGAAGGTAATTGGCTGCCAATCTTGGCGGTTCTGATTGGGTTGGTGGGATCAATGTTAACTTCAATAAGTTCCTCTACAGGTTCACCTCTGACCAGCTCGTCCTCATCTCGGACGTCAAGCCCTTCGATGATCATGGCCTCTTTTAACTTGACTTCCTTGAGCGAGGCGACATAACACTCCCTGGCCACGGTCTGCTCTCCCTTGACAGTGCCGACACCGAGATCGGTAGGAAATTTAATGGCAAGATGATATGTAGATGTGATGGCTTAGAAGGCGTTGAGGGCTGTGCGGCCGAGGATGATGTTGTAAGCGGAGGGGCAGTCGACCACAAGAAAGGTGAGCAACTTAGTGGTCTGCCGGGGGTGCTCGCCAATGGTGATAGGTAGATCGATGGAATCGATAGAGGTAATGCGGTCGCCGGTGAAGCCGACCAGAGGGGTTTGGAGAGGAGACAAACTCTCTTCCCCAATCTTGAGCTGGCGGAAGCAATTGGGGAAGATAATGTCTGAAGAGTTGCCGTTGTCTACGAGGACTCGTCTGACTTTGTAGTTGGAGAGGATGGCGGAAATGACAAGGGGGTCATCATGTGGGTAACGGACTCCTGCACAGTCGGTGTCGGTGAAGGTGATGGGTTCGATCCATTGTTTTGACTGTTTGGGAGGTCGATCCACCGTCGCCACTGCTTTGTCTGAGCCTTGTCTGATTTTTCTGAGTTCTGCCTTCTGAGCTGAGCGGGATGGCCCCCCGCAAGCAAGGCCCCCCGAAATGACTTTGATTTCTCCGAATGGTGGAGGGGATTGCCCGGAGGCCGAGGCTGTGGTGGCGGGCGATCGTGGCCTTCGTTTGGTGGGGCTTGATTGCGGGGTGGTGTGCGTCGCCGATTGTTCCTGGGAAGGTCAGTTCTTTGCCTCTGTGCGGGGCGGGGGTCTGTGAATCGGCTAAGGCGGCCCTAGCGGATGAAGGTCTCGACCTGGTCTTTGAGGTTGATGCACTCGTCGGTAGTATGGCCATGGTCTTGGTGGAAGCGGCAGTATTTGGACTGATCCTTCCGGGTGGAAGGGTGTCTGGACTGTAGGGGCCACTTGAGGGGGTAGTCCCGCTGGATTTGATTGAGGACGTGCTCCATGGGGGAGTTGAGAGGTGTGTACCGCTCAAACCGACGGGGTGGTCTGGTCAGAGTCGGCCGGTCGGTTCGAGGGGGTCGGTCATTATAGTGGGGTGTTTGGCTATTATACTGGGCGGTTCTGGGCTCGGGGTCTTTCCTCTTGTCTCTGGGGGTCGGATTTTTAGGGGTCGGCTCTTGCCGAGCGGCCAGGGAATCTTCAGCATTCATGTATTTCTGGGCTTTGGATAGTAGAGCTGCCATGGTGGTTGGAGGGTTTTTGGAGAGGGAGAAAAGGAAATCAGACGACCGTAGGCCGGCCATGAAAGCGGTGAGGATGACCTTATCGTCATTCTCCACTACTTGAAGGGCTTCGGTGTTGAACCGGGTGACAAAGCTGCGGAGCGACTCCCCCTCGGTCTGACGAATGTTAAGGAGCTGGGTGGCTGGGCGTCTCTGACGCTAGGCTCCAATAAAGTGGCTCAGGAAGGAGTCACTGAGGTGTTGAAAGGTGGAGACGGAGTCCGCCGGGAGTTGGCTAAACCACAGCCGAGCTGATCCCTTCAGTGTCACTGGAAAAGCTCGGCACATGATCTCGTCAGGGAAAGCATGGAGGATCATAAGGGTGCGATAGGATTCCAGATGGTCGACTGGGTCCGTCGTGCCATCGAAGGAGTCAACGGTAGGCATCTTGAACTTGGCAGGCAATGGTTTGTCGCGGATGGAGGCAACAAAAGGCGAGTTGGTGGTGACTGAGGGCTTGTGCTGAATGTTCTGAATGACCCCTTGTAGTTGGAGTTTCATAGCTCGGATTTCAGCATCCCAGAGGGGAATGTTGTCGCCATGGTCGGTTAATGGAGGCTGGACACTGCTAGTTTCCCCCTCAGGAGCCAGTGCTGCGACTGGCGAGCGAGGAGGTGGGGGTGGTAGGTTTTCATGTTGGGGAGGAAGGGGCTGCGAGCCTTCTGGGTTAGACGGAGGGGGTTGTGGAGCAGTATGGCCTGGGGTTATTCCTTGGTTGGGTGGGATATTTGGAGGTGGAACGGGGGGGTTTCTCTGGAGTAACGCATTGATCAGGGCCTGGTTTTGCTCGGCCATGCGATTAATGCTGTTTGTGAGCTCGATGATATATTGTGGTGGGTTAGTTGGGTGGGGAGGATCTGTTTGGTGATCGGCGGCGTTGTGGTGAGAAGCCATGGACCTAGTCGTGACCATACACCTGGACGGGCAAGAGGGAAAGGTGATGGTGAGAAGGGAGGGCTCCGGCGGTAGTGAACACAACTAGCGCACGGATAAACCACTAAGGTTCCCACAGACGGCGCCAACTGATGATACAGGCCGTCCCGGGTGGATGGGTCAGGCTGGCCCAGGTTCTTCAGGTTCTGGTTTCGGGTGGTGATTCCGTCAAATGACCTGCAAGCAAGTCCAAAGGGGAACGGGGCAGTCCTCCAGTGAACCCTCCGGTGAGAGAATTAGTAGAAGGAAGACAGGAAAATGTAGCGAAGAAGATGGAGAAATGAAAAGCTTAACCTTATTCTTGTGCTTCTCTTGTTGCTTATATCCTTTGGTAATCATTTCACTGTCCTTTGTGACGTGTCCCCCTTTTCCCCGAAAGCCTGTGCCGTAGCTTACCTTGTTCAGGGTGAGGGGGCTCTGTTCCGACGGGGAGGTGTTGTCGTAATAAATGCTGTGATGGGCTGCATTAATGGTGATGTGTTGTGGCAATAACTCTGCAGATCTTTGTCTGCTGATGTGGCCTGTGTCTCATCTGTCATGTGTCCGAATGCCCTTGGGTGATACAGTCCAGGTGGACTCCAGCTGTCCTGGGCTTTGCCAATTAAGTTATGCTACGGGTACGAGGTGATGGGTTCGGGGCGGTTTGCCGTGGGCTGTATGCCTCGTGGGCCTATCCATGTCAAAGTTTATTATTTTCTTATAAAAAAACATACTAGTATATGACCCATACTATACCTAGGATAAAATAATATATTATTTTTTAAATAAGATATATACTATTTACATTCACTTATTTTTTTCATTTTCCACTCAAAAATAAAAAAATTAAATGTAAATTTAGGAAATTGTATATTAATTTGTTCTGCCTCCACCCAAACAAATTTAGTCATTAATCAATATATGGTTTTAAATTTTATTTTTTGAAAATCTAATAATCAACAATTTAGGCCTCGTTTGAGAACCCTCTATTTTAGTCAAAAAGTCAAAAAGTTACTAAATTAGCCAAAAAGCCAACAATCCATACCAAAAAGGTCAAAGATTCTCTTTTTTCTCTACTTTTTCCACATCTTTTCGTAAAAAGTCAAAAAGTCATCCCAAACATACTAGTTTTTTTTAGCTTATATTTTAGCCAAAAAGTTACTAAATTAGCATGCTCCCAAAGTTACTAAATTAGTTCAATAGTTCTCTTCCCCCATCTAAAAAATCAATGATTTTTCCATCTAAAATACATAAGTGATATGTGTAATTTATTGAAATAAAATGAAAAATACTAACAATTTTATAAAATTTGTTCATTCTATTTAGAAATTAAAAATATTATTTAAAGGCTCACAATTAAATAAAATTTGGAAATTTTTATATTGATACAGTTTAAGAGGTTTTAAAAAAACAAATAATAGTATAAGACATTTTTTTTTTTGGAATTTTATTGGTAAGCTTGTAATCGATTTAAGGATATCTATTATGAAAATTTGAAGTTTTAAATATTAACGTCGAATGGGTTAGACAATAGACTTTTTTAATTTTTTGCAGTTTGAAACCTTAAAGTTCAAAAAACACTCTTAGTAAAAAAGTCTATTTATAATACTATATATTAAATGGATTGGGTGATGTCATTTTGTTTTTTTTTTTTTTATAACTTATAGCAAATTTCAATTTTTGAGTCTTGTAATGATTAAAATAGGTCATATTTGGTAATGTTGTTATTTTTCTTGAAACTTTTTTTGTAACTTACATTTATGAAGACTTTTTTTTTTGTGGCTAATTTTATTCTTTGATAAACTTTATAAAAAAAAAAAGGAGCAATATTTTTTTTTTGTGTGTGTGTAACTTAGATGACCCTAAATTTTTATTAAAAAATAGGGCAGATTTTTGAAAATATTCCAAACTGAAAATAGTCAAGATGCAAAAGGAATAAAGTCTTTTTTTGGGCTAAAATGTGACATTTTTCTTTTAATTCTAATTTTTTTGGTTTGTTTTATGAAATAAGTTTTTTTTTTTGATTTTTTTTATTTTTTTAATCGGCAAATAGAAAGTACTATTTTATTAATAAAAATAAAACATTACAAAAGGGTGAGAAAGAAAATTTAAAAACAAAAAATTACACCCAACCTATGCAAGGCAAAAATTTGCAAAACTCCAAATAGCAAATATATATATAGTTGACCTCACTCGTTAATCATATTACAAATACTAATTTTTTTAAAAAAAATTATGCCACATCATTAATTGATACACTAATTGATGCATATGGCATTATTCATATATACATATAGTTGTCTAAAAAACAACTAAATAGAAAATAAACATCCACAAAAATTATATAACAACTTAATCCCACCCAATTAAGTTTGTAACTTCTTTGATGTAAGAATATGAAAAACAAAAAATACAAAAAATTGTTGGAAGTTAAAATTTAAAATTAAAAAAAAAAAAAGATATGACAGACTAAAGAGAGAAATGATGTAAAATATTGTATAAAGAATGTAGATATATGCAACATAAATAATTAAATATTAACCAACTTTTAACCTTTATAAGGTGAGGAGGTTGGGTATGGCGTGAAGAAGATGTATGTCGGCTCGAGTTTTAAAGTAGGAAAGATAATAGGTTTTATAGAGAGAAAGAAAGGGAAGATTGAAAATTTTCCTATTATGAGATAATTATTATCTGCAATAATGATGGCATAATCATAGCAATATTTTTGTTTTTAGGAAAGAATGGTAAAATTTTAACAAAATTATGAATAATGCTTGGGACCCCCTTTTGGGGGTCACCCCCTCACTCCCTTTGCCATGTGGCAGGGAGTGATTGGAGGAACAGGAAAAAAAAAGAAAAAAAAGAAAAGAAAAGGTAACCAATGAGAGAGAGAGGGGGTCAAAGGGGGTGGGGAAAAAAGGAGGATGAATCATTACTCAATAAATATATGTGTTAACCAATAACTTTTCTTTTAATTTTTTTAAATAAAAAAATTAATTATTTTATGATGAAGTCTTGGAGCTTCCTATTATGAAAAAATTATTATTTGCATGAATGATGGCATAATCATAGTAATATTTTTGTTTTAAAAAAGAAAGGTAAAATTTAAAAAACAATTAAAATTGATTCATATAATTAATATGTGTTAGCCAATAAGATTTCTTTCAATACTTAAAAAAAAAAACAAAAAATTTAGAATTTTATGATGAAGTTTTGGAACTTTCCTACCATTTATCATTGAAATATCACTTTAATATAGATATAGATAGATATTTAATATTGAGTCGACCTAAATTATACATGTCTTGTTCTAATCCTATCTTGGATTTGATCAAAAACTTGATTGATTAATTAATAAATATAGTTAAAAATAAGGGATTTTTATTGATAAATCTCATTTAGAAGTGTTTTAACCTAAAAAGTCCATGAAGAAATTTATTAACCCATTTAGTCCCACGTATGTATAATTTTATTCTATAAAGTCATTTTTCTTGATTTACACTCTTTTTTTAAACTCTTATGCCCTTATATTTAATTTTGATACCTTTACAAATATTTTTTGAACGGTTAGTAATTTTATGATGTAAATATTCATATTTTAACATTTATATTGGTAAGAATGTAAAATTGGCCTGTGGCCAGTGGACAGTCCGAAGATCGCTCCCGGGCCGTTCGGTCCGTTGACAATGTGAATATTCATATTGACATGTTAACATTCACATTGATAGAAGTGTAAAATTGGCCCGTGGGCAGCCCGAAACCCGCCCGTGGCCCGTGGGCTGCCCGGGCCAAGCCCGGCCCATTGACAATGTGAATATTCACATTCAAATATTCACATTCACGTTGATAAGAGTGTAAAATTGACCCAAGGCCCGTAGGCGGCCAGAAACCCGCTCGCGAGCTCGACCCGGCCCGTTTACAATGTAAATATTCACATTGACATGTTAACATTCACATTAAGAGGAATGTAAAATTGGTTCGTGGCCCGTGGACGGCCCGAAGCCCGCTCATTGCCTGGGGCGGGGTGGGCTGTAAATATTTATACTTTAACATTCACATTGGTAAGAATGTAAAATTGGCCCGTGGCCCATAGGCGGTCCGAAGCTCGCCCCCGAGCCGGGGCGGGCCCGGTTCGTTGACAATGTGAATATTCACATTGACATGTTAATATTCACATTAATCGAAGTGTAAAATTGGCCCGCGGCCCGTGGGTGGCTCGAAACCCGCCCGCGGCTCGTGGGCTGCCCAAGGTAGGCCCGGCCCGTTGACAATGTGAATATTCACATTAACATATTAACATTCACGTTGATATGAGTGTAAAATTGACCCGCGGCCCGTAGGCGGTCCAAAACCCGCCTACGGGCCTGGCCCGGCCCGTGTACAATGTGAATATTTAGATTGACATGTTAACATTCACATTGATAGGAGTGTAAAATTGGCCCGCGGCCCGTTGGCGGCCCGAAATCCGCCCATGGGCCCGGCCCGTTTACAATGTGAATATTCACATTGACATGTTAACATTCACATTGATAAGAGTGTAAAATTGGCCTGCGGTCCGTGGGCGGCCCAAAGCCCGCCCGTTGCCCGGGGCGGGGCGGGCTGTAAATATTCATATTTTAACATTCACATTGGTAAGAATGTAAATTTGGCCCGTGGGCCGTGGGCGATTCGAAGCTCCCTCTTGGGCCGGGGCGGGCCGATCTGTTGATAATGTGAATATTCACATTAACATGTTAACATTCACATTGATAGAAGTGTAAAATTAGCCCGCGACCCATGGGCGGCCCAAAACCCGCCTGCGGCTCGTGGGCTGCCCGGGGCGGGCCCTGCCCAGCCCGTTGACAATGTAAATATTCATATTAACATATTAACATTCACGTTGATAGGAGTGTAAAATTGACCCGCAGCCCGTAGGCGGCCAGAAACCCGCCCGCGGGCCCGACCCGGCCCGGACCGTTTACAATGTGAATATTCACATTGACATATTAACATTAACATTGATAGGAGTGTAAAATTGGCCCGCGGCCTAGAGCGGGTTCGATCTATTGATAATGTGAATATTCACATTGACATGTTAATATTCACATTGATAGGAGTGTAAAATTGATCCGCAACCTGGACAAGCTCGTTTGGGCCCGGGCCCTAGCCCGAGCCCAGCCTGAGAACTTGGGCTAGGACCTGGGCCATCACTTTGAAGCTCGGCCCACATAAGGCCCATTTAAGGCTCGGTCCGCCAGACGCCCGGTGCCTTTTTTGTGGAAAATAATAAAATTTTGGGAGAAAAAATTAAAAAGAATTAAAAAAAATGGCGAGGCTCACCCAAGCCCGACCCAAGCCCAAGTCTAGGCCCAAGCCCCTTGGCTCGACCCACCGGGGCACCCAAAGCCTGAATACCTTTGTGCCAGGGCTAGGGCCTAGGCCTAATTTTTTAGCCCGTGGGCCGATCCGGCCCGGCCCGAATTTTGGCAAGCACCCACGAGGCTTTACATGGGTTGGCCCCGGCCAGGGCTGGGCCGAGCCCCTACAAATTGATGATATAAACATTTACATTGACGGTGTAAACATTTACATTGACAGTGTGAACATTCACATTGACGATGTGAACATTCACATTAGGGGTATTTTGGTAATTATGTCACCCATAGGATGTGAACATTCACATTAGGGGTATTTTGGTAATTATGTCACTCATAGGATGTGAACATTCACATTAGGGATATTTTGGTAATTATGTCACCCATAGGACTTATTGAAACATAAGAAAATAATATGGACTAAATGGAACATAAGTAGATGAAAAGGGTATTTTGGTCTTCTTACCTCAAATAGGAACATTCACATTGACGGTGTGAACATTCACATTGACGATGTGAACATTCACATTAAGGGTATTTTGGTAATTATGTAACCTATAGGATTTATTGAAACATAAGAAAATAATGTGGACTAAATGGAACATAAGTAGATGAAAAGGGTATTTTGGTCTTCTTACCTCAAATAGGAACATTCACATTGACGGTGTGAACATTCACATTAGGGGTATTTTGGTAATTATGTAACCCATATGATGTGAACATTCACATTAGGGGTATTTTGGTAATTCTGTCACCCATAGGACTTATTGAAACATAAGAAAATAATGAGGACTAAATGGAACATAAGTAGATAAAAAAGGTATTTTGGTCTTCTTACCTCAAATAGGAACATTCACATTGACGGTGTGAACATTTACATTGACAGTGTGAACATTCACATTGACGATGTGAACATTCACATTAGGGGTATTTTGGTAATTATGTCACTCATAGGATGTGAACATTCACATTATGGATATTTTGGCAATTATGTCACCTATAGGACTTATTGAAACATAAGAAAATAATGTGGACTAAATGGAACATAAGCAGATGAAAAGGGTATTTTGGTCTTCTTACCTCAAATAGGAATATTCACATTGACGGTGTGAACATTTACATTGACGATGTGAACATTCACATTAGGGGTATTTTGGTAATTATGTCACCCATAGGACTTAATGAAACTGTTGGCTTTTTGACTTTCGAAGGTTATTATTACCAACCAATTATCAGACGATTGTGTTTTAGTTCTCTCAACCTCAATGAAGAGGACTTTTACCGGTGGCTTGATTTAGGAGAATTAAAAAAAATACCAATCAAATAAAGAACAACTGAAGCATTTCATTAGAATGAAAAACTTACAATGATTCAAACTCAGCCTCGTAGAGGTTTACAGCGATAATCTACTTGAAAACTACTCCTATGAATGAAGTGCAGTGCATAATTTAAAGTACTGGAATGTAAAGAACAAGACATGTAAAACTAAGTAAAGTAGAATAAGACTGGTTTTTTTTATCTGAGTCTAGGCCTTTTTTCTGGGGCCTTCTCTGCTATTTATACTGCTTAAGGATGACCATCGAACTGTATTTCCAACGGTCGAACTGCTCCTCCATGATCGCTGATCATGTTGCCTCAAGATTAGCTCCATTACGCCATCACTTGTAGTTAGGCTTCCCTCCTGAATTTGAATTCAAATGTGAGTAACCGATGATGCCACATCACTTTATATCTCTCTGCTAATCCACTGCTACTCAGATCTCGTAACAACCAATATTAATTGACATGTGTACGATCAAGATCGAAGATTTGAATAGTCTTCCCGTACTACCCTTACTTTGCCACGCGTCGACTTGTAATTGGCTTGTACAAAATATGTAGTCAACATTACCCCCCGCACTAATATACCCAATACTTGGTGATATTAGTGGATGAAGGTCTTTTTCCCACGTCTTAGAACGTGCATGGGTTTTGCATTTTCCCAGAAATGCAACTGTCATTTATCTGCATTAAACTCTCCTTCAATCTTTTGAACCTCCCACCACCTTAGCATTCGAACAGACTGATAGATTCTATGGCCGAATCAATTTTCTCCTCCAATGATCAAACACACGAAGAGTCATATGACGATGCTGTTCCTTCTCGAAAGAACCTCCATGCATTAATTAGCCACCTTTACCCACCTTTCTATATTCAGGTCATGGATGCCTTTGCAAATTATCAACCCTTGGACTTCGAACATATTGCCCTTAATCCTTCGATTCAGAAATTCACAAATATGGACATGGGAAGTTCTTCTTCCGACTCACCCTTGGACTACGAACAAACTGCTCTCAATCCTTTGATTCAGAAAGTTGCAAATATGGACATGGAAAATTCTTCTTCACAACCCTCTGCATGGGACAAGGTCGCGACTTCTTCCTCTTCTGGTGCTTCCGACAGGACAAGCTGGTCAAAACCTGAGGCCTGTGATTTGAGGGAACGAATCAACCATCACTTTGTCGAATTTACTGACCGTTTAGAGTTCCCTTCTTATGCACGAAGCTCGGTGGTTTATCCCAACGTGCCCATTGACCATCGACGCAGTTTGGAGGAGAATCTGCTTGTAGCATGGTATACATCCTCCATACCTACAAAGATAGTGCACGCCGCCCGATGCTTAGAAGAGGCACAAGGGTACAATCCATCATTCTTAGCCCAGAAAGCAAAGATTTGTTCTTCTGATTGGCTCGATTATATTAATTCCCTTATTCCTTCTGCCCTTGTTTCATCTCCTGAAATAGAAGCATCTACACCTTCCCCTCCGTTAAATTCTTGCTGGAGAAAGAGATTGAGGCTTGCCCTTTCCGTAGATAAGATCTTTCCACCCTACAAGTTTCCCCCTTCCCCTACTCCAACTGAACGGAAGCAAGCTCAACTTCTACTCGCGGCTTTTTCTCACTTTCCATTCAATGTTCTTGAGGACGAAGTCCCTTTCAAGAACCTTCAATGGGCTTGTGATATTCTGACTCGAGGTCATATTCTCAATTCCCTCGCCCAAGCAGAGCTTCACATGTTTTTGGACCAATTTTCATTGCTTCTCCACTGGCATCGGACCTCTATGGCCACCACACAATCTTTAGACCAGCTTTTGTCCCTTCGAATTCATGCCCAGTACGAAGTAGAGAACTTCATTGAAGAATTCGATGATTTCAAGAACAAAGATTCTACGTACTGGGATGACTTAGAGATAGACGAATTGGAACAAGGATTGAGAGAAACAGCATTTGAAATAAAGGCTGAAGAGCTCTTTTACGAAGTGAGAACACATCAACTCATGCAGCCAATGTTAGAAGAAATAGAGGATAGAATAAAGAAAGAACAGAAATTCATTGATCATTGTTGGACTAAATTTCATGATCTTGTCATTTATTCCATTCCTTATTTTTATGAGCTTGAGTTTGTACCCAAATAGGGCCATTCAATGTAATTGCTTTGGGTTTTAATACCACTAGGACTTTTTCTTTGTTTGGTATGGTTTGATCTTATCTCCGTTTGTCTTTTAAAAGCAAATTCAGAGTTTCGAACTGAACAAGCTTATCTTTCGAACTTGGACTCGATTGTTTTAAATGAAACACTAAAAGAACCAACAATGAACCTGTCCAATTTATGGAATATAGTTAACAATTTTTGTTGATTTTATTTAAAATTGGTGCTTCGAATTTAACAATCTTACTCCTTAAAGCTTGTTTCGATCATAACCAAAATATGGTCATGGTCAATATGATCAATCAGTTTTAAATTAACCATTTTTCCCAGAATAACAGTTTCAAAAAATATGAAAACTCCTTTTTAGGGCTGCACTGCTTTAGTCTAGAAAGAAAATCTTTCTTAAATACAAACCAATTATTGGTCCTGATGTTTCGAACAACAATTCCCACCCTTAAGGGATCTCAAGTCTTGCTTCGAAGGACATTACTTTCCTTGAGAAACCTAAAATAGGTCTTTAATTTCTTTGAAGTAAACTAATACTTGAGCATTCTTTCATCCATAAGTATGAAATGTACTTCGAAGCTGGCTTTTTAGCTTCGAAGTTATTTATTATTTGAATTTTAGTGCCAAAATTTGGTTTCGAAGCCAAATACTTATTTCGAAGCTGGCTTCAACATCTGGGATGTGTTTTTCCCTCCAAAAGTATCAATATTGGAAAAAGCTCAGTACTTAACAAATTACGCGACATGTCTTCCGGACACAAAAGTGTTTTTTCCTTTTAAACCCCTTTTTATCTCATGCTCTGAAATCATTCGCTCGCTCAATACACAAACCCTTTACCTATACCGATCTTCCACTTCTCTCTGCTTCCCTTCTCAGCGTTATCCTCTAAAAAAGTGTTCTATCAATGGCTTCTTCTTCATTGAAAGTGCCAGTCATAGAGCGTGCGAGCCCATTTGTAACCCTGAAGAGGATCATCGATGTAGAATGTGAGAAATACAAGGCTGGGGAGAAAAGTGCCATCGATGGACGCATCTTTATCCCTCGTCGTCATGAGCAACAAGACTATATGCTTGGGCCAATATTCAAGGAGATTCTTACTGAGCTTTCAGCTCTATATCCTCGTCTAGAAGACCATTGTCTTCTTTACGAAGGTGGCCTTGACTGGAGGAACTGGAAGACGAATCGCCCCCACCGATGTTGGCCCACAGTGAGACCCGAGTGGCAAGAATGATATGATCGAGTTGTCCCTAATAGGACTCTGGACCTTCAAGAACTCTGCCTTCTAGATGCCCTCCGATTATCCAGGTTAACTATTCCTGAAGACCCTTTCTTGATTCCTGCTGCTCTGTGCTTTTGGAACTCTGTTTTTAATTTTTTCCAATTTAGATGTGGGATGATGGCGCCTACTGTCCTTGACATTTGCCATCTTTTAGGATTGTCTCCCATTAGATCCCCTATTGGACCGGATTATCCTGACCTAGCAGTCCCCTTTTCCCTTCCTTCTCTTAACTCATCCTATAGTGACTTTATCAAGGCTGAGAATAGAAGAGAGGGTCTTGTGACTGATAGGGAATTCTTTTCTTTCTTATTATATTGGCTTTGCAAATTTCTTTTCTGCATTTCCTCTCAAAGAATCATGCCCGAATTTGCCCCTCTTGCCAAAGCCCTTGTTTTACAAAAGAGGGTGGCTTTAGCTCCACACGTACTAGGCCACGTATATAGAGCTTGTTCTCTTTTCTGTGAGAAACCCTTAGATGCTAATCAAGGGGGGCCATTCTGGATTCTTCAGCTTTGGCTTTTTGCTTATTTTACTGAGTTACAATCCAAATGCCTTAAATTTTTTGAACCCAACCCTCCTACTCATGGCATGAGGCTAGCCAATGCTTCACTTTATCCTTCTACTTTTGCTTTTTATTTCTCCTTCTTCCACCAACTTCCAGTTTCTCCTCCTTCCTACTGCTTCCGTCCTTTCGAACCCATCACCATTGGCCCACTTTGGTTAAAGAATTTCTTAAGTGATAGGCTCTGTGCTTCACCTGCTCATAAAGACATATGGGCTTCTATTTTAATCCTTAGAGAATTATTCATTGGGACCTTGAACCCCAGAGCTTATAAATGCATTGCTGAGCCCTACTGTCTTGCTCAATTTGCTAGACAATTTGGCTTCTCACAAGGGGTCCTAATACCCCTCTGCAGTAACACCAATTTAAGCCTTACCACCAAGGATTTGAAAGTTCGACAGTCCAGACTGGAAGAGGCAACTTCTAAGTTTATACAAGACTTAATCGATTTTGAGTATATCTCTTTTCTTCCTCAAGGTAACATGTTGAAGAGGTACCACAACTAGTGGGCGACCAATATGGAAGTATACCTGGCCATTCCTCCTCAAGACTTACTGATGGTGTTGGATGTGCCCAAGCCCAAAGGGGCTGGAATTGTTACTTTTGCCCTTACCACTCAGATTCCTGTGTCTGCTACTGCACAGTCTACCCCTGCTACCTCAACTCCTCCTAGAATCACCCGAGCTGCCTCGAAGAAAGGTATACACCCTTGTTTCTTCTCCTTTTGCCTTCTTTATAATGCTCTCAGCCTTATCTTTAGTTCTTCTTTTGCGAAGATGGTATGGATTCCTCACAGGGAGAGTCTCCTCAGAAGACTCAGGCTCTAAATCTTCTCAAAAGCAAACAACAACAAAAGAAAAGGAAGCTTTTACTTGAGCCTGAAAAGAAGGTACCTGAGGTTCAAGTAGAAGAAGAAGAAGAAGAAAATCAAGAGCAAGAATCACCCTTGAAAAGAAGGAAAAGAGTGACTATCCTTTCTTTTAACTTGATTCAAGATGAGATAATAATACAGAGAAAAAAGAAAAGAAAGATCACTATCTCTCCTTCTGATTTTGCCGAAGATCCTATATATGAGGCAGCTGCCAAAGCAGTGGAGCAGGAACACTCTAAGGCCATAATCGTTTTCGAGAGAGCTGAGAAGAGATGGCAGCAACAATTTCTGAGAGATGAACTGCTGCTGCTGATGCATTACAAAAGGAAACTGCAAGAAGGCAACAAATTGCCGAACATTACTCCCTTCGTAGCTCTCCTATTATTGCCAACACTTTTGAAACCAGTAATTTCTTTTATACTTCTTTTGTTTTTCCTTGTCAAATTTTGGTATTGAAACTTGACATTACTTTACATTTCTTCTTCCTTTCGCAGCAACAACTACTGATTCTATTCTTTCAATGGGGACTTCCTCAGTTTCAGTTGAGGTTGATCATCTACAGAACGTGAGGACTATTCAAATCATCCTTCCACTTCCTAAGCCTGCATTTTATGTACCCTCCTTGAGACCAATCATTCCTAAATTTCTTTCTTTTGGATTGGCTCCATATCTTCCCCATCTGACCTTTGACCCTCCTCAATTCGGTTCTCTTTCAAACCTCGCTCTTCTCTTTTCTCCCAAGGAAATTCCAACTGCTACTCCATCTCTGATGGCAGTTGATTCTCCCATAAAGGGTACTGGCAGCTCTCCAACTCATGGTTTATTACCTCTGCCTACTTCCAGCCCTTTTTCTCTTGACCTATTGATAGCTAGGGCCATAGAGACTGCTGAAGATGCTCCACCTATTTCTCTTATCCTCATGCAATCCTCTGTGCCTTCAACCATTACCCTCTCTGCACCCCTCATGTCCATGGTTGAGGTAGATATCTTTGAGGCGAGACTAGCCAGTTTCTTTGGCACGCCCTCTACCTCTCCAATAATCAATGATGAAGCTGAGCCATTAGTTTTGGCTGACTTTTTACTAGAAATTTTTCAGAGTCCTTCTTCCAGTATTAAGCCTTCTACACCTCCGATAGATTTGGACAATTGCCTGGAACTATTGGCATCTTTCTCAAGGATTCCTTTCGAAGCCCTAGAGAGACCTATAATACGGAATGGCTTCCTTCAGTGCTGCAAAATTGTTGAGCAATTCGGCATGTCTGTCTCAAGTCATCTATCTCAAGCAGCAGCTACTATTGATTTCTACATCAATATTTGTTGTGCTGCCAAGGTTGCAGAGGAGAAGTTGGTCAGAGATCAAGACTTTGTTTCAACAGTACATGCTGAGATATCAGAGCTGAAGGGATAACATTCCTCTGTCTCTCAATTTCGCACTCAACTACTGGAGAGGAAGGCTCAACTTGAGGAGGAGTTATCTGTAGTCAACCAAGCTTTAGCCCGAACTAATACCAAGTTGCTGATCACCAACCAAGGTCTAGCCGATCGAAAGCAAGAAATGACTACAGCCATTCAGTTGTTCTCATCTTTTAAAACTAGAACACCTGTTGTAAAAGAACAACTGAGGCATTGTAATGATTTTTGGGTCAATTTATGGCAAAATGTATTCAACTCTTTATGAAAAATAAATTCTTATTTATCATTTAAGTATTTTTGTGTTCTTGTACTTGGCATTTATTTATCTCCTTGTGTTTCCCATATAGTTGGAAAATAAGGTTTCAAATACCTGCCATTAATCTTTTTGAGATGTACATTTATCCATTCAAATTTCTCAAATGGTATGCTCCAAAAGGAAGGACTCTATGGATTTGGTATGGCCTCTCCCAGTTAGGTGACCATTTGCCAAACTTATGGCTTTTAATCCCTATTGGGAGTATGATTTTCCATACCAAATCACCTTCATCAAAGCCAATGTGCTTGACTTTCTTATTGTTAATTTTGGCTGCTTTCTTCTTTTGAAAGAGAATGCTATTTAATGCCAGAATTCTGGCTTCATCTATTCCTTCTAATTCCAAGCACATACTCTGATGGTATTGCTCAGGATCTAGTTGGTCTTGGCATCTTACCCTCAAAGACTTAACATTAATTTCCACAGGCAATACAACATCATGCCCATACACCAAGGCATAAGGAGTAACTCATGTGCTTGACCTTGGGGAAGTTCTATAAGCCCACAATACATCCAATAATAAGTTATGCCAATCCCTAGGATTGTCTTTCACAATCTTTTGTATTCCTTTCTTCAAGGACTTATTGGATGATTCAGCCTGGCCGTTGGCTTGTGCATAATAGGGGGTGGAATTAACAAAGCTAATTCCAAACTCAGCCACAAAAGACCTCACAATTTTTCCATCAAACACAGTCCCATTATCAACAGTTATAGTTTGTGGGATGCCAAACCTATGGATTAAATCCTTGATGAACCCAATGACCTCAGTCTGGTCTACAACCTTGTATGGCTTAGCTTCGACCCACTTGGTGAAGTAATCAGTAGCCACTAAAATGAAACAATGATACTTCGAAGAGGGTGGGTGTATTTTCCCCATCATATCCATGGCCCATCCTCTGAATGGCCAAGGCTTTACTACTGTATGCAGGTCAGTTATGGGCACATGCCTTATTATGCCATGCTTTTGACATGCCTGGCAACCCTTTGCATATTCTATGCAGTCTTTAAGGATAGTTGGCCAATAGTAGGAATGCCTTCGAAGCAGCCATCTCATTTTTATACCAGGCTGATGAACACCACAGATGCCTTCATGAACCTCAGCCATAGCTGTTAATGCTTCTTTTCAGCCTAAACATTCCAACAATAGACCATCTCCCCCCCTCCCTTTTGTAAAGATCATTGTTATATATGATGTATTGCATAGATTGCAATTTAATTTTTCTGCTGGCCTTTGAGGATGGGCCAGCCAAGTACTGTATTATTGGATGCCTCCAATCTTGTTCCTGCAAGTCATTATAATTGACTTCCAGGACCACATTCCTTTTATTTAAGGATGGTATAGATTTCTGGTATGTTGTTTGGCTTATGTCCCTTCGAGTATTATCCCTCCTCTTGAAATTCGAAGCTTTCTGAGCCACATCATTAGCTCTATTATTCAAGAATCTTGGGACATGAGTTACATTTGCTCCTTGAAATTGAGAGAGCAAATGTAATGCAACAACATAGTATGGCAACATGCTTATACTTTGACATTTGAAAATCCCTTTCACTTGGTTAACCACTAATTGAGAATCTCCAAATATGTCAACTGCATGTACTTGTAATCCAATAAGAATATCCAATCCTACTATCAAGGCTTCATATTCAGCTTGATTATTAGAACAAATATTTTCATCCACTCTGAAACCATGTGTGGTTTCTATTCCTTGTGGTGACTCAATCACTATACCAATTCCAGTTAGGCCATTGGCTTTCGATCCATTGAACCACATTTGCCACGGCTCAACACTAGCCATGCCGAGTTCCATTACCTCTTAGCTCTCTGTTTGAGATGGATGGTCTGCCAAAAAATTGGCTAAAACTTGTCCTTTCACTGCCTTTTGGGGAACATATTCTAAATGAAATTCTGACAAGTCTAATACCCATTTGCCAATTCTTCCCCTCAACATAGGTCTAGATAACATATACTTAACCAAATCCGTGGTTGCAATTACCAAGACAGTTGTAGGCAAAAGATAATATCTTAATTTCATTGCAGCAAAATACAATGCAAGGCAAAGCTTTTCTATAGCTGAATATTTACATTCACAAGAATTTAAAAACCTACTAAGGTAATAAACAGCTTGCTCCTTGCCTTCTTCATTGTCTTGGGCTAAGAAAGCTTCCAATGAATCTTCTGCTGCAGCTAATACAACTTCAAAGGCCTATCGCCCTTTGGTGGCATTAGCACTGGAGGGTTGGCCAAGTAGGCTTTGATTCATTCGAAAGCAATTTGATACTCTGTTGTCCATACAAATTCCTCTTCATCTCTTAACCTCAATAAGGAAGAAAATACTTTAGTTTTTCCTGCAGTGTTAGAAATGAATCTTCGAAGAAAATTAACCTATCCAAGGAACTTTTGTAATTCTTTCTTACTTGATGGGGGTCTGGCTTCAATGATGGCTTTGGCATTATTCTGGTTAATCTGTATTCCTTTCTTGTGTACTACATAGCCCAAGAAATTTCCAGGTGATACGCCAAAAGCACACTTAAGAGGATTAAGTTTCAACTTGAACTTTCTCATTTTTTCGAAAGCTACTTCTAAGTGAAATAGATGCTCCTCCATGGATTGGGACTTAACTACAATATCATCGATATGACACTCTAAATACCCTCCAATAAGGTCGTGAAAGATAATGTTCATGGCCCTCTGATATGTAGCCCCAGCATTCTTCAGACCGAATGGCATTTTAACCCATTCGAAGGTGCCAACATTTCCAGGACATCTGAATACTGTTTTGTGAATATCCTCCTCCGCAATGTAGATTTGGTTATAACCAAAGTGCCGGTCCATCATTAATAAAATTTGATGCTCTGCTGAACTGTTTACCAGCAAATCTACTATAGGCATAGGATATTCATCTTTTGGAGTTGCTAGATTTATGTTTCTAAAATCAATGCATACCCTAATTTTACCATTCTTCTTAACTACAGGCACAATATTAGATAGCCATTCAACATACCTGGTTGTCCTAATAAAGCCTGCCTTGAGTAGTCTAAGAATTTCTTCCTTAACTTTCTGAATTACTTCTGGACCCATTCTTCTTGGTTTTTGCTTGTATGGCTTGAAGTTAGGCTTCATAGGGAGCCTATGTTCCACTAATGACCTATCCAATCGTAGTAGTTCATTATAAGACCATGCGAAACAATCTTTATATCTTCCCAGAATAACCAACAACTGGTTCCTGTCAAGAGTATTCAACCAAGCACTTATATAAATGGGTTGTTGTACAGAACCTTCCCCTAAATTTATTTCTTCTAAGGGGTCTTGTACCTGAGAACTTACTGGAGCTCCTTCTTTGATTCCTTCTGGCTTCAAAGTAATCTCCTTGCTGTGTTCTGTTCCCAGGTTCGTGATTCAACCTCTTTACCTTCCTCCTCATAGATGAAGTCTGTCCGCAAGGCTTCTTCTTCCTGTACTTCTTGGACTTTTGTTTCTATGTCCAATGCACAGTATTTATCAAGGGCCAAAACTCTGGCTTGTTGCTGCTCCTGCTTGTAGCCAATCATCATGGCTTCATTCTCTTGCTCCTACACTTTCTGGACTATTGACTTTACATCCAATATTGAAAACTTAATTAAAGCCAAAAACTTGGCTTCTGGTGCTTTATCTTGCTGCCTACAGCCAGGCATCATTATCATCTTTAACGACCACCTTTTCATCAGCACTCTCTCGGACTAAGTGCTTTAGGTGTGTCACTTCCTCATCAGCCGTTACTTCGGCTGAGCCATCAGATTTCCTCAGTATACTGAGTGGTGTCACTCCCTCAATATACAACTTAGGTTCTGCGAAGTCTGCACATGCTATAAAAGGTTGAGGATCTGCATCAATTTCCTCTGTCTCTCCATTGCCTAGGGCCATCATTATTTTCTGATGCAAAAAGGAAGGCACACATTTGTTAATGTGGATCCAATCTCTACCAAGTAAAGCATTGTACTTAGCATTACTGTCGATGACGAAGAACGCCGTCATGTAGTCCCTGATTCCTACACTCAGGTTGATGGGTAGAATTCCCTAGGCCATCTGTTTGTCCCCCGCAAAACCAGCAATGGTTGTACTGGTTGGGATTAACCTGGGATTCCTTTTCCCTAATTTCTTCAAGGAAGATTTCGGTAGTAAGTTCACTGCTGCCCCATTATCCACTAAGACTCGGTTCAACTGTATCCCATCGAAGAAGGCCTTAATATACAAAGGCTTAACATGCTGTATCATAGAATTCGAGGGATATTCAAAAGGATACAAGAGGTTAATACTCATCACTTCTTCACTCTCATATTCAGTTTCCATTGGGGTAACCATTCTGGAATTATCTTGTCCCATACTCACTTGTGAGTCTTCACTAGAGATTGGAATTGGGTCAATTTCTTGCCCCTCTTGATTCTCATCTCCAACTTGGAATTCATGCGGTAGTATGTGTATCATGTTCACTGACACTGAGCCAAATTGGATGGCTGGCTGTGTCTGCTTCTCCTTTTGGCCACCTTGTTCAGTCACTCCAGAAGCACCCTCCATGCTGCTCTCTAGTACATCATCCTTTAAATGGTCTGTCACGACTGGTTTTTCAACTAAAAATGTTTGTTCAGCCATGAAGGCTTCGAACATTTCTTCCTCAACCATTTTTTTCTTTTGGCCTAAGCCAACTTCCGTCTCTGCCTCGCTGTCACTCTCCATTAATGCCTTCTCCAATCCCGCTAAACTGGACTTCTCTCTAGCTTTTAGTTCAGAGTGAACTTTGGCCAACTATTCTCTACTGCAACCCATTTTGCCTTGTAGAGTTGGTTTTGGAGTATGGTCTGACTTTGGATTCTTCTTTCCTTCCGTTTGTACCAATGAAGAAAACTCTCCATTCTTTTTCAGGTCTCGCTGGTACTGAGTGTACCTACGCTGAATTTTTCTCCTTTGTGATCTAGAAATCACGGGGACCATATCTGGTTCCTTTGTTTTTGGGTGCTTAAGCAAGACCTAATTGTTTGGAGCCACCAAATGAGGCTTGACCATCCTACTTTGGTTTCCTGCAACCTCTCTCTGGGTAGACATCTCCCTAGGTTTGTTCTGCATTACAAACCAGTCTGGGGCCCCAAGTACCCACGAACCTACTGACCCTGCCGTTGAACTACTTCCTTCTTCCTTCGAAGCCTTCCTCGAAGCTAGCTGCGAAGGCCACTACTTGGTCCTGACTTCATGCTTTAGGCCTAACTCTGGCTTTCGATGAAGGTGTCCACTTTCTGCCTTGCATGAGGCTGGTCTAGGGAACCAATCTCTGGCTTTGATCCCATAAACTGAACTTCTCTCCAATCTCCTCCTAGAATGACTGTTTTCCATTCTGTAATAATTAGCTGGCCTGGATTCATGTAAAGGCTTTTTGCCTTTGAAATGCATCATGTCAACTGTTGGTTCAATCCTCAATGGCTGCTACCTGACACCAGATGGATATGACCTTTTATTGTAAGCATTGGTTGGTTTAGGACGTCTCTGCACATCCTTGTAGTATTGTTTCACATCAATCGGGAGTCTTTTCAACCATTTGTAGCTTAGTCTGCACCTAGGACACATCCTCTGCATTATAGCTGCGTCTAAGGAATCGTCATTCAGTGCTTCTTCCTCAGAGTCTTCCCTCTGGTGTGAGAAACCTTGTCCAATAGCTGGTAGATTTCCAGTGTCTTTCTTGATAGCTGTCTGGTTGGCCACATGCATCTGCACATTGACTTCTTCCAATTCTTTCAAAGACAGGTTCTGAAAATCCGACATAATGACATTGGCTGCCACCTCTCCAATTTCTGGAAATGGATTACTGTCGATCCCCATGGCCTTTTCGGCTTTGGCTGGGAATTTCAAACTTCCTTTCCGAATTTGCTCTTGGATCCTGTCTCGAAAAACAACACAGTTTTTAATCGAGTGAGACCAAGAATTGTGCCATTTACAATATACTTTTCCTTTAAGTTCATCAAGAGATAGAATTTTAACACCTTTTGGTAACTTAAGGAAGTTGGCCGCAAGCAAATGATCAAAGATGTCATCTGCCTTAGTTAAATCGAAAGAGTATTTCCTGTGAAGGTCTTTCTTTTTAAGCTGCTGGTCAATTGTTGTATCCTTATGAATTAATGCTTCACAGATCACAGGTTCTTTCCCCACAATCTCTGCTGCATCAATCTCATAGTTTGGATCTTTGTAATATGTCTTGTATGATGCATTATTTTGATCTTGCTCCTCTTCTAGTAATGCTTCATACCTAAATACTTTGTAAGTCAGTCCCACTAAGTCCCTGAACTCTGTTGAGTCAAACTTCTTTCGAAGCCTAAACTCTAAGCCATTTTGAGCCAATCTTACGAATTCTGGTTCTGGCAAAATGACTCTACATTTATTTCGAGCCCTTTTAAATCTGGCAATAAACTAAGTAGCCTTCTCTTCAGGCCTTTGACTCAACCTTGCCAGGTCTGCCATGGAAACCTCTGGCTCCGATTGAAAGAATTGGACATGAAATGCCTCTTCCATTTGTTGCCAAGTTTGGATTGAGCCAGGTGTAAGGTTAATGTACCATACAAATGCTCCCCCAGTTAGAGAGTTTGGGAACAGTCTCAGCTTCATATAGTCATTATTAGTGAATTCACCGCATTGAGCAGCAAACCTAGCGATATGCTCCACTGTTGACTGGTTTCCATTCCCATAAAAAAGGGCGAAATCTAGTATCCTGAAACCTCTTGGGTATTCATATACCCTATCTACCCATTCTGGATATGGTTTTCTGTATACAGGAGTCTGGACCCCCTGAGCCATTGGTCCATACATCTCCCTAACGATGTCAGCAATTTGGTCCCTAGGGACCATATTTTGTGCCTGCTGAACCACCGCTGGAGGAACAAACACAGGATTTGGTGGACAAACTTGTGCTTGTGGTCCTCTTGGTCCATAAGGTGGCATGTTTGGGACTGGCTGTCCCTGTGGTGCAGGTTGCTGTTGGGGGTGTGGGTAACCCCTTTGAATTTGTCCTACAAAAGGACCTGCGAAAGGTGCTGGAACTAGTGTTGTGTCTCTTCCATTGGTAGGAAAACCTTTCAACCCCCCCGGTATAAATTCGAATAAGGGATTAGTGAACCCCCTTGTGCCAGGTATGGCTTCGAACATGGGATTTGGAACCATTCTTACGCCATTTTCTTGTACTGGGCCAGTTCCACCAAATTGCATGGCTTCACTGTTAAGTACTGAGACATTTTGACCTACTACAGGCCTTGGAACAGGTTCGTACCACGACTGAGGTGATGGTCTTTCATAGTTCTGATTACTAGTTTGACCACTAGTTTGACCGTTAACTTGCATAGGCTATTTATCTCTAGCCAATCTTTGCTGAGGGACATTCGAAATTTCCTCTATGTGTCTTACGTTTGTTAGTTGGTGGTTACTCATTCGATCCGAAAAGGATGTTGCCCACCTTTCCATTGTGTTCATTAATTGCTGTCTCATTGCATCTATTAAGCCACCCCATGGATTCATTGGCTGAGTAGATGGGACAGTGGATGGTCTAATTCCTTGGTCTCGTCCAATATTACAAACATATGGTATTTGTTCTGAAGTACTAGTCTGTTCGACCATAGGTTCTGATAAAATGGGCGTTTCCACAGGATGTGTTATCACATTATCTTCTGGATTAGTTATCTCTACCTTTCCTTCCACGCCTTCTTCCAAGCGTTCATTTTCTCATTGTCTCCTACGTCTAGCCATTTCAACTTGGTCCCACCGGGCGTGCCAAAAATATATGTTGGCTTTTTGGTTTTCGAAGGTTATTATTGTGATTGTAAGCGTGCCAACAAGAATCAATCAATCCTTACAGAAATTTAATTGCCAACCAATTATCAGACGATTGTGTTTTAGTTCTCTTAGCCTCAATGAAGAGGACTTTTACCGGTGGCTTGATTTAGGAGAATTAAACAAAATACCAATCAAATAAAGAACAACTGAAGCATTTCATTAGAATGAAAAACTTACAATGATTCAAACTCAGCCTCGTAGAGGTTTACAGCGACAATTTACTTGAAAACTACTCCTATGAATGAAGTGCAGTGCATAATTTAAAGTACTGGAATGTAAAGAACAGGACATGTAAAACTAAGTAAAGTAGAATAAGACTGGTTTTTTTTATTTGAGTCTAGGCCTTTTTTCTGGGGCCTTCTCTGCTATTTATACTACTTAAGGATGACCATCGAATTGTATTTCCAACGGTCGAACTGCTCCTCCATGATCGCTGATCATGTTGCCTCAAGATTAGCTCCATTACGCCATCACTTGCAGTTAGGCTTCCCTCCTGAATTTGAATTCAAATGTGAGTAACCGATGATGCCACATCACTTTGTATCTCTTTGCTGATCCACTGCTACTCAGATCTCGTAACAACCAATATTAACTGACATGTGTACGATCAAGATCGAAGATTTGAATAGTCTTCCCGTACTATCCTTAGTTTGCCACACGTCGACTTGTAATTGGCTTGTACAAAATATGTAGCCAACAGAAACATAAGAAAATAATGTAGACTAAATGGAACATAAGTAGATGAAAAGGGTATTTTGGTCTTCTTACCTCAAATAGGACCTAATAAAATAGTAAAAAAGAATATGAGTTGGATGGAATAAATCTCTTAGAAAAAGGGTTTATCAAAAAAACTCACTAAAAATAATCAATTTATATCAGAGTTTCTCAAGTTTTAATACATATTTCCATAGTTCAAATAAAAAATACATATTTTCATAGTAAAAAACAATCAAGTTACCATTACAAAGAGCACTACTCTGACCCCACACACACACACACACAAAAAAAAAAAAAAAAAAAAAAAAAAAAAAAAAAAAACACATTCGTCTGTAGTACGTGTGAGTACACAACGTAATTAAATATGTATAGTTACAAATTTCTTGATACAATAACGTTAGAGAGGGGGATTTGCAATCCTCTATTTTTAGAAGTTTATGTAACATTAAAAATATTAAATGAAATTCTATTATACCAAACATTTTGAAGGTTTTTAATTTTTAATTTTAAAAAAATTGAATTAAAATATTAATGTGGTTATGTAATATAAATTACGTAGGGTTTGAATATATGTTGGAGTTGATTTACGAACATAAATTTAAATGATTAGAGAGTACTATGTATGGTATAAATTTTCATAGAGTTAATTTAAGTGATATTAATAATATTATAATAAATTTAATCAACTAATCATTTTAAGACATGTCTTTTTTTCTTATATAATAATTCAAAAATCTTGAAAAATTAATTTGAAGATTTGGAACTCACACAATGCTTCTTGTTTGAAATCCATTTTTCTTGATATATAGCATAGATTCGAATTGAAGGTCCAAACCAAATTAACCACACCAAATCGAACCGAGCCGAGACAAAAGTGTAACAACCCTGACCTGTGATTAACTGTTAAACCGTGATTAAAAATGCCTAATAAGTAATTAAGAGAAAATTTTGCGTTAATTGCATGTTTTATATGTTATTTGCATTTATATCTGTTCATGGTAGGAATATCTGTCTGTATTTCTGTTTCATTATGCTAATTGAAAGCCTTATCGGCATCTGATTGCGAAATTGAATTGGTTTATGTGTAATTTGGAATTTTTAAAATTTCATGGTAGGTTTAATTGAAATTTGATTCGGAATCAATAATTAAAATTAATAATTACAATTTGATTAGTTTAAACCAAGCTTAATTAAGCTCCACTAATTAGCCTATATAAGGCTCAAGTTGAGTCTAGAAGCCTAAAAAATACACATGTGATCATCTTGAAGCCTTTAAAAACGTGAAAACAAGAGGAAAGAGAGAGATTGCTAAACATTGAAGAGGAATTAAAGGAATCAAGCTTAGACTTGCTACAATTCAAGAGAATTTAAACTTCTAGGTAAGAATTCAACCTTAGATTTATGATATTAAGTTGGCTCACTTATGAATTCAAGAGGTTAAAGTGTTTTAACATGAGAATTGAATTGGAAAGTAGAAAAGAAGATCATTCTTTGCATGTATGTGCATTTCATGGAGCTTTGAGGTTATTTTCAAAAGATTTCTCTCATGCATGCGGTAATTCAAGTATGGTTTTAAGAATTCATAACATTTCTCACAATTGGACCTCATTTGATCATGTTTTGAAAACTTTGAAGCGAAGACAATACATGCATGTTATATATACGTACAATTCAAGTTTGTTTTTGAATAATTCACTTGCTTTGGGCCTTGATTTTGTGTAATGATCTTTAATTCATCATGTTTTGTGAGTTTAAAAGTATTTTCTCAAGTTTTAGTCCCAAATGATGTGTTTTAAGGCTTTGAATCTAAGTTTTGAACTTGAATTAGCAATCTGGATACTACAGTAGTTGCACCCTTCGCTCGAGCAGTGGAGTCTGCACTCGAGCGGAGAATGCGAGCTCCCAGTACTTTTACAGAGTTTGGGGGTTGACTCGAGCGGCAAAACCTGCGCTCGAGCGACCACCCTTGTTTTTGACCCTTCACTCGAGCGATAGAAGTTGCACTCGAGCGTAAAATGAGAGCTCACAAAAATTTTATAAAATTTTGCAGACCGCTCGAGCGACTGAAGTTGCGCTCGAGCGGAAACCCTTTTTTCTCAATCTTGCGCTCAAGTAACTGTTGAGTGAAAAAAAATCATGCAACTAGTAGTTTTGTAGACTTTATAGGCCGCTCAAGCAACAGAAGTTGCGCTCGAGCAGACTACCTTGTTTTTGAAATTTTGATTTAGTGTTTCAAGTTACATTTTGGCATCCTCATTTTCTCCTAAGCATTCCTAGGACATAAATAAGTACAATAATGAGGATAAGACTTAAACAAATGGTAAGAACGAAACGAAATAAGTTAAGTATTATCCGAGTGTGTGTTTTAATACGTGTATCTATTATACGTTGTGTAGGCCACGCGTCGTGAGCTGTTAGATCCATTTGGTCTGCTATCGAAGTTATCTGTGAGTAATAACTCTGTAAAGTTATGTTCAATATGAAATACTTTCTGAACGTTATGATATACTTCTGAATATTATGATATGATATAAACTGTTTTTGAAAAAAATGGTACAAAAGGCTATTTTGAGGTGACATAAATAATAGCCAAATTCTTTGAAATATATTAGTGGTATCCTTAGCAAAGGCCATCACCCAGAGGAAATAATATTGTGGCTTATGGTCATAAGGCCTTCGCCCGGGAGAAATAATACCGTGGCAGGAGACCCTCGCTCGAGAAAAACAATATCGTGGCCTACGTATGGTATATGATACCCAATACCAGAGGTTCTATTATGGAATTTGATATGAATGGCTAATGTGATTTGTTAACGCTAATGGATGTACCACACATGATTTGAATATGAATATGACTGTTTTTTATACGAATACGAACATGATTATATTTCTGACTTGATAAGAGATTTGAAATCTGATTTCTGAATCTGTTATGGATATCATTCTTTAAAATCTTTACTCTATTATTATTCCTTGGGCTCCAACTCACTGTAATATTTATGTATGTAAGTGATCAGTCGCGTGACCAGGCTCAGTAACGATGGCCTAAAGATCTGTTAGTGTCAACCAACTTATGCGCCTCCCGAGGAGGTTCCGAGGATGTCACTGGTCGAGTTTTGTTAATCAAATTATAAGTTTAAGACTTTCGTTTGTTTTAAAGAACAGTTCTTTTGTGTCATATGTTTAATGACGATGAAAGATGGATATGTATGTGACATCATTTGTGGGTATATGTATATAAATTTTAAATTTATTATCCTATGTATGTCTGCATAGTTCTATGGATATTGTATTCATGTAATTGCTACCTCAACCCCCTTATATTACATGATATTCTGTTCAGAGACTTTTGGTAATCTTAGGATTATTGGCCAATTACGATACTAAACCTATAGGAGCGAGTTTGAGTCGTGACAAAAAAGGTAGCGCAAGTGGTAAAAATTCCTTTATCAGATCAAAGGTCTGAGTTTTGAGTCTCACTACTCTCTCTTTCTAAGTTAGAATATATCTTTGTGTTATAAATAGTATTACATTCTAAATCCAAAAAAAAATTAAATTTAATTAAAAAAATTGAACCGAACCAATGCCCACACTTTGATGTAGTTTATATGATGCAACAATATGCTTTTGTTTAAGGAATTAGCAAATCGATAGTTTCGATTTTAGTATCTTGTTTTTCATAAATATCAATTAATTTTTAATTTTTATTTTTATTTTATTTTATTTTTTTATAAAATGTCCGGAACATTTTGTACTCTCTTTGACTAATAACAATTTGGTTAAATCACAAATGTGACTAATTTAATCCATGTCTTATAGTAATTTAAAAGATTCATTTCTATGTCTCATACTAATTCAAAAGATTGTGAGAAATCGCGTGGAATTAAGGGGTTGTTTGGGGTGTCTTAAATAAGTGTATTTTTTGTCTTTTTAGATTAAAAAGTTGAGGTTAAAAATATGAATGTTTGACTTAACTTTTTGACTTTTTATGGAAAAATGTGTATTAAAAAATTGTATAAATTAATATGTAGGAAAAAATTAGTATTGAGAATTGTGCAGCCGTAATTGTTGACTTTTGGTGAATAGTGATAACTTTTTAACTTTTTGAATAATTTTTTAATTTTTTTAAGACTTCTTAAACTTGGCCGAAATCTTATATCAAACTCATAATGCAATATCATGCGATTGACCCATATTTTATTAATGAATAAAAAAATATAAAAACAGCAGCTATTGTTGATTTTAACATGTTTGTTGCCATAGGTGAAAAGAATATTAGATTGTTTCGCCTTCATGAACATACGTGACACGCCAGAAGGAAATGGTCGCTTTCAAGAAGAAGATGTCTTTCTGATATAAAAAATAAAAAAATAAAGAAGAAAAAAAAAGAAAAAGAAAAAGAAAACGATGTCTTTTCATCATCAGGGGCTGTCCTGTTGGTTGGGTTGCTGGTTCCATTTTAGAGTTTACTTTTGTGATTAAGGTCAATTCGGCATCTTTAAAAAAATTTAGAAAGCCAACAAATTATATAAAAAGTAAAAAAGATATTATTATTTTCAATTAAAAAATATTAAAAAAATATTTTATATATATTTATACTTCAAATGCACAGCAACGTGACAGTTCAAAACCAGAAAAAGATCCACTTTTTTGTAGCCAAAAAAAATTCCACAGGTAAAGTTTATTAGTTTGATAGTAATACTGGCCCTTGGGGGCCCACTAAGGGTTCCGTTTTGATAATCTGAATCGTTTAATATATAGAATTCGTCGAGTAATATATGCTTGTAAAAAATCACGTTGATCGGATATCGTTAACTATATGATCAAATTAGTTTTGTATAAACAAAACTGATGGTGTGATAATTAACTGTTGGAAAAAAACTAATACGATCATATAGTTATCGATATCCGATCAACGTGATTTTTTACAGTCATATAATAATCGACGAGTTGTACATATTGCACGGTTCAGATTATTAAAATGGGACCCATGGTGGCCCCCACAGACCACCATCACTATCCAAAAGTTATTTGCCCAGAAGAAATTGATTATTTTTCTTACTAGACAGGCTGGGCAGCCGCAGGCACCTGTACCATCAATCTTAAATCTTCCACTATACACTTTATTTATATAATTTTTTATTATACATTTTTTTATAAAAAGACAAAAAGTTAATCCAAGCATCCATCTTTTTTTTCTCAACTTTTTAGTTCAAAAAGATAAAAAATGTACTTATTTAGGACACCTCAAATAACCCCTAAATTATTTATTTTGTAAACTTTATTATTTGTACAAAAAAAATTTAGGTTGATAAAAGTAGAAAAATTATTTTATTGCATTTATCTTTAAAAATGTTGACAAGAAGTATATTTTTAAAAAGATGGAGATTCTCCCAAATTTAAAATTCGAATTTGACCATCATGTTAGGATTTGTGATGTCTATCACAAGTCATATTTTGATTATCTTAACCATTCATTTTATATGATTCTGTATGTATATTAGTCTAATATTTATAACATTTTTATTTTATCACGTTTGTTTTTAAAAAAAAGAATAGTCTATTTTCAAAAATATATTTGTCACTCATTGGTTTGGAGATAAATACGATAAAATGAAAAAGATAATGATTATCGAATAGATCTAATTTTTTTCGTGAATGATATGGACAGTAGGCTAACAAAATGAATTATTTGAATAATTGAAACAGCACATGTGGTGAGCTTCATAGGTCCTATCATGACAGTCAAGTTCAGATTTTAAACTTGAAAAAAGTTTAATCCTTTTTCAAAAATAGACCATCCATTTTTTTAACAACGAAAGCTATAAAATAAAAATGTTATAATTATCGTATTGACTAAATTTTTTTCATAAAATTATATACAAAAAGAATTTTACAAAATAAATTATTCAAATTATTGAATCAAAATTCGTAAGCTGTATAAGCCTGAACATGGTAATCAAATTTAAATTTTAACTTAACCCAAATAAATTTAAAACATCAATATCTCATCCGCATAATTTTTTAATGGGTATTATTTTCAATAACTCTTAAAAAATAATAATTCATACTAAGCACAACAATATAGTCAACTCAACACTCTTCTAAAACTGTGATTGGGGCCTCGAATTTGAGGCTCGAAATTGCCTCAAATGCTATTTTTTTTTTTTTTTTTTTTTTTGGGCTTATACATTAAAAAAAAAATAAATAAAAATAATAATAATAATAACAAGCAAAACATCAACCCAGCAAAAAAAAAAAAAAAAAAAAAAAAAAAATAGAAATTCGAGCCAAATTTGAGCCAAAAATTTGAGGCCTCAATCTTTTTCCAAAAAAAAATAAATCATAGCTTCTCTGTTGTCTAAAATCTAATCAGATTGTTTAAAAAATTAAAAAAGACGGTCCAGTCACTGTGACGGAAATGTGACATTACTAAGGTCAAGTTTGGCATGATTGAAAAAAGATAAAAAGGTAAAAAGTCACTATCCTATTTAAGTCACCTCTCTAACACATCACTTCAAACCCAACCTAAACTCAACCCATATTTCATAAAAAGTCAAAAAATACACTTATTTAGTCTTCCCAAACTAGGCCTAATTTAACGATTTGTGTCACACCCCATTGATTAGTTCAGTTCACAAACACAAAAATCAGCTCGAACTCGTGTTTAACTTTCAGTTCATTAAATAAATAAGTTAATCTTAATCAGGTTGAACAATTAATTTCTTATTTGGTTTGATTTGATAAATTTAAAATTTTATAAAAATATTAAGCCTCCGTTTGGGAAGTGGGTTGACTTTTTGACTTTTTGGCTATTTTAGCCTGGTTTGGAAAGGACTTTTTGACTTTTTTAACTTTTTTGACTTTTTTTGTGAGAGGAGATTGTAATGATTATGGGTTGGATTTGATATTTTATTTTTTATGGCTAAAATAGCCTATTTTGTTTTTTGTACCTATTTTAGCCTCTAACCCACCCAAACCTTCTTGCCAAACCAAGCCTAAATTACTCGAACTTAGCTAAAAAAATTTAATAAATTAAACTTCAATAAATTTTAAACTTATTAAAATTTACAAATCAAACTTAAGCAGTTAACTACTCAATTTGTTAATTACGGCTAGTCCACTCCGTTAATTCATAATTGTTTCACGAACAGCTCATCTGCTCTCTCTCCAAATTGAGAAGAAAAAAAAAAAAAAAATAGAGAAATTACAAAAAAAAAAAAAAAAAAAAAAATCTCAAGGTTTAAGAGTTATGACAAAATAAATTCTGAATAATTTGAATCTTAATCTTTTGGTTTGGTTTCAATATAAACCATCTGTTCATTTTCCTTAACTAAAATTGACGGAAAAAATATTTTAATCATTAACTCAAAAAAAAAAATTTATTTTAGATATTTTATGTACAGTACATTGAGTTTAATGGCTAAAATATCATTTTTTTCGTCAGTTTCACTTAATGAAAATAGGTTAATAGTTTAGATTGAAAATAAATTAAAATATTATAGTTTAAATTGATAAAATAAAAAATTCAAATTTATTTTGTTATATAGATCAAACTCGAAGATTTTTTTAATATTTTTAATTTTTCCAAAAAAAATTAATTAGAGTTCCATAAATGATTCAAACATATAACAATACTATAAATTTATAATTTTAACCAAACACGATAATGGAAAATGTCTCGTAGCTCAAATTTTGTGGCTCAAAAGTGGCTCAAATGGCCAAAACGACGTCATTTTGGCCATTTTTATGTTGTTCTGTACTCAAAACGACATCGTTTTGGCCATTTGAACCACTTTTGAACCACAAAATTTGAGCTACGTAGCATTGTCACACAATAATTTATGTCCAAATTCATCCATGCACAGATCTCAGAACATACCAATTCAACCTCAACTATACTACCAAATTCTGGACTCAATTCTTTTTTTTTTTTTTTGCCAAGCCTAGATTTATTGTTCAAATATATTATGGCAATTCTTAATAAAAATAATATTAAAATGTGTAATTAATTTTATTAAGTGAATTATTTGTGTCAACTTTATGATATGCAAGTTTGATAATAACTTGATCTAATTAATATTTTTGTTATCAAATCATGTCTTATTCGTGTTCATTTTAAAAAAATTGTTAACTCTAACACGTTAATTTTGTATAAAATTCAACAAAAAAGAGTGAGACCCCCTTTTCAAGGGACCCCCACGACCCCCTTTGCCTTTTGATTGGTTGAAATTATTTATTTATTTTTTTTTTTCTTCTCTCCCACTCACCAACCCCCACGTGTCTGTGGGGGTGGGAACATGAGGGGGTCCTAATCACAGCTCAAAATTCAAATAGTGTTATTGTGCCTATTTAAATTTTCACCCTTTTAAGTCAGGTACAAACACTATCCCAACTCTCTTTAAGTCGTCCTTTAATAAGACTTATGTTTTATATTTTCGTTTTCATATTGTTTGTAAAATTAGAAGCGAAAACTTAAAGGTCGCTTGTTAATTTTTTATTTCTTATTTTCTCACTAAAAACATAGGGTTGCTTGGTAACGAAAACATAGGGATTGTTTGTTACTTTGTATTCAAGTTCAATATTATTGTATGCAAGTTCATTATTTTCATACTAAAAACGTATTTAAATTGAAGGTCCAAAACCAAATTAACCATATCAAATCGAACTCAACCAATGCGCACGATTCAATGTAGTTTATATGATGCAACGGTGTGCTTTTGTTTAAGAAATTTGCAAATCGAAAGGTTCAATTTTAGTGTCTAATCTTCCATAAATGTCAATTTTTTATTTTTATTTTTATAATCATGTGTTTGAATCAGTTTCCTCACACTTCAAGTAATTCTAATTAAATTGAACCACGAATGCCAGTAGTTTAATTCATGTTTCATAGTGAGCCGAAAGATCACGAGATGCAAATAGGACAAAACGCATAAAATTAAATTTTATATTAAACTTATAATACTATGCCTCCGTTTGGGAAGTAGGTTGGCTTTTTGGCTTTTTGACTTTTTGGCTATTTTAGCTTGGACTATTTTAGCTTGGTTTGGGAAGGGTTTTTTAACTTTTTGGCTTTTTTGACTTTTTTTGTGAGAGAGGATTGTAATGATTATGGGTTAGATTTGATGTTTTGTTTTTTGTGACTAAAATAGCCTATTTTGTTTTTTGTGACTAAAATAGCCTATTTTATTTTTTATGACTATCTTAACTAAAAAAACCTAGCTTTTTTCTTCCCAAACGGAGCCATATCATGAGTATGACTCATATTTTTTTAATGATAAAAACCAGCAGCAATTGTCCGATATTTTATTAAAAATAACAAAAAAAAAAGCGGCAGCATTTGTTGATTTTAGCATGTTTGTTGCTAGTAACCGCCAAGTTTAGGTGAAAAGAAAATTTATTGTTTCGGCTTCATGACCATACATGACACAGACCAGAAGGAAATGGTCCCTTTCAAGAAGGAGATGTCTTCTCATCAGGACTGTTGGGCTTTGCTCATCCCATTTTGTAGCCACTTTGATGATTTAAATAATTTATTTTATATATTATTTATAAAAATAAATTAAATTAATTTGAGAATCATAACATTTATTTTATTGCATTGATGGCAAACCTGTTTTTTTAAAAAAGACAGTATATATATATATATATTTTAAAACAAATACTATAAAATGAAAATATTACAATTATTATATTGACTTAATTTTTTTTTATCAATGATATACACAAAAAACTCTATAAATTGACCAAGTCGATTATCAAAAAGGGACTGGTGCTAGGTTCCATGAGCATGTACATGATATCAACTTAAATTTAAATTTGAGAAAAGCCCAATCTAAAAAAATGTAATTCGATCATAAATGATTCAAACATGTAGTAATTTAATTAGAGTTCCATAAATAATTCAAACTATAAATTTAAAATTTTATCCAAAAATAACAATGTATAATTCAGATTGATTTATACACGAATCTCATAGCATACCAATTCAATCTGTCATACTTCCAAATTCTGGGCTCAATTCCTGTCTTCCCCCCCAGGAGCCTAGATTTATTGTACAAACATATTATGATAACTCTTGGTAAAATATGTAATTAATTGTTCAATACCCGAATATTTTGTTGACTTTGTATTGTGCAAGTTTGATACTAGAACTAATATTATTATCGGATCATGTCTGATTCGTATTCGTGTAAAAAATGGTTAATTCTAATCTGTTAACTTCTTATATAATTCAAATCGTGTTATTGTGCTATTTAAATTTTCACCCTCTGGGCTTTAAATCATTTAATGTACAAGCACTATCCAAACTCTCTAAGATGTCATTTGGGCCATGTTTGTTTAGCGGGATAAGGGGCCGGATTGGATTGGTATGGGTATAGGTCTCACCCACACCTTGTTTGGTAATTGGTATGGGTATAGGTCTCACCCACACCTTGTTTGGTAATGGTTTGGGATTGGGGACTAACAGTGTGAGGGGTTTAGTAATACCCCTCAGGAGGGGGATTAGTTTGGCTGGATTTTGAGTAAGATTGAAAAATTAGTGAGTGGATTGAGTTTATTTTATATAAAAAAATGTATTTTTTTAATTTATTTATTTTTATCAAGTGCACCTATTTGTTTTAGTTTTTTTTTTCTTCTTATAGAAATAATTTTATTTATTTATTTTATATAAAAATAATTTAACAATCAATTACTAACCATCTCCTACACTATCATCAATAAACACATATTTACTTAATTTCATCACTAACAATCTCTACATTAACAATCTCTTCACTAATCATCTTCTCACTAACAATTATATTCAACCTAATCTGTCAAACAAATGTGATTAGTTTGAAGTTTGTTTATTTAATATTTTTTTTATGAAAAGACGTATAAAAGTAAAGAAGTGATGTGAAAAAAAAAATGCAAAAGCCTAGTAACACTTATGTTTCTTGTTTTTGTTTTTCCTTTTTATAAAAACTAAAAACGAAAGTTTATTTATTATTTTGTTTTTGTTTCTAAAAAAAATAAAATTGATTCTAATTTTTCTTAATTAAGCCTCCGTTTGGTTGCATTTTTGAATCCATATTTCAAAACCCAAAACCCAAATACAATTCAAATTTATTTTTCAAAGCCTAAAACTCAAAACCCAAAACCAAGCTTTTGAAAACTCTTTTTGAAATCTAAAACCCAAGCCCACGAACAATATTTTTAAACTGGATGAATTTTATTTTATTTTTTTGTATATTTATTATTATTCAGTAATTCTATAAAAAAGAATTTATAAATAAGAAATGATTTAAATATATGTAACTTGAGTAGATATAAAATCAAAAAAGATGTGTTAAAATTTTTAAAACGTTCATAAAAAATAATAAATATAGAGTGAAACTTTGCCGTATAAATTAGATTATGTGTATTTAAAAATACAATTAGATTATGAGGTCTTTTGGGAAAAAAAATAAAAAGTCAATTTTTAGTTTTTTATCTATTTTAGGTCACATCACTTCTTACATTTTTTATTTATAAAAATACAAAATAGACTAAAAAAATTAAAAAATTAATTTTTTACTAACTTCTCAAAACATTCTTATGTATATGAAGGAAGTAAACAAATTTGACCTTGTGTGCTTAACAAATTTTTTGACTACAAGACAAGACTCAGGCCCCGTTTGGGGACTTACCTTTTTAGCCAAAAAGTCAAAAGTTACCTTTTTAGCCAAAAAGTCAACAACTCATATAAAAAAGTCAAATATTCTCTTTTCTCTCTACTTTTTGCACAGCTTTTCGTAATTAGCCAAAAAGTCATCCCAAACATATAAGTTTTTTTTACCTACTTTTTTAGCCAAATAGCCAAAAAGTTACTAAATTAGCCTGTTCCCAAACGAGGTCTCAAAAAAAACTCAAAGATTGAGTTTTGACAATTCATAACCAAGCAAGTTTTAAATTCAATTTTCTAAAAACTCTTTTGAAAACTAAAATGCATCTTTTGGAAAGCGGCTTATAAGCCATCTTTTTAATTTATTTGAATTATATTATCTCTCTATTTTTACATGTCTTTTCGTAATAAGTAAAAAAACTAACTTAATTCAAGGGAGTGTGACACTTTGATAAGATTTTAGGACATAAGTCCTCAGGTTTCAGGTTCCATTCTTCCCAAGATCAGCTACCTGGGTAACAGCACGTGTGGTTGTTAGGATGAACTTTTTAGGCATGGCGAACCATAACAGTGTCAAGAGTGTGGGTTCAAATTCCGATTTGTGTATGAGTTGGTGACTTATCGCTACATGGTTGTGTAGTCCTACCATGTAGCAACCACTTAAAGATGACCTCTGAGGTCTCGGCTCGTTATAAGGTCTAACCGTGGAGATTACTCCTATTTGGTTAGGCCTTTTAACCTTAATTTAAAAACTCCTAATCAAATAAGTTTTGAAATTTCAATTTTTTAAAAAAAAAACTAATTTTAAAAATTAATTTCAAAACTAAACCAATTTTGAAAATATATAGAATGCTTTCAAAATCGACCAAGTATGTTGAACCATAACTAGCACAAACTAAACCATTGTACTCTATCATTACTAAACCGTTGCACAAACTAAACCGTTGTACTAAACCATAACTGGCATTTCAATATATAGCCGTTGTACTCCATCATTACTAATTTGAATATCTTCCACTCCATCATTACTAATTTGAATACCTTCCACTTGAACCTTTTGGCCTGCTGCTGTGCTGGGCTGTTTGAACCTTTTGACCTGCTGCTGTGCTGGGCTGTCTGGACCTTTTGTTTTGGACTGTTTGAATATCTGATTTAATCAAATATTAAATACATTCTAACAACATTAGGATAAAAGTTTTAGGTAAGAAATAATAGGACAAAATAAATTTTAATTCTATTTTTCTCTTTCAAATAAATTAAAAATAATTAAATAAATCATCAAAATAAATTTTAGATTTAAAACATAATTAAATAAATCATCAAAATAAATAAGTTTAACAGAACTCAAATAGGTCTCTAGATTTGTGGATCCAATCCCTTTCGAGGCAAAGCAAACACCTCGAAAAATGGATCTCCTCCAAGGGTTTCATCTCTTCTCAAAGCAACGGTTAATCATCTCGGATGCCCGTATGGCCTGGGCCTTCTCGGATGGGCTTGTTGGACTTTTTTTAGAGATATAATCTTGTTGGGCCTCTCCAACCTAATTGGTTGACTTTCTTGTAGGTCCATTTAATATAATTCATTTGGACCCATTTTGCTATAATTTCTTCAGACTCTTTAATTTTGGGCTTTCCGATTGAGTTTCGATTAGACTCAATTAATTTAATGGGCTGAAGCTAAATCCTCTTACACTTTCGTTTTTTGGCGTTTGATTGATACTTGAAAAAAAATATTTTATCACCTAAAAGATAAATTTTGATTCAATAAAATGTCATTGATGATATTTTAATGAGCTAATATACTTACTTAAAAAGGCTAAATGCGTTTAAAAAGTAATAAGTGAAAGTCAATTTTGTAAAAATTAACTTACAAAAAATTTAAAGGTAAGTCATTTTTTAAAAAGAGATGGAAAAATATTTTCCTTAAAATATATTTTACTTACTTTTTGTTCAACCAACTAGCGAAAAATGAGTAAAATATTTGACAAAAATATTTTACGTCAAAACAAATGGAGCCAGTTGTTTTTGGATAAATTATACTTTGCTCCTTTTATGTTTGGCCATTTTCCTACTTTGGCTCTTAAAATTTATTTTTTTCACTTTGACCTTTCATATTTCAAGTTTATCCCAATTTATTTTTAAAATTAATTTTTTTTTTCAAAATTAAACAAAAAGTATCACATTAACTATCATATAACACAAAAAATATTTATATTGAGATTTGGGTTTATGTTGGATGTGTAAGCTATATATAATAAAAAAATTATGCCACATGGTTGTCAATATAGCATTTTTTGTCTAATTTTAAACAAAAATTAATTTTAAGGAGTAAATTGAGAAAAATTTGAAATATGAAAGGTCAAAGTGAAAAAAAATAAATTTTAAAAGTCAAAATGAGAAAACGACCAAATATAAAAGAGACAAACTATAATTTATCTATATTTTTTTGAATGATTTTTTAATTATATAAAAAAAAATATGAATGACTAGCGTATATAATTTGATTTCAGTAATTTTTTAATTTTTGAACTGTTTTAATAACTTTTATCCTTTTAAACCAAAAAATCATATTTCTTTTGTTTTCAAGGTTATATTATATCCAAATAGATTAATCCATTTACACATCTTCAATACTCTTACTACACAGTATCACTCAAATTTTTTAATTATAATTTTGTCGGACTTTGCTACAGACTCCCACTGGGGGTCGACCCCCAGTGAGGTGGCAGCGTGCTATTCGTCCAAATCACAAAAAAAAAAAAAAAAAAAAACAGTTTTTTTTTTTGGACCAATGAGAAGCCTCCGTACATGACCCCCAGTGACCCCCACTGGGGTCTTAGGCATTTTTGAATTTTGTCCCACAATCAAATTATTACTTTTTTGGACAATTTTCTAAACCCTAATTTCTCCGTACACACCACTATTACCACCAGCCTCTGCCACCTCTGACTACTGTCCCCAACTATCACCTCCGGTTGCCGTTTCCCTCTACCATCATGGCCCTATATTTACCGCTGACAACTGATAACAGTCTCCATTGCCATTACTAACAAATAGAGATCTCAAAAACCCAGATCTAGGGTGAGAGGGTAATTTTTGTGAAAATTGGGCCGAGCTGGGAGATGGTCATTGTGGCCCACAATACGAAGGGCTAAGTAAAAAGGCCGTAATGTTACTCCGGCCCAAGAGAAGTACAAAATTACTCCGGCCCGAGAGAAATGTAATGTTACTCCGGTCTGGAAGTGACTTGGAGTTAGGCCGGTCTCAGAGTTAGCCCGGTCATGGCGTATTGTGGTTAGAACGGTCAGAACCATGCTACTCGGTAGCTCGGTCTGAACACACCATGGTTTGTACATGAGAGAACTGAGATAAGGTGTAGTGAAAGGAAGAACCGAACTAAGGATAGTTCGACCTACTTTGCGGCTCAGCATAGCCAGGATTACTTCGGTCATGTTGGAGTTCGGCCATGGTAAAAACCATCTCACTTAGTTTAAGCAGTGAGGGGGGTGTTGAAGGATAAGTATTATCCTTCAGGAGGTTAAATCCTAGGAGGACTCTGCATGGAGAAGTAAAAGTCCTACTAGGATTGTGCCACACGAAACCTATAAAAACTCACAAACATCACCTTTGGAGAGGTAACACATAACTTTGTTTTTTGAATACACGGAACTTTTGTCTATTTGTCAAGTTTACTGACTTAGGCATCGGAGAGGTTTCCGGCACACACCCGCCGGCTAGCTCACGTTTGTGTTTTCAGGTGATAAAGCGACAACGTACAGAGGAGCGCAGACTTGATCAACAGGATTATACGAGAAAGTTTATTTCTTTCCCGTACATAGGGTTTGAAGAAGAAAAGACAAGGAAAAAAAAGAGATAAGAGAGGCTAGCTATGGCAGTTGCAATGGCTGTAGAGGTTGAAATGGAGTAGGGCAGATGAGATGAGGGGTGTCGGAGTGTAAGGAGAAGCGTGATCGCAATCGCAACGGAGGACGACGCGATCGCGATTGCTACTGAGATCAGTGCGATCTCAACAGTGACGAACAGCAGGAGCGGGAAAAAAGTGCTGGCGAAGCTCGCCAAAAAGAGAGGAGAAGCGACAGTTGATGGTAGCAGTAGTGGCATGTGGTGATGTTGGGGTTAAGGCGATGACATCTGGGTTGCTTTTGGCAGTGTGTGTGGTGGTTGACGGAAGCAACCAGAGGGAATGAATGACGTAGAGGGCCTGCAACCATAGACGAGAAGCTAGGTTGGGAGCGATGACGGCAGTCAACTAATGATGGTAGTGATTAGGATTTGGGTTTGTTGAAAAAGAGAGTAATTAGGTATTATTTTTTTAAAAAAAAATGGGATGTGTAGTGAGATAAAATCAGATTTCTCAATTTATGTGTGGTGTGACAAAGCAAATAGAAAGAAAATAGTGTTAATTGAGAGATTTAGCAGTGTGTAGATAGAATTATCCTAAAGTTATTAAAGCATTAACTTTAGGCATTTTTAAAAAAAAATTGGCTTTTTTAATATTTACATCTCAATTTAAGAGAATTTGAAGGGTTCATGACGCCCACCATGGATCCTACTCACTATTTGTTGGTTTTTTAGGACAAATGCGATAAAAGTTAATAAGACTTAATGGTATTTAAATCTGCTTAATAAGATTAGTTGGTAATTACTGCAAATTTTTTCAATAAGTCATTGAATACAATAATAATTATAATAATAATAATAATAATTAAAATTCAGTATAATTTCATATTTTGTTGAATTCAATAAATTTTCTAAAAATATTTGTACAAAAGTTTCTACATTTTAAGTATATCTAGATTAAGTGGATCTAAATAAATAATAAAATTGATAAAAATGTTTTACAAAAAACACTAATTGAAAATTCTAAATTTTTTTTTTGAAAACTCCAAACCAAACACAAGTAGAATTTCGAAAATGATTATTTCACTTTGCAAACTTTTTATTTATTTTTATTTTTTATAATGAGTACTAAATTCAAATTTTAATTATGACTATTATACTCTACACACTTTTTCTTAAATTTTGTTTAGGAAAACTTACTATGCTTTTCTCAAACTAACAGATATATATCACTTTTTTGGGGGGATTTTCCAAAATTTTAATGGGTTTGTTTTTTTGTTTTTTTGGTATTTTCAAAAAAAAAAATATTCAAGAAAGCTTAAAACAAGTTTTGAGAACTTATTTTACATTAAAGAGGGAAGAAAACATAGAACACATAAAAAAATGCGTATCTTAGGATGAAGCATTGATGAGCATATTAAACTATTCATGTGACTGAGAGCTCTCACAACTCAATCTTTCTCTAGAGAAGCAAATGCTGTTTAAAACTGTCCCTTCACCTTAATAAACTCATATTATCTCTTTGACAGAGGAAGTTGTATGAAATATTCTTTCAAATATAAAATTATCGAATGAATGTTCGTGAAGATTGTTGTGTGTGTCGTTTTGATGGCATGTCGAGTCCATATGGTGATAATGCGATGTGGGCTATTTGTTGCAGGTTAAAGAAGTTAATTATAACTTATTTTAATTTAGGAGTTTTTGATAGAGTACTTGGTTCAATTTCTGCTTATATTTTAAGACACTCAAGCCACAAGTCTGTTTCTGAATCTTTTGGGCCATTTGGCCCAAGCTCTAATCTCTTTGGGTCAAAATGACACAATTTATCTAAAAGGACAACTATCTGTTGAATTCAACCAATATGTCTATCTGTTGAAATTTACCAAACTAACTATTTGTTGAAATGTGATACATTATTCAATAACCTGTCTGTTGAACATCACACATTTCTCTACTTCAGCACTGCCACATGCTACCGCTGGCTGCCAATCACTGCTACTAGCCGTAGTTGTTGATGAATTTTTCAACGCCGGCACATTTTTTCGACAATATTTTCTGGTGTATTTTTATCACCAAATAATATTTTACTTTAAATCTAATGTCTTATATCCTTTTTGTGATGGATTTTCACAAATTTTCTTTCTTATTGAGTAAAAATAACTTAAATAAATTAAAAAAAAAATTAATTATATAAAAATTAAAAAAAAATTAAATACTTTTAATTTTTACTTTCTAATTAACAACTTCTAACATGTTGCACCAAATACCCATGATCTAGCTGAACCCAGTTAGCCTTGCTTGGCATTGCCGTAACACAATGGTTGGTGAGTCACTTCCAACCATACCAAAGAGAAGGAGAAGGAAAAGGAAAAGGAAAAGGAACGAGGGAAATGGGCGGGGATTTTCATCATTTCAATTATTTTCATAATAAATTCTACCTCATCGTGATTAACATTGATTGTTTAGTTATCTATACATTTTTAATAAATTATAAAGTAACATATTACCTGTGCTATATACGAATTGTGTTTATAATTATTTATATATGTGAATTGTGATTTTTAAATATATATTTTTTTAAATGTCTTCTTTTTTTTTTCTTTTTTATATTATATTAAAGTTTAATATTTTGATAATAATCACATATGTTGGACTTTTCAAGGAATTAAATGTTTTTTTTATTATATTATATTAAAGTTTAATATTTTGATAATAATCATATGTGTTAGACTTTTCAAGAATTTTTTTTTTATACTTTTTTTAATGCATTAAAGTGTTATTATGAGGGATAATAATCATGTGTTGGATTTCAAAAAAAAAATTATGCTTGTTCTTAATGCATTAAAGTGTTATTATGAGGGTAAGACCTGGGAGAAGTTAATAAATGCTAAGATTTTTTTTTTAAATCAAAAAATCAAGAAATTTAGGTTGGGAGATTGGAGCTATGAATTGTGATTTTAAATATATTTTTTTAAAATGTCTTCTTTTTTTCCTTTTTATATTATATTAAAGTTTAATATTTTGATAATAATCATATGTTCTGGACTTTTCAAGGAATTAAATGTCTTTTTTTTTAATTATATTATATTAAAGTTTAATATTTTGATAATAATTATATGTGTTGGACTTTTCAAGAAATTTTTTTTATGCTTGTTCTTAATACATTAAAGTGTTATTATGAGGGATAATAATCATATGTGTTGAGACTTTTCAATGAATTCATGTGTTGGATTTCAAAGAATTTTTTTTATACTTGTTCTTAATGCATTAAAGTGTTATTATGAGGGTAAAACTTGGGAGTTAGGAGAAGTTAATAAATGCTAAGATTATTATTTTTTTAAATCAAAAAATTAGAAAATTTACATTGGGAGATTGGAGCTCCCACAAGGCTTGGGGGTGAAAACCCCCTTTTACTTAATATATAGTATAGATAAACCTTTTAAAAATTATTTTTAATAAATTATAAATACATTTTTTAAAAATTGTTTAAAATATAAATTGTCTCATGTAATTCTGAAAATTACATCCCGTCTTTTCAAGGTTCTAATCGCATAATAAATGATCCATTTTATTAATGAATCATGAAGTTAATTAACATTCTTAATGATATCATAAATATATTTTAATTTTTATTATTATATAGAAGAGTAGTTAGGAATTTTATTTTTTTCTGTTAATTATGTTAAATAATTTTTTTTTAATAAGGAGGTATTTACAATTTTTAGAATCACAAAGGGTAATCTGTACTTTAAACAAAGCTTAAATAGTATATTTGTAAATTAAAAAAAAATTAATGATTTAAATCATTTATTTTGTAAGTCTATATGTAAATTAGTCTATGTCCATCACCAAAAAAATAAATTAATTCGATAATCATACTAACAAAAGAGTGGTGTTGCATCTAATTTTGCCCCCACAATTCGACCCCCAATGACATGGTCCACCTCTATATAAAGCGGTCTTACACTCCTTTCTCTCTCATCTTTAGCCTCTCCAATTCCACATCATTTGACTTTAAATAAATAGAAATCAATTAAGATTATAAAATAGACTATTTATTTTTGTAAGATAAATCTAATAAAAATTATATTATTGTAATTATCAAATCAATGTAATTATTTTATGAATGATAACCACTAAAATGACTTAGGTTATACCTTAAGTGGTCATGAAAAAAAATCCCTATAACACTTGTACTCTTTTAATGTAACGTGTTTTATTTTGTTATTATGGCATTATTTTGTTGTTTGGATATTTTGAGTGGTGTATTATTGTGTTGGTTGAGCGTAAATTTGATTTAGACTTTGATTGGATTGTTCTTGTTACTCAAAAAGCAATCTAAGAGGGGTGTGAACTAGATTTCTACAAATTAAAACTAACAATTACCCAATAAAAATTACCAACTAATACAACAATTAGAACAGTAGGTATAGCAGATAATTATCACAATAATATCAGATAAATATAACAGTGCAAGCAAATTAAAGAGATGAGGGAAGAGAATGTAAACAAGATTTATAGTGGTTCGGTTTCAACCAAGCCTACGTCCACTCTTCAAGCATCACTTGAGATTTTTCACTATACTTCTAGCTTCACAGAGATGCTAGTAACCTCATGTAGGAATGCCAACGGGGCGAGGGGAGGCAGGGCAGGGCTAGGGATTACACTTTCCGTCCCCGATTCCCGATGCCATAAAATTCCTCGTACCGGCCCTCGATCCCCGATGGGAAACCCATCACTCCCCTCCCTCGGCGCCCCGGTCCCCTAACGGGGATTGGGTTTCCCGGACCTCGAAAAGTCCCCGACCTTTTTTTTTTTGGTGTAGCATTCACTGAATGAATGTATTTTTATGCAAGTTTGCAGTGAATGCAGCTTGTATTTGCCTTGGCATGAAGGAAACAAATTCATATAATACCATTCACTAACATTAAGTCTTTTCCATAAAAACAACCTATTCCCATAAACTAAAATACAATACATACACATTACCCCCTCAAATATAGTACATACACTTTACAGATTTGCCATTCATTGAACAACAAAACTACATCATTTCTAATCACCAACCATGTCCAAAGTTAAAACAAAAATTATAAGCAGTTACTCACACAGCTATCACATATATCTCTATACCTCTACATATGCACATATATATATATATATATATATATAATAAATCACACAGATAAAGGTAGAGAACATGTATATAACTGCAAAAATGAACCAATAAATAATTTGTTCCAAAAACATCACACTAGCATGCTCAAATAACCACAAAACCACATCCAAATATTTAGTTCAAGAAATGACATCAACAAATTCAACACCTTTTTTTAACAATTAATATATAAATGGGCAGCAAAACAACTTGCCTACCAAAGACGTTCAACTTTAGAAACATGGTCATAATAATAGACAAACAATGTATCACAAAAGGAAAAATTCATTAGTTTTAATTAAGGGGTTTGAGCAGGTACTACAGAACATCAAAAAGTGATATTTTTTTATAAGGATCAAAAGTGATCTAACCAATCCAAAATACCACAATGTCAACAACTTTGAAACAATAATCATGGCTACAGACTTCAAAGATCTGAAAAAAATTCAACCATTAATATTTGGTATAAAATAAATCTACAAAACAGAGGCTCAAAGAGAGTAAATGATTTGTGCCATGTCAATCATCCATCACTAGATTTCGCAGAAAGAAAAGAATATAGATAAGACAAAAAATAGTACTAATCACTCATTTTTGGGTGGCCTGGTGCACTCTAATAAATAACCAAAACCTTTTGTAGTAAGGTGTTCTCCCACCAAATACATGACAGACACTTCATAGATTTGCCATTCATTGAACAACAAAACTACATCCTTTCTAATCACCAACCATGTCCAAAGTTAAAACAAAAATTATAAGTTGTTACTCACACAGCTGCCACATATATCTCTATACCTCTACATAGGCACATATATATATATATATATATATATATATATAAAATAAATCACATAGATAGAGGCAGAGAACATGTATATAATTGCAAAAATGAATTGAGAAATAATTTGTTCCAAAAACATATATAATTATAAGATTGTGATTAAGCTCATAACCTAACCTTGAAGCAAAGCAGAATTCAAACATTCAGATAAGAGTCAAAATCGATCAAACCATACAAAATCCATTCCATTTAAAAATAAAAAAAAATCAAGAGCTAGGGTTTTACCAAATAGAGATGAAAGATTTAGAGAATAGCAGAAATCGGTGAGCAGAAAATGGTGAGAAAGAGAGGCAAACCGAAGAGTTGATACAGGAGAGAGGCAAATCATGCTAGAGAGAGAGTCGATTAGGCGGTGAAAATCAGAATGAACTTTGGTTCGTCTTCGTACAGCGGTTTCAGAGAGGAAGAGTTGGTGAGGAAGAAGGAAGACGCCGGTGAGGGAGGAGCGACGTCGGCGGTGAGGGAGAAGCGAGCGAGTGGTAAGGGAGTAACAGAGCAGAGTAGAGCAAAGAGAGGCAATGTGTCTATGTGAGTGTGAACCCCTAAAATGAGTCAAAAACATACACACACACACACACACACACACACACATATATATAGAGGGGTATGACAATAATTTTATTTCGGGGAAACGAGGACGAGGACGGGGACGGGGACGGGGATGGGCTGGGTCTAGGGCTGGGGAACGTATCACCGTTCCCAACCCAAAAATTGTTGGGGATTGATTTTCAAATATCATCCCCGGCCCGTTAGCGGTATTTTTCGGGAAAAAACTGCTCTAATAGGGGTCGAGGGGGCCGGGCCCCTGTTAGGTCAGGTTCAAATTGTCATCCCTAACCTCATGTACATGGAGCAATCCTCCACAGATTTTCTAACTTCACAAAGGTGCTAGTGTAACGCCCCAAGAAAATATACATAATGATAACATAACATCCATTACTCCTTATGGCACACCGAAATAAATCCCCAATGCTTACATTAAAGATCATGAGGTACGAACAAGATAGTTCTATATGCGGATATACATTCAATGAATTCTAGCATATGAATCTATAGCATGTAGAACATTCAATTAAAAATAAATAAACGCCCTCAAGGGCTTACATGTTCCAAGGCTTAAGTCCGGTTACACAAAAGATGGTTTCTTGAACCCATACATTTATAGCCCTGGGCTTACAAAAATACAGTCACAACAAAATAGAGCCTTGTGCTCTCAACACATACATCCATGCCCTAGTTTGGCGGATTCACCATGTTTTTTCCTGCACCAAGATCCCATAGGGTAAGCATAAAGCCCAGTAGAAAATTTTTAACAAAGTATATACATTTTATACAATTCTCATGAAATGGAATGCACATGCCATGCTATGCCTTTAAAAGAAAATTCCATCTTTATTTTCTCAAAATCCTCATGCACAATATGATATTGAAATTTTAACAATTTCATAGTTTTACATCAAATTCATAAGGCGGTAAATATGACTCAGGTAATTCTTAGGTTGGTGTCTGCAAATAGGCATAACTAGCACTACCAAATCCCCACTTTACCAGTAGCTAACCGGAAGGCACGTGGTACCTACTCCGCGCATGTTTTCGGTCTTTCACCCTGGACACTCAGGCCAACTTAATCAATTCTATCTACACCCTCTATCCGGACTTACCAACGTATTTACCCCAAAACAAATCAATGAAATCTCATTTCACAACATTTATCTTTTCAAAAGCAAACTTTCATTTTCTTTATTCAAAAATTTGGAATAACTAAATGGATTGAGATGCCAATGCAACAATTACCCATATAATGTAACAATTATCTATGCAATGCAATATTCTTACATTTACAATACTTCCATACAATTGTTCCATTTGTGATCACAATTTTCATTCCCCTTTCCAATGTAATTCACAAGATCAACATATGTCCATATGAACCCATTAAGGACAATAAAATTTCCACATTCAAGTATTCTCAACGAATTAATTATTTCATAGTTATGTCACATTTTTCTTTTAACAACAATTCTCAATCAACAAACCCTCTTACACTAAGAAATTCCTCATTTCAACATTCATCAATATCATAACATCACCATATTTCTCAAAAGAAAAAAAAAACTCTAATTTTCTAGGGTTTCCATAAATGAGGTTTCTTTCTCATAGAAATTTTATTATCTCAAGAAAACATTTTCCAATAACAACATAACTCAAAATCTCAAGATTTCATATAAAACATTTTGAAAACCCACATTAAAAGATATATCATATCCAACTTATGAGTTAAAAACAAAGTTTCCATACCTCTCAAAGTTTGTTCTAAATCAACAAAATCTTGCAAAAATGTATATATAACTCTAAGAAAATCCCTACCTGAAGAAAAATGAGATGAAACCCTCAAATTCAATGGTGTTGAAACTTGATCTCCACCGCTCAAAACGTAGCCCTCGAGAAGTTATCCAACTTTGGTGAAGAAACAAGGATCAAAATCCTAATGGATTGGAAAAGATCAAGAGTTCTTGGTGTTTGGTGGAGCTTTTCAGAGAGATATGAGAGCAAATGATATCTTTAGAGAGAGAGAGAGAGAGATGTGTAAAAAGTGAGCTTCACTCAGCCCAAGAAAAGAAAAAGACAGAATTTTTTGGACTTAGCGAGGTCCCGCACGTGCAGTACCCATTCCCGGATGTGCGGAGCGTACTTCTCGCACGTGCAACACTCACCTCCGCACGTGCAGCACTCACCTCTGCACGTGTGGCACTCTCCTGCACCTCCACTCCGTACCTACATATAATGCAGTAGCCAAACACAGAAGCCCCTTTTCACCGCACATGCGGGCTCTCCTATTGCACGTGTGGCTCTCATCCCCGCACGTGAGGCCTTGGTCCCAGGCAGAAAAATTTCAGCAGCCCTACTCTAGGCACCTCGGATCTAACGCCGCACCTCCCGAAGCATGTGAAAATTGGAATTGAAGTAATCAAGAATGAAAATTTTGAGAGTAAGTTTCCAAAAACAACAACACAATGGTTAATCAAAACCTCACACTAAAACTCGACACTATAATGTGAGTAAACTCAACACAATTCAAGAGGGTAAGATGAATAATGTACTCGGTCATCACGGCTAGTAACCTCATACACATGGAGCAATTCTCCATAGATTTTCTAGCTTTACAGGAGTGCTAGTTACCTCTTATAAGATGAGTATTTTTGCTTTTAAAGAAAGCTACAAGAATAACCTCTCACAGGTAAATATAAAATATTAAAGCTCTCAGACTTTTTCTGTAAAATATCTCAAAGGTGTATATGCTTAAGGCTTTGGCTTAATGTTTGTTTTCTAAAGGAAATGAATTAAACAAGAATAGAGAATACTTCAGATAACTCTAAGGATGAGTTTGAGACTGATGATAGAATCACATAAATTTTCTTGGCTAAACTTTCTCTAATTTTTCTGATAACCTTTCATAGACAAATAGGCTTAAGGCTAAAAGCATAGTGTCTAATATACTGAAGAAGGATGATAAACTCAGATGAAGAACACTTCATGAACTCAGTGTATAGAGAGTATGTGATTGATGAATGATATGAAAAATGTTTGGCTCGCTGTCTCTATTCTCTTTGTCCACTGCTGCTATTCACAGACTTTGTATATAACAGATGTGGTGCTTTGTTATGCTCTGATTGTGCCCATTCTTTTCTTCTTGTTGAAGATCTGAGATGGTGATGGGTTGAGATGATATATAAATCATTGCTTAGATACTCCCTGATATCCATGTGTGTTTTGCTCGTTGAATGATGGGTGTACTGATGCAAAATACTTATTTTCTCTTCTCGATATCTGTTATTTTATAAGCAGCTTTCATAGAGGGATGTCCTCTCAGATGTCCTCAGTGAAGATTTGTTCATTTGGGTCGTCTACCCAGATGTCCAGTTGAGTCCAGTTGTGAAAGATGACTACCGCGGTCGTCGAGCATATTGTTGGTCTGACAACCGGTGTGAAACAGAGCTGAAATGGAGCAGGATTGGGCAAAAAATGTCGTCGACGGCCATCTACCCAGACATTTGACCCCTTGTGGGCTGGGCTGCTTCGACTGTTATTCTGTGTTATTGCTTCCTAGACTTAATTCAGTACTTGTTCAAGCCTTATTTTGAACTCTAAATTAACATAATCAAGATAAAATGATGGATGGAATTATGATGAATTAAATTATAAGATTTTAATCAATTTAATTTAATTTCAAACAATCAAAACATAAAAACAATAATCATCAAAATACATGTTATCCATGCTATGGCTAACAATCTCTCCAATTTTGATAATTTCATATAAGGATGTTTTGATTTGTTTGGAGTAAAGAACATGTGACGTCTCAAAAATCGGGAACATCAGATAATATATTAACCATTAAATACAGGGTTTATCTAAAGTTATAAGAGTAGGAAACGTTACTAATGAGTCATTTAGCTAATAACCAAGCATGATCCTAGGAAGGTCGGAGGAGTCAAAATAGCCTCCCTTCTAAGTCCAGCCACCTTAGATAGTAAAGCTACCTTTTTGACAGATCTTGACAGTGTATTAACACAAGACCTACATGAGTTGAAGGGGTATAAGGATAGGTTACAAATGTTATATATATACAAGTTACAAAATCATGTCTTAAATACAACATGGGATCTATCACTTACAATCTCAAAACACGTTTATAAACTAGTTTCTAATCCTTTTAGGGTAGCCATACGTCCTCAAATGCTTCAGTTTTTCCTTCGATTGGTCTAATAGTCTTCAATACCTGGCATGAAACGCTATGAGTTTTGAATGCCCAGTAAACGCACACACACCCCGTCCCTTTTTCCCAATCCAATACACCATCATGTTTACAGCGAGAAAATAGTGAAGCATGATATTCAAGTTAATAACAACAAATTTTAAAAACAGAGAAAGCAACATGTCATTCAAATAGATAACAAAGGTTATAATGTTAGTGGTTAGTATTCTAGAAATCCCCAAAGAGATTTCATCCTCCCAACCACAAGAATTAGACACCAGACTATTCAGAACTCCCCCTTTTGCTGCTTTGTTGCAGAACTAACCTCGGATGCCTACCAACGGTTATATACCGCGTAGCGCCAACAGCAGGACCACAAAAGGGACAATGAAAAGAAAAAGGTTTTATCTCCTGAACCCAACCTTATCCTTCCAAAAAGTTTTATCCTCTTGAATGTCCCATCCGGACCCAACCTTATCTCACCAATCAAACCGTCGCAAAGAGTTCGAATACGTCCGTTCCATTCTAGGGTTTACGCGACAACCGTTTACGCAAGACTTAACCTTCAATTAGGGAGCACATCCCATCAATCCATACATAACACATTATCATCTCTTCAATATCCTAGTGATCGAAAACCCAATACCATCCCAATTAAGTTTTTCGTTTGGATCAATGTTTTAAGTCAAGTTAGAACAAACTCAATAAGATAGTAATCTCCACATAAATATGAGCATCATTAAAATGAAGAAGATAAGGAACATAACCATAACACATGAAATACCATACCAAGACATGATCATAAACTAATAAGCATATTCATGTACACAAAAGCATAAAACACTCATGTAAAACTAAATTTGCAGATTCAATACCATTTAAAGATTAAAATCAAAAGGGCTATTTCACATATTTCCCAAGCCTAGCCTTCCTACGGTTTGTAGAGAATTTAATCTAGTTTTCAGAACATGTTTCGGAAATGTGATAGCTTTTCTAGATTTTTAGTTATTTAAGAAATGTTCCAGCGTTGTCCAAATTCATTGACCGTTACGAAAATTGGAGTTTCTCACAAATCGCTCACTCGTTTTCAATGAAACCAATTTTAGTTGAAATATAACTCCTTAAGGAAGATTTTTACATAAAATGGAGGTCCAGAAGATTTTTCTACATTTTTACAGAAATTTAGAAAGTTGGATGAAAAATAGATTTTTCTAGCACAGTTCTTGAAAATAGAAAGTTAGTGATAAAAGAGGTCAGTTAGGGAAAATTTTCCACTTCTCTTGTGATGAAAACATAATAAATAATATGTATTAAACTCAGAAATTTAAGATGAAGGTGTGCCTTTGGAAATTTTGAGAGTTTGATATGGAAAAAGATAGTTTTATACCGATTAAGAGAAATACAAGAAGGGTAGAATCAAGGCTCAACTCCTTTCATTTTTAACATGGTAATACTATCAAAACAAATTTGAAATGAATGGTTAAAACTTCTAAGAGCATGTATTTGAAAAAGGAAAATAAAAGAGAGAGTTGTGCTGTGACTTACTTGCTAGGCTAGGCCAAGTTGAACAAGATTGCTCTCCTTTTCCTTCCTCTCCCTCTCAAGACTTTTCTCTTGCTCTCCTTTCTCTCCTCCAGGCCGAATGTAGGTGTGTGTGTGTGTTGTTTGTGTATGCTATGCTAAGTGGGTGGTTGTATATATAGGTAAATTTGGTGTGAAAAGACATAAAGGCCCATTAGTTAGAATTAGATTGAAAAGTTTGGATTACTTGGAGTCTAATGGAATAGGGACTGATTAGGGGATTTAATTATGTGATTAGACAAGATTTAGTTAGTCTTTAGTTGGAATGGAACTAGGTTGGGGACACAATCCCTCGAGTTAGGGGTACTTGGTACTTTTGCTTCTAGATTGCCATGATTACAAGCCTTGAAAATTGATCCCTCACACTCTCCTAGGTTGGCCGGTCATGGGAAAGGGAAGTGAGGTATATTTTATTCAATATATGAGTACTATGGATATATTCCCAATATATATATATATATATATCCACAAATTGATTTGGTGGTACTATAGTATAAAAAGTACATGTACTAGTTTAGGCAAATCTTGAAATTAATAAAAGAAGTGAGGGCTTGGAATTAAACTCATGTATTGAAACCTTATTTATGTGTTTAATTATGATCTAGTTAGGTTTAGGGCTAATTTAAATACCTTCTAGTTAGAAGTACACTCATATATATAGCAAATCTTTATAGGTACTAAGGTCATTATTGCTCCAAGATTTCAAGGGATTTGTTTATACTAAAGTACAATGATTATAGCCTAGGAGGTATGATGGCTAGCCATGTGATGGTGAATTGATGAACTTGTTATATATATATATATATATATATATATTTGTGTACAAATCTTGGAAATTGTAAAATATAATGTTAAAAAAAGATTTTAGGGTACCATCGTATATATAAATATATGATGGTACTTGCTTGGGGTTAATTTGTGATTTAAGAAAAATATGAGGGCATGGGGTTTAATTTATGAATTTGAACATTTATTTTAGTGTAGAATTAAATTAAATTGGGGTTAGAGAATCTAATTCGGTTTGGATTTCTTGTATCGAACACAAACGCGATCAACCGACGAACGTGATAAAGACCGGAAAAGCTTAGGGTTTTCAAGTGGTAATTTCATATTTAGGGAGTCAATTAGAGTATTAGAAATTATTTCTAAGTTTTCGAAATCGATTAGGGTTTGCGGTTTTTAGTTGATGCATGTATTTTGATCCTAGGGTTAAAATTACAATTAATTAAGAAATTAAGCAATTTCAAAGAAATAATTTAAAAGTAAGGGACTTAATAGGGTTCACAAAAGTTAGGGGCCTCACAGAACAACTCCCTCTCAAGACATGCTCTCCTTTAAATTTTCTCCCGCTAACAAAGTCACATTCATATTCATAAACATGCATTCTCTCCCCTTGTGATATTATCAAAACCAAAATAAGAAGCTGATGTGCAAGTCACTCTCCCCCTGAGGAAAACATCCTACTCTTACAGTAATAACAACTAATAAGCTCAAAGATCATATTTGTAAGAATTAAGATACCAAAACAATCTCTTTCTCCCCCCTTGTGATATTATCAACATTAATAAGAATAAAGAGGGAATTTAGCACTACTCAGTAATACAGGATGATGAAAAATGACAAGTCTCATTATCAATGTTACTCGAAGGTAGATTGATAATACATTTCAAGATCAAACCAATACCAATTTGTTAATGATGGGCAAAAAGATAAAAATAGTATGATAGTACCATATAATAGTGACAGAGCAAGCCCATATATTTTATACCAGAACAAAATGCAAACTAAGGGGATTTTGAAAGAAACATTCAAATTCAACTTGGTGAAAATCTTCCATTGTTACATTCACAAGAGCAATAGGAGATATGATAAGAGAAGTTGAGAACTGAATTATTTCCCCCAATGATACCAATAGGATACCATCATGCTATTTAGAAGATTCAACAATCATAGCATAAGCATTATGCAGAATACCAACTATAGCTCATAATAACTTAATCTTATTATAAACTCATGGAGCCAAGGTAATTCCATAAATGAAGTATGTCCAAAGTATAATTAGTTCATATGTCAAGAAAATCATGAAATCAACATATAACACATATTTAAGCATAAGCATGATTTTCGTTTCCCCCTTTTTGGCAAGATTATTTTTCCCTTCATTCATCATCAAAGAATATTCATTACAAATCATATGATGCATAATTTAAACAATATGAATAATCAATCTCTTTCATGTCATTGTAAGGAAAATGTCATCAGTTCAAAGGATATAAGAGATCATATGAAATGTACCACAAGAGCTTAAAAGTGTAGGAAACATACCTTCAATTCATGAATTGGGAATTTTTCAATCTTTAATTTCCTTTTATATAGAAGTCATCTCAAAGGATTTTAACAAGTATGTTTAGCAAAAATATTTCTACCTCTAAGTTGGTGCTTCCTTTTTCTATTGTGATCTTGTGCAGATATATCTAACTAATTATACAACAATCACATTTATTCATGAAAAATACAACACATAATAAATGTTGTTCTATATCACCTCTTATCACAAACTCAAAAGATGAAAAACAAATCAATAGGTGCCATGTTCAATCAAGAGCTTAGAATGATATTTTCTAGATTTTTCAAATTGTAGCACATGACATATTATACATGAGAAAAATTTGATTCATAATTGTAAGCTCTTTGTTCTATCAAGAAGTGAAGCAGCATACTCAATTTATTACAAAACATTGTCATGAGGCATTTTCATCAAATATGTTCTATCTACATACTTAAGTTTGATGTAACATTTTACTCAATGTGGAACGCAACATGAATGCTATAACACCAGCAAGTATGACAGTTAGCACTCAATAGCATTTCATGAGATACATGCCAATATAATCCATATTCAAATGATATTCAATAGAATAGATGCAATGTCTCTACAAACATATGATTCTTCATTTCGTTTAGACATTGTTGATGGATCATTAATCAAAAAATCTATGTAATAATCAAATATATTTTGATCATATTTTGTGAGATCACAAGTGTACATAGATGTATCCAACATAATTTTCACAAAATAGTGTACAATCTCAAAACATGTTATGTCATCAAAATTAATTCCATAAAGATGACTCAAAAAGCAATAACATATTAGTATGTAGTCAAAAATATAAAAGTATGCTCACAAGTGAAAAAAAAAATTAGTTTTCTTTTTCATGGCAATGGATGACAAGATATAAGATAATCAATGTATATATGAATCTTTCATAAATGAGCATTCATCAATATAGTGTAAATCTTAATTTTGAGTTGAATGATGTTTGAAAGAAACTAGCAAAACATGACTTAGCAAACTTAGCAATATTTAGATTTCATGAAATCAATTAACAAATTCAACCTATTGTACATACATCACACCTTAAGATATATAGAAGTTAAGCTTAAAGGTGTGTTAGAGGTTTATATCTTCATTTACTTCTCTGGAATCTTCATCCATACATCACCTCTCATGTTCATCTTGTATGGACTCATTTTGCTCTTAAGGTTGAACATTCTTATTGTGCATCTTCTCTCCAAGTCCTTGGAGTTCTTTGAGGTTTCACTTACTAAATAACTTGATTTATTTCTTGGTACCCATACTCTTTTGGGTCCATGGGGATTAGCCTCAAGAACATTAATCTCATAAAAGCCTTAGGAGGACCCCTTTCAAAAATAGTTTTCAAGTTATTTTGTTTCTTGATAGGATTAAAACCAATGCCTATTTCATCAAAAACGCATCTTTTATTTCCAAGAAGTTTGTTGACGTTTTCTTTTCTTTTACAAAATTTTCAAGAGTTTTGTTTAATTCCTTAACATTGTTTTTCAAAATATTTTTTTCATTTGCAATAGATGTAAAGTCATTTTTCAAAGAAGAATTTTCTATTTTCAATATATTTCAATCATTTTATAGAGAAGTTACTAATTTCTTTAACATAGAATTTTCAGTACAAACTTTTCTAAATTCATCATGAAGTTTATTAAATGCACTTTCAAGTTTTTCATAGTTAAAGATTATCTCATCATCTTGCCATTAAGCATAGATATGATGTTTCATTGTTGTTGCCTTCCTCATCAGAGCAACTTTCATCATTTCTCCCCAAATAGCTTTCTTTTTGCTTCCATTCATCATTGAGAGTTCATGAGCCACGAGTGAGTCTGGGAGTTCTTTAATACTTAATCTTGTTAGATCTTTAACTTCTTGAATAGTAGTAACCTTAGCTTCCCATTTTTTTGGCAAGGACTTATGAAATTTTCTCACAAGCTCACCATTAGTATAAGATTTACCAAAATATTTTAGAGCATTAATGATGTTGGTAAACCTATAAAACATCTCAGAAATATATTCAAATGTTTCCATCTTAAAGAGTTCATAATCATGAATTAGCATATCAATACGAGACTCTTTTATTTGACTAGTTTCTTCGTAGGTAATTTCAAGTTTATCCCAAATTTCTTTAGCTATAACACAACCAAAAATTCTATTGTACTCATTTACATCTAATCCACATACAATGATAAGTTTAGCCTTTGCATTAGCTTGTAACAGTTTATAGTTATGCTCATTATATTCTTCTTCAATTTCGGGCACTCTAATGTTGTCTACTACCTTGGTAGGAATTTTAGAGATTTTTGTGACAATGAGCCATAATGCATAATTAGTAGCTTGAATATACAAAGTCATTTTTTTCTTTCCAATGATTATAATTACTACCATCAAATGGAGGTGGCTTGTTGTTTACTTGACCTACAACAGAGTAAGTACTATATATATGTAGACACCCCATTTTTGACCGTTCCCAAGACTTGGACATCATCGTTTGTGCACTTGATGATTGTGACTGCATGTGCTTATTTTAATGCCTGAAGTCCTCGGCGGAAGGCCCTGTCTTTGAGCCTTTAAACCCTGTCCATTCTATGCCTTGTTTTGGACAAAAACCTTAGTGCTTCAAACCCAAAACCTTAGTGCTTCAAGCTTGCAATCCCTGGTGGCCAGCCGGCCACTGTTTAAGGTTGTCAGCCATTAATTATGCCTTGCCGGCCACCCTTGTGCCTTGCTACCCAATGGTGTGGCCTGCCGGCCACCAGTGACCTTTTTCCAGATATTTTATTGATAGCTGTTCCAGTTGTTGGCACAAGTGTCTCCATCTCCCTACACGTGTATAGAGGAATTTCTCTCAACCAAATGCATGTTTTTCTATATATATGGGGTCTTCTCCTCCATTTTTGAGGGTTAGAAATTTTGGAACAAAAATCTCTCTCTCTCTCTCTCTCTCTACATTTCTCTCTCTCTCTCTTGCATATTTGTGCACATTAGCCTAGTCACACTACACTTTTACCTACACCTCCTTAACCAAAGTTGATTATCTTTGAGCTGAGGTTCCTTGAAGTCTTCTTGGAGCTCTTGAAGGTGGTTTGGGCTTGAATTGTTGCCTAAAGTTGATCTTTGTTTCCAGATGTATACTACTTCCCTTTTAAGCTTACTTTGTATACTTGTTTTTCTATCTATTTCCATTGTTTTTGGGGCTGTTGTTGGGCTATAAAAAATTCTATTTTTGTGGGCTGAAATTGGTGTTTTAGGCCATTTAAGGTTAGGGGGGTATCTCATCCTTCTTTTTTCCTTGCTTGTAATGCTTTTCCACCTTGGTTTCTCACCTCCAAACTATTTTTTTGTGCTTTTGAACTAATTTTCAAAGTATTTTCAGTGATAAAAATCATATTTTGAAGTCCAAAATTGGAAGGGTTAGCCTCCCCTCCTTGTGTCTGGTTTGTTAGCCTAGTTAGCTCTATATGTTAACTTATTTTTCTAGCCTTTTGTAGCTTAATTCCAGCATGTGTTAGGCTTTATTTTAGACTATTTTAACTCTACTTTTGACTGTTTATTGCATTTGGGTCTTGTTTTGCATGCCTTTAGTGTAATATTCCTCACAAGCTTGGTGTTTTAGGCCATTAGACACCCCTTGTTTGAGTTGATTGCCATGTTTTAGTGTTTTTCTTACTTAATTTCAGTACTTATAATCTCTACAAGCTCCTTCATTCTTCACTTTTTATTTGCTTTGAGGGTTGTTTCAACCTTAGGATAGCTTAAGTTTGAGGTTGAGGTTCATTGCTTAATGGTTTAACCTTCTTTTGGGAGGGTTCATTACCAACGGCATGACACATCGCTCTTGCCTTAAACTACCCCTTGTTAGACACTTCCTTCTCTTTGGAGGACAACTCACCAATGGACTTAACTGGTTAAAGAATGGAAAGGTAATTAAAATGGGTAACTAAAAGTTGAAATTAAAATGGTGCAAGATGAGAAATTGGTTGTGTTTTGATGTGTTCAATCGGACATTAATTGAACACAAGAAAAATTGGGGCATTTCATACTCAAAGTGATGAAATGTGTCAAGTTTCCTAGGTCCTAGGTCTCTATTGCCCTTGATCATGCATGATAGGGTGAAGGCCGTGAGTCTTATTGATGCATTTATTAACTTGTATATCTTGGTTCCTTAGCCATCATGCAATGAAATTGCTTGATTGATGGTTTGAAGACCAAGTGTATCACTCTTTTGAGATGTTTTGATGATAAGGAGGGATACACAGTACAAACAACCTGTGAGAATACCCTCTCTTTGCCCTGTTTGCTCTCTCTGTTGTAGCAAAAAATGATGTGTCATCAGTGGCTGGTCGGCCACTGTTACTGGCTTGTCGGCCACCAGTGTTGGACAACAACCCCTCAATGGTGGTCTGCCGGCCACCAGTGAATTTTGAGCAGTGTGCTTGTGAAGCTTGGCAGAGTTGATCTAGAGAAGGAAAACAATGCAAGGGTTGTGCAAACAGAGGTTTTCGAGGGCAGACAGCAGATGTTCTTCGAGTGAAAACCAAGCATGCATGGGCCTCCCTCGCTTCCTGAGACTAGTTAGTTAGTTAATTAGTTTAATTAGCGATTAATCATTTATTTGTTGTAATTAGTTAGTTGTAAGTAATTAGTTGGCGTCGTGATATTCGATTAGCTTAATTAATTATAGCTAATTAGTTTGTGATGTAATATTTAATTAGCTTAGCCTAGTTAAATTCTTAATTAATTAGCTTAGATAATTAGTTAATTATTCATTCAAATTTTGTAATAATTAGCTTAATTAGCTTAGCTTAGTTAACTAGTTAGCTTAATTCATTCAAACTCTCCTTTGTGAGTGCATAATGTAATAATGTGTATGTCTTCTAACCTCACGTCTTTCTCCTTTTTACTTAACCGCTTTCAATGGTTAGTTTAGGAGCATCACGTTTCAATTAGCATATCTTATGCTTGCATTCATTCATTTTATATTTGCATGCACCGAGGCTCGGCGCATCAGTCAAATTGCATTGTCATTTCAATACTTCGATGAATGCATGTTTAAACCGCATGCTATGATATTGTTGCAAATAACATGTTAAGTAGCCGAGCCTATCTTAAATTAAATATCGCATGTGTTGCATTAGTCATTTAGTATAGTTAGGAATCATGTATTTTTTCTAACTCTTTTGTTTATCTTAGCTTGGAGTACTAGGTGAGTTTTTAGTGCTTTAGCATACTTGCATGAGTGTGAGTGATTGTCATGACTAGCATGCTTGCCATGAGGCTAAGTGCTTACTTGTTGAATTGTTTGAGTGCCTGTGGATGAAGGCTTGTTGCTTGAATTGGAACGATTCAATAAATGTACCTTTTAAGCCCATTTTGTCAAGTGGCAAGTTTACAAACTTTAAGCCTACTTTGTTAAGCGGCAAAATCAAACCTTTTTAAAAAAACAAACAAACATGAAATTGAATTTTTCTAATTCAGGCAAACTAGTCTATACTTGCTTGTGCGCATCACACAGTAATGCTAGCCTAATAACGAGAACAAGAGCATATAATGTTGATAAAAATCATATCATGATTAGTAGAGGCCGATCTTTGATCGGGCGAGCGAGGGTGCTCAATTCATGACCTTCCCCTTTCATACCTAAGTTTCCAAGCCAAGAAAACTTTGGTGATGACGGATACGTGGCCTTTGGCATGAGTCATGGGTTTCCTAAATTTTTTCAAAATAAAATATTTAGGTGGTGACTCTGCATCTGGCAAGGCAGTCCAATTTTGGCATTTTTTTTTATTCCAAATCAATTTTCTAAAAGATTTGCCAAATTTGGACTATTTGGTATTTATCAATTTCATATTGCACTTGTAAGATTAGATTCAGAACCGCGGAAGTCCGAACTGTAGAGCTTATTTTTGAGCTTCTGAAAGGGGGCGCGAAAAAGTCAAGCTACAATATGGTTGCCATGGATCAAAAACTCTAAGATTGTTAAATCTAAGCAAGAGTCCTAAGTTCTGATACCAATTATTGTCCAAAAAGCAACCTAAGATGAGGTGATTTATGTTTCTACAAATTAAAACTAACAATTACCAAATAAAAATTACCAACTAATACAACAATTAAAACAGTAGGTATATCAAATAATTATCACAATAATATCAAATAAATATAACAGTGCAAGCAAATTAAAGAGAAGAGGGAAGAGAATGCAAACAAGGTTTATAGTGGTTCAGCTTCAACCAAGCCTACGTCCACTCCTCAAGCTTTAATTGAGATTTTTCATTATGCTTCTAGCTTCACAAGGGTGCTAGCAACCTCATGTACATGGAGCAATCTTCCACAGATTTTCTAGCTTCACATGGGTGTTAGTAACCTCATACACATGGAGCAATCTTCTACAGATTTTTTAACTTTACAGAAGTGCTAGTTACCTCTTACAAGGTGAGTATCTTTGCTTTCAAAGAAAGCTGCAAGAATAACCTCTCATAGGTAAATTTAAAATATTAATGCTCTCAGACTTTTTCTGTAAAACATCTCAAAGGTGTATATGCTTAAGGCTTAGGCTCAATGTTTGTTTTCTAAAGGAAATGAATTAAACAAGAATGGAGAATACTTCAGATAACTCTACGGATGAGTTTGAGACTGATGATAGAATCACAGAAATTTTCTTGGCTCAACTCTCTCTGATTTTTCTGATAACCTCTCATAGGCAAATAAGCTTAAGGCTAAAAGCACAATGTCTAATATACTGAAGAAGGATGATAAACTCAGATGAAGAACACTCCAAGAACTCAGTGTATAGAGAGTACGTGATTGATGAATGATATGAAAAATGTTTGGCTAGTTGTCTCTGTTCTCTCTGTCCACTGCTGCTATTCACATACCCTATATATAACAAAGGTGGTGCTCTGTTATGCTCTGACAGTGCCCATTCTTTTCTTTCCGTTGAAGAGATGAGATGGTAATGGGTTGAGATGATATATAAGTCATTACTCAGATATTCCCTGACATCTATGTGTGTTTTGCCCCGTTGAATGATGGGTGTACTGATGCAAAATACTTGTTTTCTCTTCTCAGCATTTGTTACTGATATAAGCAGCTTTCACAGAGCGATGTCCACCTGAATGTCCTTAGTGAAGCTTTGTTCCTTTGGGTCTTTCGCTCAGATGTCCGTTCGGATGTCCGGTTGAGTCCAGTCATGAAGGATAACTACTGTGGTCGTTGAGCATACTACTGGTTTGACAATCGGTGAGAAGCAGAGCTGAAACGGAGCAGAATTGGGCAAAAATGTCGTCGACGGGACGTTCGGCCCCTTGTAGGCTGGGTTGCTTTGACTGCTATTCTGTGTTGCTACTTCTTCCTAGACCTGATTCAGTAACTGTTCAAGCCTCATTTTGAACTCCAAATTAACATAATCAAGATAAAATGATAGATGAAATTATGATGAATTAAATTATAAGATTTTAATCAATTTAATTTAATTTCAAACAATCAAAACATAAAAACAATAATCATCAAAATACATGTTATTCATGCTGTGACTAATAGTTATTTTGCGCTCGATTTTGGTTGAAAAGTGCCTTAGAATCTCAAAATTCTTATTAGAGGTGTCGACACTTAGCTTCCTACGGTAGATACCTACCTTATCATTTTCTTTCTCTTTTTTGTTTGTTTGCTCGTGTTGATACCAACTCTTTCAGGTGTCGACACCGCTGATCTTGGAATACGGGAATTTTTCTATTGCTTTCTGGTGTCGACACCAGGGCTTGTAAGTGTCAACATGTTGCATGACCCAAACTCACTTGAAACACCACTGGCTTTTGGTGTTGACACCCTGGTTGAAATTGTCAACACGCGATAGGAAAATTTTGAAATTTTGTTGTGTTTTGGCTTCACTTTTTGCGATCTTTTTAGCTTTTCATTAAGTGACTTTAGGTCTAAATACCCACTTTTGTCTTTGGGCTATAAATAGACTTCAAACACCTGGTTGCGTTTGGTAGAGTTTTGTAATTATGATTTGAGAGTATGAGTTGTATTTTGAGTTTGTGGGATTTGAAATTATGATTTGAGTGTAGAAAATTTGTTTGATAAAGAGTTTTGAAAATAGTTTTAAAAAGAGTTTTGATTTAAGTGGGGAATTGTTGATGTGACATTTGATATTTGATACAAAAATTTATAATTCATAACTAAACATACAACTCAAAATTATTTTAAAGCACATAAAATCTTTTTAAAATTTCAGAAAATGTTTTTTTCAATTATATAAAAATTAACATATCAATTGCCAAAAAAAAAAAAAAGTCAACCGGCCGAACGACCCGTTAAGCAAAATTTGCAAAAAAAAAAATTCTGAAAAGCGCGGCTGGTACAGACTTCTCTGTAGAGTTTTGGAAACGTGTTTCCAAAACACGTTCCAAACACCATATTCAAAACTCAGTGTAGAATCACATTAAATTTTTGAAAATAAAAGTTCTTTCACTCGAGAAAAACAAATTTTCACTTTCTCCTTTCTTTTCTACCACTGTCATGGGTGATTCTCTAGTTAGCTCTAACCACCTTTTGGCTAATGGTACTGGTGATCCTCTAGCTAGTTGTGGCCACCTTTTGGCCAATGACACTCCAACAACCAACTCTAACAACTATTTTCGATCATCACTGTTGGAAAAAATGGTTTTTTGGTGACTTTAATTAAATATTAAAGTGGGTCCCAACCATCTATTGTGTTGGGTCCAAGTGGGTCTAGATACTTTGCATTGAGATCTTTACACCACAGATAGAATGGCCAAAAACCATTGAGATTTGAATGAGAAATTACCTAGCTTCATGGAAAAAAGGTAATGAAGTTTGTAACTCTTGCATTAATGGGGTTTGTAACTCCTGCATTAATGGGGTTTGTAACTTCTGCGTTTATTGCAGAGGTTAATGGTGCATTATGAAAAGCCATAAAGGCTGGAGGCTCTTCCTCTCTCCCCTATACATGTATAAATTGAGACCCTCCTGTCAAGTCTCAAACATAGAAATTTTTGCTTCCATTTTACAAGTCAGTTTGCTGGAAAGTTCCTACAGTGAGAGAGTACTGCCACTGTTTTGTTCGCTAAGCTAGACAGAGAGTGCTTCTGCCGTAGCTGGTTTTGACCGTCGTATCCTGGGAGACAGACGCCGGGATTCCTCAAGCACTCGACCAGTGAGGCGGCGAAATCTGTTTTAAGGAAACTGCTTCCGTGCAGGCTTCGGTTTCGTCTCTTTACCCTTTTATTGTTTTGTGTATTTCCGTTGAAATTTAGTTGTAATTATTAGCATGTGTTCTTAGTATATATATAATTTGATTTCTTCATAAATCTATTTATTTAATTTCAAAATTTGAACAACAAGCTTAAAACAGATTTCTCATATATGTTTTTCCTATGAAATTGATCGAATAGATTTATATATAGACATTTGTATAATGTTACTAGGAATTGTTGCGGAATTGCTCCCTATTTCAATAATTGTAAATTATGCAATGTGATTCTCTAATTGTTTAGTTTAATTAGAATGCTCTATCATAATTTGTATACTTAATTGTATTACTCTGATCTTATTTTATGAGTACGGTTCATCATTCCCCTTCTATGATTTGCATGAATTTTAAGGTTATAAAATATAATTTATTGATGTTGCAATTTTGACATGCTAATTCTATTCTATTCTAGGTTTTAATTTGTTACATGCTTATTATTTTCTAGACTAGATTATATGATTTAATCTTTAGAATTTTTGCATGTTAATGGTTGAATGGTTATATACTTGAAGTGCTTGGTTATTAGTTTATTACATATAAACAATTCAAATTATTTACATAAACTGCATGCTACTTATTTGGTTTCATCCTATTTGTCTAATGTTGCATATGTATATTTTGATTTTGCATGCTTCTAGCTTTACTATCTAATTTGCATGTGAAATTGCTTCTAGTTTTCTAGAGTTATACACATAAGTTATTTCCATGAATAGTGTGTGATTTAATTGGATGAATTAAAGTTTGAATTAAATGTAGTTCTTTGGAGTTATAAAATTTGTGTAACTTGCCTATATTTATTTACATGGTTATTGTGAATTAAATTCTTATATAATTTATGGCAATTAATTTTTTAATTTAATGTAGAAGTTATAAGGTTTTGTAACTTGTATAGTATCTTAACTTTTGCTATTCTATGATTTGCTAGAAGGTTAAATAATATTTGATTGTATGTACAATTGCTTTATATTATGTTGTCGTTTTCTACTAACTCTCTTTGTAGGCATACCTAAGCGAAGAAAGGAATTGTATGGACTACTTATAATCCTCAATTGGATTGGTTATTTTTCTTTATATTTGAAGAAATTTTTTACTTGAGATTTAGTTGGTTTGTTTACCAATTTGTAGTAGCAAGTTTTATTTGCTTATTAGACGCATTTTATATGCATGTATTTGGTTGTAGCAATTTTAAATTTTTTGCAAGTTTAAATTGCTTGTAAGTTTGGATTTTGGTTTGGTTTTCTGGAATAGAAACCAAAGTGTTTAGCCTTGGCTAAAAAGGAGGTTTTATTTGTTCAGAAATGGCAACTATCACTGATGCTGCTGCTATTGCTAATGTTGGTGGGGATCTGAACCCCGGGGCAACTGGGTTGCCAACCCCTACTGGTGTGACCTCTGTGGTCAACCATGGCGTTACTCCGGCTGTTCCGGGAGGACCGCTCAGTCATCATGAGCGCCTAGAGAAATTTGCTGGGGTGAACTTCAAGAGATGGCAGCAAAAGATGCTGTTCTACTTGGCCACACTAAACCTTGCAAAGGTTCTGAGCGAGGATCCTCCAGCCGTGGCAGAGAATGAGCCTGATAGGGAGAAAGTCATGGCGCTTGACACATGGAAGCAGACAGACTATCTTTGCCGGAACTATGTGTTCAATAGCTTGGCAGACTCACTCTATAGTGTGTTTTGTTCCAAGAGCTCAGCAAAAGAGTTATGGGAATCTCTGGACAAAAAGTATAAGACTGAGGATCCCGGGGCAAAGAAATTTGTGGTTGGCCGGTTCCTTGATTTTAAAATGGTAGACTCTCAAACTATGATAAGCCAAGTCCAGGAGTTTCAAGTGATCTTGCATGAAATTCATGCTGAAGGAATGCCTTTGAACGAGTTATTCCAAGTTGCTGTGATCATTGAGAAACTTCCCAATGGTTGGAAGGATTTCAAGAACTACTTGAAGCACAAGCGCAAGGAAATGATGAATGCAATGTTGATAAGTTCTGGATTGCCACAGAACATGTGGGGGGAAGTAATTCTCTCTGCAAATTACATTCTGAATAAAGTACCCCGGAAGAAGGTGGACAAGACGCCATATGAGTTATGGAAAGGCGTTAAGCCTTCGTATAAATTCTTACGAATGTGGGGGTGTCTTGCAAAAGTGGCAATTCCTACACCCAAACGGGTTAGGATAGGCCCGAAATCCGTGGATTGTATATTCATTGGTTATGCACATAATAGTAGTGCATATCGGTTTCTTGTACATAAGTCTGAAATTCCAAACATACACAGGAATACCATTATGGAGTCAAGGAATGCATGTTTCTTTGAAGACATTTTTCCTTGCCGAACCCATGAAAGGGTTCCAAGGTCTTTGGAGAAATTTGATGAGCTTGCTAGTGAGGATGATCATATTGATGATTCAGGTGATGATCAAATTGAGGTTTTAGATGAGCCCAGAAGGAGTAAAAGGGCTAGGATATCCAAATCTTTTAGTCCAGACTTCTTAACTTATATGGTTGAGAACGAACCTCAAACTTTCCACGAAGCTATGACTTCTCCTGAGAGTCCATTATGGAAAGAAGCGATCAAAAGTGAGATTGACTCCATCTTACAAAACCACACCTGGGAGTTGGTAGATTTACCTCCAGGTTGTAAGCCTTTAGGCTGCAAATGGATTTTTAAAAGAAAGATGAAGGCCGATGGGTCTATTGACAAGTATAAGGCGAGGCTCATTATCAAAGGGTACAGGCAACGAGAAGGCCTGGATTACTTTGATACGTACTCACCTGTTACTAGGATAACATCCATTCGGATGGTGATTGCGAGTGCTGTTTTGCGCAATCTAGAAATTCACCAGATGGATGTAAAGACAGCTTTCTTAAATGGAGATTTGAATGAAGAAATCTACATGGAGCAACCTGAAGGATTTTCAGCTCCAGGGCAAAGCAGGAAACTTTGTAAACTTGTCAAATCTTTGTATGGTTTGAAGCAAGCGCCTAAACAATGGCATGAGAAGTTTGACAACGCAATGTTGTCAAATGGTTTTAGAATCAACGAATGTGACAAGTGTGTTTATGTCAAAGACACTGACATAGGTTATGTCATTTTGTGTCTATATGTTGATGATGTGCTCATTATAGGTAGTAACGATGAAATGATCAAAACTACCAAGAAGTTGTTAAACTCTAAGTTTGACATGAAGGATATGGGCATTGCAGATGTTATTCTGGGAATTAAGATTACCAGAATCTTTGACGGAATTGTACTATCTCAGTCTCATTATGTTGATAAGATACTTGAGAAGTTTAGTGGATCAGATACGAGTGTGTCATCGACACCTGTAGACTTAAGTCTACATTTTACCAAGAATAATAATGAAAGTGTCTCACAGTTAGAATATTCTCGGGTAATTGGAAGTTTAATGTATCTGATGAGTTGTACTAGGCCGGATATAGCTTACTCAGTTAGCAGGCTTAGTAGATACACAAGTAATCCCGATGCTTCTCATTGGAAGGGTATTGTGCAGGTGTTAAGGTATTTACGCTACATTCGGGATTATGGGCTGCATTATACTCGATATCCAGCGGTGCTTGAAGGCTATAGTGACGCAAATTGGATATCAGATATAAAGGACTCAAAGTCCACTAGTGGATATATGTTCACTCTTGGTGGAGCAGCGGTGTCTTGGAAATCTTCCACACAAACGTGTATATCTAGATCAACGATGGAATCAGAGTTTATTGCTTTGGATAAAGCAATGGAAGAAGCTGAATGGCTTTGCCATTTCTTTGAAGATATTCCAGGTTGGTCCAAACCTGTGCCCGCTATTTGTATTCATTGTGACAGTCAATCTGCAATTGGTAGGGCACAGAGTAATATGTATAATGGAAAGTCTAGACATATCCGTCGTAGACATAATTCCATACGACAACTACTCTCGAATGGAGTTGTCTCTATAGACTATGTAAAGTCTAAGGACAACATTGCGGATCCGCTAACCAAAGGGTTAAATCGAGTGTTAGTCGAAACGTCGTCAAAAGGAATGGGGTTGAGGCCTTTGGAAGTTACCGGAATGGAAACCCAACCTAGTTGACTGGAGATCCCAAGATCTAGGTTCAATGGGACAACCTAATTGCGTGTAACAGTGGTATGTCACTGAAGAGGCTAAACCTCCAGTCATTCCTTCTATCAGTGATACCTGCAAGTGTAGAGGTTAAGCTGAGCTTTTAATGACTCTAGTGTGTTAAGCTATTGAGCTGAGTATAGCAGGATACTCAAGTAGAGTCACCTATGTGAGTGTGAAGTGGGGCCGCTTCTAGAAGAATTGGGAGGCCAAGATTCTTTGAAACCACTCGTTGAACCAGGCTAGTGTCTAGGGCCACACAGGGCACACTAGTGAGAACAGAATGGTGGTAGGAGTAATTCCCGTGTGAGATCTATTGTCGCAGTTTACATAAACGGCAGAGCAGTTCAAGATGTCATATTCACTGATCAGCTAGTAAACTCGATAGGTTTTCACTGGGAGAGGTTCAAAGCCAAAAGCTACCTTCTCTGATGTCGGGGTTAGTCCGTTGTACTCTATCTCAGAGTTATTATTGTTAAACGGTGTTCGTTTGTTGAGTCATTCGGTCAATTTTTATTCATGTGGGGGATTGTTGGAAAAAATGGTTTTTTGGTGACTTTAATTAAATATTAAAGTGGGTCCCAACCATCTATTGTGTTGGGTCCAAGTGGGTCTAGATACTTTGCATTGAGATCTTTACACCACAGATAGAATGGCCAAAAACCATTGAGATTTGAATGAGAAATTACCTCATGAAGTTAGCTTCATGGAAAAAAGGTAATGAAGTTTGTAACTCCTGCATTAATGGGGTTTGTAACTCCTGCATTAATGGGGTTTGTAACTCCTTCCTTTATTGCAGAGGTTAATGGTGCATTATGAACAGCCATAAAGGCTGGAGGCTCTTCCTCTCTCCCTTATACATGTATAAATTGAGACCCTCCTGTCAAGTCTCAAACATAGAAATTTTTGCTTCCATTTTACAAGTTAGTTTGCTTGATAGTTCCTATTGTGAGAGAGTGTTGCCATTGTTTTATTCGCTAAGCTAGACAGATAGTGCTTCTGCCGTAGCTGGTTTTGACCGTCGTATCTTGGGAGACAGACGCCGGGTTTTCTCAAGCACTCGACCCGTGAGGCGGCGAAATCTGTTTTAAGGAAACTGCTTCCGTGCAGGCTTCGAGGTTAATGGTGCATTATGAACAGCCATAAAGGCTGGAGGCTCTTCCTCTCTCCCCTATACATATATAAATTGAGACCCTCCTGTCAAGTCTCAAACACAGAAATTTTTACTTCCATTTCACAAGTCAGTTTGCCTGAAAGTTCCTACAGTGAGAGAGTACTGCCACTGTTTTGTTCGCTAAGCTAGACAGAGAGTGCTTCTACCGTAGCTGGTTTTGACCGTCGTATCCTGGGAGACAGACGCCGGGATTCCTCAAGCATTCGACCAGTGAGGCGGCAAAATCTATTTTAAGGAAACTGCTTCCGTGCAGGCTTCAGTTTCATCTCTTTACCCTTTTATTGTTTTGTGTATTTCTGTTGAAATTTAGTTGTAATTATTAACATGTATTCTTAATATATATATAATTTGATTTCTTCATAAATCTATTTATTTAATTTTAAAATTTGAACAACAATCACTACCATCGATTGTTGGCCACTAATGATGGGTATCCTCTAACTACTTTTTGAAGACACTCAAACCACTTTACTCTAGTGGTCACAACCTCTACAACTTACTAGGCATGCTTATTTGTTTTCAAAATATTTGTATGTTAGAAGGTTTTTTTTTTTTAATTAAAAAGAATTATTTACTGTAAACAAAGAGAAAAGCAATGAAGTTATTTTCAATTTAACCAAACAGAAATCTTCCGTTCCCCTGCAAGCATATCCACGATGGAAAATCCAAGGCCAAATGATCACTTCTCAAGAAATCAGAACTCAAACCCCACCCAAATCAATCTCCACCATTCAATCAGATGACTGTGGTCCGACCATGAGATGACACCACTCCTATGATGTACAATCATCACATACTCTCCCCAATTGCATTGAAACGATTACCTACCTTATCAAACAAAAAACTGAAAAACAAAAACAAACCAATTTTACCCAAATCTCTCAGATGATGAATTGTCGAGTTCTAATCACAACCTTTCCTTTTGGGATGGGTTAAAATAGTCATCCCATTCCAAATAATAATAATATTCGAATTGCAGGTCCAAACCAAATTAATCATACCCAATTGAACCGGGCTAAGATAAAGGAATAGTTCAAGTGGTAAGAGTTTCCTTACCAGATTAAGGGGTTATTTAGGATGATCTAAATAAGTACACTTTTTGACTTTTTATAAAATATGGTTTGGGTTGGGTTTGAAGTAATGTATAAGAGAGGTGATGTAACTTAAATAAGATAATGTGACTTAAATAGGATAGTGACTTTTTAACTTTTTGTCTTTTTCAAGGCATGCCAAACTTGGCCTAGATGTCTGAATTTTGAGTCTCACCAACCCCTCTTTCTAGGTTAGAATATATTTTTGTGTTATAAATAATACACCATTCTAAATTAAAAAATACTAATAATAATTTATACCGAGCCAATGCTCATGCTTTGATGTAGTTTATATGACACAATAATATGCTTTTGTTTGAGGAATTAGCAAATCGATAGTTCAATTTTAGTATTTTATGTTTTATAAATACCAATTAAATTTTTAATTTTTTTATAATTAAATGTTAAGAATAATTTATACTCAATCTCGACTAATACGAATTAAAGTAAAATAGAAATGTGAATAATTTAATCTGTGTTTTATAGTAAGTCAAAAGATTCATTTCTATATCTCATGCCAATTCAAAAGATTCGACAAAATGCATGAAATTAAATCTTATATTAAACCCATAATCCTATATCATGCCATTGATCAATATTTTATTAATGATAAAAAAACAGCAGCAGTTTTCCCATATTTTATTGTTAATGATTAAAAAAATATAAAAAAACAGCAGCAATTGTTAATTTTAACATGTTTGTTGCCAATAAATGCCAAGCATAGGTGAAAAGAATATAAATGGTCCCTTTTCAAGAAGAAGATGTCTTCTCATCATCAGGCCTGTTGGTTGGGCATCATCCCATTTTAGAGCTCACTTTCATGATTTAAATTATTTATTTTATAAAATTTTGAATATATATATATATTATTTACAAAAAAAATTAGGTTGATAAAAATAGAAATTTTATTTTATTGCATTTATCTTTAAAAATATTGACAACAAGTGTGTTTTTAAAATGATGAGAATTCTCTCAAATTTAAAATCTAAACTTGATCATAATGTTAGGATTGTGAGATCTATCACACGTCATCTTTTCATCATTTAAACCATTATCATTTTTCAAAAAAATTAAGTTAATTTGATAATCATAACATTTTTATTATATTGTGTATATTTTCAAAAAAATGGATGGCCTATTTTCAAAAATATATTTGTTATTTATTTTTTTGGAAACAAATGCGATAAAATGAAAAGTTAATGATTATCAAATAAACTTAATTTTTTTTTGTGAATGATATAGATTCAAAATGAATTGTTCAAATTATCGAAACATGATCCGTGGTAGGCTCCATGAGTTTTATCATGACGATCAAGTTCAGATTTTGAACTTGAGAAAAGCTCCATCTTTTTTCAAAAATAGATCATCCACTTTTTTTTTTTTTTTAAACAAACAATATAAAATGAAAATGTTATAATTATCATATTGACAAAAAAAAATTTCTTCATAAATGATATAAAAAGAGGATTTTACAAAATGAATGATTATGATTATTAAAACGAGACACATAGGGGTTGCTTTTTAACGAAAATTTAGGGATTGTTTGTTACTTTGTATTCAAGTCAATATTATTCAGGGGAAGGAAAAAAAAAAAAAAAGTTCAATACTATATTATTGTATGCAAGTTCATTATTTTCACACTAAAAACATATTTAAATTGAAGGTCCAAAACCAAATCAATGTAGTTTATATGATGCAATGATATGCTTTTGTTTAAGGAATTTGCCAATCGAAAGGTACCATTTAAGTGTCTAATTTTCCATAAATGTCAAGTTTTTTCTTTTCTCTTAATATTTATTCTTAATATATATAATTGAATATCTAAGTCAGTTTACACACATTTTAAGTAATTCTAAATTGAACCATGAATGCAGTAGTTTAACTCCTGTCTCTTGATAAGCTAAAAGATTAATTTCTATGTCTTATACTAATTCACGATATTCAAATAGGATAAAATAGGTGAAATTAAATTTTATATTTATATCATGAGATTGACCCATATTTTATTAATGATAAGGAAAAAAAAAAGGAAAAAAGCAGCAGCATTTGTTGATTTTGACATGTTTGTGGCTAATAAAGCCAAATTTACGTGAAAAGAAAATTTTATGAATAAAATTATATGTATCAATCGGCATATTAATTAATATATTAATAGATAATGTGATATAATTTTTAAAAATTTAAGTCCTTATAATTTGTATAACGAGTGAAGTTTATAATTTTAAAATAATAATATCACAACATATATTAATATACTAATTGATACGTGTAATATCACTAAAATTTTATGGTTTCGGCTTCATGATATATATGACACACATATGAGTGTAAAATTGGCCCGCGGCCCGAAGTTTGCTCGTAGCTCGGGGTGGGCCCGGCCCGCTTGGCCTGATCCTTGGGCCCGTTCAAAAACCCGACCCGAGGCCCGCCCCACCCGGCCCACCTAGCCCGCCCAAGGATTAGTGTTATTTTTAATGAAAAATAATAAAATTTTTGTAGAAAAAATAAAAAAAAATTGTTTAAGCCCGCCCAAGCCCGCCCAGAGCCCGAGCCCAGGCCCATTGGCCCGCTCAAAGCCCAAATGCCCCATGGGCCTAGGCCTAGTTTTTTGGCCCATGAGCCGGCCCGATTTTTGGCAGGAGCCTGCAAGGCCCGAGCCCGAATGGGGCCAGGCCAGGCCAGGCCGGGTCGAGCCAAAATTACACCTCTAGACACACACCCCAAGGAAACAATCCCTTTCAACAAGGAGATGTCTTCTCATGAGGCCTGTTGGGCTTTGCTCATCCCATTCTATAGCTGGCTTTGATGATTTAAATAGTTTATTTTGTAATACTTCTTATATATATTATGGGCCTGGTTTTGGTCCAGTCCACCATCGGACTGTACCGTGCTGTTGGGCCCGTGGGAGCTCACCACGGGTCCCATTTTGAAAATCTGAATCGTTCAATATGTAGAAATCGTCGAGTACTATATGCTTGTGAAAAATCACGTTGATCGGATATTGATAGCTATGTAATCAAAATAGTTTTTTATCAACCGTTAATTTATTCACCGTCCATTTTTTTTTATACAAAACTGATTTGATCACATAGCTATCGATATCCGATTAACGTGATTTTTCACAGCTATATAGTACTTGACGAGTTCTACACATTGAACGATTCAGATTTTCAAAACGGGACCCGTGGTGAGCCTCCACGGGCCCAACAACACGGTCCAGTCCGATGGCGGACTGGACCAAAGCCAGACCCATATATTATTTATGTAAAAAAATTAAGTTAATTTGATAATTATAACATTTTTGTTTTATCACGTTGATGGCAAGCATATTTTTGAAAATAGCGTCTATTTTTTTTGAAAGCAAACGTTATAAAATAAAAATATTACAATTATCAAATCGATTTAATTTTTTTCATTAATAATAAACAGAGGAGGCTCTATAAATTAAATAGGTCGATAATTGAAAGGGGAGTGGTGCTAGGTTCTATGAGCCCAAACATAACACCAACTTAAAATTTAAATTTAAAAAAAGTCGAATCTAAATAACTATAATTCAATCATAAATGATTCAAACATAATAGTAATTTAATTAGAGTTCCATAAATGATTCAAACGTATTTGTAGTGTTTGATAAAATTGAAAATTAAAGACTGAAAATTAAGTATTAAAAACTGAAGTTGAATTTTTTAATTGTTGAACTAAAAATAAATTATTTGATATATATAAGATCAAATTTGAAATTTATTATTTTTAAATTATATATTTTAAATGGGATTTTTATTGATAAGTCCAATTTAGAAGTGTTTTAACCCAAGAAGTTCATGAAGGAATTTTTTAACCCATTTAGTCCCATGTATGTATAGTTTTATTCCATAAAGTTCATTTTCTTGATTTACACTATTTTCTTGGACACTTGTGCCCTTATATTTAATTTTGATACCCTTATAAATATTTTTTCAACGATTAGCAATTTAATGATGGGAACATTCATATTTTAAAATTCACATTTGTAGGAATGTAAATTGGCCCGTGGGCGGCCCGAAACCCGCCCACGAGCCAGGGCAGGCCCGGCCCGTTGACAATGTGAATATTCACATTGACATGTTAAAATTCACATTAATAGGAGTGTAAAATTGGCCCCCGTCCCGTGGCGGCGTGAAACCCGCCCGCGGCCCATGGGCGGCCCGGGCGGGCCCGGTCCGGCCCGTTGACAATGTGAATATTCACATTGATATGTTAACATTCACATTGATAAGAGTATAAAATTGAGTCGCGGCCCATGGGCAGCCAAAAGCCCGCCCGCAGCCCGGGGCGGGCCCGGCCCGGCCCGTTGACAATGTGAATACTCACATTGACATATTAACATTCACATTGATAGGACTGTAAAATTAACTCGCGCCTCATAGCTGCCCGAAAACCGCCCACGGCCCGTGGGCGGGCCTGGCCCGGCCTGTTGACAATGTGAATGTTCACATTGACATGTTAACATTCATATTGATAAGAGTATAAAACTAGATAACAGCCCAGGGCGAGCCCGACACAGCCCGGCCCGTTGACAATGTGAATATTCACATTGACATGTTAACATTCACATTAATAGGAGTGTAAAATTGGCCCCTGTCCCATGGCGGCGCGAAACCCACCCGCGGCCCATGGGCGGCCCGAGGCGGGCCCGGTTCGGCCCGTTGACAATGTGAATATTCACATTGATAAAAGTATAAAATTGGCCCGCGGCCCATGGATGGCCAAAAGCCCGCCCGCGGCCCAGGACGGGCCCGACCCGGCCCGTTGACAATGTGAATATTCACATTGGTATGTTAACATTCACATTGATAAGAGTGTAAAATTGGCCCGTAGCCCGTGGACGGCCCGAAGCCCGACCGCAGCCAGAGGAGGGCTTGGCCCGACCCGTGACAATGTGAATATTCACATTGACATGTTAAAATGCACATTGATAGGAGTGTAAAATTAGCCCGCGCCCCGTGGCTGCCCGAAACCCGTCCACGGCCCGTGGGCGGCCCGGGGCGGGCCCGTGGACGGCCCGGCTTGTTGACAATGTGAATATTCACATTGACAAGTTAACATTCACATTGATAAGAGTGCACAATTAGCCCGTGACTCGTGGGCAACCCGAAGCCCGACCTCGGGCCAGGGCGGGCCCGGCCCGTTGGCAATATGAATATTCACATTGACATGTTAACATTCACATTGATAGGAGTGTAAAATTGGCCTGCAGCCCGTGGGCGGCCCGAAGCCCTATCGCAGCCCGAGGCGGGCTTGGCCTGACCCGTGACAATGTGAATATTCACATTGAGATGTTAACATCAACATTGATAGGAGTGTAAAACTTATCCGCTGCCCGAAGCTCGCCTGCGGCCCGGAGTAGGCCCGGACCCAAACCTGGGCCACCCCGGGCGGCCCACGGGCTTCGGGCCGCCCATGGGACGCAAGTTAATTTTACACTCTGATCAATGTGAATGTTAACATGTCAATGTGAATATTCACATTGTCAACAGGCCGGGCCGGGCCCGCCGTGGGCGTGTTTCGAGCAGGCACGGGGCACGGGCTAATGTTACACTCTTATCAATGTAAATCTTAACATGTCAATGTGAATATTCACGTTGTCAACGGGCCGGGCTCGCGTCGGCCCGGGGCTGGGCTTCGGGCTACCCACGGGTCACGGGCTAATTTTACACTCTTATCAATGTTAATGTTAATATGTCATGTGAATATTCACATTGTCAACGAGCCAGGCCGGGCCCGCCCTGGGCAGCGGGCGGGCTTCAGGCCGTTCACGGGTCACGGGCCAATTTTACACTCCTATCAATGTGAATGTTAATATGTCAATGTGAATATTCACATTGTCAACGGGCCGGACCGGGCTCGCCCCGGGCCGCCTGTGGGACGTGAGTCAATTTTACACTCTTGTCAATGTGAATGTTAATATGTCAATGTAAATATTCACATTGTCAACAGGCCGGGTCGGGCTCGCCCCGGGCCGCCCACGGGTCGTGGGCTAGTTTCGAGCAGCTATGGGGCGCGGACTAATTTTATACTCTTATCAATGTGAATGTTAACATGTCAATGTGAATATTTGCATTATCAACGGGACGGGCCGGGCCTGTCCAGGGCAGCCCACGAGCCGCAGGCAGGTTTCGGGCCGGCCACAGGCCGCGGGCTAATTTTACACTCCTATCAATGTGAATGTTAACATGTCAATGTGAATATTCACATTGTCAACGGGCCGGGCCGGGCCCGCCCCGACCCGGGCCCGGGCTTGGGCCTGGGCTTCGGGCTGCCCACGGGTCATGGGCCAATTTTACACTCTTGTCAATGTTAATGTTAATGTTAATATGTCAATGTGAATATTCATATTGTGAACGGGCTGGCCCGGGCTCGCCCCGGGTGACGGGCTGGTTTCGGGCCGCCCACGGGCCGCAGGCCAATTTCACACTCCTATCAATGTGAATCTTAACTTGTCAATGTGAATATTCATATTATCAACGAGTTGGGTCGGACTTATTTTTTGGCTTGTGGGCCGGCCCGGCCCGACTCGAATTTTTCCGGGCACCCACGAGGATCGACATGAGCCGGGCCCCTACACATTAACGATATAAACATTTATATTGACGGTGTGAACATTCACATTAAGGGTATTTTGGTAATTATGTCACCCATAGGATTTATTGAAACATAAGAAAATAATGTGAACTAAATGGAACATAAGTAGATGAAAATGGTATATTGGTCTTCTTATCTCAAATTGGACTTAATGGAATAGTAAAAAAGAATATGGGTTGGATGGAATAAAGCTCTTAGAAAATAGATTTATCAAAAAAACTCCCATTTTAAATTTTATATTGTCATGGTGGCCTTGGTGGCGGCATTTGCGATGGTACTGATAGTAAAATGATAATAGTATTTATGACAACAATAACAATGGTGATAAATGTGGTAGTAGTAATGGTGGTGGCATAATGATGGTGATGGTGATGGTGGTGGTGGTGGTGGCGGCAGTGGCGATGACATGGTGATGGTGGTGGCAATGGCATGATAGTGGTGATTTTTGCTGGTGGTGAGCTTCTAATAGTATATATTGATACTTATATTTAATATTTATAAATTTACTCAGAATTAAGTAAGTTTTATATAATTTAAATTTTTTTTAAAAAAAAAAAATAGCTTACATTTTAAGAAACACTTAAAATTAAGTGATATCAATTGTAATTATCAAATAAATTTATTTGATTATTACTTAATACATTTAATTTTAACGGTTGAATCTAAATATTAAACACCCCTATAATAATACCATAAATTCAGAATTTTGCCCAAAAACAACAATGCCCCGTTTGGTAGAGTTGTGGGAAAGTGATTATAGCTTATAGCTTAACAACTTATGGCTACATAAGCTGATTTTCGACTTATAAATTAAGCTTCTCCTCCCCCACTCAAAGAATAAGTTGATTTTTGACTTACAAAAAGTTATAAGCTGTATTGTTAAACTGAACCAAACACATCAAAATAGTTTAAATTAAACTAAAAATTAAAATAAATTAGAAATAAACTCTACCCAACAGTAACAATAGTAGTTGACCTTCACCTTTGCACGGATCTTACTGCATACCAAATTCAATCTCAGTAGTACTTCCAAATTCTGGGCTCAATTTCCATCTTCTTTATTTTTATTATTATTATTATTATTATTATTAGTTAATGAGCCTAGATTTATTGTTCAAACTTTTAGGGTATCTTAAATAAGTATATTTTTTGAATTTTTAGATTAAAAAGTTGAGAAAAAAGATAGATATTTAGGTTAACTTTTTGTCTTTTACGAAAAAATATGTAATAAAAAAATTATATAAATAAAGTGTATAGTAGAAGAAAGTTGAGTGATTGTACGGCTGGTCTTATATAGAAAATAATTGCCTCCTTCAGGGCAAAGTTTTTGGACAGTGATGGTCGGTTCGTGGGGGCCACCATGAATCGCATTTTAATAATCTGAACTGTTCAATATGTACAACTCGTCGAGTATTATATACTTGTAAAAAATCACATTGATCGGATATCAATAGCCGTATGATCGGATTAGTTTTTTTCAACAGTTAACTATCACACCATCCATTTTGTTTATACAAAACTGATTTGATCATATAGTTAACGATATCCGATCAATGTGATTTTTTATAGGCATATATTACTCGACAATTTCAACATATTGACGGTTCGGATTATCAAAACGGAACCCTTAGTGGGCCCCCAAGGGCTCAATGTTTGAACCAAACTTTGTGGCTTTACATATGTAATTTTTTTTTTGGCCCAAAAAATTGTATAATGGCCTTCCTGCTTCACAAGTACGGCTGACAGTATCCATCAAACTTTTGTATTATAAAAATATATAAAATACTTTTTAAATAATTTTAATTTATAAATAATAATAATTTTTTTACTTTTTGTGTAATTTTTTTATTTTTTAAATTATTTTTGACTTGCCAAACTAAGCTTTATTATGACTACTCTTGGTAGAAATAATATTATTTTTTTATTAAACAAATATTCTTGTCTACTTTGCATTATGCAAGTTTGATGTTAACTTATTAATATTCTTTTTATCAGATTATGTTTCATTTGTATTTGTGTCAAAGAGTGATCAACTCTAATCTGTTAACTTCATATATAATTTGAGTCGTGTTATCATGTTATTTAAATTTTCACCTTTTGGGCTTTAAATAATTTAGGAGTTGTTTGGAAGGTTCTAAATAAATGTATTTTTTGATTTTTTAGACTAAAAAATAGAGGAAAAAAAGATAGTTATTTGAGATAACTTTTTGACTTTTTACGAAAAAATATATATTAAAATATTATATAAAATAGCAATATTACCATTTTACCCCTACTATAATGAATTGCCCACTGGCTTGGATTGTCCAGGAAGCTAGACGGTGGGAAACAAGTATAGGAACAGATTGCCTACAGTCCAAGATCGGACTAGACGATACTGTTCGGCATGTGGGAGCCCACCACAGGTCCCGTTTTGATAATCAGAACCGTCAATGTGTAGAACTTATTGAGTATTATATACCTGTAAAAAATCATATTGATCGGATATCGATAACTATTTGATCAGATTAGTTTTTTTTTTCAGCCGTAAATTTCTTCACCGTCCAATTTTTTTAACAAAACTAATTTGATCATATAGTTATCAATATCTGATCAATGTAATATTTTATTGACATATAGTACTTGACGAATTCTACACATTAAAACGATTCAGATTATTAAAACGGAACCCGTGATGGGCCCCTCGGGCCGAACAGCACCATATTGTACAAATTTTTTTGTGCACTTGGCCTGTGTACTATCACTTTAATACTGATTGAATGGCTTGTACTTGGCTTGTGTAAAAGGTTTTTTTTATATATATTTTTTAATGAATAGTGATAATTTTTTTACTTTTTTAATAATTTTTTAACTTTTTTTAATATTTTTTCGTATAAGTCAAACCAGGCCTTAATATACAAATACTATCCGAACTCTCCAAGATGTCATTTAGTAGCACTTTTGTTTTTTGTTTTTGTTTCTATATTTCCTAAAAACTAAAAATTAAAGCTTATTTATTATACTATTTTCATTTAAAATAAATAAATTGATTATATTTTTAAATTAAATTTTTGAAAACAAAAGTTCTTTCACTTAAGCGAGATAATTTTGACTCCCCTTCTTTCTTTTCCACCACTACTATGAATCATAAGTGATCCTCTAATTAGTGATCCTCTAATTAGTTCTACTCACCTTAAATAACACTAGTAATGCTCTAGCTAGCAATGGCCATTTTTCGGCCAATGACACTCTTCATCAACTATAGTTAGGAATGACAACAGGGCGGGGGCGGGGGCCGGGGATCACACTCCCCGTCCCCGATCCCTGATGGTAAAAATTTTCCCCGCCCCGGCCTCGGTCCTCGACGAGAAACCTATCACCGTCCCCACCCCCGCTCCCGCTTCCCAACGGGGATCGGTTTCCTCGACCCCGAAAATTCCCCACCCCCCACACACAAAAAAAAAGAAGCAAAACAGCATCTATTTCATCTCATCATCATCAACAACTATAGTCCACAAAATCATCATCAACATCAACATGTATATCTATATCTATATTATCAACATCAACACCATGTATATCTGAGAGGGTAATTTTTGGGAAAAATTGGGCCGAGCCGCGAGTTGGGCATTGAGGCCCAAAACGCGAAGGACTAAGTAAGAAGGCCGCAATAGATACTCCGGCCCAAAAGGGCAAAGTTACTCCGGCCTTGTTAAGATAAAGTTACTTCGGCTCAAGGAGGTGAAATTACTCCGGCTCAAGAAGAAATATTTACTTCGGCCCAAGGAAGAGTAAAACTACTTCGGTCTTTAGGCAACTTACGGTTAGGCCGGTCTCAGAGTTAGTCCGGTCGTGACTTACAGTGGTTAGGACGGTCAGAACTTGTTACTTGGAAGTTTGATCTAAGTACGTCAAGGGTGAACAGAACAGCCGAAGAAAGGAGTTAGGGGGGAAGACCGAGCTAAGGATAGTTCGGCCCTCTGTGGCTCGGTATAGCCAATTTTACTTCGGTCAAATGGAAGTTCGACCATAAAGAAAACCATCCCACTTGGTTTAAGCAGTGGGGAAGGGTGTAAAAGGATAAGCATTATCCTTAGGAGAATGAATCCTAGGAGGACTCTGCATGGAGAAATACAAGTCCTATTAGGATTGTGCCATATGAAACCTATAAAAGCTCACAAGCATCACCTTAGAGGAGGTAATTGAACACAATCTTTCTGAGAACTTAGAGTTTTGTCTATTTGTCAAGTTTTCTGACTTAGGCATTGGAGAGGTTTCCGGCACACACCCGCCGGCTAGCTCACGTTTGTGTTTTCAGGTGACAAAGCGACGTCGTACGGAGGAGCGTGGACTTGGTCAACAGGATTATACGAGGAGAATTATTTCCTCCCCGTACAATTGGCGCCGTCTGTGGGAAGAACAGACAAGAACAAAAAACCTCTTGACTAAGCTTCTCCTTTTCTCATTCAATGGCACACATTGAAGACTTGCCGCAGTCCGCCGTCGACGGACTAACTCCAGAATGGGGGGCAAGGCGTGAAGGATTACCTGCTATCCCTCCCATGGCAGATTTGGAGCCCCAACAACATAACTCCAGGAGGAGTGGCAGGGGAAGGCGGAATAGCAGCCCTCGTCACTCTCAGAGTCCTGACAGACAAAGGAGGAGGATTGATCCTCAAGCCCTGGAAGATCGCGTGAAGGAACAAGATGAACTAATTCGAAGGATGGCGGCGGACATGGAGGCTTTAAAACGCCAGATGAAGACTAAAGATGTGGCGACAGGAGAGGGGCGCAAGCATAAGACGCCCCCTCGCCACTCAGAGAATCGTAGTAGGAATACTACGCCCTCCCAAGGAGAGAGCAGAAGCCTCAGGACAGACGACACTCACTCCTTGTCTTCAAGGACTCGTCACTCTAGGTCTGAGAGGACGAGATCCGAAAGATCATACACTGAAGGAAGCACGTATTGGCCTTCACATTCACACCAAACCAGATCCAGACAAACCGAGCTACCCAGGTCATCCGACTTACGAACCGTGCTAGAAGAAAAAGCACGATGCAAGGAGGATGCCAGGGCAAGGGATCCACACCGAGTTTCGGCCTTACAACGGTTGGCTCCTCGGACACACGGAAGCGTCGAGGTTGGAATGCCAATACCACGACCGGCCTACGAACCAACGGACAAGGCATTGGCAAGACTACAGACTTCGCCGTTTGTCCCAGCGATCGAAAACGCACCCCTACCATCAGGCTTCCTTCAGCCGAAGTTCAATACATATGAAGGGAAGACGGATCCGTATTCTCACCTGAGCCACTTTCGCCAAGTCATGGCTGTGTACAGGCGAAACGAGGCCCTAATGTGCATACTCTTCCCATCAAGTCTGGGCGACTTAGGCTTGACTTGGTTCGAAAAGCTCCCAGAGGGCAGCATAGCCTCCTGGGCCCAATTGGCAGAAGCGTTCGTAACAAGGTTTCGGACAAATACTAAAACACCGGTGGAGATAGACCAGTTACTCTCCATCGACATGGGTGAGAAAGAAACCCTCAGATCTTACAACAGTCGCTACTGGGAGACATTCAACCAGATTGGAGACTGCCCCACCAATCTAGCCATTGCGCAATATAAAAGAGGCCTACCAGTAGGGAACCGACTAAGGGATTCAATTACCATGACGCCACCCCTCACCATGGAGGCCCTGATGGAGAGAGTGCATCAGCACATCAGGGTAGAAGAGGATGGCGCACGTGCAAAGGCGAAATCTAGCGCTACCATAGTACCAGAAAAGAAGACCTCAGCAAAGGTCAATACAGTAGATAGACAGAACAAAAACGGGCGTGGCAGACGAGATAACGGAGAAGACCCAGACAAAAGATGGTTGAGAATCCGCACTGCCATAACAACGGTGTTCAAAAAACCAATATATCGGATTCTGAGCGAAATAAAAGACGAGCCATTCGTCAAGTGGCCAGCCAAGCTAGGGGAAGCTCAGAAGAATTACGACGACAGATCTCGGTGCACCTTCCACAAAGAAAAAGGACACCGAACTGAGAATTGCACACCACTGAGGCAGCACTTGGAAGAATTGGTGGCAGCAGGCCACTTGGACGAATACATTGAAGGAGGAGCACAACCGGCCCCCCAAGATCATAATGACCAACCCAACAGAATGCCAAACGATGCACCACCACAAGGCATTATCAATGTAATTCATGGAGTTTTTGAACCTGAGCGCGTATGCGAGCTTAGAGGTTCGATCAAGAAGGCTGAACACTTTAGGGAAGTATTAAGTGCCCAACCCGCCATCAAGAAGGGGAGGACAGAGGCAACAAACGTCATGTCCTTTTCGGATAAGGACTTGGAACGAATTTACTGCCCCCATAATGATGCCCTGGTTGTCACTCTCCGAGTCAAGGATTTTGACGTCAAGCGGATTCTGATTGACCAGGGTAGTTCATGTGAGATCATGTATTACGACACATTCAAACAACTAAAGCTGCAAGACAAAGACTTGGCACCTGCAGTTTCTCCCCTGATTGGATTCAACTCCATGCCAGAGTGGCCTGTCGGCAAAATAATTCTTCCAGTCAGAGCAGGAAGTGTATCAAAACAGGTGGAGTTCTGGGTATTGAAGGTCCCCTCCACCTACAACATCATCCTGGGCAGAACATGGCTGCATGCCATGCGTTCGGTAGCGTCATCATACCATCAGGTAATGCGGTTCCCCAATGACGCCGGTATAATTGAAGAAGTCTATGGCGATCAGATCATGTCAAAACAGTGCTTCGCCACAGCAAATGGAAGCCGAGCTTCCAAAGGATACGTTCATTCGGTGGAAGAACCAGAGAGTAATGAACTATTCGCGGACGTCGGCAAAGAGGCTGATCAGAAAGCGGTGGAAGACTTGGTGGAGGTAAAAATAGATGAGAAGAACCCGGATAAGTTCTTCTTGCTTGGCTCATCATTGTCCAGCGCTGAGAGATTAGAGGTCTTGGAATTCTTGACCTCTAATATCGAAGTGTTTGCCTGGACACCTTACGACATGCCAGGCATTGATCCAAACTTCATCAGTCACCAACTCAATGTCCACCCATCCGCCAGACCAGTCATTCAACGCACACGCAGATCGGCACTCCACCACGCCGAAATAGTGGCAGAAGAGGTAGGCAACCTGTTGGAGGCAGGAGCGATAAGGGAAGTGCACTACCCAAAATGGATCTCCAACACCGTCGTAGTGCCAAAAAAGAATGGTAAATGGCGTGTCTGCGTCGACTACAAAACAGTCAACAAAGCGTGCCCAAAAGATAGCTTCCCTCTACCAAGGATAGATCAACTGGTGGACTTAACGGCAGGACATAACCGACTTAGCTTTTTGGATGCATACAGAGGCTACCACCAGATCGTCATGCATGAACCAGACCAGGAGGTCACATCCTTCACAACACCAAGGGGGTTATATTGCTACAAGGTCATGCCCTTTGGCCTAAAGAACGCAGGGGCGACATTCCAAAGGATGGTCACCAAGATGTTTGAACCATTGTTAGGCAGAACAATGGAGGCGTACATCGACGACATGGTGGTCAAAAGCAAGGATGAGAACGACCATCTGAAAGACCTAGGCGAGATGTTCCAGATCCTGAAGAAACACAAGCTACGCCTCAATGCGTCCAAATGCGCATTCGGAGTTGGATCTGGCAAATTCTTGGGCTTCCTGGTGACCAACCGAGGTATAGAAGCCGACCCCTCTCAGATCAAAGCAATCCAGGAGTTGGAGAGACCAAACTCAGTCAAAGAAGTGCAGCATCTCACTGGTATGGCGGCTGCACTCAACCGGTTCATAAGCAGATCGTCGGACAGACTACGACCGTTCTTCCAAGCTTTAAAGGCCAAGTTTGAGTGGGATGAAGAATGCGACCGAGCTCTGGAAAGCTTGAAGGAATACATGTCTTCCCCACCACTACTTGTTACTCCAGTACCTGGTGAAGAACTCTTTTTATACCTAGCAGTCTCTCAACACGCAGTCAGCGCAGTGTTGGTTCGTGCAGAAGGAATACAACACTTGCCCATCTTTTATGTCAGCAAGACATTGTTGGGAGCCGAAACAAGGTACTTACCATTGGAGAAACTAGCATTAGCATTAATGATGGCATCCAGAAAATTGGCGCACTACTTTCATGCCCACACCATAGTCGTCCTCACGGCCTTTCCACTAAAAGCTCTGTTTGAAAGGGCGAACTTTAGTGGGCGAATTTTGAAGTGGGCGGTGGAGTTGGGACAATTCGACATCAAATTCCAACCCAAGACAGCAATAAAAGCCCAATCTTTAGCGGACTTCGTCGCAGAATTTACTCCTGGAAGTCATCATATCTGCCCAGTCGACTTGACTGACACAACCGAACTAGGGACGGAAGTTGACGCCGAAATAGCGCAACTCCTAGTGGAAGGTAGTCCAACCGAACTAGGGACGGAAGTTGACGCCGGAATAGCGCAACCCCTAGTGGAAGGTAGTCCATCAAGCACAAAGGCAAACCACACCAAGGACCACAAGGAAGAGACGAACAAAGGCTCACCAGCAGTTCAAACAGAGGACGAAGGGCAGACAGCCAATATGGACTTTGAAGAAAACACCATCCTTGACCCCACGGCATCGTCTGACCCTTCCACCTGCTGGAAACTATTCGTTGGAGAGATGTGGAAGCTCTTTGTGGATGGAGCATCCAACCGACATGGTGCAGGGCTTGGCATAGTCCTCATCTCTCCAGACGGCCTGGTTATAGAGCAAGCAATCAACCTTGGCTTCCCAGCATCCAACAATGAAGCGGAGTATGAGGCGCTTCTCGCGGGACTCAAATCGGCACACTTCATGAAAGCAACCGAACTAATGGTATATAGTGACTCTCTGCTGGTGGTAAACCAAATTTCTGGCGAATACGAAGCAAAGGATGACAGAATGGCCAAGTACCAAGAGCTAGTCAGAACGGAGATCAAGAAGTTTGATGTGGTAAGGATAGAACAAATTGGCAGGGAGGAAAACAGCCGAGCGGACGAGCTAGCAGGCCTTGCCTCAATGGCAGATACATCGATCCCTCATCCATTACTCGTCGACTTCTTACCAAAACCAAGCATAGAAGACCCCGAAGCAGAAGAAGTGTATTGCGCAGAATTAGGGCCCTCTTGGATGGATCCCATCATCTTGTTCCTAAAAGACGGCATCCTACCAGAAGAGAAAAAAGAAGCCAACAGAATAAGGGCGAAGTCGCAGCGGTTTTGGCTATCTCCATCTTTGGCATTATATAAGAAGTCGTTCTCTGGGCCTTACCTCAAGTGCGTTTATCCCAGCAAAGTAGAAGCATTCCTGTTCGAAATACATGAAGGGGTATGTGGAAGTCATCAAGGGGGAAGGTCGCTCGCTTACAGGGCTATTTCACAAGGATATTGGTGGCCATATATGCAAGCAGACTCAGAGAAATACGTGAAGAAGTGTGAAAAATGCCAGAAATTCGCGCACCAAATACATCAACCAGCAAGAGAACTCCTACCTTTAACTAGCCCATGGCCTTTCGCAATGTGGGGCTTAGACATAGTAGGACCACTTCCAACAGCACCCGGAGGCAGAAAATTCTTTCTCGCAGCAACAGACTACTTCACAAAATGGGTGGAAGCAGAAGCATTGGCATCAATCAAAGAAAAAGATGTGAAGAAGTTTGTTTGGCAAAATATTATCACTCGGTTTGGCATACCAAAAGCACTGATCTCAGACAATGGAACTCAGTTCGACGGCAGAATCTTCAGAAGCTTTTGTGAAGAATACAAGATAGAGTTCTACAATTCCACACCGGCTTATCCTCAAGCAAATGGGCAAGCTGAAGCATCAAATAAAGTCGTCTTGGATGGACTAAAGAAAAGGCTAGAGAAAGCAAAAGGCAAGTGGGCGGATGAACTTCCTCACGTCTTATGGGCTTACCGCACCACACCTCGGCGATCAACTGGAGAAACACCATTTTCCTTAGCCTATGGCATGGAAGCAGTGATCCCACTAGAAGTTGGCCTCCCCACAATTCGAAGCGAAAATTTTGATCCAGACTTAAATGGAGAAGCCATAGCCTTAGAACTCAACCTTGCAGAAGAAAGAAGAGAAAGAGCGTTGGTCCACATCGCCTCATACCAACGAGAGTTAATCAGAAAATACAACAAAAAGGTTCATCCAAGACAATTCAAAATTGGCGATTGGGTACTGCGCAAAGTAATGGGAAACACCTTGGTCCCAGGAGACGGCAAGTTAGGCCCAAATTGGGAAGGTCCTTATAAGGTGGTCGGGTTAGCCGGCAAAGGGGAATACCACCTAGAAGACAAGGATGGCAAGGCAATCCCTAGGCCATGGAATACGGCCAATCTCAAGATATTTTACTTTTAGCTTTTCTTTTAAAAAAATTATATAATTTTCTCTTCCTTCAATAAAATGAGATTCTTTTTAGCACAGATTACTCTTTGTAAAAATTAGCTTTCAAGACTTAAGTATATTGCAAGCATTCCATTCTAAGTTAACCGGAAAAACTACCTTAGAGGTTGGCTGGATTAAACCAACACCCTTCCTAAGCCCAGGATAAGGATCCAGGCTGCAGGACATTTGGTCGGAATAACCAAAAACTAGAAGTTAGCTGGAAAAACTAACTTCAATAGTTGGCTGGAATAAACCAACTCTTGTTACTCTTCAGCCGAAGTAAGTGTAAGGCTGAAGAGTGGTTGGCTGGAATAAACCAACTCTTGTTACTCTTCAGCCGAAGTAAGTGTAAGGCTGAAGAGTGGTTGGCTGGAATAAACCAACTCTTGTTACTCTTCAGCCGAAGTAAGTGTAAGGCTGAAGAGTGGTTGGCTGGAATAAACCAACTCTTGTTACTCTTCGGCCGAAGTAAGTGCAAGGCTGAAGAGTGGTTGGCTGGAATAAACCAACACTTGTTACTCTTCAGCCGAAGTAAGTGTAAGGCTGAAGAGTGGTTGGCTGGAATAAACCAACTCTTGTTACTCTTCAGCCGAAGTAAGTGCAAGGCTGAAGAGTGGTTGGCTGGAATAAACCAACTCTTGTTACTCTTCAGCCGAAGTAAGTGTATGGCTGAAGAGTGGTTGGCTGGAATAAACCAACTCTTGTTACTCTTCAGCCAAAGTAAGTGTATGGCTGAAGAGTGGTTGGCTGGAATAAACCAACACTTTGCACTCCTTAGCCGAAGTAAGTGCATGACTAAGGAGTGGTTGGCTGGAATAAACCAACTCTTGTTACTCTTCAGCCGAAGTAAGTGTAAGGCTGAAGAGTGGTTGGCTGGATTAAACCAACACTTAATACTCCTCGGCCGAAGTAATTATGTCGGCTAAGGAGTGGTTGGCTGGTAAGTATAGTTTAACCAACCAAAAACCAAAATAACACTTGGGAGTAATAGAAGACATTACAAATGCAAGCATACACACAATAACCGGAATAAGAGAAGTCATTACAAGGGGGCTTAGTTCGGTTACAAAGAAAAACAGAATACAAAGTCAAGCGAAAAGATCTTCAATCTCGGCATCAAAGGCAGCATCAGTGACAGCTGGAAGACCGGTCTCCGGTGGCAGGACTCCTTCAGTCACAATAGTGGCATCGACCGGAGCCACAGTTTCATTTGGCTGTTCAATAGTCAGATCTTCCACTCTGGACTCCGGCCGATCTATCTGATCCACGTTTTCAACCGGAGTATCCTCAGAAGCAGAATCTTCGTCAGTATCTGAACCTTCAAGGAATTGCTGCTGCATGGCATCCGCATACCCCGCAAGGGACTTCGGTATAAAGTACTCTGGAGGGTTGAAGACCTCGGTCTGTTGATCATGACCGAGCTTCTCCACAGCCGCCCTCCAGCCGCACTTGAAGAAAAGCTCCTTGGCGGCATCGCATTGCTTGACGTAGGCCTCCTCTGCCTCCTTGAAACCTCGCTTGTACCCCCCCTTGTCGACCGCCTCCATGTTCTTTTTCAGTTCGCTTATTTCGGCGTCCTTTCTCTTCTCAAGCTTCAACAACTCCCGCAAATACTTGTCCTTCATAACAATGGCAGCTTTCTGCTTCTCCGCTTCCGCCGAATTAACTAGATCGGCAAGACGGCCGTTCTCCACTTCTAGCTCGGCCATTCTCTTTTCGGCTTGTAGTAGTTCGGCCGACTTTGCTTCGGCTTCCGCCATCGCCTGCCTTGTGGTTTTGCGGAGTTCTTGGACTTTCCTATAAGTGACATTGTTCTTTTGCAAGGCCTGGCAAAACAAAAATCTCATCTCAGCCGAAGTAAAAGTTAGAAAAATTTAGACAGGAAAAAACAGACAGAGCTACTTACCAAGATCATGGACTTGGAAGCAGACCGAATTGATTTCATTTCGGTGTTCAGTTGCTTCAAGTGGTGCTCCATGTCCTTGGGGAGGCACACACTTTTGGCCAGATTAAAGGCCAGTTGGTGGTCCTTTTCAGCCACGACCGAGTCAGTGGCTTTGATGTTTCGGTCATTGAAGATCAAAGGCGGAGCCCACTTCGGAGATCGAGCTCGGTCAGTTTGCTCTGGTTGGGAGGCAGGATGAGGACTTTGGGGGGCGGATTCGACTTCATCAACAAGTTGTTGTTCGGCGGACGTAGATCGGGCGCGTTTTGAAGGGCGAGATGAAGAAGGCCGTTGTGAAGGAAGGGCCACGACGGCGGGCTGCACCTCAGTAGTTGGTGTTACTTCGGCCCTGGTTGTTGCGGTCAGGAGGGCCCTAACTCTGCTTTTCTTTGCCATTTCTTCTTCAGCTGATAGTGGGACAAGTCTTATCTCGGGCAAAGTTGGGTCCGGCTCCGGTGCTTCTTCAAGAAGGAAGTCAGTCACCCTTGCTTTTCGGCGACCGCTGTAGCGATAGGTCAGCTCAAAATTTAGAAGCTTGGCCCAATCTCTTTCTTTAATCCGAAATGCGGCTCGCAAGACTCCGAGGTTGGGATAGCTATACAAGGAATGGAGATGGGCGAAATCTGCAAAAAAGAGAAGTGTTAGTTCGGCCAATAGACTAAACAACCGAGATAACACACAAAGCAGAAGACCGAAGTAAAATTACCAGGCTCTCCCATTTTCCAATTTATAGGTCGGCCAGGAATTTGGGCTTGAAAATCCTCAAAGTTCCCAGAGACCCAAAAGAAATCATCATCATTAAGGTCTTTGTCTGGTGTATGCTTAATTATCTTCTCTCGGCGGCGGCGGATCCTAAGGTAATAGACCCACCCAGCATTCTTCGAGCCGATGGAATACTGATGGAATATTTCGGCTAGGCCAAGGTTTAAACCGGTCTGGTGGTTTAGGGCGGCTATTCCCATTATGATACGGTATGTATTGGTGGACAGTTGGGTGGGGCATAACCTAGTCTGTCTAAGAAATTCGCAGATTAGCGGCTGGACAGGAAACCGTAGTCCGGTTTCTATTATGGATTGAAGGGTAAAAGGGACGAAGCCTTCATTATCCCAGGGAGTAGCATCTTTTTCGGCCAACGTCAGATGGACGTCGTCAGGAATTTGGTAATCGTCCCTAAATTCGGCCATGCCACCAGGGGTCTCAACTAGATATCTATACTTACCCATCTGGTGAATAAATTACGAATAAATTATTTCGGTACAAAAATTTGGCTCAGTAGCTCGGTTGAGCACACGCAGGAGTGCCTGGGCAACCTAAGTCTGCAAGGTAGAAAACAAAGGGGTTAAGCACAGATCGTAGGACCGCGCTACAAATTATAAGCAAGATATACAAATCCTACTTCGGCTTAGTGGGCTGGTTCTACCTCGGCTCATCAGAAGGTTTCTTAGCTCGGTTTTGATCAAGTTTAGACCGGTTTAACGTCTAGGGGCAGCTTTCTGGGTTCGGTCTAAAAAATTAAGAAAGCTGGTTTAGCCCCATGGCCTAAATCGGTTGCAGGATGAGGAAAGTTACTTCGGTTGAGCCCCTAGGGGCGGCTTTCTGAGTTCGGTTTAAGAACTAAGAAAGCCGGCTTGGCCCCAAGATCTTAGCTCGGTTATAGACCGAAGTACCTAGTTCGGTAAGTGCAAGCTTGTTCGGTGATCTTATCTTGGGTAGAGTGGGTCAGAAGAAACTACTGACATTCCTACAAGTTCTAGTCCGGTTATTTCCTAAATCTATATACATAACACAAACGGTATCCTAGTTCGGTTGCTATGTGATTTTGGATCCAAGATTGGTTTCTCTACATAACAGTTCATACACGTACAAGTTCTCTGATTTTTTCATGAAAGCACAGAAGCAAAAACAAGAAATACACAAGCATGCTTCACCATAGTAGAGAAAACAGCAACGAAGAAAGCAAAAAAACAAGTTTTCTTAGAACTTACCAGGAGGAAACAAAGGCAAAGAAGGAAGAATGGTAGCAAAACCACAGCTTTTTCAAGAACAATGGAAGAACAGTTAGAGCACACAGAGAGAAGACGAAGGATTTGAAGAATGTAAGTGAATGATTCAAAAGAAGAATGGTTCTTTTGTGAAAAAGGAGAGAGAAAGAAGCGGCAAAAAGGGGCGGGAACTGTACGAAATTTTTGTAGGGCGGCGTGACAGTTGGCCACAGCTTATCAGAGTTTGCCACGTGTCACTGGAATGGGAAGCGTTACAGTCGCTGTGATTGAAGAGACGTTTTGACCGGATATAGTGATACCCGAGGTAAACTTAGCTCGGCTGGAAAGGCTAAAGGATTTTTAGCTCGGCTGAAAAAGCGTAACAAACTCTAGCTCGGCCAGAAGGCTGGTAATCCCAATCATGTTGCACAGATGGAATTAAGGGGCAATTGAGAGGGTAATTTTTGGGAAAAATTGGGCCGAGCCGCGAGTTGGGCATTGAGGCCCAAAACGCGAAGGACTAAGTAAGAAGGCCGCAATAGATACTCCGGCCCAGAAGGGCAAAGTTACTCCGGCCTTGTTAAGATAAAGTTACTTCGGCTCAAGGAGGTGAAATTACTCCGGCTCAAGAAGAAATATTTACTTCGGCCCAAGGAAGAGTAAAACTACTCCGGTCTTTAGGCAACTTACGGTTAGGCCGGTCTCAGAGTTAGTCCGGTCGTGACTTACAGTGGTTAGGACGGTCAGAACTTGTTACTTGGAAGTTTGATCTAAGTACGTCAAGGGTGAACAGAACAGCCAAAGTAAGGAGTTAGGGGGGAAGACCGAGCTAAGGATAGTTCGGCCCTCTGTGGCTCGGTATAGCCAATTTTACTTCGGTCAAATGGAAGTTCGGCCATAAAGAAAACCATCCCACTTGGTTTAAGCAGTGGGGAAGGGTGTAAAAGGATAAGCATTATCCTTAGGAGAATGAATCCTAGGAGGACTCTGCATGGAGAAATACAAGTCCTATTAGGATTGTGCCATATGAAACCTATAAAAGCTCACAAGCATCACCTTAGAGGAGGTAATTGAACACAATCTTTCTGAGAACTTAGAGTTTTGTCTATTTGTCAAGTTTTCTGACTTAGGCATCGGAGAGGTTTCCGGCACACACCCGCCGGCTAGCTCACGTTTGTGTTTTCAGGTGACAAAGCGACGTCGTACGGAGGAGCGTGGACTTGGTCAACAGGATTATACGAGGAGAATTATTTCCTCCCCGTACAAATATCTATACCAGTGAGATCAGAAATGCTCAGATCAGAAATGCTCAGAAATGCAGCAGCCTAAACATAGAGGGAGAAGTGCAGAAATGCTCCATCGTGGAAGGTGCATTTTTCTCACAGAAACGCTCAGATCTGCTCTCCAAAAATGCTCTTCGTCGCCGATCTCTCTTTAGACTCCTCCGTCGCAGCTTAGATCTGGAAGGTGCATCTCTCTCAACAGAGAGTAAAAGGAGAAGAACAAGTGTGTGTGTGTGTGCGCGTGAGAGAAAGAGAGAGAGAGAGAGAGAGAAAGTTGAGATAGATAAGTTTAGGTAGATATTATATTAGATTTAATATAATAAAGCAAAAAAGATATTATAGTAGATATAATATAATAAAGTAATAAAGTTGTACAGCAGCCTAAACATATATATATATACACATACGGGGGATTGTTCAGGACTTCAGGGCGGGGCCGGGCAGGGGCCAAGGAATCTGTTACCATCCCCGGCCCGAAAATTAACGGGGATTTAATTTTCAATACCATCTCCAGCTCTATGAGGATTATTTTTAGGGAAAACCCGTTTCAATCGGGATTAGGGAGTCGGGTCTCTGTCGGGTCGAGTTTAAATTGACATCCCTAACTCTAGTAACCAATTTCGACCATTACATCTAACTATCACTACCATTGATCGTCATCCACCGATAATGACAATCCTCTAACCACGGTTGACGACACTCAAACGACTAAATGGTATTTTAGAAAGTTGATAAAAAGTTAATTTTTTAATTTTTTTAGTCTATTTTATATTTTTGTGAATAAAAAATATGAGAAGTGATCTGATTTAAAATGGATAAAAAATTAAAAACTAACTTTTTTTTGTTTTTTTTCACTTCCCAAAAGACTCCTAACTCTAGTGGCCACCACCTCTACAACATACTAAGCATGTTTATTTGTATTCAGGTGCCGTTTGGTAACACTTACGTTTTCAGTTTTCTGTTTATATTTACAAAAATTTAAAAAACTCAAATAAAAACTTGTTTGGTAAATTTTTGATTTATAAATCAGTGGTCTCAATTTATAAATTTGGCCAAAAAATGTAAACTCAAAAAATGTGTTTCCGTTTTGAGTTTTTAGTTTTTTTTTTTACCACCCAACACTAGCCAACGCCCGCCACCATTTTCCACCACCGTCTTCCGCCACCACCACCCACCACCCACCACCCACCCACCCCCCACCACCACCACCACTTACCACCCACCTGCCACCACCACCACTCAAGCACTACCCACCTGCCACCCATTCGCCACCACTACCCACCCCTCGTCACTGCCACCACCACCACCCACCTGCCATCCACCCGCTACCACCCACCACCCGCCACTACCATCCACCACTCGCCACCACCACTCGCCAGCCACCTGCCACCACCTGCCACCTGCCAGCCACCCGCCACCACCACCGACCACCACCACCATCACCCACCACCACCCACCACCCATCACCACCACCCACTCGCTACCACCCGCCACCATCACCCACCCACCTAGCACCGCCACCACTCGGCATCCGCCACCCAGCTGCCACCACCACCACCACCACCACCACCCATTCGTTACCACCAACCACCCACCACCGTCACCTACACACCCACCATCACCACCCGCCACCTACCTGCCACTACCACCCACTTGTCACCCACTTGCTACCACCAACCACCACTCGCCACCACCACCACCCACTCGTTGCCACCCACCACCTGCCACCGTCACCCACCCACCCACCACCACCACCCGCCACCGTCAACCACCCACCCACCACCACCACCCGCCACCACCACCCACCACCCGCCATCGTCACCCACCCACCTACCCACCCACCCACCACCGCCACCACCCACCACCACCCGCTACCCACCACTCACTGTCACCACTTTCTACCACCATCTTCTGCCGCCACTTGCCACCACTTGTCATTTCTCACTCTTTTTAATATTTTTAAAATTTTTTAAACATTTTTTTAATTACTAAACATGTTTGTAGTTTATGTTTTTCTAAAAATAAATAAAAATCAGTTTATAAAATTTTTGTAAATATAAACTGAAAATGCAAACGTTACTAAACAGACACGTATGTTTGGAATTTTTTTTTTCAAATAGAAAAAATAAAATAAAATTGTTTACTATAAACAAATTAAAACTCAAAGCAATGAAGTTAGTTTCAATTTAACCAAACTGGAATCTTCTGTTCCCCTGAAAGCATATCCACAATGGAAAATCCAAGGCCAAATGTCTGGAAAATGCAAGGCCAAATGTCAAGAAATCAGAACTCAAACCCCACCCAAATCAATCTCCACCTTTCAATCAGACGACTGTGGTCCAACCATGAGATGACACCATGATGTACACTCATCACATACTCTCCCCAATTGCATTGGAACGATCATCCCACCTTATCAAAAAAAAGAACTGAAAAACAAAAACAAACCAATTTTACCCAAATCTCTCAGATGATGAATTGTAGACTTCTAATCCCAACCTTTCCTTTGTGTTTGGAACCTCCTAAGCTTCAGATTTCCTGTTCATGTCCATCAACAATTCGGATTCAATGCTTGTCTTCACGTTCAGAAACCCCTCTAACTACTGGTAATCTCTGAGCTCTAATTTTCTTTCTTTTTTGTTTTCATGAACAATTAAGAAACTATGATAAAATTTGTAGTAGATAACATGTTTGTGTTGTAAACCCAGAATTGGAATTAGTAAACGAGTAATGGGTTTAGTGTTTTTTGAGTTAATTTGGTTTAGATGGCATGTTTGAGTGCTGGCTTCTTGTTTTTTGAGATATTGAAAGAACCCATTTGAAATTCTTCACCACTAGCCCTAATTAAACTTAAAGTTTGCACTCAACTTCAACTCAAATGTGCTGTTCTTTGGATGTTGTTGTGAAATTCGATCCTTTGTTTAATTCATGAGAGATGTTCTGTTTTGTTATATTGAACATTTGAGTAGATTTGTGCTTTTTGGTATGAGTAATCACTGACCCATCTATGATTAGAGTCTCTGAAAATTGTCAGTTTCAAAAACTTTTTGTGGGTTATGCTTTGGGTATGACTTATTTTTTGACTTCTTTGTTTATTAGGAAAAGATGTCCAGAAAAGTAGAGAAGTGATGCGATAAAAAAAAGCTAATACACAGCTTATTTGCCTTGTTGCCAAACTCACTTGGTGGCTATCTATGTTATATGGACTCTTCAAAACAAATCAAATACCCGTGTCGGACACTCGACACTCGGATAAGGGTATGGGATATGTGTTGGATACTTTTCAACGGATACTTTTTATATAATTGTAGATAACACTATTATTATACGTACATATTGTTGTATAATTGTTATAAATGTCATTTTGACACTATAAGTTAAATATAGTACCATTTTATCTCACATATTAGATTAAAAATATAAAAATATGACATTTTTTTGCCGAGTCCGCGTATCTTTAAATTTATGATTTGATGAGTCCGACCTTTAAATACATATCCGCACCCGACACCTGTACCCGAGTCCATGTAACATAGGTGGCTATGACAAGGAGATTAAATGAATTTATTCTCTTGAAAGATGGATACATAGGTTATTATTTTGGCACCCTTTTCCAGAGTGAACTCGATGGATTTTTTATTGCAAAATTATAGACATCATTTGACATTAAATTATTGTACTGTTTTGATTAGGTAGATACGAGTAATTGGTTGTGTTACACACCATTTGTCATAGCAAAAACAATTAAGAAAGGAAATTTATCTTTAATAATTAGGTGGGTAGCACGTAGCCGTAAATCCATTGATGACGAACCAACTTGGAGGTACATGGACTACCTACTGAAGGGCTTGGGCCATAATATACCATTCTTACTCAATAATTTATTCCTAGTTCTTGTTTTAACATTTAGTTTTTGTCACTTCCTCTCTCTCCTCACTTTTGGTTCTTTTCAAAGCAATTGCAAATCACTTCTATGTACTTGATTCAATTCAAAGTTGGCTTTGAACATCAATGTTGTACAGAGACACTTCATAATGATGCATCTATGACTGGTGGAGCTTATGATTTTGAGAGAGCAACAATTTCTCTTACTCAAAAGTTGTTGTCTTCACCAAAGAAGGTGACTCTTGTGAGGCATGGCCTTAGCTCTTGGAATGACGAAAGTAGAGTTCAGGTTTGTCGTCTCAATTCTTTCTCTGGGTGAAGCGATGATGCTAAAATTTAATGTAATGTGAAACATGAGAATTGGTTGTTCTTTGTGACAATTGATGTTGCAAACCCTTGTCCCCAATCTCACTGGTGAGACAATTCTTATAATATGGTGAAGTCGATTGCCCTTTCTGTTTAAAAAGAAATCTCTAAATAGGTTACCAGTTATATACAGTTTAAATCCATTTAAAATCTTAAGTTCATTAAATTAACTACTAGCTAGCATGAAAGCTAAAAGGTTGAATTCTTTGGTTTTAAGTTTGAAGTAATAAATGCCATAGAAAATCATAACAAGGAGATACACATTGCAAATGCCTAAACAATATGATCAAATTCATTGGTTATTAGAACACTTTCAAGCCACAGCCTTTTGAACTTTGTGTAGTACATAGGCTAGTGTTGCTCTTGTTTCAGGAGATAGTAGAATTTATGATCCACTAATCTTTCCCTTCTATTTTTAAGGATATTCAAAATTGAAACTTGTTCTGAATTGTTTCAGGAGACAGTAGAATTTATGATCCACTAATCTTTCCCTTCTATTTTTAAGGATATTCAAAATTGAAACTTGTTCTGAAATTTTTTCTTTCAGCGACTAACTTATACTTTGTTTGCTTGGGTGGGAAATGTTTCACTTTTGAAAGGTGAAAAATGTTTTTAAGACTAAAGTCTTACTAATGCTACCACACTACCACCACCACACCAGCATCACCACCTCGTCATCCCCGCCACCACCCCACACGACCACTAACACCACTACTAGCATATAAATTTCAAAGCCGCAATCAAACATATAGTAAAACCTTTTTTACAGAATAAAGCGTTTTCCACCAAAACAAATGGAGCATTGTTGAAAAAGATCTCCTAAGTTGACATCATATGATATTTTCGAATGCTGACAAAATTGTTATACATTCAGGGAAGTTCAGACCTATCCATCCTAACTGAAACTGGAGTGCAGCAAGCAGAAAGGTGCAAGAAAGCCTTAGCAAATATAAACTTTGACCAATGTTTCTCTAGTCCAATATCTCGTGCTAAGGTTTGAAAAGGTTGATATAGATGATAAATTGAGCATATGCAGTGTTTCAAACAGTTCCTTAATTGTGGGTGTTTTTAATGCAGTCCACTGCTGAAGTTTTATGGCAAGGGAGGGAAGAACCACTTGTTTTTCTTGATTCACTGAAGGAGGCCCATCTGTTTTTTCTTGAAGGCATGAAAAATGGTGTGTGTGTCCCTTTGTTTTACTTCTATGCTATGTTTGAATATTGGATTTATCAAGGGAAAGGAAAATGAAAGAAATAAAAATTTAAGTTCTTTTACTTAATTTCCCCCCATTAAAAATTCCCTTCTCAGATCCACAATCCAAACATAGCCTTACAGATAGTTCTAAACAAAAAAATTTGTCTTTGCTCAAAGAAAACTCGGGCATGTTGCAAGGGTTTTAAATATCGGCTGATATGTATATCATATTGGCTAATATACACATATCGAATTTTGGACTTCTAATACCGATATTCACCGATATATCAGCCAATGCTGTTTTATATCTATTGATACATGACCGTATCACCGATCCCGATACCGTTATTTAACTATATACAAGTACTTTATATAATCAAATGTAATTTGGTATAAGTTTTCTATGACTTCAAGTAATTTACAAAATAATTCAATATTGTCAATTTCAATTTGAATCTTGAGTTGAGTTGTTGGTTTTCAGTGAATGCTTGACTTTCATTGTTGAATAATATATGCACTGTAATAAATCATGCTCAGTATTTGGAGGCAGTTGATGCTAGGGAAAAGCATCCAAAGGAATACATAACATGGAGAGAAGATCCATCTAATTTTGTTGTGGATGGTGTTTACCCTGTTAGAAAGCTATGGAGAACGGCAAATGAAGCTTGGAAAGAAATCTTGTTTACACCAGTAAGCTTTTATTGTTTCCTTAAAACTTTTTTATTTTTTATTTGTATATATCGTTACATTGACATAGTGGAATAGTTATTTATTCCAATAAAAAATTGTGTTATTTATCAGGGAGAACGTTTTTTGGTTGTAACTCATAAATCAGTGTTGAGGGCACTGATCTGCACGGCTCTTGGACTCAGCCCAGAGAGGTATGTATTGTTATTGTCAAATTGTGGTCATAAAACCGATAAATTGTAGTAAACCCTTGCATTCAATTTTCACTTCATTTAACTTATGCTGATTTTTCTAGTTGAATACAAACATTTGATAGTCATGTAAGGAATATAACATTTGATATTCATGTAAGGAATATAATGCTTAAGGTAAAATAATTTGAGAACTATATAAATAATATCTTAATCAGCATAAGCGGCCTTAGAGAGAGTGCATAAACATTTCTTATCGAGTCCTAAAAGAAAATAAATAGTAAAATTCTTGCTAGTTACCATTTTACACCTGGGTTTTCATTCTGATTTTAATGCTTGGCTCCGACAAACAATAGTGGTCTTTACAATTTCATAATGTTTGGCTTTTTTTGTCTTCTTCTCTTTTTTTTGATCAGCAAAAGAAATTTTATTTATGCAAATCAAAGTACAATACATCAATAAAAAACAAAAAATATGAAAGGCCAAGGCATAAAAGTAATGACATATCCCAACTAAGTTAGCACATATTCCCGTACCAATCATATGTCAGGTTTAATGTGACTACCCTTGAAATATCATCGCAATAATTTGTTATTTTAAACAGTTCGCTTTGACACTGTTTTTGTTGGTCAGGTTTCGTGCTATTGATATAAACAATGGTGGAATATCTGTGTTTAACTTCAACAAGCGAGGCGAAGCCATGCTTCAATCCTTGAATATGACAGCTCACATGTACAAGGATCACATTTATCTTTACTGAAACTTCTTGATATTGTAGAAAAGGTCATTTGTGGAATGACAAATTCATCCTTTTGACTGGGTTTATTGTTTCAATAGATTTAAAATTGTGAAGTCTAATCCAAAAGAAGAATTGTGAAGTTCCAGATGTTTTGTATAAATTGTAGCACTTCAACGGCTTTGCACTTAAAATGAATCAATGGAGAGTTATGTCTACAAACCTGCAGTTCCTTTTTTCTTACAACCAAAGAAAAAAATTTGACATGTCTCATGACGTGTTCGAGATGTGTTCCAGCATGTCTAAGGAATGTTGGTGTCTGATGCGGGACACGGTTATGGCGACTAAAATGAAGTGTCTGTATAGGTTCTAATCTTTCTGTAGGCTTGGTTGGGAGGAAAATTTCTTATGCTGGCTGCATATTTTGTATTTGCATTTACTTGTAGGTTTTGAGACGCACCAATGATTTTCATAAAAGGAAAAACAGATGTGAGATAAAAAGTTCACATTTGCATCCCATTATCTGAAATTTTTGTGTGTTCTTATCACAGATGACTTAAAGTTTGACGGACATTAGGTGAGGTGGCAAGGGTTTAAATAACAGCATCTGTTTTCATTTTTTTGTTTTTTGAAAACAAAAGCAATGAAAAAATCAAAAGCACCCATGATTTTCAGAAAATTATTACATGGCCAAACAGGGACTAAACTTTTCATGATTCCACATCACCAAAATTTTCTGCAGGCCCTATATCACCTCATATTGGCGGGTAAATCAGTTTTTTTTTTTTTTCCTCAAAATCATTGTACAAGATTATTCAAAGAGTAGGAATTAGTCACCCCTAACTATTTTTACATGAGTGACATTTCTTGACTGACATTCAGACAATTGCGATACTAAATTAGCTTAGAGCTTAAGAACCCAATGCTCACAATTTTCCAGAGTAAGCTGGCATATAAAAATGGAAGTACATTGCTTTTCCGCATACCATAATTGATTATCCTCACTACATATGAAAGAGGATACTACTCGAACCAGATCGCTAACAAGAGACAATAAGCTGGACCATCCGAGTAGATGCCTACATTTGGCTAAAAGACTTGATCGTTGAGCAACTGAGCACAATCATTGTCAATATAGATGCGTTGGGAGACAAAATCAAAACAAATGAGAGAGAAATCACCGCAGATAGTTAAATTTGTCATAAGGGAAGGCCATGAATCCACCTGTTCAAATAATTTTTGGAGGAAGCTTGTCGCCGTCGTATGAGGGTTAGCTCTCTCTCTCTCTCTCTCTCTCTCTCTCTCTCTCTCTCTCTCTCTCTGTGATATAAACTAAGACAAGTTTCTTTCACGCATATATGATTCTATCTTCTCAACATCTTGTGGGGTGTCAACACCATGAGCATCATGGTCGACCTTGATCACCTGTCAGAAGAGTGAAAAAGGTTTAGCTTCTGATTTTCGGTGTACAAACTTGTAACAATCAAAATTTTCAGAGATATCCACAACAAATGATTTGTGAAAATACAACCTTGATGAATAATGTTTAAGGACTTAATGAACTAGGAAACATTACTACACAGAGGTGACCAAGCTCACTATCAAGTACAACTGATAAAATTATTTTACTTATTAGTCAAACTTAAGTTTTAATGAATATTGTCATTTGTCAATCACAATTCAATTCAAACTGAACTGCGATTTTGAGAAGAAATTCACCAGATTCTGTAATTTATTTTCCTTTCTTTACTCTTTTTTTGTGCATGTACCGGACTTATTCCTGTGCATGAGTGATATTCATTTTATTTTCGTAAAATATAAAGTACAAAAGTGAAGCAAATGATAATTGTCATTGCCAATAACTATGAACGGTTCATCCATTACTTCAGGAAACCACAACAGTCAATGTTCTTCATAACAAGAAGATAAAAAGCAACAAAATTTGAACAAAGATCACATTATGTGCATCTCTACAAACAAGAACAGTTCCAAACTGTCCAATAGATCCACTCAGTGTTTTTGGGCTGAGACCTAAAGTGAAGCACCTGGGGGGCAGGTTGATTCAACACATAACCCCATTCTCAGATTTGATCGTATCCCCTACCCCTTTTTTCGTTTTCTTATATTCAATTTCGATTCATTAAAAAGTTATCTCAGTATGCTTGTAAGCATATTGGTCTTTGAAACTTGAAAGTCTAAATATAAAGCTTAGTGTTTTTAGCTCAAGCACAAGATTTCATTCTGTTTCATTAATGTGTATTTGTTTCACAATGCCTTAAAGTATGTCTGCACCTTAACCAACTAGCAACAGTTTAATTCTTGCAAGTGAATAACGAGCTCATAAATCCTCCTCTCCATCAGTATTAACATCCATTTATCCTTTAAAAAAATTCTATTTATCATGGCTGTGCACCTCGATTCAAAGGTATTTATTTGATAGATAACATTATCTTGTGCTTTAAATGATTATCAATCAGATAAAAATTACAGTAAGAAGAAAATTATCTCCTGATTTACACGGTTGACAATCAAATACTTAGTTATTATATGTAATTGGGGGCAATGTTACAGTAAAATTTGGTATTTGGGTGGAACAATAACACATACTTTGAATAAATTAAAGCTAGAGTTTGGGTGAGGTTTGCAACCCAGCATTCCTTTCCTTCGTAAAGCCAGTTTCCCTCTGGCGTATTGGTAGCTAGGATCGTAGAGGTGCTTCAAGGATAATGAAAAAGAACTTATTGATGCTTCAATGTTAAAGTCCATTCAATCTCTATGCACTATTTTTGTAAGAAATAATGTATAGAGAAAGAGAGAGAATAAATTGTATGTATTATTATTGATTGATATATTGATATTTATTACAATGATTCATGATTCCTATATATAGAAGAGGGTGAGTGTGTAGTAGGTAAGGAGTAGGTGAAGTGGAGGTGGTAGTGGTGTAGTGGGTTAGGTTTAGTGGAGTAGGTGAGGTGGTAGTGGTGTAGTGGGTTAGGTTTAGTGGAGTAGGTTTAAGTGGGTGAAGTAGGTGGAGAGTAGGTGGATTTTAACAGCCCCCCGCAAACTCAAGGGGGATAGGAACTAACCAACTTGAGTTTGGAGAGAGTAACAAAATAAGAAAATACATAAAAATAAAAGAGGATAAGGGACACTCTATGGTCGTGTCAGACCATTGGTGAAGACACTGGATGGTGGTGTCATAACATTGTAGAGGACACTGTATGGGGGTGTCATAACCATGTAGAGGACACTGTATGGTGGTGTCATAACGGTGTAGAGGACACTGGATGGCGGTGTCAGACCGATGTAGAAGACAGTTTATGGGGTCATGTCGGACCGTTGTAGAAGACAGTTTATGGGGTCATGTCGGACCGTTGTAGAAGACAGTTTATGGGGTCATGTCGGACCGTTGTAGAAGACAGTTTACGGAGTCTTGTCGGACCCTTGTAGAAACTAACCGGAATCTATGTCGGGACAGTTTACAGAGTCTTGTCGGACCCATAAAGGAGCTAACCGGAATCAATGTCGGGACAGTTTACAGAGTCTTGTCGGACCCTTGATGGAGCTAACCGGAATCAATGTCGGGACAGTTTACAGAGTCTTGTCGGACCCTTAAAAAGTCGCACCCTCAAAAGGTGTGCCCAATCTTTCAAAAGGCGTGCCATCAAAAAGCGTGCCCAATTCATCAAAAGGCGTGCCATCAAAAGGCGTGCCATCAAAAGACGTGCCATCAAAAGGCGCGCCCATATTGTCGGCGAGCGTCGAGCGGCGCATGATGCGCGTGTCTGCCGCTTCGTCAGGGTCTTTATAAATCGAAGCGGAGGCTGAGGTTGGGAAGCATAACAAACCAGTCTGAAACCTCTGAACCTTTGCAGTCTGAAACACTCTGTAACCAACCCTTCTCTGAAACACTCTGCAACCCATAACATGGCCTCTTCTTCCCGTCCAGTTAACCAGAACATGGCCTCCTCTTCCCGTGGGCTACTTACGCTCTTTCCAGAACTGAATGAGTCCACAAGAGAAATAACTGGTGCGGTGGCCAGTGAACCTCAACCAAACATCTCTGGTTTTGCTCCGTTGAACTTTCCGATGCGGTCGGTGGAGCAAAAAATGGCGGTGCAGTCGGATGTGGAGGCCAATCAGTTTACCTTGAAGTCATGTGTGGAAACCATGACTGCGGTTACAAATTTGTCGAACCGGCTGCAGAGTAGGACAAATGAGGTGCAGTAGTTAAACGCCCAACTGGCTCTGCTCCAACACATGTATAAGGATGCGCGAGCAGAGATAAGTGTGCTAAAGACGGAAAACAAGGAGCTGAAGCGGAAGGCCAGTTTTATGTTCCGATTTGGAGGGCCGCCATATGCTGCAGTGGAGGAGCAGGGAGTAGTGATCATGCCCAGTGGAGTGGGAAATACGGAGGCAACACCGGCAAGGGCCGCCCAAGACGGTGGCAAGAAGAAAAGACCGGCGGAATAGGCAAGAAGAAAAATCCCACTGTTCCGATTTGTGTTGGTTGTGTTTTGTTTTGTTTTGTGTTTTTTTATTTTTATTTTTTTTTTATTTTTATTTTTTTTTATTTTTATTTTTTTTTATGGTGTAAAATGCTGATCGGGGTTGATCCCCGGCATGAAGAAATGACAAGTGTGTAAAATGTTGTTGGTTTTTTTTTTTTTTTTTTTTTTTTTGGGAGTGTTTTGTTGAAAAAATAAAAATAAAATGAAAGAAAACAAGGGAGAAAGAAAATAGATAAAAAATATTTATAGATGGATTATATGAAAAACATCAGTGCGATTGTTTCAAAATAAAGTGGGGTATTTAAAAAAGAGGAAAAGTGACTAGGAAAAAATAAATAAAAATAAGTGATTTTTGAAATCAAATGGAGGAGAGAGAGGGACAAACCCATGTGATAAAGTGGAGAGAGAGTCGGTGAGTGGGGTGCAAAAGGTGAAGGAGAAATGATGGATTGAAAATGGTTTGGGTCAAAAGTGGACACTGTTAGTGGGGAACATGAGTGCATTGATTATTTGATATAATAATAATAATAATAAAAATAAAAAGTTAGAACAGTTGGAGAGAATGAGTGGAGTATGGTAAGGGTTTCATCCAAAGCCAAAATTCCTGCAGCGAATCACTTCGCAAATCCTAGCATGAGCTTTTTCTCTTTCCAGGCTTATTCATGAATTTCCTGGTGATTTCAAGAGCCTCTGGTGGCATTGTGGCAGAGAACACCCCAACCTGGATTTTGGGTGGCAGCAACTGAGAACACCCCAACCTGGATTTTGGGTGGCAGCAACTGGAAAATATCATAGATCTGATTTTTAAAAACCTCGTGACAGCATTTCATCAGCTTCATCCAAGACAAACATTTTGATGTAAACAGGGCGAAGTGATTGTCTCCGCAACATGTCAAACACACGACCAGGAGTACCAACAACAACATGAACCCCACTGGAGAGAATGCGCTGATCTTCGCGCACACTAGTCCCTCCAACACAAGCATGAACCTTCACACTTTGCTGGGCAAGTTCAAGAGTGGGTGGAAGAACCAAAGCTTGGCACTCAACCAAGCTATAATCTAGCTGCTGCAGAATTCCAGAGCAGAATGTTGCAGTGTTTCCAGTTCCAGACTGTCTCGTCATATGAGGTGAAGAATTCTTCTCCATCAGCCTCACACATGACTACAGTTGCACAAATCTTTGTTGATTTTATCAGCGGAATAGGTTGAGGCCCGGCGGGCGGCTAAGGTGAGGTTGCCGCCCGCCGGGGAAGCGAAAATACTAGGTTTTAAACCAGCTCTGATACCATGTAAGAAATAATGTATAGAGAAAGAGAGAGAATAAATTGTATGTATTATTATTGATTGATATATTGATATTTATTACAATGATTCATGATTCCTATATATAGAAGAGGGTGAGTGTGTAGTAGGTAAGGAGTAGGTGAAGTGGAGGTGGTAGTGGTGTAGTGGGTTAGGTTTAGTGGAGTAGGTGAGGTGGTAGTGGTGTAGTGGGTTAGGTTTAGTGGAGTAGGTTTAAGTGGGTGAAGTAGGTGGAGAGTAGGTGGATTTTAACAATTTTGGTTTTGGTTCCAATGTTAAAAGTCCTCTTAGTGAACAACCCTCAGTCTTCCTAAAAAATCAAACCCTATCAAATAGGTCAATGCAAGTTGCTTCTAAGAAAATAGTCTACATACACTAGCAAGCTGCCCAGAAATAAAATCAAGAAGAAGTGAAGGCAACAATATTAACCAACTGCTGCTGCCTAGAGATTCTTGATTTTGAATACAAATGAGGAAAGTATTATCAATTAACTGAAGTTATAATGTTTGATTGTACAATACCTTCATTTTATATCCACTCTCGAGGACTTTAAGCTGTTCCAGATCTTCTTCTAGTTGCAGTGGAGTAGGTGAAAGCTTTGGATATCCCCTCAGGAACTGGGCATCATAACTCTGGCTAGAAAGAGAAAAGGCAGCATTGGCAAACAACCATGCAGGAAAATACTAGGGTAAATTACGCTTTTCACCCTCAAACTTTCACCTTAATTTCACTTTAGTCCCTGATTTTTTAATTGCAACAATTAAGTCCTTGTACTTTAACTCGTGTTTGGATTTGGTCCTCTCGTCACTTATTGTTAAAAATTTGGGTGGAAAGTGCTCAAGCAAGGGCCACATGGGCATTAAAAGGAAAAATATATATGATAAATTACAATTTTCACCCTCTAACTTTCATTGAAATTCCACTTTGGCTCCTCATGTTTCAACTTTCACTCAAATTTCGACAGTGAGATTATGCAGTGACTACATTGAAATTTGAAACACAGGTTGAAATCTGAAGATTTAATTGTTACAATTAGAAATGAGGGATCAAAAGTGAAATTTGGGTGAAAGTTCAGTGGTGAAGAGTGTAATTTACCCAAAATACTATCATACCAAGTCTAATGTACAGTACAGTTACATTCGTACCTGGATGCCAAGATGAAGTAAATAGGGGAAGTGTGGATTGACCTTCCCTGACCTGCATTAATCATGTATGAACATGCATATTAGCATCTGATGAACTATGTCCTAATGAAACCAGCCTGATAACAATTAAACTTACTTGTTATATGGGATAAGTCCCCTGGAAAAATATATTGCATAACCATGATTGTCCACAACACATTTCACTCGATTTGGATCAGATGCATCCTCAGGTTTTAAAGATGTGACTGCGGTGCTAAATACTGCATCAGGAGCAGCCTGAAGAACTCAAACATCAATCAATTCAACAGAAAATAAAGGAAAAAAAGACAAACATGACTTCAGGTGAAGAACATTATATTTAGCAAAAAAGGAGGTATGCATGCACGCACGCGGACACACTCACAACCACAATTCTTTCCCATTCAGTTTCATGTTCAGTGTGGTTTGAATCATACTACCAATAGGTAAATGGAGTAATACAGATAAAAAGAAATTGCATATCTTGAGAATGTGAATGAAATGACAAATGTAAGACATGCATGAGAAACAAATACCAGACTAAGGCCTTGTTTGGCATGATCTAAAAAAGTCAAAAAGTCACTATCCTATTTAAGTCACATCACCTCTCTAACACATCACTTCAAACCTAACCCATACTCGACCCATATTTCATAAAAAGTCAAAAAGTATACTTATTTAGATCATCCAAACCATCCCTAAATATGAATAGCTCAAGAAATGGCTAAAGACATATTTAAAATTCTAGCTTCATTCAGATCAAATATGTGTTGGATATACTTAATTTTAATTTTTCTTAGATTGTTTTTTTATATAATCTTTCTTGCTTGGACCAAATTCATTCAAAAGAAAAGCACATAATTCCATTTTAGTTGCATAAACAAACCACATAACATCCTACTAAAAATGCTTTTCCCAAATAAACGAAGTTCCAAATAGTAGACCGTTTTACTAAATTACATATATGTTGAACATCTTAGCTAAAGAAAATTGCACGGAATATTCTTGTCTACTTATCCATTGGTGCAAAAAAGAAGGAAAAAAGAAACACAAAAATCTTCAACAGATCATGTGCTTAAAGTGGCATCCAGTAACTTGCCATTCATAAACCCTTAGTTTCCATCCCCAATTTGGAGTTCAAAAGATATTTGCATGCATAACAGATTGTTGGATTTGAAATGAAAGGTAGTTGAGAGATATACATATTTTCCCTTTACGACTTTTCACAAAGTTTGAAAACATTGTGATGCAACATCTATTGCATGGTTAAACAAGCACGATAGGCTGTGGAAGCCTAACACAAAGTTGTCCTATGATTGTCAAGAAGCTTTTTTGGTCCAAAGAGAAGTGTCCATGGTAGTGTTTAGTAGTTAAGGGTATTATGGAAATTTCAATATTGCTGGACATGTGTTGTAGGATTGCCCATGGGTTTTATTTTGGGTCAATTTATCAAATGCGTCATTATATATGTGGTTTATGATATCTAGAATAATCTTAGTGGTCAAAAGTTCAAGTTTCCTATTTTGATATTGAAGTAGAATTAGAAGTTATTAAAGTTTCCTATAATGATTGAAGTAGAATTGGAAAGTCATAGTGGTCTAGAATATTCATGGTTGCTAAATATTTTTAGTTTCTAAATTTGAGTTATAGTTTATAAAATTAGGGGAGTCTTTAGCCTATAAACATATGTGTAATCTCAATGATTCAATAGAAGAGTTAATATTATGAAAATTTGAGATTGTGTGTGTGATTGGCCTATCCGTTGTGACCTTCTATCCAGCAAGGTTACTGTTCACGGCACTATTCACAGTGCTTAGGACAGCCACCCAATAGTTTTTTTTAAAATATTTTTGCAGTCACAAAATCTTACTAAATCCAGCCCAATAAGCCTATTGAAAGTAATCCCTACTCGTCCTATATCATTTTGGTATTAGAGTTTCAAAATCCTACTTTTATTCTCCACTGTTTTGTTTTTTGACAAAGTTGTTTTTATTGAATATCATGGTGACAAACGTTGAATTGAGTTCTAAGTTCAAAGCCTCCTCAAAAGATTACGAGGCTACCAAGGAAGATGTTGCAATGTTGAAGAGTGATGTTTCATTGTTAAAAAGTGATGTTGCAATGTTAAAGAGTGACGTACCTACCATCACTACAAGTTTCAAGGAGATGAAAGTATTAATGGAGAGGTTGCCAACTGTCTTGGGCAAAAAGCCTATTGGAGAAAGCATGGGTCAAGAATTTGGTGCCTCAAACATCCATGTTTCTTTATCTCCTAATCATCAACGAAGTTTTGAACAAATTCCTCCACAACCAATACCAGCCCGCTTGCAAGAAAATCCTAGATTAGTTTATGTTGATAGAAGCGCTAAGCTTGAAGTTGGAGATTTTCATCGAGAGAACAACCCGGAATTATTCCTTGATTGGTTGCATAGCCTAGAGAGTTTCTTTAGGCGGTAACGTTTGACGGATGAGAGAAAACTCTTCTTTGCAGAGGCCAAATTGAAGGGGACAACAAGAGTTTTGCGGCCAAAATACCAACAAACGCACTATGCTACCATTAGATCATGGGAAGATGTGAAGATTGCAATGACTTGATACTTTGTACCAGTAAACTACAAACAACGTGTCCACTCACAATTCACACAATTGGTTCAAGGAAGTATGTCAGTTGAGGAATACACCAGAAAATTCTATAATTTGGATACAAGATTGGAATTTCCATGGAATGAAGATGTGATGATTTCGATGTATTGACAAGGACTAAACTCAGCTAGTCACTTTATACCATGGCAGATGCAGTTCAACTAGCTTACCAGATGGAAGAATAATTAAAAAAGAAGACCCCCATGAGAGCTTCAACAGAAAATATTAGTCGGAATGAAAGGACTTTTGTTGATGCAAGTCAAAGCAAGTCTATTGACAAGCCATAAGTTCTTCTGTTTCCAACAAGCCACCACGTTCTAGTGCTTCATTTTCGTCTCAAGCAAGTAGTAATTCTAATTCTAAAACAAGATGTTTCACTTGTCATGGTTATGGTCATCTATCTTTTCAATGTCCCACAAAGTCAGTTGCTATGGTTGAAAGGGAAATTCCAAAAGAGGCAAAGGAGTCTAATAAGCCACCGCTTGAAGAAGAGATTTGTGATCCACTTGATGCTAATTATGAGACAAGTTTTGATGATTTAGATGACTTGATGAGCATTACCCGTCCTCTTATGGGAACTACTAAACAAGTTTCCAAGAGTGATGAAGATCTTTAACATAGAGGGAAATTTTTTCAAACAAGAGTCAATTGCAAAGGGAAAATCTGTTCATTAGTGATTGATACTGGGAGTTGTACTAATGTGGTATCCTAAGATGCCGTTAAGAAGTTAGGGTTAATGATTGACCCACATCCAAAGCCATATCATGTGGCTGGGATTACTAACACAAAGTTGAAGGTTGGCAAGCAATGTCCAATCACATTCACCATTGGGAACCTTCAGGAGACAATCATATGTGATGTTTTGCACTCAAACTTTTGGGTAGAACATGGATATGGGATCGTGATGTACATTATACCGGACGTGACAACACCTACTCCTTTATTGATGGAAAAAAGAAGTATACTCTTACTTGTGCTACAGATGAGCAAACATTGAAGTTGAAGAAGAGTTCTTTCCTTATTCAACGAACTTCTCCATGTGATGGCATTCCTGGACACATTCCTAACTTGCCAAAGCCAAATTCTTTTCAGAGGGGGAGAATTGATGCAAAATCTATTGCATGGTTAAACAAGTATGATAGGCCGTGGAAGCCCAACACAAAGTCCAAGGGTCCTATGATTGTCGAGGAGCCTTTTTTGTCCAAAGAGAAGTGTCCATGGTAGTGTTCAGTAGTTAATCTTAGTGGTCATTATATATGTGTTTTATTATATCTAGAATAATCTTAGTGGTCAAAAATTCAAGTATACTATTTTCATATATGTCAAAATAGTATTCTAGATATAATATTGCTAGACATGTGATGTGGGATTGCCTGTGGGTTTTATTTTGGGTCAATTTAAATGGGTCATTATATATATGTTTTATTATATTTTTATCAAGCTTCCTGTGAGATGAAGCAATGCCTATAGCTCCATATAAAGAACAAATTTGAATGGATTTAAGAAAAAATGAGATAAATATGATTATTCAAGTTATCCGAGGGCATTTTCATGTAAAAACTACAATGCTAGTTAAAGTATCTCACTTGCAGAGCTTTGACAACCCCATCAATTATCTCAGGTTCAATAAGAGGTTCATCCCCTTGAATGTTGACTACTACATCAAAACTCTTCTGAAGTTTTTGTAGTGCCTCGTTGCAGCGTTCAGTTCCTGAGAATTAATTAAACAATTCATGCTGTAACTTAATGCAAGTAAAATGAAAATTTTAAAACCACAAAAAAGGGCAGTGAGTGCTCCTACCATTTCGGCAAGATTCTGATGTCATTATCACATCAGCTCCAAATCCACGGCAGCATTCTGCAATCTTCTCATCATCTGTAGCCACAACTATTGCATTGCAAGAGAAAAAGGCAGGTATGATATTAAACAACACGAACAGAAAATAAAAAATGCAGATATGCCCGCATACACATACAAACACAGACATGCACAGAAATGGCACTAAACACTGTTTTTGTCGCTTCTATTATTTTAGTCCCTACAATTTCAATTGACTCAATTTTGACTATTAATTTTAAATTTTGCATCAATTTGGTCCAAGTGATAATGCCGTTGGGATTTTTGACTGAAAATTTTTACTGAATTGGTTGAGGTTAAGTCACTTAATTGATCAAGTTCATGATTTACTTTTAAAAGCCTAACACACACCTTTCATGTACACATTTGCCATAAAAAATGTTAACAGATGGAATCGATTGGACCGTTTTAAAACAAAGTAAACAATTTAAATTCAAAATTGATCGAATTGAAATTACAGGAATTAAAATAACACAATCACGAAAGCACAGGGACACAGTATAATTTGGCCATTAAAAAACATGTGATGAACCAGAGGATGAGGATGTGTTGAGCGGTTCAAACTTCATGATTCTAATGAGGTTCTCTATAGCTGTACATACCGAGTTGGTCCAATGTGGTGGCGAGTTTTGCTCTCTCCCAAGTTCTCTGTATTGCACAACAAAGGCATCTGAGTGAGTCACTTTTTCAAACACTTTGTATGCTACAAAGGCACAAAGAAGAACCTAAAGTTCATTCTTTCTAAGTACCCAACTTGAATCTAGTACCGATGAATTTGGAACAGATTAGACGTACCCATTTCATATAAACATATATATGTGATTCTGTGTATAAATGTATGAAACGAAGTACCTGAATCATGGGTTTGCAGAGAATGGGAACAAGGGGTTTGCCTTGAAATCTGGAAGAGGCGTAACGAGCTGGAATGATTCCCACAACTTGGCTTCGAAAACGCGAAGATCGGCGGAGAGAGAATGCCACGTAAGCCCCTGCCGCCGCAGCTCCGGCGGCGACCAGGCCACGCGCCGCCCATGAATCAGTGTTGCCGCCTGTAGCGGAGGTTGATGAAGACGAGGAGCTTGCTCTTTGACCCATATCTTATTTATTGGGCTTGTGAATATGTATATATATATATATATATAGAGAGAGAGAGAGAGAGAGAGAGAGAGAGAGAGACGTTTTAAGTATCGTGACAATAGCCGAATAAACTTTCCCTCACTTTCTCATATTTTCTTTCGATGAATGGCAAATTTTCATGGAAGCCAAACAGCTTCAATTCCACTCGCGAACAGCATACGAAGCTCTCCTCCGAGCTGGCCCACGGCTCAAGCCTCTCCAACAAGTTCACGCCCATTTCATCGTCTCTGGGTCGCACCATAGCCTCCAATTCATCACCAAACTCATCACCTTCGCTTGCACCGCCGGCTCAATCACCTACACTCGCCAACTCTTCCTCTCCATTACCAATCGTGACTCTTTCCTCTTCAGTTCCCTCATCACATCTTGCTCCAAATTTCACTTCCCTCTCGATTCCATCCTCTTCTATCGCCGCATGCTCAGTTCCTCTATATCACCTTCCAATTACATTTTCACGGCTGTGATCAAATCGTGTGCTGAATTATCAGCTCTGAGAATCGGTAAAATTGTTCATTGTCACGCTCTGGTTCGTGGGTTTGGTTTGGATTCGTTTGTTAAGTCTGCTTTGATCAGCTTCTATGCAAAATGTGGTGATTTGGGTATTGCGCGGATGGTGTTCGATGAAATGGCGGAAAGAACTGTTGTCGCATGGAATTCGATGATTTCTGGGTATGAGCAGAATGGTTTTGCTGAGGAGGCAATTGGGTTGTTTTATCAGATGAAAGATTTGGGTGTTGAGCTTGATTTGGCTACAATGGTGAGTGTGTTGTCTGCTTGTTCCCAACTGGGAGCTCTTGATTTGGGTTGTTGGGTGCATGATCATATCATAGAGAATGGTTTTGATATGAATGTTGTTCTTGGTACTTCATTGATCAACATGTATGCTAGGTGTGGAAGTGTTGGGAAAGCCCGGGAAGTTTTTGATTTGATGAATGATCGAAATGTTGTCGCTTGGACAGCCATGATTTCAGGATATGGTATGCACGGTTATGGTAGAGAAGCTGTAGAGCTGTTTCATAAGATGAGAGCTCAAGGACCGCCTCCCAATGATGTCACGTTTGTTGCAGTGTTGTCATCATGTGCACATGCAGGGCTAGTCAAGGAGGGGCAACAAGCATTTGCTAGTATGAGGTTGCATTATGGGTTATCGCCAGGAATGGAGCATCATGTTTGCATGGTCGACATGCTTGGGCGTGCTGGACTTCTCAGTGAAGCATTTCAATACATCAAACAATTGAATCATGTCAAGCCAGCACCAGCAGCGTGGACTGCAATGCTTGGAGCTTGCAAGATGCATAAAAATTTTGATCTTGGAGTACAAGTTGCTGAGTATCTCTTAGCTGCAGAACCGGAAAATCCAGGCCATTATGTATTGCTTTCAAATGTATATGCACTGGCTGGCAGGATGGATCGAGTGGAAATGGTTAGAAATATGATGATTTCAAAAGGCCTAAAGAAGAGTTTTGGCTATAGCACTATAGAGGTCAATCAAAAGACTCATTTGTTTAGCATGGGTGATAAATCTCACCCTGAGACAATTGCAATCTATCAGTATTTGGATGAGTTGATACATAGGATCAGTGAAGCAGGGTATGTACCAGTGCCTGAGTCAGTAATGCACGAGTTGGAAGAAGAGGAAAGGGAGTACACGCTTAGATATCATAGCGAGAAGCTTGCAATTGCATTCGGGATCCTAAAAACTAATCCTAGGACGACAATTAGGATTGTGAAGAACCTCCGAATGTGTGAGGATTGCCATTCGGCTATTAAGTTTATCTCAGTTGTTGCTAATAGGGAAATTGTTGTTCGGGATAAACTTAGGTTTCACCATTTTAAAGATGGGTCTTGTTCTTGTGTAGACTACTGGTGACTAAAACACTTGCTTGCCAGGAGTAAAACTTGAGTGTAACGGTGATACCACGTCATCATGCACGCGTGATATCACCAACTAATTATAACCCAACACATGATTGAATGAACCCCACCTATTAACTATAACCACCCACTCATTTCATTGTCATAACTTCAGTGTAACTTCCATGTCATCATAATGTAGTTAGGATCTATACATAGTGGGTAGGTGGTAACATGTTAATGGTTGGTGATACCACGTATGCATGATGACATGTATCATCGTTATAATTATTTTTTTCTTGCCTGCCAGGTCTATTGAGATTGCTATATGAATATTCTTTTGGCTTTTATAATGGTTTGCCAATTGCAGAGTTTATGATTGAAATTGCTAGCTTTTTTTGTGGAATAGCAGAATGTTATACCAGCATTTGGTGAAAAACGATGTAATGACTGCTAGGTATTCAACCACCCTTAGGGTGGCATAATCAAACCTCCTCCATGGAAAAAGCCTTGCTAAGTAAAGCACAAAAACAATTAAGGTGAACAAGCTTCATTTGCAAATGGCTCCCCTCCACATCTGTTTTATACTCTATTTTGTGGGCTTCATTCCAAGCCCACAACGATGACATGAACTTTTGTAGACGTAGTAATAGAGATGAGTTGGGGTAAAAAAATTAATTTCATTGGACATGAATAGACATATGAATAAATTACATTTAGTCTTTTAAAATAGACAATAATTATGAGTTTAAACTTAAACAGTCTATTTTATTAGACAACATATGATTTGTTCATCTATTCATCAATATTGGATGAAACGGATTTTTTGCACAGACGGTCTTTGCTGCATAATTTACGAGGTGAACGGTGTAGATCATTATTGTGGGTCCATAATGAGGTCCACAAAATGAAGTATGAATAAGTATATAAGATAGTGGCATGGAGAAAACCCAAGGTAGCAACCTCTACTTGAAATCGAATAGATACAGGTGCCTTGACATTATGTGAAACTAACTAACTGGAAATAAATATTAAGTGTAACAATTGATATTTTGACTAATAAAAAACTGTAAATGATATTAGGTAGACAATGTTTCTCTCACTGATTCAAACATGTTTTGATTCTTACAACTTATTGAGATTACTCATTAGATGGCGATACCGCTATATAATATCATTGATATTTCAATAGTATTTAAGTGATACATCAACTCTAATCTATGGTATTTCAAAACAGTTAAAAAGAAAATAACACCCCCCCCCCCTCCCCCCAAAAAAAAAAGAAAAAAGAAAAAAAAGAAAGGGTACATTAGAGTTTGGGAAGATTATAAAAAAATGTAGAGTTTAACCTATGTAAATTGTAAATTATAGTTTAGTCTTTGTTTCTAGTGGTCTGGAATCTTTTTAAAGATGTTATTAAGATGGTATTATTGAGGGTTATTTTCTTAAGATAGTATTAAGATGGAGTCCGAATCCTCTCCAGCCACTCTCTCTAGCCATTCCTCCTGTCAAAGGCTAGGATTTGGCCATGTCACTTGGCTAGAGAGGACGGCTCAGATCAAGTTTGGTTAAAAAAAAAATTTTTGATTTTTTTTTTCTTCATTCAACACAGTAACAGAGCTTCATTCCCATTCACTTCTTCCCTCCCTCTTCAGCTCTGGTGAACGGCGATGCCATCTCATGACACCGACGGCGGTGAATCCAAGTCGGCGGCGAACATCGGTGGTCTCTCCCTCTCTCCCTCTATCTTACGCCGAAGATTTGAGCCGCGATTTGAGCTACGAACCATAGTTAAGGTAATATGTTTTTTACCATTGTTTCTCTCAAATAATCTGTTGGTCGACTCCATCTTGTCCCTTTCCTGTCGTTCACCAGAGCTTACCAACTTGTTCTCTTTGTTCTTTGTTCTATTGGTTGACTCCATCATTTTAGGTTGAAATGTTTAGTGAAATGGAGAATGTAGTTGAATCTGAGATGAAGGAAATCTTTTTGTTGTTTTGCATTTATGGAGTCTATGCACAAAATCCCTTTCCTTTCAAACTTTGAACAACTACAAGCCAAAGATCTATCCATCTCCATCTTCACTTTCCTTGCATTTTTCCCAATAGCATCAACAATTGTGTATAGGCTACAACCATCAGTGTGTTCAATTGCTTATATGTTTGATTTAACAGAAAGAAAATACTCATCTTGAAACTCCTCAAAAATAATTTTAGTATACACATTACCCATTTGACTAAACATTATGAACGACGCTCTCACCCTTGGCAACCTTTGGCATAAAGCATTTCCAACTTCTAAGTCCTTGTACCGTTTCTCAGAAAGTACCCTTTCAAAATGCATGAAGAATTCATTTAAATTAAAATTAGAACGAATGTAATCCTTCAAAAACGCATTAAAAAATTCACTAAGTTGTATTGTACTCATTCCCGTAGCCCATGTTGATCTAACATATGGCCAGTCTCATTTTTCCTTCACCCCAAAAGTCAACTTCAACCAATGATTATCATGAGCATCATACAAGCATTTCCCCCCACTTCATTTTCCATTCATTTTCATCCTTAATATCAAACATGAATCTATTTAATACACCATTGACCCCCTTATCTTGAAAGAGACAATTACCATGCCTTAATGCATTTTGCATCAAATGCCAAGTGTACAAAAGGTGACTCGTGCCAGGCATGACAATGGGTATGGCCTTAGCCATTGCAGTATCTTGATCGGTAAACAAAGTTTTTGATGTCTTTTTTGACATAGCCTCTAAAAAAGTTTGAAATAACCATACAAAATGTTTCGGCAGTCTCATCATATAACAAAGCAGCACCAAACACAACTGTTTCTCTATGATAATTAAATCCCACAAAAGATGCAAATGGCCTATGCTGTTTATTTAACTTGTAGGTAGTATCAAATCTAACTACATCGCCAAATTGGGCATAATCCATGATCATTTGTGCATCGGCCCAAAACATATTCGTTATTTGCTCCTCATTATCTACTTGGAAAGCATAAAAAAAGATGGATTCTCCAAAGATTTTTGTTGAAAGTATTGCAACACATTACCTACTTCCCCATACGCTAAACAATTTTGCTTTTTGGTTCTCAAATAATTTTTTTGACCTAATTTCATAAACCCAAGAGATTGCCTCCCACCAGCTTCCCTACCCATGAGTTCAAAAAACTGGCCTAAACAAAGACCAGACTCTGAGGCTAAGTCTAACTCAATTGCTTGGTTAGCTAATATCTTTCTTTGCGATAGCAATATACGGGCACAATCAAGAGATACAAGTTCATGGTTGTGTTTTTCTTTGAAATCAATCATAACAAATTTCCCAGTACTGACATCCAATTTAACAAAAAGTCGGGTCTCATAACCAGTCCTAGTTTTAGCTCTAGGGGTTTTTGTCAATGGGTCTCACTTGTCAACCTTCAGAAATCCCTCGTTGCAAACAAAATTTCTAGAAATAATTTGTTTTGTAAACTTGTTCCTTTTACAATATTCCCTTCTTATGCTAAATCCCATTCTTCCTTTATATGCATTATAAAAATCATACGTATCTTCTTTCGAGTCAAAGGTCATTCCTTCTTTTGGCTTCCAACCACAATCATCGTCAGGTTCCATATCCATATGAAAACGCAATTGAAAAGTAAAGGCAATCAAATGTGAGAAGTATCAATACACAATAATAAAGTAAAATCAATTGGGTTTTAGAGGTTTTGTTAGCTCAATCACTGTATTCCAATCTAATTCAAGACTGGCTTCTTTTTTTTTTGGGGAATTTTTTGACCTGAATATGAAGTCAATTTGCATACATTAGAATAATTTTCTTCTACCAAATTTTTAATTGCTTTCTAAGAACCATCATAATTGCTTTGAAGGTCTGCTTTGAAGTGTTTTATTTATTTATTTGGAACCAATTAATAAGAACCAACAAATAGCAACTGTGCTAGTTTCAGAAAATGATCTTGCAGAACCACATTATAGATTAGACTATATATATATATGAAATTGGAGCAACTCTTACCAAATTCAGAAAATCCTACACCAAACCATCAAAGGTAGGCATAAAAATTCAAAAAAATCAAGTCCAATGTCATCATCATAATCAATCAATATGCATTACAATATAGGGGAAAATGGCATTTATTTTTAATTTTTTAATTTTTTTGGGCCTATTAAACAATGAAAATGGCAGTTTATCAATCATTCTTTCCACTGGAGAAACACACATCATTGTTCAAGTTTTGCAAAATGGTAGATTATTTGGGGAACAATCAATGAAAAAAATGTATTACCTTAAGTTTGATGAAGTACAAATCAGGGCTCTGGTTCGCGGGGTCGTCGGAGCTCTAGTTCATTGTTGAAATCGCGACTTAAATCTTCGAGGTAAGACAGAGAGAAAGAGGGACAGATTGGTGGATGAAATCGCGGCTGAAATCTTTGGATTAAGATAGAGGGAGAAAGGGACAGACCATTAATGTTCGTCGCCGACTTCGATTTGCCGCCGATCGTCGCTCACTAGAGCTTCGAAGAGGGAGGGAAAAAGTGAATGAGAGGGAAGCTGAATGCGGGGGAAGCTGTTGCTGTGTTGAATGAAAACAAATTCAAATATTTTTTTTAAACCAAACCTGATTTGAGCCGTCTCTCCAGCCAAAGTGACGTGGCCAAATCCTGGCCCTTGACAGGAGGAATGGCTGGAGAGGATTCAGACTCATCTACATCAATTCTAAAAATGGTATTATGTAGAGTTGGTAAGGAAAGAAGGAAAATTGAGATAAAAGGACAGAACACTAACGAAATGGAGTTGGTGCCGTGCTGTGAACCCATAGGATCAGTTCCGAATCAATTTTGATAATTCGAACTATTCACATTATAGAATTCGTCAAATAGATAATTCATGAAAAAAATTAGATTAATTAGGCATCTGGAAATCATTAGAAGACCACATAATAGCTCCGTTTGGGAAGATGGTTTATGGGTTTTTTTGGCTATTTTAGCCACAAAAGATAAAATAAGCTATTTTAGTCACAACAAACAAAACATCACATATAACCCATAATCATTACACTCTTCTCTCACAAAAAAAGCTAAAAAAGTCAAAAAATCCTTCCCAAACTAAGTTTTTTAGCCTAGGCTAAAATAGCCAAAAAAGCCAAAAAAGTCAAAAAGTCAACCCACTTCTCAAAGGAAGCTATTTATGTTTATAAAAAAATAAACAGTTAGTATGATTTTGACAATATTTAAAAAAAATAATTAGAATATGATCATAGAATTATGTATGTTTGATGAATCTCATATTTTATATTAATAATAATTAGACAAATCCTATAATATAAACGGTTTGAATCATCTCGGAACAAACTCCACAAGTGTCACAAGGGTGCTGTGAGCACAATGACTGTCACAATTTTGGTGGGCTAGTTTGAGTGTTTGATTCATTGAAATAGATGTGAAATAAAAATCATTCTAATGTTTAGTTGGTTAAGAAAATAATGAATAATTTATTACAAATAGAATTATTATTCACATCAGTAATGGACCACTTCATAGAAAGACTAAGAAATAATTATTCTATTCGTATAGAGAATAAGAAATAATTATTATATTCCACTTTTATTATAGTGAATCAAATACTATCTATATTTAAGAAATAAAATAACCATTCCATTCTTAGATTATCATTATCAAGCTCATTAGAGTCTTCTATTGGCTATTTTATAGCACAAAATCATAGAAATATACTCCATCCAACTCAATTATTGGCTAACTAGTTTAATTGAATATCAAACCACTAGCTACATGTAGTTAGAAAAAGATAACTCAACAAATAAAATAAAGAATAGAGAGTTTGTTGGATAATGTATTTGAAAAGATGATTAGCTAAAAAAAAAAAAAAGACTTTGATGGAGATGCTCTTATTATAATGAATCAAATATTATCGGAATTTATTTTAATATTTTTTATTGGGTTAATTCTACTTTTCACCCGATAGTTTAACTCAAGTTTAACTTTAGTCTTTATAATTTCAATTTAAATAATTTAGTTCTTACACTTTTAAGTCTAGTTTCAATTTGGTTTTTTCTTTTAAATTTTTGTTAATTTTGTCTACATGTACACCTTAAAAAATTAATAAGTATCCGAAAATTGTAAATTTAAATCTCTAATTTAAATGGAATGATGTGACAAGTATAAAAAAGTTGTTAATTTTAATCTTCAATTTAAATAGAAAGATTAAATTAAATTAAACTTAAAATAAGGACCAAATCATTCAAATTGAAACTATAGAGACTAAAGTAAAATTTGAATCAAACTAAATAAACGAAAAAGTGTAATTAACCCTTTTTTCCTATTCTTTTTCCATTCCATTGGGGTCAACTAATAAAATCTTAAAATTTTAATCTTTGCCAATACCGGTCATAAATAACGTTTTGTATTGAGGTTAATTATTGTAAACCTGACAGCAATCTTTCTGTATAGTTGGGATTTGAATTTATTATTATTTTTTTTTGCAGAAAAAATTTATTAGGAAATTCTCTTTCAAATAATTGTATCCCACTTATTGGAGTCCATAACATATTCTTAGACCTCACGCCTTATACACTCCTTAGATTGGATTTATCAATAATTTTCTCTTAATAAAATTCATGATAGACATTTTATTGGTTGATTTAATTTTTCAATTGTGAGATCTAAATTTATGGAGTTCATGAGTTACAAATATTTGAGAATTTATTATATTCCATCAATTACATTATCTAACATAGTGTGGTTATTGTACGGGAAAGAAATACGCCTTCTCGTATAATCCTGTTGACCAAGTCCACGCTCCTCCGTACGACGTCGCTTTCTCACCTGTAAACACAAACGTGAGCTAGCCGGCGGGTGTGTGCCGGAAACCTTTCCGATGCCTAAGTCAGAAAACTTGACAAATAGACAAAGCTCTATGTTCTCAGAAAAAAATTGTGTTACCTCCTCCAAGGTGATGTTTGTGAGCTTTTATAGGTTTCGAGTGGCACAATCCTAGTTGGACTTGGATTCCTCCATGCAGAGTCCTCCTAGGATTCATACTCCTAAGGATAATGCTTATCCTTTTACGCCCCCCACTGCTTAAACCAAGTGGGATGGTTTTCAACATGGCCGAACTATCATTTTTGACCGAAGTAAAGCTGGCTATGCTGAGCCACAAAGCAGGCCGAAATACCTTAGTTCGGTTCTGCTTTTACTCCTCCTTACCTCGGCTCTCTCCTGTCAATCCCATGGCACGGTTGGACCAGACTTAACAAATTGCGACCGGTATGACTCCTAGGTTGGTCTAACTCAAAGGTACCGCCAGACCGACCTATTCAGGAGACATCACGACCGGACCGGAGTAGCTATACATCTTCTTGAACCGAAATAATTATACCTCTACTGGGTCGGAGTAACTATACCTCTACTGGGCCGAAATAACATTACGGCCTTTTACCGAGTCCTTCACACTTTGGGCCACAGAGCCCAACTCACAGCTCGGCCCAACTTTTCCCAAAAATTACCCTCTCAATTGCCCCTTAATTTCATCTGCACAGCATGATTGAAATTACAAGTCCTCCAACCGAGCTGAAGTTCTGCAAGCCTTTCCAGCTGAGCCAAAAACCCTTTAGCGTATCCAGCCGAGCTAATTTTACTCCGAGCTCTGTTTTATCCGGTCAAAACATCTCTTCAATCACGACTGTAACGCTTCCCTTTCCAATGCCACGTGGCGGGCTCTGATAGGCTGGGGGCAGCTGTCACGCCGCCCTCGTACCACGAAATTTTTGAATAGTCCCGCCCTTTTTCTCTCGTCCTTTTCATAAAACATTCCCTCTATTTCCTGAGTTCATTCACCTTTTCTGTTCATCTTCTTCTCTTTGTGCCTCTGCTTCTCCAACCCCTGAGATCCCTGAGCTTGGTGTTTCTTTGCTGGTGCTGTTTCTCCTCTCTTCAGCTTTCTTCTTCCTCTGGTAAGTCCCTAAAAACTTGTTTTTGCTTTTCTTCTTACTGCTTTCTACGTTTTTACGAAACATGTTCGCACATTTTAGTTTTTGCTTCTGTACTCTCATGAGAAAATCAATAGAACCCATGCGCGTATGGACTATGTTGTAGAAAATTAGTCTCTGATCCAAAATCTTGCCCCAACCGAACTAGGATACTGTTTTTGTGCTACAGCGGTAGATCACCTTAGACAATTAACCGAACTAGAACTTGTAAGATGACAGCAGCCTTGAAAAATAAATTTCCGATTCAACTTAGCCGAAATAAGATCACCGAACGAAGTATGAATTCAATAAACTAGGAACCTCAGTCATTAACCGAGCTAAGCCTTTGGGGCTAAGCCAGCTTTCTCGGTTTCTATATCAAACTCCGAAAGCTGCCCCTAGAGGCTCAACCGAAGTAACAAAACACATAGTTCAACCGATTTAGGCCCTGGGGCTAAGCCAGCTCTCTTAGTTTTTAGACCGAACTAAGAAAGCCGCCCCTAGATGGCGAACCGGTCTAATAAGCAATTTGCTCAAACCGAGCTTACCAAACCTTTTGCCAAACCGAGATATCACCTGCCCTTAAAGCCGAAATAGGGCGTTTTTACCTTGTTTTTAATTTGTAGCACGGTCCTATGATCTGTGCTTAACCCCTTTGTTTTCTACTTTGCAGACTTAGGTTGCCCAGGCATTCCTTCTTGTGCTCAACCGAGCTACTTGAGTCCAATCTTCCGACCGAACTAACTTATTAATAATTTATACCACAAATGGGTAAGTATAGGTATTTGGTAGAGACCCCTGGTGGCATGGCCGAATTCCGAAGGGATTATGGCATTCCAGACGATGTACACCTTACCCTAGCCAAGAAGGATATCATACCCTGGGGTGAGGCAGGCTTTGTGCCCTTTACCTTGCTTTCAATAATAGAGACCGGACTACGGTTCCCAGTCCAACCTTTAATTTGTGAATTTCTTAGGCAAACCAGACTATGCCCAACCCAGCTGTCCACTAATACATATCGGATAATAATGGGTATAGCCGAGCTAAACCGCCAAGCAGGCCTGAACCTCGGTTTAGCCGAAATCTTCCACCAGTATTCTATAGGTTCCAAAGAAGATGACTGGGTTTACTATCTTAGGATACGCCGCCGTAGAGAAAAGATAATACAAGACACGCCGGATAAGGACGTCAATGATGATGACTTTTTCTGGGTATCGGGCAATTTTGAAGATCAGCAAGCCCAAATCCCAGGCCGAAGTATTAACTGGAAGAAAGGAAAACCTGGTAGAGTTTACTTCGGTTTTATGCATTTCTTTCTTTACTTCGGTTTCTGGCGTCATGACCGATCTAACAGTTGTATATTTTTTTGCAGACTCAGCCCATCTTGCTTCCTATTATAGTTACCCAAATCTGAACACACTCCGAGCCGCACTACGGATTAAAGAAAGAAGTTGGGCCAAGCTTCTAAACTTTGAACCGACCTATAGATATAGCGGTCGTCGAAAGGCCCGAGTGACCGATTTCCTTCTTGAGGAAGCACCAGAACCGGACCCAACCTTGCCCGAAATACGACTTGTCCCATTAACTGCTGAAGAGGAGATGGCAAAGAAAAGCAGAGTTAGGGCCCTTCTGACCGCAACAACCAGAGCCGAAGTGCAGCCATCCATACAAACACAGCCTGCTGTTGTGGCCCTTTCCTCTCAGCAACCTTCTTCATCTCGGCCTTCTAAACGCGCCCGATCTACATCGACCGAACAGCAACTTGTCGATGAGGTTTAATCCATCCCCCAAAGTCCTCAACCTACCCAACCAGAGCAAACTGACCGAGCAGAATCTTCCAAATGGGCTCCGAAGTTAACCTTCAACGACCGAGATATCGAAGATTCTGATTCGGTTGTTGCTCAAAAAGATCATCAATTGGCCTTTAACCTGGCAAAAAGTGTGTGCCTCCCCAAGGACATGGAGCACCACCTAAAGCAATTGAACACCGAAATGAAGTCAATTCGGTCTACATCGAAGTCTATGATTTTGGTAAGTAGCTCTGCCCGTTTTTTCTGTCTAAATTTTCCAACTTTTACTTCGGCTCAAGAGAAGTCTTCGTTTTGTCAGGCCTTACAGAAGAACAACATTACTTACAAGAAAGTCCAAGAACTTAGAAAAACCACAAGGCAGGCAATGGCGGAAGCCGAGGCAAAGGTGGCCGAGCTAGAAGAAGCTGAAAAGAAACTGGCCGAGATGCAAGCAGAGAATGGCCGACTTGCCGATCTGGTTAATTGGGCTGAAGCGGAGAAGCAGAAAGCTGCCATCGCTATGAAAGACAAGTATATGCGGGAGTTGGTGAAGCTTGAGAAGAGAAAAGACACCGAAATAACTCAACTAAAAAAGAGCGCGGAGGGAGCCGAAAAGGAGGGGTACAAGCAGGGTTACAAGAAGGCAGAAGACGCCTATGTCAAACAGTGCGACGCTGCCAAGGAGCTGTTCTTCAAGTGCGGCTGGAGGGTGGCTGTTGAGAAGCTCGGTCATGATCAACAGACCGAGGTCTTCAACCCTCCAGCTTACTTTATACCGAAGTCCCTTGCGGAGTATGCGGATGCCTTGCAACAAGGATTTCTGGAAGACTCAGATTCTGATGACTCCTCTGCTTCTGAAGACATTCCGGTTGTTAGTGCAGACCCATCACTTCGGTTGGAGCCCATGGCAGAGGACCTACCTATTGATCAGCCAAGTGACACCGTGGTTCCAACCGAAACCATCCTGGCAACCGAGAGCGAACTTCCTCTTGAAACCGGTCTCCAAGTTGATGGTGATGCGGCTTTTGACGCCGAAATTGAAGAACTTTTTTCCTGATTTTTTCTCCTTTTTTGTTACCTTTTCTTTGTAACCGGGCTATGTTCCTCTTGTAGTTGCTTTTCAATGAATGAAAATTTTGTTGGACTCTTATTCCGGTTCTGATATGTATGCCTGTACTTCGTAATGCCTTCTAATACTCCAACTTCTATTTCGGTTTTTACTTGTTAAACTATGCTTACCAGCCAACCACTCCTTAGCCGACATAATTACTGCGGCTGAGGAGTACACAGATTTTTGGTTAATCCAGCCAACCACTTCTTCAGTCATACCCTTACTTCGGCTGAAGAGTAATAAGAGCTGGTTTTATTCTAGCCAACCATTCTTCAGCCGTAACCTTACGTCGGCTGAAGGGTAACAAGTGTTGGTTTATTCCAGCCAACCACTCTGTAGCCATACCCTTACTTCGGCTGGAGAGTGAAAAGAGTTGGTTTATTCCAGCCAACCATTCTTCAGCGATTCCCTTACTTCGGCTGAAGAGTAACAAGTGTTGGTTTATTCCAGCCAACCACTCTGCAGCCATACCTTTACTTCGGCTGGAGAGTGAAAAGAGTTGGTTTATTCCAGCCAACCATTCTTTAGCCATTCCTTTACTTCGGCTGGAGAGTAACAAGTGTTAGTTTATTCCAGCCAACCACTCTTCATCCATACCCTTACTTCGGCTGAAGAGTAACAAGAGTTGGTTCATTCCAGCCAACCACTCTTCAGCCATACCCTTACTTCGGCTGAAGAGTAACAAGAGTTGGTTCATTCCAGCCAACCTCTAAGTTAGCTTTTCCAGATAACTTAGAACAATGTTTGGTTATTCCGACCAAAACGTCCTGTAGCCTGGATCCTTATCCTGGGCTTAGGATGGGTGTTGGTTTAATCCAGCCAACCTCTAAGTTAGTTTTTCCAGCTAACTTAGAATAATGTTTGGTTATTCCGACCAAAACGTCCTGCAGCCTGGATCCTTATCGTGGGCTTAGGATGGGTGTTGGTTTAATCCAGCCAACCTCTAAGTTAGTTTTTCCAGCTAACTTAGAATAATGTTTGGTTATTCCGACCAAAACGTCCTGCAGCCTGGATCCTTATCCTGGGCTTAGGAAGGGTGTTGGTTTAATCCAGCCAACCTCTAAGTTAGTTTTTCCCGCTAACTTAGAACAATGTTTGGTTATTTTGACCAAACGTCCTGCAGCCTGGATCCTTATCCTGGGCTTAGGAAGGGTGTTGGTTTCATCCAGCCAACTTAGAATAGAATGCTATCAATATACCTAATCTTTACTAAAGCTAACTTTTACAAAGAACAACTTGTGCTGAAAAGAATTGCTTGTTTTATTGAAGAAAGAAAAAATTACATATGCTTGAAAAAGAAAAGCTAAAAGTAAAATAACTTGAGGTTGGCCGTATTCCATGGCCTAGGGATTGCCTTGCCATCCTTGTCTTCTAGGTGGTATGCCCCTTTGCCTGCTAACCCAACCACCTTGTAAGGACCTTCCCAGTTTGGCCCTAACTTTCCATCTCCTGGGATTAAGGTGTTTCCCATCACTTTGCACAGTACCCAATCGCCGATCTTGAATTGCCTTGGATGTACCTTTTTGTTGTATTTTTTGATTAACTCTCGTTGGTATGTGGCGATGTGAACCAGTGCTCTTTCTCTTCTTTCTTCTGCAAGGTCGAGTTCTAAAGCTATGGCTTCGCCATTTAAGTCAGGATCAAAATTTTCGCTTCGAATTGTGGGGAGGCCAACTTCTAGTGGGATTACTGCTTCCATTCCGTAGGCTAAGAAAAATGGTGTTTCTCCTGTTGATCGCCGAGGTGTGGTGCGGTAAGCCCATAAAACATGAGGAAGTTCATCCGCCCACTTGCCTTTTGCCTTTTCTAGCCTTTTCTTTAGTCCATCCAGGACGACTTTATTTGATGCTTTTGCTTGAGGATATGCCGGTGTAGAATTGTAGAACTCTATCTTGTACTCTTCACAAAAGCTTCTGAAGATTCTGCCGTCGAACTGAGTACCATTGTCTGAGATCAGTGCTTTTGGTATGCCAAACCGAGTGATAATATTTTGCCAAACGAATTTCTTCACATCTTTTTCTTTGATTGATGCCAATGCTTCCGCTTCCACCCATTTGGTGAAGTAGTCTGTTGCTGCGATAAAGAACTTCCTGCCACCAGGTGCTGTTGGAAGTGGTCCTACTATGTCCAAGCCCCACATTGCGAAAGGCCATGGGCTAGTCAATGGTAGGAGTTCTCTGGCTGGTTGATGTATTTGATGTGCGAATTTCTGGCATTTTTCACACTTCTTCACATATTTCTCTGAGTCTGCCTGCATGTATGGCCACCAATAACCTTATGAAATGGCCCTGTAAGCTAACGACCTTCCCCCTTGATGGCTTCCGCATACTCCTTCGTGTATTTCGAACAAGAACGCTTCTACTTTGCTGGGATGAATGCACTTTAGGTAAGGCCCTAAGAATGACTTCTTGTATAATGCCCAAGATGGAGATAGCCAAAATCGCTGCGACTTTGCCCTTATTCTGTTAGCCTCTTTTTTCTCTTCTGGTAGGATGCCGTCTTTTAGGAACAGGATGATGGGATCCATCCAAGAGGGGCCTAGTTCTGCGCAACATACCTCTTCTGCTTCGGGGTCTTCTATGCTTGGTCTTGGTAAGTAGTCGATGAGCAATGGATGAGGGGTAGATGCATCTGCCATCGAGGCAAAGCCTGCTAGTTCGTCTGCTCTGCTGTTTTCCTCCCTGCCAATTTGTTCTATCCTTACTACATCGAATTTCTTGATCTCTGTTCTGACCAGCTCTTGGTATTTGGCCATTCTGTCATCCTTTGCTTCGTAATCGCCAGAAATTTGGTTTACTATCAGCAGAGAGTCGCTGTATACCATTAGTTCGGTGGCCTTCATGTAGTATGCTGATTTGAGTCCTGCCAGAAGCACTTCATACTCTGCTTCGTTGTTGGATGCTGGGAAGCCAAGGTTGATTGCTTGCTCTACAACCAGGCCGTCTGGACAGATGAGGACTATGCCAAGTCCTGCACCATGCCGGTTGGATGCTCCATCCACAAAGAGCTTCCACATCTCTCCAATGAACAACTTCCAGCAAGTGGAAGCATCAGATGATGTTGTGGGGTCAAGAGTGGTGTTTTCTTCCATGTCCATGCTTGCAGTCTGCCCCTCGCCATCTGATTGAACTGTTGGTGAGCCTTTGTTTGTCTCTTCCTTGTTGTCCTTAGTATGGTCTGCCTTGGTGCTTGATTGACTACCCTCTACTAGGGGTTGCGCTATTCCGGCGCCAACTTCCGTCCCTAGTTCGGTTGTGTCAGTTAGGTCGACTGGGCAGATATGATGACTTCCAGGAGTAAACTCTGCGACGAAGTCTGCCAAAGATTGGGCTTTTATTGCGGTCTTGGGTTGGAACTTGATGTCGAATTGTCCCAACTCTACTGCCCACTTTAAGATTCGCCCAGAAAAGTTCGCCCTTTCAAACAAAGCTTTTAGTGGAAAAGCTGTGAGGACGACTATGGTGTGGGCATGAAAGTAGTGTGCCAATTTTCTGGATGCCATCATCAATGCTAATGCTAGTTTCTCTAAGGGCAAGTACCTTGTTTCGGCTCCCAACAATGTCTTGCTGACATAAAAGATGGGCAAGTGTTGTATTCCTTCTGCACGAACCAACACTGCGCTAACTGCGTGCTGAGAGATTGCCAGGTATAAAAAGAGTTCTTCACCAGGTACTGGAGTAACGAGTAGTGGTGGGGAAGACATGTACTCCTTCAAGCTTTCCAGAGCTTGGTCGCATTCTTCATCCCACTCAAACTTGGCTTTTAAAGCTTGGAAGAATGGTCGTAGTCTGTCTGATGACCTGCTTATGAACCGGTTGAGCGCAGCCGCCATACCAGTGAGATGCTGCACTTCTTTGACTGAGTTTGGTCTCTCCAACTCCTGGATTGCTTTAATCTGAGAGGGGTCTACTTCTATGCCCCGGTTGGTCACAAGGAAGCCCAAAAATTTGCCAGATCCAACTCCGAATGCGCATTTGGACGCATTGAGGCGCAACTTGTGTTTCTTCAAGATCTGGAACATCTCGCCTAGGTCTTTAAGATGGTCATTTTCATCCTTGCTTTTGACCACCATGTCGTCGATGTAAGCCTCCATTGTTCTGCCTACCAATGGTTCGAACATCTTGGTGACCATCCGTTGGAATGTCGCCCCTGCGTTCTTTAGGCCAAAGGGCATGACCTTGTAGCAATATAATCCCCTTGGTGTTATGAAGGATGTGACCTCTTGGTCTGGTTCATGCATGGCGATCTGGTGGTAGCCTCTGTATGCATCCAGAAAGCTAAGTCGGTTATGCCCTGCCGTTAGGTCCACCAGTTGATCTATCCTTGGTAGAGGAAAGCTGTCTTTTGGGCACGCCTTGTTGACCGTTTTGTAGTCGACGCAGACACGCCATTTACCATTCTTTTTTGGCACTACGACTGTGTTGGAGATCCATCTTGGGTAGTGCACTTCTCTTATTGCTCCTGCCTCCAGCAGGTTGCCTACCTCTTCTGCCACTATTTCGGCGTGGTGGAGTGCCGATCTGCGTGTGCGTTGAATGACTGGTCTGGCGGATGGGTGGACATTGAGTTGGTGACTGATGAAGTTTGGATCAATACCTGGCATGTCGTAGGGCGTCCAGGCAAACACTTCGATGTTAGAGGTCAAGAATTCCAAGACCTCTAATCTCTCAGTGCTGGACAATGATGAGCCAAGCAAGAAGAACTTATCCGGGTTCTTCTCATCTATTTTTACCTCCACCAAGTCCTCCACCGCTTTCTGATCAGCTTCTTTACCGACGTCCGCGAATAGTTCATTACTTTCTGGTTCTTCCACCGAATGAACATATCCTTTGGCACCGCGGCTGCCATTCACCGTGGCGAAACATTATTTTGACATGATCTGATCTCCATAGACTTCTTCAATTATACCGGTGTCGTTGGGGAACCTCATTACCTGATGGTATGATGACGCTACCGAACGCATGGCATGCAGCCATGTTCTGCCCAAGATGATGTTGTAAGTGGAGGGGACCTTCAATACCCAGAACTCCACTTGTTTTGTTACGCTTCCTGCTCTGACCGGAAGAATTATTTTGCCGACGGGCCATTCTGGCATGGAGTTGAATCCAATTAGGAGAGAAACTGCAGGCGCCAAGTCTTTGTCTTGCAGCTTCAATTGTTTGAATGTTTCGTAGTACATGATCTCACATGAACTACCCTGGTCGATCAGAATCCGCTTGACGTCAAAATCTTTGACTCGGAGAGTGACAACCAGAGCATCATTGTGAGGACAGTATATTCGATCCAGGTCTTTATCCGAAAAAGACAGGACGTTTGTGGCCTCTGTCTTCCCTTTCTTGGTGGTAGGTTGGGCACCTAGCACTTCTCTAAAGTGCTCAGCCTTTTTGATTGACCCTCTAAGCTCGCATACGCGCTCAGGTTCAAAAACTCCATGTATGACATTGATAATACCTTGAGGCGGTGCATCGATTGGCATTCCGTTGGGATGGTTATTATGATCTTGGAGGGCTGGTTGCGTCCCTCCTTCAATATATTTGTCCAAGTGGCCTGCTGCCACCAACTCTTCCAAGTGTTGTCTTAACGGTGTGCAATTCTCAGTTCGGTGCCCCTTTTCTTTGTGGAAGGTGCACCGTGATCTGTCGTCGTAGTCTTTCTGAGCTTCCCCTAGCTTGGCTGGCCACTTGACAAAAGGCTCATCTCTTATTTCGCTCAGAATCCGATATATTGGTTTTTTGAACACCGTTGTTATGGCCATGCGGATTCTCAACCATCTTTTGTCTGGGTCTTCTCCGTTATCTCGTCTGCTACGCCCGTTTTTATTCTGCCGATCTACTGCATTGACCTTTGCTGAGGTCTTCTTTTTTGGTACTGCGGTTGCACTAGATTTTGCTTTGGCACGTGCGCGATCCTCTTATACCTTGATGTGCTGATGCACTCTTTCCATCAGGGCCTCCATGGTGAGGGGTGGTGTCATGGTGATCGAATCCCTTAGTCTGTTCCCTACTGGAAGGCCTCTTTTATACTGCGCAATGGCAAGATTGGTGGGGCAGTCCCCAATCTGATTGAATGTTTCCCAGTAGCGACTGTTGTAGGATCTAAGGGTCTCTTTATCCCCCATGTCGATGGAGAGTAACTGGTCTATCTCCACCGGTGTTTTAGTGTTTGTTCGAAACCTTGTTACAAATGCTTCTGCCAGTTGAGCCCAGGAGGCTATGCTGCCCTCTGGGAGCTTCTCGAACCAAGTCAAGCCGAGGTCGCCAAGGCTTGATGGGAAGAGTATGCACATTAAGGCCTCGTTTCGCCTGTATACGGCCATGACTTGGCGAAAGTGGCTCAAGTGTGAATACGGGTCCGTCTTTCCTTCATATGTAGTGAATTTCGGTTGAAGGAAGCCTGATGGTAAGGGCGCGTTTTCAATTGCTGGAACAAACGGCGAAGTCTGTAGTCTTGCCAATGCTTTGTCCGTTGGTTCGTAGGCCGGTCGCGGTATTGGCATTCCAACCTCGACGCTTCCATGCGTCCGAGGAGCCAACCGCTGTAAGGCTGAAACTCTATGTGGATCCCTTGCCCTGGCATCCTCCTTGCATCGTACTTTTTCTTCGAGCACGGTTCGTAAGTCGGATGATCTGGGTAATTCTGTCTGTCTAGATCTGGTTTGGTGTGAATGTGAGGGCCAATATGTGCTTCCTTCAGTGTATGACCTTTCAGATCTCGTCCTCTCAGACCTGGAGTGACGAGTTCTGGGAGACCAGGATTGAGTGTCACCTGTCCTGAGGCTTCTGTTTTCTCCTTGCGAAGGTGTAGTATTCCTACTACGATTTTCCGAGTGGCGAGGGGGCGTTTTGTTTTTGCGCCCCTCTCCTGTCGCCACTTCTTTTTTCTTCATCTGGCGCTTCAAGGCTTCCATGTCCGCCGCCATCTTCTTTATCAATTCATCTTGTTCTTTTACGCGATCTTCCAGAGCTTGAGGGTCAATCCTCCGTCTTTGTCTGTCGGGACTTTGAGAATGGGACTGACGAGGGCTGTGAGTCCGTCTCCCCCTAGCATCCCTCCTGGAGGTATGTCTTTGGGGCTCCAAGTCCTCCATGGGAGGGACAGAAGGTAATCCTTCACGTCTTGCGCCCCCTTCTGGAGTTAGCCCGTCGACGGCGGATTGCTGTAGTTCTTCAATGTGTGCCATTGATTGAGAAAAGGAGAAGCTTAGTCAAGAGGTTTTTTGTTCTTGTCTGTTTTTTCCACAGACGGCGCCAATTGTACGGGAAAGAAATACGCCTTCTCGTATAATCCTGTTGACCAAGTCCACGCTCCTCCGTACGACGTCGCTTTCTCACCTGTAAACACAAACGTGAGCTAGCCGGCGGGTGTGTGCCGGAAACCTCTCCGATGCCTAAGTCAGAAAACTTGACAAATAGACAAAGCTCTATGTTCTCAGAAAAAAATTGTGTTACCTCCTCCAAGGTGATGTTTGTGAGCTTTTATAGGTTTCGAGTGGCACAATCCTAGTTGGACTTGGATTCCTCCATGCAGAGTCCTCCTAGGATTCATACTCCTAAGGATAATGCTTATCCTTTTACGCCCCCCACTGCTTAAACCAAGTGGGATGGTTTTCAACATGGCCGAACTATCATTTTTGACCGAAGTAAAGCTGGCTATGCTGAGCCACAAAGCAGGCCGAAATACCTTAGTTCGGTTCTGCTTTTACTCCTCCTTACCTCGGCTCTCTCCTGTCAATCCCATGGCACGGTTGGACCAGACTTAACAAATTGCGACCGGTATGACTCCTAGGTTGGTCTAACTCAAAGGTACCGCCAGACCGACCTATTCAGGAGACATCACGACCGGACCGGAGTAGCTATACATCTTCTTGAACCGAAATAATTATACCTCTACTGGGTCGGAGTAACTATACCTCTACTGGGCCGAAATAACATTACGGCCTTTTACCGAGTCCTTCACACTTTGGGCCACAGAGCCCAACTCACAGCTCGGCCCAACTTTTCCCAAAAATTACCCTCTCAGTTATGGATTCGTGTTATTTTATTTCTTTATAATTGATTGTCTTTTAGTGTGCATTTGTTCAAGTTAAAAAATAAATGAATAAATATATTTGGAATGAGGGGTTATATCTTTTTGAACATATACGAGAAAAAATTAAACTATTTATGGAATTGTATTAGAGAATGGAAAAGAAGAAATTTCATTTTTTACCCAAAATCTCTAATCAATTTCACATCCGAACTTTTGATATTGTCAATTTACTCTCTCACCTATTTAAATCGTTATCAATTTGTCCCTTACCGTTATATTTAAATGGAAAAAATTAAAAAAAACACATTTTAATTCTAAATTTCAAATTATAGATCTAAATTTACCCATTCTCTTCTCCCCTATCACCCAAACCATCCTCTTTCCTCTATCAACCAAACAACTGTCACCACCACCACCACCACCAGTATCATTGCCACATCGATGTACCACCCCTGCCACTACCAACCATCCTAAAAACTAAGAAAATTACTCAAAGAGAAGACATAATTCGATTCACAAACAATCATACATAATAATTAAACCCATTAATTTAAATTCAGTAAATCCATACAAACTAATTCAATTAAATTAATTTTCAAATATATTCAATTGATACATATCTATCTATCTATAACTATTATATATGTGAGCACTTAGATTGGTGTCTTGAAACTTTGTCTCTCTTTATGTCAAATGTTCAACCTAACCAAAAAAAGAAAAAAAGAAAAAAAGAAAAAAAGAAAAAGAAAAAAAGGGTTAGATAACATAATGGGACAAGACTTGATCTTAAGACCACAAAGTTAACAAGGAAGACTCTTATCATGTGAGATTACTAGCGTATACCCGTGCCTGAAGCCACGGTGTAAATAATGTTGGGATTATATAATCATAATCCCAACACTATTTAGTCAATTATCAATTTAATATAATTATAATCCCAACCCTTCAGTCTATTTTGAAACTGTCATTTCCTAATGTATATTCTTCAAAACCAATCAAATAGTAAATCATTGAAAAAGAAAACTCTCCTTTAAAAAAATCATCTCTTCTATCATTACAATTTGTTTCTCCTCAAATTTTCATTGCAAAATCAATAAAACATTATAATCTATTGACAAACTCTCTCTCTCACCTGCTTTCTCTATCTATAATTACATTTTGATATCAACAAAACAGAACACATGAAGCATTTGACCCGCTTGGGATCACTCAGTATACCCTCATTCATTACCAAAAAGAAATGACAATCTCTGACTTAAGAAACCCTCATTTCTATTTACATTACATTAACAAAACAATTCACACCTTAATTAATAAAAAATAAAAAATAAATAAACCTCTATCTCTTACAATGTACAAAACAGGTGAAACAGAGAGTAAACCATTGAAGGATTCAAAACATATAAAAGATGGCACAATATAGTAGATAAAATAAAACGAACCTGAGTGGTTAAATTGGGAAAAGGCATAGTGGTGTAATGCAATGCCAAATGGTAGAGTTGCACTTCTTAGATTTGTGACGACCACCGATTCTATACCTTAAAAGCCCCAGCAGTTGCTCTCGAATCGCCAGTATCTTGTTCAAGACTTTCTGTCCTTGTGAGTGCATTTTCTGAGGAACTCAATGATGACTCAAGATCTATAACTGCACTTCTCTTTGTAAGTGCGAGAGGAAGTGCTCTCAACATATGATTATGCTTGCCATCCAAGGACTGGAAAGCAATAACTTGGATTCTTCTAACTTGAAAATCCCAGAATGTTTTAAAAATAACCATGCTTCCACGTATTTTTATAACATTTCCTTTTGACTTGTCAGTAACTACCACAAACCTTATGCACATCTTCACTAAAACATGAAAATATCAGTCCAATGAACCTAGAATCTAGAAATTGATACATGGCTTGCGTCTACACATCTAAAGAAGACATAAAGATTTAGCAGATCTTATTTAAGTAGCCAATAATAGAACTACAGGCAGAAAATTAAAAAGAAAAGGTTTCAAATCAAGCCCTAAACATGAAGAATGAATGAAAGCATTGAAATGTTCAACCAACACATTTTATATTTAGAAACATTTAGATATTCGCATAAAACATTACGTTGTTAATTGACACTTACCAACATGGGAAGGAAGAACGGTGATGTGAGGATGTGAATGGTACCAACCAATTACTCTAGTTGGCATACAGTTAATCGCACAAAGCCGTGTTGTTGAAATGACACTTACCAACTTATAGAGTAATCGCAAGAAGGTAAACAGAAAATAAATAAACAAATAATTTTGTAAAATCCTGAAATGACCAATATAAACCTGTTTCAAATTCTATATATAAAGACTATAAATAGAATGAAGTCAGTCTCGTGCAATTTCTGAAAGTGCTAACATACTTACAAAAGCTGTGTTGTTGAAGCATATGCCACCAAAGGAGTGACATAACCAGATGCCATTGTGGAAGTCGTACATATCGAGCATCAAACCTCTAACACCATTCTGCAAGGGGACCATTTTCAAAATAGAAAGTCATTTGAAGTGTTTGTAAACTAAAGCATCAGATTAACCAATCTACTATAAATTGTATCCTATTAAGAGCAGGTCAATCTGTTCACAGTTGCAGTAAACATCATCATTAAAATGAAAAGGAAATAATTGAAATCATTAAAAAGATTAAAGCTTTCATAATATTTGCATTGAAGTCAAGAGCACTACTGTGAAAGTATGCTCATTGTCCTGGAGACGATATCCAAAGAAAAATCCTGGTCATATGATCTTTGGCAGATACGTGCAGCATTTGAAATGAATCCATATGAAACATGATTGATCAGGAAACTCTTGTAAAATTACAATGAAAAATGAAACTCTTGTAAACTCATTTATTCTAGTTGTATTGTGTTACCGACTACAATTATGCAGGTATAGGTATTGTTTCTGGGTCTAAATCAATGCAATATAATTAAAATTTCAAAATCAAATTAATATAAACAGTAGATATTTAAAATAAAATTTAAAAAAATTTTGAATAATAATCATGAGGAAAAACTATATTTCAGAAAAATTATGAAAATTAACATTAAATTTTTCTTTCTTTTTTTCTTTAGTATGTTGTTATAAATGGATCAAGAAAAAGTTAGAAAGCCACCATTTTTCTTCCAACGAAGATTCTATTTATCCTCCAGTTGGCACGTGTATTAAACTACTATTTATTGCTCTTAAACAAAAAGGAATGACAGGATTTTTATTAGATCCATTCCATGGGGGGAAAAAAAGTAGGGAAAAGCCTTTCCAATTGCATGTTAAATACAATGATGAATTACATCAACCACTCATCTGATTTTACAATGAACTCTATCTCCTCTCTTACTCTTGAAAAGTTATTAGCTGGTCTTGGGACATTACGTGACAATACTCTTACCAATTACCAAATACCAAATCTCTTCTTCTTTCCAATCACCCATTACCAAATCATGGCCATCTCCCTCCACTAATTACAACACTTTTGTGATACCACCCGACCATGTCCTAGTATCACCAAATAACTTCTCCTCAGACTTCCCCTCCTTACCCGATGATGATGATGATGATGAGGAACTTCGTGCAGCCCTGCCAATTTCGATTCCGAAGCCAATTACATTTTTTTTGACTTGCGTTGTTCATTATTCATCGCTAGAAATCCAGATCTAGGGTTTTGAAATACAGAAACAGAGAGAGACAGAGAAGTAGAGGGAGAAAGTGATCGAATTTAAGCGGGGGAGAGATTACCTTTGTCAGTTGGGTCACCTGATTTCTTTTCAGCAGCAAGATCTGAATCTTCTGTTACAAACCCAAAAAACTTAATCGGTTGCAGGGAGAGTTATATAATATGATAATCCAATCCACAAAACAGAGAGAGAGAGAGAGAGAGAGAGAGAGAGAGGTTTTACTTTCGGGTATGGCAAGGGTTTTGGAGAGAGAGAGGATTGGGACCAAACTTTTCTCATATGGTGCGGCCGTCGGATTAGCTTTCGATTCAACTTTCATGTTGCTGGGAATCATAGGCCACTGAGACTCTGCTTCTGCTACTGCTGCTCTCTCTCTTTCGCCTATCGTTTGAGGAGGAAGAGGGTCTGTTAAAGCAGAAGAACAAAGAGTGAGAGAGAGATAAGAGGGACAGTTGCAGGAGAGAGGGAGGCAGTTGTAGAGACGTGTTTGGGCAGACGTGGGAGAGAGAGAGAGCAAAGAAGGTTTGAGCGGGAATCAAATTGATCTGCACCCTTGATATATTTGTAGGATTGATTTGAGCCTTTAAACCTAAATGTATCTCACACACATTTTATACATTTTCAAAAAGCTTCCTCCCTTATTATATAGATAACCAATATATATTACATATTTTATTTTATTTTTATTTATTTAACTTGCATACACGTATATCAATCAATAGTATATACATATGCCAACATTTTTTTTCTTTCTATACATATGGCAAATTTTCATTTTGATTTTTAACAAAGAATGAAAATCCAATTCAACTAAAATATTTGACTTCGTAGAGTTATTTTCTAAAATTAATACCTCCTGATATTGAAATTGAATCAACAAGGAGACAAGCCCTGCGATCAAAAAAAATAGTGGACAAACCCTATATAAATGTGTATGAATATCCATTGTTCTTCACATTAACATCATCACTTACCCACACAGCTCATTTACGTTTCCCCTTTTATCTCTTATCTATCCCCCAATCTGCAACATCAACAATAGTCAAACCCTACCAGGAAGGGGTCATCTCGTTGGTAATGGTGTTTGCTCATCTTCTTATTGATTAGGGTTTAAATCCCCTACTATTTAAGTAGATATCCGACGATTTAAGTGGATCGGCTAGCTTCTTCTCGTTTGACTTATAAGGGTGAATTCTAAAGGTCTTGTCTTGGGTGCTCTAGGCATAAATTTTTTTTAATAAATAAATAATAAAAAGTCAAACCCCTCATACACTCAAATGGCATCATCTTCTCTAACTCTCCCTTATCTACAACTACAATTCCCTACACAAAGATCATCAAAACCATCAACCAAGGTAGAGATGAGTACTTCAAGTCTCCAGTCCAAAAATACCATTTAACGGTGTTTGTTCAAATATTTTAGTATCACTCTTACAAAATGGCTCTAAGTTGGTTTTTTGTTTTTGTATTTTTGTGTTTTTATTTTTAGAAAGCAAAATAAAAATTTGATATCTATATAGGTTTTTGAATTTTGATGGGATTGTTGTCCCTGTGTCAAAATGTGAATCGTTAGATTGAATCAATCCAACAGCTGAGAAATGTCCAGGAGACATTTATATTTCAATGGTGGATTTACAATGGTGATTCAATCCTACGGTTTCAAGAAAAGAGTTTCTTTATTTTGAGATCTTATTCCCTTCCATCTCTTTCATTCAAGAGCAGATCTCTTCTTCCCTTCCATCTCTCTCTCTCTCTCTCTCTCTCTCTCACATTCAAGAGCAGACCTCTTCTTTCCTTCCATATCTCTCTCTCTCTCTCTCTCTCATTTAAGAGCAGATCGGTGACTTCGGTAGCCTTGCTAGATCGGTAGGTCCCAATCGGCATCATCGCAGTAACAAATCAGTGAGGTTCACTATATTTGTTCATCACTATATTGAAGCCACAGATATCATCCCTTTGTGTGTATATATTGAAGAGTTCATTCAAAAAGGTCAATGACATCGAGAGACGAGGCGGAAGAGAGAGCACAGAGCAGCGACAATTTTGATTCGGACGAGTCCAAGGCTTCTATTTCATCAAGGGTGAGATTTTTTTTCTCTATTTCTCATAGTTTGTGTTTTTTTGGTTAATTAGTGTGTTTGATTTGAAAGTTATATCTAATTTAGGATGATGAGAATGAAATCTGCAGGAAATGAATTGGTTCCCACTATTGGTTCCTCGTTGGAGCTAGGAATTGCATCTCAGGTATTACTAATTGCTTTTACACTTGGACATCTCAGGTATTACTGATTGCTTTTACACTTGGACATTATTGTATTAAAAGTAGTTATGCCCTCCTTTTCATTTATCAAATCCTTTTTATAGAGTAGATTATTCATTGCAGATTTTATTCCCATTTGTGGAGTCTGCTTTGCCCCTGGCATATAGTGTTCTGGGGTTCTGCTATTTCATGTAAGAAGAATTTCTATCTTTTTGTTGATTTAGTTGATTGAATGCTTTTTCTTAAGGGGAAAAAAAATGTTTCTTGAATTAGGAAATGTTTCTGCCAAGAGTTGGTTGGTTGGTTCAACTTCTAGAGAGAGAACCATCAATACTCTGTGTGTGTATGTGTGAGTGAAAGGTCTAGACCTTTTGGGACCTTTTGCGGCTCCAAATCAAGAAATTCAATCCGAAAACTTCAAACTTTGCGCTAATTTTTCTTGAGGTTGGTCACTGTTCATGGTTTAAATTTAAGCTTTTATTTGAAATAATATTCATGTCAATATGTGTATACTCACTCAACTCTCTATTGTTATGATATTGAGATTTCCTCGATGTTTGTCTTTTCTGAATTAGTTAAAATTTTCTGATTACGATTCGTATTTCCTTTCTATAATTTGGTGAATTCCACTACTAATTCATTGCTTAGTTGATAACAGTGCATTTCATTGCTTAGTTGATAATTTGATTCAATCATCTACCTAATTCCATGCATGTGATACAAATTTGTGTTATCATATGGTTATTAATGTATGTAAATTTGCTTTATCTCTCTATTTGTTTCTTGGATGGTTTACTTACATGATTATGAAAGGTTATTCCTTTCAAAAAAATGCTTCTAAAAGTAAGGCAGTAGCAAACAAACTTAACCAACTATAAAAAGGATATATATATGCTTCCCTTAATTTTGTCCTTAAGTATGAGTATTGGAATTAATAATGAGGAAGAGTATCATTAGTGGAGTAGAGAAAGAACGATTCCCAAAATCAAACTGTGAGTATTGTTTTTCTTTAATTTTGGGTACACTTTTATGGGTTTTGTTGATTTTTCTTATACAGATAATATATACACACGAAACCATTCTATATTGTATTGATTTTTCTTTAATAGGAATTTGTGCAACTATTATATTGAGTTACTCTATTGAATGGTTGTTGTACCATTAACCATTCTATTGAGTTACCCATTAACCATTCTATATTCCTTGCTTATTAAGTGTTTGATAAAATGTTTCAATGGAATTTACACACAACAAATCCAGTTGATGGTATCCTCTCTCATATTTTTGTTTTCGGTTTGATTTTGTGGAGAAATGGGAATCATCCTAATAATTTTTTTTTTTCAAATGAGAAGAGCTTCACATTTGTTGACAGAGTCTCTGTATATATAAAGCAGCAAAAGCTGTGAACCAAGCTAGACAAAAAAAAAAAAACCTCTCTCTCTCTCTCTCTACCAAGAGTTGGTTGGTTGGTTCAACTTCTAGAGAGAGAAAACCATCAATACTGTGTGTGTGTATGTGTGTGTGTGTGTGTGTGTGTGTGTGAGTGAGTGAGTGAGTGAAAGGTCTAGACCTTTTGGGACCTTTTGCGGCTCCAAATCAGGAAATTCAATCTGAAAACTTCAAACTTTGCGCTAATTTTTCTTAAGGTTGGTCACTGTTCATGGTTTAAATTTAAGCTTTTATTTGAAATAATATTCATGTCAATATGTGTATACTCACTCAACTCTCTATTGTTATGATATCGAGATTTCCTCGATTTTTGTCTTTTCTGAATTAGTTAAAATTTTCTGATTACGATTCGTATTTCCTTTCTATAATTTGGTGAATTCCACTACTAATTCATTGCTTAGTTGGTAACAGCGCATTTCATTGCATAGTTGATAATTTGATTCAATCATCTACCTAATTCCATGCAAATTTGTGTTTTCATATGGTTATTAAACCATGTAAATTTGCTTTATCTCTCTGTTTGTTTCTTTGATGGTTTACTTACATGATTATGAAAGGTTATTCCTTTCAAAAAAATGCTTCTAAAAGTAAGGCAGTAGCAAACAGACTTAACCAACTATAAAAAGGATATATATATATATATATATGCTTCCCTTAATTTTGTCCTTAAGTATGAGTATTGGAATTATCTGACAGACTATAAGATTCAAACATAGGATCAATTGTATGTTCTATTATGACCATTAACTCATTTAGAAGTCCTATGGGTTTGCCACCTTAACCATGATTAATAGTAAATAATTTTTTAACCTTGGCTTGAAGGTGTGTTTGATTAGAGCTCATAAAAAAGTTGTTATGGCTTTGCTTGCTAAAATGGTTGATTAGGTAATTGGTTTGCCTTCCATTGATAGATTTGTCAATAATTTGTTGTTTATCTATTGTTTAACTTGGCTTCATTTTACATGTGAAAATTAAGAATCTTAAATTTTTACTAGCTAGGCTTCATTTTATATGTTGGCTATCTTCTGGATTATTAGCTACATGCAGTTTATGTTTTTTGTTCAGAGACGGTAGAGAAGCAAGAACCAAGAAGAGCGAGTACTTGATTTTTTTATGCTAATAATTTGGGTCTTCTATTTTAATTTTTGAATTTCATACTATTTTGATAATAATCATTGTGATAATTTTTACTGTAATTTTAAAAATTAGCATTGTTTAGAATGCCTTTATGTTTGATTTTATTGTTTTTCAAAAACAAGATGTTTTAGTTTGTTTTGATTAGACTTGAAAAATTCAAGTTAGACAATGAATAGAAGTGTTGTGTGGTTCTATTAGTGAATGTTTCAAGAAATGGGGAGCAATGGCACAACGGCCCATTTAACAAGTAAGCCTTTTTGATAGGTGATTTTGGGGTTGGAAGAGAAATTTAGATTATATTGATTCAACAGAATAACTTTGCCTATTATTTTTTTCACACCCTATAACTCTACCACTACTTATAATCAATTAAAATTTTAATTTTAAAACTTAGACACTGTAGGCACAATTGTATATTCATTTTAAAATAGATGTGACAAAAAAATGTGGTTATAATAAATTAAATTTTTGATTGGATGGGTTAGAGTCAATTTTTTTCTTCTTCTTCCCTTTACTCCTGTGACTCTTAACTCAATATATTTTTGTTTCATTGGGTGAAAACCGTTTGTTATTTTTTACAGGAGCTGAGCTTATTCTTTCCTTTCTTTCTTTCTTCTTTTTTTTTTCCTCTCATTTTTTATTTTACTTTTAGAGTGAGAATTGTAAGTTTTGATAAAAAGTTGTTATGACTTTGTTTGCTACATTAGTTGATTAGGTAATTGGTCTGCCTTCAATTGATGGATTTGTCAATAATTTGTTGCTTATCTATTGTTCAACTTGGCTGCATTTTACATGTTGTGAAAATTAAGAATCTGAAATTTTTATTAGATAGACTTTATTTACATGTTGCTATCTTTTGGATTATTAGCTAGGTTCAGAACTACGAAGAGCGAGTACTTGATTTTTTTATGGTGATAACTTGGGCCTTCTATTTTAATTTTTGAATTTCATACAATTTTGATGATAATCATTGTGATAATTTTTACTATAATTTTGAAAATTAGCATGGTTTAGAATGCCTTTATGTTTGATTTTGCTTTGTTTTGATTAGACTTGAAAAATTCAGGTTATACAATGAATGGAAGTGTTGTGTGGGTCTATTAGTGAATTTTTCAAGAAATGGAGAGCAATGGCACAACGGCCCATTAAACAAGTGAGCCTTTGTTTTTCTTCACAATTTTATATCTTTGTTTGGGGAACTAGAAGTGTATTTATGGAGTTTCTTTTTATTGTAATTTTTCTTCTTGATATAGGTGATTTTGGGGGTGGAAAAGAAATTTAGATCAGGTTGATTCAATAGAATAACTTTGCCTACTACTTTTTCCACACCCTATAACTTTACCAGTGCTTATAATCAATTAAAATTTTCATTTTAAAATTTAAACACTGTAGACACAATTGTATATTCATTTTAAAATAGATGTGACAAACAAATATGATTATAATAAATTAAAATTTTGATTGGATGGGTTAGAGTCAATTTTTTTTTCTTCTTCCCTTTACCCCTGTGACTCTTAACTCAATATATTTTAGTTTTATTGGGTGAAAATCATCTGTTATTTTGTACAAGAGTTGCGCTTGTTCTTTCCTTTTTTTTTTTTTTTTTTCTTTCTTTCTTTATTTCTTTCTTCTTCTTCTTCTCCTCTCATTTTTTATTTTATTTTCAGAGTGAGGATTGTAAGTTGAAAAAAAATAAATAAATAAAGGGTAAATTACAAACACACCCCTTGAGATTTACTTAAATTACAAATTACCCCCTGTGGTTCTAGAAATTACATTATGTCCTCTAAGGTTTCTAATTTCATAATAAATGTCATTTTATTAATAAATCATCAAGTTAATTAACAATTTTTAATAATGTTAAAATTTTATTTCAATTAATAATTCAGATAATTTGATTATTGTATAGGTGAATAGTTAGAAATTTCACTTTTTCAATTATTTTTGTTAAATAAAAAATTCTGACAGGGAGGTATTTGTAATTTTTCAAACCACAGGGAACAATTCGTATTTCAAGCAAACCTTAGGGGTGTATTTGTAATTTACCCAAAAAAATTATACTTTCAGCTTTGCCAGTTATTTTGTAAGACTCTATAAACAATGCTGAGATTGGTTCAATGAGGTCTATAAAGAATTTGTAAAAGAAAAATAGTAAAGAGGTCTAGATTAATAAAAGCCAGTTTTAAGCCAATTGGTTGTTTCTTTTTTTCTTCAAATATTTGGTTTTGGAACTAAATAAATTTAGTAGACCATCTATGTTATTAGTTAGTCATCCTGGGGTAATGAGTGATGGCATTAACTTGCTTTATGCTTGAAGTAGTTTAAACATACTTTATACTTTTAATTGGAGGATTATGCATAATGGTACCTCATAAGTGAAGAAGAAGGTGGTTTCACTTTCAACCCTTAATGTTGGTGAAGTGCTCTCTTAAATGTTGTGGGCAAATTCTTGATGATTGATTTGGAGTATACAACATGTTATCAATCACCTAGAAAGTGAAAAGTATGCAATCCCTTTTTTTTTTAGTAGGCAGGTCAATTGATTGGTTTGAGGCAAATGTGGTGTTGGGTATGAGGTGAGGAAAAAATGTGAATTTCATGTAATAATTTTTTGAAATAGTTTAGATTTTAGAAACCTATCTTCATGTAATGATTTTTTTTTAAAAAAATGGGTTAGATTTAAATGTGTTTCTGAATGGTTTTGATTCAAAAAATATTAAAATAATAAATGAACTAGCACAAGTATTTGGTTGTAATCTATGTTTAAAAAAATAGTACAGTTAATTTTATTTAATTAACCTTGGGTTTAATTTTAGTTAGATTAGCCCATTAACATTAATTTCAAGTTTGATTCTTTTTTTGTTGCCTACTAATTGTTATACATAATGCTTCAACTAGAAAATGAGTTATGCATTATCACATGGATGGAAACTCAAAGGAGCATGGCATCCAAAAATGGATACTTCGCACAAGGTAAGCTTTAATTGTTTAAAATTTTAATTTTGTTTGGTTTTACAACCTTCAAAAATTCTTCTTCCTCTTAACAAGACTCTCTTAGTCTTAATAAAGAAAATTATTCGCTCCCCTTACAAAATTTGAGTTTAATTCTATTTGGAGGTTTGTATGATTTATCGGCATTCTCAATTGATCATTCTATACTATTATTTGCTTTTCTATTCATTTGTTTACTTTAGTAATGCATACAATTGTCTATTCTCATTTGTTTACTTTAGTAATGCATACATAATTCAATTGACCATAATAGTTATGTTCAATTCTTCTTAATTCATAGCTATTGATTTTCCTATTTTTCATATGTATTTTGATGCGATTTTTCATGTTACAGTTTCTTTTGATGCAATTATTCTTCATTACAATTTCTTCCGATTTCTCATATGCATTTTGATGTGATTTTTCATAGCTATTGATTTTTTGAAGCGAATTTAAGCGAGTGATTTTGTTGTAGGTCATTGATCCATATTAGAAACATTGGGTTACGTTGCTTCTACCAGTGTGTCGTTGGTTGGCTCTCTCATGTTAAATTATTTATTTATTTATTTTTGGGTTAGCTAGGATGATTCTTTTGTATCATAATATTCATTGACCTTTATTTGAAGGAATTTAAACCTGATGAAGCGATAGGGTTACCAGTTATAATACTAATTCAATAGCATTCTTTTATCGAAGGTTATCACATTCTAACTTGCTATAGTGTATAGGTGTGTCATTTTGACGTGGATAAAAATCTAAAATTTGCTATTTAGACTTTTAAGTTTAGCAAATATTTCTAGATTCTTTGCATATGCTACATTCAAATACATAATTCATTTTTTGGATTTTAATTTTGAAATTTGCTATTTGAAATTTATAAATGCTTTCGCTAATTCAGTGTGCAGAAACAATTTCAATTTCTTATATGTGAAGTTTTAAGTCGGAGTAACATTACCATTTGGAATTGATTTATTATCATTGAGTTTCGTAGCATGTGACACCAAAAAAATTGTTGGTAGTGCCTTCAGGCACGGGTCATTCCTAGTATATATATAGAGGAGTGATGGAGACCCCCTTCAATCACCATCCCCACCACCCCCCCCCCCCACACACACATGTGGCAAGTGGTGATTGGAGGACAAGGGAAACAAAAAAAAAAAAATCCAACCAATGAGAGAGAGAGAGGGGGTCAAAGGGGGTGGGAAAAAAAGGGGGTCTTAGACATTTTTGATATATATATAGAAAAAACAATTTGTTCACATATGTATATATATGTATCAATTAAATAGATTTAACAATTAATTGAATTGAATTAGTCTGTTTGGATTTATTGAATCTAAATTAGTGGGTTTCCTTATTATGTATAATTGCTTGTGAATCGGAGTATATGTTCTCTTTGATGAATTTTCTTAGCTTTTACGATGGTTAGTGGCAGGGGTGCAACTTGTGTGGACTCAATCCGAGTAACCCAAACCCAGTTTGAATTTTTTTAGGGTTGAACAAGATATTTTTAAATTCGGTACGGGTTTGAACAAAAATTCAGAAGCGCGAATTAAATTTGGACAGGTTTGGACAAAGACGTCAAACAACCTAAGCAACCCAAAACCCGAATTATACATATATAAATATATAAAATATAAAATATACGTATAAATTATTAGTCATTACATGATATTAAAGTAATTTAAATTATTAAATTATATTGAATATATATTATATATGCAAATAACATAAAATCTTACTTTTTTTATTTTCACTCATTAATTGTAAAGACTACTATAGCTACATTTCTCTTACATTATATAAATTATTTGTTTTCATAGTATTAATGATTTTCTATATAAAAAAAATGTAAATAGAGCCAAATTTTAATAATTTAATAATGTAGTTGTAAAAAAAAAATTGAAATTCATTTATAATTCGGGTAACTCAGACAATTTGGAATTAACTCGGGTCAGGCTTGGGCAAGCAATCTTGAGTTACAATTCGGGCCTGGGCAAGTCTCAACACAACTTGAGTTGGGCTTAGACAACCTTCCAATCTGACCAAACTTGCCCGAATTACACCCCTAGTTAGTGGTGGAAAGGTCAGTAAACTGACGTGACAATGGTAGTGGTAGTGGTGAGGTTGTTTGGTTAATAGAGAAGAGAGGGTGGTTTGGGTGAGAGAGGAGAAGAGAATAGATGGACTTGGATTTATAATTTGAAATTTGAGAATTATAATTTTATAAAACTTTTTTCCATTCAAATGTGATAGTAGAAGGTAAATTGATTATGATTTAAATAGGTCAGAGAGTAAATTGACAATATTAAAAAGTTCAATGTACAATTAATTAGAGGAGTATAATTTGGAGGGAAAAATAAAATTTCCTTCAAATTGCAATAGAAAATTGCAAAAAAGCAAGTTAGATATTTAACCTTTCAAAATAAAAATATGTAGCCCACCAAAATAAATACATATGTAAAAAAACTTATATAAGGAAACAATATAATCTTATGTCATGTAATAACAAGAAAAAAAGGGCAATAAAAGTTAGAGAAAATCACATTGTGTTTGGTTTCACTTTTCTGAATTTAATTTTTTGAAAATTAAATTGTTTGTTTTTTGGGTTTGTGTGTGTGTGTGTGTGTGTTTAGTGAATATTTTTAAAATTTTAAACAATTTTTTAAAATATTTTTTTAGATGCAACTTACTTAGATGTATCTAAATAGTAAGATATTTATGAAAAATATTTTAAAAAATTAATAAATATACAAAAATATGAAAAATGTACTGAATTTTTCTATTTTTTTTTGTGTAATTTTGGTATTTAGTGATTTTTTTAAATTTTTTTTTTTACAAATATTATACTTTTTAAGTGTATTTATATTAGGTGCTTCTAAAAATTAAAAAAAAAATTGCTTAAAATATTAAAAAAAAAGTGAAAACAAAAAAAAAACGAAAAATGAAAATGTAAAATGTTTTAAAAAATGAATTTTGAAAACTGAAACTAAACGAAGTGTAGATTTTCAAAAAAAGGATCTTATGGAATAACTTCATACATAAAGGCCTTGTTAACTTTAGGGGCTAAAAGGTTAAAATAGTCATAAAAAAATAAAATAAGCTAAAAAGTCTATAAGATAAATTGTTACATCAAAACAATAATTATGTTACTTTTTTCTCTTACAAAGTCAAAAAAATCAAAAAGTCCAACCTAAATGAAACTTTTGAGTTCTAAACTAAAATAGTCAAAAAATAAAAAAATAAAAATAAAAAGTCAATGCACTTTCCAAACGAAGCCAAATAGGACTTATATGGCTATAAGAAATTGCTTAGGACTTTTTAAGGACTCTGATTGGTAAATGTCAGTAAACAAATTTCTCAAACAATTCTTTTCTCTAAATTTTCCTAAGAAGTAATAGGTTGATTAAAATATTTAAAAAATTTACTAAAAATAAGGAATAAGATTTTAAAATTAAAAAATATATATTTTTGAAAACTCAAAATCAAACAGAACATTAATTTTTTTGTAGAATAATAGTAAAACAATAACGAAAAATTATTAATTTTAAAAAATAAATTGTATACCTTAGTGGTTATCATCGAAGTACTGCTGAAGAGAGTAAAAAAATGTGTTGGACACGATTTAGGTTTAGGTTTAGGTTTAGGGTGCAGTGTAAGTTTATGTTTTTGTGTGGTATGTGTACATAATGCGTTGGAGTTTTGTGTTGATATGTTAATGAGCATATTTAGAACATTTTATGTATAAAATGAGTAAAACAAAATTAAATAATTTTATTACATGTGTGCATTGAGAAAAATATGCACATAGGGTAAATGATATGTGAAAATAGAATTACTCTTAGATCACTCTAGTTGAGCTAAACTTTTTGGATTGTTTTAGGATCTTAAAATAATTACAACTTTAGTCATAAAATTATATAGAAGCACAAAATTATATAGAAGCACACGATACTAATTCTACTACGATCCTGATCCTACTAAAATAATTTTTTTGTCATTTATTTCTTATATATGTATGTGTACGTGTAGATTTATATAAGAAATTTGACTATAAACTTTTTCTCTAATATATGCTAACATAAAATTTCATTATATCAAATTTGTTATTTTTCTTTAATGATTTTAAAATTATTTAAGATATATTATCATCATGAATAATTTCTCGTTTTATTTTACATTAAAAGTAAAATATAAAATCCTTGATCTGATTCTACCATATGATCTACAAGTACCTCCCAACAATTCTATCTAAGATTTTGATTTTAACAACCTTGCTTATTTTATTTTATTTTTTTAATTGGCAAAAATCAATTGTTAGTTGTTAGATTAATATTTATGGGAATTAGTCTCTAAACTCTTGTAAAACACGAAATGCTTGCCTCCTAATTCTATTCCCTTCTAAGGAGAGTTATATCAATAACCTTCTTCTAGGACTAAGCCATTAAGAAACTTACGATGGGCAACTAAGTTAGCCATAAACCTTGCTTATTAGTTGTGAAATATATAGAGGCCAAATTGAGGTCAGTATATTTTTAATTAGCTTGAATTTTGTATGAATTTGATACAATTGATAACATCAATTAGAGTTTCTGATAATAAAAAAAAAAAAAAATCACCGAATTGCACTCACTGAATTAATAGAATTTATAAATTTATACCAAAAAAATGACGTGCGCATTTTCATAAAATATAAAAAGTGTTAACAAATACAATCAATTAGATTAAATTAAAATAAAATCATAAGGTTAAAGTATTCTCCTAATTTATAAAACTTCTAAACTTTTATTTTATTTTTATGTTCGAATTAAATATTTTAATGACTTAATAGATCTAAATGATAGTTTAGAAACTAAATAGATTTAGTGGGTGTTTGGAGTACCCTACAAAAAAATAAAAAATGAAAAAGTCAAAACGTTAACATTATTCACGGGAGTCTCTATTTGCACACACCAATTCCACTCTTTGCACACACTTAATGAATTTTATTTTTATTACAATTTTATCCCTAAATAAAATTACCATTATAGACATCTCACACAATTCAAATAAACACACATCCTCTCAATACACACACACACGTTGCAATGCCTCTGCTTCCTCATTTTGCTAAATGATCCACACACACACACGTTACTCCATACCAGAGCTCCAAAGTTACTCCATTCTTCATTAGTGTACACTCCTTTCACAAGCTCCACACTCCTTCCACAAGCTGTCTTCCTCATTCTTCCTTCCTCATTCTTCATTCCATTTTTCATTAGTTTACACACTAAATCTCATCCTCACTCATTGTTATGGAAGATTTACCTTCTGAAAATTCAGATTTTGAGAAGCAGCTAACTGTTTATGAGAAAGGTAACCAAGGAAAGGTGAGTTTTGCTCCATTTTTTTTCCCAGCATCGTTCGGAAAACCAGGATCGAACTAGTTAACATATTTCGGAAGTTGTATGCCGAATGAACTTCAAAATTTCGGCAGTTGACTGTTCGGAAGTTGTATGCCGAATGAACTTCAAAATTTCGACAGTTGACTGTCGATTTATTGGGCATATTTCGAAGCTTGATTTCCGGCAAAAACAATACATTTCAGAAAACCAGTTCCGAATGAAGCACAAAATCATCCATGACAGTGGGCTATTTCTTCGATCGGAAAATGGTTCAAACAAACCCCAAAGTACAAATGACATACAAATGAGGATTTTAAGATCAATAAACTAACCTAAATCTCCAAATGTGAGGGACAGTAATGGACAGAGAGTTTTCTTCACTGCTCTTCAATGGCACTTCTTCAATGAGGAGGTCTTCAATGGAGGTGGGGGACGGACGGTACACACTGTGAGAGTGAGAGATGGGTGTGTGTGAGAGAGACGGAATGGGGAGCCGCTGCAATGTCTATGTGTGTGTGCACAATGTGTGTGTGTGTGCGCACAATTTGGCTTTGAGGGTATATTTGGAAAATAAGTGTGTGCAGTGAGTAAAACAAATTAAGTTTAATTTTTTTATGTGTGTGTACTGAGAATGATGTGCATAGAGAGAGTTATGTGTGTGTAAATAGAAGCTCCCCATTATTCACATGATTGGAATTAGACAAAGGGCAAAAAGACATAAATGTCCTTCGTTGGAAACAAGGAAAAAGGAAAATAAAAAATAAAAAAATAAGAAAAAGAAAAGTTAAACAAACCCGGCTGCTCACCACAGTTCTGTAAAGGAAAAAAAGGCAACCGTACTGACATGCATTGTACGCATGTTAGTACTGATAGGGGTAATATGATAATTTTAGTATTTTATATAATATTTTAATATATATTTTTTCGTAAAAAGTTAGAAAATTATCCAAACAATCATATTTTTTTTTCTCTACTTTTTTAACTAAAAAATTAAAAAATACATTTATATAGTTCATCTCAAACAACCTCTTTATATATTTACTTACTTTGGGGATTTGGTTGAGTTGATTGATAGTTCAAAAACTAAATAGAAAATTTAGTAATAGTACAGAAATAGAAAGTAAATAATACAAATAAATTATTAAAACTAATAAAATATTTATATACACATATATATTATATAAACTTTTTCACTAATGCATAATAATTTTTAAACACCTCCCTGAAAGGTAATTTCTCCTTATTTTTCTAGTTTCTTCAATTGAGGGATTTGAGTAGAAAATAATATATATATATATATATTGGTTGATAGAAAGTGAAATAACAAATGCTGTTTATAGAGAGGTATTACCATTTTTGAGATATTTTCCACAAGAAAAAGCTCATAAATGTTTCCATGCAATTGCTAACAAAGACCAAGAGACGTCCACAAACCACCAAACTCGTCACAAAGTTCCAATCAACTCAAAACAATCAGTTTTGCACCTCAACAAATGAATAAATCACCACCTACTATGAAGCTCAACATTAGGCTTGCCTCGGATGTGTTTGCAGTAGTAAACCAACCAAAATTTAAGCCTTGTGGTGATTACTCGCTACTAACTATAGGCACCTTCTCATACACAGAACTCTCTCTAAATCTCTTGGGAAGAAAGCAACGACCACCAAACCGCTGTTGCAAGTAAATGACAACAATGAACAGCAGACCGCTACAAGATATAATGATATCCCAGGTTGTCGAATAGTAATCCATTCTAGGGTTTGCATATATAGCACCAAAGTACCATGTAGAAGAACCATGAGCCCTGCAAAGATCATACGCATGAGGCAACAAGCGAACAATGGTAGTCCCAACATAAAAGGAAGGGACAAGAGCCTTCTCTTTGGAATTACAGAACATGTTGAACACTATCTGAGGAAGCAGAAAACCATCCAAGATTAAACCGGCATAAGATTTCAAGTCTCGCCAGAAAGATTGCTGTTGGTAACCGAAATGGCGTAACTGTAACAATGGGGTCTTGTAAGAAAACCACTGATGCACAAACCAAGCAATCAACCCACCAGCTATGTACAACGGTAAAGACAAGTAGAAAACCTTTTTATCGGAAACCCAAAGGCTCTTTGATCTTTCATCACTGACTCTTGCAGACCATGTCTGTTGGAGAAGACGGAACTGCAAAAGAAAAGCTATCATTGTTATGACCCTTACCAATACCTCGTTTACTTCAAGCCATCCACCGCTCCCAAGAAAAACATTCTGTCGGTTACGGTTTGCCAAAAACAAGGCTTCAAAATTTAGTACTAAAGGAATCATGTGCGCTAGAGTAAGAACAGTCAACATCACAACAGATATGAAAGGAAGCACATCCGGGTACTTTTTCACGTAAAATAGCTGCAAAACCACAAAGATACATGCAAGTGTGTTGGAAATTAGGACCATGGTGATCTCTAGGTCCATTCTCCGAATTGTATCTATGGCTTGGCTTGTGAAAATGGAACTTGCGGACAACTCAAGCTGTTCAAAGTATAAAGAGTCCGACTTTGTTCGATTGCTTTCAATGGTTCCTTTGACATGAACTCCATCCTTTGCATTCAATGGAGGGTACTGGATACTGATAAGTATTTCACAGTCTAGTGGTCTGTTTTTTGCAAATCTTTTATTAAGTGATTCAAGGTGCCGACAGCCTATCATGCAAAGCAATCCAGTTTTGGCATCGTATACCCCTTCAGCCGAAATCTCAACTGACTTTGTTGATGATAGTTCACCACCTAGCTTGAAATTAGGTGGAGGTGTGAAGCTTAAAATGTAGCTAATATTAAGCACACCTCTTTGGCTGTTATTCACTTGAACTGCCGACTCGGCTTCCCTTGCAGACACTGAATGGGGCTTATATAACCAATCACCCACAGATAGCGGAGATGAATAACCCCAAGCTACTTGGCCTTTACTATTTTTCACCGTCATGTCGAATCTCATGTCAGAGGAATACCCGTTTGGGTATGTCCCACCTTTGCGTTTATCTTCCATCTTTTTGGCACAAGATGTTCTCACATTGTCAATCTCAGTATACTCGTATTTCAGACCCTCAACTCTCGCCTTTCCATTGCTAGGGCTATGAAACGCAAGTCTACCAAAGTAATAACCCGAATCATTCACACTTTTTCTACTCCACATTTGTCCAACAACAGCACTCCTGTTTCTCAATGACAAGAATGCAGGTAACCTCAAGCTCAACCTAATTGAACAATCCCCAAGTGAAGCCTTAGCCACAGAACCCATTACATTGAATATTCGACAAGCAACCAAGTCAAAGTGCTTCTTCTTTCCATTCCACACCCCCTCAGCAACTAGCATTGAATTCGGATCAAAAGGTAAACGACGTCCATTATAGCTCGAGTTTGAAAAATCTAGCAAATACCGCGCTTTCCATTTCCCCGTACAATCAATGTCATTGAAAGACAAAAAATTAGGCAAAGCTCTACCACCACCGTCAAGAGGATTACAATTGACAGTCTCACAATCATTCATATATTCCAATTTAAACCTATCAGCTGACCTGAAAGCCACGCAGACACTATTGACAGACGAGTCTAAACCAATCGATGCATTCTCCATATTATCGTATACACTAAAACCTCCATTCTCAATTTCTCTATCTACCAAATTGTATTGATAATTCATCATTGATAAACCCAATATTGAAATCGGTTTAAATTTGTCCAAACTATCATTTGTATCCAAACTTTTCAACATTCCAGTAATCAAACTAGTGTTAAGAGTAGAAACATTGGGATAATGAAGCTTAAAAACAACATTGATAGAGCTTAAGTAATTCCAACCTGAACCAACCATACAAAGATTTCCTGAAGCCTCAGACCAAAATCCATGTAATCGAAAACTCGTATAATGTATACGACTCGAAACTGGAATCCTCGGCGCCCGGTAATTGATTAACCGCAATCTCCGGTGAGTCAAATTCCCAGAAAAACCCACAAAATTGGAGCCCCAAAAAGTCATCAAACCCTCAATTTTGAAAACTCCTTTGGATTGGGTTTGGTGGAGGGTTAGGGTTTCAAAAGAGACCGATGATTGGGGGGTTTTGGAACCCAGAATGGTATCGCCGCCGGAGAAATAGGCGTTGTGAAATTGGAGAGAGAAATTGGCGATGAGGTTGGAGCCGATTGGGGTGGATTCGGGGACGAGGTCGTTGCAGGAATTGGGATAGGGGATTTGGCCAGACGGTGATGGAATTGAAGTTGTTGTGGGGTCGATGAGAGTGAAGAAGGTGAAGAAGATGAAGAAGAAGATCGAGAGAGGAGTGAATTCGGATTGATGGGTTTGTGAAGGGTTTATTGGAAATAAGCTAGCCCTAACCCTAGGGTTTGAAAATGAAGAGGAAGGTGGAGAAGAGTGGATCTTCATTGATGGTTCAACGCCTGAAGATGAAGTTGGATCATCACCAATCTAACAATATATATGTAGCGCTCACTCTCTCTCTCTCTAGAATTGCTTCTCCCTCTAAAACTGTCGGCCTTGGGCTGATCTGGTGGAGCCGTCCGTGATTCTTAAGCTGCCTGTCACGTGCTGATTCATTAGGATGCGGTTCTACGCTAAGCATCTTATAGGTGTATTAGTTTGTGAGCAGTAAGATAGATATAGTAGATTTTTATTGCATCTCCTGGTTGGTCCTTGGACATAATGCACAAGGGTCGTGGAGTTGACTTCTCGGGAGGATGATAAGTGTCTAATTTGTGACAAGTGGTATCAGAGCTAGCTTAGGATATTGTGGTGGGGACGGTACATGAGACTTATACCAAGCACCTTCATTGTGGGGTTCTTACCAAGGGTGGTGTCTGCACGGGCGGGTTCCCATAAGGAGGGGAACTGACAAGCATGAAGGCAGGCAGGATAATGTCCCCCTAATGAGGGCATTAGGGACTAACAGTGGTAGCTTGTTACGTATCGACTCATTAGGGATGAGAGTTCTACACTGAGCACCTTGTAAGCTCATTAGTTTGTGAGCAACAAGTCAGGCAGGATAGATCCCTATCGCATCTCTTGGGTTGGTCCTTGGGCATAATGCATGGGGTATGCAGTACCACTCATAGAGCTGGCTTCTCGGGAGGATAACAAACGCCCAGTCCATGACAAACGCCCCGTCCATGACATGCATCTCTTAATTGGCCTTGTTTGAGATGGTGATTGAGTTAAAATTAAGGGTATTAAATTACAAATTACTTTTTGTGGTTCTAGAAAGTATATTATGCCTCGGGTTTCTAATTTCATAACAAATAGGTCATTTTATTATAAATTATCAAGTTAATTAACAATTTTTAATAATGTTAAAATTTTATTTCAATTAATAATTCAGATAATTTTATTATTGTATAGGTGAACAGTTAGAAATTTTATTTTTTCAATTAATTCTGTTAAATAAAAAATCTGACAAGGAGATATTTGTAATTTTCTAAACTACATGGGGTAATTCGTATTTTAAGTAAACATCAGGGAGTGTATTTGTAATTTACTCTAAAATAAACTGCTAAAATATAAAAGATTCGTTTGGAATGTGGGTTGATTTTTTGGCTATTTTATATTGGGGCTAAAAAGTCTCGTTATGATAGGTTTTTTTTGGCTTTTTTGACTTTGTAAGAGAAAAAATGAAATGATTATGGTTTGGCTGTGATATTTTGTTTTATTGGGCTAAAAAACCTAATTTGTCTTTTTGTAACTATTTTAGCAAAAAAAATCCATGTTTAGCTTATGCCAAACGAGGGCAAAATATGTTACAATAATTAATAAGATAAAATGGTACATTTAATTTATAATCATTTTATTTTTCTCTTATGACTATTAGGTCAATTGTAAAAAAAGTCAATTAACTTTTCAAATATAACTATTTTAGTCAGACTAAAATAGTTTAAAAGATAAATAGCCAACTTTACAAACAAGACCTTATTAACACACTCTTAGGTTTGAGAGAAAATTCGATTTTCGTAACGGTCGACGACTCTGGATAGAGCTGGAGTATTTCTGAAATAACTAAAAATCTGGAAATGCTATTCCATTTCCGAATGATGTTTTGAAAACTAGATAAATTTCTGTATGAACCATAGGGAGGCCGGATTTGGAAAAAAATCGAAAATAGTTCTTTTAATCTTGATCTTTAAGTGACTCTAAATCTGGAAATTCTGTTTACATTGAAGTTTTGTACTTTGACTTTATGAATGTGCTTACTTATATATAATATTGTCTTGGTATGATATTATACATGTCATGGTTATGTATTTTTTTTGTCCTTTGATGATGCTTACATTTATGTAAATTTATTTTCCTTCTCACTTGTACTAACTAATTACAACGATTAATCTAACATGAAACGTAATGGGGTGGCTAATGGGGTTTTGATCAATCGATTATTATTATGAGAAGAAGTTATTGGTTGGTGGGATGCATCCCCTTTGGTGAGTTAAATCTTGCGCAAGTTGTTGTTGCGAAACCCTTGAATGGAGCGGTTGTATTCGAACTCTAGGTAGTTCGGTGCAAAGAGGGATTTGGGCAAGGCTCATCATTACCATCTCTTTTGAGGCCCTGTGGTTGGTGCTACGCGGTATATAATCGTTGGTAGGCATCCGAGGTAAGGTCTGCAACAAAGCAGCAAAAGAAGGGGCATACCGAATAATCTGCGTCCAATTCTTGGAGTTGAGTAGACGAAATCTTTTTGGGAGATTTCTAGACTACTAACAACTAACCATATAATCTGTGCTATGAACTTAAATGCCATGACCCTTTTCTTCTATTTTTTGTAAATGTTATGGTGTATTAGACTGGAAAAAAGGAATGGGGTGTGTGTGCGTTTACTGGACATTCAAAGCTCAAGGCGTATCATGCCAGGTGTCGAAGAGGAGCTTGCAGCAGAAGATGACGAAACGGAAACCTTCGAGGACATTTAGCTATCCTAGAAAAGTTAGGAATTTCTTTTGTTGTTTTGTAAAGTCCATATAAAATTTTAAATTTCTTTTGGGATATAATGTTGATGGAACGAGTTTTTGTAATTAAGGATATTTATAATTATTTTATTATTATGTACTTATATTCCAACACCAATATAATTCCTGAAGTTTCTTATGAGACCTTGTGTCAATGCCTCTTAAGATTTGTTAAAAGGGTAGTGTGCTACCTAAGAAAGTTGGACTTAGAAGGGAGGCTAATTTGACTCTTCTGACGATCTGGGATCTTACTTGGTTATTGGCCATAGGACTCATTAGTGACTTTTCCTTTACTACAACCCTTAGTGTAGATTTGGGATATCACAGAACGACCTCAGGCCCAACATAAATATATATTACAGATAACATATCGAGCGTACAGATAGAAAACTCATTCATACTTTCAAATTTGTAAGTATAGAAAAGCTTATCACATTGTATAGTCAGAAAATAGAATAGGAGAAAATATCTTTACTAAGATATTACTCACCTCAAGTAGGTTGATATCTCTCTACAATGTTCAAACCTACACATTTCACATAAACACACATTGGAACACATTGTTCGAATCGAATAATTCATCTTCTCTTTCTAATTCAATCATTCATGCTGGTTCTCACTTATTAGTTCCTTATTGAGTCACAAATCATGCTTAGAAATGCTCCAGAGAAGATGAGAATGAAGATATGAACACAGAAGAATTTGTTAAAATATGTTGGAAATGGCCTGACCGCTCAAGCCACATTTTGGTCGCTCAAACAGACTGCTCTGTCTACAAAAGTTCTGGATGGGTCTAATATGCGCTCGAGCCAACACTTGGTCGCTCGAGCAGTTGTAGCTTGACTTTTCGTGCTCCTTTCAGATACGACTAGCCCTACTGTTTGGACTCTCGTGGTTCTAAATTTAATCTCACAAGTACAATGTGAAATAGATAAACACCAAAGAGTCCAAATCCAAAAAATCTTTTGAAAAATTGATTTTGAATTAAAATGCCAAAAATGGACTGTTTTTCCAGATACAAAGTCGCCACCTAAATATTTTTGAAAAATTTAGGAAACCCATGAATCATGCCAAAGGGCACGTGTTCGTCATCACTAAGATTGTCTCGGTTCGAGAACTTAGGTACGAGAGGGGAAGGTCATGGATTGAGCACCCCATTCGCCCGATCAAAGATTAGCCTCTACTAATCATGATGTGATTTTTAATACACGAGTATAGACTAATTTGAAAAAATTGAAACACTTTGATTCATGTTTGTTTTGAAAATTATTTCGAATATGTACCACTTGAAAAAGTGATATGACTCAAATTATTCCAATTCAAGCAATTAGCCTTCATCCACAGGCATTCAAGCAATTTATCAATTAAGCACTTAGCCTCATGGCAAGCATGCTAGACATAGCAACAATCACACTTGTGCAATATGCTAAAGCAAGAAAAAGCTTACCTAGTACTCCGAGGTGAACCAAAAGAGACAAAAGAGTTAGAAAACATGCATGCTCCTAACTAATGTAACATGGCTAATACAACACATGCGACATGCAACTAATAGCACTACAACAAAATTGAATTTTTATGGCTCGCAATGCATGCCGTAGAAACTCTTTCGGCATGCATACAAATGCTGTTATATGACATGCTGTGGAAAGTTGAGCGTTATTTACGACATACAGGTAAAGTTGTAAAAAATAATAAATTAAACATTAAGGATATACTTTGTATGTCGTATATAATTTTTTACGACATTTTTTTTATGCCATAAATCATTATATTTTCCATGGCATAATTTTGCATGCCGTAGAAAGTTATTTTGAATATATTTATGACATACTTTGTATGTTGTATATAATATTTTACAGCATTTTCTTGCATGTCATAAATCATCACTTTTTACGACATAATTTTGTATGCTGTAGAAAGTCATTTTTAATATATTTATGACATGCTTTGTATGCCATATATAATCTTTTACGACATTTTCTTGCATGTCATAAATCATTACACTTTTTATGACATAATTTTATATACCGTAGAAGGTTATTTTTAAAATATAATATATACATATATTATATATATACCTTGCCTAATAATATGCAAACGGTAGCTTAAAAAATACAACCTATGAACAAACCAAACAGAAGCAACAATTATGAAATAAGTAACAAAATCTAATATCCATACATCAAATAACTTGCATACTAACTTCCACCCTCAACTTCTATCATATCGAACTGATAACAAACTCAAACATACAAACCAAGAAAAGTATCCAAATCATAAGATTCACTAATCTCTAAAATACAACTTTAAACAAGCTGATAACACCCTCAAACATACAAACTAAGAAAGTGATACATCATCAAGCTATTCAAATCCCTATCATCCATGAAGGGTGCAATTTCGGAGACAAAATTGCATTCCCTAGGATAATATTGAGATGTCTAATTATTATTATTTTTAATTATTTACATATTTTCGAATAAAATCTCAAACTTTCATCCTAACTTGACAGCTTGTCGCTTTGGTAATGTAATTGGTAGACTGCAACAGCTTTGAGTTATACTCTGCAAAAATTGGGGACAACAACACTAACTTAATGGAAAATAAGCATAATACATGATTACGGAACAAGAATAGGAAAAGTGGCGGGTTTGAGTATAAATGTGCCAAATACGAAAAGTGGTCCAATTTATAGTTTCCTTCTGAAATTTGATCAGCTTTGAACTGGGAAATTGCTTGAAAAGGACTATTTATCCACAGAATTAACAAAGGAAATTACCTCAAAATCCCAGAAAATGCACGTAGACCCATAACAATGGTTAAACCAAACCATATTCCAACAAAACCGTGGCTTTTCCAGAGAAGGAATAAAGACGCAATGCTCACTACAGATACCAGAACCTGATGATACAATAAAATTATGAGTTAAAAAGGAGTTTATATAGACAATATAAAAATAAAAAATGTTTTTGTTCTTTGTCTAGAGGAAACACTAGTATACTTACCATGGAGTATGCAGAATAAATAAAATCTGATGCTCCAAAGTTTACACCATCAAAAACAAAGGCCAATGAATTGATTGGTTGCGTAGCTGCTACAAACTAATGGGAGTATATCATAAATTTCAGTTTAGACTCACGAAATAAGTAAAAATACTGACATATGAAAACAAATATTTTTTTGCTTAATTTTTTTTTAGCAAAAAAAAAAAGAAGTTATTTTGCCAATAGATGGAATTACCGGAATGCCTATACTAATGAGGTGAACAACATTTTTGTCCTTTGTAAATATTCTAGATCCAAATTGCAAACGGAGTCCAACAACTACAGCGAGCCTCAGACCCAAAGCCCATCCTACGTTACACGGACTCGTCAGTTTTGGCGAAGTACCCGTGTCGATACGACACGACACGGGTACGGGTACGGGATACGGACGGGATACGGCATGGAAGAAGTGGATACGGCATGGGAGAGAAGACGTAGAGTAAAGGAGAAGAGAAAGAAACCTGGTCGGCGAGAGGATCCTGATCGGCGACTTCGAACCAGTCGACTTCGATGACCTTTGAACCAGTCGCAGCAGTCGACTTCGATGACCTTCGAAACCAGTCGAACCAGTCGATGACCTTCGAACCAGTCGCGTCTCTCACGCGATCGCCTCTTCGACCAGATCGCGTCTCTCGCCTTCGCTCTCTCTCTTCTCTCTCTCTCTCCCCTTTTCGCCTCTGTCTTATCTTATACATATGTATAGAATAGTAGATATAAGATATAAGATATAATACGAAGATATAAGATATAATACTTATAATATATATAATATATAATATATAATACTTACTTATAATATATATAATATATAATATATAAATAATATATAATACTTATATTTATAACAGTTAATAAAAAAATACATATATAATATAAAATAAAATAAAATTAATAAAAACACATTATTTAAAAAATAAATTAAATAATTAATATGTATTAAAAAAAATATTTATTCCTTATTTATTATATTTTTGTTATTTATAATATATATGTCAATTAAAAGTAAAAAAAAATTATATAGATAAATCAGAAAAGTTATCAATAAAAGTAACACATAAGATAAAAATAATAAATATATTTAAAAAATAACTATTTAACTTATCTTTATATAATAAATATATTTTAAAAATTAAATATTTAACGTATCCCCGTACCCGTATCCTCGTTTGGATCCGTATCCACGTATCCTCAATTTTTAATTTTGAAGTACCCGACCCCTAGATACGTACCCGCACCCAATACCCGCACTCGAGTCCGTGTAACATAGATCCCATCTGCAAAATAAAACCTCTCAAACATGTTTAGGCTTTGTATAATGAAAATTGAAGAGGGTATCAAAACAATTGCGTTTGTTGAGAGAACGATTTGTACACTAAGAATTGGAAAATGGTTTACCTGCAACACTCGCGCTGCAACAACTTTTGCTTTCTCATAATCCTTCTCAGCAAACGCACAAGCAATGATAGCCTGGAAGAATGAGATAGAGAAAAAAAAAAAATTGATTGATCAATTTATGTTACAATTGGAAAAAAAACAAAAATACGAAGTTTCGTTGTTATTTGTTTGGTTAGGCTCTTTTTGGTTCTCAGAAATTGGAGAGAGAGACACACACACAAAAAAGAGTTTCTCACATTGTCTTCCCTGATTAAATAGAAGAATTTCTCCCAAATATTCGAAAGGGGAAAAATTAAAAAGAACAGCACGTGGCCATAACTGTCCAGCAATAGCCAAACCATCAGAAAGAAGCGACGAGGTCATCCAGACCTGTAAGCAAATCTGAAATGCAGCCATAGGTGTTGCACCGAGTCTTGCAGCCAATGATGTTGCTAAGGTTACACAGAATGTCACAGCTATTACCCTTGCCAATAATAGAAAACCTGTGTACAAGCACAACAAAATAAAAAAATAAAAAAAATGAAGACGAAGTTAAAAGACAACTAAACTTGAAGCTCATAGGAATTATTATTCATCAAGTAAAGAATAAGAAGCAGAGTCAATAGGGAGGTTGGATCCTTATTATAAAGAGACATGTTCATTTCAGAAAAATAAATTTGGATAAGAAACCATTCGTAAATTTTATGACATTTTCTCACTTACAGTATTCAATAGTTGAGATGATATTTTTGCTCATAAGAAGTATATCACTGCTTAACCTTTTTAATTAGCGATCACATGCAAAAGGTGCCATTTTTGGAGACAATTGGAAAAGTAAGAAAATTGAATTTTTAAACTGAATGCCATAGACAACATAGAAGGCTATGGAGTTCTGAATATTTCATCAATGAACCTTTTGAGACTTGTTCCTTAATATGACAGTGTATTTATTCCATCTAGGTTGCAATTAACAACAAAGAACTTCTGACAGTGGAAGCATTAAACTCCTTGCCGTTTTTAAAAAATCAATTGAACTGCAAATCTTTGACACTTGGAGGTAAGAGATCAACTTTTGCCATCAATTTACACAAGAGGATCAATGAATCACTCTTAAATTTAAAATAAGGGCACTACAATTCTATTTCTTGTCAACCAAACAAATAAATTAAGTTATATAAACCATACATATGTCTACTAGGAATTGATGTTAGCCACTACTATTGGTTGGGCATACCAATTTAGTTCGTAAGAGTTGATGCTTTTATACCATACTGTGTATTTAATTTTGACATTAAGGGTTAATTTGACCCAGGTAATCTTTTGGATATGATACAGGGAATTCGGACATTAAGAACCAGGTATGGTGTTAAACTAATAATTTTTCTGTTTAATAGGATTAATTTGTTTGTTGCCTTTAAGTATTAGGTATATTTGGGGTCATTGAACATGACATTAAAATAATTTCAACATCAACAAGCGCTAAATGGAAGCAAATTTATATGATCACTATTTTGCATTACAGTGTCCTTTGAAGAATAATGGTAAACACACGGACTTAATATTTACATGACTGAATCCAGCCAAGTTGCTGTCTATAAATCCCTTAAAAAGTAGGAGCTCATTCTAGGACTCAAACATGTTCACACTTTACCCTGTAAAAGATAAATAAATAAATAAATGGAGGAGAAAATTATTCCATGTAAATTAGTGAAGAAACACTATTAGAAGAGAGAATGAAATGTTCCTCAAAAGAAAGACAGAAAAAGGGAAAATAATAAGAAACAAACTCAAAATAATGCGTGACACTCATACTTTATGCATTGTGACTTTTTTACAAAGTTAAATAGATGGAGTTCTTATGATACATAAAAATAAAATAAAAAAATCTATAAAAATTTCTAATAAATTTATAGTTGGCACATATAAGGTCATGACTGATACAATAAATATAGTAGGTGGAGTGGAGTGGAGATGATTTACTCATTAACACTGTAATTTGCTAGTTGATGATGTGCTCAACTATGAGAGAGTATGCCCGTCAGGCAATCAATGTCATGAGAGCTACTTCCATATCGGTGCCAAAGGATAATGAAAAGAAGTCACCCAAAATAGAAACAAAATTTATGTACGTTTTGGTGTACAACAAATGCACCTAATAACTAGACCACCTACCACCAATCTTCCAGTTTTACACACAATATTACAACCACTCAACCACAAGTTCATACATTTGTGGGAGACAATCAAAGATACATATAAGTTGATTTATTATAGAAAAGTCATAGTTGTTTGATATCAATGACAAGCAATTTATTAGTGAACCTGGTCTCGAGTCCCTAAAAGACATGGTTTCCTGATTGGTTAGCAATAATAAAGCTTAGCTAAATGACTCATAACTGTCATGCTTCCCAAAAGTCATATTCTAAAACAGCTTTGTTGCTCTCATATATTATAAACTGTTGTGTCTATCAGCACTTAAAAAAGGTAATTGTCTCACTTCCTAAAAGTCGTTTATTTTCTAAAGCCATCAACATCTAATCTGGGACATAATTCAGAAACAGTTTCATTGTTATCACAATTAACCATTCCTTCAACTTGAACCAGCCATAGCTGCTTCTGTCTCCATCAGCAACAAACTCTACACTTAATTCATCCATCTAAGCCTCTAATTGAGTCAAAGCTTTTTTGAAAAAAAAAAAATTATGTATGAATAATCCATCACAAGATATGCAATCAAATCGCCGGCATAAGATTCAACCCATCCCAACTAAATCAAATGCTTTATACATTCTAATAAAGCCATCGATTGTGAGATATCAAGACAAAGAGCTTCGAAGACTGATGATTATTGAATCAGATAAAATAAATTTCTCATACGGACTAAAAGAGATATCTATGAATCCTAAAATTGGGAGATTGATGCAAATTGAAATCAAGAAAAGACACAGTAAGCAACAGTGAGAGAATAAAGAGCAAAGAAATTGTGATTTCGCCACAAATCACTGATAAGTGTAACAAATTTTCAGAAAAACCGCAATAAAATCTATCAAAACAAAAAACAGAATATGAAAATCGCCTTACATTTTGGAATTGATAGCCAAAATCGAAGAATGAGAGAGAGAGAGGGTGAGAGAGAGAGAGAGAGACGGTAGTGCTCACCTTAGTAGATGATGGTGCTTGCTCCCCTCGTCGGTGCAAATGGTGTAGGCGGTAGAGCTTCGAAATCTCAAAATCGAAATTGCCAATTGCTGTGAGATTGGATCTGAGATGAATCACCAATCGCTCTGAGATTAGATCAAATGGGGCTGAAGAAGGTTGATTCGATCGGTTGAGAGAGATTAGGGTTTAGAGAGGGTTGAGAGAGAGAGAGAACCCAGAGAGTGAGTGAGAGAGTAACGGGACAATGTTATGAGTAAGTTTTTAAATATTTTAAATATATATATATTTTTTTACTTTTTAACTTCAAATAATTTACGTATACTTAAAAGAAAAATATTTTTTAATTTTTTTAAAAAATCACTAAATTCAAAAAAAAAATATAAGATTTAATACATTTCACATATATTATATTTTTTAATTGTATTTAGATTAGGCACATTTTAAAAATAAAAAATAAATAAATTACTAAAAGAAGGAAAAATATCAAATCAAAGTAATTTTAAAAAAAATAATTACAAATTAACGAGAAATCATATAAATATTAATTATTAAAATTATAAACTTTTTCATGAATATGTAATTTTTTTTCTCAAAATCCCACTGGGTGCAATTATCCCTTAACAAAGACACTAAATTATAAAATAACGTTTTTTATGTTGTCCTCAATTAGGAAAATGTAATGTGAGAAGCCTAGTTAGAAATTGTTAGTTTTTTTAAATCAAAAAAAAAATTTGGATTGAAATTTTTTTTAATAAAAGTTTTCACGACATGCTAATGCATGCCGTATAAAGTTATAATATTTTACGACATGAAATGTATGTCGTATTAAGTACAAATATTTTATGACATATTTTTATATATCGTGAAAATATACATTTTTTACGGCATGCTTTTGCATACCATAAAAAAATTTTGAATTGAATTTTTTTTTTTTTGCAAAAGTTTTTACGACATGTTAATGCATGTCGTGTAAAGTTATAATATTTTATAACATGAAATGTATGTCGTCTTAAGTGCAAATATTTTACGGCATATTTTTGCAAGTCGTAAAAACATACATTTTTTACGGCATACTTTTGCATGCTATAAATATATGAATCAACGACTTACATGGTATATATACTGTTATTGACAAAACATTAACGGCTTGCAAAAAAAAAAATGCTGTAGAATGTACTAACTACGACATTAATGCATGTCGTAAACATGATGCCGTGAATAGTTAGTTTTGTTGTAGTGTAGGCTCGGTTACTAATTATGACATGTGAATCAATTTGATAGTATATGGTTTAACACGTATTTAACGAAGTAATAAACGATAATGCTTTGTTTAGAATGATGAACCGAGCCCCGATGAATGCAAGACAAGTGGATGCAAATCATAGAATATGCTAAATGAGACATGATGTTCTAAACTATCCATTAGTAAATAAAAGGGAGAAAGATGTGGGGTTAAAAGACATACACAAATATTACATATTGGACCTCACGCAGGAGGGTCCAAATGAATGAGCTAGCTAAGCGGCGAAGTAACTAACTATTATAAACCAAATGAGTAAATTAATTACACTAGGTAATTAACTAATTATTACAACACAAATTTAACTAACTATTCTACCTAATTAAATGAAATAATTACAATACAGAACTAATTAGCTATTTCTAACTAATTAGTTACAAACTTGCTACTTTAAGCACAACACTACTACTATTACAACATCATTTCACAAATCCGGAGGATTGAGGGATGGCTCATGCATGAACGCGGATTTCCACCCGACAATGCTCTCCGTTTTGCTACAGGAATGCCTCTGTTGCATAGTTAGAAAATTGCACTATTTTTCACCTCAGCCTCTGCTCTGCTCTGCTGAAAAAAGGACACTGCCTGCCTGAAAAAGTGGCTGGCAACCTCGAAGTAGTGGCCGGTAGGCCACTAATAGTGGGTTGCCATTCAGTAAAAGTGGCCTGCCAGCCACTGATTTTGGTTCTTCCTTACAGCAAAAGAGGACAAACAGAGCAGAAACCAGAGTATTTTCAAGGGATGTTTGTTCACACTGCCTCTCCTTATCAACAAACAGGTCAAAGGGGGGTAGGCTTGATTCCCAAATCATCAATCGACGCAATTTCATTGCATGATGACTTATGAATCAAGGGACACAATTTCAATAAATACATAACAAAAGACCAACAAAACATCCTTCCTATCATGGATTGATCAAGGAAAGTGGTTGACCTTGGAAACTTGGACCATTTCATCACTAACAAGTATGAAATAGGCCAAGTCTCGATTTGTTCAATTAACGTCCGATTAAACACAACACCTTTTATTATCTTATTCCATTTTAGTCCAAGTTAACACCTCTTTTAATTACCTTTCAATTCATTAACCAATTGAGTCCAATAATGAGCTTTAAGTCCATTAATAGAAAGAAGCACCAAACTAAGTGTTGTTTTAGGCATGAGAGAAGTGTCATGCAATTGGTAACGAACCCCCAAAGGGATTAAACCATTAAGCACACTACCTCTATTTCAAGCTTAAACAAGCAATTAGTTTGAAACAACTTTCAAAACAAAGAAAAAGCCAAGAAAGGAGGGAGGTTGTAGAGATGATTAGACGTTATCACAAGTATGGAAAGTTTGAAATAAATACTATCAACTTAAATAGGTTGGTGTCTAATACCTAAAACACCAAGGCTATGAGGACCACTACACTACAAGCATACTATACAAAGCATGAATAAAGCTAACACATAAAAATAGTCCTAAAACAGCCAAAAACAATTGCTGGACAGATAAAAATAACTACAACAACTAGCTAAAATATTGAGGAATTAAAACTAGCGCATAAGCACAAGGAGGGGAGGCAACCCCTCCACTTTTGGGACTTCAAAACATGATTTTTGCCTCTAAAAAACCTCTGAAAATCAGTGGTAAAAAGCTCAAAAAAAGGTGATGAGAAGGTGGGAAACACAAGGGCAAAGGCCTTAGAAGCAAAGTTAAAAGAACGGTTATCAACCCCTCTGCCTTTAATAGCCTTAGACTACAAGTTTCAGCCCAAAAACACAAGTAATAAATAGCTCAAAAACAACAAGAAATGATAGAAAACAAGTAGTAAAAGGATGGTACAAAAAGCACCAAAAGGTATACCTCTTGAAGAGGAATGAAAGCTTGAGTTACAAACCACCAATTTCACACTCTCAATGTGAGGCCCCTAACCTTTGTAAAACCTATTAAGTCCTTGACTTTTGAATTATTTCAATAAAGACCCTCAAATCATTTTTTGTCTTCAATTCGAGTTATAGAATCGAGCATGTGCGCCAACTGAAAACTCGAAAACCCTGATTGAACCTGGAATTCAAGAACCATTTCTAAAACCCTAATAATAATTAAATTAATTTTCTAAGTATATTTTCCATACAAGAAACCCTAGATTTCTGGTTCTCAGTACAATTCGCCGTTTAATTCAAAACAGAGAAACTTTATCCGAATTAAATTTCTAGACCTTAAATAAATTAAATACTACACTTAATTAAACGTTCAAATTCATAAATTAAGATTTTGGCCCTCATATTCTTATTAAATCACTAGTTGACCCAAAGTGAGTACCACTATATATATATATATATATATATATTTGTACCTTTTATTCATCAAATCTTTTTGTACATAATATCTATGGAATTTGTACACAAAATAAATAGGAAAATTCCCCAAATCTTGGGCACATGGCTAGCGATCATACCTCCTAGGCTACAATCACTGTACTTTAGAGACAAATCTCTTGAATCATGGAATAATTATGACTTTGGTACCAATTCTATATATATACATGTATATATCTAATGTACTTGTAACTAGAATGGTTTAAATTAGACTTAAGCCTAACTAGATCATAATTAAATACATAATTAAGGTCCTAATTATCCACTATCCCATTTCATTTGAACCAAATACAACTCAATTCCATTACATTTCAACCAAAGGACATTTTAGACAATTCACTCCATTTTTCCTATAAATACACCACCATCCTCCATCTATTTGAACATCAAACACCACACCCACACACCCACATGTCATAGAGAGAGGGAGAGGAGTGGAAAGTGAGCTTGTGGGAGGGAGAAAGAAGAGAAAGAGAGCAAGTCTTGCAAAACTAATTCCATAAGCATTTAAGTAAGTCACAATACAACTCTCTCTTTTATTTTCCTTTTTTCAGATACATTTTATTGGAGGTTTTATATAATATTTTTAGATGTGTTGTAATGGTGTTCATGTATTCAAAGTTGATGAATTGGGCTTTGATCTTTCTTCTACTCATGTTTTCTCTTAATAGATGCAAAACTACCTTTTTCTTCCCATGTCTTACATTATTTCCAAAGGCATACCATCTCTCTAAAAATGTGAGTTATTGATACATTATTTAGTATGTTTTCATCACAAAATAAGTGAAAAATTTCCCCTAGTTGACCTCTTTTCTCACCAAATTTCTATTTTCAAAAACTGTGCCAGAAAAATCTATTTTATAGCCAACTTGTGAAAATTATAGAAAACTATATAAAAATATTTTGGACCTCCATTTTATTTCAAAATCTTCCTTAAGGAGTTAGATTTCAAGAAAAATTGGTTTCGTTGAAAAACAGTGAGTGGTTTGTGAGAAAATCTGATTTTTGTAACGGTCGACGAATCTGGACAGCGCTGGAGTGTTTCTTAAATAACTAAAAATCTAAGCAGGCTATAAAACTTCAAAAATATGTTCTGAAAACTAGGTAAAATTTTCTACGAACCATAGGAAGGCCAAGTTCGGGAAAAATCTGAAATAGCCCTTTTGATTTTGATCTTTAATTGGTACTAATTTGGAAATGTACATTCTTGTGTGATATTACCCCCTTAACTTCATGAATATGCCTATAACTACTTGTGCATATTTTGATATGTTAATCTCATGTGCTGTAATTTTGTTTCCTTCCATTCATGCTATGTGGTTGTTCATACTTGTGCAATAGATGTTGTTTCAAAAGTTTGTTCTAACTAGACTTAAAATATTTAACTCAACAGGAAACTTAATTGGGGTGGTATTGGGTTTTCGATCACTTGAATAATGAAGAGATGATAATGTGTTATGTATGGATTGATGGGGTGTGCTCCCTAATTGAAGGTTAAGTCTTGCGCAAGCGGTTGTCGTGTGAACCCTAGAATGGAACAGATGTATTCGGACTCTTGCGATGGTTTGATTGGTGAGATAAGGTTGGGTCCAGATGGGACACTCAGGAGGATAAATTTTTTTTTTTGGAAGGATAAGGTTGGATTCAGGGTGATAAAAGCTTTTCTTTTTGCTGTCCCTTTTGAGGCCCTGCGATTGGCGCTACGTGGTACATAGCCGTTGGTAGGCATCCGAGGTTAGTTCTGCAACAAAGCAGTAAAAGGGGGAGTTTCGAATAGTCTGGTGTCCAATTCTTGTGATTGGGAGGATGAAATCTCTTTAAGGGATTTCTAGAATACTAACCACTAACTTTATAACCTTTGTTATCTATTTGAATGGCATGTTCCTTTCCTTTATTATTAAAATTGTTGTTATTGACTTAAATATCATGCTTCGCTACTTGCTTGCTGTAAATATGATGGTGTATTGGATTGGGAAAAAGAGACGGAGTGTCTATGCGTTTACTGGACATTCAAAGCTCATGGTGTTTCATGCCAAGTATTAAAGACTATTACGCAGGTTAAAGGGAAAGCTGAAGCATTTGGAGGCGTACGACTACCGTAGGAAGATTAGAAACTGGTTTGTAAACGTGTTTTGAGATTGTAAGTGATAGATCCCGTGTTGTATTTAAGACTTGTTTTTGTAATTATTATATATCTATACATATCTTTTATATTACCCATCCCTTATGTTTCATCGACTCATGTAGACCTTGTGTTAATATTTTGTTAAGATCTGTCAAAAGGGTATCTTTGCTATCTAAGGAGATTGGACTTTGAAGGGAGGCTAGTTTGACTCCTCCAATCTTTCCTAGGATCTTACTTGGTTATTGACCAAAGGACTCTTTGGTGACATTCTCTAACTCGTAATCTTAGATAAATCTTCTATTTAATTGTTAATATATTCTCTGATGTTCTCGATTTTGGGGCGTCACACACAAGTGCCTCAAGAGCTAAAATTCAAGCCCAAATCACCTCAGCAAGGAACTCTCTAGGTTTGGTTTAGAGTGTTTGAGCAAGGGCTACGTAAGTTGCAAGGGAGAGAGAGAATTATAGAGAAAGAGAATTTTACTCTTCCAAAAATATTTTCTCACTCCTCAATTTTTCCAACCTTGAAAACCAATTGGGGAGGTCATCTATATATAGAAAACCATGTGCCTATCTTGAAAATATCTGTATCTATTCAGCTGGAATGATGCATGCACATAGGGGGACAGTTAGCAGAAAATATCTGGTTTTTTTATACTAGTGGCTGGCTGGCCACATTATTGGGCGGCAAGCCACACTAGTGGACGGCAGGTCACTAAAGGCATAGGCCTAAAAAACCACTATTTTGGTCCAAAACAAGGCATAAGGTTTGAAGGTTCAAAACTGAAGTTTCCTGCTGAGGAAGTCAAGCATTCGACAAGCGTATACATTCATCATTGAGTGATCAATCAGTGGCGCCCAAGTCTTAAGGGCCGTAAAAAATGGGTGTCTACAATTACCCATCTTTGATAGAGCTCGAAGTCATAACATGACATGAGTGAATGTCAAAGCCCGAAGATGACCCATTGTGACAAGGTCGTAAGACTTGGGCAAACAATCAAGACATAAATAAAATTGGTTGAACTCGCAAGCTGCATACGTATCCCTTTGCAAGGAATCAATCCAGCGTAGTTTTGGGACAAGATGCAAATGATATGTATGAAAAATACTTTGAAAGCTGGACTCACCCGCTTCGCGAAGATGGCTATTTGGAAAACTCATGATCATGCGAGATGATGCAATAAGTAATAATAGATGCGATAAGCAATAACAAGATACAATGCAATAAGCAAGATATCAACATATGAATGAATGAGCTTCAAGCTTAAATTGAAATAGGTTCCACACGGGAAAAAGAACTAAAAATGCACACTTTAACAATGACGAAGCCATGAAAAGAGGAGAGAAAAATTGCTCAAGGCCGCGTTTCACGCGTCTTGAGATGCTCTAATCACGCTAAAATCGTGAGAAGAGGAAAAAAACCACTCAGGATCGCGTTTCACGCATCTTGAGATAAAGACCGCTCAAGGGCCCATTTCACGCATCCTGAGAAACTCTAATCATGCTGAAATTGTGAGAAGAGGAGAAAAATTGCTCAAGGTCACGTTTCACGCATCCTGAGATAAGAGAAAAACTGCTTAGGGTCGCGTTTCACGCATCCTGAGATAAGAACCGCTTAGGGTCCCGTTTCACGAATCTTGAGACAGAGAAAAACTGCTTAGGGTCGCGTTTCATGTATCCTGAGATAAAGGCAAAATGTATGAGATTGTACAATAAATATACAATGAAAGTGTGTGATAGATGCACGAGGTGAATAGGTGCAATAGATGAACAAAGTGAACAAGTGCGATAGATGCACAAAATGAACAAGTGCGATAGATGCACAAAGTCAACAAGATTACAAATTAATACAGTGACAACGTATGTTCCATGCATGATAGACAACCGACATATGATACTAATTGAAAGCATGCTCTATGCAAGAAACAAAAGCATATTCTATGCAAAAATTGAAAGCATATTCTATGCATGAATCATGAATGATGCAGGACACGCGTGCAACATAAGTGTATGAAAACGCACATTCTAACAAAAGAGAACAAATATATGATTTGTCAGAACGAATAAAAGTGATGTTTGGCGACAACCTCCGACTTACCCCTCGAAGATGCTCAAAAAGGATACACCTCATTCATATTGGCAAGTGGGGCACATTTGTGCACCGGAATACAACGAGTCTTTGGAAATGGTGCAATTGGAGCACGGTTTCGAGCTCCTCAAAAACCAATCTAGACCCAAAAGAGAACCTCTTATGCATTGCTCGTGCAAAAGAGGCACAAAATAGCACTAGGCCACTAATAAGGAATGTCGGCCACCTGCCGGCCACCAATGAGGCTTGCTTGCCACTAATGTAAAAACAGGGGCAGAAATGACATTTTGGCATGGGTCTTTATATACACACCATCACACTTCATTTCCTCACAAGCCCAAGTTCGAAATCCTTCCCTCTCTCTCTAGGTACTTCATCTCTTTAGATTTATGCTTTATATGCGTTTTCCAACACCTCATGCAAACTTTTTTCGTAAAACCTTTTTGATCCTCTATACTTTGAACCGATCGGATTTTGTTTTTGTTGATTTTTTTGCATTTTCACCACTTTGGGCATGTTTTCCTTGAGTTTCTCTTGGGTTTCACGGATTTTCCTGGGTTTTGACTTTTTCTCCCATTTTCTCTCTCCTAGGGTTGACTTTTTCCAAGTTTTCCTTATTTTCTGCATTTTTCTTCATTTTTCACCCACTTTTCAGATGGTGGATGATGTTCCACATGATGGTGCTCCTCCTAAGGTTCCACCTCCACCATCACCCATAGAGGAGTCGGTGGTTGCCGAGGCCGGTGAGGCAACGGAGGGCATTGCGGCTGATTTTGAGGCAGAGTTCGCTTCAGGACTCGAGCCTAAGCCACTACCACTGAGGATACGACCCTTTGATCCCTTGACTTATCACCCCTGTGCCCACATGATACCGCCTGGAGGCATTAGGCGCTTTGATGATTTCATTGGTGGCGTGTCGGATGATCTTCTGCTGAGGGAGCTAGACTCCCACTTTTCGTTCGGCGCTACTGAGGTACTAACTTTATTTTACATGCATTCCTGTCTTTCATTTGACTGCATTTCTTACACTCCCTTTCATCTGAATGCTCTTTATCACTGTCTTTCATCTAATTCACTCTTTCTTTGCCACAGGGAGACTCCCGTTCTTACATGGAATATGGGGCAGTGACAGCGAAAGACTAGTATTATAAGCTCCCTCCCGAGGTTCGCGACTAGTTGATGAGGCTGGCTTCGGCTTATTCTACACTGGACTATCACGACACATGGTGAGCCGGGCTCTACTTGGAGCGTTGGTGGCGAGGTGATGGGACACCACCAACTCTTTCCATCTCTCTTTTGTTGGGGAGATGATGATGACTCCCTATGATTTCTCCATGATCACCGGCCTAGGAGTAAAGGGTGATCCGATCCCCTTCGACATAGATATGGGCCAGTGGAAGACAACTTGGATCTACCTGCTTGGAGCACGCCCACTGCTATACAGGCTAGCGATGGTGAGGTACAGTGGGTTCCCTGAGCACTTTCGCGAGAGTGAGCCCGAGACACCGGAGGAGGTAGAGCAGTATGTCAGGGGCTTCTTGATGTTCCTACTCAGTGCCACCTTGTTTGCGAATAGGTGGAACACAGTAGGTCTATACTTACTGAGCGCCCTCATGACCTTGCCTCGATTTTAGTTCTACGACTGGTCTGGAGTTGGCCTCGCCACACTTTATGGCTATATGAGCTCCACTTCCCGCATGAGAGGAGAGCGGGTCGGAGGCTACTGGAGAGCTTGGGAGGTATGCACCACACCTTTCTGCTTTTCACTTTCCGTTGACATATTGTGCTTTCTGCTTTGCACTTTATGTTTTATATTTGTTCACACGTTGTGCTTTCTACTTTGCACTTTCTATTTTATATTTGTTCACACATTGTGGATAACACCGCTGACCTTTTCTTACAGTTATGGGTTTATACCTATTTCCCGGCTTTGGCTCCAGAGCCAGTAGATGAGATCCCTCCCATCATGCCTTACTTGGGATGGTATGACGGCCGGTGCTGGCGCCAGAACCGCGATGACATGACCTTCGCCTTCTACCGCCGATATTTTAACACGGTAATTGCCGACGAGGTAATTTGTAACTCATAGTCATTTTTGCTTTACAACTGTTCTATCTTATATTTTGACAACTGATAGCAACTAACAATCTATACATTCTCTATTTACAAATCACATGGTAGCGTTAGGCGACGATGTAACTGGAGTAAGGGACCAGTATATTGGGGCTTGGGCCACATCTCGATTTTGGACTTTACTGGAGGGCCCAGTTTGCCGAGCCTGGTTCTTGGGTGAGCATTTCATACGCCAGACTCTAGGCTCACCCATCCTAGTCGTTCCTATGCCACCCCCAACATCCATGCGGACAACCGATAACCTCTCAGCCGGGCTATTATCCAATTTAGGGTGGGGCTGGATGCCGACTACTTCAGACCAGAGGGTGATTATGAGGCTTTTATCCAGACTTATCTCATGCCCCCTCTGACGGGTGTTTCCACAGGCGATGCAACAGGTGCTCTATTTGCGGGTGAGGCTGCTCAAGAGGCCGAGACCAATATTGGGAGAGCCCCTCCTATTGTGCAGGTTGCTGGTTGGCCAGTGATTCCCACCGCGCTCACATGTTAGCGGCTGACTGGATCAGCCTATCAGATTCTGATAGAGCTACCCGAGGTAGGGCATGGGTATGTCAGAGCCCGTGGCGCACCTTAGGTATGAACTACACTTTACAGCTTGTAACTGAACTCTTCCTTTCCAGATATTAATCATTCAAATGCACTTGTAGGCACCGACTGAGTATACAAAGAGCCTACTCCAGCTGATTGTTTCTTTGATTGGCATGGTACAGAGGAGAGAGATGTTGCTTGATCTCCACGGTATCCAGGTGTTCTTTCTTATTTTCCATATACATTTCACTACTACCTCACACTGTTGTGCACCATACTATCACATTTCCACTGGTACCCTGATATGCATATCGTAACATTCATACCACCCCATACTGCATTGACACACTGTGCTCATACTGTACCTTTTGCACTCATTCCGTATACATACACTGTGTCTGATATGTCAATAATTGTTTTCCAGATCCCATCTGTACCAAGGACACCAGCACCAGTGGCACCTCCTCTGGCGACAGGGAAGAAAGGTAGACACGATATGAGCTTTGAGGTCGAGGCAGAGACAGGGGTGTTTAGAGCCAAAGCAGCGAGTATGAGCCTATATTGAGTAGCGATGATATCGAGGCCAGTGACCCTTGAGGAGGTTGAGGAGATAATGAGCCAACGCTCTGAGTTTGAGGGCAGAGACGATGATGCTGGTTCGGGTTAGGGAGCGGAGATGACGCCGATACTGGCTCTGAGGCAGGAAGCGGAGATAATAAGATCCGCTTTGGCTCAGAGTCTGATTCTGATAGTGGTGTTGACGGAGATAGTGCCCCTGAGTCCTCTCCAAGAAAGATGACGAAGAGGGCCTCTCGAGATTGAGATGACTGGTGCCAATTTTTGTACTCTTTGCTTAGTTTTTTTTTTATTTTTATTTTTTGGTAGTTCAGCACATGTATAGCTTCAGATAGGCTTTTACTTTTGCTTTTGAAAACTTGTACTCTCTTTTGTAAAAACTATGATCGGGGGAAAACCCTGCAATTTTATGAAAAAAGTTATTATTTTTGCATCATGAGCACTACATTTGCATGGAATGAAAATGGAGTTTGAATTTGCAACCAAAACTAAAAACTTGTATTGGTACGATGTTCTTAATTGGGTAATGAGTCGACCAATGACCAAAATACAAAATACAACTCGATAAACAAAACAAAAATAACTCAAACACAAATATTTACATTTGCTAAAACCAAAAGACTCAAAACAAGACCTCAAAACACAAAGACCAAGGCAAAATCAGACTGCCAAAATTACCAGACCCACAAGTGGACGGCATGCCAGAAGAAGTGGGTTACCGGTTAGAAGAAGTGGATTGCCGGCCACTTGTGATGAATTCACCAGACAGCTGACAGTTGCCCTCCACTCACAGCCTTATCTTCTACAAAAGGTATTTCTTCGTGATTTCCTCACCAGAACCTCATTTTTGCTGCTGTTTCTTTCACAAATAAAGATATTTCTTGCCGAGAAGATCACAGATTGGATAGCTACTTTAGACGACACAGAAAAGGTAAATTTATGAGGTTTTGGCATAAACGCGCTTTTTTTGTTAAGCCATACTCCACTTTGCTTTTCGTTCTTCCATGCCACGACCCAACTCTTGAAGAATTTTGAGCATTGATGGAACCCGACACGATGAGGAAATCATGTCTCAGCCCCATTTTGGTCATGCCCAGTGTACGGGGAGCAAATATTCCGGCAAGCCCGTACTCTTTTCTTCCGTGCTCCGTCGATGTTCGATCACCTGCGAGCAAGCAACGGTGAGCTACCCGGCGGTGTGTGGCCGGAAAAACCCTCCGACAGTCAAGTTAGCACACACCTTAGGATGGATAGAGAGAAGGGAGAGAGTGTTTGAGTGTAAGAATTCCTTACAGAGATGTTCGTGTGTCGCGTATGGGGGGCGCAGACATGCTTATATACCTTTTGAGCCCCATATCCACTCCCAGTCATCTCTTGACACGTGGCTCTGCTATCCCATCTGTCAGCGTAAACCTTGCCGATCATCACCTAATCTCAACTGCCTGACTTCACAGCTGGAGCTCGGTAGCCGAGCTGCTCTACCACGGCCATGCCATGCTTCATACCCAAGCGCCTAACCGGATAAACACATGGAGGACCCGGCTAGGCGGCGTCCCGGCAATGCCTAGCCCGGGTACCTCCTTTGGTCGGCCTTTCTGCCGGTCAAACAGTCTCCTCGGTTGACCACGCCTTTCCGGGCGCCGGTCACTCAGCTTGTCTGGCTTCAGCCATCCCCTAATCAGGCAGCTCGGTCCAACCAGGCGCTATCTAGCCGAGCTCCGTCTTGGGCCGGGGTGACTCACACTTGGCCCAAGTTCTGGCAGCCCACTTCTTGGCGGATGGCCAATCATCTCGGCCCCATGCACCGTTGGGCTCTCAATCTGCTCGGCCGTTACTTCGGCCCAACTCCTGATCATAAATCACCCTCTCAATTGCCCCTTAATTCCGTCTGCGAAAGCATGACTGGGATTATTCTCTTCGACCGAGATAACACTTCTCCGGTCTCCAAGAAGCCAGAAGGCAACCAGACTGGTTAACAAACTGGCCGCAAACTTGCCCGGTTATCCGCCACGAATGACGCCCTCTTCTTCGGAAGTAGCTCGGTTGGCTCTTCGACTTTTTAACCCGTCGCTTCAGTACTGATATTGCCATAAATAGGGACACGTGGCGGGCTGCCATTGGTCATCGGGCAGCCAACCCGCCGTCCGTGCCAGAGTTTTGAATTTTGGCTGCCTTTCGTTCTTACATATACACGACCCTCCTAACGCCATTTCTTCCTACTGCCTTTCTACTACCTGATGATCCAAAGCTCAAGCCATCTCTTCTATCTCGACTGCCATTCTTCGTGCTTGGAAGGACAGCTCGAGCCCTTCACAGGTAAGATCTTCATTCCTTCTTAAGTTGCTGTTTTCTTTCATAATACACACATTAGGGCACAAAAACGTAGCTATTAGGGCATAGGTCGTAGAATCCGCACCTAACCTCCCATTGTTCTTGGTGTTCTTCATCTTCATGAAGAACACTGAAAAACTGGGGTGAACCGGGCTCCTGGTCCTCTTTTGATCCAAAAAACCAGTCCAACTGAGCAAATAACAAGTTTGTCTCGACCCCAGCAAAAACCGAGATAACAAAAGGACTTGGTCGTTCAACCGGGCTAACATCTGGTCTGCTTGGGCGACCGGGCTCCTTAGATAGAATTAGACAACCGAGGTGGTTTGGCACTCTAAATGATCGAGCTAAAATCCAGCTCCTTTTGCGCAACCGCGCTCACACTTAACACTTGCCATCCTTTTCCTGCAGAGTCCAAGGGGACCACTGTCATTCCTGAGGCTCTCAGGACCGAGCAGCGTCCAATAACCAGTGCCAAACCCCTCAGCCGGGATAAACTAAGCCGGCCACAAATGGGGAAATTCCGCTTCCTAGTGGATACTCCGGCCGCGCTAGCTGCTTTCAGAGAAGATTACGGCATCCCGGCCGATGTTCGTCTCGAACTGGCTGAAGAGGAGACCACACCTTGGGGCAGACTTGACCAATGCCCCTTCACCGTGCTCTCAATTGTCGAAGGGGGACTCCGTTTCCCACTCAACCCTCTTATAACCGAGTTCCTTCGCCGCACTGGGCTGGCACCCACACAAGTGTCAACCAATACCTATAGAATAATCAACGGCGTTCACGAATTGAACAATCAGCTAGGCACCCACTTAGGTCTTGCCGAGATATTAAGGCAATACACAATGGGCCACACCGGCGACGGCCTAGCATATTACTTGAAGATTAGACCGGGCAAGGAAAAAATTATAACTGGCACCCCGGATAAAGATCTGCACGACGACGATTTTTTCTGGGTGTCGGGAAATTACGAAACAGCCGAGGTGCCGGGTTGGTTCATAAACAAGGACTTCGGTTCTTCATGTAAGCCACTCAAACTTGCTCGGTTAGCTTAACTCTTTACTTTGTAACTAACCGATTTTCCTGTTTCTTTTGCAGCAATCCAAGCCTTGCAAGCCAACTATCAATTCCCAAACGTCGAAGCAATTCGGACCGTGCTTAGGTATCCTCGCCGAGATTGCAACGAATTACTTGGCTACACACCGACATACAGGTATTCTGCTCCGCGCCGGAGTAGAGTAACTGACTTCCTCCGCGCTCCTTCGCCGCCTCCAGATCCTTCCCTTCCTGACATTCCCCTCATTCGCCTGACCGAGGAACAAGAAATGGCCAAGCGCAGCAGAATCAAGAACCTGCTCACCGCCACATCCGCCGAGGTGCCGAGCGTAGTAACTCGGTCGCCAGCCGCCGGTCAATCCAGTGGCGCCGTGGTCGCCCTTGCCACTCAATCCGCCGGGCAATCCAGCCGAGAACCCTCTGCACGTCGTGCCGGAAAAAGAGCTCGGGCAGACCCATCCGCCGAGCTAGTCACCGAGCTTACCACCGAGCACCCAACAGACGCCCCCGCCCCAGTGCCGGCCTGGCGCCCACATTTGAAGCACCGGGGTCAAGATATCCCGACGACGGCTTCGATCAAGGCGGATAAAGAGCGTCTGCTCGCCTTCGATCTGTCCAAAGCCCTGCTACTACCGAGCGACGTGGTCGGCAGCGACCACGTCCCCGACACTCGGTTGGTCAAATCATCGGTGAAGTCTATGGCCAGGGTAAGTCGATGTTCCTTTGAAAATTTCACAAGTGTTTGCTCGGTTCCTTTTTTGCTCGGTCTCCTATCTAATCAACGTTGCTTTTGTTTTTGCAGGCCATTCAAAAACAACACCTGGTCTTGGAGCGTATCCACAGACTTAGGCAGAAAGCCAACGACACAGCCAGCCAGGTTGAAAGCCTTCAAGCCGAGCTCGGCCGGGCTAAGTCTTCTCTTGAGATGGCCAACTCCGACAATAACAGACTGCTCGGCCAGCTGGATACAGCCGAGAAAAAACAAAATGAGCTCGAGACCGAGGTGGCTACCCTGAAGAAATTGAAGAAGAAAGCTTGCCGGGCTGCAAACACCGCCGGCTTTAACGAGGCCGAGGAGAGCTACAAGAAGCAAGTCTTTGCAACGCAAGACATCTACTTCAAAGCAGGCTGGAAGTCTGCCTGCGAACACCTCGGCCAAGGCTCCGACACCGATGTATTTGCGAACCCTCCTCCAGCTTCGCTACCGGTCTACCTTGTGCCTTATGCAAACGACGTATTCAGCGCTCTGCAAGCGGAGGCCGAGGAAGGACTTGAAGATAGAGAGGATGACACAGATTCTGAGGCAGAGGAGGCCGAGGTGCAAGAGCAGCCCGGCAATGCTGAGCCCGGTGCCCAAGACGTCAGTCCTACCATCAACCTTGATGCTGGCGAGGACGAGTTCACCAATCTCTCCTCCCTAGTTTAGTTCTCTTTTTCCTTGTTTTTGTATTTTTGCTTCCAACTCTTTTGATGCAACCGGGCTCTGTCCCCACCTTTTGTAATGATTTTCTTTTCAATGAGAAACTCAAATTTTTCTAAGTGTTTGCACGGTAGTAATCAATTCCATCTTCAGCAAAATATCTCGGTATAACTCATCGTTTGAAGAACACTTTGTCGACCGGAATCCATAACACGGTTGAAGCACTTCAGCATAACAAAACAAATTCATGAACCGAAATACCCATCTCGGTTGTAACAAAGTTGAACAAATCAACACTTCCAACCGGAGTACATCATCTCGGTTGGGAATCCTAAGTTGGATAAGACCCCAACTCTTCCAACCGGAGTACATCATCTCGGTTGGGAATCCTAAGTTGGACAAGACACCAACTCTTCCAACCGGAGTACATCATCTCGGTTGGGAATCCTAAGTTGGACAAGATACCAACTCTTCCAACCGGAGTACATCATCTCGGTTGGGAATGCGAAGTTGGACAAGACACCAACTCTTCCAACCGGAGTACATCATCTCGGTTGGGAATCCGAAGTTGGACAAAACACCAACTCTTCCAACCGGAGTACATCATCTCGGTTGGGAATCCTAAGTTGGACAAGACACCAACTCTTCCAACCGGAGTACATCATCTCGGTTGGGAATGCGAAGTTGGACAAGACACCAACTCTTCCAACCGGAGTACATCATCTCGGTTGGGAATGCGAAGTTGGACAAGACACCAACTCTTCCAACCGGAGTACATCATCTCGGTTCGTAACATTAAAACAACAGTCCAAGTGCTAAAGCAAAATTACTTCTATAAATTGACAAAAAGAATTACATGCTGTGGTGCAAGCCAAAAAATTTCTTTGCACAAGAAAAGAAAGCAGAAGCTTAAAAATAATACAGTTTCAAGTTGGCCGCATTCCATGGCCGGGGTATTGCTCTTCCCTCTAAATCCTCCAAGTGGTAAGCCCCCTTGCCCGCCAGACCAGTGATCTTGTAGGGTCCTTCCCAATTTGCCCCTAGTTTGCCTTCTCCTGGCACCAGGGTGTTGCCCATAATCTTCCTCAAAACCCAATCACCAACTTTGAACGATCTGGGGAGCACCATCTTGTTATACTTCTTTGAGAGCTCATGTTGGTAGGCGGCCACATGGATGAGGGCCTTCTTCCGACGCTCGTCCACTAGGTCCAACTCCAAGGAAATAGCCTCGGTGTTCAGCTCGGGCTCAAAACTCTTGCTTCTGAGGGTGGGCATTTCAACTTCCAAGGGTATGACCGCCTCCATGCCGTAAGCCAAAGCAAATGGAGTTTCCCCGGTGGAACGTCGCGGGGTTGTTCTGTATGCCCAAAGGACGCTAGGTAATTCCTCAGCCCATTTGCCCTTGGCCTTTTCCAGCCGTTTCTTCAACCCATCCAGTATAGTCTTGTTCGATGCTTCGGCTTGACCATTGGACTGCGGGTAAGCCGGGGTGGAGTTGTAGAATTCTATCTTCAAATCTTCACAAAATCCTCTGAATAGGCGACCGTCAAACTAGGTGCCGTTGTCAGAGATCAAAATCTTGGGGACACCAAACTGCGTGACCACGTTCTGCCAGACAAATCGCTTCACGTCTTTCTCTTTGATGGTTGCCAAGGGCTTAGCTTCAACCCACTTTGTGAAGTAATCTGTGGCCGCGATGAAGAATTTCCGATTGCCCGGTGCTGTTGGCAGTGGTCCCACTATATCTAGCCCTCACATGGCGAAGGGCCAAGGACTGGTGAGGGGAAGAAGTTCCCTGGCAGGCTGGTGGATTTGATGGGCGAATTTCTGGCATTTTTCGCACTTGCGGACATATTTTTGTGCGTCGGCCTGCATGCACGGCCACCAGTATCTCTGCGAAATAGCACGGTAGGCCAAGGACCTGCCTCCTATGTGGCTGCCACAAATGCCTTCATGAATTTCGTACAAGAAGGCCTCCACACTATTCGGGTGCACGCACTTTAAATAAGGACCAGTGAAGGACTTCTTATATAATGCGCCGGATGAAGAGAGCCAAAACCGCTCTGACTTCACTCGGATTTTGTGTGCTTCTTTCTTGTCAGTTGGAAGAGTCCGGTCTCTGAGGAACAAGATCAAGGGGTCCATCCAAGAGGGACCGAGCACGGCGCAGAGTACATCTGTCTGCCCGGCGTGTTCAATGCTTGGCCGCGGAAGAAAGTCAATCAAAAGAGGGTTTGGAAAAGTATTATCCACCATAGACGCGAGACCGGCCAGTTCATCAGCTCGGCTGTTTTCTTCCCGGCCAATCTGTTGGACTCTAATTGCCTCAAACTGCTTGATATGTGCCTTGACCAAAGCCTGGTACTTTGCCATCCTTTCGTCCTTTGCTTCGTAAATCCCAGAAACTTGGTTAACCACAAGCTGGGAATCACTGTACACCAGGAGCTCGGCAGCCTTCATTTGAATTGCGCTCTTGAGCCCGGCGAGAAGTGCCTCGTACTCAGCCTCGTTGTTAGATGCCGGGAAGCCAAGCATGATAGAATGTTCAATGGTTAGGCCATCCGGGGATATAAGAACAATACCTAGGCCGGCACCATGGCGGTTGGACGCTCCATCAACAAAAAGCTTCCACATGTCCCCCACAAAAAGCTTCCAGCAGTCGGATGGGTCCTAAGAGTTGCGAAGGGCAATAGGATCACAACTGCTCGGCTGTGCGGTATCTAGTTCGGTGTTGACCGGTTCAAATTTAGTGCCCCTTGGTGATTCGACACCGGACTCAGCAAGTTGTTCTGTAATGCTCAAGTCCGTGGGCGAATCATCAGGTTGCGGTGTGAAGCCGGCCGCAGGTTCTGAGCTGTGTGGATCCATTCCTTCCCCCCTTGATGATTCAGCACCGGACTCAGCAAGTTGGTTCGGAATGCCCAAGTCCGTATGCGAATCATCAGGTGCTGAGCGGTGTGGTTCAATTTCTTCCCCCCTTGGTGATGCGGGACCGGACAGAGTGGATGGGTTGGTGATACACAACTCCGTCATCGCATCACCGGGTGGCATGACCGTGCAAACTGAGGGATCTTCGATGGTGCGCGCTAACTCCGCGGCGCTACCTCCTTCGACTGGTTGTACCTCGGTTGGCATTGCGTGCATCTCATCATCTGCCTTGGTAATGTCGACCGGGCATACCGGATGAATGCCAGGTGAGAACTCGGCGACAAAATCTGCCAAGGTCTGGGCTTTTATAGCAGTGCGTGGCTGGAACTTGACATCAAACTGTCCCAACTCGACCGCCCACTTAAGAATTCGGCCTGAAAAGTCCGCCCATTCAAACAAGGCCTTGAGGGGAAACTTAGTCAGTACGACAATGGTATGGGCGTGGAAATAGTGCGCCAATTTTCTTGAAGCCATCATCAAGGCTAAAGCAAGCTTCTCCAACGGCAAGTATCTCGACTCTGTCGGTAACAAAGTTTTACTGACATAAAAAATTGGGAGGTGCTTGATTCCTTCAGTCCGGACCAGCACCGCACTGACTGCGTGCTGGGAGACGGCAAGGTAAAGGTAGAGTTCCTCACCCGGCTCTGGTGTAACCAACAGTGGTGGAGAAGACAGATATTCCTTGAGCTCGGCCAAAGCTCGGTCACATTCGTCGTCCCATGAGAACTTTGACTTCAATGCTTGAAAGAAAGGGCGGCAGCGATCTGATGACCGGCTTATAAATCGATTAAGCGCGGCGGACATTCCGGCCAGATGCTGCACGTCCTTAGCCGAGCTGGGTTGCTTCAACTTTTGCACGGCTCTGATCTGAGTAGGGTCTGCTTCGATGCCTCGGTTCGTGACTAGGAATCCCAAAAATTTTCCGGATCCCACGCCAAAGGCACACTTCGAGGCGTTCAATCGCAGCTTGTGCTTCTTTAGAATGGCAAACATCTCGACTAAGTCGGACAAATGGTTTGCCTCATGTCGGCTCTTTACCACCATATCATCGATGTAAGCCTCCATTGTCCAGCCGAGCAAAGGAGCAAACATTTTGGTCACCATCCTCTGAAAGGTTGCCCCGGCGTTTTTCAAACCAAAAGGGCATAACTCGATAGCAAAAGAGTCCCCTTGGAGTCGTGAAAGAGGTGATCTCTCGGTCAGGCCCATGCATGGCAATCTGGTGATAGCCGCGGTACGCATCCAGGAAACTGAGCCGATTGTGTCCAGCCGTCAAATCCACTAGCTGGTCAATGCGCGGCAAAGGGAAGCTGTCTTTGGGACAAGCTCGGTTGACTGTCTTATAGTCAACACAAACTCGCCACTTTCCGTTCTTCTTAGGCACCACTACTGTGTTGGAAATCCACTGAGGATAGTGCACTTCTTGAATTGCTCGTGCCTCAAGCAGGTTCTTTACCTCCTCTGCAACTACCTCGGCGTGATGCAGCGCCGATCTCCTTGTTCGCTGGATGACTGGCTTTGCTCCAGGGAAGACATTGAGGTGATGGCAGATAAAACTTGGGTCGAGGCCAGGCATGTCGTAAGGCGACCATGCAAAGACTTCGATATTCGCCATCAAAAACTCAATCATCTCGGTCCTCTCTATGGCCGTGAGACTTGAACCGAGCAGGAAGAACTTGTCCGGCTGCTTGGTATCAATCCGCACTTCAACCAATTCTTCAACAGCCTTATCCTCGGCCTTGGTGCCCACATCATCCAAGACACCCTGGTCCTCCGGTCCCTCGATCATTTGAACGAATCCTTTGGCAGCCCGGCTTCCGTTGACCGCCACGAAGCACTGCTTGGACATGACCTGATCGCCCCAAATCTCCTCGATTGCCCCCATAGCCGAGGGAAATCTCATTACTTGGTGAAAAGTTGATGCCACGGCTTGCATGGCGTGTAGCCATCCCCTTCCAAGGATAAGGTTGTATGTCGAAGGCACTTGCAGCACCCAAAACTCAACTTGCTTGACCACGGATCCCGCTTTGACCGGCAGGATTATCTTTCCCAAAGGCCACTCCGGTTGCGAGTTGAATCCAACCAGTGGCGAAGTAGCCGGAGCCAAGTCTGTCTCACGGAGTTTGAGCTGCTTGAACGCATCATAATACATGATCTCGACCGAGCTTCCCTGATCGATCAAGATCCGTCTAACATCAAATTCTTTGACGCGTAGTGTTACTACAAGAGCATCGTTGTGCGGCGTCTGGATACGCTCTAAATCCCTTGAGGTGAAACTGATCACATCATTTTCTTCAGTCTTTCCCCTTTTTATGGCAGGCTATACCGACAAAACTTCCCTCATATGTTCTGCCTTCTTGATCATGCCCCGGAGTTCGCAAACTCGCTCTGGTTCCACGATGCCGTGGATGACATTGATAACTCCCTGCGGTGGTGCGTCTCGGTCATCTTGTCCCCTGGGATCGACCGCGGCCAGATTCGGTTTCACACCGCCATCAATGTAGAGGTCTAAGTGCCCGGCCGCGATGAGCTCTTCTAAGTGCTGCCTCAGAGGCAAACAATCCTCAGTCCGGTGGCCTCTCTCCCAGTGGAATGTGCAACGGTACCGCGGATTGTAGCCCTTCTGTCCATCGCCCAACTTAGCAGGAAACCGGACATACTCCTCGTCTCGGATTTCACTAAGTATGCGATAAATTGGAATCTTGAAGACCGTGGTGATGCCAGTTCTTGCCTTCAACCTCCTGTCGGCATCTGCAACGTCATCCCGGGCGTAGTCATCCCGGTCGTGCCGACGTCCTCTACCCCGGTTTTTACGGTTTGTGCCACGGTTTGATTCCTCTACTCGGTCACTTGAGCGGCTGGACTCTTGCCCAACTGCGTGCACTTTGCCTGCTGTCTTCTTGTCTGTCCCTACCGGAGTAGTCTTCACGGTAGAAGCGGACGCGTCATCCTCTACTCGGATGTGTTCATTGATGCGCTGCATGAGTTGGCCCATGGAGGTCGGCTGATGCATGGTAAGCGAGTCCCACAGTCTATGTCCGACCGGGGGACCTCGCTTGTACCGTGTGATTGCAAGGTTGACCGGGCAGTCCAAGATCTCGTTGAAGGTTTCCCAGTACCTTGAGTTGTATACCTTCAGTGTGTCGCACGGTTCCATCTTGACACTTAGCAAGTGATCGACTTCCTTTGGTGTTTTTGTGTTGGTTTTGAAGCGTGTAACAAACGCCTCGGCCAACTGATGCCACCTTTGTATGCTCCCTTCAGGCAACCGCTCAAACCACTTTAAGCCCAGCTCGCCCAAACTTGACGGGAAGATTAGGCACATAAGTTCGTCATTGCGCCTATGTCCGGCCATAACCTGTCGGAAGTGGCTCACATGCATGTATGGATCGGTTTTTCCGTCATAAAGTGTGAACTTAGGCTGGTGGAAGCCTGCCGGAAGTGGTGTTGTTTCAATTTCCAGGGAAAAAGGAGTGGCACTCAGCTTGGCCAAGTCCATATCTTCAAGGAGTGGCACTGCTTGGCGGGGCGGAGGCATTCCGACCTCCTCGCTGGCGTGAACCCCGTAAGATAGTCGTTGGAAAGCTGGTATTCTCTGGGCTTCACGCCGGCGGGCCCGCTCCTTTAAGACCGCCCGTAAATCCTCTGACTGAGCAGAGTAAGAGTACCTCGACGTCGTCTCCGGACGTGAGGGTTTGTAGGTGCTGTCTTGCGCGCTAGACTTCCCTGCACCCACGTCGGAATCACCAACCTGGTAACTTCTTAATGGATATTGACTGAGTACGTCGCTGACTCTGACCGCCTGAACGGCGGGATGGGGTGCGCTCACTGTGGTCTCCCACTCCAACTACACCCTTCCCTTTGACATGCCGCTTGAGATCTTCCATCTCCGCCGCCATTCGCCGGATGACAGCATCTTGATCCCTCAACTTGCTTTCCAGTCGCCTGGCGTGCGAGTCTCTCCTCCGCCGGTGACCGTCTGGACTCCGTGAATGTCCATGACTTCGTCCGTGCTTGTCCCGCGCGTCTCCTGACTGTCCACTAGTGGGCGTTCCCAAGTCAGCCATTGGGTGGACAGCAGGAGGTCCCTCTCTCCTTCGGGTATACTCCGGGGTGGCTCCACCGATGGCGGACAACGGAAACTCGTCGTTGTTCCCCATGGACAGCGATCAGATGAACCTGGAAGACAAGGTTTTGCCTGTCAAGCTTCCCACAGACGGCGCCAATTGTACGGGGAGCAAATATTCCGGCAAGCCCATACTCCTTTCTTCCGTGCTCCGTCGATGTCCGATCACCTGCGAGCAAGAAACGGTGAGCTACCTGGCGGTGTGTGGCCGGAAAAACCCTCCGACGGTCAAGTTAGCACACACCTTAGGATGGATAGAGAGAAGGGAGAGAGTGTTTGAGTGTAAGAATTCCTTACAGAGATGTTCGTGTGTCGCGTATGGGGGGCGCAGACATGCTTATATACCTTCTGAGCCCCATATCCACTCCCAGTCATCTCTTGACACGTGGCTCTGCTATCCCATCTGTCAGCGTAAACCTTGCCGATCATCACCTAATCTCAACTGCCTGACTTCACAGCTGGAGCTCGGTAGCCGAGCTGCTCTACCACGGCCATGCCATGCTTCATACCCAAGCGCCTAACCGGATAAACACATGAAGGACCGGGCTAGGCGGCGTCCCGGCAATGCCTAGCCCGGGTACCTCCTTTGGTCGGCCTTTCTGCCGGTCAAACAGTCTCCTCGGTTGACCACGCCTTTCCGCCCGCCGGTCACTCAGCTTGTCTGGCTTCAGCCATCCCCTAATCAGGCAGCTCGGTCCAACCAGGCGCTATCTAACCGAGCTCCGTCTTGGGCCGGGGTGACTCACACTTGGCCCAAGTTCTGGCAGCCCACTTCTTGGCGGATGGCCAATCATCTCGGCCCCATGCACCGTTGGGCTCTCAATCTGCTCGGCCGTTACTTCGGCCTAACTCCTGATCATAAATCACCCTCTCACCCAGGTTTTGGGATAGATGTGTGGGCTCACTTTGCATGAGGCTTGATCTTTGGCCCATGACGGAGAGCTAGATATACCCAGCTTGATTCATCGATTTTCTGACATCGGTGACAGAGGCAACCTTCTTTGGCGAGGTTTTTGGCAACATGCCCTCTGTTTATGTATGCTTGCGCATTTTTTTCTTTCCCCTAGTTACGGCGGAACTAGCATTCGGTTGATCGAGGTGGACCAATGTCTGAAAGAAGGTAAGAGTTGTATCGGTTTGGCGCTACCTGAGACCTTGATGGGCTTAGATGCTTTTCATTGGCGAGAGACCACCAGATTTGCGGGGAGTCCACTACTTCTTCTGGTATTGTTTTCCACCCTTTCTGATATATGCCTCGCACATCACTCGGCACTCATGCTCTATTTTCTCTCAAAGCCCTTTCTTTACTTTTCTCTCTATGCATATCTCTCTATTCTTTAATCTCTCTTATCTTTCATCTCTTCCCAGGTATGGCTCATGGATAAGTTGAAGGTGGTGGACCCTTGCCCCGAGTATTCAGCTCGAGCTTATTTCTTCCGTCAACGAATAGTGGACTTTTCTAATAAGAGATAGTGGTGCAACTGGATGTGTAGCAGGTCTGCAGCTGACATAGCTTGGCGTTGCCCCTGGCTCAATCTGACTAAGATGAGTTACAGCATGACTCGGCAACCTGGCATACAGTTGATTGGCCTCACACACTGGGTGTTTTAATTTCCCTTCCGGTTCAGACGCTAATTTGGACATGATCAAACCTGCCCAGAGAAGGGGGTAGAATACCCAGCTGCATTCTCGATTTGTGCTTCACACCTGGCTAGGTACCTTGTTGCTTGGAGGACGAGAGAGCTTCTGGCCCTTGCCGCTAGTTTCAATTATGCCCTTTCTGGTGAATGCTTGGCTTAGCTCAAGGATAAGGCACAAGTTGGGCCAACTTTGGCTACAGAAGCTTCCGCAAGCATATACAGAGGATGCAGGAGCACCTGACTTGCCTATACCCCTAGTTTATTGCTTTGACCTTTCTTTTCAAATTTTATGATGTAAAAGAAACTTTGATTTGTATCAGAGAGTTGGAGAATGTATTTCATGTTGAAATCAATGGAATTAAAGTAGTGAGCACTAAAAATTTTCCTTTTGGTTTCAAAATGGTCTAAGTTGTAAAAGGTAAATTTTGAACAAAAATCAACTTTTATTAAAACTTTCCAAAACCATTTTTGAAAGTGATCACTGCCTGACACGCACAGAATCGATTCTCAAGATGTACAATCCCAAATCAGCAAATCATAATTGCCCCTGCTTGAATACCACTACTGCTCTGCATTGTAACTAGCTTTTTTTTCCCAAAATGAGGATCACAACGGAACTAACAGATGATGAACAGAGATGACCTGATCAGAAAAACGGACAGGACAATTAAGTTGGAGATGGTTACGGTCGAACTTCAAGATGAAGTTGTCTACGTATCCCAAAGATGGGAATAAAGCCTTACGTAGTTCGGTTCAGGTTCACTCGAGTATTAACTCTCTCCTTTTACGCTCTAACTTTTGCCAAAGTCGCCCTTTAGGATTTTCAACCTTGCGAGCTCAGTTTTTCTTTATTTCTAATTTTTCATGCTCTAACTTTGCCTAGGTCGCCCTTTCGGTTTTTCGGCCTAGCGAGCCTCTCAGGGGCAATATTTCTTTAACTTGTCCATGTTAATTGGCTATGAAAATTCCATGCCATCTAAGTCTATGAGAATAACTGCCTCTCCTTACTAGATAGTTTTGATAATGTAAGGACCAGTCCAATTGGGTCTAAATTGGCCCCTAGGGTCATAGATGGGAGCTCGGTTGTCTTTCAGTACCATATCTCCCTCCTTAAGATTCTGGGACTTAACTTTCTTGTTAAAAGCCTTAGCAATTCTGCGTTGGTAGTCCTGAACATGATACAATGCCTTTAGTCTCCTCTCATCAAACAACATTAACTCCTCAAATCTGCTCTGTTGCCAATCCGCCTCCGCTATCTGACACTCAGCCATAACTCACAGCGACGGGACTTCAATTTCAATAGGTAAAACGGCTTCCATCCTATAGACGAGAGAATATGGGGTTGCCCCTGTAGATGTCTGGATCGAGGTCCTGTAGCCCCAGAGTGCGAACAACAGCTTATCTGGCCAGTCCCTGTAGGTCTCAACCATCTTCTGTAAGATGTTCTTGATATTCATATTGGCAACTTCAATAGCTCCATTGGTTTGTGGCCTGTATGTGGATGACTTACGAAAAGCCATGTTGCATTTCTCCAATAAGTCTATCACCTCTTTGTTGAAGTGGGAGCCATTATCTGATATGATCTCATTCGTGACTCCATACTGGCAGATGATATTGTTTCTGATAAATTTGGCCACATGCGATGCTTTCAACACTGCATAGGATTGAGCTTCCACCCACTTTGTAAAGTAATCAATTGCCACCAAGATATATTCATGTCCATTCGACCCTTTTGGTGAGACCGCCCCAATAACATCGATTCCCTAGACCGAGAAAGGCCATGGCGAAGTCATGTCGTAGAGCTTTGACAACAGAATATTCATGTGATTTCCATGAATTTTACATTTGTGGCATCACCGTACAAAACCAATACAATCCTCCTCCATGGTGGACTAAAAGTATCCTTGTCTTAGGATCTTCCGGGCTAACATCACACCATTTATGTGTGCCCCACGTTCTTCGTCGTGGATAGCCTCCATGAGGCGCTTCGATTCCTTTTCCACCACACACAATATATGTATTCCCTGATGACCTCTTTTATATAGCTTACTTTCGCAAATGATAAATTGGACGACCATACGCCGTATTCCCCATTTGTCCTTGGCATTTGCCCCTGGTGGATACGTCTTATTTTCCAAGAAGTTCCAAATGTCGTAATACTAGGGTTTTTTTGTCTTGCACTTCATCTATCGCGGCAATAGTTTTGTAAGCCGGTGTGTATTTTTGTTCAATGATAATTGGACGCATCCGGTCCCTAAGTGGGATGTCTACCATAGAAGATAGAGTTGCTAAAGTATCAGCGAACCTGTTGTTCTCTCTTAATAGATGCATGAATGTCATTTTCAAACCTCAGAATCAAAACATCCAAGGTCTGATGGTAAACCTTCATCTTCTTTTCTTTGGTTTTCCAGTCTCCATTTGTTTGAGAAATAACCAAGTTTGAGTCCCCAATGACATCCAACCTTATTGCCCCTAGTTCTAGGACGACTTCTAGACCAGCAATACATGCTTCATATTCTACTTCATTGTTGGACACTTTGAACCGGAGTTTGAAGGCTAAAGGTATATGGGAATCGTCGGGTGCTATCAGCAACACACCTATCCCATAACTGTATTGATTGGACACTCCGTTAAAGTACATTGTCTAAGTTTCCTCTTCAACTTGCAGAATGTCTTCATCTGGAAATAAGTATTCCACTACCTCATCTCTTTCTATTGGGTGGTCTACCAGGAACTTCGCTACAACTCTTCCTTTAACTGACTTGCGGGTGACATACTTAAGATCAAATTAGGAGGGAAGAAGCAACCAACGAGCCAGCCTGCCTGCAAGCGTTGGTTTCTTTAAGAGATATTTGATGGGATCTAATCTCGAAACTAGGACTACAGAGTGAGCGAACAAGTAGTGCCTCAACTTCTGGGTAGCCCATACCAAGGCTAAACAAGCTTTCTTTAAAGGAATGTACCGGGTCTCATAATTTAGCATTTTCTTGCTCAAGTAGTAGATGGCTTTCTCCACCCTATCTTCAGATTCCTGAGCGAGCATACATTCTATAGTCGTGTTTGTTACTAACAAGTACAGAATCAAAGGCTTCCCCGACTTCGGTGGCGACAACACAGGCGGATTCTGGAGATACTACTTAACTTGTTCAAAGGTAAACTGACATCGATCATCCCGTCAAAATTTCTTTCCTTTCTTTAGGAGACCAAATAGTGGTTTATAAGTCAAGGTTAATTTGAAAATAAATCGTCTTATGAATTTCACTTTACCCAGAAAGCCACACACCTGTTTTTCGGTCCTTGGTGGTGGCATTTCTAAGGTGGCCTTGATTTTGGAAGGATCTACTTCAATTCCCCTCTGTGTGATCAGAAAGCCCAGCATTTTTCTAGCCGTTATGCCGAAGGTGCATTTTTGCGGGTTTAACCTCAATCCATATTTCTTGATCCGTTGAAAGAATTTCTTCAGCGCAGTGTAGTGGCCGTCTCATTCTTTGGACTTGACAATCATGTCGTCCACGTACACCTCAACCTCTTTGTGGATCATGTCATGCAGAATGGTGGTTGCGGCCCTCTGATTGGTAGCTCCAACATTTTTCAATCCGAACAACATAACCCGGTAATAATAGGTACCCCACAGTGTAGTGAATGTGGCATTTTCTCTATCCTCGGGTGCTATCAGAATCCGGTTGTACCCAGAAAACCCATCCATAAATGATAGTAATGCAAGGCCCGCAGTGAAATCCACTAATTCATCAATATGCAGCAGAGAAAAGTCATCTTTCAGACTGGCTCTGTTCAAGTCTTAGAAGCCTACACACACCCAGATTCTACCATCCTTCTTTGGCACTGGGACGATGTTGGCCTACCAAGTCGGATACTTGGATACAAACAAGAATCCTGTATCAATTTGCTTGGTGACCTCTTCTTTGATTTTTAGTGCTCAATCTGAACGAATTCTACGTAGCTTCTGCTTGACTGGTCGAGCCTCGGGGTCAAGAGGGATCCAGTGCTGTATAATCTTAGGATCGATTCTAGGCATGTCTTCGTAGGACCACATGAAAACATCTTTGAAATCATTTAGTAAAGCGATTAAACTCTCGTGCTCCTCTAAAGACAACGTGGGTTTGATCTAGACCAGACGTGGATCCTTCTCAGTACCCACATTAATGGCAATGATTTCATCAGCATAGGGTTTAGCAAACCTCTTCTTCTCTCAATTAATCAAGTTTTTCAAAGCTAGAGGAATTTCTTCCCCTTCGTTTATGTTAAAATTCTGAAAATCTTGGTCAATACATTAAACCAATAGCATAGAAAAGTACACAGAATTTGCAGAGTTTTCATTCAAAAGGTCCTGATTTTCGGTTACAAACTCAAAACAAAAGCTGAATGAAGACCTAGATAGGATCTTGGTATCCGGGTTACCACCCCCAGAAATACCAAACTCAGACTCAGAAGAACTTGAATCTGATCCCGACCCCACAAACTCGGTGGAATTAGATTCTAGCTCATCACCGGATGCAGAACTAGACAGATAGCCTTCCTCTAGTTGCCAGGTAAGAGATGGTGCCCCTGATACATCCAAAATGCCACCGGTTGGGTTCACACTCGGTTCTTCCCCAATCATGGAGACAGTAAGGTTATCCCCCAAGTTCTCTAGGTCAGTTGCGGGATCTGTCAGAAGACTAGCCAGTGTTGCCCCTACTCTAGGTTCGGTACCATCTGAGTCACCTTCCGTGCTTTGTTCAGCTTTGATGCTTGGTTTAGCCCTTTCTTCATCATCACTGTCCTGCAGCTATAGATCAAAGAAGATCTCGAACCTAGGAACACGTCGTTTCGAGGAATTTACCCAAGGCTCAGGAAAGCCACAAAAAGGAAAATCCTCTCCCTCTAGAACAAAATAGCCATTCAGTGTCCCTTGGATTGGCCTGTGCATGAGTTCATAATGTTTCCCGGCTTGCTTAGCTTTGGCTCTACCTTCCATCTCTTCTCCCTTGCTGATCCAGTCCTCTTTGGTGGGCACATAGCCTAGTCCAAAGGCATGTGGGTTGTGTGTCACATCTGTCAATGCTGCAACACCTTTCTGACCACTCATTTCGAGCCCCATTCTTGGAACGTACTGTAGCTTATTCATGAAGTAGATAGATTGGGCACTAACGTACATGCCTTTGTCTATGGCTAGAATCGTCTACACTACCCAGGCTTCAGCCAAAGTGAATCTTGAGAGGAATACATCCTCCTCGCCATGGTTGATTTCTAGCACTGGCGTAGTTACCTCTAGCGGTGGGTGGATGGATGGATGAATTTCCAAAAATAATTGCCACTCCTTCCTCATGAGAGTACTTTAACATCTGATGGAGAGTGGAAGAGACAGCCTTCACATGGTGCAACCAGGGCCTCCCTAACAGCAAATTGAAGGTAGCTGACACATCCAAGACATGAAACCTAACCTTTTGCTCAGCTGGGCCCACCTGGACTCTGAATTGCACTGTGCCCATGACTTCTCTACTTGTATTATCATACACTTGAATTACTTGGGTTGTGGGAACAAAGTTCGCTGGTTTGAGGCCAATTGTGTAAGCAGTACGAGAAAGACAGACATTAATGGCCGAGCCAGTTTTTACCAACACCACCGACACCCATTTCTCCCTACACTCCACAGATATGTACAACGGTTTGTTGTGAGTCGAGCCCTTTAGCGGCAGCTCTTTGTCAGAGAAGGTAAGCGTTGGTTTGGCACCACTTGGAAAGACCAAACCCACAAGTTGCTCGGGCGTGGTGTCAATGAATAATTTAGCCTTGTCCATTGCAGAAAACATTGCTTACCAGTGTACTCGTGAGGCCATGAGAAGACCCTAGATAGAGATGTCAGCCTGAATTTTCTTGAGCTGTTTCAATACTGCCTCTTCTTATAGTTGTTTCTCCTTCTATTTCTCAGCCTCTTGGTTCTTTCCAGACGCCTCTGTTTGATCCAGTTGTGGCAGCTTAAAATATCACCTACTTCTCCTTAGATGGTCTATTTCCTCGGCATACCACGTATTGTCAAGAACGCATTCGCCCCATTCTTCATCAGTATGGGCCGGATGCAGATCATTATCGTCCCACCATTCGCCTTCAGTGGCCGACAAATAATTGTCTTGCTCTGCTTGTATTACCTTCACATCATAGGTGTCCCCCATAGGGTGTTGTGACTTTTCAATTTCTCGGCTGTCTTCAATCCTTTCTCATTCAAAATGCCTCAGTGTAGCTTCCTTTTGGTATCCACAGTGCTCACAGTGCCCACTTCCTGGGCTGGGTTTTCCACACTAGCGCTCTCTGGCAGCTTTTCTTTCTTATCATCCCTTCCGACTACTATAGCTATCTCTACTTCTTTTCCCTCTGGTTTTATTCTAGTTTTTCTTCCTTATATGGCTCGTCACTCAGCCATCCAGTGTTGTCAGTTGAACCGTTCAAGTCGAACCACCCGATTTGTATATCTCTCTGATCCTGTTCATCAAAGAACTGTAGGTTGTCCAAATCCTCCTCGAGATTTGCCAAATCATCCAACCCTTGGCTCAGGCCATCTTCCCTGATCACATTGATGTCTACCAAGGTTGGCAGCACCAATTCAGGCTTAATTTGACTAGTTGACACAATATAGCAACTTGGATTATACACCAAGAGGTGGCCAGTGTATGGATTAAGTTGAGATTTCGAGGTGGGGGGACTTGATTATGGGCTAGGAGTGGATTTGTGGTTACGTTTGGTTTTTGAGGTGGAGCGATCACCTTGTTGTCAATGAGATCTTGAATCTCATGACACAATCGAAAGCACTGGTCGGTGTCATAACCATGTTGTTGGTGAAACGCACAGTATTTTGCGAGGTTGTGTTTGGGCGGGAGAGGATCAGGAAGTGGGTAGGTTCTAAGGGTTTGAGGTGCCTTTTCTTGACTAGCACCTTCATGGCTTGAGAGAAAGTCATGTATAGTTGGTTAAAAGTCCTCTCGGATCGGGTAGGGTTGGACGGTGTTTGTGAGCTTGTGTTGGCAAAGGGGCCAGTAGTCTTGGTTGTGGTGACAACACTTACATCTGACGGCCTCGTAGCTGTGCTACTGCCGATAGTATTGGAATTGCGAACAAACGCCCTTTTTGCCGGCTCTTTCTCATCTACAATAAGCCCCTACTTCATGGCGTCTTCGATTTGCACTCCTATCTCATGGAGTTCTATAAATGTAAATAAATGGAGCACAATCATTTTCTATAACAACTTGCCATGAAGATTCCGGATGACCATCCTAATCTGGTCCTTCTCAGAAGGCCTCGTGGTCATCATCGGGGCTTTAGTTCTCTACCTTGTCACAAATTCAAAGAAACCCTCCTCCTTCGACTCTTGGCGTGTTGCCTCGAGATCACGAGTTGTGACCTCGATTCGTGTATTATACGAGTACTAAGCAATGAAGGCCTCGACCATCTTTTCCCAATTCTGTTTGACAGAATCTTCCAACTTAGCATACCAAAAAGTCGCTATACCTGACATGGTGCAGGTGAAGAGAGACAGCTTCTGTAGTCTCTTTAAGCCCATTGGCCGCAAGATACCTGAAAACAGCCGTAGGTGAACCATCGGATCTCCATAACTGTCGAATCGGTCAATGTGCGACATTTGAAACTAATTTGGCACTGTAACTGCAGAATCAGTATACCCGTCCTTTATATTTGGGATGGAGTTAACCCCTTTTGCTCCCTTGAATAACTTTTCTAGTTTATTGACCTTGAGTATAGTTGGGTCAACCTCGAACTCGAACGGAGCCTCGATTTGATAAACAGGGGTTTTGGAGGCTTGTGTTGGGATTGGCTCTACTGGATTGCCTTGGTTTTCTTGAATATTGGCAGTATGAGCGATTGCTTCGGGTGCTGTGATAGCCATGGTAAGTGCATGGGATGCAGAGGCCGTAGTCGGCTGTGATTGTTGTTGTTGTAGCTTGATTATAACCTCAGCCTGGCGGGCCTCATCTTGCTGTAGGGTGTCTCAACTATTTTGTTGTAGATGATGTATCAGTTCTTCCATACTGACTGGGAGATACTGTGCTATTGGAATAGGTGATTGATCTCGTGCTGGGCTAGAAGTAGATGATCGTTCCCAAACCTGACTGGACACAAGTAAGTTGATAGGTGACTGCTGTAAAAACTAAATTGGTGAATTCTGCCTGATTCTCATTTGTTTTGTAACCAGTGGGAGTGAGGTAAACACGGGTTGTCCCCGAACAAGATCCCTGGCTTTACAAAGTCTTCTGACTCAAGCCTAGAGTACTTAGGGGATATTTGAACTTTCTGAAGCTATGGTTTTAAACTACCTAGCAAAAAAAATAAAGCAAAAGAGTAGTAATTAGAAACCGCACAAGACCTTAGCTAAGATGTTATTAGATCAGACATGATCAAAGCTGAAGGACTGTACACCACACTAAATTCTGCCCCCCAAACAGATACCAAATTTGCAACTACTATGCACATTCCTGTATAGTTTCACTATAAAACACATACCAGTTAAGACCAAAACACCTCTATGAGGGGGTAGGGTTAGCCTGTCCTAGTTTTGTCATGGACTAGGTTTCACTATTTCAATCAAGCAGTTTCATGCAATCTTGTATTTCGGGTGAGTATCCTGTCCTAGTTTGGAACAGTTACTAAGGCTTTACTATATGCAGCTAGGACAAATGGTCAAAAAGGGTACCTCAACAAGACTACCTAATATACCTCTCACATCTAACACCGAGAAGTGAAAAGAGGATCACACGGTATAGCGGTAGTCCAGATCCAAAGGGTTATGTTCCTATCATGGTAGAGCCCACGATCGGTCAGCCTTTGGGCAAGCTTTTGAGCAAGCCTTTGACAAATCATCCAGGAATAGCAGATGGCAAACACAGTGACTTAAGCGCACCAATGCAAATGCAATGCAAAGAACATATAAGTGTAGATGAAATTTCACATCATGAATTTCAAGTCAAGTTCTCTAATTTCCCCAGCAGAGTCGCCAGAAACTGTGGCTCGATTTTTTGTGCTCCTTTCGGATATGACTAGTCCTTCAGTTCAGACACCCGCGGTTCTGAATCTAATCTCACACGTGCAATGTGAAATAGATAAACACCAAAGAGTCCAATTCCGAAAAATCTTTTGAAAAATTGATTTTGAATCAAAATGCCAAAAATGGACTGTTTTGCCAGATACAGAGTCACTACCTAAATATTTTTAGAAAATTTAAGAAACCTATGACTTGTGCCAAAGGCTACCTGTTTGTCATCATCAAGATTGCCTTGGCTCGGGAACTTAGGTACGAGAGGGGAAGGTCATGAATTGAGCATCCCTGCTCGCCCGATCAAAGATCGGTCTCTACTAATCATGATATGAATCTTATGTACATTATATGCTCTTGTTCCGGTTTATTAGGCTAGCATTTACTATATGATGTGCACGCAAGTATAGACTAATTTGCAAAAATTGGAACATTCTGATTCACGTTTGTTTTGAAAATTGTTTCGAATATGTACAACTTGAATAAGTGATATCATATATACATTAATTAAATTATTCCAATTCAAGCAATTAGCCTTCATCCATAGGCATTCAAACAATTTATCAATTAAGCACTTAGCCTCATGGCAAGCATGCTAGACATAGCAACAATCACACTCGTGCAATATGCTAAAGAAAATAAAGCTTACCTAGTACTCCGAGGTGAGCCAAAAGAAACAAAAGAGTTAGAAAATATGCATGCTTCTTACTAATGCAACATGGCTAATACAATAGATGCGATATGCAACTAATAGGCTCGGCTACTAATTATGACATGTAAATCAATTTGATAGTATGCGGTTTAAACACATATTCAACAAAGTAATAAACAAAAATGCTTTGTTTAGAATGATGAATCGAGCCTTGATGAATGCAAGACAAGTGGATGCAAATCATGGAATATGCTAAATGAAACATGATGTTCTAAACTACCCATTATAGACAAGTAACTAAAAGGGAGAAAGACGTGGGGTTGGAAGACATACACAAATATTACATATTGGCCCTTGTGCAGGAGGGTCCGAATGAATGAGCTAGCTAAGCGGCGAAGTAACTAACTATTACAAACCAAATGAATAAATTAACTACACTTGCTAATTAACTAATTATTACAACACAAATTTAACTAACTATTCTAGCTAATTAAATGAAATAATTACAATACAAAACTAACTAGCTATTTCTAACTAATTAGTTACAAACTTGCTACTTTAAGCACAACATTACTACTATTATAACATCATTTCACAAATCCCGAGGATTGAGGGATGACTCATGCATGAACACAGATTTCCACCCGATAATGCTCTTCGTTTTGTTACTAGAATGCCTCTGTTGCACAGTTAGAAAATTGCACTTTTTTCACCTCAGCCTCTGCTCTGCTCTGCTAGAAAAAGGACATTGTCTGCCTGGAAAAAGTGGCCAGCAACCCAGAAGTAGTGGCCAGCAGGCCACTAATAGTGGGTTGCCGTCCAGTAAAAGCGGCCTACCGGCCACTTATTTTGGTTCTTCCTTGCAACAACAGAGAACAAACAGAGCAAAAACCAGAGTATTTTCAAGGGATGTTTGTCCACCCTGCCTCTCCTTATCAACAAACATGTCAAAGGGGGGTAGGCTTGATTCCCAAATCATCAATCGACGCAATTTCATTGCATGATGACTTATGAATCAAGGGACACAATTTCAATAAATGCATAACAAAGACCAACAAAACCTCCTTCCTATCATGGATTGATCAAGGGAAGTGGTTGACCTTGAAAACTTGGACCATTTCATCACTAACAAGTATGAAATAGTCCAAGTCTCCATGTGTTCAATTAACGTCCGATTAAACACAACACCTTTTATTATCTTATTCCATTTTAGTCCAAGTTAACTCCTCTTTTAATTACCTTTCCATTCATTAACCAATTAAGTCCAATAATGAGCTTTAAGTCCATTAATAGAAAGAAGCACCAAACCAAGTGTTGTTTTAGGCATGAGAGAAGTGTCATGCAATTGGTAACGAACCCCCAAAGGGATTAAACCATTAAGCACACGACCTCTGTTTCAAGCTTAAACAAGCAATTAGTTTGAAACAACTTTCAAAACAAAGAAAAAGCCAAGAAAGGAGGGAGGTTGTAGAGATGATTAGAGGTTATCACACGTATAGAAAGTTTGAAATAAATACTATCAACTTAAATAGGTTGGTGTCTAATACCTAAAACACCAAGGCTATGAGGACCACTACACTACAAGCATACTATACAAAGCATGAATGAAGGTAACACATAAAAACAGTCCTAAAATAGTCCTAAAACAGCCCAAAAAAGTTGCTGGACAGATAAAAATAACTACAACAACTAGCTAAAATATTGAGGAATTAAAACTAGCGCAGAAGCACAAGGAGGGGAGACAACCCCTCCACTTTTGGGACTTCAAAACATGATTTTTGCCTCTAAAAAACCTCTGAAAATCAGTGGTAAAAAGCTCAAAAAAAGGTGATGAGAAGGTGGGAAACACAAGGGCAAAGGCCTTAGAAGCAAAGTTAAAAGAACGGTTATCAACCCCTCTACCTTTAATGGCCTTAAACCACAAGTTTCAGCCCAAAAACACAGGTCATAAATAGCTCCAAAACAACAAGAAATGATAGAAAACAAGTAGTGAAAGGATGGTACAAAAAGCACTAGAAGGTATACGTCTTGAAGATGAATGAAACCTTAAGTTACAAACCACCAATTTCACACTCTCAAGTGCCTTAAGAGCTAAAATTCAATCCCAAATCACCTCAGCAAGGAACTCTCTAGGTTTGGTTTAGAGTGTTTGAGCAAAGGCTATGTAAGTTGCAAGAGAGAGAACTGTAGAGAGAGAATTTTGCTCTTCCAAAAATATTTTCTCACTCCTCAATTTTTCCAACCTTGAAACCAATTGGGGAGGTCATCTATATATAGAAAACCATGTGCATATCTTGAAAATATCTGTATACATACAGTTGGAATGGTGTATGCACATGGGGGGACAGGTGGCAGAAAATATCTATTTTTTTTACACTAGTGGCTGACAGGCCAATTAGTGGGCGACAAGCCACACTAGTGGACGACAGGTCACTAGAGGCATAGGCATGAAAAACCACTATTTTGGTCCAAAACAAAGCACAAGGTTTGAAGGTTCAAAACTAAGGTTTTCTACTGAGGAAGTCAAGCATTCGACAAGCGTACACATTCATCATTGAGTGGCGCCCAAGTCTTAAGGGGCGTCAAAAATAGGGTGTCTACAATGGTCCAACAATATATAGAGGGTTTGCTCGAGCACACACTTGGTCGCTTGAGCCGTCTGTAAAGACTGCAAAAGTACTGTGAGCTCGTCAAGTTCGCTTGAGTGCACACTTGGTCGCTCAAGCGGTCTACAAATTTCTTGGGTTTTCCAAATTGCTCTTTGAAGTTCAAAAATGCAATTCAAAGCCTTGGTCCAACAATATATGGCTTGTTCAAAAACATACAATAACTTTGGAAAACATGTACACATGACCCCTAAAAAATCATTTGCTCAAAATTACTTTAAATCCACAAAAATTGAACCAAAAACTCATACATGTAAATTACTCCAAGTTCTTTTCTCAAAACTCACGAGTTTAACAAAATTGAGCTCAAAAGCTCAGTACATGTACAAAATCCTTTTCCACAAAATGAATTTAAAGGTTAACACATAATGGATGAAACATGCATGCACAATATAACTCATAATTTCAACACAGACGCTAGAATTTAAGCTCAATATGCCAAAATTCAACATATTCTTGCATGCATGTAGAACTTCTTCACTTTTTGACTTTAATTGACAAAACACATGCAAATGATCATGTATAAGCCATGAACCCAACTCTAAATCACATCATCTTCAAGGATTAAGAGTTAGATGCTTACCTAGAGGTTTCAAACGCACTGTTAATTCTAGCACAACTTTGATCAATTCAAGCTAATACTTCAAGTTTCTTTCAATCTCTACACTTTCTCTCTCTAGAATGAAGTATCTCTCTCTCTCTCTCTCTCTCTCTCTCTCTCTCTAGGAGCTCGTTCTCCGAATTTATGAGTTCAATGAAGAGGAAAATAAGCTCAAATGAGCTTATGGCACAAATATATAGCTAGGATAGCATAATGCAAACAATTAGAATATTAAACTAATTAAACACAACTTAATTAATTAATCTGAATCAATTTTTGATCAAACTTGCTATAAGGTTCTAAAATTCCATTTAGTCTAATCATGTGCTCAATTTTGGTTTATGGCGCCATTAAGGCCTTTAATTTTATATTTAAAGCGGAAATCACAACAGATTTTCTTATGATCAACAATTAGTTTCCAAAGTAAACAGATATACACAAATTAATCACTTGGCACATATCAAAATTAATAAATAACACATAATTAAATAATTATAATCATGATATGCATGTTGGGGTCGTTACAGTATATCTATAATTTGCACAGATTAGAGAAACGCTAGTATAGATAGAGATATATATACTTGTATGAATAATTGTGTGTATGTAATATGCATATATAAGAAATAAACAGAGAGGTATGTATGTATGTATGTAATTTGCATAGATAAGAAATGGACATATAGGGAAAAATGGCTTGGTCAATTTCAACAGATAGGAAAAACTAGGATAAGAATTTCAACAGATAGTTAAAAAAATTAAACACAAAAAAAATTTACATAGACAAAATTGGACAAATAGAAAATTTACATAGATAAAACTTGGAGAGAGAGAAAAAACTTGAAAAGATAGATATAAATTTGAACAGATAGTAAAAAAAAATCAATAGATAAAGAAAAATTCAACAAATAAATTAAGGAGTAAAATTAGAAATAAAATATCATTCAAAACTAACAAAATGATTTTTTACCAAACTATTTCACAAAGGGTAGACCTCTCACTAATAAAAAATATTCATTGGACCTAATGCCTCAGACCCTCATTAGGTTGGACTTTTTAACAATTATCTCAAAAAAAATTTAGGACGAATTACACTAATAATCCCTTTAGTTTGGGACCTGTGCCATTTTGGTAACTGACCTTTCAATTGTGATACATTTGACTTGAGGAGCCATTTGGGAACATGAATAAAAAGCCAAAAGCTAGCTTTTAACCCATTTTGGGCACATCACCTCTTACATAAAAAGCTAAAAATGTTAAAAAGTCAGCTTTTAACCATCTTTTCAAAACACCTCTCTTGTTCCAAATATGGATAATTGAAGATCTTGTTTCTTTTGCAAACGCTCCATTTTAAGAGCAAAGTCATCAATTTGATAAAATACAAAATACTTTGACAAAAATAAATATGAAAAAGATATTTTTGAGTTTTTGAAAATTATTTGTACCCACTAGAGATAAAATTATATAAAAATGATAAATCTTTTACATTTTAAATTTTTTTTTTTTACCAAATTAATTTTGAGTATGTGTTTTGATAATGATCATGTAATGGATAGTTATTTTTGTTGATGTTTTTTGATGGTTATCATGCAATGAATGGCTGTTTTTGTTATTAACAGATATTTTTTTAATGTTTAGTAGGCTTTTAATAAGTAATCGATTTTTTGATTTAATGACATCAAAGTTATTACCATGTTTGACTTGAGTTTTTGAGATTATTTTGAGATTTTTATTTTTTGTAAAAATAGAAACTAATTTAATAAAAATAAATATAATAGATGTATATATATATATATATATATTTCTTCTACTCTCCCAAAAGATAAAATTATATAAAAATGAGTAGTGTTTTTTTTTTCACCAATTTAATTTTTAGTTTCTAAGAATTTTTTTTTTAAAAATAGATTTTGAAAACCAAACTAAACAGAAGTTTGTAATCAAGAAAGTGTTAGCATTATTTATTAAAACAAAATACAAGTTAATCAATACAAAATAAATTACATGACGACTTTGTCCTTTAAATGGAGAATTTTTCATTTGCAAGATTGTGATTCAAAATTTAGGGTCAAATGTATCACAATTAAAAGGTTAGTGACCGAAGTGACACAAGTCCCAAATTATAGGAACTATTAGTGTAATTCGCCTAAAAATTTAAAACAAATCACTAAAATAAGCACACACAAAAAACAGCCATTTACCTATCTTTAGTAATTTTTTTTTTCAAAATATTAACTATTATTATATGTCTGTCTACTAAAATTAACTATTTGAAAATATTGTTTAAATTAAAAAAGAAAAGAAAAGAAGATGTAATCACCACTTTTTATAATATACATAAAACCTCTATGATGAGCTTGACATCAAATCTTAATTAATATATTTCTCAAAAAATATAATCATGTAACTTGTTACAAAATCATCTTCCATCTTATTACGTAGTTTATTTTTGAAAAAAAATTATAATTAAAAATATATGTTTTTATGAGTATAATGACAATCCGTTTCAATAAGTGATATTAAATTTTAGGAGCTTGTTCTAAGAATGGCATGTTAAAGTAGACAATTTTTTATTTTTTATTTTATTTTCAAACAATATTCCTATTTTTAGAGAATGAACAAAGAAGAATGAATGCAACGTAAGATCCATAACCAAATTAAAGTGTGATTTATAAAAGAAGAAAAAAAAAATGTATTTTTTTATCAGCAAAATAAGACACTTTATTGATGAAACAAGCATGAAATACATGAAAAAAGGCCAATGAGCAAAACATCATACTGACCTATCCTAATCCCTGCGAGGTTGGCTCCAAGAGAACCACAAAATCATCTGCAAGCTTAAGACCAAGTTGGTAAGGTACCAACATCAACAAAACAAAAAGAAAACAAAGAAACAAACAGACAAACCGCAGCTCCAAAACCTTCCCAACACAGAAAAGAAAAACACCAAAGCTGCTAACAGAGTTCTCAACCCTCACCACCAATACATATTCGAACTTGGTTAAGATTATAAATAAAATCATTGACCGTGTACTGCCACACCTTTAATGATGATGTCAACCAAATAGCCACCCTAGATTTAATCAGGTCAGAGAGTTCCTAAACATCAGCTTTAGCATCATTGATGACACAATCATTTCTTAGCTTCCATATAGACCACAAGGCAACGAGGGAGAGAATCCTCCAAACCATCCTCTCTTGCTTCTTAAGCTTACCACCCTCCCACCAATTCAACAAAGCAGCAACTGTACCACGAATGACCTATCGTAGCCCCCCACCACTTTAATATGGATGAACAAACATTCCACATAAAAGGACAATGTAGCAGCACATGAAGCACTGATTCCTCTTATTTTTTACAAAAGTAACATAAGGTGGATGTATCTCGAGTAAGAACCCCAATCCTTCGTAGGAAAATTGAAGTTTTAATATTATGCTTCCACGCGAGCCAACCAAAGAATTGCACTTAGGAGGTAAAACATTATTCCAAAGCAAATTACTAGGTCTAGAAATAATCCCTACCTTCATAGTGTTAAAACTATACAAAGAAGACACTGAAAACAAACCTAAGGAATTGGCTCCCCACCATGGGTGATCCACTATTTCCATGCTAACTACAGGGTCAGATCCAAGAACAGAGACTAACCTTGGCATTTCCAATCTTTCCCAAAAAAAAAAACTCCCTTCTAGGTAGCATATTCCACTCCCCTAATGTATCTTTCAGATTAGTAAACATACTGAGTGAGCCTTTTTTTCTCCTTTGATAGACTAAACAATCTGGGAAAATCACCTTTCAAATAATAGGAATCACACCACTTATCTTCCCAAAACCTTACCCTACTACCATCCCCCACTGTTATTTTAAAATTGTTCCGAAAACTCTCCATTAGATTCGGATTAAAATTGACCATTGAGATTATACCAGACCATAATCGTGACAGTCTAATGCTAGCAGCACAAGAAGGTAGCCAACTGCACTTCTCTTGATTATACTTGCTACAGATCACTCTCCTCCACAATGCCATCGTCTCACTTACAAACCTCCACCACCATTTAAATAATAAACAAGAGTTAGCTACTCTAATCTTTCTAACGTCCAAGCCTAACTCTTGTATAATTAACAAGAGTTAGCTATTGATCTTTCTAATGCCTTTTATTTAAAATAAAGGGCAAACTTCACTTTACCCCCTTGTGGTTTGAGGTGGGTGCGGATTACCCCCTTGATATTCGAATATCACTACATAACCCCCCTATGGTTAATGGATTGAAGTGCACAGTTAACACCGTTAACGACAGAAGTAAAAAGACTATCTTGCTCTTATATTAATAATCCTTGTTTTCCATTTCTCATTGAACCATGCATTTGAGAAGAGTTTCAATCACATTTCCTAAGTTCATCAATTTACAATAAATCATCACATTTCCAGTCACAAAATCATCACATTTCCAATCACAAAATAAATCATCACATTTACAGTAGGGGAAATGTGATAATTTTGATTTTGTTCTCGTTCTCTTCAGAGAGAGAGAGAGAGAGAGAGAAAAGGAAGAAATGGCACAAGTTAGCAAACTTTCCAGTGGAATCCAAGGCTTCCATTGCAATCCCACTTCACCCAAAACCCACAATAATCACAAACCTTTTCTAGGTTCTCTACTTTTTGGATCAAAGCTAAAGAAGGGTTCAGAGAATTCACTGTGTTTGAGCTATGAAAGGGCTGTGAAGAACCAGTCAGCTCCACTTAGGGTTTCGACTTCGGTTGCCACCACTGATAAACCCCAATGTCACCTGAGATCGTGTTGCAACCCATCAAAGAGATCTCTGGCATTGTCAATTTGTCAGGCTCGAAATCGTGTTTTCAATTTCTATTTTTTGGTGTTCATGAATTATGATTGTAGTTTAGGTTTTGAAATAAAATTGAATTGCTCATTTGGGGTTTTGGGTTTTGGTCTAAATTCTATGATTTTTTTTATCTGATGAATATAATTAATTGAGTGATTTGGTGAGAAATGATAAGAAATGAAGAGAAAGAGAACAAGATCAAAATCATCACATTTCTTTATCCTAAATCATCACATTTCCAGATCTGATGATGAAGATGGAAAAAATAATATAAGGGCATACTTTGGAAATTGATGATGAAGATGAGGGCATTTTAGTCATTTAATTTGGAGGGAAAATTATATTTTCATGACCATTTGTACATGTTATACACAGGCTATTATGTTAGATGGAAATGTTAACTGTGCACTTCAATTCATTAACCACATGAGGGTTATGTGGTGATATTCGAATGTGAGGGGGTAATCTGCACTCGCTCCAAATCACAGGGGGGTAAAGTGAAGTTTGCCCTAAAATAAATGCCTTTTATTTGTTTTTATATTCTTTTAGTCACCAATAGGTCGAAAGTCAGCCAAACCCACAAGAATAAAAACAATTAAAAGAATTTAATTAACTCTAAACAATATAGAAATATAACAAATAATACATTTAACAAATAGAGTAGATCAATATTTGATAAAACTCAATTTAGAAACTATTTTTAAAATTTTGTAATGTAAATAATTTGGAGGGTGCAAACTACTAAAATTTTGAGAGTGCGAAATACTCCAATTTAAAATTACCTTATTAATTACTATAGGATAATAATATACATAATTTTTTAAAATTTTAAGGGTGTGACCGCACCAGCCCGCTCCCCTTACATCCATCCTTGTGTGCAATGTGCTTATTCAGATGTCTTGGTATGTTGGAAGAAGTGTCTGGCACAGGAGAATGGAGAATGGTTGAGGTTTGGAGGTGAGGTGCATGGCATGGGAAGCAGCGAGATTCCTTTGAAGGGCGGGCTACTTACGGGCCTACCAATGACGGTTTGAGGCCTCAAACCCAACATGAGAACCCTATTTAAAATCAGCTGCAACAGAAAATGCATAGAAGCGTCAATTAAAATTATTTTGCAGTTAGTCCACATAAAAATAAAGAAATGATCAACAAACTGCAGAATACAGAAACAACAGTAATGAGAACTTATACTCTTTTGATTCACTGAAATGAGTCATAATGGAATGGAATGACATTCCTTAGAGTCTCATATGTAATGACCATTATTTTGATATAGTGAATAATAATTCAATTTATAATGCATTTTGTCATTATTTTTTTAATTAGCCAATATTTTGATAAAATGATGATTCCATTCCGTTTTATTCTAGTGAACCAAACACCACCTAAGGGTAGAATGGCATCGAAGTCAATGTCACCTTAGCTTCCAAATTGCATCCTTTATTAACATCAGTCAAAGAATGGCAAAGCATACAAAATTAGACTGCAAGCTAATTCATAAAGAAAAGGCAAAATTAAAAATGAAAAAACAACAACGATGACAAGAAAAGGAAAAAAAAAAAAAACTATATTCCAAAGCATGAATGTACTATTAAAAACAGAGAAGGAAGTAGTGAAATAAATTTTAAAACCTAATAGGTCATTGAATTATGAAACATTCAGTTTGGACTACTTAAGAAGTGGTTCAATTTTAGCAAAAATGATGGATTGATGATAATCTACTACTGAATCAAAGACAAGAAGCTTCTGTACCACATTGAATATTACACAAAATAAAGCCAAGTGATGGATTTGTTGGGGATCCGCGATCCCGCCCAAGACCTTCCAGAAATCATACCAAGCAGAAAAACACATTCACCCCCAAGGAGACACAATATTTAACGTGGTTCGGCCTCAATGCTTACGTCCATGGGAGAGTAACCGGTTATCACTATAACAATGGAGAGATTACAGAATGATTACAATATAGACGGAGCTCACACCATCCTCACTCACCTACACACCTGTCTCACTCTCTCACTTCGAGAGAGACGGTCTTTCTGCCTCACAAATGGTAGAGAGCTTGGTTGGCCTTGTACATGGCCAGCTGTTCCTTCACTTTTGGTGGTCATCTATCTTTACAACTTTTCGGTTGGCAAGCTAGGTAGCCGTGTTTCCTTGACTCCATGGCTTCCATTCACACATGGAGCAAAAACTCAACAATCGCTCCCTTCTGCTCATGTGGGGTGATGTGTCATATCCACAACAAAACCTATTGCCAATCTTGTCACGCCCAAAATCCAGGATAGTCTACATCTCCTCACTGAGACACTTGCACCCCCTGAAGTTAGAGATAACACACTAGAGATACAAGAGGAGGAGAGAATCCTACATCCTCAACTCAACTTACACCACTCTCTAATTTGGAGAGAGCCTCTGCTCCTATCTCGCACAGGTCTCTTCCATGCTTCCTGTCTTGGATGTCTTCACCTGCTATGCTTGAACTTACGTAACCAAGAAATCCAGCACCCTCTGATTGGATGCCCTAAGTGACACTGCAACTCCTCTCTAGAATGACACTAACTTGGCATGCATCACAATATATGGCTAGATCAATAGAAAACACTCTCTGTTTTTCAAACAACACGGTTTGCTGGTCAACTTCCTCTATCTTCTTTGCTTAGAGCTTTTCCTCTAAACTCTCAGTCTTTGCCCTCTGCATTTCTGAACAACCTCCTAGCGTTCCTATATGCTCGTTGTCTATGCCTTTGCAATCCCTGATTTGCTGTTTAGTAGATTGATAGTTGATAGTAGCTCCATCTGTCAAAGCATCGTCTGTTATGCAATTTCTTGCATAGTGCTCACACCCATGGCTTTTGGTCTCTCTACGCTCGAGCTCACCTAAGAGATCCAGATCAACTCTATCTTCCGTTGCCATGGAACTAAAGAAACAACCATAGAGAAAAGAGACTTGCCACACTTTGGCGCTCACTGTTGCGTTTTATCCATCTCAATTTCTCTGTCTAGAAGTTCCTATGAACTTTCAACAACCCGCTGTTGCACACTCTACCCGTGTCTTTTCTGTACTGTACATCTGCACCTTGTACGACACTCTTGTGTACCTACTTGTGCTCTTGTACCTCTATGCTTGCGCTCAGTATACTTCTCTACAACTATTGTTCTATTCGTCCACATACCACCAGTACCTACTCGTATACAGTGCTCCAACTGCCACAACATTTCCCTAAGCCTGTATTGGCTGCCAATCATTTATTAGTTAATGAAGTGGACTTTTGATTGAACCAGATCTTCCGATCAACTAAAAAAATAATCATTTCTGCAATCCTCTAATCGCTCATGACCAATCTTGATCTCCCTCGATCCGCCATTTGATCAAGCCTTATCTCCTTTGGTCTCCAATGATCTATCTCGATCTATATCTGGTTGTCCAATCTGGTCAGAATCTTTCCATTCTAACCTCTTTAGTGAATTCGCAATGTTCCACAATATTCGGCAACCTCCCCCGGCTATTAAAGATGACAAACTCTCATATTTTGGCTATTTTCAAAAATCATTCAGAATCTCACTATTCTAATCTCGTGGTTGCGTCCAGAATGGCCCATTTAGCTTGAACTAACCTTCGCTGCACTTTCGGGGACCTCACTGAAAACGTTTTCTGAAAACTGGGCCACAACACAATTTTTAAAAAATTTTGGGCCAAATTGCAATTTTCAAAAGTTTAGGGAATATTTTGAGTTCCAACAAAATATTTTGACTGATGACATCACTCTGCATTAGTGCCTGTGTCATCCTGGTATTGATGACATCATCCTTGTATCATGATGATGTCATCATCCACTAACTCCTTTTGGATCGGATCTGGGTCGGGTTAGACCCGCCTGCTTGCTTTTATCCACTGATGTCACCATTGCGTTAATGCTGCGTCATCCTCCACTTAAAAAAAAAAAGCTCTCCTTACGCTGGGGGTTTTTTGAACTGCTGACCTCTGAGAGAAGAATGAAGTCCCCAACCACTCTGCCAACACAGAGCTTGTGCTGTATAGTTTCACAAATGAATATTTATTGCATGAAACAACAAAGTCTTCTTCAACTCCTATTTCCTCGTCGGACTGAACCTTCCGATGAAACTCTGACACTTTTTCGGTGACGCGTGTGAGGAAGCGTGATACCTCCTTTTGGGTTGGTTTTTCTGGGTCTAGATTCCTCTCGTCAAGGCCTTGCTCCTGGTATGCTCAAAACTCAATTTTGAGCAATTTGATTTCTGGGCCATTTCAGAAAAACACATTGTTTCTCCTCTACCTCACTCTGATACCACTTGTTGGGGATCTACGATCTCGCCCAAGACCTTCTAGAAATCATAGTAAGCAGAAAACACACTCACACCCTAGGAGATATAATATTTAACGTGGTTCGGCCTCAATGCCTACGTTCACGAGAGAGTAACCGGTTATCACTATAACAATGGAGAGATTAAAGAAAGATTACAATAGATGAGGAGTTCACACCATCCTCACTCACCCACTCACCTGTCTCTCTCTCTCACACCTCTCACTCTCTCTTGGTTTGCTCTCATCATCCCTCTGCTCTCTATTTCTCAATTTATACACTGAAGAGAACGGTGGAGAGCTTGGCTCGCCTTGCACATGGCCAGTTGTTTCTTCACTTTTGGTGGCCATCCATCTTTATGGCTTGTCGGTTGGCAAGGTAGGTAGTCTTTCCTTGACTCCATGGCTTCCATTCACACATGGAGCAAAAACCCAACAGGATTACTGCTCTCTGTAATGAAATGCCAAATGGTTTTTTCTACATGGATAGGATAAAGCCACTTCACTTGACTAAATGTTGAAAGCCTATGAAATTGACAACCAAAAAAAAAAAAAAAAAACCTACTTACCTAAAGAAAGAAAGAAATAAGAAGGTTTTAACATTTTTATATGTTTGTTTGTTTGTTCGTTTGTTGTTATTTATTCTATGGACATGGATGATTGAACCCTGAAAACTTTGTTTTCATAAGTTTTGTTAAAAGTAAAGATCTCCACTAAACAACCAAGTTTTGCTGAAGCATTTCTATAATATTCTACCAAGAAACAAAACCATCATCACTAAAAAAAAATACAGCCAAAAAGCAGCATTCTATGCAAAGTATTTTTAGAAGAAAGGATCTATGATAGAAATAAAGGCACCGAAATACTTAAGGAATTCCTGTGAAGACATTGGAAAAAATCTTTCATTCTCGTAATTTAGTAGCCATGGGGATCTGTAGATGGAACCAACCACCTAACTCAAGTTTTGGTAGGCATTAGCTTTTTATTTTTCTTGGGTGCCAACACAACAAACAAAGTAGGTTACTCCATTGCAAGTTTAGTTATTTATTCATTTGACTGATTGACTCCTCTCAATCATTAATATAATTTAAGTTCTGCTGTATGCAATAGATAAAATTTCAAGAAAGCTTTATTATACCCATATAAGTGAAAAGTTTTGTTAACCTCAATGGGGAAGAATAGTGTTAATCTTCCTAACTAGAGCACTCATTGGTTTACATTGTACATGACTAAGCTGTCTTAATCAATTTTCTTTCATTTGTCTTTGTAAAGTTTACAAGAACAAGGAATGAGAAAATATTGCTATATTTCTGAATGAATGTTTTACAAGGATACATAATTGATTATATAGTGATACAGAGAAGCTAAACTAGAAAAGAATCAATATATAATATTCTTATGCTATGCTTAAGGATCATCAATCAATCAACCAGATTTTGTTGCAAAAATCTTCAATTAATCAACCATATTTAATTCTAATACTCCCCCTCAAGTTGGAGTCTGAATGTCATGAAGTCCCAACTTGCCGCTTAAATATTGAAATTGTTCCTTTCCAAAAGGCTTGGTGAAAATGTCTGCAAGTTGAGCTCTTGATGGAACATAGGATGGGGCAATAACTCTGGCTTGTAATTTTTCTTGTACAATGTGGCAATCAATTTCTATATGCTTCTCGTGTTTGTGAAAATTGGGATTCTTGGCAATGTGAAGATCTGCTTGGTTGTCACAAAATAAAGCTTGGTTGTCACAAAATAAAGCTGTTGGCTATAATTGTGGAACCTTAAGACCTTGTACAATGTGTCGTGTCCATGTAATTTCCAAGCATGTTGCAGCCATAGCTCGATATTCGGCTTCAGCAGATGAACGAGGCACATTGGTTTGTTTATTTGATTTCCAAGAAATTAAGGAACTTCGCAAAAAAACACAGAATCTGGAAATTGAACGTCGACTTGTCGCACAACTTGCCTAATCGGAATCATAATAAGCTTATAGTGTAGGATCATTAGAAGAAGGAAAGAATAATCCTTGACTCAGGACACAGAATATACTATATCTGGGCTTGTCACTGTTAGGTAAATCAATCTGCCAACTAATCTTCTGTGTTTGGTGGGATCATGTAATGGATCACCATCGTCAGGATTTAATTTTAAATATGCCTCCATTGGAAAAGAATTAGGTCGAGATCCTACTAATCCCACGTCGTTTAGAATATCTAACGCATACTTACGCTGGGAAATGAAGATGCCTTTTTTGGATCGAAAGACTTCAATGCCAAGGAAATATTTTAGATTACCAAGATCTTTGATGTGAAATTGTTGCAAGAGGTAATCTTTGTGAGACTTGATTGTATGTCCATTATTTCCTGTGACTAGAATGTCCTCCACATAAATAAGCATGACAGTAAATGTGTTGCCATCGGGTTTGGTAAATAAAGAATAGTTAGCCTCTAATTGGGTGAAGCTTGCCTTTTGAATTGAGCAGGAAAATTTGGCAAACCAATTGCGGGAAGCTTGCTTTAAGCCATATAAGGATTTATTCAGCCGACATACCCAAGGTTTTAAAAAGCGGCCGCAACCGTTACGTAACGCCGTTACGTAACGGTTTTGGTGGTTACCGCCACCCGTTACGGCCGCTTTTGCAGTGTGATTGAGATTCACAGGTGTGTCGGCTGTAGCGGCTGTCGTAGCGGTCATAACGGTACCGTAACATTCATAACGGCCTGTTACGCACCGTTACGTAACAGTTCTGAACTGTTTCTTTCAAAAAAACACACAAAAAAAAGCTAAAAATGTTGGAAGAGGGATAGAGAGAAGTGGGAAGATAAAGAGAGAAGATGGAGGAGCAAGAGATAGAGAGAGAAGGGGAAAGATAACACTACAACAAAACTAACTATTCACTGGATCATGTTTATGACATGCATTAAATGCATGTCGTAGTTAGTACATTCTACGACATTTTTTTTTTCGCAAGCCGTTAATGTTTTGTCAATAACAACATACATACCATGTAAATCGTTGATTCATATATTTATAGCATACAAAAGTATGCCGTAAAAAATGTATGTTTTTACGACTTAAAATAATATGCCGTAAAATATTTGCACTTAAGACGACATACATTTCATGTCATAAAATATTATAACTTTACACGGCATGCATTAACATGTCGTGAAAACTTTTGCAAAAAAAAAAAAAAAAATTCAATTCAAATTTTTTTTATGGCATGCAAAAGCATGCCGTAAAAAATGTATATTTTCACGGCATATAAAAATATGTCATAAAATATTTGTACTTAAGATGACATACATTTCATGCCGTAAAATATTATAACTTTATACGGCATGCATTATCATGTCGTGAAAACTTTTATTAAAAAAAATTTCAATTCGAATTTTTTTTTTTTGATTTAAAAAAACTAACAATTTCCAACCAAGCTTCTCACCTTACATTTTCCTAATTGAGGGCAACGTAAAAAACGTTATTTTATAATTTAGTGTCTCTGTTAAGGGATAATTGCACCCAGTGGGATTTTGAGAAAAAAAAAATTACATATTCATGAAAAAGTTTATAATTTTAATAATTAATATTTATATGGTTTCTCATTAATTTGTAATTATTTTTTTTTAAAATTACCTTGATTTGATATTTTTCCTTCTTTTAATAATTTATTTATTTTTTACTTTTTAGATGTGCCTAATCTGAATACAATTAAAAAATAAAATATAATATAATATATATGAAATATATTAGATTATATATATATTTTTTGAATTTAGTGATTTTTTAAAAAAATTAAAAAATATTTTTCTTTTAAGTATATGTAAATTATTTGAAGTTAAAAAGTAAAAAAAAAAAATTATTTAAAACATTTAAAAACTTACTCATAACATTGTCCCGTTACTCTCTCACTCACTCTCTGGGTCTCTCTCTCTCTCTTTCTCTCTCTCTCTCACAGCCCTCTCTAAACCCTAATCTCTCTCAACTGATCGAATCAACCTTTTTCAGCCCCGTTTAATCTAATCTCAGAGCGATTGGTGATTCATCTCAGATCCAATCTCAGAGCGATTGGCAATTTAGATTTTGAGATTTCGAAGCTCCACCGCCTACACCATCTGCACCGGCGAGGGGAGCGAGCACCATCGTCTACTAAGGTGAGCACTACCGTCTCTCTCTCTCTCTCTCTCTCTCTCTCTCTTTGATTCTTCAATTTTGGCTATCAATTCCAAAATGTAAGGCGATTTTCATATTCTGTTTTTTGTTTTGATAGATTTTATTGTAGTTTTTCTGAAAATTTGTTACACTTATCAGTGATTTGTGGCAAAATCACAACTTCTTTGCTCTTTATTCTCTCACTGTTGCTTACTGTGTCTTTTCTTGATTTCAAATTGCATCAATCTCCCAATGTTAGGATTCATAGATATCTCTTTTAGTTCGTATGAGAAATTTATTTTATCTAATTCAATAATCATCAGTCTTCGAAGCTCTTTGTCTTGATATCTCGTAATCGATGGCTTTATTAGAATGTATAAAGCATTTGATTCAGTTGGGATGGGTTGAATCTTATGCCGGTGATTTGATTGCATGTCTTGTGATGGATTATTCATACATGATTTTTAAAAAAAAAAAAAAATCTTTGACTTAATTAGAGGCTTAGATGGATGAATTAAGTGTAGAGTTTGTTGCTGATGGAGACAGATGGAAGCAGCTATAGCTGGTTCAAGTTGAAGGAATGGTTAATTGTGATAACAATGAAACTGTTTCTGAATTATGTCCCAGATTAGATGTTGATGGCTCTAGAAAATAAACGACTTTTAGGAAGTGAGACAATTACCTTTTTTAAGTGCTGATAGACTCCAGAGTTTATAATATATGAGAGCAACAAAGCTGTTTTAGAATATGACTTTTGGGAAGCATGACAGTTGTGAGTCATTTAGCTGAGCTTTATTATTGCTAACCAATCAGGAAACAATGTCTTTTAGGGACTTGAGACCAAGTTCCCTAATAAATTACTTGTCATTGATATCAAACAACTATGACTTTTCTATAATAAATCAACTTATATGTATCTTTGATTGTCTCCCACAAATGTATGAACTTGTGGTTGAGTGGTTGTAATATTGTGTGTAAAACTGGAAGATTGGTGGTAGGTGGTCTAGTTATTAGGTGCATTTGTTGTACACCAAAACGTACATAAATTTTGTTTCTATTTTGGGTGACTTCTTTTCATTATCCTTTGGCACCGATATGGAAGTAGCTCTCATGACATTGATTGCATGACGGGCATACTCTCTCATAGTTGAGCACATCATCAACTAGCAAATTACAGTGTTAATGCGTAAATGATCTCCACTCCACCTACTATATTTATTGTATCAGTCATGACCTTATATGTGCCAACTATAAATTTATTAGAAATTTTTATAGATTTTTTTATTTTATTTTTATGTATCATAAGAACTCTATCTATTTAACTTTGTAAAAAAGTCACAATGCATAAAGTATGAGTGTCATGCATTATTTTGAGTTTGTTTCTTATTATTTTCCCTTTTTCTGTCTTTCTTTTGAGGAACATTTCATTCTCTCTTCTAATAGTGTTTCTTCACTAATTTACATGGAATAATTTTCTCCTCTGTTTATTTATTTATTTATCTTTCACAGGGTAAAGTGTGAACATGTTTGAGTCCTAGAATGAGCTCCTACTTTTTAAGGGATTTATAGGCAACAACTTGGCTGGATTCAGTCATGTAAATATTAAGTCCGTGTGTTTACCATTATGCTTCAAAGGACACTGTAATGCAAGATAGTGATCATATAAATTTGCTTCCATTTAGCGCTTGTTGATGTTGAAATTATTTTAATGTCATGTTCAATGACCCCAAATATACCTAATACTTAAAGGCAACAAACAAATTAATCCTATTAAACAGAAAAATTATTAGTTTAACACCATACCAGGTTCTTAATGTCCGAATTCCCTGTATCATATCCAAGAGATTACCTGGGTCAAATTAACCCTTAATGTCAAAATTAAATACACAATATGGTATAAAAGCATCAACTCTTACGAACTAAATTGGTATGCCCAACCAATAGTAGTGGCTAACATCATTTCCTAGTAGACATATGTATGGTTTATATAATTTAATTTATTTGTTTGGTTGACAAGAAATAGAATTGTAGTGCCCTTATTTTAAGTTTAAGGGTGATTCATTGATCCTCTTGTGTAAATTGATGACAAAAGTTGATCTCTTACCTCCAAGTGTCAAAGATTTGCAGTTCAATCGGTTTTTTAAAAACGACAAGGAGTTTAATGCTTCCATTGTCAGAAGTTCTTTGTTGTTAATTGCAGCCTAGATGGAACAAATACACCGTCATATTAAGGAACAAGTCTCAAAAGGTTCATTGATGAAATATTCAGAACTCCATAGCTTTCTATGTTGTCTATGGCATTCAGTTTACAAATTAAATTTTCTTACTTTTCCAATTGTCTCAAAAAATGGCACCTTTTTCATGTGATCGCTAATTAAAAAGATTAAGCATTACTTCTTATGAGCAAAAATATCATCTCAACTATTGAATATTACAAGTGAGAAAATGTCATAAAATTTACGAATGGCTTCTTATCCAAATTTATTTTTCTGAAATGAACATGTCACTTTATAATAAGGATCCAACCTCCCTATTGACTCTGCCTCTTATTCTTTACTTGATGAATAATAATTCTGTGGGGAAGTGGTTTTGGAAATACTCTTCTGATCCTGGGGGATGCTCGTGATCCACTGATAGGCACCTGAAAGGAAGTAAACACTTCGGTCGGGGGTGCCGGGATTAGCACTCCGACGGACAAGTCAGTCTCTCGTTCTTGATTACTTGTATTCTAAGTTAAACACCACAATTAGCACATACCTCTTTCTGGCTGATGTCTCTTCTATTTATATCTTTTCTTCTTTGGGCCTTGGGACTAGTTCCAAATCCAACCTCCTATTCGACATATTTTGTAATAAACCAATCTCCACTTGGCCCCTTGCTTAATCGACTATCTAGCCGAATAAGGTTGGGTCCGAGTTTCCGTTGCAATGGCCGAATGTTCCGAATCTTGATTCTTCAATGTTTGACTCTCCGAAATCTCTATGACTCCCAATATTCGGCCCCCACAATTGCCCCCCAAGCACTCCACTAGCGGCAGTTGGCTGAAGTGTTTGGCTTTGAACTCGAAGAGTCAGAGTTGAAATTCGGCAGCTGACCATATTTCAACGCGAATGTCTGTCCACACGCTTCTCAGTTATCATTTCAACTTCTCACCTCTTCGTACACTCTCATTTATCGTGATTTAAAATTTTGACGTCTTTTCAAATAGATACACGCTTTTAGACGCCTGTCGCTGGATTGCCTTCCGAACTACCTCTGCGACCTCCTACTCTTCTCTACCTCCTTCACCACTTGTAAGTTCTCTTCTTCTTTGCTTTGAATTTCTTTCCTTGCTTTGTTTTTTGGCTTAGCATAATCATATTGGCTGGGGAGAATGGCGAAACATTTAAAAGATCTCCTCTCATCGGATCGAATTTCTGGCTTCCGACGCCATTTTTCCATCCTTGATGACGTCTGTCTGTCTTTTGTGGCAGACGACACCCTTGATATGGAGAGGGTTGATGAAACCACAATCGTCTTCCCTCTTCTATCAATCGCAGAGGGCGGGGTCTGTTTCCCCCTTCACCCACTCCTTAGAGCCATGCTTTGCCATTAGGAGTTAATCCCTTCGCAGCCCAACGTCAATTTCTTTAGGATTGTGATGAGGATTGTCGCACTAAACCACCACATTGGGCTTAACCTTGGCATCCTCGTTATTCGGCATTGCTACGTCTTGGCCAAGTCTTCTGGTCGACACGGGCGTTATTTTCTTAGAGCCAAAGACACTGACCATCAACTAGTGACTATGCTTTTCAGCTCTGGGAAGTGAGTCGATGATGTTATGGTCGTCGCCCAAGGAAATTGGGAATTTAGCAAAGGTGAGGATCGCCTTGATCGTATTCCTAGACGGAGGGGCGAACTAGGTGGCCGAGTATCATCTTTTATTCATTTGTTAAATTTATAAAGCTTCATTTTTGGGATCTTACGGTTTTGCTTTTGCAGGGAACGATTTGAAGAAAATCTTGACCTCAACTGACGACGCCGTCCTTTCAGAAATCAAGACTGCGCTCAAGTACTTCGGCCGACGGAGTCTTCAGAAGTAGGGGAGGGCGGCCCACGTTCTGCTCCGCTACGAGCCAACTTATACGACCTTTTCGGCGGCAGAAAATATCCCAATTTCGATCGGTGAGGAGTTTCTTGTTGCCCGTATCTTGATTGACTTCAAAAATTTGAGGCAAGTTAGTTGCGAGGAATCAGATTCAGAGAGACCGGAAGTAGCTGAGGCCGCCGAATCAGACGAAGCCGAAATAGAGGTTGACGAGGCATTGAAATTAGCATTTGAGGAAGTCGGCCTCAATTCGACTGATAATCCGTCCACTTCGGGTCGAGAGGACCGTCCACTTGACGATATTTTTCAGGGTCTGGAGGATCTTCCCGGCGCGTACCCAGAAGATATGGCTGGGCTAAGCCTCACTAAGCTTGCCAAGAAAGTGAACGCGAAAAGCATAGCTGCGCGGCGAAGGGCGGAGGAGATTTGGGCTGCCGAATCTCAGTCTCAGTCTCAGTCTCAGTCCTCCCTGCCCGTTATTGAGGAAGTGACGGCAAAAGGAGGAAGCACCGAACGGAACCCTTGGTGCAGGCCAGTGTAGAACTGAGCAAAGGGTGGAGAAGCGCCCTACCGATGTCAAGGCCGGCTCAGAAGAAGATCGCGCCGACAAACGGCCTCATTTGGAGGAATCAGATGTGATTGTACCTTTTGTTATTCAGCTGAAGATGAAAAATACGCCGATCTTCTCCGATGCTTCGGTAATCAAAGATCCAGCAATTGCACTTAGTTTGGCGACGTCCGTTTTACTGCCTACTGATAAGGCGACTTTTCGGGTGGAGCCGAATCTGGTTGCAATCGCGTTGGCCGAGCAATCGGCTCTTTTGGTACATATCTTGACTCTGTCTTTTCTCCTTACACATTATTTTGGTTTTAACTTCCTATTTTGCAGACCGTCAGAAGGATAGCCGACATGGGTCGTCGCTATCATGATACCGTGGAGCAGATTGGCCGTTTACAAGCAGAGGTTGAGGGCCAAAGGAGTAGGGCGCAGATTGAGGGCGCTCGTGCCGAGGCCGAGTTGGAGAGAGCCCGTAATGCTGAAGATTTGAGATCGGTCGCCGAGGAGAAGGCGAATGCGAGCGACACCGCGCTTAAATTGGCCCAGGAGGCGAATTCTAAATTAAAGGCTGAGTTGGAAGAGATGAAGGCGGCGAAGGAAACAGCTGACCTGAAGGCTTCCAGCGCATTTGATGCCAGGAAAAAACCTGCTTATGATGAATACGTAGACGAAGTCCCCAAGTTTGAGAATCTGGGCTTTAAACACGGCTGGCTTAAAGCCCTTGCTGCTGCTAATGTGTCTTTGGCTGCGCCAATTCCATATGAGCAAGTGGATGTTGAGCCTCTGGAGTCTGATTCCGATGGCTGATTTCAAAGGCGCTTGTTTTTTGTTTTAGGATTTGCGTGTATTTTTTAACTTTTTGCAGTTTTTTGCTTAGTAATTTTCATATGTAAAATGGTTACAATTTGTGCCCAATTTACTTAATGAAAATTCATTTTGTACCTCGTTGTTACTGATGAATGGAATTGCTTTGGGTCAAATGTTGTATAATTGCCGACTAAATGATTAGGACGCTTTAAAAGCCAAAAATTGGTGAATGAACTGGCTGCGGTACATATCGATTGGCATGAGGCCAGGGTACGCGGCCGGCTAGATTAATAAATCTGCCATTGCCCTAGCTAGTGCATAAACTTCAAAGGCATTGATCAAGAATTGCCGTTTAGATAATTAGGCCGTTTTAAAAGCCAAAAATTGAATGAACTGGCTGCGGCACATATCGATCGACATAAGGCCAGGGTACGTGGCCGACTAGATTAATAAATCTGCCCTTGCCCCAGCCAGTACATGAACTTCAAAGGCATTGATAAAAAAATTGTCGTTTAGATAGTTAGGCCACTTTAAAAGCCAAAAATTGAATGAATGAACTGGTTGCGGCACATATCGATCTGCATGAGGCCAGGGTACGCGGCCGGCTAGATTAATAAATCTGCCCTTGCCCCAGCCAGTGCATGAACTTTAAAAGCATTGATAAAAAATTGCCGTTTAGATAGTTAGGCCATTTTAAAAGCCAAAAATTGGTGAACTGGCTGCGGCACATATCGATCAGCATGAGGCCAGGGTACCCGGCCGGCTAGATTAATAAATCTGCCCTGACGTTTGGAGAGTAGTATTAATGAAATTGCCTCGGGGGCACTGCAAGTATTAGAAATAAATAGGGAGTGGCTGTTTGCGCCAGTAACTTCGCTTACTGTGTTTTCAGGGCAACTTATCGTGAATGGCAAATAGAGTTTTCTTTAACAGCAGAGGCGAAGGTCGAACTTTGGCTGAGCTTGATACTGTGATGAATTGCGGCAGAGAAGCCACCCGTGCGGGATGTGGGGCGTCCAAAGAACGGGAAAAACGTCAGTCTCCAAGTCGTCGAAGCAGATCACCCCGAAAGGAGAAACAGCAACGGGGAAGCTCTCCGCGATCACGATCGTTGAGTTTTGCAGTTTTCGTGGGGAACAGACCGATGACGGAGGTGGACTCCATTATTAGGGACCCAGTGGTGGCGGTCGAATTTGCTCGACAGATTTTTCCACCAGAGGTGCAGCAGTCGATGGTTGGCCGACAAAATTTCGACGGCTTTCGAGAGGGTATCCACGGGGCGGTGAAGGGGCTGTACACCGCTTACGAAGTCAGCATGCGCCTGCGCGCCGCGCTGCGGGAGATAGAGAAGATGGACAAAAGGGTCCGCAGTTCGGAGGTTCGGGCAGAGAAAGCTGAGCGCGAACTTAATGAGCTTAGGATGGCTAAAGCTGCCGAGCTGCACGTGGCGGGTCGATCTAATTCAATCGTGGACAAAATGGTGACCCAATGGCTATTGAGTCATGCCATTGCCGATCGAGACACGGCTAGCATGTTTGCCATAAAAAATGCGAGATCCAAAGGTTATGAGCAAGGCTTTCATGCGGGCCGGAAGGTTGGGATCGACAAAATGAAAGAAAAGCTTGTAGAGGAGGTTTGCCGATGCGAGAATCGGGGATTTAAGCATGGTTGGATCGCGGCATTTCAGGCTGCAGAGGCTCTTCAAGCAAAGGATGTCGATTCGGCGTTACCGCGGCACCGACGCAATCATTTTCCCTTTTCTGCCTTTGAGGTCGAAAAGAGTGACGATGAGGGAGAGGCCGCATAAAAATATTCATTGTAATGTTCAGGCGCGGATTGCGTCGAAAATTAAGTAATTATTTGTTAGATGAATAAAATGCTATGTTGTTAATATTCCTGTTGCCTTATAATTACTTGTCAGATTGCGTAATTATGTAATTCTTTGGCGTATATATGTTTGCATGTTTTGTGCTTTATTGGACAGAGAATGTTCGAATAAACAGTTTTAGCCTGCTCGTCCTAATGGAGCATGTCACTAAATATTTATTCAGTATGCTCGTTACATTGCCCAAAAACGGTGTTGATAAGACTCCGAATCTGGCATTTTCTTTAGGTATTTATTCGACTCCAGGCTCAGGCTTGGACGGCGTCATGCGTCGAAGGGGCTCTGAATCCGAAGACTTTGAGTGGCCGATCGTGATATCCATGAAGGGCGCTTTGAATCCGGAGATTTTGATTAGCCGATCGTGATATCTACGAAGGGACGCTCCGAATCTGGAGGCTTTTTCGGCCCAACGACGTTATGTGCCGAAGGGGCTCCGAATCTGGAGACTTTGCGTGGCCGATCGTGTTATCCATGAAGGGTGCTCCGAATTCGGAGACTTTGACTGGCCGATCGTGATATCCACGAAGGGCGCTTCGAATTCGGAGGCTTTTTCGGCCCAACGGCGTCATGTGCCGAAGGGGCTCCGAATCCGGAGACTTTACGTGGCTGATCGTGATATCCACAAAGGGCGCTTCGAATCCGGAGACTTTGATTAGCCGATCATGATATCCACGAAGGGCGCTCCGAATCCGGAGGCTTTTCCAGCCCAACGGTGTCATGCGCCGAAGGGGCTCCGAATCCGGAGACCTTGAGTGGCCGATCGTGATATCCACGAAGGGTGCTCTGAATCCGAAGACTTTGATTGGCTGATCGTGATATCTACGAAGGGTGCTCCGAATCCGGAGGCTTTTCCAGCCCAACGGCGTCATGCACCGAAGGGGCTCCGAATCCGGAGACTTTGATTAGCCGATCGTGATATCCACAAAGGGTGCTCCGAATTCGGAGGCTTTTTCAGCCTAACGGCGTCATGCACCGAAGGGGCTCCGAATTCAGAGACTTTGAGTGGCCGATCGTGATATCCACGAAAGGCGCTTCGAATCTGGAGGCTTTTCCAAAACACTTTTAGAACAATTTTTGACTAGAATCCTCGCATTACAAAAATGGAATTTGTAGATGGCGAATCGTTTAACACTAAAATCATTCCCCACAGGTCGGGTTTAATGATAAAACTTTCGCAAGTGGGTCGAGTTCCAAGGCCTTGGAAAGACTCCTTCCTGTCATATCTTTAAGCCGATATGCCCCTGTTCTTGCGATGGAATCTATTTGATAGGGGCCGTCTCGGTTTGGACCAAGTTTTCCATCAGCCGACTTCCTGTCGGCTGGAAGCACCTTCTTCAGGACCAATTCTCCTGGTGTATAGCGGCGCAGCTGAACTCGTTGATTGTATGATTTCGCCAACTGTTGCTGGTACCGTGCCATGAACGCAAGGGCGCGGTCTCTTCATTCCTCGATTAGAATCAAATCCAAAGCCAGCATCATGTTGTTTCGACCTATATAAAAAACTTGTGACTTGAGGGTCGGGAGGCCGATCTCCAAGGGTAAGATTGCTTGGTTGCCAAAGCATAAGGCAAACGGAGTTTCTCCAGTTGATCTCCTCTGCGTTGGTCGATGAGCCCACAATACACTCGGCAATTCTTCGACTCATTTGCCCTTGGCTTTCTCCAGCCTTTTCTTGATGCCGTCTAGGATGGATTTGTTCAAAGCTTCGGCCTGACCATTGCTTTAGGGATAAGCCGGCGTAGAAAAATATGGCCGAATACCATATTTGTCGCACAGTTCTCGGTAAACACCACAATCAAATTGAGTGCCATTGTCTGAAATAAGGGCTCTTGGAATGCCAAATCGTGTTATGATGTTCCTCCACACAAAGCGTTTAACATCAACGTCTTGAATGTGTGTTAATGCCTCAACGTCGACCCATTTTGTGAACTAATCTGTTGCGACGATCAAGTATCGCTTATTCCCTGGGGCCCTCAGCAATGGTCCTACGATATCGAGCCCCCAGTGGGCGAACGACCAAGGACTAGTAATAGAGTTCAGCTCTTTTGCGGGCAAATGGGTTAGTGGGGAGAACTTCTGGCACTATTTACACTTTTTCGCATAACACTCGGCGTCCGCTCTCATTGTCGGCCAATAATACCCCTGCGTTATAGCTCGATGGGCCAAAGAACGCCCGCCAGAATGGGCACCACAACTGCCCTCATGTATCTCAGTCAAAAGCTCCTCGACTTTGTCTGGGTGCACGCATTCCAAATATGGACCAGAGAGGAATTTTTTATAGAGCCCTTCTTGCGGATCTAAGTAGTATCTCATGGCTTTGATTTGCAACTTGTGCGCTTCTTTCTTCTCCTCTGGGAGTTGGTTAGAAGACAGGAAAGCAGCAATGGGATCCATCCAGCTTGGGGCAGATTCTATAATGTTAATCTGGACTTCCTCCGAAGGGCCAATGCTTGGCTCCGGGATGAAACCTACTTCGATAGTCCGTTTAATCTCTGAGTTGATGGCGGAGGCTAGGCAAGCCAAGGCGTCCGCATGGGTGTTCTGATCACGTGTTATCTAGTTCAACTCATGATGGTCGAATTTTGCCAACAAGGAATTGGCCGTTTTCATGTAGGCCGCCATGTGGTCGTTCCTTGCCGCGTACTCCCCCTTTAGCTGGTTGATCACCAGTTTTGAATCACAAAACACAAGCAAACGCCGAGCGCCAAGAACGTGTGCGTTCCGTAAACTGGCTAGGAGAGCTTCATATTTGGCTTCGTTATTTGATGCTTCGAAGCCAAGCTAGACGGCCTGCTCAATTACTGCGCCGTAAGGAGACATGATGACAGCTCCGGCTCCACTGCCCTGCTGATTGGACGAACCATCGCAATACAACTGCCAAATATCCCCAACATAAATCCTCTAGTTCGGCTTCGGTCGAATTTCGTCAGGCTTGAAGTCGGTCAAGACACCAGTGAATCCGGTGACAAAGTCGGCAAGCACTTGCCCTTTGATTGAGGTTCTGGGTAGGAATTGGATATCGTATTGGCCGAGTTCCAAAGCCCACTTTCAAACACGTCCGGAAGCTTCTGCACTGTGTAGTACAGACCGGAGGGGATAGTCTGTTAGCACCCCAATGCTATGACCCTGGAAGTAATGCATCAGTTTCCTCGCCGCCATGACTAGGGCTAGGATGAGCTTTTCCAGCGGAAGGTAGCGTGTTTCGGCATCAACCATTGCCTTGCTCACATAATACACCGGCTGTTGCTCTCCCAGCTCTTCCTTTATCAGCACGACCCTGACGGCCCGGTCGGAAACTGCCAGATACATAATGAGCGGGTCACCAAGAGAGGGCGTTGCCAAGAGTGGTACTGAGCGGAGGTATGTCTTAAGGAAGTTGAAAGCGGCTTCACATTCGGAGGACCATTCAAAAGCCTTGCCCTGCCGTAGTGTATGAAAGAATTGTCGGCAGCGATCTGTGGAATGGCTGATGAACTTGTTGAGCGCGGCGGCCATTCCCATTAACTTTTGCACCTCTTTTACTGATCGGGGGGAGCTGAGCTCTAGGATTGCTGTGATCTGCCTTGGGTTAGCTTCAATTCCTCGGTGATTGACGACATATGCCAAGAATTTTCCAGAGCCGATTCCAAAAGCACATTTGGAAGCGTTCAGCTTCATTCCATTTTTGCGTAGGATGTCGAATGTTTCTTCAAGATCGGCTATATGATTCTGCTTTACCTTTGACTTGACCACCATATCGTCAATGTACACTTCCATTGTGTGATCGAGTTGCTTTTTGAACATGGTGGTGACTAGTCTCTGGTAGGTTGTCCCGGTGTTCTTCAGCCCAAAAGGCATAACCTTATAGCAGTAGGTTCCTCTTGGGGTGAGGAATGTAGTTTTCTCCTAGTCCTCTGGATGCATGGCAATTTGATGGTAGCCTCTGTAAGCATCGAGGAAACTCATGCGCTGATGGCGTGCTATAGCATCTACCAGTTGGTCTATCATTGGGAGAGGAAAATAGTCTTTGGAGCAGGCTTTGTTTAGGTCCGTGAAATCAACGCAGACTCGCCATGTACCATTCTTCTTCTTCACAACTACAGTATTAGAAAGCCATGTGGGGTAGGTAACTTCCCTGATTGCCCCTGCATCAAGCAGCCGGTCAACCTCTTCAATCACGGCGGTAGTGTGATCTGCGGCAGATCGCCGGCTTTTCTGAACGATTGGCTTGCACTTAGGGTCAACATTCAAACGATGCTCGGAAACAGTTGGGTCGACGCTCGGAATTTCATATGGAGTCCATGTAACGACCTAATCTTGGCAAGGCAAAACCCTGCCAAGAGGGTGCACCTCAAACGCTATAGCACCTTTACACCACAATTCCTGTATAATTCATACATCACATCACCACATCACCAAAAGTGCATAAGACCTTTCAATTGCCTAACATATATGAGATGATCTATTCAAAGACAAAAAAAAGTATTATCATGCTACAAGATAGTTCCCAAGCATTTCCTCCCCCAAAAAATATAATACATACTAATCACGAATCCATCAATACATCCAACTTCATAAACAATATTTACAATCAACCTCCTTCATAAAAAAAAAAGGGTAAGCTTACATCCTAGAATGACCCTAAGCAAAACCTCAACCACAAGATGCCCACCTGTGATCCTTCAAAAAAATTCTAGTCTTCCAAGTTGAGACGAGCCACACAAAGGTCTATGAATCTGAAAAAAAAAATTATTTAAAAGAATGAGCTAAAGCCCAATGAGTATACCAATACCATGGAGTTGTAAAACTTGCTCCTACCAATAGGGTTCAAAATAAAGATACTAAACATAAGAGCTTAATTGGACTTAAATTTATACAAAATAAAAATAAAAATGATGAAATACAATTTTCATAAAACGTTATCAAGATTTTTCCAAGGAATCTCATAAGGCAGAAAAAAAATACATTTGGATAATGAAAGTAAACAAAAATATAACTTTTCAATACATTAAGATTTCCTGTCCATCATACAATCCACTACATAGCCTTAGGGTCGCGTTACCTCGCGACTTAGGTGGTGACGGTACCGTTACCCAAAACATAACCATAGGAACATAGCTCATGTCATCGTAGCACTTCAATTCTTGTTTCAATGTTTCGGTCCCCAGGACCCCTTATACATACAACGACCCTTATGGTCCTTAAAACATTTCGGTCCCCAGGACCCCAAAGCATTTTGGCCCTTGTGGCCCCAAAGGCTATATTCGGTTATATGATCAATAAAATAAATACCCTCACATAACATTTCACTGTCATTCAATCATCATCATCATAAAATTTGAAAGACTCAACTTAAATAAATGGGTAAATTACATTTACCTCCCCTGAGGTTTCTGACAAATACAGGGACCTCCCCTGTGGTTTGAATAATTACAGTAACCTCCCCTACTTTACTTGACAATGTCAAGATTCCCCCAAAATTTGACCGCCGTTTATGTACCTAGCCGACCCTGCTGATGTCATCAACTGTAAACACAAAAATACCTAAAATGCCCTCAAGTGCCTATAATGCCTATAATGTAAATACTAAAGTGCCCAATGTAAACACTTAATTTTATTTTTTTATTTAAATATATTATTTTATTTTGTAAATATTTTAATTTTTTAATTTTAAGATTTTAAACTCAAAATACAATTTCAGACTCAAATCGTAACTAAACACATAACTCAAACCTCAATTCAAAAATTATTTTCAAACCTCATAACCAAACACATAACTCAAAACTCCACATTATTTTCAAAACTCTACACTCAAATCATAACAAAACACATAACAAAAAAATTAAAATATTTAAAAATATATTTATAAAATAAAATATTTAAAATAAAAAATAAAATTTTTAAAATTTGTTAATATTTAAAAATATATATTTAACATAAGTTTGTATTTTTTTTAAGTTTGTGTTTGGTTATGAGTTTTGAAAATAATTTTTGAATTGACCAACACAATCATAAAACTCAATTCAAAAATTATTTTCAAACATCATAACAAAACACATAACTCGAAACTCCACACTATTTTCAAAACTCTACACTCAAATCATAACAAAACACATAATTTTTTTTTAAAATATTTAAAAATATATTTATAAAATAAAATAAAATATTTAAAATTAAAAAAAATTAAAAAAATTAATATTTAAAAAATATATTTAACATCAGTTTGAATTTTTTTAAGTTTGTGTTTGGTTATGAGTTTTGAAAATAATTTTTGAATTGACCAACACAACCATAAAACTCAATTCAAAAATTATTTTCAAACATTATACCCAAACACATAACTCGAAATTCCACACTATTTTCAAATCTCTACACTCAAATCATAACAAAACACATAAAAAAATTAAAATATTTAAAAATATATTTATAAAATAAAATAAAATAAAAAAAGTAAAAATTTTAATATTTAAAAAATATATTTAACATAAGTTTGTATTTTTTTAAGTTTGTTCTTAGTTATGAGTTTTGCAAATAATTTTTGAATTGACCAACAAAACCATAAAACTCAATTCAAAAATTATTTTCAAACATTATACCCAAACACATAACTCGAAACTCTACACTATTTTCAAAACTCTATATTTGGTTAAGACTTTATGAGTTTTGAAATTTTTTTTGAAAATTTCTAATTGGAATTGTAATTCTAAAAGAAAACCAAACATGTTTCTAAAAAAAATATTTTTTCGGAACATGTTTGTACTCAAAACTCAATTCAAAAATTATTTTCAAAAACTCATAACTAAACACAAATTTAAAACTCAATTCAAAACTCAAAACCAAACTTTTTCCAAAACTCTATTTTAAAAGAAAAAATTAAAAAAATATATTTTATTTTTTAAAATTATTTTTAGAGTCATGATTTGAGTGTGGAGTGGTATTTTGAGTTATGAGTTTTGAAAAGAAAAAATTTATTTTGTTATAAGTTTTGAAATTTTTCGAATTTATTTTTTTAGGGTAAATATTTTATATTTTAAATATTTTTTATTTATTTTAATGTGCATTATATTTCATACATTTATGTGTTGTATTTTTTAATATTTTAAATATATTTTTTAAATATTAAAATTTTTTAAAAAATTATTTTTTATTTTAAATGTGTCATTTTTAATATAAATATTTTTAAATTATTTTATTTTATGGTTGTGTTGGTCAAAGCAAAGGGTTTTCTCGTCTTTACCTTATGGCAGTGATGTTCATCTTGAAGAAAAGAATTTTTCGTCTTTTTGCAGGCAAAAGCAAGGGTAATATGGTCATTTTATATAAAACACTAACGTCGTTTGTGCAAAATAGACAGAATGGGGGAATCTTGACATTGTCAGGTAAAGTAGGGGAGGTTACTGTAATTATTCAAACCACAGGGGAGGTCCCTGTATTTGTCAGAAACCTCAGGGGAGATAAATGTAATTTACCCTAAATAAATTCTCATAAAAAAAAATTAATGCTTCATTATACAAATGAAATCATATCTTTATTAAAACTCAACCCTTAGCCTCAATAAATTTATAGATTTTCTTTTTATACATATATCATGATGAAATGTATCATTCACTTCCTTTAATTCAAAAATTATTTTCAAACTTTGTAATAAAGATAGAGGTAAGGTAATTTCCATGGTAAGTATACTCACCTCCAAAAATAGCAAAAGTGTAGATTTGAAACTCTACAAATTAATTTCCAAGAGGTGTAGAGATGCCTTCCTCCAATCCTAACAATTAGTAAAAAGGATCTCAAATTAGGAAAAGCTTTCAATAAAAATTACAACATCTACAAAAATGATCCTAAATAAAATTATGCTAAGGAATGGCAAGCTAAAGAACTCCTCCAACTTTAAGTCACCCAAACAAATAACTTATCCAATCTCCATAACACCCATCCTTTGAACATCTTTGAGTTAGTAACTTTTTAAATATCCAATCAATTTATATGCACAATACCACCATCAATTTACTACAAAAGTCAAAAATCAACATTTTTGTATAAACTCAACAACTTAAGTAAAATCTCTTCAATCACTTATAAAATTCCTCCATAGAACATGGAGATACCCAATCCACCATTTATCAAATCAATTTCAACATATAAATTTCCTAACACAAAAATCCCCAATTTTTACGTCACATTCAAACCCTAGATTAACCCAAAATCTTAATCTCCAAATCGACCATCAAATTGACCATTTTTTTTTTTAACATCTAAAACATTCATGGAAACTAATTGAGAGTATAAAATTCAACAATCAAACCCCAAATCATAATAGATCTAAAACACAAAAATTTCATCATCTCTAACTCAAAATATGTAAAACCTTAAACTAAACTTTTAGAGAAAAATTCTTACCAATTACAAGCCTCTAATCCATCAAGAAAATAAACCCCATGCTTTGATTCTTCAAAAGATTAAGAAAAATCTAGAGTTGGTGCTTTTATTGTGTTATTTTCGGATGGATTTAAGGACTGGCCGACCGGACCCTTTTTCCGGCGAGATAAGGTGGCCGGAGGTGGTGGGTTAAGGTGGTGGTGTAAGGGTGGAGCAAAGGTGTGGTGTTTGGCCTCCAAGAAAGTAAAGGAAAATGAGAGAGAAAGTAGAGAGAAGTTAGAGAATGAAGAATGAAGACAATGAAGAAAAAAAAAAAATCTGCACTTCTATTTTTTTTTGTGTTGAAATGGGGTGTTTGGTCACACCTACCATCAAGTTTGGAGTTGGGTTTAGATATCCTAAATGGAGTTTAACATAAGAGTGTGTTTGGCTCTAGATGAAAAGTTGAGAATATTATAGTCCATGCAAATACATCAAGATTATCGAGCAGGAAGGATACTAGCTGCTGTCTGTCGGCTTGATTCAGGGAGGCGCCGACCATGAAGAATCTCTCTGGATTGCCATCAATCTCAATTCGGTCTAAGTCTTCCGTGGTTTTCTCATTCGGGAGCCGCCCGACATCGTCGAGGCTTTCACGATCCGGCACCTCAATGGAATTAACTTGCAAATCCTTTAGCGTCTTTTCGGAGAGAAGATAGCATACTTGTGCCGATTGTTGGGAACCACGGATCTGCTCGATGCCGTATTTTGTCGGGAAACGCAGAAGCTGATGATAGGTACTTGGGACAGCCCACATAGTATGCAATCAAGTTCGCCCCATGATGAGATTGTACGGCGAAGGCAGCCTGACGGCCAAGAATTCCACATCCATTGTTTGGAAGCCTGCTCGGACGGGTAGTATGATTTTCCCCAACGGATATTCTGGATTTACGTTGAAGCCGAATAATGGATAAGGAGCCGGAGACAAGTCTGATTCGTTTAAGCCAAGTTTGATGAAGGTCTTGTAATACATAACCTCAGAAGTACTTCCCTGGTCTATGAGAACGCGCTCGATAGTAAATTAGTTGGCAAGTAGTTCAATGACCAGTGGATCAATGTAGGGGACTGTTATGCCGATAAGATCAGAATCGTCGAAGGTGATACTCGGAGCTTCATGCGGCCGTTTGGCCAGCGTGTGTTGCTTCTGGGATGCAGGGTGTGTTTGAATTGTATGCATGGCTGAGGGCGTTGACAAGCTGTATATCATATGGATGACTGCAAGCGGAGGTGATTCCTGCTGAAGTAGAATTGGTCTGGTTGCGCACGTTTGGGCATGGTGCTGGGGCTGAACATCTCGGACCAACTCCTGAAGGTCTTTCAAGGCATAGCTACTGTCACGATCGTGATCTTCGCGATATTCACACCGCCTATCCCTTCTTGTCGTGTCGGGAGGTGCCACCGCTTCTGATGGCCTGGTGTAGAACGAGGGGGCCCACTTTATATGCGGGCTTTCTCCGGAGGAACTGGAAACTTCAGATCGTCCATTCTTCTTGGGATCCGAGATAATAAGTCAGAGCTGTTATCGGTGTCTCGAAGCCGGGCTCGAGGTCGTCGATCACCTACTTTCAGAGGTCGCTCGGGATTTTGGGGCACGGCTTGTTTGGATTTTGCTACCTCTAAAGCCAAATCCTGACGGAGGCGCTCGTTCTCATCGATCAAGTTTTCCAACCTCTGCTCATTTTGCTTTGCCTGCTCCATGATCGCTTGCATTGCCTCATGTTCTGGAGTCGAAGGTGAGGCAAAGTTCAAAATGCGTCTTGCTGGGATACGCTCCGGTCCGTGCGTGTTTGTTGGAGTGAAAACGTCTACCTGCGTGTTTTCATCAGTGACTATTAGAGGGTCCTCCGTCACGTCCGCCATGGATATGCTTGAGTATTTCCACAGATGGCGCCAGTTGTGGGGAAGTGGTTTTTGGAAATACTCTTCTGATCCTGGGGGACGCTCGTGATCCACTGATAGGCACCTGAAAGGAAATAAACACTCCGGTCGGGGGTGCCGGAATTAACACTCCGACGGACAAGTCAGTCTCTCTTTCTAGATTACTTGTATTCTAAGTTAAACACCACAATTATCACATACCTCTTTCTGGTTGATGTCTCTTCTATTTATATCTTTTCTTCTTTGGGCCTCGGGATTAGTTCCAAATCCAACCTCCCATTCGGCATATTTTGTAATAAACCGATCTTTACTCGGCCCCTTACTTAATCGACTATCTAGCCGAATAAGGTTGGGTCTGAGTTTCCGTGGCAATGGCCGAATGTTTCGAATCTTGATTCTTCAATGTTCGACTCTTCGGAATCTCTACAACTCCCAATATTCGGCCCCCACAAATTCCTATAAGCTTCAAGTTTAGTTGTCTTTTAACTTCGTCTTCATTTTTTTTAATTTTTTTGTGCTTGTACACAGGTTTTCTATTATTGGCAAGGGTAATAGCTGTGACATTCTGTGTAACCTTAGCAACATCATTGACTGCAAGACTCGGTGCAACACCTATGGCTGCATTTCAGATTTTCTTACAGGTCTGGATGACCTCGTCGCTTCTTTCTGATGCCTTGGCTATTGCTGGACAGGTATGGCCACGTGCTGTTCTTTTTAATTTTTTCCCTTTCGAATATTTGGGAGAAATTCTTCTATTTAATCAGGGAAGACAATGTGAGAAACTCTTTTTTGTGTGTGTCTCTCTCTCTCTAATTTCTGAGAACCAAAAAGAGCCTAACCAAATAACGACGAAACTTCGTATTTTTGTTTTTTTTGTTTTCCAATTGTAACATAAATTGATCAATCAATTATTTTTTTTCTTTATCTCATTCTTCCAGGCTATCATTGCTTGTGCGTTTGCTGAGAAGGATTATGAGAAAGCAAAAGTTGTTGCAGCCCGAGTGTTGCAGGTAAACCATTTTCCAATTCTTAGTGTACAAATCGTTCTCTCAACAAACGCAATTGTTTTGATACCCTCTTCAATTTTCATTATACAAAGCCTAAATATGTTTGAGAGGTTTTATTTTGCAGATGGGATTTGGGTCTGAGGCTCGCTGTAGTTGTTGGACTCCGTTTGCAATTTGGAATATTTACAAATGACAAAAATGTTGTTCACCTCATTAGTATAGGCATTCCAGTAATTCCATCTATTGGCAAAATAACTTCTTTTTTTTTTTTTTTTTGCTAAAAAAAAATAAAGCAAAAAAATATTTGTTTTCATATGTCAGTATTTTTACTTATTTCGTGAGTCTAAACTGAAATTTATGATATACTCCCATTAGTTTGTAGCAGCTACACAACCAATCAATTCATTGGCCTTTGCTTTTGATGGTGTAAACTTTGGAGCATCAGATTTTATTTATTCTGCATACTCCATGGTAAGTATACTAGTGTTTCCTCTAGACAAAGAACAAAAACATTTTTTATTTTTATATTGTCCATATAAACTCCTTTTTAACTCATAATTTTATTGTATCATCAGGTTCTGGTATCTGTAGTGAGCATTGCGTCTTTATTCCTTCTCTGGAAAAGCCACGGTTTTGTTGGAATATGGTTTGGTTTAACCATTTTTATGGGTCTGCGTGCATTTTCTGGGATTTTGAGGTAATTTCCTTTGTTAATTCTGTGAATAAATAGTCCTTTTCAAGCGATTTCCCAGTTCAAAGCTGATCAAATTTCAGCAGGAAACTATAAATTGGACCACTTTTCATATTGGCACATTTATACTCAAACCCGCCACTTTTCCTATTCTTGTTTCATAATCATGTATTATGCTTATTTTCTATTAAGTTAGTGTTGTTGTCCCCAATTTTTGTAGAGTATAACTCAAAGCTGTTGCAGTCTACCAATTACATTACCAGGCGACAAGCTGTCAAGTTAGGATGAAAGTTTGAGATTTTATTTGAAAATATGTAAATAATTAAAAATAATAATAATTAGACATCTCAATATTATCCTAGGGAATGCAATTTTGTCTCCAAAATTGTACCCTTCATGGATGATAGAGATTTGAATAGCTTGATGATGTATCACTTTCTTGGTTTGTATGTTTGAAGATGTTATCAGCTTGTTTAAAGTTGTATTTTAGAGATTAGTGAATCTTATGATTTGGATACTTTTCTTGGTTTGTATGTTTGAGTTTGTTATCAGTTCGATATGATAGAAGTTGAGGATGGAAGTTAGTATGCAAGTTATTTGAGGTATGGATATTTAATTTTTTTACTTATTTCATAGTTGTTGCTTCTGCTTGGTTTGTTCACAAGTTGTATTTTTTAAGCTGCTGTTTGCATATTATTAGGCAAGTTTATATTCATATATATATATATATATATATGTATATATTATATTTTAAAAATAACATTTTACGACATATAAAATTATGTCATAAAAAGTGTAATGATTTATGACATGCAAGAAAATGCTGTAAAAGATTATATATGGCATACAAAGCATGTCATAAATATATTAAAAATGATCTTCTACGACATACAAAATTATGTCGTAAAAATTGATGATTTATGACATGAAAGAAATACCGTAAAATATTATATACGGCATACAAAGTATGCCATAAATATATTCAAAATAACTTTCTACGGCATGCAAAATTATGCCATGGAAAATATAATGATTTATGGCATAAAAAAAATGTTGTAAAAAATTATATACGACATACAAAGTATGTCATTAATGTTTAATTTATTACTTTTTACAACTTTACCTGTATGCCTTAAATAACGCTCAACTTTCCACGACATGTCATATAACAGCATTTGTGTGCATGCCGTGAAAGAGTTTTTACGGCATGCATTGCGAGCCGTACAAATTCAATTTTGTTGTAGTGTAAAGAAAATATTATTGATTTGTTGAAACTGTAAAACCTATGCTATTCTATTCAGTTGCTATCACTCAACCATTTTGTTTGTGTGTGTCTATCTATATATTGTTTGATAATAATAATAATAAATGTGGTCATTGTCTATTTGGCTTGGTTAAAATACGTATATATATATATATATATATATTTAGGTTCTTATTTATTCTGTTACTTTTGTGATTATTTATTTTATATATAATAGTTAATGATGGATTTTTTGTATACTATAAAGTCATTAATTATTAAAATAAAATGTAAAAAACTCAGTTTATAGTGATTTAAAAATATAAAATATATTGGATCATACTTAAAAATTTACAAAAATTGATCAATATTTATTTTAAACCCAATAAATATGATCATGGAAAAAAAATATGCGTATCGGTAAGTTTTTTTTAAAATTGTGCTAAAATTAAAAAAAATTCACGGTTCCGGTTATCGCAGCCGTTACGCTACGGCCTTTACACTCCGCAACCGCAACCGCGCCACCGCCACCGTTACGACGACTGCAACCGCTTTTCAGAACCTTTGACATACCGTATTCTCCCCCTGTCAGTGAAGACCATGCAGGATGTCCATATAGATAACCTCATCAAGATCGCCGTGCAAAAATGCATTGTGAACATCCATTTGATGAATGGGCCAATTGCAAGAATCAGCCACCACGATGAGACAGTGGACAGTGGTAAGTTTGGCAGTGGGAGAAAAAGTCTCCAAATAATTAACTCCTTCAATTTGAGTGTTGCCCTTAGCAACGAGGCAAGCCTTGTAACACTCAAGAGCTGTCAGATTTGTATATGATCTTGTAGACCCATTTGCAGCCTATGGATTTGTGACCGGCAGGCAGTCGGACAAGAGACCAAGTATTATTGTGAGCAAGGGCATCAAGTTCAGTTTGCATTGTATCCCTCCATTTCAAATCAAGAATTGCTTGAGAATAGGTAGAGGGCTCACGGAGACCAGAAATGGAAGCAGGAAAAGAAAAATGGGTAGAAGAAAGACTGGAGAAAGATAAAAAAATTAGAGAGAGGGTGCCTTGTACCTCGGGGCGGAGCTGACGACGGAGAGGATGAGTGGAGTAGAGGGGTGTGGACAAAGTTCATGTGGTAGTCAGCATGCCACACAGGTTGTGTATGAGGTCGGGTAGAGTGACGAGTAACAATAGTTGGTGGAGAAGGGGGAGCGGGTAAAGGTGTGACAGGTGGGGCAGTTGGAGCAAGGGAGCTGGGAGAAGTAGGAGGGTGAGCGTGGTTGGGCGGATGTGGGATATTTGGGGCAAGTGGGTTGGCAGGTGTTGGTAAAGATGGGGTGTAGCAAAGGTCGAGGGTAGGTACAATCGGTGGAGAAGAAGAAGATTGTCTATAGGGGAAGATATGTTCACGAAAATGGACATCCCTGCTAACAAAAGTTTTGTGAAAATCTAAATCAAATAATTTGTAACCATTTTGTCTTGTAGGATAACCCAAACAAGCACAATAAAGAGCTCGAGGATCGAATTTAGTATCATGTTTGACAATGGTAGCATAACATAAACAACTAAAAACACGAAGATTATCATAAGATGGTGGAAAATGATATAAGCGCTCAAAAGGAGTAACGTGAGAAAGGAATGGTGTAGGCATATGATTTATTAAATAAATAGCCATTGAGACACACTCACCCCAAAAGCGAATAGGTACATGAGCTACTTGCAAAATATAGTAACGCTTGCGTTCGACAACTCCATTTTGTTTGGGTGTGAAAACGCAAGAATGCTGAAATTCGATTCCTTTAGTGATAAAAAATGAACGTAAAGAAATAAATTCACTATCATTGTCACTTCGATTTAATATGTATGCTAAATTCACTACAGGAAATGCCACTTTTGGCGACCAAAATATTGGTCGCCAAAAGCCCCATTTTTGGTCGCCAAAACAATTAGCGACTAAAATATTTTGTCGCCAAACTAGTCGCCTATACGCTGTCGGCGATAGTATTGGCGACTAAACTATTTTTGGTCGCTGAAAGTGAACGTTTTGGCTACTAAACTCTGGTTAGTCGGCAAAGGTTATCTTTTGGCGACTAAAATATTAGTCGCCAAAAGTGAACATTCGGCTACCAAACTCTGAGTAGTCGGGAAAGGGTATGTTTTGGCGACTAAATATTTAGTCGCCAAAAGTGTTGAAATAAAATAAAATAAATTTTCAGCGACTAAAATTTTTGTCGGGAACAAGTTTTAGTGACAACATTACTACATTTAGGGACTAAAGAATTTAGTCGCAAAAAATATTATTTTTCATTTTATTAAACTTTTGGCTACTAACCATTTAGTCACTAAAAGTTCTACCTTAGGCGTGGTGACTTTTGCCGACTAAAACTGTTCGTAGCCAAAAACCTATTAAGATTCATTTCTTTACTTTTTGCCACCAAAAGTTTTAGTCGCCAAATGATACCATTTTTTCCGTGACTAAAAAATTTAGTAGCCAATAGTTTATTTCTCTCATTCTCAAATTTTTTAGCTACTAATTATTTGGTGGCAAAAACGTTTTGAGTTATGTTTTTGCTACTAAATTATTAGTAGCCAAAACTTTTGATTACCTATTTGGCTACCAAAACATTTGGTGGCCAAATAATTTTCTGTTTTTTTTAAAAAAAAAAAAAAAAAATTGTAAACCTGTATTCATTTATATTACATGTACCCTGTATAAACAATATAATCCATCAACACTAAAATATATTATCAACCATTAAAGCATTCAACATAATACATGAATAACCATGATTTAAATCACATACATAATACATGAATAACTAACGTCAATAATTTAAATTACAACCTGTAAACATAATACTTTCTATTACATTTGTAATTAATACATCAATGATACACAAACACCAGAGAAAATCAGACCAGCCACCTACAACGAGGAAGATTAGTGATTTGAAGCAGCTTGATTCTGTCCAGCTCTGCTCAACAATTTCACGCACCCTCCGGTTGTATTCACGCTTGTTCTCACAAAACAACAATGCTGCTTCTGAATTTGCAGGTGAGTTTGCATTTGGATCACAGAGCATTCACTGAAATGAGAAAAAGGGGAAACCTGCATTTGGGCTTGGGTTTGGGTTTGGGTTTGGATCACAGAGCAATGACTGCAATGAGAAAAATGGGAAAAATCAAAAAACATCATACCTGAACTAGTGACCAGTAGCTTTGTGGAATCAAAACATTCCTAGAAGTTATATCTATTTGGTATGGTAGAGTCATGCTTGAACAATTGACAAACTGCTGAGTTTATTACATGCATTTGCCAGTTTTGCTCATTTATTTATTAGTAAAATGATTGCACAGTATGAATTTAATACACACCACGCATAAACACGTGCCCCAAGTTGTTATGTTATATCTATGAGCCTGTTAACAATTAATGAAAGGTTGGCCGCTATTTTGCCACACTAAATCCAATGGATAGTATGCATGGAGTGGCCAACATGGGTTCAATTCTGCTACCTTATGAAAATTTGTTTAAAAAAGAAAAGTAAAAGTTCTGTTAAATAAAGTGGATAGATAGGTATGCACAAACCAATCAACTTTATTTTGCTGCTCTCAAATATTTTTGTATTTCATTCTAGATTTCTCATATTTTATATTACCTACATAGAGGAAAGTGGAAACCATAAAGAAAAAAATAAATAGCACAAGAGCCAAAGGAGATATGTTTTGTGCTAGCATACTCTAAATTGGTTTCAGGCTTGACGCCCTTTTTTCTCAAAATCAACAAACACGAGTCTGTCATACTCCACCAAAAAATTGACAGAAAAAGTTCTTCTGAATAACTCTTTTTCAAGCAAATTAACTGTAACAGCTTCAGTTTACCATTTCACTAATCATTCGAAACTAGTATCTTTAAATCAAAATCAAAGGGTGATTTTTTACTACGAGCAATATCATCTGACCATTCCTAGCAATAGATATTTTTGAACCATATATACACTCCATCATACCTGGATAGATGTCAGTATAGCAGCTATATCATATATTGGACTCCACTGATTTTGTAGAATATCCAGACAAATACTTCCATCTGCATAAACTGGTCCAAGCACAAAACAATAGTATGAGCAACTAGCATAGGCATATATCTTAGTGACATTATGTTTCACCACATAAGAGAGGAAATCAAATATCAAGGAGCAATGAAAAGACACAAAGAAAGCAGGATTCTGTGCAACAAGCTCCAATGGATATGGCACGAAGTGTAATAGAAGCATGCAAACTAATAAACCCCAAAAAAGTAATAGAAACTTATAAAGACAAGTATAAAGCAATGTTGGCAGTCCTAAGAGGAGTAAACAGTATTGAAGTTAATATTAGTGGCAGAGCATGACTTCTGAGGATGCAGTGGCAGAAACTTACACTTTCCATAACACAACACAATAATCTGCTACCCTCTCAATCAAGAAAGCAAAAGGATTTAATTACTTATGACAAATAGATTTTACGTGAAGCCTTCTATAAACATATCCATTACCTTCCCACTTCTCAACTTCAAGCACTTAAAGCAAACCAGGCTCAACAACCGCTTTAGTTCGCTCGCATGGGAAGGATGATATACTGGAATTGGTAATTCTATATACCCAAAGTGACTTGAAAGGTAAAAAAATGAACAAAACTTTAGCAATACTTCAATGTGTCCAGCGGTCATGACCATTCAAACTTCTCAGTGTAATCAGAAAATAAAAAGGATTAAAACATGAAAAATACCTTCGCATGTCCCGGGTTCCGCAGCACCACATGATTCACATTTTCCAAATTCAAGCGGCAAACTAAGGAACGGATTTGAAAGTTGACTAGCATGGCTTATAGGGAAATCACTATTGGATGATGTGCACTAACAAAAAAATAAATAAAAGGAATCATACCAACTTATTCAACCAGAATGGTCACAAGATCCAAAGTTGCACTTAATCAAATGCCAATTGTAGGACAATTTGTTCGGAAGGAGGTTTACATCCATCACAAGATCTAAAATATGTCTCTGGAACAATATTAGGACTCAAATCTTCTAGGGCCCAGTTTTTTTTTTTAAGAATTTTTAAAACTATAAATGAAAAAACACATCTGAGAACTGTTTTAGTTTCCAAAAAAAAGACAACAATTTTCAATTTCAAAATCTAAAGAAAAAATATTATTTTCAAAACAATTTTTCATTCCCTATCCCCTGCGTACCTCCTCCCTCCACTCACTGAACATTTTTTCTTAATCTCATTTTATTTTTTAAAAACATATGTATGATGTACCAAATATTGAGCATTAAGACTCTATTTACATTATCAATTATAACTCATTTCTCAATGATTAATTCAACAATTATGTTGATAGAATATATATAAAACCATCTAATTAATAGAAAACACCTATGACAACCTTACAGAAAATAAACCTACTTTGCTGTCCACATCTCTATGGTTATCAATCATTTCATCCTCTGTTATTAATCTTTCTAATTTTCTCACTTTACAGCAACAACTAACATCTATCCGATCCGAGTTTGGATAGAAAACAAATTAATACAGTTGTTACATAACATAGGTTTAACTAACATAGGTTTTTGCATAGAGAAAAAAGAAAAAGAAAAAAACAATGCCTGGTAGCCTCATTGGGAGCTTAGCTGGTTTCTTGTTCTTCATCATCTAGGAATTGAAAGAAAAATGAGCATATTCTCAATGGTAGTGTAAAGAAAGAACAGAGGAAAGCTTAGCACCTAATTGCATACCAAACATAATAATGAAATGAAGATGTGAACTTGTTCATCTCCTCCAACCTTCTCTTCATTTTTTAGTACATTAGTATTGCTTTTGTTTTGCCTTAAGTGGTGATTACATAGTAGATGTGGCTCAATTATTACGCTACTGAAATTTGAGACTAGTGTTAAAATTTCTTCCCATAACATCTTACACCAAGTTCTTCCCATAAAATGTCTTAACATAACATCTTCAATTGTCCTATATTTGTTAGTTATTTCGTCTTTATTATTTTGAAAACAGTACACATCGCAGTGTAGTCAAAAGATTCACCAATTTGAGCTGTAAATTTCTAGTTAATACCCCGATTAAAAGGTTGCATTTCATGACTCCTAAAAGAGGATCTCTAATGTGTTTGTGGAGAAGCTTGGTCCGAAATGCCACTAGATCCATTTGTCGCCTTATTTATACAATAAAATTCACATGAGTTTGCATAAATTTAGAAAATGATAATATATGATAAATACATCATTTGGATAGTTTCCCCGTGATGATACCAACAATTATAACTCGGACTAATTCCATAGGATACCATGTGATCATGTACAGCTTCTAGGGTCATGTATGAATTCACACATCTCATACATGGACATGGAAATTGGCCATCATTAGATACATTGTGAGAAGCAAACTCCAAAATTCTTTAACCCCTTGCACATCATCTCTTGACAATCTACTCTTTTTCATCCAACTCTTATCCATTGATTGATAATTAAATAAACTAAAGTACCATAAAATAAAATAAAAAGTTAAATACATTGTATAGAGTTATATATAGTAACATAAAAAGGCACTACCTAAACCTGCTTTGATAACTTCTAGACTTGCTATTTTATACCATATTTAGTTTCAAATCAAATTCGTGCAAGAAAAAGGCAATGATGATCCATAAGATGCGTATCCTAAGAAACACAAAACATAGAACAAAAAAAAAGAAAAAAAAGGAAGCAACTTGTTTTACAACTAATATGAAAATAAATATTCACTAGATAAGAACACTAAGACAAACTGTAAGTTCTTTTACAACTTTAAAGCGAAAATTATATGTTTTGCTATTCATTTTTCTACATGTTTTGTGAAGTATGGTGCGAAAATGGGTACTTGTCAAGACTCCTAAGACCATAAACAACAGTGATTCTATGGGTTACATATGCCTAACACATTCTGAAGATATGAATTTGGGTTTGCATGATGGTTGCTAAACTAGTAAAAAGGGTGGGATGTTTCAAAGTTCTTCTTTAGTTGTGTATTTGGATTCAACAAAAAAAAGGGGCAAAATTCAATGTTGTATTTTCTCTAATCACATTATTAGGCCAAGAAAACATTACAAGTATACAAGCATTAAAATAATGGACAACAATTTTCTCACAAAAAATAATAATAAAAAATATATATAATGATTCCTCATTGCTATTCATAAATGTGTGTAGCATCAACAACAATGCATTCACTTCAATGACTATATTGGTTAAAATATGAATATCATAATTAGAATAGAACATGTTAATCATTCTATATTCAAGTATTTTTTTTTTTCTCAAATTAAAATCATTCAAGTGTTTCATGAACCTTTCAAAGTAGAGAAGTTTTGGACATGCTAGAAGAAATGAATGGAATGGCTTTTATCTTATCATAATAAAATAATGGACAACAATTTTCTTAAAAAAATAAAAATAAAAATAAATAAATAAATAAATAGTATACTATGTTCAATCTACAATCTAGAAGGATATACTAGCAGTGGTAGTTTCTAAACCTGATCTTCATAATTTCTATGTTAGCTATACTCACATATTGATTGGGAATGGGGCTAGGACTCTGTTCTGGGAGGATAGGTGGATTAGGGCTAGTTGTTTAAAGGAAGTGTTCCCTAGACTTTTTAGAATTTGACTTGATAGGTAGAGATCTGTTAAGGAAGTCCTTGAACTCAAAAGGGTCTGTTAGAGTGGGATGAGGGGGTTTACAAGAGAGCTGAGAGATTGGGAAAAAGAAGAGGTTGCTAGACTTGTTAATCTGATAACCAATGCCTATGCTCTTAAAGATGATAAGGATGACGATTTAAGGTGGATGGCAGAAAATTCTGGGTGCTTCAGTGTATTCTCAATGTACAGATGGTGTGAAAACAATATACAACCAAATGTATGTGAAATCAATTTGAAACAAAACTAATTCACATATTTGAATCAGTTGCTTTTCCTACAGTATCATGATTTCATCATTGGATAATGACCAGTACTATTCAGATCATCAGACTTGGATCTTACTCTGAATTGTTGAGTGGCCTAGTTAACCACTAAACTAATTGGATTCACGATGCCTTTTATGGCCATTTTGGGACCTCACGAAATAAACATATTTGTTAATTTGTTACTAATTCACAGTCATTAGTGGATCGCCAAGGTTACAATTTTCCACCAAAACATGGACATAAAGCTGTTTTGACACCCATTATGAATATTGCATTAGATATCCCCATTGGGAGTTGACTATTGCACGATCACATTTAAGCAAAAAATAATACTTGGTCTACCAGATATGAACAAAATTACAGTAAAAGAACAACTTATGAACAAAATTGAAGCACCAGACCTAAGTATTAGACACACGTATCAGCATCAAAACACAGAGGGAAAAAGAAATCTCAAAGTAAAAAAAAAAGGAAAAAGAAAAAGAAAAAAGGACTTACGACATGCCCAATACGCGAGAATAGAAATCAAGACTGACTTTTGGGTCCTTAATCCGAAACATCTGAATTCAAAACAAATTCCAAACATGAACAACACATGTACATACAGTCTACAGATACATACATATTAGAGGGAGATGAGATTTTCTATGGAAACAAACAAAATTCAGAAGTGTACCACATTTACTCCAGATATTCGCAAGGTAAAAACAAAGTGACTTCTGGATGAGTGCTTGCCATATACCTGGGTGAACAGAGCATCATCAGTGGCGAGCCTCAAATCATCCTTGGTGTTTCCATTTTCAGTCAAAAGACTCACCTAAACAAAATGCAAATTTCAGTTGCCATTGTGACATTTTGTCGAACACCTTGCAGACACAAAAAGTATATAGCATGATTCATCTTTGCTATACACAGAGAAACTATACAGATGAGAGAAAAAACAATCCAAAATCAGCAAATAAAGATCAAACCATTTCAGAACTAAATTCAAAACTAATTCACTCATCAGATCAGAGAAGAACCAGATTTCAGAAAAATAGAGAGAGAAATGGAAGTTTTCTTACCTGTGATAATGGTGGCCCAGAGATCCTTGGTCGATCTACAGATAATTTCAGAGAGATCAAAGGGGAAGGGCAGAGTCGATCAAAGTGGAATCGCATACGCAGTGACGGTGGTGCTCGTGTGCGATGGCAGTGATGCTCCCGTACCCGACGACGATGGAGACAAAGGCGAGAGAGAGAGAGCTGGAGGAGGGCAGAGGCGTGAGAGAGTGAGAAAGAGAGCGAAAATAAAGAAGTAATAAAGTTCCCTCTGAAATTTCCCTCCGATATGAAGCAAAATTTTTAAATTTTGTAATTACAATGGCCGACTAATATGTAGTCGGTAAAAGTAAAATAACAACAATCTAAAAAATTAAAATAAAAGTAACAAATATATTAAAATTATTTTTAAATAAAAATATAAGTAATAAAATTATAAATTAAAAAAGGCAAAATTTAAATTATCTTAAATATTTGTCCTAATATTTTATGTACTGAAAAATATAATAATATATTTTAAAATTTTATATTCTTATATTTTCTTATATTCTTATATTTTATATATATATATATAATAAGAAAGAAAAGAAAGAAAGAAAATTAAAAAAAAAAGAAGGAAAATTTTTTTAAAAAAAAATTATGAGCCAACTCAACCCGTGTTTTTTTTTTTTTTTTTGGGACTCCTGCATGACTAACTGGGCACTAATCAATTTTTTAGAATTTTAAAACATGCAATATGTATATTTTCTCATAGATAAAGACAGATAAAGAAATCATGTGTCAAGTGGATTTAATTAATTTATTATTCAGTTGTAACTAGCAGTCAAAATCATTTTCTCAAGCATATCTTAGCAGTCAAAATCATTAACGCATAACTAAAAAATATATACGCACAGCCCCAGCTTATGCCTTTAGTTCAATTAGTATTAAATCGCCAATTACTTTTATAAATCCCTCAAATTTTAAAAAATATATATATATCTAAATTAAGTGAGTACTTATTTTGTATTTTAAAAAAATCACAAATATTTTCTTTTTTAAATATATCTAAATTAAGTGAATCTAAAAAATAAACAAATTTGCTTTAAATATTTAAAAAAGTTGAAAAAATTAATTAGCGACAGTAGAAGTAATAGTGGAGGTGGAATGGTGTTTGCAGTAGTGGTGAAGGTGATAGAAGAGATGGGTGGTGAGAGAGAGTGATAGACAGAGAGACATAGAGATGAGGGAGAGAGTGATAGACAGAGAGACACAAAGATAGAGAGAAGAGCGATGAGCGAGAGAGATAAAGAGAAGAGAGATGAGCGAAAGAGACAGAGAGAGAAAAGAGATGAAAGAAGAGATAGATGAGTGAGAGACACAGAGATGAGGGAGAGAGTGAGCAATGTGAACACAATGGGAGAGAGAGATAAACAGACAGATAGACACATAGAAAGAAAGAGAGAGAGAGAAGAGTGAGAGACAAACAAACAGACACAGAGAGAGAAAGAAAGAGAGAAGAGTGATAAGTGAGAGAGAGATAAAGAGAGAAAGAGATATAGAGAGAGAGACAGACAGAGAGATAGAGAGAGAATGAGATAGAGAGAAACATATAGAAAAATATAGAGAAACAAGCGATGAGAGAGATATATAGAAAGAGAACGAAAAGAGATGAACGAGAGAGAGAACAGAAAAATAGAGACATAGAGAGAAGACAAATGAGAGAGATAAAGAGAAGAAAGATGAACGAAAGACACACAGACAGATAGACAAACAGACAGAGAAAGAAGAGTGATGAGTGAAAGAGAGAAAAATATGAGTGGTGGTAGTTGAATGGCATTTGCAGTAGTGGTAAATATGGTAGAGAAGATGGGTGGTGAGAGAGAGAGATGAGTGAGAGACGAATAGAGAAAAGAGATAGAGAGATAGAGAAAGAGACAGAGTGATGAGCGAGAAAGAGACAAAGTGGTCGCTAAAAGTGCATTTTTTGTAGTGGATCGATAAATCGAAAGGGAGCTCAATAAATAAAGAAGACAGATAATTCAAAACTTAATTCAAATCAAATTTTTAAATATTTTAAATATTTAAATATTTTAAAAATATTTTAATTTTGTGAGAGACAGATAAAAAAGAGAGAGACAGAGAGACAGAGATAGAGTGATGAGCGAGAGAGAGAGATAGACAAAGTGGTTGCTAAAAGTGTATTTTCTTATAGTCGATCGATAAATCGAGAAGGAGCTCGATAAATAGAGAAGATGGGAGTAAGAGAGTGAGCAAGACGAACATAGTAAGAGAGAAATAGACAAATAGACAAGTAGACAGAGAGAGATAGAGAAGAGTGATGAGTGAGAGAGAGACAGGGAGAGAGAGATAGACAGAAAAAAAGATAGAGAGAGAAAGAGAGAGAGAGAGATGAAGAGATAGAAAAAGAGAGAGAAACAAAAGATGAGCGAGAGATAGACAAAAAGAGAGAGACATAGAGCGAATATTTGCTGCTAATTTTTTTCGAGTCAATGAAAAATAGATCAGGCTTGTTAAATTAATATTTTTTAATTTTATTTATTGTTTATACTTTTTACTTTATTAGAGTTTTATGACTCAGTTTGTGAAAAAAAAAATTACAAAATTTGGAAATATTTAGAAAGTATAAATTTAAAAATAAGTCTTACAAATCAGATTTATTTACTCATAAGTCATGAGTGAATTTTTTTTACACACTTAGCCCTCGTTTTGATAATGAAATTTTTTTAAAACTTTTTAAATATATGTTTTGTGTCTGTAAAATGATTATTTCATTAGTACTGGTAATAATATTGAAAAATTTATTAAAATGATAAATAATTGGGATATTTTGTCTTTTATTTGTGAATTTTGATTTATTCTTAATTTATTAGTGTTATTGAAATATGATGATGTAAAAAGTATAAATAGTTTAATTGTACTTTTTAAAAATAATAAATTTATTATTAAAAATTAAATTCATCAGACTGACCTGTAACTATGCCTTTAAATTTTTGCAATGTAAAGCTATCGACAAACAGCCAATAACAAGTTGCCCGTTTTAGCATACCTTTCGCGTGAGGGCCCAATTATTAAAAGATGTGTTCAACCCATCAAATGAAAGCCGACAACTTCTTCCATCTAAAAATAATAGTCTATTTTTAGAATTTAATTTCTTTTTATAATACAATTATTACATTTTAAAAATATTAATTTTTCAAAATTACCTTTTGATAGTATATTTTTGTAGAAATATCAATTGTCATAATTGTACTTTTTGTATTATTAATGGATTTAAAAAAAGGACAAAATAAGAAATTCATATTATTTTAATAATTATTATTTTTTTAAAATTAATATTTTGAGATAATAAAAAATAAAATAAGATATTAATAATTTTGGATGGTGGGTGTACAACCTAAAAATAAAAATAAAAATAAAAATAACTATTTTGTTTAGTCAAATTTTCAAGTGGAGACTAATGGTATTGTTATTAATAAAATAAAATAACAATTTTTTTAATTTTTTTATTTTTATTCGGCTACCAAAAAATGTAGTAGCTAAAGGTAGGTCTTTGGCGACTAAAAGGAATTTTGTCGCCGAAAGTTAACATTTGCCGACCAAACTTTTGGTCGGCAAAAGATTAAAAATTAATTTTTTTATTTTCATTCGGCTACCAAATAATTTAGTAGCTAAAGGTAGGTCTTTGGCGACTAAAAGGAATTTTGTCGCCGAAAGTTAACATTTGCCGACCAAACTTTTGGTCGGCAAAAGATTAAAAATTAATTTTTTTATTTTCATTCGGCTACCAAATAATTTAGTAGCTAAAGGTAGGTCTTTGGCGACTAAAAGGAATTTTGTCGCCAAAACTTGACATTTGCCGACCAAAAGTTTGGTCGGGAAAGATTAAAAATTAATTTTTTTATTTTCATTTGGCTACCAAACAATTTAGTAGCTAAAGGTATCTCTACGGCTACTAAATTTTTATTTAGTCGCCAATTGTCATATGTTTAGCTACTAAAAATTGTTTTAGTCGCCAATTGTAATATCTTTAGCTACTAAATTTTTTTTAGTAGCCAATAATCAACATTCCCCTACTAAAAAAAATTAGTAGCTAAAAAGTTGACTTTTGCCGACTAATATTATTTTTGGTAGCCAATTCCGTGACTTTTGGCGACTAAATTAGTTTTGGTAGCTAAAAGTGGTCGGCAAAAATGCTTTTTCTTGTAGTGAATGTATTAATTGAAAAGGTAAAGTAGAGGAAATTGCACTAAACTAAAAAGGTAATCTTGTCTATTCAGCCAATGGACAAATATTAAAAAAACAATCATGATAGAGACCACTAATTTGGTGGCTCTAAACCCACCACTAATGAGATGAAAAAGTGTAAAAAAAAAAAAAAAAAAAAAAAAAAAAAAAAACAAACAAACAAACAAACAGACACAAGACATATTGACCCACTGCCACATCGTCAGTAGTAGCTCTAATTAGAGCAGCCACTCCTTTTCCTTAAAAAAATGTCAAAAGGGGCATGATTAGAAGAAATGGACTTAGAAAGGAGACGTAGACAAACAGGAGACGGGTGGCCAAGACGATGGTGCCAGGTAGCATCGAGAGTGGAAGCATGGAAAGCGGTTAGACCACCACTTTGCTAACCCCAGCCAATCATCTTCCCCGTAGCCATGTCCTGCAAAACACAGAAATCTGAGAACAGGAGTACACAACAATTGAGGGATTTGGTAATTCTTACTGACAGATAAAAGATTTAGGCAAAAAGAAGGCACATGAAGAACATCCTTTAAAACAATGTCTTTGTTGAATAAAAGTGTGCAGTAGAGTTGATGGGTACGGTAGAACCAGTGGGTAAAGTAACTAAAGGTGTCTTACTTGGATGAGAATGGATGAATAAAGAAGAATCAGAAGCAATATGGTCCGTGGCACCACTATCTAAAATCCACTAATTCGAGAAAATGGAATTAATAGAGGGATGATTGCGCAGACCCGCAACATTTGCGATAACATCATTATTACCCTTGGACAAGTGTCGTGTATTTACCATGGCAGTGATCAGCTGTTGGCAGAGGTAGCATATGCAGCAGGAGGATGGCTGATTTTTGTGTCCCTGCTGGAGGCTTTTTGCTTTAAAATTGGGATCATGACGTGGGTGTCTAGCTGGGAACCCATGTAATTTATAACAGGTTTCAATTCTGTGTGTATTATTTTCGCAATATCTGCAAAACAATCCTTCAGTATTGGAATTGGGAGGAAAAGATGAGTTACTGGAGGACTTGTGATTGAAATTGGAGCCTTTAGAAAACCGCATAGTAGCAGCTGAAAAAGTTTTGGTGAGCAAATTGCTCCCAATTTCTCGCTGTTTCTCATCCTGGGTTACCATGTTCTAGGCTTCTTGCATATCAGGTACCGGCTGTAGAAGTAGTATTTGACCTTGAATGGAATTGTAAGAAACGTTGAAGCCCATGAGAAACTGCATGAGCCGATCCTCATTATGATGTGCATGCCTCTTATTTCCTTCACCACATTGACAACAATCGCACGTGGACGAAAGACGATAAGAATCTAACTCAACCCAAAAACCACGTAACTTTGTGTAATAGTTTGCAACTGACATAGTTCCCTGAACATGTAAAGCAATGGAATGCTTGATTTGAAATATTCGAGGTAGATTACCTTGAGCAAAATGGGCTCGAAAGTCGTCCCAAACATGTTGGGCTGTGGAAGCAAAGAGGACACTCAGAGCAAGATTGGGTGATACCGAGTGAGAAAGCCATGAAATCAACATATGGTTGGCTCTTTCCCATAGGTCGAACTCATCTGGATTGGTAGACCTGGAAGGCTTTTTGAACCTCCCGGTAATAAAACCTAGTTTGTTCTTAACAGAAAGAAAAATTTCAATGGTCCTGCTCCATGTTGCCCAATTTTTGCCATCTAGCAATTATGAGCAAAGCTTGGTGGTTGAATTATCTGAGTGATGGAAATAATAACAGCGTGGCAGGACAAGGCCTTCTTTGAGATTAGAACCAGTAATATCGGTAGTATCTCCCATGGTTGGCTGGAAGAGAAAATGAAGGGCGACTGAAGAAAAAAAAAAAGGGTTTGAAAACCTTGCTGTGGTACCATGTAAAGTTTACAAGAAGAAGGAATGGCAAAATATTGCTATATTTCTGAAAGAATGTTTTACAAGGACACATAACTGATTATATAGTGATACAGAGAAGCTAAACTAGGAAAGAATCAGTATACAATATTCTTATGCTATGATTAAGGATCTTCAATCAATCAACCAGATTTTGCTCTAACAATCTTCTTTCAATCAACCATATTTTACTCTAATAGTCTTCAATAGGTGCTACCTCTATCATTTCACGATTTTATTTATTCCTAACCCTGTCTCTCCCACTTTTGTCACACATCCATCTTTGTATTCTCATCTCAACTATATTTATTTTGCTAATATGTTGTTTCTTGATTTTAGATTGCCCAACACTCTCTATTTTAAAGCATAGTTTGTCTTATACTGTCTTATGAATTATTATTATTATTTTTTGGGTAAATTACAAACACACTATTTGAGATTTACTTAAATTACAAATTACTCATTGTGGTTCTAAAAATTACATTATGTCCCCTAATGTTTTTAATTTCATAACAAATAAGTCCTTTTATTCATAAATCATCAAGTTAATTAACAGTTTTTAATAATGTTAAATTTTATTTCATTTAATAATTCAGATAATTTTATTATTGTATAGGTGAACAGTTATAAATTTCATTTTTTTAATTAATTCTGTTAACTAAAAAATTCTGACAGGGAGGTATTTGTAATTTTCCAAACCACAAGGGGCAATTCGTATATTAAACAAATCTCAAGCGGTGTATATGTAATTTACCATTATTTTTTTATTTTTTTAAATCTTACCACTACAACAAAACTGGCCTATAACAACGTTTTTGTTATGGCGTTTTTTTAAAAAAACGTTGTCTCAAAACGATTTTCAAAATATTCTGTAAGCAACTCATTTAAAAAACACGCGTGCTAGGTGTATTCACAAATTTCTCCTTTTTTAGCCCACGTGTTTCTCTCAGTCCGGAGATAGATCTAGGGTTTTCTTCATCACTACTCTTTCGTATGGTGAAAGTTCACTAGATTGAGCATCGTAGGCTCCGATTCACGATCGTAACCTCTATCCGGCTCTCTCCATCTTGGCTCAAAGCTCTCGATCAGTCCGATTTGAAGATTAATTTTGTGAGTCTCATTTTTCGATTTTTCGATTTTGTTTATGTACGAAACTCAAATCTGTATCTATGATCTCAGATTTGTATCTATAATCTCAGATCTGTTTGATATATATACACTAATTTATTTTAGAGAGAACACAGATCGATTATCGATTGATCGATTGATCTATGATCTCAAAGCATATTAACATCCTCAAATCGACTCTATTTCTGACTCGTTCGTGGTGATGTTTGTTGGTCTATCACACTAATCAACATTGACTTCATCTTTCTGAATGGTTGTGGTTTTGTACAGTATAGGTTCTGTGTGTTTTTTCTAATGATCTGTAAGTTTTTTCTTATGGTGATCTGTAAGTTTTTTCTTATGAAAGTTCACAAAAATGATTGTTGGTCCATCACATTAATCAACATTGACTTCATCTTTCTGAATGGTTGTGGTTTTGTATAGTACAGGTTCTGTGAGTGTTGGTTTTTGTGCGTAATTGACTGGTAAAGTGCGACTGAGAAATTTTGGAGTTTGCTTCTTCCTCTTATATATGAAAATGGAAGATATGACCTTGGATATTCTTGTTCTTGTTCTTCTCGCCTCTCAAGGGTATGACTAAGTCTCTGTTTTTGTATTTGTTTTTGTTTTTTAAGAAATGTTTTAAACATTTTTCGTTCAACTTTATTCATGGTACCATCAATTGTACATTTCTTTTTTTTGTATAGTTTGCATAGTTCTTGTTTTCTCTTTTAGACTCCTTAGTTTGATTAAGAGTTATTGAACATGCTAATTGGATCTTTTCTAGGTGATCATCAACTTTTAGAGTGTGTTTGAACTCTTTATGTCTGTTTTTCATGCTTGATTATCAGAATTTTTTGTAATTGTAGAAATTTACAGGCAATTTCTAACAACGATAAAATAATTGAAAAATGAAAAATTAAATAAACATTTACCATTTTTAGACATGGATATTTTGTAATAAGTGATGTTGCTGCTTGGATTTTGTACAAGGTACGTGAAAAGCTTGTGTCAAAGCCTTGCTCACATGGTGTTTGATTTTTGTTCTGTTTAAGATTTTTGACAAGCTTTATGTGATTTGAGCTGCTAGTAATTTGGAATTTATTTTCTAAATTTCATATGCTAGGCAATCAACATATTTATTTACATGGAGTTTTCTTAATTATGTCTATCAGATTGAAGAAGATAGTCACTGAATTCCTTTAGTAAGTGGGTTTTCAAGGATTTTGCTTGTAGTGTTGTAAATGGGAAAACACTAGTGGACCAAAGATATTGATGAGCAAATTGGGGATAATCAACCAGGCTGTGTGTGGGGTGCCCTTCATGCTCTTGACTATCATCACTGGCATTACAATGTTAACAAGCTGCTACCCCACACGAAGCATAATGGACCAAGACATGTGAAAGGTAAGCGATATGAATTTGCACTTTGCTTTCTTCTTCTTGGTGATTATGGATGACATACAAGGTTAGAAGTCCAGATTTGGTGCTCTATTTATTATTTTGGTCTTTGTAGAACCTTTGATTTTCCCTAACTCTTCAATTCTAGTTACTTTTATTAGACTCATCAAATACACAAATTTATACTTTATGCTAAGAATTTGTTTGGATTTTTACTTTTTTCCTCCCCTCCCTTTTTCTTACTAGTTATGTTTGGAGATTAATTTCCTCAATAGAGCTACTGTGGATAATTTCACATGCGAATTCTGATGTTAGCATTTCTTTTGCAAACTTATGTTCAAATGTTTTAATTTTTTTTTTGTGTTGAAAATGTTAAATTAGAAAAGAAACTAAAGTCTGTGGAAATTTACTGCATTCAATAGTTTCAACTTCCAACTAGAAATGATGAATTCTGCCATGGGATGGTTGAAGGAGTGAGGAACTGTAACTGTTGAGAGTGGTCCATTTTGCTTGATTTTGAGTCCTTCAAATGAGAGAAATAAGAGATCTTTTAAAGGGGTATAATACCCAACGGACAGGTTAAAATGTCCAATTTTTTTGAGCTTATTGTATAGTTGTTCAACTAAGTAGATATCGATCAAAAAAAAAAAAAAAAAAAAAAAAACTAAATGGATAAACTTTTCTTTTGATGCTTTTAACAGAATTTATAGCTAGTTCAATCGACAAGTTTCATCTATATCTTTTGTTGTTGGATGATTCTCTTGCATACGTGCTAGTTCTTTTGTGGAGTTTAATATATATTTATTGATTTCCTTTTCCTTTGTGCTAGGAGATTTGAAACTAAGACTTACCCCATCCTGTCCACCCCATCCATTCATCATTTGATCCAAGTAACTGTATTATTTTGATTCCATGCAGTTGTGAAGGAATGTGCATGAGGTCGTTTCATGCCACTGTTGAAGCTGGTTCTGAATCCATATGTGAATCTCTCTGCCTTTCTGATGAACTAGTAGATGTACACTATCCTTTGGTTTCTACTTTTTATTCTCTTTTAGCTTGCATTGTTTTGGTTGTTAATGCTGTTTGATAGATTGTTGGCACGTTTTGAAGTACATGTGATGTATGTATTTTATAGGCAATACAAAATTTTTTATGTGAGAACTATCAAAAGAAGCAGCACCAGTATTTCTTTTGTGGGGAATTAGGTTCTTCTGATAAATTGTCTGGTGCAGAGGTAGGAGTTCTTTTGGAAAATTGAACTAATATTTTAATGTTGACTGTACATTTTCCCCATTGGATCTTCATAGAATTCTTTTTGGTTAAGTTTAGCTATTATCATTATAAAAATTGAAGGTATTCCATCAAGAGCAAAATTTAGCCACTTAGTGTTTCTAGAGCAACATTTAAAATAATCTTCTTGGTTAAATTTCAACAAATATTTTGAAATGAGATAGAATAATTATTTTAAATTATTAATGAGTCAATCAATCCCTGGAGATGCTTAGTGTGAAGTCATATTGGATGATTTTGTGTTGCATAATTCTCCTCCCCTCCCTCCCCTCCCTCCCCTCCCATCATTCTCCTCTTTTATGGTTTTTATTTTCCATGAAACTTATATCTTAGTCTTCATAATGCTGTCTATATGCTTGGCTCCTTTGATCTGCTAGCTTGAGTTCCATTAGGGTGTCTAGATGCTTCTTGGGATAGTTTGGTCTTGCCCTTTGTATTTTGGATCACTCTTTGGTTTTATGTTCCTTATTCTTCATGCTATTTTGCTTATTTTATTTGCTTTGTAAAGAGATTTTGATGGTGATCAATTTTTATTTTTATTTTTTTCTATTTGTTCTAGAAGTCTGGTTGTAGGGTTGTATTTTTGTTTTTCTTTTCCCATAGACACAGATTAGAAATTTGAGTTTATTTATGAGTCTATTCACTTCTATTTTCCTGATTTGATTTTAATATGTATTTCTGGATTATTAATTCCATCTAGTTTTCAAATAATTGATTAGAATTCCATAATTGAGGTGAATATATTAGCATGCCAATTCACATTTCTATAATGAGTTATGTTGCTTGACTTCCTTGACCTCATTGTGAGCAGTGATTGGATCTGTATCTGATTTGCCCAAAATTTTACCTTCTAAATGCCTTGTGGGTCTTTCCCTGTGTTTCTGCAACATGTGGTCTCTTTTACCATCCACATTGTGTTGCAAAACTGTTCCACCGTAAGAGTGCAGCTGAGGCAGAAGAGCTTCGGAAGAAGATAGCTTCTGGGGAATTTTTCACATGTCCCATTCATAAATGCATTGTCTGCAAACTGGGTGAAAATAAGTTGGATCCTGATTTGCAATTTGCAGTTTGCAGACGTTGTCCCAAGTCGTACCGCAGAAAATGCTTGCCGGGTAACCATTTAAATGTTTCCACAATGTTCCACCTATTTCTGAATGCTATCATGAAAACCATAAAAATAAGTTGGATCCTGATTTGCAATTTGCAGTTTGCAGACGTTGTCCCAAGTCGTACCACCGAAAATGCTTGCTGGGTAACCATTTAAATGTTTCCACAATGTTCCACCTGTTTCTGAATGCTATCATGAAAACGTATGGTCTAATTTAACTACTAGTTTTCAATGGTTGATGCTTGGTTTACTTTGATCAAGAATATTACTTTTGAAGGTCTGGAGGATGAGGGCATCCTGCAAAGGGCTTGGGAAGGTCTTATTCCAAACCGTATTTTGATTTATTACTTGTAAGTGCCCTTACTCTTTTGCTCCTCTCCTTTATTTTTTCTGTAGTGGCTTTCAAATTAATTACTTAAAATTTTCCTTTTACTAGAGAACATGAGATTGATGATGAAATCAGAACTCCAATTAGAAACCACATAAAGTTCCCGGATGATGGACAAAATAAGGAAAGACAAGCATTAGAGCTACTCTTGAGCAGAAGGAAAGTTCTGCAGAAGGAGAGAACTCTGGCCTCAACAGATGGTTCCAGAAAGAGAACTCTTGGAAAGGTATAGAAAGGGGTGGATTTGTCTTCAATTACCACAGTGGATGATTCTTCAAAAAACAGTGCGAGAAAATTGACTGGATCCAATTATTCAAAGAAACAGAAAGTGAGAGATATAACCAGAAAGCCTCTGAACAACGCTGGCTCTACAAAAGTCAGTAAGTCCTTCACTGATGGAAACAAGTTTTCCTTCAGGAATAGTGTGTACAACTTGATCAAAATTATTCAAAGAAACATAAATTTTTTATTTTTTTAATTTTTGGTAAGAGCATTTAAATATCCAGGTGTGCTGATTGGTGAATTTCAGATTTTTTTTTTGTTTTTTAAAGATTGGGATAAATTTTATAACTTAAATATGCTTTATATGCTTTTTATGAACATGTACAGTCGAATTGTTTTGTAAAATATTGAATTTGATGGTTTTATCAACTTTTATTCTTATTTTCTGGTATGATGTGTTTTGTGCAAATTGGAATGTGAATGGAATGTAAATAACCACCTCATAGCATATTTTATATTAATTAAATTAACAAATAAAGGAAAAAAAGATGGCATTTTTGTTGAAAACGCCACTATAAACTGTGACGTCATCAATTATATTTGGCTGAATTATTTAAGCAAATTAAATGGTATACCGACGTTTATGAAAACGTCACTATAAGTATCAATGACGTTTATAAAACGCCTTATACCTATAGCGACGGCCGTATCAGCAACGTAATGTAAAAATGTTGGCATTGCCTTTGGCGGCGTTTTTACCACTTATAGCGGCATTTTTGAAACGCCGGTAAAGGCAATTTTTCCTGCAGTGTATGGATATATGACGATCACACAACCACCCAAAGCATTCCTCTACATATTTTAGATTGAAAGCTCACTCATATTCATCCAAAAAATAAACAGAGTCACGAGGTCAAGAATACAATTGTAAGGCTTCTTATAATCAACTCATCGCCAAGAGAAGGAAAATTAATTATGTTAAAGAAGAAAAACAAAAACAAAAAAGAGAAGCTTGCAAAAGCAGTCTTGGTGAGAGCAATTCTAGCGCTACATAATGATGAAATTTATTCAAGAAGCAAGAATTTGCTTATGGATATAACTCTTGAAAACAAAAATTGTAGCTAGAGGAAAATATTGTGTTGGGTAATAACAAAATTCATACCGAAGAATATTATTATGCATGACTAGGGATGGTAAAATACCCTGATCAGTCATGACCCCGACTCTTCCCGACCCTAATGGGATGCGTTCAGGGGTGGTTTAATAGGGTACACTACAAGAAAATATATTTTTGGCGACCATTTTTGGCTACCAAAAACAATTTAGTCGCCAAAAGTGTCGGAATTGGCTTCCAAAAATAATATTAGTCGGCAAAAGTCAACTTTTTAGCTACTAATTTTTTTTAGTAGGGGAATGTTGATTATTGGCGACTAAAAAAAATTTAGTAGCTAAAAATATTACAATTGGCGACTTCAAAAATTTTTAGTAGCTAAACATATCACAATTGGCGACTAAAACAAATTTTAGTAGCCGTAGAGCTACTTTTAGCTACTAAATTGTTTAGTAGCCGAAAGAATTTTAAAAATTTATTTTTTGTCTTTTGGCGACCAAAATTTTGGTAGCCAATAGTGTTTTTTCAGCGACGAAGAACAATTTTAGTCACCGTAGGTAGAGATTTGGCTACTAAAACACTTTAGTCGCCGATTGGAAAATAAAAAAACGCCAATAGTTTATTTTCAGCGGCGAAAAATAATTTTAGTCGCCATAGGTAGAGATTTGGCTACCAAAACGCTTTAGTCGGCGATTGGAAAATAAAAAATATTGGAAGGTTTTTTGAAATTTTGGAGGGTTTTACAAATTAATTGGCGGAGATCACTTGAAGAACCAACGGGTGAGATCAATACCTCTCTAATGAAATATTAGGGTCATCTCTTCGTTTCAAAAGATGAAGGGTTGAGGAGTCCAGCTGCGTCGCCGTCCCGCCGCCGCTCCTCCTCGCATTCGCCGGCAACCGGAGCACCTCCTCCTCCTTCTTCGCCATCGCCATCGTGGCTGCTGCGACCACCACTGCCTCCGCTACCACCTCCATCAATGCCCTCTTTTCACACCGCCGCCTCCTTTTCCTCCTCCTCTGCCGATCTTCACAGATCTGCAAATGTCCCTGAACCAGAATTGCTATAAGTGAGAAAAATGATTGTTTATACATTTATTCATTTATTGTTAGATATATATGTAAACACTTTAAGTATGATCATATAATTGTTAGAAAAATGATTGAGAGGTTTGGTTGTGGCTCACCAATGTATTTGAAGTCACCTAAGATGATAGAATTTTTGTAAATTGAAGGCTAGTGTAGACGTCCCCGAACGCCCCGGGAGGAACGAGCTCCCGTTCCGTTCATATTGGGGTCACTACAGCTCAGGACTCTCAAATTTGTCACGGTTCTAAGTCTGAACCAAAGAGTCCAAATCCGGCAAATCGTTTTGAGAAAAACAGATTTTTGAAAAGAAGTGCCAAACATGGACTGCTTTGCCAGATACAGAGTCGCCACCTAAATGTTTTTTAATGGGAAATTTAGGAAACCCTGACTCGGTGCCAAAGGCCACGTGTCCGTCATCACCAAAGTTGCCTCGGCTCGGGAACTTGGGTACGATTGGGGAAGGTCACTTCGTGAGCACCCCCGCTCGCCCGATCAAAGATCGGCCTCTACTAACCATGATATCTATTTTTGAAAACTTTGTGTGTCCTTATTCTGGTTATTAGCCTAGGTTACTATGTGATGCACACAGCATATAAGTATAGATTGGGTCGCCCGAATTGGAACAAAACATTTCATGCTTGTTTATTTGAAAGATGGTTTGCTACTCGCAAGTAGGCTTAAAATGCAGATTTTGCCACCCGCAGGTGGGCTTAGAAAAGATGGTTTTGCCACTATCTAGTGGGCTTAAAACAAACAGTTGATGATTTATTCCAATCCAAGTAACCCAACCTTCACCCACAGGCATTCAGGCAGTTGTATCACATAAGCAATTAGCCTCATGGTAAGCATGCTATTCATGGCAGTCACTCACACGCATGCAAGGATGCTAAAGCATAAAACTCACCGAGTACTCCAAGCCAAAACAGAAACTCATTAGAAATCATGCATGAATCCTAAGTATACAGAAATGCCTAATGCAACACATGCAAAAATGCAAACTATAGCAGGCTCGGCTATTCTAAACATGGCATATGGAATGCTACAGCTAACATGTATTCAACTTGGAATTGAAATACAAATGCAATTAGTATGATGCGCCGAGCCCGGTGCATGCAAAACAGATGAATGAATGCAAACATGCTATCATACTGTATGCTAATTGAAATATGCCCTAATCTAACCATCATAAGCAGGTAAATAAAAGGGAGAAAGACGTGGGGTTGGAAGGCATACAACACACACACGCACACTTATTACAATTATGCCCTCGCACAGAGGGTCCAAATAAATATACATTCCCGAATAAAAGAATATTACAGTCCAAATAATACAGTCCAAATAATATACAAATTCCTAATTAATTAATCAAATTAACTAAGAAAGCTGTAAAATTGGCATGCAAGCCAGGGACTGCCTTGCTTCTGATGAATGCTGTATGTTTGGGCTGCCTTGTGCGGAAATCCACTGGGATGCCCCAATTAGCCTCTGTTTAGCAGTTATTCTTGGAAAGCGTGCCAGACTCCAAAAAGTTGCTGATTCTTCATTTTGCTGCAACAGAGAGCAGGAAAGGGGCATAGCAATGTATTTTCACAAATATATGCATACCTCGATCCTCGTGCCACCAATCATGCATATCGAGGCATGATGGCCGAGGAGTCGAATTGCACAATTTAATATGGGATGAATGCATATGAAAACACAACAAGACCTAACTCCATCATGGATGATCCGGAGTGTCGGTGACTGGGGAATTGAGATACGTTCCGTCACTCGGAGTATGGAACATACCTCGTTTTCCGTGCCCGGGCTAACTCCTATCCCGAACACGATGCAATATGCATGAATGCAACTAAGATACAGCCTAGTATGCACAATGCTATGAAAATGAGATGTCTTGAAATGCGTGCACACGGGCACGCAAACCGAGAAAATGACAGAATGCGATCTAAGATACAACCTAGTATGCACTATGCTGTAAAAAAGAGATGCCTCGAAATGCGTGCGCACGGGCACGCAAACTGAGAAAATGACATACGCAATGTAAATGACATGGAAATGTGATATGGGCTTACACTAACATGAGAGAGCCTCAGCCACACTCACATACGAGGCCGATGGATGAAAATGAAGTGCCTCGAAATGCGTGCACACGGGCACGCAAACTGAGGCAATGGCATACGCAATGCAATATGGCTAAAATGGCATATAGAATGCAACGTGGACTTACACTAACATGAGAGAGCCTCAGCCTTACTCACGTAAGAGGCCGATGGATGAAAATGAAGTGCCTCGAAATGCGTACACACGGGCACGCAAACCGAGACAATGGCATACGCAATGCAATGGCATGAGAATATGATATGCAAACATGCTAAGGGAATTTCAGCACTGAAATGTGGGGGGAAACAGCCCCGAAATGAGGCGAAAACACACCCGATGCATGGAATCTCTCCCGAAATGCAAAATTAGGCACATAGAATGAACTACAGCTATACAAAGCATGCATAATTGGTACATGGAATGAAAAGACAGAGGCAAGGCAGCCCCAAAATAAGCATTTTACCAGTACAAATCATGGCCAAAAAGCAAACATAAATAGGGCAAAACTAGTATGCAAAAATGGCCCTAAATATGAGATTATGAAGCAACTCACAGCTGCTGACTCCAAACAGGTTAGGGCCCTTCAACAACATTGAAGAGGGGCCAAAAATAAGCCACTTTACAGAACTATAAAAACCTCAAAAACAAACAAAGATATGGCTAAGCTCTTATGCAAGAAATGGGCCAAAAGATGGCCAAAGCACAAAGTATGCTAAATATCCATCAAAAGGCCAAAGGCCCTTAATGAAACATGAAGAATAGGCCAAAATAAGACTATTTTCATTTCTGTAAAATGACCAAAAACCGAAGTATAATAGGCCGCCAAAACATGCAAGAAAAAGGGACCAAAGAGGGATATAACATGAAGTGGCATATGGAGGTCCCAAACAGCGATTAGCCCTTCTTAAATGTTGAAGAGGGGCTCAAAATAAGCCTATTTTCAGTTCTGTAAAATGCCCAAAAATGGAAGCATAATGGGCTGCCAAAGCATGCAAGAAAATAGCATTCAAGGAAGATATTGAAGCAAGTGCAAGATGGGGGGCTCAAACAGGGTTGAGCCCTTAATAAAACAAGAAAGTGAGCTCAAAAAAATGACCTTTTCAGTTTTGGTCGGAGCTCAAATCAGTAAGCACATATGGCTAAGAAAAGATACCAAAATAAGCTCAAAAGAGGAAAAAAAACTACTTACCCTTGAAGGCTTGACTTTGGTTGCCTCTTGGCTTGATTTTGTGGCTCCTTAGGCCTTGGAGAACACCTTCAAACTTCTGGAATGGAGGATGGAAGGGTGGGGGTTGGTGGTGTAGAAGAAATGGTGGTGCAGGACTTGGAGGTTTTTTAAGGAAATAAGAGAGATGGAGGGAGATTTGTGTATCAAGGCTTGAAGACCAATTTTTCTAACCCCCAATACCAATGCTTGCAGCTAGTTATAAGGACCAAAAGGAGGGGGAGCATGGAAGGAAAGGGTGGGGGAAAAAGGACCAAGGCTTTCCCCCACAAAATATCCCCCGGATTGAGATATTTTCTGGGGGAAACAGCTATACAGCTGTAAAGTACCTTTTGTGAGGAACATGGCCGGCTGGTTTTTGGACTTGCAGGTGGCCGGCTGGCCACCTCCCCTAACCGGCCGGCTAGGGGTCAAAAAGGTCAAGTTGAGTTAGTGGCCGGCCACCACATAAAGATGTCCTCCCATGTGTCCTCAACACAACCCTGTAGTTCAAAATTGGCAACTGTAAAACATGAGGGACAACAAGCCACTTTTAGGAGGGGTTAAAAAGGTACAATTGGATTTTCTGGCCGGCCATATCATATTAGGATCCTCCCATGTGTGTACAACACAAATATGTGGTTTGGGGTTGAAGAAAGTGGCCCCAAGGTGTTCAACATTGGCTCGGAAGTGAGAAAAACGGGTGTCGGAGGGCGAAAATGGAATATAACTGGTTGCCAAGATAATTGCTGGCCTCACACCCTCCAGTGACCTTCCTGGTGATGAAACAGAGGCACCTGCCAAAAATGAACGAAAACCGATGCAAAACGAATGCTCGGGGGCCAAAACACGCAGTTCGGGGTCCCGAAAATGGGCTGCCAAGCACTGAAAGTGGCGTTCGGCCACGAAGTGGGTTTTTCAGACCCCAGTGTCCCTTGAAAGGGAGAAAATAAGATGTATGCCAAAAATCTGGGCAAATGGAGATGGTTAAGCTGTCCCGAACTGAGGCACATGGCCTGACGGCTCCGAAAACCAGGAACCGGGCTCCGAAATGGGCAAAATGGCCTATAGCCACAAAATGTAGCCCACGGCCACTGAGAGATGGTCTATAGGACCTCTCCCTCCCCTCAGGAAAAGAAACAAAGAAGACCGAGCCTGGTTCGCAAACCGAGGCAAGGCACAGAAGAGGGTTCGGGAGTCCGGAGGCGGGGCTCACGGCCGCGACTCTGAGGCTTCTGAACGAGCACGATATGCAACGTCATCGAGCGCACAATCGGTGACGTCTAAGTCTTAAGGTCGGTCAAAAATGGGGTGTCTACAGCTAGCATGTGTATTGAGTCACCTAAGTTGATTTTTACTTTTTCTTTTTTGATTCTTCTTCTGATGAATCTGTAAAATTTCCTTTACTCACTCACAAGCTTACCTGTAAAGGTGGATGATATTTTTTACCCTATTTTGTTGCAGTTTCTAATTTTAGATTTGTGGTGCTTCAGAAAATCAAGAACCCCAACTATAAGGGCAAGTGGAAAACCCCATGGATTGATAACCCAGGTACAGTCCTGTTCTGAAGAAATTTAACTGGTAACATAGGCAGTGCTAGATGTGTCATTGTCAATAGTAGAGAAAGTTTTCATGGTTAATGTACGCCCTGTGTGTCAATTGAAAACTATTTGTGACATTGAAGTAGAAGATAAGCGAAAAACTAAAACACTTTTGACAAATCTGACTAATGTTATTGAGGTGAAAAATACACGCCTCAAGGAGATTGAGTGTAAATACAATGAAACTTCTATGTCACTAACCGTTTTGATGACTCAAAAAGATGAGATGCACGAAGCTTATAATGAAGGTATTAGCTAGGACCTAGCCTAACCATGGCACTGGTATGCCATAATTAATTAGTTTGTTGATTTTTTCTATCAAATATCATGTTAACAATGGATTTCTGTATTTTATGTTTAAAACTTTATGTCAAATAGAAATTAGGAAGATGCAGCAGAACGCTCGCGGTCAATTTGAAAGGATTTTCAAGGAGCATGAAAAGATTACAATGCAATTAGCAGCTCAGAGCAAAGAGCTCGAGCAGCGTGAGAAAGAATTGGAGAAACGAGAGGCCCGAAATGAAAATGAGAAAAAGCAGCTCTACTCTGACAAGGAAATGGCAGTGTATTTTCCTTTCTTGTGATTGATTCTGGTTGAATTTTGTGGAATATAGTGTGATTTATTATTATGATTAGAGGGTTAACATAAGCTTTTGTTAATGTATTGGCTGGTGCTGAAGTCAGTTGGATAACAGACATTTGAATTATTTGTCAACGACTGTAATAAATTTGTCTTGTTCTCAGAATAAGAGAGCAACCTTGAAGCAAAAGAAAGCAGATGAAAATATTTTACGGTTGGCAGAAGATCAACAGGTAATGTGTCCTGTTTTCTATTTTTACTTAAATCACTAAAATGAAGCTCGCAAGGAGTTAAATCAAGCTCTCATTATTCAGGAAAGAAAAAGCAACGATGAGTTGCAAGATGCTCGCAAGGAGTTAATTAATGTAACTAATTTACTCTCTTTTTTTCGTGGTTCTTATCTAGCCTAAAATGTTTAAAGCCTGGAAACCCCTTGAAGTAGTTTTGAATGCTAAACTCGTAAGGCTCTGTGCATTAATCGTACAATGTCGTTGCTGATCTGATAAATATTTTTTTTATAAATGATAAAGTGTCAAAGAATTCTCTAGGATAAACCTCAGTTGGCCATGCATCTTACATCAAAGGACATATTATGCTCACTTCAAAATGCAAAAAATGCAACATGAAAAGGAGTAGGGATGTCTCTGAACTGACAAATATGGGTGATGTAGGATGGGTACCTAATGGGACTACTTGAGAATTGACAAATAGCAACAAACGACAAATCTGTTGCTTATTTGAAGTTATCTAGGATACTTTTTTTTTGCTCTGTTACGTCATTCAAATAACATGCATTTCATGCTGTGTTGATAGAAACTTAAGTATTATAAAAGTAGTAACTAAATTAAATAATAATAATAATAGATTTAAATGATGGAAAAAATATGTTCATTCCTTTGAAGAAGGTGTGACCAGAGAAAAGTTGGGCACCTTAAGAATTCAGTCATCTTCCTGTCTTAATATTTGGGCATGTGAGAAAGCCGAGTACTACATGCACACCTTCTACAAAAGATGGCATTGAAGTTAACTTGTGATCCTGAATACCTACTATTGTTAGTTCAGTCCCAAATACAAATTTGCTACCACCTCTGAGTATCATGGAGCACTGAAGAATGCCAGAAAACGAAATAATGAGAGCTTGATTGCATAACACCACTATGGAGAGTATTCTCTTTATTATCCTCAATGGACGAAATTACTTTGATAGAGATGAATGAGTACAACCCCAGTGGTACGTACATAATATCAGAACTGTGGAATTACAAGGAAGAAAGGAAAGCAACACTGGGAGAAGGGTTATTGCATATAGTCAAGAAGTGGAAAGTGCAGAAGCAAAAGAGAAACTAAAAGGTCCATTATCGAACTAACCTTTTGCATCTGCATCATATAAGATTGGCACTTTCTAAATCTATATATAATGCACCAGTTCCTGAATATTGGTGTGTTGAATGTACAGAGTATAAATTGTCCTGCTAATCTGTATATAATACCCATTTTGTTTCAGGAAGTCCACTCGTACATTTTTGGGACAGAGGAATACCTGGATGAGCTGAAACATGTAAGTTTTTTGATTCATACTGGATCAGATAGGAATATTGAAAGAACTATTAAAACTTTGTTCCTTTACTAATTTCCACAAGTTGTTAGATAGTTAGAGTACATTAAATATTGCTAGATTGCAGTACATGTCCTTTTGTCTTTCTGGATTGATAATGGATTGTTGACAAGCATATACAAGAGAAGCTTAAGTTTTTTTCTTTGTGACGTGATTAAATATCATATCATATCATATATGTTAAAGCTAGAGCAAATCAATAGGTTTGAAATGGAAAGCCAAAGATTCCATCACTATCTACAAGTACTTATCAAACACGAACCACAGTTAGGTCCTTTGCTATTGTCATTAGGTTTCTATGTCTCATTATATGGCTGGATGCAATTCCATATTACTGCATTGCCCTCTAGTATTCTTTTTGCTTTTACATGTTAACATCTTTAAATTGCCTTGGTCGATAATTACATCATTCTGTATTCCCCCACAATCATACCTTGGTTGTTGTTCGAACAAGATGTGTGCAACTTTTTGTGGGTATTGATATGTTGGAAATTGTTCCATAGTGGAGGAGGTCTTTCATTATTCCCTTTTTCTGACTGGATGAAATTGTTCCAAAGAACTTACTAGTTTTGCTTGATGTTTGTATACCCTGTGAGTCATAATATTAATTGTAATATATATCTTAAGAGTTCAAAATTAATGTACTTGCCAAAAATGAAGTATATGGTGTAGGAGTCTTTTACATAGAAAAGAGAATGCACAGGTTTAGATTTATCAACTATAACATGCATAATGTGGGAAAATCTCCTAGAATTCTGTGTGAAGTTTTTGTTCTACATCACCACAGGGTATAAATCTTTTGAAGTAATAATGTATCTTCAATGGATCCTCTTAGCCTTTTGAACACTCTCATTGATTAGTGTTATATTTCACAAACATATTGGCGCCTGCATGTTTGTGTTTGGGATATGATTGCTCCATATAAGTCGTTGCTTGCTGTTATGATCAAGAACATGCCTAGTTGTTTATAGTGGCAGTTTTTTGTTGTGCGTATTGGTTACATTCTAGCTGATGCACTCTATTGTCTACTTGCTCCACCCAGAAAACAATCTTGGAAAGGTAATGCAGAAAGGCATTTTCCTGGTTGGGATGATGGGTTCAACTTCCATGGTACTGCAGGTAAGCACGTCTTTTATTTTTTTCCTGTCCAGTAATTTTACATTGTGTAATTGGATCGAGGACACTAGGAATATGTATTTCTACATTTTTATTAGACATGCACTTGATTTCACATTCATGCAATGGCTCTGCAGGTGCCAGCAGCAGTGGACGAAAGGGATGGGCGAGTGGGAGTAGTTGGCCCCTTCCAATCGAAGGGTTTTATGGAAGGACTCGAACAATGGGATAGTGATGCCAGGACGACATCTTGTACTTATTAGTACTTATTTTTGGATGGTTGGAACTAAAATGTGTAGTGGGAGTAGTTGGTTATTCCTGTATTATGTATGAAATTAAATTATTGACGTTGGATTAGACTTGGTTCTTATGGAATTTGTAATATATATATATATATATATATATAATTGGACGTTCAATATTAATTTTTTGGATGGCTGGAACTAAAATGTGTGCACGTTGTTGAATGCTTGATAACAAATTTAGCTTTGATGGATTATATTGTTTATACAGGGTACATGTTGTATTAATAATGGATACAGGTTGTTTAGATTTTTTTTTAAAAAAAAAAAAACACGTTAAAGTATTTGGCCACCAAATATTTTGGTAGTTAAATACGTAATCAAATGTTTTGGTGACTAAGAATTTAGTAGCAAAAACATAACCCAATGCACTTTTAGTGACTAACACTTTAGTCGCCGAATGCACCTTTTGCCGACTAAATACAGTTTTGTAGCCAAATGTGTACTTTCGGCGACTAATTATTTAGTAGCTAAAGGTGACACCTTCCCCGACCACAACAACTTAGTAGCCAAAAAGCCTCATTCGGCGACTAAAGGTTTTAATGGCGGAAACATAACATTTGCCGACTAAACTAAATTTAGTAGCAAAATGTAGTCACTTTCGGCGACCAAACAAAGTTTAGTCGCCAATACTATCGCCGACAGGGTATAGGCGACGAGTTTGGTGACAAAATATTTTAGTCGCTAAATCTTTTCAGCGACTAAATATTGGACTTTTGGCGACCAATATTTTAGTAGCCAAAAGTGACATTTCTTGTAGTGGTAGGGTAGGGTCGGGTTTGAGAAAATATTTAAACAACCTGATTGGGTTTGGATCAGGGGGAGAGGAGAGTATTGTTTTCCCTCACCTGCAAATATAGTAATAAATAAATAATATTACATATATATATATATATATATATGTAATATGTGTATAATATATTGTTGAATTTTTATATAATAGATAGAATATCTATACAATGTATTGTTGAGTTTTTATTATGTTATATATATATAATATAATTTTAATACATATACAATATATATATATATATATAGTTTTTTAATTATCAATATCATTATTTTTAATTATTGAGTTTTAATATTATTATTAAATTTTTGATTGTGATATGGATCGGGTATGGTTGGGGGTGGGAGTTACGTTTGCGGGTTTGGGTTGGGGTGAGGTGGGGTGGGATGGGATAGGGGAGAGTTTCATGAGGGTCAAGTTGGAGGTAAGAGCAAGCGTTGGAAATATATGCGGCGTGGAGTCAGGGGGTGGGGCCCCCGACCCATACCTGCCCGTTGCCATCCCATGACCATCAAAAGAATGAGTTGTTACCTAATTCAAAGTTTCATGTCAAACATACCATGCAAATAGGAGACCAACTTACCTTGTCATTCATTTCACACAACTTCAATCTCTCAGTGTAAATGCAATCACCATTGCTCACCTAGAACTGGTGTGAACCAATCTACACAACACAAATCATCACAAACAAATTACACGAATTCAATTACACAAACTAGTTCCATCCCACCATAGCCATTACCAATGCACCTAGTTCAATCAAATTATATTTCTTCACAATCAAAACGAACAGACAAACAAAACAGAACACAGAAAATCGAACCTGAACCATGGCGAAAACGGGTTGATACAGGTCTAAAATGCTTGTAGACCAAAGTGAAACAATAAAAAACTTTGAAGCTAAACGTGTAACATAACAGAACTATTTGTATAATTAACCCACAATTTTATGACAATAGAGATTTGGCCAGATCTTCATTAAAATTTTCAATTTTAGATATTGCATGAAAATAAGTAAGTTATTAATATTGGATTATCAGATACCACAACTTTAATATGGATTATTGCTGTTAAAATTGAATAAACTAATTTATAATATAAAGTTGTTTTGGGGTGAATTTATAAATAAGTTTGCAAGTTGGACAACTTGCATCCAACTTCATGTTCAGTTCATGCAGCTTGAGATTCATGTATTTGGCCTAGCAAATACTTTGGCAATTTTGTATTGGCTTAAGAAGGTGGCAGGTAGCCTATATAAAGTCATACTTGCCTCAATTGTAGATACACCAACAGAGCAAGCAATACAAAGCTCTCTCTCTCTCTTTCCCTCTAAAAATCTCTCTTTATATTTTCTAGTCCTGAAATTTCTCTCTCTAGATTTGTGGTCCCACGATAATTCACATATTTACCTTGCACTAAATATATTTTTGGTATCAGAGTCAAACCTTTTTTTTGTTCATACTCTTTACTCTAAGCCTTGTCTATGGCACCAAATTCAAACACCATCACCTTCAACTATACTTCTAAACAAAATCCCATATTTGATTGGGAAAAATTATGGTTATTGGAGTATTTAAATGAAGACTCTATTTATCTTTCAAGATCTATGAGAGATAGTGGAGGGAGGTTTCCCTATTCTAGGAGATCATGAAACATTAGCATCATGGACACAAGGTAACCAAAAGGATTACAAAGAGAATATGTGACACACCAAATGTTTAATTAACACCACGTTAATACCAAATAAAAAAAAAAAATACTAACTAAGAATAATAATAATAAAAAATATATATACAATATAAATAATTACGTAGCTATACGTGCTAAGGTGTAATCTAATTTGGCATGGGTTTATCAAAAGTGCAAATAATATATTATTTGGCGCCAAAACAACACAACTATGAAATTATGATAAAAGTTGGGCCAAAAAGGAAATATGCTGAAAGGTGTACAATTCGCTGGAAACTTAAGGAACGAGTCACTTGTTAAGCCTATTATGTAGGGACATGAATCATCAAGGAGGGTAATAATTAAGGGGTGAGTCATCGTGAAAAGCTCGAGTATAAAAGGGGTGAATCGAAGGCCAATGAAAAAAAAAAATCAGAAGAAGAAGAAGAAGAAAAAGAAGGATTAAAGAAAAGGGCCTCGAAAAACCAGCATAAAAAGGAAGAAAAAAAACATGAGAGAGAGAGAGAGAGAGAAGGAAGAAATTGAGATCAAAACTAGAGAAGGGAGATTAACTAGGAATCTTGGAGGAACTAGCTTGGAGACTTTGATAATTGGTCATTTAGATCCCAATTGAACACTTAAGGTAAGAATTCAAACCTTTAGGTTGTACTGGAGATGGTTAATGCATGAATTCAAGAGAATTGAGCTAAGAGGTGCAAGAATTAAGCTATAGAAGTAGAATTGAGACCATATCTAGCATGCATGTACATATCATGGTATTTTGAAGTTGTTTACCCAAAAATTTTCACATGCATGACCTTACGTTGGCTATGTTTTGAAAATTCAACATGTTTTTGTACCAAACATCTCAATTGATCATGGTTTGGAAAGTTGAAGCTCATATCATTACATGCATGTTATGTTTTGGAAGTTTTAAGTTGAATTTTGGACAATTGACTTACTTTTGGGACTTGATTTTGCGAATGATCCTTAATTCTTGATGTTTTACAAGTTTAGCCATATTTTCTCAAGTTTTGGGCCCAAAGGATGTGTTTTAAAGCTTTGAAATTGAGTTTTGTATCTTGAACATCAATATGAAAATTCCAAAATTCTGTATCATCGCTCGAGCGATAGAACCTACACTTAAGCAACCACACTTTGTTTTGCACTTTCGCTCGAGCGACTAAAAGTTGGCTCCGTTGTAAAATTTAACCTCCCTGTGCTTTTGCAGACATGAGCCTCCATTTGAGCGAGGGAACCTGCGCTCGAGCGACCGCGCCTATTTTTGAACCTTGGCTCGAGCAACCAGAAGTTGCGCTCGAGTGTAAAATGAGAGCTCCTAGAAGTTTTACAGAATTTTGCAATCAGCTCGAGCGACCAAAGTTGCGCTCGAGCGAAGACCCTGTTTTCAAAAATTTGACTAAGTGTTACAACATATATTTTGGCATCCTCATCGCATCTTAGGCATTCCTAAGCTTTAATTAAGACATAATATTGAGGATAAGGATTAGAAACACACCAAGATAGAGAAGAATTAAGTTAAGTGTTTTTCGAATGTGTGTTTCAATATGTATCTGCTATGTGTTTGTGTAGGCCATGCGCCATAGACTATCCGATCCCTCCACTTTATCTATTTTGCTATCAGAGCTATCTGTGAGTAATAACTCTGTAAAGTTATGTTTAACTTTAATTATTTTTTGATGATATGAAATGATCCGTTTTCTGAAATGATATGTTTCGTATGAATGAATGATTGTCCAAATCTCTGAAATGTATTCATGGCATCCTTAGCATCATATGATATGCGTCCCTTTATGGGCCATCGGAATGCCTTTATGGCCGTCCCTTTATGGGTCATCGAAAATATCTCTGTGCACATGAGTCATCAAAATGCCTTTATGGGTCATTAGAATGCCTTTATGGCCATCCCTTTATGGGTCATCGGATTTGTTAGTGCTAATGGATGTACCACGTATGATCATATGGGATATGTGAACTCTAAAAATGAATATGAGTATGTTTTTGAATTTGAATTCTAAATTTGTTATGGACATCATTCATTAAAACCTTTACTTTATTATTATTCATTGGGCTCCACCTCACTGTATTATTTAAGCATGTCGGTGACCAGGCGCGTGACCTGTCTCAAAGTTGATTTCCTAGAGTTTTGTTTATCTTCCAGCCACTATGCCTCCCAAGGATGTTCCTTTTGAGAAGTGGTCAAGTTTTTTGTGAACCATGTTAATGATCTTTTTGTATTTCTTTTGTTAAGTTTGAACATGTCTTTCGTTGTCTGCATATATATATATGGTGATTTGGGATGACGTCAATATGTAAATTAAGTTTTAAATTTTGTTTCCTATGTATGTCTACACAGCTCTATGAACTTTATATGTTTGTAGTTGATTTCGCTTGCCCCTGTATTATGTTTAATTTGTTCAGAGGCCTTTGGTTATCCCAGGATTATTGGCCGGCTACGATACTAAACCCATAAGGGTGGGTTTGGGTCATGACAGAGTGGTATCAGAGCACGTATTTTACCACACGCACGAGTCCATATAAGCTATAGGATGTCCTAGAAAGAATTAGGGAAATTACATCTGCATGGGTGAGTGTGTGTAAAGTGTATGAACATATCTAAACCAATATACATTGACACTGAAATGAAATGAACTGAAATTGAACATTTGAAAAGAATTATTTGCCTATGTTTATTAGTGCTCTGTTTACCTATAGCGATTAGAAAATACAAGAAGTGATGGTACAGCCAAATCTTCCGAGACTCGGATGAACCGAATGGAAAGAATGCTTGAAGCTTTGACAGAAGCAATAATACAACAACAAAGACAACAACCTTTGCCTTCTCCGCCCCCCCTCCCCGGTCCAAGCAGAACTGGTAAGCAATGACATAATCAGTTTGACTAAAAAATTCAATAAAATGAAGCTGTCAACTTTCTTGGGTGGAATTGAACCTTTAAAGTTTGAAACATGGATGCTAGAAACTGAAAAATTGTTTGAGGTATTTCCATGCTCCGAAACTCAAAAAGTATTGTTGGCTACTTATACTTTAAAGGAAGAAGCTTGTCATTGGTGGATGCTTACTTGCAATGACAATGGGGCCATGACCTGCGATCAATTCAAAGAGATTTTCTATGAAAAGTACTTTCCCCAGTGCTTTCGAGATCGCAAGGAATTCTAAGAACTCAAGCAAGGCAATATGTTAGTGGCTAAGTATAAGGTCAAGTTCACTGAATTAGCCCGTTTTTCCCCACACATGGTGGACACAGATTATAAAAAAGCTCAAAAATTTGAAGGAGGGCTAGATCTAGACGTGTTTGATCGGGTCGGTGTCCTAAAACTGCCTAAATATGTGGATGTGCTTGATAGAGCTCTAATGGCTGAAGCCATCCTAGCTGTAGTGAAACAGACTAAAGTCCCAACAATTGAATGAAGGGGTATGAGATACGGTTTTAAGTTTAAAAGGGGTCATTCATTTACAATGAATAAGAAGCAAAACACGGGGTCTACTAGTAGCTCAAGTCAAAGCAGTAGATCTATACCTACTTGTTCTAAATGTAGAAGAAAACATAAGGGTATTTGTTATTGTGCATCGGGTGCTTGTTTTAGGTATGGTAAAACTGGCCACATGATGAGAGATTGTCCTGTCAGGTCCAAAAATGCCAACCGTCCAGCAGCAAGTTCATCTGGATCCGCTTCTGTATCAAGAACAAATACAAGAGCTAACATTGGGAGAGAAACCTTAAAGTAGGGATGAGCATTTGCACTTGTGCCTAGTGATGTGCAGAACACCGAATCAGTGGTGTCAGGTATACTCCCTAAAACGCATATGTGTTGATAGATTCAGGATCCACTTATTCATTTGTATCACATGTTTTTTCTCGAAAGTTTACTAGACCTTTAGAATCTCTGAATTATTTGCTTTCTATATCTACACCATTTGGAGGTTCTATGTTATGTGCTTATGTGTATCCTGCGTGTGACATCATGATTGGGGATGTATTATTATATGTTGAGTTGCTAGCCTTGGACATTACTCACTTTGATTGTATTTTGGGTATGGATTGGTTGACCAACTATTGTGCTACTATTGATTGTGTGAATAAATCTGTTGTATTTCGACCACTCGGTTTGTCTAAGTTTATGTTTGGTGGGAATGGTATAGTCCCTCCTCCGTATTTGATTTCTTCTATGAAGGCTACTAAATTGTTGAGAAAGGGTTGCCGAGGCTATTTGTGTTATGTTCTGAATATGACTATTGATAATGTTAATGTCGAGAGCATCCCCATAGTCAAGGAATTTTTTGATGTGTTCTCTAATGATTTTCCCGGAGATCTGATAGATAGAGAAATTAAATTCACTATTGATGTGATACCTGGAACACAACCTATTTCCACAACCCCATACAGAATCTCAACCTCTGAATTAAAATAACTAAAAGTCCAACTTCAAGAATTGTTAGACAAGAAATTTATCCGTCCGAGTACTTTACCTTGGGGTGCTCCAGTTTTGTTTGTTAAAAAGAAATATGGGTCTTTGAGGCTATGTATTAACTATCGGGAATTTAATAAAGCAATTGTCAAGAATAAATATCTTCTACTCTGAATAGATGATCTATTTGACCAACTTCAAGGAGCCCAAGTGTTTTCCAAAATTGACCTTAGATCCGGATATCACCAATTAAAAGTTAAAATAGAAGACATAGAGAAAACCTCTTTCCAAGCTAGATATGGGCACTATGAGTTTTTGGTAATGCCATTTAGAGTAAAAAATGCACCAGCCACCTTTATGGACCTAATGAATAGAGTGTTTAAACAATTTCTTGATGAGTTTGTTGTTGTGTTCATTGATGATATATTGATTTATTCTAAAAGCGGGGAAAAACATGAAAGTCATCTGAGAATTGTGCTACAAACCCTGAGAGAAAAGAAGCTTTATGCAAAATTCTCCAAATGCGAATTTTGGCTTGATTGTGTGACTTTTCTTGGGCATGTGATTAATAGAGATGGCATACCAATTGACCCACAGAAGATTGAAGCTATTATAGACTGGCCAAGATCGACAAATGTATCTGAAGTTAGAAGTTTTCTGGGGCTTGCTGGCTATTATAGAAGATTTGTAAAAGACTTCTCCAAACTTGCCATGCCATTGACACAGTTGACACAGAAAAATGTATCATTTGATTGGAATGATCAACGAGAGTCAGCTTTCTAAGAATTGAAGACTAGATTGGTAACCACATTGATTCTAACATTGCCTAATGGTACAGACGAATTTCAAATTTACAATGATGCATCATACAAAGGCTTGGGATGTGTGTTAATGCAAAATGGTAAAGCGATTGCTTATGCTTCTCGTCAACTCTGACCATATGAGAAGAATTATCTTACCCATGACCTTGAACTTGCAGCTATGGTTTTTGCTTTGAAAATCTGGTGCCATTATCTATATGGAGTGACTTGTGAGGTGTATACAGACCACCAAAGTTTGAATTATTTCTTCACTCAAAAAGAACTGAACATGAGATAGAGAAGATGGTTAAAGTTGATTAAAGATTATGACTTGTAGAATTTGTACCATCCAACAAAGGCAAATATGGTTACAGATGCTTTGAGCCGAAAGTCTATTGGGAATTTGTCATGTTTGCTCACTTGCCAGAAAGAATTGTTGTGTGATCTAGAAAAAAAAATGAAATTGAAGTGGTTATGCGTGAACAAGGTGGAGTTCTAGCCGCCATTTCTGCACAACCAACCATAGTTGAAGAAGTTAAAGAAAAACAATTACAAGATGAATTTCTGAAAAAAGACTGTTGATGAGATTTTTTCAAAACTGAGGCCTAGATTTGTATTTGAAGACAATGTTCTAAAATTTCAAGGAAGACTTTGTGAATCGGATTGTTCTGAATTGAGAAAGCACATCATGTCTGAAGCTCATAACTCCAAATTTGATATGCATCCGAGGAACACAAAAATGTACAAAGATTTGAAATAGAACTTCTCGTGGCCTGGCATGAAAAAGTGTATTGTTGACTTTGTAGCTAGATGTTTGCATTGCCAACAAGTGAAGCCAAACATCACTGACCCGTTGGATTACTTCAGCCACTTCCAATACAGGAATGGAAATGGAAGCACATTACGATATACTTTATTATTGGATCGCCTCGCTCCTCCTGAGGTATGGATTCTATTTGGATAATTGTTGATCGTTTAACTAAGTCTACTCACTTTTTGCCTGTGAAGACTTTTTATAATGCAGACAAATTAGCTAACATTTATGTGAATGAGATTGTGAGATTGCATGGTGTGCCAATATCTATTGTATCTGACAGAGATCCTAAGTTCACTTCAAGATTTTGGCAGAGTTTGCGACAAGCTTTGGGGGCTGAATTGAGATTGAGTAGTGCTTATCACCTACAGACAGATGGCCAATTAGAAAGAACGATACAGACCTTAGAAGATATTCTTAGAATGTGTGTATTGGATTTCCAAGGAAATTGGGAAACCTATTTGCCCTTGGTCAAGTTTGTGTACAACAACAACTATCACTTAAGTATTGGAATGGCTCCTTATGAAGCGGTGTACGGTAGAAAATGCCGATCTCCAATTTGCTGGGCCGAAGTAGGCGATAGACCGTTGTTGGGACCGAAGCTTGTGCAAGAAACAATTGAGAAAGTGAAACTGATTCAACAACACTTAAAAACTGCCCAAAGTCACCAAAAGAGTTATGCGAATGTCTGGAGGAGAGAAAGAGAATATGAAATCAGTGACCATGTGTTTATCAAAGTGGCTCTAATGAAAGGGCAAACTCGATTTGGGGTTAAAGGAAATTTAGCACCACGATACATTGGGCTGTTTGAATTATTGAGAAAATCAATTTTGTGACGTATCGAGTGGCTTTACCTCCGATTATGGAGAGTATGCATAATGTTTTTCATGTTTTGATGGTTCGGGAATATTTACAAGATCCGCACCATGTTATTGAGCCAACATATGTGCTTCTTAAGGATGACTATACCTATGAAGAGAGGCCAATTCCAGTTGTGAATTACCGAATCAAATGATTGAGGAGCAAAGAAATTCCATTAGTGAAAGTAAATTGGCAAAATCATGGAGGGACATATGCAACATGGGAAACGGAAGAGGATACGATAAAGAGATACCCTGATCTATTCCCTTTGCACCCGATATTCTTTCTAAACGAAAGTAATTCGTGTTTGGAGGACCAAACTCTTTAAGGGGGGAAGACTGTAAAAACCTCAACCTATGATTAGCTTGTAATCCATGATTGAGAATGTCTAATAAGTAATTAAGATGAAATTCTACGTTAATTGCATGTGTTATATGGTATTTGCATTTATCTGTCTGTTGCAGAAAGATCTATCTATATTTCTGATTCGACATGCAAATTGAAGGCTTTATCGGCATTCGATCACGAAATTGACTTGGTTTATGTGTTATTTGGAATTTTTAGAACATTATGGTAGGATTAATTGGAATTCAATTCGGAACCAAATAATTAGAATAAATAATGCCCATTTCATTAGTGGTAAGCCTAGTTTAATTAAGCCTACTAACTAAGCCTACATAAGGTTTATACACATGTTAGAACTCTCTTGGTTCATCATCTTTTGAGAAGAAAAAAACGTGAGAGAGAGAGAGATAGAGAAGGAAGAAATTGAGATCAAAACTAGAGAAGGGAGATTAACTAGGAATCTTGGAGAAACTAGCTTGGAGACTTTGAGAAGTGGTCATTTAGATCCCAATTGAACACTTGAGGTAAGAATTCAAACCTTTAGGTTGTACTTGAGATGGTTAATGCATGAATTCAAAAGAATTGAGCTAAGAGGTGCAAGACTTAGGCTATAAAAATAGAATTGAGACCATATCTAGCATGCATGTACATATCATGGTATTTTGAAGTTGTTTACCCAAAAATTTTCACATGCATGACCTTACCTTGGCTATGTTTCAAGAATTCAACATGTTTTGGTACCAAGCATCTCAATTGATCATGGTTTGGAAAGTTGAAGCTCATATCATTACATGCATGTTATGTTTTGTAAGTTTCAAGTTGAATTTTGGATAATTGACTTACTTTTGGGACTTGATTTTGCAAAATGATCCTTAATTCTTGATGTTTTACAAGTTTAGCCATATTTTCTCAAGTTTTGGGCTCAAATGAAGTGTTTTAAAGCTTTGAAATTGTGTTTTGTATCTTGAACATCAATCTGGAAATTCCAGAATTCGGCATCATCGCTCGAGCTACAGAACCTGTGCTCGAGTGACCACTCTTTGTTTTGCACTTTCGCTCGAGCGACTAAAAGTTGACTCAAGCATAAAATTCATGCTCCCCGTACTTTTGAAGACATGAGCCTCCGCTCGAATGAGGGAACCTGCACTCGAGCGACTGCGTCTATTTTTGAACGTTGGCTCGGGCAACCAGAAGTTGCACTCGAGCGTAAAATAAGAGCTCCCAGAAATTTTACAGAATTTTGTAGTCCGCTCGAGCGACCACAGTTGCGCTTGAGCGAAGACCCTGTTTTTAGAAATTTGTCTAAGTGTTACAACACATATTTTGGCATCCTCATCGCATCTTAGGCATTCCTAAGCTTTAATTAAGACATAATAATAAGGATAAGGATTAGAAACACACCAAGATAGAGAAGAAATAAGTTCAGTATTTTTCGAATGTGTGTTTCAATATGTATCTGCTATGTGTTTGTGTAGGTCACATGTCGTAAACTATTCGATCCGTCCACTTTATCTATTTTGCTATCGTAGCTATCTGTGAGTAATAACTCTATAAAGTTATGTTTAACTTTGATTATTTTCTGATGATATGAAATGATCAGTTTTCTGAAATGTTACGCTTTGTATGAATGAATGATTGTTCAAGTCTCTGAAATGTATTCGTGGCATTCTTAGCATCATATGATATGCGTCCCTTTATGGGTCATCAGAAATGCCTCTATGCACATAAGTCATCGGAATGCCTTTATGGCCGTCTATTTATGGGTCATCGGAATGCCTTTATGGCCATCCTTTTATGGGTCATCGGATTTGTTAGCGCTAATGGATGTAACACGTATGATCATATGAGATATGTGAACTCTAAAAATGAATATGAATATGAATTTGTTTTTGAATTTGAATCATGATTTCTAAATTTGTAGGTGACTAGGCGCATGGCTAGGCTCAAAGTTGATTGCCTGGAGTTCTGTCTATCTGCCAGCCACTGTGCCTCCTGAGGAGGTTCCTCTTGAGAAGTGGTCAAGTTTTTGTGAACCATGTTAATGATCTTTTTGTATTTCTTTTGTTAAGTTTGAACATGTCTTTTGTTGTCTGTATATATATATATATATATATGGTGACGTGGGGTGATGTTAATATGTAAATTAAGTTTTAAATTTTCTGTCTCATGTATGTTTGCACAGCTCTATGGACGTTATATGTTTGTTTTTGCTTCCGCTAGCCCCTATATTTTGTTTAATTTGTTCAAAGGCCTTTGGTAATCCCAGGATTATTGGTCGATTATGATACTGAACCCATAGAGACGAGTTTGGGTCGTAACAGCTAGTCTCGAAGAATGATGCAATATTGGTTATAGTAGACCGATTGACAAATTCGGTGCATTTTCTACTAGTTAGAGTCACGTACACCCTCAATAGGTTTGCCACTTTATACATCAAGGAAATCATTCGATTGCATGGCACCCTAGTTTCAATCGTGTCTGACCAAGACCCCCATTTCGTATCTCACTTCTAGAACAAATCACAAGAGGCTTTGGGAACCACACTTAAGTTTAGTACTGCCTATCACCCGCAAACTGATGGACAATCCAAAAGGACAATCCAAACCATGGAAGACATTTTGTGTGTGCGTATGTAGACACCCTATTTTTGATGGCCTTTCAAGACTTGGATGTTTTTGCAAGTACATTCAAGGATGAGTCTGTTTGCTCGCCGAGAGATCGAAGTCCTCAGCAGAACGCCACAGCTTTGAGCCTTTCAAACCCTGCATCCATTTCGCCTCATTTTTGGACCATGCCTTGGTCTTTCCCTTCTGTAGTCTCTGGTGGCTTGCCGGCCATTTATGGAGGCTGTCGACCAGAACTTCTTGTCTGCTAGCCATTGATGTGCCTTGCTGGCCATCACTGATGGCTGACCGGCCACCAGTGTTTTCTGTAGATATTTTATGCCAACTGTGCCAGCTGTTTGCACAGATGCCTGCATCTGTCCACACGTGGAGGGGTGGATCTCCTTGTATAGATTTCATGTTTTCTATATATAGGGACCCCCTATTTCATGTCTTGAGGTTAGAAGATTTCAAACTCAAAATCTTCTCTTTCTCTCTAGATTTCTCTCTCACTCTCTTGCAATTTTGTGCACATTTGCCTAGTTATATCACTCTTTTGCCTACACATCCTTAACCAAAATTGATCACCTTTGAGATAAGGTCCCTTAAGGTCTTGTTGGAGCTCTTGAAGGTGGTTTTGACTTGTATTGGTGCCAAAAGTTGTGCTTGGCTTCATGAGGTATAACACTTGTCTTTTAACTTGTTTTAATACACTTGTTTCTCTATCTTTTCCCACTGTTTTTGGGTCATTTTTGAGCTTTTAAAATCATTGTTTTAATGGGCTGAAATTGGTGTTTAAGCCATTTAAGTTTAGAGGGGTGTCTCACCCTTCTTTATTCCTCGCCTCTAAGGCTTTTACACCTTTGTTTCCCACTTTCAAACCAACTTTTTTTAGACTTTTAACCATTGAATTTTAGAGTATTTTTAGTGGCAAAAAACATGTTTTGAAGTCCAAAATTGGAGGGGTTAATCTCCCCTCCTTGTGTCTTGTTTGCTAGCCTAATTAATTTTATATGTTAGTATGATTTTCTAGCTTTTTGGAGCTATATTCCAGTATATTTTTGCCTTTGTTTTAGATTGCTTTAGCTCTGTTTTGGGCTATTTGGGTTAGTTGAGTCTTGTTTTGCATGGTTGTAGTGTAATAGTCCTCACAAGCTTGGTGTTTTAAGCCTTTAGACACCACTTGTTTGACTTGATTGCATGTTTTTGGTGCTTTTCACACTTAATTTCAGCACTAATCATCTCTGCAACCTCCCTCCATTCTGGGCTTTTAATTTTGCTTTGAAAGTGGTTTCAATTCATTTGTGTACCTAAGTGTGAAATTGAGGTTTCATACTTAATGGTTTAATCCCTTAGGGGTTCCATTACCAACGGGATGAGACTTCTTTCATACCCAAAGCAACTTGTGTTTTTAGCCTTCTTTCCATTAGAGGACTTTCACTCACTCCTTTGGACTTAATTGGGTTAAAGAATGGTTGGTGAGTAAAAATGAATTACTAACAACTTGGGACTAAAATTTAGCAAGAGAATAACTTGTGTGTTGTGTGTTCAATCGGACGTTAATTGAACACAAGGAAAATTGGGACATTTCATACTCAAAGTGATGAAATGTCTTAAGTTTCCTAGGTCTCCATTGCCCTTGATCATGCATGACAGGGTGATGGTTCTTGAGTGTCTTGTTTTACATTTATTAAGCTTGCACATCTTGAATCACAAGCCATCATGCAATGGAATTGCTTGGATTGGTGGTTCGTGGCTTAAGTTAACAACTCCTTGGATTTATTCATGAAAATGAGGGGTGAATTGTGCAAACAATCCTTGGAAATACCCTCTTTGTGCTCTGTTTGTACTCCGTTGCAGCATGATGATCTAGTGCATTAGTGGCCGGCAAGCTATCATCCATGGCCGGCAAGTGGCCGGCAAAGCACCATAGATGGCCGACACCTGGCCGGCAGCCTTTACCCATGGTCGGTTGGCCATTGATACAAACTTTAGCAAAATGTTGGTAAGGTGGAGCAAAATGGTTCTGGAAGTGTTCAACTTTGCAAACAGAAGCTTTCGAGAGCAAAACGGAGGTCTTTTCGGGTGGTAATAGAGCATGTGCATCTTCCATTTCCTGAGGCGGAGTAGTGGCAGGGTAGTTAATATCTTAATTACTTAGCTTGCATACATTTGTATTGTAACTTGATTAGTTAGCTTACTAGTTAGTTCATTCAAGTGTTGTAATAATTAGTTAATTAGTTTAATTATTTATTTCATTTTGGTTTGTAATAGTTAGCTTAATTAGCCTAGCTCTGATTAGTTGCTAGTTAGTTTTGCTTTATTCATTCGGACTCTCCCTCGTGAGAGCAAAATGTAATAATGTGTATGTCTTCCAACTTCACGTCTTTTTCCCTTTTACTTAACAGCTTTCGATGGTTAGTTTAGGAGCATCACGTTTCCATTAGCATACCTTCTGCTTGCATCTATTCATCTTATTTTGCATGCATCGAGGCTCGGCGCATCATTCAAACTGCATTGTCATTTCAATAATTCTTTGAATACGTGTTCAAAATGCATGTTATTTAATTGAATCATATGCGATATTAGTAGCCGAGCCTATTAATTACATTATTTGCATGCGTTGCATTAGTGAGATAGGAATCATGCATATTTTTCTAACTCATATCTTCTTAGCTTGGAGTACTAGGTGAGTTTTTAATGCTTTAGCATACTTGCATGAGTGTAAGTGATTGCCATGACTAGCATGCTTACCATGAGGCTAAATGCTTATTTGTTAAACTGATTGAATGCCTATGGATAAAGGTTTGTTGCTTGAATTAGAACGATTCAATGAATGTATGTTTAAGCACACTATGTCTAGTGGCAAATTCACGGCTTTTAAGCCCACTTTGTTTAGGTGGCAAATTCGCAAACTTTAAGCCTACCTGAGGTGGCAAATTCAAACCATTTTCGCAAAACAAACATGAACTTGAATCGTTCCAAATTGAGAAAACTAGTCTATACTTGCTTGTGCTCATCACATAGTAAAGCTAGCTTAATAATGGGAACAAGAGCGCATAATGTACATAAAAATCATATCATGATCAGTAGAGGCCAATCTTTGATCGGGCAAGCGGGGGTGCTCAATCCATGACCTTCCCCTCTCCTACCTAAGTTCCTAAGCGAGGCAACTTTGGTGATGACGGACACGTGGCCTTTGGCACGAGTTATGGGTTTCCTAAATTTTCCCAAAAATAAAATATTTAGGTGGCGACTTTGTATCTGGCAAAGCAATCCAATTTTGGCATTTTTGATTCAAAATCCATTTTCCAAAAGATTTTCCGGATTTGGACTCTTTGGTATTTATCAATTTCACATCGCACTTGTGAGATTAGATTCAGAATCGTGGGAGTCTAAATTATAGGGCTTCTTCCGAGCTTCCGAAAGAGGGCGCGAAAAAGCCGAGCTACAGTTTCTGATGACTCTGCTGAGGATTTAGAGAACTTGACTCGAACTCATGATATGACATTTTATTTACACTAATGTGTTTCTTTGCATTTGCATTTGCATTTGCATTGGTGTACTTAAGTCACTGTGTTTGCCATTTGCTATTCCTGAATAGTTTGCCAGAGGCTTTCTTGGAAAAGCTTGCCAAAAGGCTGACCGGTTGCGGGCTCTGCCATGATGGGATCACAACCCTTGGATCTAGACTACCGCTGTATTGTTTGATCCTCATTTCACTTCTCGGCGTTAGGTGTGAGAGGTATATTAGGTAGTCTTGCTGAGATACTCTTTTTGACCAATCGGCCTAGTTGCATATCGAAAGCCGTAGAGACTGTTCCAAACTAAGATAGGTTGTTAACCCGAATACAGGATTGTGTGAAACCACTTTGCTTGAATAGTTAACCCTAGTTCCTGACGAAACTAGGACAGGGTAAGCCTACCCTATCATAGGGGTATTTTGGCTCTCAGTTTAGTGGTATGTGCTTTTAGAGTGAAACTCTACAGAATGTATGTATCAGTTGCTAGTTTGGGTATAGTTTTGGGGCTAAAAATCAGTGTTTAGTGCAGTTCTACAGCTTATGATTACAACTGTGTCTTGTTCACATCTGAGCTGAGGTGCTGTGCGGTTTCTAATTTTTGCTTTCTTTTGCTTTATTTCTTTTTGCAAGGTAGTTTCTCACAACTACTTCGGACGATTCTATTACCCCCCAAGCACTCTGGACCTCGTGCAAGAAGGCTTTACCGATCAGGAGATCTTGTTAGGGGACGACCATTGTTTGCTTCACTCCCACCGGCTACAAGACGGAAGAGGGTTAGGTATAATTCGCCAGTCCAGCAGTCACCTTTTACTTCACCAGCGCCCCGTAAGGCTCAGTCTTCTACTTCTATTCCGGTGAGAGATTATTCACCAGTTCTGATGGCTCAACATCCCTCGGTTAGCATGGAAGACATGCTTCGTCATCTCCAGCAAACCATTGAAACCATGCAGCTAGATGCTGCCCGCCAAGCTGAAGTTACAGGTCATCAAGCGGAAGTGATAAATAGGCAGCAGCAGCAACAACCACAGCAAGCAGCAGCTTCTGCTTCCCATGCACCTTCTGCGGGTATTCTAACGCCTGAAGTCACTGTCAATGTCTAAGAGAATCTGGGCATTCTAGTAGATTCGATCCCACCGCAAACCTCCAAGGCACTAGTGTACCAAACTGAGGTGCCATTTGAATTCGAGGTTGACCCCACTGCACTGAAGGTCAACAAGATAGAAAAGCTTTTCAAGTGGGCACAAGACGTGAACTCAATCTCTGACATTGATGATGGATACACAAATTGCACAGTAACTCTGTAGGACAGATTGAAGATGCCACACATAGACTAGTTAGATGGCTCCGAGGATCCCATGGTTCATTTGCGGTTATTCTTTGATATCCTGTGACCAATGGGTCTTACTAGGCTTCAAAAGCTATCACTTTTTGGCCGGACCCCATCGGGTATAGCGGCCATCGGGTATGCAAAGTTGGAAGACTTTGTGAAACGGAGCTGGAGAAAATGGCTGAGGTCTTCATCGCGCAGTACTCCTACAATACCCAGATCGAGGTCACAATCCGTGATCATGAAGCGACCCGATAGGAGCCAAAGGATTGCTTCTCAGACTTTGTGACCCGATGGAGGGCTAAGGCCTCGATGATGACTATCGGGCCATCCCAAAAGGATCAAATCAGAATGGTGGTCCGCAATCTGCAAGGGAGATTATTACAAAAGATGAGAGTCTTGCCACTGTTCACATTCGTTGAGCTCCACAAGATAGGGGTGCAGATTGAAGATGCGATGAAATAGGGGTTGATCGCTAATGAGAAGGAATAGCCCAAGAGGCCCTTTACACACTGTTCCAATGCAACCACGAGTGGTAGCACCTCTGCACGACCTTCGGATGCGAGTATGGTCACCACCACACCCAAAACTACCAAGACTTTTGCCAGTACATCCAACACAACTCCACAAACCTCAACCAGTTAGGCCTGATCTCAAAGGGTCTTTATCCTGCTCTATATGCCTTTATCCAAAGCCCTAGGGGTCCTGATCAAAAAGGGGCATCTTAAGCCACTAGAGCCTCGCCCTCTACTCGATCATTTCTCCCCGAAACATAACCCAGCCAAATATTGTGCTTTGCACCAGCAACACGCTCATGACACTGATCAATGTTATAGGCTGCGTCATGAGATTCAAGATCTCATCAACAATAAGGTGATAGCACCTCCCCAAAAAACCCAATGTCACTACAAATCCTCTCCTACCACATAATCAAGTCCCTCCACCTCAGCATATAACCCTTATCCACACACTGGCTGTCCCTTATGGCCCCAGTATATATATCAGCCCTTCATACCTACCTAAACCGGCATTGTTCATCCTTGAGAGCACAGACTTGTGCATGATGAACACATCTACACTCCAACCTAAACCTGTGGTGGTGATAGTGGTAGATGAAGGGAGGTTGGCCTTGGTGGAAGATGTCAGTCCGTTGCCCGAGGGCTTTGAGGACTTATCTAGAGGGGTGTACAATCCGTACAGCTATATTGTGCCAATCAATTAAGCTAAGCCGAAAATGGTGTTGCCAGCTGGGATGGAGGTCAGTGTAGTTCGAGAGGATGGCCCAAGTCAGGGATTAGATGATCTCTGACCTAGAGGAGGACATTGACAATTTGTAATTCTTTGAGGAGCAAGATCAAGGGGACGTGCATATTGATTGGTTTGATCTGAATGGGTTGACAGACAATTTTGGGTGGTTAAGTAATGAACCTGATAGAGATGAGGGAACTGAGTTTAAGTCAGAAGAATAGAAAGGGAGAATGACTACAATGGCCGGAACGGCTGATAGAAAGAGTAAACTATCGAAAAACACTGGTATAGAACAATTGGCTCAGGAACTGGGCATTGTTTGTCACACCCCAAACCCGCCCCTAAAAGTTTGGGCATGACCACCTCAGAAACGGACATAAAATCTCCTTTGTATAACATATGGGGCCTGAACGAAAGCCTTTAATATCATAAAGAAAAGATAAAGCAATATCCATTGAGCTACCACTACTAAGCCAGGATCACATACAATTCATAAGGTAGATACTACACAATAACATGCACTTGAGCATTGGTATACATACACATATACAGACCCAGCCCCATACTTGGGCGTATAACAAAAACATTGAAAGATAAAAGGATTATATACACTTCAATCTTGGACAGATAGTCAGGGTGTAAAACCAAAAGCTTAGCAAAACTCCATAACATGAGCTGTCTTTATGTAGGTGCCCGGACACTCTGGGATCGACAAAAGAGGGATGGATGCTATGGGTTATGTATGACCTCCAGACGGAGTGCCTACAGAAACAGATAAAACACAGAGTGAACGAAACTCAGTGAATAATAGTACTTAAACAATTCGGAACTTAATTTAAATCATAGTACATATCAATGCGTATGTAAATGTAGAAATCATATGGTTAATCTGATTCTGTACCAATTTAGAACGGCCTTAGGCCCGGCTTTTAAATAGAATGGCTTTAAACCCTTGGATAGAGTGGCATTACGCCCTTAAACAGATTGGCATTAAGCCCTTTTCATGTATGTATGAACCCAAGAGGTGTCTCGCACGGATTCTAGAGGTGACTTGCATTGCAGCACTTAGTTCCGTACATCATTTTGTTCCATACCAGAATCAAATGGGTCTTAAAGACCAACCAATCCATATTATGTCATAACATAGCATAAACGGAATGGCTAAACAGAAACAAATTCATATATATTCTTAATTATGCTTGAATCATAAACAGAAATCCGAGTTTGTGCTTGATTATACATGGTACATCCAATAGCGCTAACAAATCAACATAAAGCATACTTGTTTGTTCCATAAAGGAACCTCTGGTATCGGGAGCTTGTACATACTTGAACCACGGTATTATTACCCCTGGGCAAGGGCCACAAGACCACGGTATTATTACCCCCGGGCAAGGGCCTTGTGCTAGGGATGCCATAAGTTCTTTTGTATACATATGGACAATCATTCATTGATTCATAACATAACATATCAGAAAATAGAGCATTTCTTGTCATATCATATCATTACTGTACACTTAACAACGACAGAATAATTCACCTTCTAACGTGGGTCACATAATTATGTTAAACTTTTGCATTTATGTTCTAGATTCTGAACAATCTCAGGTCCATATGTAACACGACAAAATAACTTCAGATTCATAAGGATACACATAGCTTTTCCAATCATTCTGATTCTTTGAAGGTGTCCACGCTTGATAACTTCTAACTGAGCGGCCTATGGCCTATTAGCAACAAACAATATGCTCTAATATTCACACAGAAATCGTTATTCAAAATTGAACATAAATTCTCTTTATTCATTAAGAAATGTCGTAGTTCACTTACGGAGAATAGAATGTTGATATTAACTATTAATCCGAAGCATACAAAAGTATACACATTTGTTTAATCGTTCATATACGTTAACATAGTTAACCTGCAATTAACAGAGTACTAATGGTAACCGTTGCACCATTTACATGAGTTAACGTAGTTAATTTAAGTTTAACAGAACGTTACTGATAATTATTAGCGAAAGGTAAGCACATGTTATAGATTGAACGATTCCAGAGATACGTAGATACCGTAGTTCCATAATGCTCATACGTTCCATTTGTTCATCATGAATCAATATAGCTATCTTGCAGATAACAAGATGTTAGCATTCATTATCAACAGTAAACAAAACACACTGCTCAATAATGCTCTTAGATTTTCCAATCAACATAACGTTAACATAATTACTTGTAGAGAACGGGATGTTAATAATGAGAATCATTAACGATAATTAAATGTACGACCACAGTACTACTACTCACAGTGCTAAAGCGGAGTGCTTGACCCTCCCGAGTTATGACCTACACATGTGCATAACTTATATATTAGTTCTTGTTCTTTCTTTCGTTAGTTCCTACATCATTTTACTTCGAATGAATTTATAGGCATCTTAGGGACATCAAACATAAATTTCAAAAATATCAGAGGGTTAAGCACGCAAAATAGAGCCAGTGAATTTTTACAACATGGGCCGCACGTGCGGCTGCCAGCCCTGCACGTGCGGCAAGGCTTCCCGCACATGCGGCCATAACCCCTGCACGTGCGGCGATCTACACAGATTGCAGTTTGAAATTCAGCAAAAACCCAATTTGTTTGATGAGTATTCTTAAGGCTCAAATAGGTCCTTTAATTGATGAAGTATGGCTCAAAATCATGTACATAGATCTCATAACATATATCAATCTTAACATAACTTGGATCTTTGATCTTTAAAACTTATGAACATGACCCACAATACTTCCAATTCCTTACACACACACACAACATACACACACATACACCTATAAGCAACCATATATCCATATAGATGGGTTCAAGTTTGATAATTGAAGAAACAAGATGAAATTCTCACTCAACATAACTCCAAATCAATTCAACACAAAAGGTAACAATTCCATTAATCATTTAGCCCAATAATTTAGAGAAATTCCTTCTTTATTCGAAGAGAGAGGTCTTACCTTGAATTAAATTCACCACAACTCTCCAAATTTTCCCAATTCCTTCCTTGAAAGACTTCTCTTTTTTCTTCTCCCTAGTTCTTCTTTTCTAACCCTCACAGGAGATATTTTGTTTTTAAGGCTCATAAGTCAAATGACTAAGGCATATATATATATATATATATATAAATTAAATAAGACAAAACTTAATCAGTTTAATCGTTCATAATTAAAATTTCACAAAAATACTTATCATGACTTAAAAATTATACTGATCTTAAATATAAAGTAATTTCGAATTATTGATCCCCTAAGGCTTTCAATTCCTGATCCAAACATTTTAATTGTGATAGATATGTTTTCTTATTAGACAAATATAAATCTATAATCATAAAGTTCACTTAATCAAACCTAATTTCATATGGAGTTTCACAATAAGCATATAAAGGTACAGATTCAGGGACTACAAGTATGTCAGAAACATGGGCGAGGGTCGGGTTATTACATTGTTAGTACTATACATGCAGAGCAAGAAGCAGCACTGAAGCATTTTGAGCAAGAAATGGGTGAAAACAACCGGAAAGCTGGAAAAAGCCCAACACCCTGTGGAGGAGATTTGTGATGAGAAGATAATCTGAACGGAGCTAGACAAATACTTGTCGACTGCCGAAGTAATTTGGTGGGATGACAACGACCTGCACCTAGCTCATACTGATGAGGATTAGGGTGAAGATCTTTCTGACAACATTTGGTATGTGGAAGAGGTCAACCATATGATGAGAAATGGCCGATATTTCAAATCACCGCATTTGGACCAACCCGAGGCATCTGGGAAGGATAAAGAAGTTGAGAAGCAGAGGAAAAACAGTTGGAATAAGATGCTGTGTTAAAACAATTAAAGAAGATTCAAGCTGATATATCTATCTGGGGTCTACTTATGGCTTCACGAGTGCACAGACAGGTTGTACTGTCCATGATGGATAAAGCTAAGTTGTCCATCGACACTACCCCGGAACAATTGGTAGGATTAGTCTTCCTGGGAGGTGCTGCATGAACTTTAACCTTCTCAGACAAGGAATTGCCGCTAGAAGGCTCTACACACAACAAGCCTCTATATATATCAGTGGAGTGCCGACTGAAATTGGCGGATTTCGTGCCTACAACCCAGGTGATTCGGGCGTATGACAATACCGGTAGAGAGGTAGTGTGAACAGTACAGATCAGAGTACAAGTTGGCCTAGTTCAACAGGATATCGAGTTCCATATCCTAGATGTTCCAGCCACTTTTAACTTACTACTTGGGCAACCCTGGTTGCACCAAGTGAAAGCTGTCTCTTCCACACTCCACCAAATACTGAAGTACCCCTACGAGAAATGGGTGGCCACAGTCTTCGGGATTTCATTTATTCATCCTTCGCCAGAGGTCACTACATCTGTGCTGGAGATTGTGCATGGCGAAGAGGATGTTTTCCTTTCAAGGTTTACCTTGGCTGAGGCCCGGGTAGTGTATAATATCTTGGCTGTTGATGAGGGCTTGTATGTCAGTGCCCAATCTGTATACTTCATGAACAAGCTCTAACACGTGCCAAGAATGGGACTGGGAAGGAGTGGCCGGAAAGGCGTCGTTGCATTGGCTAATGTGCCACATAACCCGCATGCCTTTGGTCTTGGCTATACGCCCACCAAAGAAAACTAGATTAGAAAAGGGAAAGAGATGGCAGGAAGAGCCAGAGCTAAGCAGACCAGGAAGCGCTATGAACTTGTGCACAAACCTATCTGGGGAACCCTAAATGGTCATTTTGTTCGGGAGGTAGAAGACTTCTTATTCTATGGTTTCCCCAAACCCTAGTTCAACTTTGAGAGGCAGCGGTTCCTATCTTCGAAATTTTCTTCGACTTGCAACTGCAAGACAGTGATACGGAGGAAGTCGCTGAACCAACTGTTGAAGTTGCGAAGAGCACATGAAGTGATTCTGACAGCAACAAGCTTGAAATAGAAGTAGCATTGGCATGTCTCATTTCGGATCCTCCGATTAACTCAGAGAGCTTGGAGGATAACCTGACTGTTTACGTGATCGGGGACTAACTGGGTGTGAACCTTTTTAGCAACATCTTGGATACATCTGACGCACCATCCCTCGTTTGGCAGTTGGAGGAGAGCTACCTGTCTAGTAGTTCTAAGTCAGGTAGTGAGCCAGAATCTGATTCCACAGAGTTTGTGGAATCGGAATTAGATTCTGATTCTTCTGAGTTTGGGTCCAGTATTCCTGGGGTTGATAACCCGGATACTGAGGTTTTGTCCAGGTCGTCTTTTTTCTTTCTCCTTTGAGTCGGTTGTAACCGGAGAACTAGATGAGCTTGACTTTGTGAATGAGAATGCCACTGTAGATTCTAAGTATTTCTCTGTGCCACTTGTTTATTGCATTGATCATGATTTTCAAAATTTTGATGAAAATGAAGAGGAAGGAATTCCTCTGGTTTTGAAAAATTCGATCAATCGAGAAGAGGACAGGTTTGCAAAACCCCTCACCGATGAAATCATTGCTTTTAATGTGGGTATTGAGAAGGATCTGCGTCTGGTATAGATCAGGTCCACGTTGTCTTCGGAGGAGTGTGAGCGCTTAGTCACTTTATTAAAAGATTTCAAAGATGTTTTCACGTGGTCCTACAAAGACATGCCTGGAATCGATCTTGAGATTGTACAACAGTGGATCCATCTCAACCCTGAGACCCGACCCATCAAGCAGAAGTTGTAAAGAAAACGCTCGGATTGGGCTTTGAAGATTAAGGAGGAGGTCACCAAGCAGATAGACGCATGGTTTTTGCTAATATCTGAGTATCTAACTTGGTTGGCCAACATTGCCCGGTGCCGAAGAAAGATGGAAGAATTTAGGTGTGTGTGGACTTTAGAGATCTGAACAAAGCTAGTCCGAAGGATGACTTTCCTCTATCGCACATCGATGAATTGGTGGACTTCACCGCGGGTCATGCATTGCTCTCCTTTATGGATGGATTTTCTGGGTATAACCAAATTCTGATGGCGCCCGAGGATAGGGAGAAAACCGTCTTCACTACATCGTGGGAACCTACTGCTATCGGGTGATGCTGTTTGGACTGAATAATGTCGGGGCTACCTATCAAAGGGCTGCAACCACGATTCTGCATGACATGATCGATGTAAAGGTTGAGGTGTATGTAGATGACATGATTGTCAAGGCTAAGGAAAGAGATGGCCACTACACCACCTTGAAGAAATTCTTTAAACGGATCAGAGAATACAAGCTGAGGTTGAATCCATAGAAGTGTACTTTTGACGTAACAGCAGGGAAAATGCTGGGTTTCTTGATCACATAGAGGGGCATTGAGGTAGATCCTTCCAAAATCAAGGCCATTCTAGAAATGCCAACACCAAGGACTCAAAAGGAGGTGCGAGGCTTTCTAGGTAAGGTGCAATTCATAAGATGGTTTATTTCTAAATTAATCTTGACTTGTAAACCACTGTTTGGTCTCCTGAAGAAAGGAAAGAAGTTTCGATGGGATAACCGTGTCAATTCACTTTTGAGCAGATCAAATAGTACATTCAGAATCCACCTGTGTTGTCGCCGCTAGAGCTGGGAAAGCCTTTGATTTTGTATCTGTCAGCAAAGGACACAACGATGAGATGCATGCTTGCTCAGGAATCCGAGGATAGGGTGGAGAAAGCCATCTATTACTTGAGTAAGAAAATGCTAGATTATGAGACCCGCTACACCCCACTGGAAAAAGCTTGCTTAGCCTTGGAATGGGCCACCAAGAAGTTGAGGCACTACTTGTTAGCTCACTCCGTAATTCTGGTTTTAAGATTAGATCCCAACAAATATCTCTTTGAGAAACCAACACTTACGAGTAGGCTAGCTCGTTGGTTGTTTCTCCTTTCCGAATTTGATCTGAAGTATGTTACTCACAAGTCTATCAAGGGGAGAGCTATAGCGGAGTTCCTGGCAGATCACCCAGTAGAAGGGGATGAAGCGGTAGAATACCTGTTCCCAGATGAAGCTATTCTACAAGTCGAGGAAGAGATTCGGATGATGTACTTTGACGAAGCATCTAATTCGATGATAGGGTGGAGAAAGCCATCCATTACTTGAGTAAGAAAATGCTAGATTATGAGACCCGCTACACCCTGCTGGAAAAAGCTTGCTTAGCCTTAGTATGGGCCACCAGGAAGTTGAGGCACTACTTGTTAGCTCACTTCGTAATTCTGGTTTTGAGATTAGATCCCAATAAATATCTCTTTGAGAAACCAGCACTTACGAGTAGGCTAGCTCGTTGGTTGCTTCTCCTTTCTGAATTTGATCTGAAGTATGTTACTCGCAAGTCTGTCAAGGGGAGAGCTGTAGCGGAGTTCCTGGCAGATCACCCAGTAGAAGGGGATGAAGCGGTAGAATACCTGTTCCCAGATGAAGCTATTCTGCAAGTTGAGGAAGAGATTCAGACGATGTACTTTGATGAAGCGTCTAATTAGTACGGTTATGGGATAGGAGTATTGCTGATAGCACCCGACAATTCCCATATACCCTTAGCCTTCAAACTTTGGTTCAAAGTATCCAATAACGAGACAGAATACAAGGCGTGTATTGCTGGTTTGGAAGCTGCCTTGGAATTAGGGACAAAAAGGTTAAATGTCATCGAGGACTCGTACCTAGTTGTGTCTCAAGCAAAAGGAGACTGGAAAGTTAAAGAAGAAAAGATGAAGATCTATCACCAGACCCTGGATGTTCTGATTCCTAGGTTTGAGAAGCTGACCTTCACGTATCTATTAAGAGAGAACAATAGGCACGTTGACGCCTTATCAACCCTGTCTTCTATGATAGACATCCCGCTTGGAATCTGGATGCGTCCGATCATCATTGAGCAGAGGTATACGCCGGCCTACGAGATTATCGCCGCAATAGATAAAGTGCTAGATCAAAACCCTTGGTACTATGATATCTGGAACTTCTTGGAAAAGGAGGTTTATCCACCAGGGGCAAATGTCAAAGGTAAAAGGGCAATACAGTGGATGGCCATTCAATTTATCATTTGCAGGGGTAAACTGTATAAGAGGGGTCATTTAGGAATGTACAAGTTGTGCGTCGAAGCAGAGGAGTCAAAGCACCTAATGGAGGCCATCTATGGGGGAGAGTGTGGAGCGCACATAAATAGAGTAATGTTAGCTCGGAAGATTTTCAGGCTAGGTTACTACTGGTCTACTATGGATGAGGATTGTATCGGTTTTGTTCGACGATTCCACAAATGCCAAATTCATGCCAATCACATGAATATCTTGCCATCGAAGTTGTACAACATGACTTCACCATGGCCTTTCTCAGTTTGGGGAATCGACGTCATCGGTGCAATCACACCCAAAGGGTCAAATGGGCATGAATACATTCTGGTGGCAATTGATTATTTCACAAAGTGGGTGGAAGCTCAGTCTTACGCAGTGTTGAAAGTAGCGCACGTGGCTAAGTTTATCCGAAACAACATCATTTGCCGATATGGAGTCTCAAATGAGATCATTTCAGATAATGGCTCCCACTTCAAGAAATAAGTGATCGACTTGTTAGAGAAATACAACGTGGCTTTTCATAAGTCATCTATATACCGGCTGCAAACCAACGGAGCTGTTGAGGCCGCCAACAAGAACATCAAGCATATTCTATAGAAGATGGTTGAGATCTACAAGGACTGTCCAGACAAATTGCCATTTGCACTTTGGGGCTATAGAACTTCAATCCAGATGTCTGCTGGGGCAACTCCTTACTCTCTTTTCTATGGAATGGAAGTTGTTCGGCCAATCAAAATAGAAATGCCATCACTGCAAGTTATGGCTGAGTGTTAAATAACAGAGGCAAATTGGCAACAGAGCAGGTTCGAAGAACGGATGCTGTTTGATGAGAGAAGGCTGAAAACATTGTACCATGTTTAGGGTTATCAATGCAGGATTGCCAGGGCTTTAACAAGAAGGCTCAGCCCAGGAATCTCAAAGAAGAGGATTTGGTGTTGAAAGACAACCGAGATCCCATCCATGCCCCTAGGGGCAAGTTCAGACCCAATTGGACTGGTCCTTACATCATCAAAATTATTTGGTCGGGTGGAGATGTTATTCTCATGGACTTGGATGGCCTAGAATTTTCCCAACCGCATTAGGCTGAAAACCCGGAAGGCAAAAGTTAGAGAACAAAAAATTGGAAATAAAAAAAAACTGAGCTCGTAAGGTTGAAAACCTTAAGGGGAGGCCTTGGCAAAAGTTAGAGTGCAAAAGGAGAGTGTTAATACTTGAGTGAACCCAAACCAAACTACGTAAGGTCTGATTCCCAATTTCGGTATACGTAGGCAACTTCATGTTGAAGTTCTACCGTAAACACCTCCAACTCAACTGTCCTTTCCATGTGTTTGATCAGGTCATCTTTGTCTATTCTTTATTTGAAAGATTGACTGTGATCCTTACTCTGAGAGAAGAGCTAGCTACAGTGCTAAGCAGTTGTAGACACCTCATTTTTGACCGACCTTCAGACTTGGGCCCTACCGATGGTTTACTTGGTGGTGAAAGATGTGCAGAGCAAAAGTTTGATTTCTTCGGCAAGAGGAGAGTCAAATCCCAACCTCACACCGCATTTTGGACCAAAGCTATTTTGAATGGTTTTTAAACCTTAAAACCCTCTCTTTCAAAATATTTTTGAAATAAAGTTCCTACGATGTTCCGAGGCTCGCATTTCATTAAATGTTGCGCTTTTCAGTAAACCGAGCGAGGACAAAGTGGAAATGAATGAAAGAGAGATGAAATCTTTGAAAAATCTTTCAAAGCACCTTGCTCGCAGGTTTGGAGTTGAAGAAAAGAGGAGAAGAGGGAAGAAGCCTAGTTGAGGAAGGAGTTGGGGATGAATCGTTAAGAGAGAGTCGAGCAACCCTCGCTAAATCAGGCCTATCCTTTTGAATACTTGGATTTCAGATATGAGGCCACCACTGTTGGAAAGCTTACTTCCGGGGCTTCATTTTACACTCGAGAATCTCCTAAAGCCGAGTCCAGATGGGGGAGATATGATTGGTTGAAGTTGGGCATCATTCCGGTTGGACTGAAACTGAGCTGCCTTCACTAAAAAAGGGATATCTCTTAGCACACATGGAATTTTGATGTGAGGCTTGCATAATTGGAAATAATACTTTCGGGGCTACAGTTTAGACTCAAGAATGACCTGAAAAGGAGTCCAGATGAAGGAATTAGTCTTTCTTCAAGTCAGGGACCAGGACTGATTTTTTCCATCGGCCTCTATGGAAGTGCATCGGCCACAATTTGACCTCATCGGCCATAGGTCGGCCAAAAGTGAACCTTATCAGCCAAAAATGATGGCCGGTCGGCACCAAAGATAGACAGTCGACCAGAAGTGTCCAACAAGCCCAAAATTGGCAGATATTTCTCCTCCAGCTATTTCCAGCTTGTGCCACTTGTCCCAAATCAGATATTTTTGACCAAAACCTTTGCATTGCTATATATGAAGCCAAATATCACATATTCAAAGGAATAGAACTTCCTAATAAAGTTTGAGAGCTTCTCTCACTAAACTCCCTCTCTCTCTACAGAATTTTCAGAGGAAAATCTCTGCCTCTCTCTCTAAAGCCTTTCTCTCTTGCCCTTTGGTGCATAGATGTACATAGAAGTAGAGAAATACAACTCCTTTGCCTAGGAATCCTTCATCAAAGTTGCATATCCATGGATTGAGGTCTCTTGGAACTGGTTTTTGGGCTGATAGAAGGTCATTTGAGCCAAGAAAGAGGCCCTTTTGCTGCTGTGCTACAAGGGTAAGCATCTCTTTTCTTTTGTACTTGTTTTGCACACTTACTTCACCACCTTTGCACACTACTTTGGGGCTTTTTTTTGGGGGTGGTGTTGAACTAAAAAAACCCCTTTTTTTCCTTTGGTTTTTTAGTCCTAAAAGTCTTGGTTTATGCCATGGTTGGCTAGGGGGTTGTCCTCCCTTTTGCTCCTTGGCTTGTGAGGCCTTGTGAGCTAACTTTCAAACTTTTCAAACAACATCTTTTGGACTTAAAACCACTGAATTCCAGAGGAATTTCAGTGGTAGAAAACTTGTTTTGAGGCTCAAAATAGGAGGGGGTTGTCCCCCCTCCTCTTATCTTGTTTGCTTGTATTGATGGCCCTCCAAAAGAGCATGTGTTTCTACTTCTTGAAGGCTTTGTTAAGGCTCATTTTTGTGACTTTCCAGACCTGCCATAACTCTGTTTTGGGCTGTCCTGCTCACCCCATGCATGCTTTTTACACTTATAGTGTAATCTTTGCAAACTAGCCTTGTATGCTTAAGCTTTTGGCTCATCTTTCTAGCATGTGTTGGCTCCATTCCAGCATGTTTTTGGCCATTATTTAACATGCCTTGACTCTGATTTTAGTTGGTGAAGTCATCTCATGCTTGGCTTTGGTAGGTGTAGTGTAAACATGCTCGTTGGCCTAGCTTACTTAATGTTTTGGCCCTTCATGCTAGCTTGTCGCGGCTATACTCCATACATGTTTTTAGCTTTATTTTGATATGCTTTAGGATTATTTTGATTGTTCTTGGCCTTTTGAGGCTCACTTTGTATAGCTATAGTGTATTTGGCTTTGCTAGCCTTGCATTTGGGCCCCCTAGCATGTCATACTTGAGTTATTTGCATGATATGGCATCATTTGCTAGGTAATTTCAGATCATAAACTTCTGCCATGCTCTCATGTATATCACTCTTTAATTGTGTTTAAGAGTTGTGCCATTATGCCTTGTTTGTGAGCTAATTCGGGAGCCTATCTTTCTTGCCATCTTTGTTGCGAGTCTAGCATGTTTTTGCTACCATTTTGACCTGCCTTAGGCCTGTTTTGAGTGATTCAGGTCATTTGAGCATTGCTTGGTATGGCTGTAGTGTAAAGCACTTGATTAGTTTTGTATTTCAAGCCCTTTTGCATGCTTTATTTCAGCTATTTGCATGATATGGCATCATTTGGTAAGTGATTTCAGAGCATATTGCATTGCCACACTCTCACATTTTCAACTCCTTCAATGTGTTTGAGAGTTGTGTCTTCACGCCTTGTTGGTGAGCCAATTTGTGCGCATGCTTGTCAAGCCTTTTGAGCTTCAAATTCCAGCATGTTTAGGCCATTATTTTGATGTGATTAAGCTCTGTCCAGAGCTGGTTTAGTCCATTAAGCATTGTATTGCATGGTCCTAGTGTAAAGCTCCTCACTAGTTTCAATGCTTAAGTGTTCTAGCATGTTGTGCATGCGATGCTTGCATAGTAGAGTCTTGTAATTCATGCCACTTTAGCATTGAAAATCTGCCATCCTCCTCATTTCTTCACTTTTGATTTGTTTTGAGAATTGGTTAGTCTTGAGTTTGAGTTTAATGCAAGGGATTGAGACTTCTGCTTAAATGGCTTCAACCCTCTTTTGAGGGTTACTCCTAGTCAAAGGCATTGGTCTCTCCCATGCCTTAAACCATTCTCTTTGATGGACCTCTCTCTCATTAGAGGACTCTCATAGTTGGACAAGTTGATTAATGAATGGATTGGTAATGTTAAAATGTGTAAACAAAATCAATCAAGTAAAATGTGCCAAGATAAGCATGTTGCATGTGTGCATTGCATTGTGTTCAACCGGACGTTATGTTGAACACAAAGTGAATTGGTCCATTTCATACTCGAAGTGATGAAAATGGGCCAATCCCCTTTGTCTCCATTGCCTTTGATTATCCATGATAAGGTGATGGCCAAGTGTCTTATTTGTCATGCATTTATTGACCTTGTGCAATTTGGCTTCTTTGGCCATCATGCATTGAGATGCGTGATTGATGGCTCGAGAGTCGCGCATTACACTTCTTTGAGTCTTAGACATGATAAGGAGTGTGGTGGCACAAACATTTTCTTGAAAATACCTTGCCATGCCTCTGTTAGTGCTCTGTTGCAGCAAAAGCAGGAATTTGCAGGAAGTGTTAGCCGATCGACCATCAGAACTGCCGACCGGCCACCTTAGTCTGCCGATCGGTTATCAGTTTGGCCGATAGCAATAATCTTGGCCGATGGCCACTCCTTTTGGCTGATGACCTCTCAACTTGACCATGAGGTGGATCAGAAGTGTTTTGGAGATTGACAGAATTTTCAGAAGTCTAAAACATAGCAAACAGAGGGAACATGGGGCATGGCAACGGATTTCTGAGCGAAGCCGATTGAGCATGCATTTGTCCCTCCTCTTGAGGCCGCTTTAACTGTTTTGTAACTTAATTAATTTGCTTAATTAGTTACGGTTTTGTAATAATTAATTAGCTAGGATAGCTAATTAATTAGTTGATTTGTATTATTTATTCGAACTCTCCGTCGAGAGGGCCAGATTTTGTAATAAGTGTGCGTGAGTGTGTGAATGTCTTCTAACCCCACGTCTTTCTCCCTTTTACTTAACCGCTTACGGTGGTTAGTTCTAGGTCATGTTTTAATTAGCATTCCTATGCTCGCATGTTTACATCCATTCATCTGTATTGCATGCACCGGGCTCGGCGCATCATACTAACTGCATAGTATTGTAATTCCAACTTGAATACGTGTATTGAGTTGTCGCATTTCACATGCCATTCTTAGGTTAGCTGAGCCTATTCTAGTTGCATTTTTTCATGTGTTGCATTAGCCATCTTAACATGAACTAGGATCATGCATTTGATTACTAACTAGCTATTGTTTTGGCTCGGAGTACTAGGTAAGTGTTTACGCTTTAGCATACCGCATGTGTGTAAGTGTTACCATGATAGCGTGCTTGCCATGAGGCTATTTGCTTATGTGATATAACTGCTTGAATGCCTGTGGGTGAAGGTTGGACTACCTGAATTGGAACAAGTCATTGAATGCGAGTTTTAGGCTCACTCTGTGGGGTGGCAAAAATCATGTTTTCTAAGGCCACCTGAGGGTGGCAAATCCACGTCTTAGCCTACTTGCGATTAGCACCATCAAACCATTTTCAAATAAACAAACATGAAATGTTGTGTTTCAATCCGGTCTATACTTGTGTGTTGTGCGCATCACATTGTAATTTTAGGCTAATAACCGGAATAAGAACACATATGTTTTCAAAACAAAATATCATACTTAGTACAGGCCGATCTTCGATCGGGCGAGTGAGGCTGCTCATTGCATGATCTTCCCCTCTCGTACCCAAGTTCCTGAGCCGAGGCAACTCTAGTGATGACGGACATGTGGCCTTTGGCAACGAGTCAGGGTTTCCTAAATTCTCCCAAAAAAAAATATTTAGGTGGCGACTCTGTATCTGGCAAAGCAATCCATGTTTGGCACTTCATTCTTAAAATCAGTTTTCCAAAACGATTTACCGGATTTGGACTCTTTGGTGATTTATCAGTCTTGCATTGCACTTTGCGAGATTAGATTAAGAATCGTGACATTTGAGTCCGAACCGTAGTAAGCCCAAATGAACAAAACAGGATCCCCCCCCTAGGGACGTTCGGGCTCGTCTACAGTTTTTGGTGACTCTTCTGGGGATTTAGAGAACTTGACTCGAACTCATGATATCTTGTTTTGATTACACATATGTGTTTCTTTGCATTGCATGTGCATTGGTATGCCTAGGACACCGTGTTTGCCGTATGCTATTCCTGAATGGTTTGCCAGAGGCCCACCCTGAGAAGCGTGCCATAAGGCTGACCGGTTGCGGGCTTTGCCACGACGGGAACACAAACCTCGGTTTTTTTACTGGGGCACACTTTTTGACCATTCAACCTAGTGCATATTGGAAACTGTAGTGACCATTCCAGGCTAGGACAGGTTGCTTACCCGATTATAGGTTGTTTGAAACTGTTGTGTGCGTAGTGAAACCTAGTTCCTGACGAAATAGGACAGGGAAACCCTACCCCTTTATAGGGGTGTTTTGGCTCTCATTTGCTTGCTATATGCTTTTAGAGTGCGTCTCTACAGGAATGCATGTACCAGTTGCAAGTTTGAGTATCGGCCTGAGGGTATCAGTTTACAGGCAGAATTTTGGGCAGAATTCAATAGAGAGTGCAGTTATTCTGCTATGCTTGTATTTGTTCTGGTAAAATCAGGCTGAGATGCTGTCTGTTTTCTCTTTTGCAAGGTCTTGGAAGCATAACTTCAGAATGCTCCAATATCCCCTGAGTACACCGGACATGTATCGATAGACTTTGTCAAGTCAGAACTGGTTCAGAAGCAACCTGTGTTTGCCTCACCCCCACCGATTACAAGACGAAGGAGGTTCAGGCAAAATTCACCATTACAGTTTCTACAGCTGTCACACCTCAGTTCAATCGGGTTTAGTCTGGTTTGGGAATAGTTTTCTGCATTCAGCTCAGCACGAGATCAATCATCCATTCCCATGGCTCAGTATCCCCCAGCCAGTGTGGAAGAACAGATACAACACCTATAGCAGACAATCGAGGCAGTGCAGCGGGATGTAGTCCGTCAGGCAGAAGTCATGGCTCGCTAGGTCGAAATGATAACCCGGTTACAACAACAACAGCCACAGCTGGCTGTGGCCTCTGCATCTCATGCACCTCCCACGGGTAACCCAACACCCGGAGCCACTGCCCATACTATTAATGTCCAAGAGACTCAGGATAATCCGGCCGTGCCAATCCCAGAACAGGTCTCTAAAGCTCCTGTCCACCAAAGCGAAGCTCCATTTGAATTTGAGGTTGATTCAACTGCACTTAAGGTCAATAAACTGGAGAAGTTATTCAAGCGGGGACAAGGAGTGAACTCTATCCCGGATTTAGAGGACGGGTATACTGAATCTGTAGTTACATTACCGGAGCAGTTTAAAATGCCGCGTATCAACTGCTTCGATGGCTCTGGAGATGTAATGGTGTACTTCCACCTGTTTTCTGATATTTTGAGGCCAATGGGTTTGACCACAGCCTATAAGTTGTCTTTCTTCGGCCGAACCATGTCTGGGATAGCTGCAATCTGGTATGCGAAATTGGAGGACTCTGTGAAATAGAACTGGGAAGAGTTGGCTGAGGCCTTCATTGCTCAATACTCCTACAACACACAGATCGAGGTCACAACTCGTGATCTCGAAGTCACCCGCCAAGAGCCAAAGGAGGGTTTCTCAGAGTTCGTGACGAGATAGAGAGCAAAGGCCTCAATGATGACTACAAGGCCTTCTGACAAGATCAGATCAGGATAATTGTTTGGAATCTGCATGGCAAGTTGCTGCAAAGGATGATTGTTCTACCTCTGTTTACCTTTCCAAACCTTCATAAAATGGGGGTTCAAATCGAGGATGCCATTAAACAAGGGATTTTTGTGGAAGAAGATAAGCCTGTGATGAATAATGTTGGTCGTAGTTCCAATGCTACTACTGTTGGTAGCACGGCTGTGAAATGCTCAGAAGTAGACACTATCACCACTTCCCTCAATGGCCAAAAACCAACCACTTCAAATCGGCCCCAAGCCCGAAAGTTCAATCCTCTTTACATGAGTCTCTCTCAAGCTTTGAAAAAGCTGAGAGAAGAAGGGCACCTAGAACTCCTAGAACCCCAACCCCTTTCAAATCCTCTTCCACCAAGATATGGCCCAGCTAAATACTGTGTCTATCATCAACAATACGATCATGATACGAACCATTGCATCCGCCTCCGTCATAAGATTCAGGATCTTATTGATGAAGAGACCATACCTCCACCTAAAGGACCTCAGGCCAGTACCGACCCGTCATCTCTGCATCTCAATCAGGTCCATATATCGCCATCCGACTACAACCCCAACATATATATCATCCCAGCCCATCTACCCAAGCCTGAGGTGTTCATTCCAGAAAGCACGGACTTGTGCATGATGGATGCACCTGAGCCCCAATCATCTCAAACCCGTGAGCCCACTACTTCTGAGCTGATGAGGATGATCGAAAATCTTCAGAGAACTGTGGTAGATTTGGCCTTTGGGATATTGGCTCCCTCATCGACCACATCACATGCCAGAAATTTCATGCCAAAAGGTTCCCCAATCTTAGGACGGGCTACATTTGAGTAAGGCCAATCCCTTGGCAAAGTGGAGGCGAGTGGAAAGAACAAGGTAGGGGCAGGTATTGGTCCCCATGAACACCTTCAGTGGGCTGTTGAGGCTTTGAAAGCCGAGGGACTGAGCAAACATCAAGAGCTCACAATTGTTGCAAAAACTGTGGATGACACTTTTGTCGCTCAAGTTGAGGGCGGTTTGAATCAAGGGGCAAGCTGGGAAAAGGGATGTCGTGCTAGAAACGTTCCTTTCAGCTCCAATCCTACACTCAGAAGAGATCATCAAACCCAGTCAGCACCTGCCAATCCCTTTGCTGGTACATCCAACACTCTACCGACCTTGAAGTACCCACCCCAAGGCCAGAGGGTCTTTCATCCCCTCTACATGACTTTGTCCACAACTCTCCAAATCCTTATAGAAAAGGGCCATCTCAAACCCCTGGAGCCGCGACCATTACCAAGAAACCTTCCTCCCTCCCATAACCCGGCTAACTACTGTGCCTACCATCAACAAACTGGCCATGACACTAACATGTGTTTTCGTCTTCGCCAAGAAATACAAGATCTGATTGACAATGAGGTCATCATCGCACCAGGCTCTGCAAAGTCTATTGACACTGGATCAATGAACTTGGCCCTTCATGCTAGCTTGTCGCGGCTATACTTCATACATGTTTTTAGCTTTATTTTGACATGCTTTAGGACTGTTTTGATTGTTCTTGGCCTTTTGAGGCTCGCTTTGTATAGCTATAGTGTATTTGGCTTTGCTAGCCTTGCACTTTGGGCCCCCTAGCATGTCATATTTGAGTTATTTGCATGATATGGCATTTGGTAGGTAATTTCAGACCATAAACTTCTGCCATGCTCTCATGTATATCAATCTTTAATTATGTTTAAGAGTTGTGCCATTATGCCTTGTTTGTGAACTAATTCGGGAGCCTATCTTTCTTGCCATCTTTGTTGCATGTCCAACATGTTTTTGCTACCATTTTGACCTGCCTTTGGCATGTTTTGAGTGATTTAGGTCATTTGAGCATTGCTTGGTATGGTTGTAGTGTAAAGCACTTGACTAGTTTTGTATTTCAAGCCCTTTTGCATGCTTTATTTGAGCTATTTGCATGATATGACATCATTTGGTAGGTGATTTCAGAGCATATTGCATTCCACACTCTCACATTTTCCACTGTTTCAATGTGTTTGAAAGTTGTGTCTTCATGCCTTGTTGGTGTGCCAATTTGTGAGCATGCTTGACTAGCCTTTTGAGCTTCAAATTCCAGCATGTTTAGGCCATTATTTTGAGGTGATTAAGCTCTGTCCAGAGCTGGTTTAGTCCATTAAGCATTGTATTGCATGGTCCTAGTGTAAAGCTCCTCAGTAGTTTCAACGCTTAAGTGTTCTATCATGTTGTGCATGCGATGTTTGCATAGTAGAGTCTTGCATTTCATGCCACTTTAGCACTGAAAATCTGCCATCCTCCTCATTTCTTCACTTTTGATTTGTTTTGAGAATTGGTTAGTCTTGAGTTTGAGTTTAATGCAAGGGATTGAGACTTGTGCTTCAATGGCTTCAACCCTCTATTGAGGGTTACTCCTAGTCAAAGGCATTGGTCTCTCCCATGCCTTAAACCATTCCCTTTGATAGACCTCTCTCTCATTAGAGGACTCTCATAGTTGGACAAGTTGATTAATGAATGGATTGGTAATGTTAAAATGTGTAAACAAAATCAATCAAGTAAAATGTGCCAAGATAAGCATGTTGCATGTGTGCATTGCATTGTGTTCAATCGGACGTTATGTTGAACACAAAGTGAATTGGTCCATTTCATACTTGAAGTGATGAAAATGGGCCAATCCCTTTTGTCTCCATTGCCTTTGATTATCCATGATAAGGTTATGGCCAAGTGTCTTATTTGTCATGCATTTATTGACCTTGTGCAATTTGGGTTCTTTGGCCCTATGCATTGAGATGCGCGATTGATGGCTCGAGAGTCGCACATTACACTTCTTTGAGTCTTAGACATGGTAAGGAGTGTGGTGGCACAAACATTTTCTTGAAAATACCTTGCCATGCCTCTGTTAGTGCTCTGTTGCAGCAAAAGCAGGAATTTGCAGGAAGTGTTAGCCGATCGACCATCAGAACTGCCGACCGGCCACCTTAGTTTGCCGATCGTTTATCAGTTTGGCCGATAGCAACAATCTTTGGCCGATGGCCACTCCTTTTGGCCGATGACCTCTCAACTTGGCCATGAGGTGGATCAGAAGTGTTTTGGAGATTGACAGAATTTTCAGAAGTCTAAAACATAGCAAACAGAGGCAACATGGGGCATGGCAACGGATTTCTGAGCGAAGCCGATCGAGCATGCATTTGTCCCTCCTCTTGAGGCCGCTTTAACTGTTTTGTAACTTAATTAATTTGCTTAATTAGTTACAGTTTTGTAATAGTTAATTAGCTAGGATAGCTAATTAATTAGTTGAGTTGTGTTATTTATTCGGACTCTCCGTCGAGAGGGCCTACTTTTGTAATAAGTGTGCGTGAGCGTGTGAATGTCTTCCAACCCCACGTCTTTCTCCCTTTTACTTAACTGCTTACGGTGGTTAGTTCTAGGTCATGTTTCAATTAGCATTCCTATGGTCGCATGTTTACATCCATTCATCTGTATTGCATGCACCGGGCTCGGCGCATCATACTAACTGCATAGTATTTCAATTCCAACTTGAATACGTGTATCGAGTTGTCGCATTTCACATGCCATTCTTAGGTTAGCCGAGCCTATTCTAGTTGCATTTTTGCATGTGTTGCATTAGCCATCTTAACATGAACTAGGATCATGCATTTGATTACTAACTAGCTATTGTTTTGGCTCGGAGTACTAGGTAAGTGTTTACGCTTTAGCATACCGCATGTGTGTAAGTGTTGCCATGATAGCATGCTTGCCATGAGGTTATTTGCTTATGTGATATAACTGCCTGAATGCCTGTGGGTGAAGGTTGGACTACCTGAATTGGAACAATTCATTGAATGCGAGTTTTAAGCCCACTCTGCGGGGTGGCAAAAATCATGTTTTCTAAGCCCACCCGAGGGTGGCAAATTCACGTCTTAGCTTACTTGTGATTAGCACCATCAAACCATTTTCAAATAAACAAACATGAAATGTTGTGTTCCAATCCGGTCTATACTTGTGTGTTGTGCGCATCACATAGTAATTTTAGGCTAATAACTGAAATAAGAATGCATATGTTTTCAAAACAAAATATCATGCTTAGTACAGGCCGATCTTCGATCGTGCGAGCGGGAGTGTTCATTCCATGACCTTCCCCTCTCATACCCAAGTTCCCGAGCCGAGGCAACTTTGGTGTTGACAGACACGTGGCCTTAGGCAACGGGTCAGGGTTTTCTAAATTCCCCCAAAATTAAATATTTAGGTGGCGACTCTGTATGTGGCAAAGTAGTCCATGTTTGGCACTTTTTTCTTAAAATCAGTATTCCAAAACGATTTGCCGGATTTGGACTCTTTGGTGATTTATCAGTCTTGCATTGCACTTTGCGAGATCAGATTAAGAAAATGGGATCCCCCCCGGGACGTTCGGGCGCGTCTACTACAGCGTTATTCGAACAAGGGGCAATTTGTGATCTTTGGATTCGGGGTTGCACATATCGAAGATAGATTCCGTGTGTGTCAAGTGGTGATCCTTATCGAAAATGGTTTTGAAAAGTTTTGATAAAAGTTGACTTTTGTTCAAATGTTACCTTTTACAACTTAGACCATTTTTGGACCAAAAGCAAAATTTTCAGTGCCAACAGCTTTAATTTCATTGATTTCAATACAAAGTTCTTTGACTCTCGATACAAATCAAAGTTTCTTTTATTACATTCATAAAACTTAAAAAGTAAAGATCAAAGCAATAAACAAGGGGCATAGATGAGTCAGGTGTTCCTGCGTCCACCACTTATGCTTGTGGAAGTTTCCAATGCTAAAGTGGGCCCGATTTGTGCCTCATCGTCGAGCCAAGTCAGGCACTTGCCAGAAAGGGTGCAGCTGAAACTAGGGGCAGGGGCCAAAAGCTCTCTTGTCCTCCAAGTAGTGAGGTACCTAGCCATATGTGAACCTCGGACGGGGAATGAAACGGGGTACTCTACCCTTTCCTCTGGGTAAGTCTGATCATGTCCAAACTGACTCTTGAACCGGAACGAAAAGTAGAATACACAGTGTGTCAGGCCAATTAGTTGAATGCTAGGTTGCCGAGTCATGCTATAGCTCATTTTGGTCAGATTAAGCCTGGGGCAATGCCAAGCAATGTCAGTAGCAGACCTGTTACACATCCAGTGACACGACTATCCCTCATTCGGGAAATCCATTAGCTATTGGCGGAAAAAGTATGCTCGGGCTGAATATGCCGGGCAAGAGTCCACTACCTTCACCTTTGTCCATTAGCCATATCTAGGAAGGGATGAAAGAAAAGAGAGATTAAAGAATAGAGAAATGTATGTTGAGAGAAAAGTGAGAAAAGGGGCTTTGAGAGAAAAAACACAGCATGAATGCCGAGTGATGTGAGAAACACATATTAGAGGGGTGGGAAACATTACCTAAAGAAGTAGTGGACTCCCTGCGAATTTGTTTGTCTCTCGCCGATGGAAGGAATCTAAGCCCATTAAAGTCTCGACCTCCACCAAACCAATGCAACTCTTGCCCCTTTTTAGACCTTGGGCCACTTCAATTAGCCAAATGCTAGGCCCTTTGAAACTGGGGCAAGAAGGAAATGAGCCAACATGCACAAACAAAGGGTGTGTTGCCGAAAACCCCGCCAAAGAAGATTACCTCGGTCGTCGACCTCAGAATACCAATGGATCAGGCTGGTAATATCTGGCTCTCTGTTACGGACCAAAGATTGAACCTCGCGTAGAGTAAGCCCGCATATCCATCCCAAAGCTTGGATGTGGCCGAAACGGGGCTAAGGTATGATTTCTTCATCGCTCCGAGATTCCATTAGCACTTGAAATTCTTTGATTTTCGAGCATATCTCTTGTCCCTCGAAGCTAAAGACATGTGTAATTGGGTTCCAGCATCTAGCCACGACATGTAGGAAACGACTGAACGGGAATAGTGCATTTATGCCGAAACCCCATAAATTCACATTGTCCGAGCCATCCAAAGTCGTAATCCAATTCAAGAGTTTTTCGGCGAAAAGTGGCTCCATTTGTGAAGAATTTGTAGTTGAAATGAAGAAATTACGAAGCTCAACCTTTGGTTGAAGATAAGGCAGTGAGTGGAAGCCATCTGTCAACAATCTGGAGGTCCTATACATCGATGGCAGGCAAACCACATTGGTGGCCGGCAAAGGACATTGGTGGCTAGCAGGCCACCTAACATGGTCAGCAGTCTCTCACTCTGACCTGCTGTCCCTTTTTGTGTTGAACAATGCTGAAAGCATGTGTTTTGTTCTGCTTTTAGTCTGTTTTAAGGTCTTATTTTCAATCCTTTCAGCTTTAACAAGTTTGTTATTTTGTATTTTAATTGTTGCTGCATAGTTTTGCTTATCGAGTTGTATGTTGTTTTGTTTATCGAGTTGTCGTCGTTTTGTTTATCGAGATATTGTTGTGTTGTTTATCGAGTTGTATATTGCTTTTCATTTCAGTTGTTGGTCAGTTCATTACTCGATTAAAAACATTGTGCCAATACAAGTGTGCACTTTTCAATATGAAATCCAATCTCATTTCATACAATACGGTGCTCATGATGCAAAATACAACACTTTTTCATAAAAAATTACTTTTCATTCCGATCATGGTTATTTTTACAAAAGTGCAGTACAATTTTTAAAACAAATGAAACCTGTCTAAAGTTGTACAATGTGCTAAAACTATAAACAAAAAGAAACTAAGCAAATATGTAGAAAATCAACGTTGCCCATCTCAAGCTCGAGAAGCCCTCTTCGTCCTCTTCCTCGGAGGAGAGGACTCTGGGGCACTGTCTCCTTCAGTGCTGCTATCTGAACCTGGGCCAGAACCCGAGCCGGTGTCATCATTGCTCTCCGCCTTAAAGCTCACCTCGGCATCGCTCCCATTCTCGGAACCCGAGTCGGCGTCATCACCTCTACTCTCAGATGACTTTGAATACTGACTTGCTGCCTTCTTAGAGTCGCTCGTCTCAGCATCATTATCACTCAGAATGGGCTCTGAAGGGCCGCACTTAGCTCGGGTGCCCCTAGCTCTGCCTCGGCCACATGTCGGAACCTGTCTCTCTCTTTCCTGCTTGTTGCTGGAAGAGGTACTACTGGTGCCGGTGCTGTAGCTACCGCTAGTGCCATCATTATGGATGGAACCTGAAAAAGACAGTTGTTATGTATCAGCTATAGTATTTGTATTAGATGCAAGCATAGTATGCAGAATGAGTATATGCGAAAGTCAGATACAATGTGTGAATATAGTATGAAAGTGCGGTTGTGTCAGATGTGGTCTATCAATGCAATGTATGTTAGTGTCAGTGTGTCAGTGGAAATTTGATGTCTAGAATGTAAAACTTAAGAAATTACTTCAACACCGTAGAGGCTGAGCAACGCTTCTATCCTCTGTACTACCCCCATCAGCGAGGCTATCAGCTCGAGGGTGCCTCATGTATACTCGATCGATGCCTGTAAATGCAGTTTGAATGATTAGTATTTGCAAATGAATATATCTGAAATGAAATACGAAGTGCAAGTGTTAAAGTGTAGTTCATACCGGAGTCGAGCCTCGAATCCCGACAAGGTTATGACCAGCCGCTGCGGGCTCAATTAGGACCTGGTAGGCATCCCCGGTGTGTCGTCAGTAAGTCAGCGTGCTGGGAATCTCTAGCCAATCAGCCTTCTACCCCGCTTGGGAAGTCCCTCTGCCACGGGCCTTGCTCGCCCGAGTCACTCTACGCCTCGCTCTTGCGGCAAGAGCCCTCGCCTTCTCATCTCCACGAACACCGATCAGGGGCGGCATCAAGTGTGTCTGGTTGAAAGCTGCATAGTCGCCCTCTGCTCGGAAGAAGTTGGCGTCCAGGTCCACCATGAACTGGATGACCTCCTCAACAGATAGGGTCTCTATGGACCGCATGGACTCTGGTGGAGCCATCGGGACAATCGGGTTAGCTAGGCCCATAATCTGGCGCATGAAGTGCTCACCAAAGAACCAAGCCCAGCAGATCGGGCCCTCAAGCAGAATGCGGTAGCGGGAGATGGCCCAGGCATCGGCAAACTCATCTGGGACCCCCTTTGGCATCAAGGCCTATGGCTGCCACGTGATCTACAAACAGAAGTTATACAGATTATTAGTTGTTGTCAGTTGCTAAATGAACAGTTTCAAAGAAAAAATGATTGTGTTTCAGATTACCTCATGGGCAGTTACTGTGTCGAAGTACTGCCTGAAGAATGTGAAAGGCTTACGGGGTCTAACGGCGAATCTGACCGTTATACATTCACGAATAGGGGACTGTCAACGGAAGCTCCTCTACAGGCTTCGTGGCGAGAGTCGGAAAGTATGCGTACATCCATAGCTACAGGGAAAATGCAGTGGTATGTGATCAGTATACTATCGAGCAGGTAAAGAAATGCGAACCAGAAAGCATACAGTGTTTGAGCAGATACAGAATTGCGAAGCAGAAAGCATGTGTTGAAATAGATGTAAAGCAGAAACTGTAAAGAAAATATAAAGTGCAAAGAGGGAACTGAGATATATACCTTCCAGGCTCGCCAGTAGCCTCCAATCAAGTTTTCCCATAGACGGGAGGTAAAGCTCATATATCCATACAATGTGGTGAGGCCACCGCCACCCCAGTCGTAGAAGCAAACCCAAGGAAGGGTCATTAGGGCACTCAGCAAATGCAGGCCTATGGTATTCCACCTGTTCGAAAACAAGGTGGTACCGAAGACGAACATCAGGAAGCGCCTGGCATACTGCTCGGTCTCCTCTATCGTCTCGGGCTCAGTCCTTCTGAATCTCTCAGCGAACCAAGTGCATCTGACCATCCCCGTCTAGTGTATGGGTAGGTTTGCCCCCAACAGCTCAAACTAGGTTGCCTCCCACTCCTCCATATTTGTATAAATAGGGATCAGATTGCCCTCTACGTCTAAGCCGGCGATCATGGCAAAGTCGTAAAGAGTCATTGTCATCTCCGCTGTCGTGGAAAAGTGGAAGGAGTTGGTGGTATCCCACAACCTCTCCACCAGTGTTCTTAGGAAGGGACGACTCGCTGTAGACGTGCCCAAATGTCCCGGCTCCACGCGAGAAATGGGCACGAAATCCGTTTGTTCATTGGCTACTATAGTTTGGACTCAAATGTCACGGTTTTGAATCTAATCTCACAAAGTGCAATGTGAGACCGATAAATCACCAAAGAGTCCAAATCCGGCAAATCGTTTTGGAAAACTGATTTTAATAAAGAAGTGCCAAACATGTACTGCTTCGCCAGATACAGAGTCGCCATCTAAATATTTTATTTTGGGGATTTAGGAAACCCTGACTCGTGCCTAAGGCCACGTGTCCGTCATCACCAAAGTTGCCTCGGCTCGGGAACTTGGGTACAAGAGGGGAAGGCCATGCAATGAGCACCCCAGCTCGCCCAATCAAAGATCGACCTTTACTAACATGATATATTGTTTTTGAAAACACATGTGTTCTTATTCCGGTTATTAGCTAGAATTACTATGTGATGCGCACAACACACAAGTATAGACTAGCTCGCCTAAGTTGGATCAAAACATCTCATGTTCATTTTGAAAATGGTTTGAAGATGCTACGCGCAAGTAGGCTAAGACGTGGAATTGCCACCCTCAAGTGGGCTTAGAAAACATGATTTTGCCACTCTCAAGTGGGCTTAAAACTCGCATTTCAATGAATTGTTCCAATTCAAGCAATCCAACCTTCACCCACAGGCATTTAGGCAGTTATATCATTTAAGCAAATAGCCTCATGGCAAGCATGCTATTATGGCAATCACTCACACACATGCAAGATACTAAAGCATAAAAGCTTACCTAGTACCCCGAGCCAAAACAATAGCTAGCTAGTAATCAATGCATGATCCTAGCTATGTTAAGATGCCTAATGCAACACATGCAAAAATGAAACTAAAATAGGCTCGGCTATTCTAAGATGGCATGTGAGATGCAACTTGATAATCATGTATTAAAATTGGAATTGAAATACAAATGCAATTAGTATGATGTGTCGAGTCCGGTGCATGCAATACGAATTAATGGATGCAAACATGCAAGCATAAGGATGCTAATCAAAATATGACCTAGAACTAACCATCATAAGCGGTTAAGTAAAATGGAAAAAGACGTGGGGTTGGAAGACATTCAAACACTCATGCACACTTATTACAAAATTCGCCCTCTCGACGGAGGGTTCGAATGAATAATACAAACCAACTAATTAACTAACTAACAAGATAATTAATTATTACAAAACCTTACCTAATTAAGCAAATTAATTAAGTTACAAAACAGTTAAAGTAGCCTCAGGAAGAGGGACATATGCATGCTCGGTCGGCTTCGCTCGGAAATCTGTTGCCATGCCTCATGTTGCCTCTGTTTGCACTGTTTTGTACCTCTAAAAACTGTGAAAATGTTTGTGATGCTTCTGAACCACCCCATGGATACTGTGAGAGCCCACCGGCCAAATGATATGGTCATCGGCCAAAGAAAAGCGGTTATCGACCACTTTTGAGTCCATCGGCCAAAAATTGTTAGCCGATCGGCACTCCAGATAGCCGATCGGCCATCTTTTCCTGCAGACTGCTCCATTTGCTGCAGCAGAGGACAAACAAGGGCATGGCAATACATTTGTAAGAAAATGTTGTGCAACTACACTCCTTATCATGTTTGAGACTCAACGGAGTGTAGTGTTTGACTCTCGAGCCATCAATCACGTATTTCGATGCATGATGGCCAAAGAGGCCAAATTGCACAAATCAATATGGAATGAATGCACAAAACACATGAATGCCTCACACTCTATCATGTTGGATCAAAAGTGTCGGCGACCGAGAATTGAGGCACATTTCATCACTTCAAGTATGAAACGTCCCTCGTTCCTTGTGTTTGGTTTAATACCCAAACCAAACACAATGCAATGCATGCAACATGGAGATGTTATGCAATGCAACATGACCATGCCAAATGCAATGTAACAAACATGCAAAATGCAATGCAACTTGGACATGCAAACATGCAATGTAATAAGAATGCAACAACAATGCCAACAACATGCAAAGATGGACTAGCATGCAACAGGATGCAAACTAGCAAGCATGCAACAACATGCAAAGATGGACTAGCATGCGACAACATGCAATGTGACAAGCATGCAACAACATGCAAAGATGGACTAGCATGCAACAACATGCAATGTGACAAGCATGCAACAACATGCAAAGATGGACTTAAACCAAAATGGGCAGACCTCAGCCATACCCAAATCAGTGGCCAAAATAATGAGTTGATGACATGAAATACAGGACAAGCATGCATGCCAATTGGCCGAGAATTAAGGCATGAAGACACTAACTCTTAAGAGCACTTAAAGAGTGAAAAGCATGCAAGTGTGACAACACTACATGCTCTGAAATGATGTTAGGAATGATGCCAAATCACTAAACAATGCAAGTATGGCATGCAAGAAAGCTCAAAGCTTAAGGCTAGCAAAGGGGTCTAAACTATGGCCATGCAAAGCAAGCCCCGAAGGGCCAAGGGTAACCAAAACAGTCCCAAGGTAGGTCGAGATAAGACAAAAAGCAAGCTTGAACCTAGCCAACACAAGCTAGAACAAGAGTCCAAAAGGCATGAGGCATGCAAGGCTAACAAGGGGTGTTACACTACACCTATTAAAACCAAACATGGCATGACTTAACCAATAAAAATCAGAGTTATGGCATGTCAAAAAAAGACCAAAAACCCACTTAGATGGCATCCCAAAAGCTTAAGCAATAAGGTATGCACAATGACCCACTCTTAAGGCATAAAACACCAACTTCTCAAAGCATCAAAAGGGTGGCAAATACAAGTTGTGGGAGTCGAATAATTGAAACAATCAGAAGCATACTCTAGAAGACATATATTACACGGCTCTACTCTGCACGATAAGGATGCCGAATATAATAGATGGGCCAAACTGATACTGAACCAAGGAGCCGAGTAAATAAGAGGACGATGAGTGACAAATGGGCCTGGCCATGAGGCCTAGGAAACAAGTATAAATAAAGGAACAACAGACTAAGAAGGTATGTGAGAATTGTAGTACTTAACTTAGAATATAAGTATTCCTGAGTGTGGTTTCTGACTTGTCCGTCGGAGTGCTAATTCCGCCACCCCCATCGTAGTATATATTCATTTTCAGGTGACCGGAAGAGGATCACGGGCGTTCCCCAGGATCAGAAGAGCATTTCCAAACCACTTCTCCACAATTGGCGCTGTCTGTGGGAATACTCAAGCACATCCATGGTGAGCGTGACGGAAGATCCTCCGACAGTCACTGTTGACCCTATACCGCAAGAGGAAACCACTCCAACAAAATTGCTTGGAACAAAAACTATCGCTGCAAGACGTGCCTTGAATTTCGCTTCACCCTCGACTTCGGAGCATGAGACAATGCAGGCGATTTTGGAACAAGCAAAGCAAAATGAATAGAGGTTAGAAAACATGATCGCTGAGAACAAACGTCTTCGTGAAGATTTGGCCTTGGAAATGGCGAAGTCCAAGCAAGCTGCGCGCCCAAATCCAGAACAACCTCCGAAAGCAGGTGGTCAATAACCTTGAGCCCGACAAGACACTGATAGCGACTCCGACTCATTATCTCCAGAGCCCTGGAAGAAGGGACGACACGAAACCACCAGTTCTTTCGAAGAAAGTCCCCTTGCAATGCACAAGCGAAGAAGGAACAGTTCAGACGAAGACCAACACGATCCCTTCCTACGACGGATTGGAAAGGCTACACTACCCAAGAAATTCAAAGCACCTTCGTTCACCTTGTACGACGGCAAATCAGACCCCACCGACCACATCCGCCACTACAAGCAGGCCATGACATTGCATGCAGACGACGAGGCCCTCATGTGGTGAATATTTCCCAGCTGTTTGGGACCATTGGCGGTTAGGTGGTATTATAAACTGGAGCCAGCTTCGATCAAAACCTTCCACCAACTACAAAAATCCTTCAAGGCTAGATTCATCACCAACGAAGTCTAGCCGAAGCAAGCCGACTCTCTCTGGGCAATGCAAATCCTGGCAAGAGAAACACAAAGAGCATATTCGGCGCGATATTGGGAATGCTTTAATCTTGTTGACGATGCTTGTAATGACTCCATGGCCATCACCGCCTTCAAAAGGGGATTACACCCAGATAGTGCCCTCCGCAATTCCTTGACTAGAAGACCTCCCAAAACAGTCTGGGGGTTGATAAATAAAGTAGAGGAACACTGCAAAGTGGAAGATGACGCCTTGTGGGTTAAAGCCGGACATGTGGCCAACAAAACGGCCCCTGCCGAAATTGCTCAGCCAATAAGTTCTGCACCACCCCAGAGCCCTGAACCACAACAGCGGGCTAAACGAGATAGGAGATGGGACTCTCGCTGATCCAGCGATCAATGATTGCACCAGGCAAATGAGCACCTGCAGGTTGATAGCAAGCGCACAAAGCGCGCCGATAAGAAATATCGGAGCTATTAGAGCCAATCTGCTCGATTATGACCAAAATCTAACATCTTCTGTTCTTCAAATGGCCGTCCACGATGGTGGGACCTCCTAACACGAGAAGGCGGGACAAGCATTGTGAATATCACAAAGATCATGGTCATGATACAGACAATTGCTATGCCTTGAAAGACCACCTCGAGAAATTGGTGCAAGATGGCCGGCTCCAACAACACGTCCGGAAGAGCACAATCAAAACTTTTTCCCTTCGGCAGGAGTTACCTCCCTTCGGCGTTATACATATGATATACAGCCTTCCAACACCATGTACCATACACTCAATTCATTCAGCCCCCCAGAAGCAACGCACACAAGCGAAATAGCCCCACGAAGCTCCAAGTATCATCTTCGACGATTCTGATCTTATCGACATAACGCTCCCCCATATTGATCCATTGGTCATTGAACTAGACGTGAATCGATTTACCGTTGAATGCATCCTCATAGACCAGGGAAGCACTTCGGAGGTCATGTACTATGAGACCTTCCTCACACTCGGCTTTAATGAATCAGACCTGTCTCCGGCTCCTCATCCATTATTCGGCTTCAACGCAAATCTAGAGTACCCGTTGGGGAAAATCACGTTACCCGTTCGGGCGGGCTCCCAAACAGTGGATGTGGAATTCATGGTCGACAAGCTCCCTTCGCCGTATAACCTCATCATGGGGTGAACTTGGCTGCATACTATTCGGGCCGTGCCAAGCACCTATCATCAGCTGCTGCGCTTCCCAACCGAACACGGCGTTGAGCAAATCCGTGGTTCCCGGCAATCTGCACAAGCATGCTATCTCCTTTCTGGAAAGACACCAACGGAGACGCAGGTCAACTCCACTGAAGTGTCGAATCAAGACCATCTCGTTGATGTTGGACGACTCCTTGACGATAAGCGACGGAAGCTCTAGGCGATACCAGATGATAGGGGACCGATTGATGGAAAGTTAGGTGCGCGGCCTTGCTTCTAACGCATTTGCGCAAATTCTATCCTTAAACCCGACCTGTGGGGAATGATACCGGTTCTGAATGGCTCACCATGTACACTTTCCACTTTTGTAAGTAATGCAAAGATTCATGTTACTCGTCGTGAAATCCAGCCCAAAAGCATTCCAAATAAAGCCTCCAGATTCGGAGCGCCCATCGTGGATGTCACGTTTGGCCCAATAAAGTCTCTGGATTTGGAGCCCCATCGGCGCATGACGTTTTTGGGCCAATAAAGTCTCCGGATTCGGAGCTCCCTTCATGGATATCACGATTGGCCGATTAAAGCCTCCGAATTCGGAGCCCCATCGGCGCATGATATTTTTGGGCCAGTAAAGTCTCCGGATTCAGAGCGCCCTTCGTGGATATCATGATTGGCCGATTAAAGTTTCCAGATTCGGAGCCCGATCGGCGCATGACGTCTTTGAGCCAATAAAGTCTCCGGATTCAGAGCGCCCTTCGTGGATATCATGATTGGCGGACAAAGCCTCCGAATTCGGAGCGCCCTTTGTGGATGTCAGATTGGCCGATTAAAGTCTCCGGATTCGGAGACCCATCGGCCCATGACATCTTTGGGCCAATAAAGTCTACGTATTCGGAGCACCCTTCGTGTATATCACGATTGGCCGACAAAGCCTCCGGATTTGGAGCGCTCTTTGTGGATTTCACGATTGGCCCAATAAAGTCTCCAGATTCGGAGCGCCCTATATCACGATTGGCCAATTAATGTCTCCGGATTCGAAACCCTATCGGCGCATGACGTCTTTGGGCCAATAAAGTCTTCGAATTCGGAGCGCCCTTCGTGGATATCATGATTGGCCGATTAAAGTCTCTGGATTCGGAGCCCCATCGGCGCATGACGTTTTTGGGCCAATAAAGTCTATAGATTCAGAGCGCCCTTCGTGGATATCACAATTGCCCGACAAAGCCTCCGGATTCGGAGCGCCCTTCGTGGATTTCACGATTGGCCCAATAAAGTCTCCGGATTCGAGGCGTCCTTCATGGATATCACGATTGGCCGATTAAAGTCTCCGGATTCGAAGCCCTATCAGCGCATGACGTCTTTAGGCCAATAAAGTCTCTGGATTCGGAGCGCCCTTCGTGGATATCATGATTAGCCGATTAAAGTCTCCGGATTCGGAGCCCCATCGGCGCATGACGTCTTTGGGCCAATAAATTCTCCAAAATCGGAGCGCCCTTCGTGGATATCACGATTGGCCGATTAAAGCCTCCGGATTCGGTGCCCTATCGGCGCACGACATATTTGGGCCGCCAAAGCCTCAAATTCGGAGCGCCTATCGTGGATGACACAATTGGCTAGTCTCCGTATTCGGAGCCCCATCGGCGCATGACGTCTTTGGGTAAATAAAGCCTCCAAAGTCGGTTGACCAATGTCATCGAGTGGCGCTCAAGGGCCAAGTAATATTCCGAATTCGGAGCACCCTCCAGAATGAAAAAATTTACACATCGAAGCAGGGATATGTAGGTTGAACCAGCACAACCGCGTGAACAAGACAAAACGTTCCAGCATTCAATATAAGATGCTTAATTAAGCATACAAAAATTCAAAATGAGATAAACTTCTAGAACGAAACATTTTATTCGATTAAATAGTAATTACAAAAAATGCAATCCACGTTCAAAGCATTACAATATCTATTCTCATATGGCGTCGCGTTGGGACGAGCGGCAGCGCCGAATCAACGCCCGCTGATCAGAGAGCAGCCGCAACTTGAAATGCCTTGATCTGGCCGCGCTAGAATCCACGATTCACACCCACGATATAATCACCCTTGAGGCTGGGACCTTTGACACCATAAACAACGGCAAGGCCAAGATCCAAGACAAGGAAGGAATTCCCCACGAAAATAATAATACCCAATGGTCGTGGCGCTACGTCAGCCTCATATCTTGATCGCGATTGCGGAGAACTTCGCCATTGCTGTTTGTCCCTTCGAGGTGATCTGCTTTGACGACTTAGAGGCTGACATTTTTCTCGTCTTTTGAACGCCCTACCTCTTGCTCGAGTGGGTTCTCTACTGCGATTCATTACAATGTCAAGCTCAGCCAGAGTCTGAGCTTCTCCTCTGCTGCTGAAGAAAAACTCCATTCGACATTCACACTTATCTAACCCCACGCAACAAAATCGTTTTAAATCGAGTCTGAGCACAGTAAGCGACGCCTCTAAGAGCAAAAAATTCGAGGCGATTTATTTTGAAACACCTTGCGGTGGCCTCGAGGCGATTTCATTAACATTGAACTCCAAAAGATGGACAACGAGTGATATTAGTCACGGCCACTCCATGCACCGACTCTCTCCGGATTCGGAGCGCCTGGCACATGACACCTTTGGGCCAGTTGAGCCTCCGAATTCGGAGCTTCATCTGCGTGATTGACCGCGCGTAACACATGCAAAATATATATATAATGAAGACTGTTCAAGACAAGCCGGCATATAACCCCTCAGAATTAAAATGAGTAGCTAACTCGGGCCGGTCAATGTTTATGAGTGAAACACATGCAAACACGTGTGTGCCGAATGTAAATTACAATGAAACTTTAAAAATAGGACATTTTATTCAATCAGGCAATAATGACATAGTTATGAACGCGATCCACGTTCGAACGTTACATTGAGTGTTTTTACACAATGTCTCCCTCATCTTCACTCTGCTCGACTTCAAAGGAGGAAAACGGAAGATGGTTATGTTGGTACAGTGGCAATGCCGAGTCGACGTCCATTGCTCGGAGAGCTTTTTCGGCCTGAAGCGCCTTGATCCAACCATGCTTAAATCCACTATTTTCGCATCGACAAACTTCCTCGGCGAGTTTTTCCTTGGTCTTCTGTATCCTAACTTTCCAGCCATTGTGGAAGCCTTTTTCATAGGCCCTCTCCTCCGCGGATTCCATCGCGAACATGGTCACCGTATCTCGATCAGCGAGCGCAGTACTGATAAGCCGTTGAGTGACCCTTTCTTCCATGATTGGGTTGGCCTGTCCGACGGCCTGCCTGTGAATGGCCTTGACCTTCCATAGCTCACGTTCAGCCTCTTCCGTGCAAGCCTCCAAGTTTCAGATGCATTCATCCCTCTTCTCTATTTCTCGACAGGCAGCACGGAGACGCATACCGATTTCGTAGGCGGTGTAGAGCCCCTTCACCGCACCATGAATGCCTTCACAAAACACGTCAAAGTTCTGCCGACCTACCATCGGCTGCTGGACCTCGGGATGAAAAATCTGTCAAGCAAATTCGACCGCCACACTTGAATCTCGAACGATCGAGTTCGCATCTGGCATGGGTCTATTCCCCACGAAGACTGCGGAGCTCAATGGGTGTGGGTTCGCACCGGGCTCCCTTCTAGAACGAGGTTGCGGGGATTTGTCCTGTGGCTCCTTGTCCCCCCTAGGCGGCCTACTTCGACGACGAGGAGATCCACGTCTCTCCCGATCCCTCGAAGTCCTGCCTCCCGCCCGCAAAGGTTCGCTACTTTGATCCATGTTTCCTCCGAGCTCTGCTAGTGTCCTCGCTTCCCCTTTGCTGTTAAAAATGAGTCTATTCGACATTTGCGCTCGTTTATTCTTCATCAAAGACCTGAACTGAGTTGCTCACTGAGCCCGTAAATAGGACTTTCATTTATTTGTTCCCTACGAGAGCGGCGCCACCGAGGCAATCTCATTAATATCGAAACCTCAACAGCCCGGCGTCGACCCAGTCGCGCCCCCATCACACACTGTTATTCGACATTTAATGTTCGCAAAACAGCTGGGGCAAGGGCAGATTCAGAAATCTATCCGGCTTTAGTGCCGCAGCCACATCACGAATCAACTAATCAATATTGTATGATTCGACATTTATTAGTCACGAACCAGCTGGGGCAAGGATAGATTCATGAAACTATCTGGCTTGAGTGCTGCAGTCGCTTCAAGAATTGACTAATCAATATTGTATGATTCGGCGTTTAATGCTCGCGAACCAGCTAGTACAAGGGCAAATTCATCAATCTATCCGGCTTTAATGCCGTAGCTGCTTCATGAATCGACTAATCAATATTGCATGATTCGGCGTTTAATGGTCGCGAACTAGTTGGGGTAAGGGCAGATTCATCAATCTATCCGGCTTGAGTGCCGCAGTTGCTTCACGAATCAACTAATCAATATTGTATGATTCGGCGTTTAATGCTCACGAACCAGCTGGGGCAAGGGCAAATTCATCAATCTATTTGGCTTTAGTGCCGCAGTCGCTTCATGAATTGACTAATCAATATTGTATGATTCAGCGTTTAATGCTCGTGAACCAGCTGGGGCAAGGAAAGATTCATCAATCTATCCAGCTTTAGTGCCGCAGCCGCTTCACGAATCGACTAATCAATATTGTATGATTCAGCGTTTAAAGTTCGTGAACCAGCTAGGGCAATGCCAGATTCATCAATCTATCTGGCTTGAGTGCCGCAGCCGCTTCACGAATTGACTAATCAATATTGTATGATTCGGCGTTTAATGCTCGCGAACCAACTAGGGCAAGGGCAGATTCATTAATCTATCCGGCTTTAGTGCTGCAACCGCTTCACAAATCGACTAATCCATATTGTATGATTCGGCGTTTAATGGTTGCGAACCAGCTGGCGCAAAGGCAGATTCATCAATCTATCCGGCTTGAGTGCCGCAGCCGCTTCACGAATCGACTAATCAATATAGTATGATTCAATGTTTAATGCTCGCGAGCCAGCTGGGGCAAGGGCAGATTCATCAATCTATCCGACTTTAGAGCCTCACTCGCTTCACGAATCAACTAATCAATATTGTATGACTCGACATTTAATGCTCGCAAACCAGCTAGGGCAAGGGCAGATTCATCAATCTATCCAGCTTTAGTGCCTCAGTCACTTCACAAATCGACTAATCAATATTGTATGATTCGGCGTTTAATGTTCGCGAACCAGCTGGGGCAAGGGCAGATTCATCAATCTATCCGGCTTTAGTGCCGCAGCCGCTTCACGAATCAACTAATCAATATTGTATGATTCGGCGTTTAACGTTCGCGAACTAGCTGGGGCAAGGGCAGATTCATCAATCTATTCGGCTTGAGTGCCGCACCCGCTTCACGAATTGACTAATCAATATTGTATGATTCGGCATTTAGTGGTAGTGAACTAGCTAAGGCAAGGGCAGATTCATCAATCTATCCGGCTTGAGTGCCGTACCCGCTTCACGAATCGACTAATCAATATTGTATAATTTGGTGTTTAATGCTCGCGAACCAGCTGGGGCAAGGGCAGATTCATTAATCTATCCGGCTTTAGTGCCGCAACCACTTCACGAATCGACTAATCAATATTGTATGATTCGGCGTTTAATGCGTGCAAACCAGCTAGGGCAAGGGCAGATTAAGCAATCTATCCAGATTTAGTGCTGCCGCTGTTTCACGAATCGACTAATCAATATTGTATGAATCGGCGTTTAACCCTCGCGAACCAGCTGGGGCAAGGGCAGATTCATCAATCTATCCGGCTTTAGTACTGCAGCCGCTTCATGAATCGACTAATCAATATTGTATGATTGTGCGTTTAATGTTCGCGAACCAGCTGTGGCAAGGGCAGATTCGTCAATCTATCCGGCTTGAGTGTCGTAGCCCCTTCACGAATCCACTTATCAATATTGTATGATTTGGCGTTTCATGTTCGCGAACCAGCTGGGGCAAGGGCAGATTCATCAATCTATCCAGCTTGAGTGCAGCAGCCGCTCCATGAATCGATTTACTAGTCCTATTCGGCACCAAGAGTCCGTTTACTTGTTCGGATAAATTAAAGTTTAACTAATATAATTTCCAAGATTACACTAATTCCAATCGTTGTATAGAAGGCACAACAGACAGTAATCATTTTATCCAAAGTAGTGGCAGGCAAAACTCTTCATTAATATCAGAAACTTCGTACTAATAATAGTGAAATGGGAAGGAAATTTTCATTAATAAATTGAGCACAGATAGTAACTAATTTATAGATTGGCAAAGGCTCCGGATTCGGAGCGCCCTTCATGGATATCACGATTGGTCGATTAAAGTCTCCGGATTCGGAGCCCTATCGGCGCATGATGTCTTTAGGCCAATAAAGTCTCTAGATTTGGAGTGCCCTGCTGTGGTGGGAGAGGGTTAGTTGTGACATTCGGTTTCTCCGGAGGCACGATCACCTTGTTCTCAACGAGATCCTGAACCTCGTGATGCAATCGATAGCACTGGTCGGTGTCATGACCATGCTGTTGGTGAAAGGTGTAGTACTTCGCTGGGTTATGGGAGGGGGGAAGTTTTTCTGGCAATGGTGGCGACTCTAGAGGCTTCAAGTGCCCTTTTCTGATTAAAACCCCCAAAGCCTTGGACAAAGGCATGCATAGTGGAGTGAAGGTTCTCTGGCCTCGGGGTGAAAACTTGGTTGTTTGCGAGCTACTTCCGGACGCACCGGTGAATGGTGTAGCTAAAAGGGTTCTTGGGGTGGTGGTGGCGGTGACCATACTCACATCTGAAGCTCTGGCAGCTGCAGCACTACTTGTGCCTGCATTCGTACTGCGGTTGAATGCCCTCTTGGGCTGCTCTCTCTCATGATTAATGAGGCCCTATTTCATCACGTCCTCGATCTGCACCACTATCTCATGTAGATCTGCAAAGGTGGGGAGGAGGAGAACGATCATCTTTTGCATGAGCTTGGGCTGGAGGTTGCGCACAACCATCCGAATTTAGTCTTTGTCAATAGGCCTGATGGTCATCATCGAGGCCTTAGCCCTCCACCGGTTCACAAAATCGGAGAAGCTCTACTTCGGCTCTTGCCTAGTTGTCTCGAGAGCACGAGTTGTGACCTCGATCTGTGTATTATAGGAGTATTAGGCTACAAAGGCCTCAGCCATCTCCTCCTAGTTCCTCTTGACAGAGTCCTCCAGTTTTGTATACCAAATAACCGCTACACCCAATAGGGTCTGGCCAAAAAAGGAAAGCTTTTACAATTTGGAGAGGCCCATTTGCCTTAGTATATCCGAGAACAGCTGCAAATGCACCATAGGATCCGCAGACCCGTCGAAACAGTCTATGTGTAGCATTTTAAATTGGTCTGGTAGAGTCACGGTCGAGTCAGTATTACCATCCTCAATATCTGGGATAGATTTCACGCCCTGGGACTTCTTGAACAACTTTTCAAGCATGCTCACTTTTAGTGCTGTGGGGTCCACCTCAAACTCAAAGGGTGAATCCGGTAGATTGGTAGGTGCTTTGGACAGTTGGGGTAGGATCGGGGGAGGGGCCGGCCTCGTTGGATCTTCCGTATTGTCCTGGACGTTAGCTGTCTCCCCATGTATTGGAACTCTTGGTGGGGGAGGAGCCTGGTGCGAAGAAGATGCTCCGGCCTGCTGTGGTGGTTGTTGTTGCTGTAATCTAGCAATCAACTCTGCCTGCTGGGCCATAACCTCGGCCTGGCGTGTGGAAAATTCTGCTTGACGGGTAGCATACTGCTGCATGGCTTTCATACTCTCCTGGAGCTGACGCACCATCTCCTCTATATCTGCCATATTATGCTGATCTAGCTGAATAACTGGTATATCTGTCCCCGCAGTAGAAACTGAGACCTTAACCTGACTGTTCACTGGTAGGGTAGACCACTGATCTGGCGATCGCTGTACTGATACACTGCGCATTTTTGACCTCTGTCTAGTAATCGGGGGTAAAGAAAGGAACACTGCTTGTTCGTCTATTAGATCGCTGGATCGATTAAGTCTACGACCTTTAACCCATAGTGCTCGGGGAATATCTGCCTGGTTGGATGCAATGGTGCTAAACTACCTTGCAAAAAGATAAATAAAGCATAATAAGGAAACAATGAACAGAAAAACGGACAGCATAACAGCTTAAATGAAGACAACACGCAGTTGGCAAATACAAGCTGAAAGAACTGTTCTCAACCATTGATCACTACCCTAAATTTGAATATGATACCCGTAGGTAAAATTGATTCCCAAATACTGATGCCCGCAAGCCTGATACCCGGACTTGCAAACCGATACGTGCATTCCTGTAGAGGCCAACTCTAAAAGCACATAACAAGCAAGTGAGAGCCAAAACACCCCTATGTTGGGGTAGGATTTCCCTATCCTATTGTCAGGAGCTAGGGTTTCACTACACACGCAGCTGTTTCAAACAACCTAAAATCGGGTAAGTAACCTGTCCTAGTTTGGAATGGTCACTACAGTTTTCGATATGCACTAGGTCGAATGGTCAAAAAGGGTGCCCTGGTAAAAATTGGGGTTTGTGTTCCTGTTGTGGCAGAGCCCGCAACTGGTCAACCTTATGGCACGCTTCTCAAAGGAAGCCTCCGGTAAACCGTTCAGGAATAGCAAACGACAAACATGGTATCCTAGGCGCACCAATGCAAATGCAATGCAAAGAAGCACATAAATGTAAACAAAACAAGATATCATGAGTTCGAGTCAAGCTCTCTAAATCCCCAGCAGAGTTGCCAGAAACTGTAGACGTGCCCGAACGTCCCTGCTCCGCGTGCGAAATAGGCGCGAAATCCATTTTGTTCATTGGCTACTACAGTTTGGACTCAAATGTCACGGTTTTGAATCTAATCTCACAAAATGCAATGTGAGACCAATAAATCACCAAAGAGTCCAAATCCGACAAATCGTTTTGGAAAACTGATTTTAATAAAGAAGTGCTAAACATGGACTGCTTTGCCAGATACAGAGTCGCCACCTAAATATTTTATTTGGGGGGATATAGGAAATCCTGACTCATGCCTAAGGCCACGTGTCCTTCATCACCAAAGTTGCCTTGGCTCGGGAACTTGGGTACGAGAGGGAAAGGTCATGCAATGAGCACCCTAGCTCGCCCGATCAAAGATCGGCCTTTACTAACATGATATCTTGTTTTTGAAAACACATGTGTTCTTATTCCGGTTATTAGCTATAATTACTATGTGATGCGCACAATACACAAGTATAGACTAGATCACCTAAGTTGGAACAAAACATCTCATGTTCGTTTTGAAAATGGTTTGAAGGTGCTACTTGCAAGTAGGCTAAGACGTGGAATTGCCACCCTCAAGTGGGCTTAGAAAACATGATTTTGCCACTCTCAAGTGGGCTTAAAACTCGCATTTCAATGAATTGTTCCAATTCAAGCAATCCAACCTTCACCCATAGGCATTTAGGCAGTTATATCATTTAAGCAAATAGCCTCATGGCAAGCATGCTATTATGGCAATCACTCACACACATGCAAGATACTAAAGCATAAAAGCTTACCTAGTACTCCGAGCCAAAACAATAGCTAGCTAGTAATCAATGCATGATCCTAGCTATGTTAAGATGCCTAATGCAACACATGCAAAAATGAAACTAAAATAGGCTCGGCTATTCTAAGATGGCATGTGAGATGCAACTTGATAATCATGTATTAAAATTGGAATTGAAATACAAATGCAATTAGTATGATGTGTCGAGTCCGGTGCATGCAATACGAATTAATGGATGCAAACATGCAAGCATAAGGATGCTAATCAAAATATGACCTAGAACTAACCATCATAAGCGGTTAAGTAAAAGGGAGAAAGACGTGGGGTTGGAAGACATTCACACACTCACGCACACTTTTACAAAATTCGCCCTCTCGACGGAGGGTCTGAATGAATAATACAAAATAACTAATTAACTAACTAACAAGCTAATTAATTATTATAAAACCTTAACTAATTAAGCAAATTAATTAAGTTACAAAACAGTTAAAGCGGCCTCGAGAAGAGGGACATATGCATGCTCTGTCGGCTTCGCTCGAAAATTCATTGCCGTGCCTCATGTTGCCTCTGTTTGCGCTGTTTTGCACCTCTGAAAAGTGTGAAAATCTCTATGATGCTTATGAACCACCCCGTGTATACTGTGAGAGGCCATCGGCCAAATGGTATGGTCATCGGCCGAAGAAAAGTGGTTATCGACCACTTTTGAGTCCATCGGCCAAAAATTGTTAGCCGATCGGCACTCCAAATAGCCGACCGACCATCTCTTCCTGCAGACTACTCCATTTGCTGTAGTAGTGAACAAACAAAGGCATGGCAGCACATATGCAAGAAATTGTTGTGCAACTACACCCCTTATCATGTTTGAGACTCAAAGGAGTGTAGTGTTCGACTCTCGAGCCATCAATCACGCATTTCGATGTATGATGGCCAAAGAGGCCGAATTGCACAAATCAATATGGAATGAATGCACAAAACACATGAATGCCTCACACTTTATCATGTTGGATCAAGAGTGTCGGTGACTGAGAATTGAGGCACGTTTCATCACTTCAAGTATGAAACGTCCCTCGTTCCTTGTGTCTGGTTTAACACCCAAACCAAACACAATGCAATGCATGCAACATGGAGATGTTATGCAATGCAACATGACCATGCCAAATGCAATGTAACAAGCATGCAAAATGCAATGTAACCTGGACATGCAAACATGCAATGTAATAAGAATGCAACAACAATGCCAACAACAAGCATATGACAACATGTAAAGATGGACTAGCATGCAACATGATGCAAACTAGCAAGCATGCAACAACATGCAAAGATGGACTAGCATGCAACAAGATGCAAACTAGCAAGCATGCAACAACATGCAATGTGACAAGCATACAACAACATGCAAAGATGGACTTAAACCAAAATGGGTAGACCTCAGCCATACTCAAATCAGTGGCCAAAATGATGAGTTGATGACATGAAATGCAAGACAAGCATGCATGCCAATTGGCCGAGAATTAAGGCATGAAGACACTAACTCTTAAGAGCACTTAAAGAGTGAAAAGCATGCAAGTGTGACAACACTACATGCTCTGAAATGATGTTAGGAATGATGCCAAATCAACTAAACAATGCAAGTATGGCATGCAAGAAAGCTCAAAGCTTAAGGCTAGCAAAGGGGTCTAAACTATGGCCATGCAAAGCAAGCCCCGAAGGGCTAAGGCCAACCAAAATAGTCCCAAGGCAGGTCGAGATAAGACCAAAAGCAAGCTTGAACCTAGCCAACACAAGCTAGAACAAGAGTCCAAAAGACAAGAGGCATGTAAGGCTAACAAGGGGTGTTACACTACACCTATTAAAACCAAACATGGCATGACTTAACCAATAAATATCAGAGTTATGGCATGTCAAAATAAGCCCCAAAACCCACTTAGATGGCATCCCCAATAGCTAAAGCAATAAGGCAAGCACAATGACCCACTCTTAAGGCATAAAACACCAACTCCTCAAAGTATCAAAAGGGTGGAAAATGCAAGTTGTGGGAGTTGAATAATAGAAATAATCAAAAGCGTACTCTAGAAGACATATATTACACGGCTCTACTCTACACGATAAGGATGCCGAATATAATAGATGGGACGAACTGATACTGAACCACGGAGCCGAGTAAATAAGAGGACGATGAGTGACAAATGGGCCTGGCCATGAGGCCCAGGAAACAAGTATAAATAAAGGAACAATAGACTAAGAAAGGTATGTGAGAATTGTAGTGCTTAACTTAGAATATAAGTATTCCTTAGTGTGGTTACTGACTTGTCCGTCAGAGTGCTAATTCCGGCAATCCCGCCGGAGTATAAATTCCATTTCAGGTGACCAGAACAGGATCACGGGCGTTCCCCAGGATCAGAAGAGTATTTCCAAACCACTTCTCCAAAATTTGCGCTGCCTGTGGGAATACTCAAGCACATCCATGGTGAGCGTGACGGAAGATCCTCTGACAGTCACTGTCGACCCTATACCGCAAGAGGAAACCACTCCAACAAACTTGCTTGGAACAGAGACTATTGCTGCAAGACGTGCCTTGAATTTCGCCTCACCCTCGACTTCGGAGCACGAGACAATGAAGGCGATCATGGAACAAGCAAAGCAAAATGAACAGAGGTTAGAAAACATGATCGCTAAGAACAAACGTCTTCGTGAGGATTTGGCATTGGAAATAGCGAAGTCCAAGCAAGCTGCGCGCCCAAATCCAGAACAACCTCCGAAGGCAGGTGGTCGACAACCTCGAGCACGACAAGACACTGATAGCGACTCCGACACATTATCCCCAGAGCCCAGGAAGAAGGGACGACACGAAACCACCAGTTCTTCTAAAGAAAGTCCCCGTGCAATGCACAAGCGAAGAATGAACAGTTCGAACGAAGACCAACACGATCCCTTCGTACGACGGATTGCAAAGGCTGCGCTACCCAAGAAATTCAAAGCACCATCATTCACCTTGTACGACGGAAAATCAGACCCCACCAACAACATCCGCCACTACAAGCAGGCCATGACATTGCATGCAGACGACGAGGCCCTCATGTGTCGAATATTTCCCAGCAGTTTGGGACCATTAGCGGTCAGGTGGTATTATAAACTAGTGCCGGCTTCGATCAAAACCTTCGACCAACTACAAAAATCCTTCAGGGCCAGATTCATCACCAGCGAAGGCCAGCCGAAGCAAGCTGACTCTCTCCGGGCAATGCAAATCCTGCCAGGAGAAACACTAAGAGCATATTCGGCACGATATTGGGAATGCTTTAATCTTGTTGACGATGCTTGTAATGACTCCATGGCCATCACCGTCTTCAAAATGGGATTACACCCAGATAGTGCCCTCCGCAGTGCCTTGACTAGAAGACCCCCCAAAGCAGTCTAGGGGTTGATGAGGAAAGTAGAGGAATACTGTAAAGTGGAAGATGACGCCTTGCGGGTTAAAGCCGGACACGTGGCCAACAAAACAGCCCCTTCCAAAATTACTCAGCCAATAAGTTCCGCACCACCCCAGATCGCTGAACCATGACATCGGGCTAAACGAGACAGGAGACAGGACTCTCGTCGATCTGACGATCAATGCTGGCACCAGGCAAATGAGCAACTGTAGGTCGATAGCAGGCGCACAAAGCGTGCCGACAAGAAATATACGGAGCTGTCAGAGCCAATCAGCTCGATTATGACCAAAATCCAACATCTTCTGTTATTCAAATGGCCGTCCAAGATGGTGAGACCTCCTGAAACGAGAAGGCGGGACAGGCGTTGTGAATATCACAAAGATCATGGTCATGATACGGACAGTTGCTATGCCTTGAAAGACCACCTCGAGGAATTGGTGCAAGATGGTTGGCTCCAGCTACACGTTCGGAAGAGCACAATCAAAACTATTGCCCTTCGGCAGGAGTCACCTCCCCTCGGTGTTATACATATGATACACAGCCTTCCAACGCCATGTACCATACACTCAATTCATTCAGCCCCCCAGAAGCAATGCACACAAGCGAAACAGCCCCACGAAGCTCCGAGTATCATCTTCGACGATTCCGATCTTATCGACATAACGCTCCCCCATGTTGATCCATCGGTCATTGAACTACACGTAAATCGATTTACCGTCGAACACGTCCTCATAGGCCAGGGAAGCACTTCGGAGGTCATGTACTATGAGACCTTCCTCAAACTTGGCTTCAACGAATCAGATCTGTCTTCGGCTCCTCATCCATTATTCGGCTTCAACGCAAATACAGAGTACCCGTTGGGAAAAATCATGTTACCCGTTCGGGAGGGCTCCCAAACAGTGGATGTGGAATTCATGGTCGTCGAGCTCCCTTCACCGTATAACCTCATCATGGGGTGAACTTGGCTGCATACTATTCGGGCCGTGCCAAGCACCTATCAATAGCTGTAACGCTTCCCGACCAAACACGGCGTTGAGCAAATCTGTGGTTCCCAGCAATCCGCACAAGCATGCTATCTCCTTTTTCGAAAGACACCAACGGAGACGCAGGTCAACTCCACTGAAGTATCGAATCGAGATAGTCTTGTTGATATCGGACGGCTCCCTGACGATAAGCCACGGAAGCTCTAGGCGATACCAGATGATAGGCAGCCGATTGATGGAAAGTTAGGCCTGCGGCCTTGCTCCTAACGCATTTGCGCAAATTCTATCATTAAACCTGACCTGTGGGGAATGATATTGGTTCTGAATGGCTTACCATGTACACTTTCCACTTTTGTAAGTAATGCAAAGATTCGTGTTTACTCACCGTGAAATCTAGCTCAAAAGCATTCCAAATAAAGCCTCCGGATTCGGAGCGCCCTTCGTGGATGTCACGATTGGCCCAATAAAGTCTCCAGATTCGGAGCCCCATCGGCGCATGATGTCTTTGGGCCAATAAAGTCTTCGGATTCGGTGCGCTCTTTGTGGATATCACGATTGGCCGACAAAGCCTCCGGATTCGGAGTGCCCTTCGTGGATATCATGATTGGCCGATTAAAGTCTTCGGATTCGGAGCCCTATCGGCGCATGACGTCTTTGGGCCAGTAAAATCTCCAGATTCGGAGCGCCCTTCGTGGATATCACGATTGGGCGACAAAGCCTCCGGATTCAGAGCGCCCTTCGTGGATATCACGATTGGCCAATTAAAGTCTCCAGATTCAGAGCCCCATCGGCGCAGGACGTCTTTGGGCCAATAAAGTCTCTGGATTCGGAGCGCCCTTCGTGGATATCACGATTGGCTGACAAAGCCTCCGGATTCGGAGCACCCTCCGTGGATGTCACGATTGGCCCAATAAAGTCTCCGGATTCGGAGCCCCGTCGGCACATGACGTCTTTGGGCCAATAAAGTCTCCGGATTCGGAGCGTCCTTCGTGGATATCACGATTGGCCGACAAAGCCTCCGGATTCGGAGCGCCCTTCGTGGATTTCACGATTGGCCCAATAAAGTCTTCGGATTCAGAGCGCCCTTCATGGATATCACGATTGGCCGATGAAAGTCTCCGGATTTGGGGCCCCATCGGCGCATGACGTCTTTGGGCCAATAAAGTCTTCAAATTCAGAGCGCCCTTTGTGGATATCACGATTGCCCGACAAAGCCTCCGGATTTGGAGCGCCCTTCATGGATGTCACGATTGGGCGATTAAAGTCTCCAAATTCGGAGCCCCATGGGCGCATGACGTCTTTGGGCCAATAAAGTCTTCGGATTCGGAGCGTCCTTCATAGATATCACGATTGGCCGATAAAGCCTCCGGGTTCGGTGCCTCATCGGCGCACGACGTCTTTGGGCTGACAAAGCCTCCGGATTCGGAGCACCCATTGTGGATGACACGATTGGCCAGTCTTCGGATTCGGAGCCCCATTGGCGCATGACGTCTTTGGGCCAATAAAGCCTCCAAAGTCGGTTGACCAATGTCATCGAGCAGCGCTCAGGGGCCGAGTAATATTCCGAATTCGGAGCGCCCTCCAGAATGAAAACATTTACACATCGAAGCAGGGATATGTAGGTTGAACCAGTACAACCGCGTGAACAATACAAAATGTTCCAGTATTCAAAATAAGATGCTTAATTAAGCATACAAAAATTCAAATTGAGATAAACTTCTAGAATGAAACATTTTATTCGAATAAACAATAATTACAAAAAACGCAATCTGCGTTTGAAGCATTACAATACCTATTTTCATACGGCGTCGCGTTGGGACGAGCGGCAGCGCCGAATCAACGCCCGCTGATCAGAGAGCAGCCGCAACTTGAAATGCCTTGATCTGGCCGCGCTAGAATCCACGATTCACACCCATGATATAATCACCCTTGAGGCTGGGACCTTTGACACCATAAACAACGGCAAGGCCAAGATCCAAGACAAGGAAGGAATTCCCCACGAAAATAATAATACCCAACGGTCGTGGCGCTACGTCAGCCTCATATCTTGATCGCGATTGCGGAGAACTTCGCCATTGCTGTTTGTCCCTTCGAGGTGATCTGCTTTGACGACTTAGAGGCTGATATTTTTCTCGTCTTTTGAATGCCCTACCTCCCGCGCGAGTGGGTTCTCTGCTGCGATTTATTATAATGTCAAGCTCAGCCAGAGTCTGAGCTTCTCCTCTGCTGCTGAAGAAAAACTCCATTCGACATTCACACTTATCTAACCCCATGCAACAAAATTGTTTTAAATCAAGTCTGAGCACAGTAAGCGACGCCTCTAAGAGCAAAAAATCTGAGGCGATTTATTTCGAAACACCTGGCGGTGGCCCCGATGCGATTTCATTAACATTGAACTCGAAAAGACGAACGCCGAGAGATATTAGTCACAGCCACTCCATGCGCCGACTGTCTCCGGATTCAGAGCCTCTAGCGTATGACGCCTTTGGGCCGGTTGAGCATCCGAATTTGGAGCCTCATCAGCACGACTGACCGCGCGTAACACATGCAAAATATATATTTAATGAAGAGTGCTCATGACATGCCAGCATATTGTAGACACCCCATTTTTGACTGCCCCTAAGACTTGGGCGCTACTGATGGTTTGCTCAATGATGAAAGGTGTGCAGGGCAAAGGTTCAATTTCTTCGGCAATAAGAGGTTCAAATCCCAACTTCACACCCCATTTTGGACCAAAGCTATTTTGAATGGTTTTTAGACCTTAAAACCCTCTATTTCAAAACATTTTTGAAATAAAGTTTCTACGATGTTCCGAGGCTCACATTTTGTCAAAAAATGCGCTTTTCGATAAACCGAGCAAGGACAAAGTGGAAATGAATGAAAGAGAGATGAAATCTTTGAAAACTCTTTCAAAACACCTTGCTTAGGGGTTTGAAGTTGAAGAAAAGAGGAGAAGAGGGGAGAAGCCAAGTTGGAGAAGAAGATAGGCAAGAATTGCTAAGAGAGGGACGATCAGTCCTCGCTAAATCAAGCTTATTTGTCTATACACTTTGAGTTAAGCTATGAGGCCAGAACCGTTGGAACGAAGACCTCTGGGGCTTCATTTTTCATTCAAGAATCTCTTAAATCCGAGACCGGAGGGCGGAGATATGATTGGTTGAAGTTGGGCATCATCCCGGTTGGACCGAAACTGAGCAGCCTTCACTAAAACAAGCATACCTTTTCTTACAGTTGGAATTTTGATGCAAGGCTGGTGCCATTGGAAATATTACTTCCGGGGCTTCAATTTTGACACAAGAATGACCTGAAAAGGAGTTAATATGAAGAAGTTATGCCCATTTGAAGTTGGACCTGCATAGTAGATTTTTCCTGCCGACCGGCCAAAACAAATGGCCGACTGACCAAATAGATGGCCGACCGGCCAGAAAAGATGGCTGACCGACCAAGTTTGCTAGCCGATGACCTTCCGGAGTATTCTACAAATTGAATGGATGCCAGCTGGAATGCACAGACTCTGCTCCCCATGCATGTGTGTGGCTGTTTTGCACCCTTTGCACCCCATTTGACCCTCTTTTTGCACCCTTTGCTCAAAGCTTCTTGAGGAAGCTTTGACCCCTTGTCTTGGCTTCCTCAAGAAGCTTGCACCTTTGCATTAGTTTTTCTTAGAAGCTTGGTCCCTTTGACCCTTTTGTACAGCTTCTTTGAGAAGCTTTATGCCATTTCCTTGCTCTATAAAAGAAACCCATCCTCCTCCATTGTTTTGGTTCAGCAAAATCAGACCTAATACATACATATAACATATATATCACCCTCTCTCTCTATATCTCCGTCTCTCTCTACATTTGGGTGTGTTAGAGTGTTCAAAGACCCTTGTTCTTGGCCCTTTACACTACACCTCCAAGCCTACTACCTCCACCATCCATTCAAACACCTTGAGGCTGATTTTTAGAGGCTAGGAGACAGCTTTTCTTGGTCCAAGAGGTAGCAAAGGATTGGTCTTCAAGGGTGAGTTGATTTCTCCCTCTTTCTAGCTCATTTTTGCAAGTTTTCTTAGCCCCTTTTGCTTGCTGTTTTGAGCTCTGACCATAACTAGAAAATCATTTTTTTGAGCTAATTTTTCTATTTCATTAAGGGTCTTACCCTGTTTGGGGCCCCCATCTTGCACTTGCCTCATTACCCCTTTGTATGCCATAATCTTGCATAGTATTTTTAGCCTATGTGTGATCTGTTTCGGAGCATGATGTAAACTATTGATAGGCTTATTTTGAGCCCTTCTTCAACATTGAAGAAGGGCTCATCACTGTTTGGGACCTCCATGTGCCACTTGTCATTATACCCCTCTTTGGTCCCCATTTTTGCACGATTTATTAGCCTATTGTGTCTCTGTTTTTGGACATTGGTCCGAACTGAAAGTGGACCTATTTTGTCCTCCTCTTCGTGTTTCATTAAGGGTCTATGGCTGTTTGAGACACGCTTTGTATACTTTGTGTCATATCTCTCTTTTTGGTCCTATTTTGCATAGCATTTTGAGCATTCTTGTATACTGTTTTGGGTCCGGCCATCAACTGTGAAGTGCAATATTTTTGGCCCCTCTTCAACATTGTTGAAGGGCCCATTTGTGTTTAAGGCCAGCAACCACTACTCGTTTCTTTGTCCATCTTTTGGCCCATTTCTTGCATGAGAGCTTAGCCATACCTGTGTTGGTTTTTGTGGTTTACCATAAACTATAAAACATCATATTTTGGGCCCCTCTTCAACATTGTTGAAGGGCCCTTACCTATTTGAGGTCTGTAGCTGTGACTTGCTTCTTTATCTCACATTTAGGGCCATTTTTGCATGCTAGTTTTTCCCTATTTGTGTTTGCTGTTTGGCCTTGCTTGAAACTGTAAACATGCTTATTTTGGGGTTGCCTTGAATCTGTCTTCACATGTCATCAGCAAATAATGCATGCTTGATGTAGCTACAAGCCATTTCATGTGCTTAAATCTTGCATTTCGGGACCATCTCATGCATCGGGTGCCATGTTTCCATGATTCGGGGCTGTTTTGTATCACATTTCAGTGCTGGAATTACATGCTTGTATGCCATATTTCATGCCTTGCCATGCCTTGTTAGAGTTGCATACTATGCCTTAGGTTTGGTCCTCGGTTTGCGTGCATGCGTGCACGCATTTCGAGACTCTCATTTTTCATCTAATGGCCACTGATTTTGGCATGCTTGTGAGCTATCCATGTTAGTTTAAGTCCATCATCGCATGTTGTTGCATGCCATGTTTGCTTACATGTTTAGGTTGCGCGCCTAGTATACACTGCTCATTTGCATGTTCATGTAGCCTCCATGCCTAGGTTGCATTTCATTGAGCATGCATCCCTTGCCTCTTGATCAATCATGATAGGGGTTGGGGCCCTTTGACGTGTTTTGTGCTTGCATTTCATTTGATATCAAAGTTGCAAAACTTGGCCTCTTAGGCCATCATGCATAATTGATGGCCCGAGGGTCGAGGGTCATGCTCCCTTGAGTCCCTTGCATGATAGGGAGTGTGCCCGCGCATACATGTGCTTGAAATTCTATTCCATGCACTCTCTGTCCTTGTTGCTGTCAAAAACCAGCTTCTGCAGGAAGTTTCTGCCGACCGGCACTGAAGAATGCCGACCGGCAAAGGATATGAGGCCGATGGACTTGAAAGCAGCCGATGGAAATTTCCCATGGCCGGTGGTCATTTCACTTAGCCGGTGGTGTTATGCAGTTCTCATTGAAGATACCCTGAGACTTTGGCAATTTTCAGAGGAGCAGGGCAGCATTAACAGAGGCAGCAGTGGCATGGTATGGGTTTCCGGGCAAAATGGACCGAGCATGCATCATTCGCACATTCCGAGGCACGGCTGCGGCCACCTTCTGTCTGCATTTATTTTGTCAATTAATTAAGGGTCAGTAATAATTAATTAGCTAGGATAGTTGATTTGTTATTCGGACTGTATTATTCTTTCGGTCCCTCCGAGCGAGGGCAAATTTGTAATAAGTGTGGGTGCGTGTGTGCATGTCTTCCAACCCCACGTCTTTCTTCCCTTTTATTTACCCGCTTATGATGGTAGACTAGGGCATATTTAAATTAGCATACCTTATGCTATGCATGCGTGCATTCATACATTTGTCTTGCATGCACCGGGCTCGGTACATCATGCTAACTGCATTTGAATTTCAATTCCAAATTGAATACGTGCATCAATTGATTGCATGTCACATGCCATGTTTAGGTTAGCCAAGCCTATTCTAATTGCATTTTTTATGTGTTGCATTAGACATTTAAACATGGACTTGGATCATGCATGTTTGTTAACGAGTTCTTTGTTTTGGCGCGGAGTACTATGTAAGTATTTTAATGCTTTAGCATATCGCATGCGTGTGAATGCTACCATGACAGAATGCTTACCATGTGGCTAGATGCTTATGTGATAAACTGTTTGAATACCTGTGGGTGAAGGTTGGATTGTCTGAGTTGGAAAGACTCATTGAAATCCGTATTTTAGCCTACTTGCGAGTAGCAAATTCCAAAACATTTTCCAAAACAAACGGATATGCAATGCTTATTCCCAAATTAGGCAATCTAGTCTATACTTGTGTGCTGTGCGCATAACATAGTAATTCTAGGCTAATAACTGGAATAAGAGCACATAACGTTTTCAAAACTGGATATCACGATTAGTAGAGGCCGGTCTTCGGACCGGGCCAGAGGGGGTGCTCATAGCTGACCTTCCCCGATCGTACCCAAGTTCCCGAGCCGAGGTAACTTTGGTGATGACGGACACGTGGCCTTTGGCACCAAGTCAGGGTTTCCTAAATTCCCCCATTTTAAAATATTTAGGTGGCGACTCTGTATCTGGCAAAGCAGTCCATGTTTGGCACTTCTTTTCAAAAATCTGTTTCTCAAAACGATTTGCCGGATTTGGACTTTTTGGTTCAGATTAAGAACCGTGACACAAATCGAGTCCGAGCTGTAGCGGGGCCCCACGCGGGCGCGTCTACAGTTTCTGGCGACTCTGCTGGGGAGTTTAGAGAGCTTGACTCGAACTCGTGATATTCTATTTTGATTCCATTTATGTGTCTCTTTGCATTGCATGTGCATTGGTGCGCCTAGGACACCATGTTTGCCATCTGCCATTCCTGAATGGTTTGCCGGAGGCTTGTCTTGTCAAGGGATGACCGTAAGGCTGACCGGTTATGGGCTCTGACAGTATGGGAACACAAACGCCGGTTTTTACCGGGGCACCCTTTTTGACCATTCGACCTAGTGCATATTCGAAATCCATAGTGACCATTCCAAACTAGGACAGGTTGCTTACCCGTTGCTAAGTTGTTTGAAACCGCTGCGTGCGTAGTGAAACCATAGCTCCTGACAAAATAGGACAGGGAAACCCTACCCCAACATAGGGGTGTTTTGGCTCTCTCTTACTTGCTATGTGCTTTTAGAATGTATCTCTACAGGGACGCATATACCAGTTTGCAAGTCTGGGTATCAGGCCTGTGGGCATCAGCATCAGTATTTGGGGAATCAGTTTTACCCAAGGGTATCAGTTTACGGGCAGATATTTGGGAAACAGTGATCAGTATTGAGTACAGTCATCCTAGTATGCTCAAATCCGTTCTAGTGAAATTGTGCTGAGATGCTGTCTGTTTTCTCTCTTGCTAGGTAGTCCTGGAACTATAGCTTCAGAAGGCTCCGATATCCCCGGGGTACATTGGACTAGTGTTGATAGACTTTGTTAGGTCAGAAATTTAATTCAAGGGCAACCAGTGTTCTTTCGCTGAGGCAAGGCAAAGAAAGGCCAGTCAGGGCTCACCGGTTCATCTGATCCGTCCGTCGCCAGTCACATCACCTTTGTTCAAACTCAGCAGACCATGATGGCCCAGGGTTTGGAAGAATTTGTGGCCGTGATAGCAGCGTTAAATCAGGGAACTGCCATGCAGGCTGAGACCGGTATTGAAATGCAGCATCCATCTGGGGCATCTGCTTCACATCCAGCTTTGGGACCCCAGCCAAACTTTGATCCACTTCCGCCAGTTGAAGATTTGCAGTGTCCGAATCTTCGAGAAAGGTTGACTCAAGCTCAGGTGCTCAGACCCCTGGTGCAGCCTAATGAGAGGCTTTATTCCCTTGATGTTAATGAGCTCAATCCGACTGTAGTGAAAATTGCGAGCCTTGAGAAGCAATTCGGAAAGGCACAAGGCCTTAACTCCATTCCCGACATTGAGGATGGGCACACCGAGGCTGCCGTACGGCTCCCAGATAGATTCAAAATGCCATATATTGACCGTTTCGACGGGTCTGGAGATCCAATGGTACATATCCGACTTTTCTTGGATGTCCTGAAGCCAATGGGTCTGACTAAGCCACAGAAACTCTCTCTGTATGGAAGAACCCTGTCGGGTGTAGCAGCCACTTGGTACGCTAAGTTGGAAGATAAAGTGAAGCAAGACTGGGAAGAATTGGCTGAGGCCTTTGTTGATCAGTATTCCTACAATACCCAAGTTGAAATGACCATGCAAGAGCTTGAAACAACCCGCCAGAACCCAACAGAGCCTTTTGTGGAATTTGTTGCAAGGTGGAGGGCAAAGGCAGCACAGATGACAGATCGCCCTTCTGAGAAGGATCAAGTGCAAATGATGGTGCGAAACCTCGAGCATGATATGTTGCAAAGGTTAATAGTCGCTCCACTATTCACTTTCAAAAGTTTGCATGAACTGGGGGTTCAGGTCGAGAATGCGTTCAACAGCGGGATCATTCCCAGAACAAGTGAACCAACAAGGAGGGCGATTGCAGGGAGTACCAATGCTGGTAGTAGCATCATTTCCAAATCCACCGAGATCAATACAGTCACCACAGCTAACCCTTTTGCCAAACCAAGCCTACAAACAGCCGGCCCAGCCCGAGCTCAGGGCAGAACTTTCACTCCCCTCTATATGAACCTGACTAGCGCACTAAAAGCCTTGATGGAAAGAGGGCATCTCAAACCCCTCGATCCTCAACCTCTACCTGACCCACTTCCAGCCAGACATAATCCCTCCAAGTATTGTATGTACCATCAGCAGCGCGGTCATGGCACCGACCGTTGCTACCGCCTTCGTCATGAGGTCCAAAATCTCATCGACAACCAGACGATAGCTCCACCTTCAGACCCCGATGACCAAGTACCTCATCCACATCTCAATCAGGTCCACACACTGGCCGTCCCTTACGACCCCAGCATATACATCACCCCAGTCCATCTACCCAAGCCTAATGTGTTTATCCCAGAGAGCCTGGACTTATGCATGATGGGTGCATCTAAACCCCAATCATCTCTAACCCATGAACCCACTACTTCTGAGCTGATGAGGATGATCGAAGATCTTCAGAGAACTGTGGCAGATCTGGCCTTTGGGGTTTTGGCCCCATCATCAACAACATCACGTACCAAGGAGTTCATATCTAAAGGCTCCCTAACTTTGGGACGGGTTGCATTGGAAGAAGGCCAATCTCTTGACAAAGTGGAAGCGACTGGTAAGAACAAGGTAGGGGCAGGCAATGGTCCCCATGAACACCTTCGGTGGGATATTGAGGCTTTGAAAGCTGAGGGATTGAACAAAGAGCAAGTCCTCGCCGTTGTCACAAAAACTGTGGATGACACTTTCGCCACTCAGAATGAGAGCAATCTAAATCAAGGGGCAAGCCGGGAGAAGGGCCTTTGTACCAGGAATGTTCCCTTCAGCCCTAATCCCGTGCTCGGAAACGATCAGCAAACCCAGTCAACGCTTGCCAATCCCTTTGCTGGTGCATCCAGCAAAACTCCACAAACCTCAAAACACCCACCTCGAGGCCAGAGGGTGTTCGCACCACTGTACATGTCTCTATCAGCAGCCTTTAGGATCCTGATTAGAGAGGGGGATTTGAAACCCTTGGAACCGCGACCACTGCTGGATAGACTTCCTCACTCCCATGATCCGACGAAGTACTGTGCCTTTCATCAGCAAGTCGGCCATGTCACTGATGGTTGTCTCTGTCTTCGCCACGAAATACAAGATCTGATTGACAATAAGGTCATCGCCGCACCAACTCAGCAAAGTCTATCGTCATTGGATCAGTGAACCTGGGGGATAATATGTGGTCGGGGGATGAACCAGCTGCGGGTGGCGCTCGATTTACTCCAAATGTGGCATATGGCACACACTGTTTTGAGCATTTGCGAATGCTAGTTTCTGACTTGGGTACTTAGGTATGTTTTTGTTGTGTTGTTTTACGTCTGTCTCTTTGTTTTGAGTCAATCTTTTTGTTTCGGGTTTGTCTTGTTGTATCGAGTCAGTCCTGTTTGTTAGAGTCAGGTGATTCCGGGGGTGTTACCTCGGGCATCACTATTTTGTTTTGTGTTTGTCTTTTCGCTTTCTTTTGAGTCTGTTTCTGCCATGGAGCCAGTTACACCAACAGTTATGAATGAAACAACAGTGGTTTTTCATGCTTTTGTGCTTATTTTTGCCTTGTGCCAGTTGTGCCAGAAAGTCGAATGGAATGACAGTGCATTTCACCTGCTTCTCTGTGCTTTTAAGTCATTGCGTTGACCTAAGTTTTTCAAAACCTTTTGAACATTGTGATGAAAACAAAGAGGAAGGAATTCCTTGGGTTTTATAAAATTTGATCATTTGAGAGAAAGAGAGGCATGCTAAGCCTTTAATGATTGAGATCATGTTTGTTAATGTGAGTACTGAGAAGGAACCTGGCTTGATCCAGATTGGTCTCGCACTGTCTTCAGCACGAGCGACTAGTCGCTTTCTTAAAAGATTTCAAAAAAAAATGTTTTGTGCGATACTGCGAAGACCTGTGTGGAACCGCTCTTGAGATTGTGCAGCCTAGGATTGCTCTCAGCCACGGGACTCGACCCCTCAGTTTCAAACCTTCGACTTAAATTCAGAATGGTCAATGATCAACCATCAAAGGAGGCCTGTGTGGCCATATTTAAAGCAGCCCTCAAACTAGGGGCAAGAAAAGTCAGATCAAGGGGATCAGATGTCATCAAAAGAAGCTTGCAAAACTAGATCAGAAGCACCCCTCGAACTAGGGGCAAAAGATACCAGATTGTGCTCAAAGAGTCGAAGATGGATCATTCCACAAATCAATGAAGACTGGCAAGAATGCCAAACCCCAGAAGAGAAGAAAGAAGAAAGTATTGCTGAAGAACTACTGAGTTCCTATCTACAACACTAGGGGCAAATCCGGCCCCCATGGGATGGACTCCTGCATTGTCAGCGAACAATAGTCACTCTCCTGGATTCAGACGGATTCGAGATCTCAAAACCATTTGACATGGACAAAGCTACACTTTTACCCTTGAGAGGCTCGTTGGGTCGAAAACCCGGAAGGGTGACACAGGCAAAAGTTAGAGCAAGAAAAAAAGGAAAAGAACAAAAAAGAAGAAGAAAAGAAGAACAAAAAAGAAATAAAAAAAAAGAAAAGAAAAGGAAAAAAAATGAATGAAAAGAATTGAAAAGAAAAGAAAAACAGAGCTCGCAAGGTTGAAAACCCGGAAGGGCGGCTTTGGCAAAAGTTAGAGCGCAAAAGGAGAGGTTAAATACCCGAGTGTACCTTAACCCCGAACTACGTAAGGCTTGATTCTCATCTTTGGGATACGTAGGCAACTTCATTCCAAAGTCCAGCCGTAAAACACTTAAAAATCAACTGTGTCCATGTAATGGTTTTGATCATCTTTGCCATCTCTGTATCTGAGAGTTCGGTTATCATCGTTACTTTGAGGACTGATTGCAATGCGCTGCAATGCTATCCAAACAAGGGGCAACTTTTCGTTGCCATACAGTGTGCCGCGGTGCCATTCAAACAAGGGGCAACTTTCCGTTGCCGTGCAGCTCTTTTCAAGCAGGGGGCAATTTTCCTTCGGATCTGAAGTTGCGCATCTCAAGAGTAGGTTCCGTGCTTGTTGAGCATTGGCCGTTTGCAAAAATAATTTTTGAGAATTTTTATTGCGGTTGACTGATCTCTCAAAAAGTATTCCATCTTTTCCAAAACTGGACCATTTCTTGGACCCAAAAAGGGAAAATTTTCAGTGCTCATAACCTAACTTGCATGATTTTCAAATCAAAAATTGAACAAGTATGTTAATCTGACTCTCATATTGGTCAAAATTGTGTCAGTAGAAAGCAAAAACAAAAAATGATCAAAATAATGAACTAGGGGCACAGTTGAGTCAGGCTTCCTGTCTTTCTCTCGTTGTCAATGCATTTGCCAGAAAGGGCACTCTACCTGCCAGAAAAGGGCACCACTGAAGCTGACCGTAAAAGGGCAGAAGGCTCTTACATCCTCCACGCAACGAGGTATCAAGCCAAGTGCGAAGCACGAACGGGAACGGATCAAGATATTCCACTCCTTTGTTTGGACAGATCTAATCACGTCCAAACTCCCCAGTAAGAGCATCGTCAACCAATGTCGATTGCAGATCTGCTGCACATCCAGCCGCATCGCAACCCCTCTGTGGGAGAAAGTTCACTGTTGTTAGCAGAAGAAGAGAATCTAGCAGAATGCTTGGGGCAAGAACCCGCAACTTCCTGTTTATTCATCAACCACCCTGGGGAGGGATGAAAAAATGAGAGATTAAAGAATAGAGAGATGTGCGTTGAGAGAAAAAATGAGGAAAAAGGGCTTTTTCCGAAAAACAGAGTCTGAGGGCCGAGCGATGTGAGAATCACAAATGAGAAAGGGTGGGAAACAATACCCGGGGAAACAGGCTCCATGTGCACATTTGAGTCTTGTGTTTTATTTTGTCTGTCTCGATTCTTGTTTTGAGTCGCTTCGAGTGTTACTCAATGTGTTTAGGTTGTTTACCTTTGTTTTTCCCTTGTCGAGTCGTTTTGGTTGTGGCCAGCCGTCGGCTCAATTCCCGGTTAAGAACTCATTTCTCAATTTCCAAAAAATCATCTTGTGCTCAGAGTGCTGTGACATTCTCCACATTTGTGCAAAACAATATTTGTTCTTTCATAAAACTGCAGGGTCCACCCCCGATAAGTGTGAACAGTAGAACAAGGACCTATCTGAAGCTATGTAGGTTCCAGACTGCAAAGCAAAAGAAAAAAGGAAAATTTGGAGCATCTTAGGGTGTTCTAGCTTTGGCAAGATCCGAGACTGCATTTCAGGTGCACCTTCCCTGACCTCGCCGTTTCTCTGGAGTATGAGTGTATCTCGACCCCAAGTGTAAGCCTGCTTCAAGTCGGAATGGCAATTAAAGCAGCATCAGATGTCATCTCTTGCCAACATAAACAGGGTGTGCCCTTTTTGAGCTGAATGTGTTACATAGTCCTCCGAAAGGTAAATCGGAGGCACCAGAGTACATGTTTGATGCCCTTCCATCGCATAGAATGTGCACTTTCATATACACTTCTGTTACATGTGTGCCGCGCATCGTTATCATTTATGCATAGAATATGCTTGCTTTCGATTCTGCATAGAATATGCTTTCAATATTGCATAGAATATGCTCCTGTTTCTTACATAGAAAATGCTCGTATCTTTTGCATAGAAAATGCACTCTTCCATACTTGCATAGAAAATGCACCTCATTTGCATAGAACATGCATTCACTCGCACTGTCTTGTGCACTTACACTTTGTATCTCACTAGCGCTGTCTTGTGCATCTTGTGGTTGTATCTCGCTCGCACTATTTTGTGCATTGCATATCACTCGCGCTGTTTAGCGTATCGCACTGTTTTGTGCATTTCAAAATCAATCGCGCTGTTTAGCGTATCGCACTGTTTTGTGCATTGTAAATCACTCGCGCTGTTTAGCGTATCGCACTGTTTTGTGCAGATTATCACTCGCGCTGTTTAGCGTATCGCACTTTCTAGTGCATTTCAAATCAATCACGCTGTTTAGCGTATCGCACTGTTTTGTGCATTGCAAATCACTCGCGCTGTTTAGCGTATCGCACTGTTTTGTGCAGATTTTCATTCGCGCTGTTTAGCGTATCGCACTTTTTTGTGCAGATTATCATTCGCGCTGTTTTGCGCATCGCACTGTTCTGTGTAGGTTCAGGTTCGCGCTATTTTGCGCATTGCATTGCCTTGTGCACTTTCGCATTTCTAATCACTCGCGCTTTCTTGCGCATCGCACTGTTTTGTGCAATTTACACTCGCGCTATTTTGCGCATCGCACTGTTTTGTGCAATTCATCATTCGCGCTATTTTACGCATCGCACTGTTTTGTGCACCTTACTTGCGTTTTGCATGCATTCAATCGCGCTATTTTGCGTATCGCACTGTCTTGTGCATTACATTTCATTCGTGCTATTTTACGCATCGCACTGTCTTGTGCATTACATTTCATTCGCGCTATTTTGCGCATCACGCTATTTTGCGCGTCTCATTGCATTTTGCATTACATCTCATTCGCGCTATTTTGCGCATCGCACTGTTTTGTGCACTTTACTTGTCAAAACCGGCTTCGCGCAGCGTATAAGTCCAACTTCCAAACCGGCTTCGCGCAGCGTATAAGTCCAACTTTCAAACCGGCTTCGCGCAGCGTATAAGTCCAATTATCAAAGTCTTCCTGCATATCATTTGCATCCTACCCCTGAACTACGCTGGTTTGATTCCTTGCAAAGGGATACGTAGGCAGCCTGTGGGCACAACCATTTATTTATCAGTATTTTGTTTGTTTGTCCAAGTCTTCGGCCTTGTCAAAAATGGGTCGTATCTGGGCTTTGACATTCACTCCCGTCATTGTTATGACTTTTGAGTTCTGTCAAAGAGGGGCAACTGTGGACACCCCATTTTTGACCGCCCTTAAGACTTGGGCGCTACTGATGGTTTGCTCAATGATGAAAGGTGTGCAGGGCAAAGGTTCAATTTCTTCGGCAATAAGAGGTTCAAATCCCAACTTCACACCCCATTTTGGACCAAAGCTATTTTGAATGGTTTTTAGACCTTAAAACCCTCTATTTCAAAACATTTTTGAAATAAAGTTTCTACGATGTTCCGAGGCTCACATTTTGTCAAAAAATGCGCTTTTCGATAAACCGAGCAAGGACAAAGTGGAAATGAATGAAAGAGAGATGAAATCTTTGAAAAATCTTTCAAAACACCTTGCTTAGGGGTTTGAAGTTGAAGAAAAGAGGAGAAGAGGGGAGAAGCCAAGTTGGAGAAGAAGATAGGCAAGAATTGCTAAGAGAGGGACGAGCAGTGCTCGCTAAATCAAGCTTATTTGTCTATACACTTTGATTTAAGCTATGAGGCCAGCACCGTTGGATAGAAGACTTCCGGGGCTTCATTTTTCATTCACGAATCTCTTAAATCCGAGACCGGAGGACGGAGATATGATTGGTTGAAGTTGGGCATCATCCCGGTTGGACCGAAACTGAGCATCCTTCACTAAAACAAGCATAACTTTTTTTACATTTGGAATTTTGATGCAAGGCTGGTGCCATTGGAAAGCTTACTTCCGAGGCTTCAATTTTGACACAAGAATGACCTGAAAAGAAGTTAATATGAAGAAGTTATGCCCATTTGAAGTTGGACCTGCAGAGTAGATTTTTCCTGCCGACCGGCCAAAACAAATGGCCGACCGACCAAATAGATGGCCGACCGGCCAGAAAAGATGGCTGACCGACCAAGTTTGCTAGCCGATGACCTTCCAGAGTATTCTACAAATTGAATGGATGCCAGCTGTGCCAGCTGGAATGCACAGACTCTGCTCCCCATGCATGTGTGTGGCTGTTTTGCACCCTTTGCACCCAATTTGACCCTCTTTTTGCACCCTTTGCTCAAAGCTTCTTGAGGAAGCTTTGACCCCTTGTCTTGGCTTCCTCAAGAAGCTTGCACCTTTGCATTAGTTTCTCTTAGAAGCTTGGTCCCTTTGACCCTTTTGTACAGCTTCTTTGAGAAGCTTTATGCCATTTCCTTGCTCTATAAAAGAAACCCATCCTCCTCCATTGTTTTGGTTCCGCAAAATCAGACTTAATACATACATATAACATATATATCACCCTCTCTCTCTATATCTCCGTCTCTCTCTACATTTGGGTGTGTTAGAGTGTTCAAAGACCCTTGTTCTTGGCCCTTTACACTACACCTCCAAGCCTACTACCTCCACCATCCATTCAAACACCTTGAGGCTGATTTTTAGAGGCTAGGAGACAGCTTTTCTTGGTCCAAGAGGTAGCAAAGGATTGGTCTTCAAGGGTGAGTTGATTTCTCCCTCTTTCTAGCTCATTTTTGCAAGTTTTCTTAGCCCCTTTTGCTTGCTTTTTTGAGCTCCGACCATAACTGGAAATATCATTTTTTTGAGCTCATTTTTCTGTTTCATTAAGGGTCTTACCCTGTTTGGGGCCCCCATCTTGCACTTGCCTCATTACCCCTTTGTATGTCATAATCTTGCATAGTATTTTTGGCCTATGTGTGATCTGTTTTGGAGCATGATGTAAACTGTAGATAGGCTTATTTTGATCCCTTCTTCAACATTGAAGAAGGACTCATCACTGTTTGGGGCCTCCATGTGCCACTTGTCATTATACTCCTCTTTGGTCCCTATTTTTGCATGATTTATTAGCCTATTGTGTCTCTGTTTTTGGACTTTGGTCCGAACTGAAAATGGACCTATTTTGACCCCCTCTTCATGTTTCATTAAGGTTCTATGGCTGCTTTAGACACCCTTTGTATACTTTGTGTCATATCTCTCTTTTTGGCCCTATTTTGCATAGCATTTTGAGCATTCTTGTATACTGTTTTGGGTCCGGCCATCAACTGTGAAGTGCAATATTTTTGGCCCCTCTTCAACATTGTTGAAGGGCCCCTTTGTGTTTAAGGCCAACAACCACTACTTGCTTCTTTGTCCATCTTTTGGCCCTTTTCTTGCATGAGAGCTTATCCATACCTGTGTTGGTTTCTGTGGTTTTCCATAAACTGTAAAACATCATATTTTGGGCCCCTCTTCAACATTGTTGAAGGGCCCTTACCTATTTGAGGTCTGTAGCTGTGACTTGCTTCTTTATCTCACATTTAGGGCCATTTTTGCATGCTAGTTTTTCCCTATTTGTGTTTGCTGTTTGGCCTTGCTTGAAACTGTAAACATACTTATTTTGGGGCTGCCTTGAATCTGTCTTCACATGTCATCAGCAAATAATGCATGCTTGATGTAGCTACAAGCCATTTCATGTGCTTAAATCTTGCATTTCGGGACCATCTCATGCATCGGGTGCCATGTTTCCATGATTCGGGGCTGTTTTGTATCACATTTCAGTGCTGGAATTACATGCTTGTATGCTATATTTCATGCCTTGCCATGCCTTGTTAGAGTTGCATACTATGCCTTAGGTTTGGTCCTCAGTTTGCGTGCATGCGTGCACGCATTTCGAGACTCTCATTTTTCATCTAATGGCCACTGATTTTGGCATGCTTGCGAGCTATCCATGTGAGTTTAAGTCCATCATCGCATGTTGTTGCATGCCATGTTTGCTTACATGTTTAGGTTGCGCGCCTAGTATACACTGCTCATTTGCATGTTCATGTAGCCTCCATGCCTAGGTTGCATTTCATTGAGCATGCATCCCTTGCCTCTTGATCAATCATGATAGGGGTTGGGGCCCTTTGACGTGTTTTGTGCTTGCATTTCATTTGATATCAAAGTTGCAAAACTTGGCCTCTTAGGCCATCATGCATAATTGATGGCCCGAGGGTCGAGGGTCATGCTCCCTTGAGTCCCTTGCATGATAGGGAGTGTGCCCGCGCATACATGTGCTTGAAATTCTATTCCATGCACTCTCTGTCCTTGTTGCTGTCAAAAACCAGCTTCTGCAGGAAGTTTCTGCCGACCGGCACTGAAGAATGCCGACCGGCAAAGGATATGAGGCCAATGGACTTGAAAGCAGCCGATGGAAATTTCCCATGGCCGGTGGTCATTTCACTTAGCCGGTGGTGTTATGCAGTTCTCATTGAAGATACCCTGAGACTTTGGCAATTTTCAGAGGAGCAGGGCAGCATTAACAGAGGCAGCAGTGGCATGGTATGGGTTTCCGGGCAAAATGGACCGAGCATGCATCATTCGCACATTCCGAGGCACGGCTGCGGCCACCTTCTGTCTGCATTTATTTTGTCAATTAATTAAGGGTCAGTAATAATTAATTAGCTAGGATAGTTGATTTGTTATTCGGACTGTATTATTCTTTCGGTCCCTCTGAGCGAGGGCAAATTTGTAATAAGTGTGGGTGCGTGTGTGCATGTCTTCCAACCCCACGTCTTTCTTCCCTTTTATTTACCCGCTTATGATGGTAGACTAGGGCATATTTAAATTAGCATACCTTATGCTATGCATGCGTGCATTCATACATTTGTCTTGCATGCACCGGGCTCGGTACATCATGCTAACTGCATTTGAATTTCAATTCCAAATTGAATACGTGCATCAATTGATTGCATGTCACATGCCATGTTTAGGTTAGCCAAGCCTATTCTAATTGCATTTTTTATGTGTTGCATTAGACATTTAAACATGGACTTGGATCATGCATGTTTGTTAACGAGTTCTTTGTTTTGGCGCGGAGTACTATGTAAGTATTTTAATGCTTTAGCATATCGCATGCGTGTGAATGCTACCATGACAGAATGCTTACCATGTGGCTAGATGCTTATGTGATAAACTGTTTGAATACCTGTGGGTGAAGGTTGGATTGTCTGAGTTGGAAAGACTCATTGAAATCCGTATTTTAGCCTACTTGCGAGTAGCAAATTCCAAAACATTTTCCAAAACAAACGGATATGCAATGCTTATTCCCAAATTAGGCAATCTAGTCTATACTTGTGTGCTGTGCGCATAACATAGTAATTCTAGGCTAATAACTGGAATAAGAGCACATAACGTTTTCAAAACTGGATATCACGATTAGTAGAGGCCGGTCTTCGGACCGGGCCAGAGGGGGTGCTCATAGCTGACCTTCCTCGATCGTACCCAAGTTCCCGAGCCGAGGTAACTTTGGTGATGACGGACACGTGGCCTTTGGCACCAAGTCAGGGTTTCCTAAATTCCCCCATTTTAAAATATTTAGGTGGCGACTCTGTATCTGGCAAAGCAGTCCATGTTTGGCACTTCTTTTCAAAAATCTGTTTCTCAAAACGATTTGCCGGATTTGGACTCTTTGGTTCAGATTAAGAACCGTGACACAAATCGAGTCCGAGCTGTAGCGGGGCCCCATGCGGGCACGTCTACACATATAACCGCTCGGAATTAAAATGACTAGCTGACTCGGGCCGGTCAATGTTTATGAATGAAACACATGAACACGTGTGTGCCGAATGTAAATTACAATGAAACTTTTAAAATAGGACATTTTATTCAATCAGGCAATAATGACATAGTTATGAACGCGATCTGCGTTCGAACGTTACATTGAGTGTTTTTACACAATTTCTCCCTCATCTTCACTCTGCTCGACTTCAAAGGCGGCAAATGGAAGATGGTTACGTTGGTACAGTGGCAATGCCGAGTCGACGCCCATTGCTCGGAGGGCTTCTTCGGCTTGAAGCGCCTTGATCCAACCGTGCTTAAATCCATGATTTTTGTATCGGCAAACTTCCTCGGCGAGTTTTTCCTTGCTCTTCTGTATCCTGACTTTCCGGCCATTGTGGAAGCTTTTTTTAGAGGCCCTCCCCTTTGCGGATTCCATCGCGAACATGCTCGCCGTATCTCGATCGGCGAGCGCGTTACTGATAAGCTGTTAGGTGACCCTTTCTTCCACGATTGGGTTAGCCTGTCCGACGGGCTGTCCGTGAATGGCCTTGACCTTCCTTAGCTCACGTTCAGCCTCTTCCGCGGGAGCCTCCAAGTTTCAGGTGCATTCATCCCTCTTCTTTTTTTTTCGGCAGGCAGCACGGAGACATATATCGATTTTGTAGGCGGTGTAGAGCCCCTTCACCGCACCATGAATGCCTTCACGAAACACTTCGAAGTCCTGCCGACCTACCATCGACTGCTGGACCTCGGGATGAAAAATCTATCAAGCAAATTCAACCGCCACACTTGAATCTCGAATGATCGAGTCTGCATATGTCATGGGTCTATTCCCCACGAATACTACGAAGCTCAATGGGCGTGGGTTCGCACCGGGCTCCCTTCCATAGAACGAGGTTGCAGGGATTTGCCCTGTGGCTCCTTGTCCCCCCTAGGCGACCTACTTTAATGACGAGGAGATCCACATCTCTCCCAATCCCTCGAAGTCCTGCCTCTCGCCCGCGAAGGTTTGTTACATCGATCCATGTTTCCTCCCAGCTCCGCTAGCGTCCTCGCTTTCCCTTTGCTGTTAAAAAAGAGTCTATTCGACATTTGCGCTCGTTTATTCTTCATCAAAGACCTGAACTGAGTTGCTCACTGAGCCCGTAAATAGGACTTTCATTCATTTGTTCCCTATGATGGCAGCGCCACCGAGGCAATCTCATTAATATCGAAACCTTAACAGCTCGGCGCCGACCCAGTCGCGCCCCCATCACACACTGTTATTCGGCGTTTAATGTTCACGAATCAGCTGGGGCAAGGGTAGATTCATCAATCTATCCGGCTTTAGTGCTGCACCCGCTTCACGAATTGACTAATCAATATTGTATGATTCGGTATTTAATGGTCGCAAACCAGTTGGGGTAAGGGCAGATTCATCAATATATCCGTCTTGAGTGTCGCAGCCGTTTCACGAATCGACTAATCAATATTGTATGATACGGCGTTTAATGCTCGCGAACCAGTTGGGGCAAGCGCAAATTCATCAATCTATCCAGCTTTAGTGCCGCACTCACTTCACGAATCGACTAATCAATATTGTATGATTTGGTGTTTAATGCTCGTGAACCAGCTGGACAAGGACAGATTTATCCACCTATCCGGCTTTAGTGTCGTAGCCGCTTCACAAATCGACTAATAATGTTGTGTGATTCAGCGTTTAATGGTCGCGAACCAACTAGGGCAAGGCAGATTCATCAATCTATCCGGCTTGAGTGTCGCAGCCGCTTCATGAATTGACTAATCAATATTGTATTATTCGGCGTTTAATGCTCGCGAACTAGCTGGGGCAAGGGCAGATTCATCAATCTATCCGGCTTTTGTGCCGCAGTCGCTTCACGAATCGCCTAATCAATATTGTATGATTCGGTGTTTAATGTTCGCGAACCAGCTGGGGCAAGGCCAGATTCATCAATCTATCCGGCTTAGTGCTGCAGCCGCTTCACAAATTGACTAATCAATATTGTATGATTCGGCGTTTAATGCTCACGAACCAGTTGGGGCAAAGGCAGATTCATCAACTATCTGGCTTGAGTGCCGCAGCCGCTTCACGAATTGATTAATCAATATTGTATGATTCGGCGTTTAATATTCGTGAACCAGCTGGGGTAAGGGCAGATTCATCAATCTATCCGGCTTGAGTGCCGCAGCCGCTCCACGAATCGATTTACTAGTCCTATTCAGCACCAAGAGTCCGTTTACTTGTTTGGATAAATTAAAGTTTAACTAATATAATTGCCAAGATTACACTAATTCCAATCGCGGGTTAGAAGGCACAACAGACAGTAATCATTTTATCCAAAGTAGTGGAAGGCAAAACTCTTCATTAATATCAGAAACTTCGTGCAAATACTAGTGAAATGGGAAGGAAATTTTCGTTAGTAAATTGAGCACAGATAGTGACTAATTTATACATGAAAATTACCTTGAACTAACATGGATCCACTAAACAAAAACTTACATCAAAATTAAAGATACCTAATAAAACTAGAGTGTCTCCTAGATCAATCCTCGGGATCAGACTCAAGTGGCTCGGCGTCCACTTGCTCGTATGGAATTGGCAAGGCCAATGTAATTCCAGCGGAAGCAAGGGCTTTGAGCCACCCATGTTTGAATCCTCGATTCTCAAATTTGGGGACCTCATCTACGTATTCCTTCAATGCGGCACTCTTTCCAGCTTCTAGCGCCGCAGAAGCTTCAGATTCGGCTTTCTCCTTGGCCGCCTTCAATTCTTCTAACTCGGCCTCTGCCTTGGAAAGCGCCTTCTGGGTTAACTTGAGTGACTCCTCGCTCGTGTTCGCCCTATCCTCGGCTTCGGATCTAAGCTGGTCAGCAATCCGAGCCCTCTCCTTTTTAGCTTCGGTTCAAGCACTTTGCATTGCGGCTCTCATCGCCTCGAATTCAGCCCTACTTCTTTCACCCTCAGCTTCAACCTTTAAGCGGCCAATTCTTTCAATGGCATCATGCTGCCGACGGCCTAGTTCAGCTATCCTTCCGACCGTCTGCAAAACAAGTTTGGATCACCACATCAAGCAATGTCATATGCAAACCAAACCAAACGAGCAAAAACGAAAGTATTGTATACATACCAGAAGGGCCGACTGGGTAGCGAATGCTATAGCTACTAAATTCGGCTCTTCCCGAAAGGTGGCCTTGTCAGCCAGTAGCGAAACTGAGGTGGCCAAGCTCAACGCCATGGCTGGATCCTTCATGGTAGATGCGTCAGTGGAGATCGGCGTATCTTTAATCTTTGGTTGAACAACGAAGGGGACAACCACGTCGGACTCCTCTAAGCGAGGCCGTTTGTCAGCAGGGCTATCCTCTGAGCCGGCCTCTCCCTCGGCGGAACGTTTTTTGCCTCGCTCTTTTGAAACTAGCCATTCTTTTGTAACCTGCTGTTCAGTTCCCTCCGTCTCGGCCACAACAACTTGAGACGTCTCTTCTCCAGTAACCGGTAGTATAGATTCAACCAGGGCAGGCTTAGAACGAGTGGCCTCAGCTTTCTTTCGGGAGGCTATTCTCTCGGCATTTTTCCTTCTCGCCATCTACGTGAGATTTTCCCCAGCCATGCCTTCAGAAAAAGCGCCAGGTATATCTCCCAAGTTTGTAAAAATATCTCTGAAGGAAAACTCCACCCGACCCACAGTGGACAGAGAGTTAGGCTCCTTAAGATCAGCTGCCGCAAACGCTGATTTGAGGGCTTCGTCGACTTCTTCGGCCTCCGTAGCGAACACCGTTGATTCAGCAACTACTTCGATCACTGACTCTAAGTCTTGCTCCGAATCAGAAGCTTCAAGACCAATTTGCCTGAGGGTCTTGAAGCTGGGGAAGACAAGAGCCGTAAGGTGCTGTTCACCGGTTGGGATCGAAATATCGTCCACGGCCGAGAATGTGGTATAAGTAGGCTCGTACCACAGGAGAATATGGGTGGCTCTCCTTTGCTTCTATACGTTCAGACGGCCAAAGTACTCTAGTGCTGTCTTAATTTCCGCAAGGACTGTGTCATCAGCCGAGGTCAAAATCCTCTTCAACTTATTGCCTGCAAGAATAAAGGGTGAGGCTTGGAGAAAACGCCGCATCAAAGAAAGATCAACAAACAAGCAGTTATACAGCAACCTGGTTCACCCCTCTGTCTGGGAATATGGTCCAGGCGATCTTCGCCCTCGCCGAATTCCCAGTTACCTTGGACATTGACCATTACATCGTCAACTCGTTTGCCAGAGCTGGCAGGCATCGTCACCAAGTGATGGTCGGTGTCCTTGGTCCTGAGAAAGTAGCGCCCAAGCCGATCGGAGGATTTGGCTAAAGCACAGCAGTGCCGAATCGTTGGAATGCTGAGGCCGATCCTAAGACGCCGGTTCAACTCTACGATTCCCATTACGATTCGAAAAAAGTTTACATTGGGTTGCGAAGGAATCAGACTCCAATAGCGGAGGACGACCCTAAGAAATGGGTGTAGGGGAAAGCGAACTCCGCCCTCCGCAATAGATAGGAGAGGGAAGACGATTGTATTTTGGTCGTCCCTCTCCATATGAAGGGTATTGTCTGTTACTAGAGCAAGATGGACATCCTTAGGAATAGAAAAATGTTTTCGGAACCCAGAAATTTGACCCTCAGAAAGGAGGTCTTTCAAATGCTTAGCCATTCTAGCAAGGACTCAAGGATATCCTAAATCAAAAATAAATACGAAAAATAGGATTGCAAGGAGAAGAGAAGAAAACATACGAAAGGCAAAGGAGACAAGGAGAGAACGAATAAGAGTTGCAGAAAACGCGTCGAAGAAGAGATACCGACTGGCAGTCCAGGAAGTTCAAATATTCGAAAAAGCATGTTTTCGAAGGGACTTAAGTTTCAAGTCGTAATTAATGTGAGAGAAGCACGAATGGGGCAGGAAAGCGTTACAATGACCAAAAAGCACGCACACATTTTGTCACACATCGGGAAGAGGATTAACCACCGAATTTTTTGACTTCTAGCCAAACACGCCAACTAACTAATGCTAGCAAGGTGTTTGGGGGGCAATTGTGGGAGCTGAATAATTGGAATAATCAGAAGCATACTCTAGAAGGCATATATTACACAGCTCTACTCTGCACGATAAGGATGCTGAATATAATAGATGGGCCGAACTGATACTGAACCACGAAGCCGAGTAAATAAGAGGATGGTGAGGGACAAATGGGCCTAGCCATGAGGCCCAGGAAACAAGTATAAATAAAGGAACAACAGACTAAGAAAGGGATGTGAGAATTGTAGTGCTTAACTTAGAATATAAGTATTCCTGAGTGTGGTTACTTTTTTGTCCGTCGGAGTGCTAATTCCAGCACCCCGTCGGAGTATATATTCCCTTTCAGGTGATCGGAAGAGGATCACGGACGTTCCCCAGGATTAGAAGAGTATTTCCAAACCACTTCTCCACAATTGGCGCCGTCTGTGGAAATACTGAAGCACATCCATAGTGAGCGTGACGGAAGATCCTCCGACAGTCACTGTTGACCCTATACCGCAAGTGGAAACCACTCCAACAAACTTGCTTGGAACAGAGACTATCGCTGCAAGACGTGCCTTGAATTTTGCCTCACCTCGACTTCGGAGCACGAGACAATGCAGTCGATCATGGAACAAGCAAAGCAAAATGAAAGAGGTTAGAAAATATGATCGCTGAGAACGAACGTCTTCGTGAAGATTTGGCGTTGGAAATGGCGAAGTCCAAGCAAGCTGCATGCCCAAATCCAGAACAACCTCCGAAGCAGGTGGTCAACAACCTCGAGCACGACAAGACACTAATAGCGACTCCGACTCATTATCCCCAGAGCCCAGGAAGAAGGGACGACACGAAACCACCAGTTCTTCTGAAGAAAGTCCCCGTGCAATGCACAAGCGAAGAAGGAACAGTTCGGACGAAGACCAACCCAATCCCTTCATACGACGAATTGCAAAGGCTGCGCTACCCAAGAAATTCAAAGCACCGTCGTTCACCTTGTACAATGGAAAATCAGACCCCGCCGACCACATCCGCCACTACAAGCAGGCCATGACATTGCATGCTGACGACGAGGCCCTCATGCGCCGAATATTTCCCAACAGTTTGGGACCATTGGCGGTCAGGTGGTCTTATAAACTGGAGCCGGCTTCGATCAAAACCTTCCACCAACTACAAAAATCCTTCAGGGCCAGATTCATCACCAACGAAGTCCAGCCGAAGCATGCCGACTCTCTCTGGGCAATGCAAATCTTGCCAAGAGAAACCCTAAGAGCATATTCGGCGCGATATTGGGAATGCTTTAATCTTGTTGACGATGCTTGTAATGATTCCATGGCCATCACTGCCTTCAAAATGGGATTACACCTAGATAGTGCCCTCCGTAGTTCCTTGACTAGAAGACCCCTCAAAACAGTCTGGGGGTTGATGAAGAAAGTAGAGGAATACTGCAAAGTGGAAGATGACGCATTGCTGGTTAAAGCCAGACGCGTGGCCAACAAAACGGCCCCTCCTGAAATTGCTCAGCCAATAAGTTCTACACCACCCCAGAGCCCTGAACCACGACAGCGGGCTAAACAAGACAGGAGACGGGACTCTCGCCGATCCAACGATCAATGCTTGCACCAGGCAAATGAGCAACTACAGGTCGATACCAGGTGCACAAAGCATGCCGACAAGAAATATACGAAGCTGTCAGAGCCAATCAGATCGATTTTGACCAAAATCTAACATCTTCCATTCTTCAAATGGCCGTCCAAGATGGTGGGACCTCCTGACACGAGAAGGCGGGACAGGCGTTGTGAATATCACAAAGATCATGGTCATGATACGGACAGTTGCTATGCCTTGAAAGACCACCTCGAGGAATTGGTGCAAGATGGTTGGCTCCAGCAACACGTCCGGAAGAGTACAATCAAAACTGTTGCCCTTCGGCAGGAGTCACCTCCCCTTGGCATTATACATACGATATATAGCGTTCCAACGCCATGTACCATACACTCAATTCATTCAGCCCCCAGAAGCAACGCACACAAGCGAAACAGCCCCACGAAGCTCCGAGTATCATCTTCGACGATTCCGATCCTATCGACATAACGCTCCCCCATATTGATCCATTGGTCATTGAACTACACGTGAATCGATTTACTATCGAACGCGTCCTCATAGACCAGGGACGCACTTCAGAGGTCATGTACTACGAGACCTTCCTCAAACTCGGCTTCAACGAATCAGACCTGTCGCCGGCTCCTCATCCATTATTCGGCTTCAACGCAAATACAGAGTACCCGTTGGGAAAAATCACGTTACCCGTTCAGGCGGGCTCCCAAACAGTGGATGTGGAATTCATGGTCGTCAAGCTCCCTTTTCCGTATAACCTCATCATGGGGTGAACTTGGTTGCATACTATTCGGGCCGTGCGAAGCACCTATCATCAGCTGCTACGCTTCCCGACCGAACACGACATTGAGCAAAGGGAGACGCAGGTCAACTCCACTGAAGTGTCGAATCGAGACAGTCTCGTTGATGTCAGACAGCTCCCTGACGATAAGCCACGAAAACTCTAGGCGATACCAGATGATAGGGGGCTGATTGATGGAAAGTTAGGCCCGCGGCCTTGCTCCTAGCGCATTTGCACAAATTCTATCATTAAGCCTGACCTGTGGGGAATGATATTGGTTCTGAATGGCTTACCATGTACACTTTCCACTTTTGTAAGTAATGCAAAGATTCGTGTTTACTCACTGTGAAATCCAGCGCAAAAGCATTCCAAATAAAGCCTCCGAATTCGGAGCGCCCTTCGTGAATGTCATGATTGGCCCAATAGAGTCTCTGGATTCGGAGCCCCATCGGCGCATGACGTCTTTCGACCAATAAAGTCTCCGGATTCAGAGCGCCCTTCATGGATATCATGATTGGTCGACAAAGCCTCTGGATTCGGTGCGCGCTTCGTGGATATCACGATTGGCCGATTAAAGTCTCCGGATTTAGAGCCCCATCGGCGCATGACGTCTTTGGGCCAGTAAAGTCTCCGGATTCGGAGTGCCCTTCGTGGATATCACGATTGGCCGATTAAAGTCTCCGGATTCGGAGCCCCATCAGCACATGACATCTTTGGGCCAGTAGGGTCTCCGGATTCAGAGCGCCCTACTGTGGTGGGAGAGGGCTAGTTGTGACATTCAGTTTTTCTGGAGGCACGATCACCCTGTTGTGAACGAGATCCTGAATCACGTGATGCAATTGATAGCACTGGTCGGTGTCATGACCATGCTGTTGGTAAAAATCGCAGTATTTGTTGGGTTATTGGAGGGGGGAAGTTTTTTTGGCAATGGTCGCGACTCTAAGCGCTTCAAGTGCCCTTTCCTGATCAAAACCCCCAAAGCCTTGGACAAAGGCATGTATAGTGGGGTGAAGGTTCTCAGGCCGCGAGGTGAAAACTTGGTTGTTTATGAGCTACTTCCGGACACGCCGGTGAATGGTGTAGCTGAAAGGGTTCTTGGGGTGGTGGTGGTGGTGACCATACTCACATCTGAAGCTCTGGCAGCTGCAGCACTGCTTGTGCCTGCATTCGTACTGTAGTTGAATGCCCTCTTGGGCTGCTCTCTCTTATGATCAATGAGGCCCTGTTTCATCGCGTCCTCGATCTGCACCCCTATCTCATGTAGATCTGCAAAGGTGGGGAGGGGGAGAACGATCATCTTTTGGATGAGCTTGGGCTGGAGGTTGCGCACAACCATCCGAATTTATTCCTTGTCAATAGGCCTGATGGTCATCATCGAGGCCTTAGCCCTCCACCGGGTCACAAAATCAGAGAAGCTCTTCTTCGGCTCTTGCCTATTTATCTCGAGATCATGAGTTGTGACCTCGATCTGTGTATTAGAGGAGTATTAGGCTACAAAGGCCTCAGCCATCTCCTCCCAGTTCCTCTTGACCGAGTCCTCCAGTTTTGCATACCAAATAGCCGCTACACCCGACAGGGTCTGGCCAAACAAGGAAAGCTTTTGCAATCTAGAGAGGCCCATCGGCCTTAGTATATCTGAGAACAGTTGCAAATGCACCATAGGATCCGCAGACCTGTCGAAACGGACTATGTGCGGCATTTTAAACCGGTCTGGCAGAGTCACGGCCGAGTCGGTATTACCATCCTCAATATCTGGGATGGATTTCACGCCCTTGGACTTATTGAACAGCTTTTCAATCTTGCTCACTTTTAGTGCTGTGGGGTCCACCTCGAACTCAAAGGGAGAATCCGATAGATTGGTAGGTGCTTTGGACAGCTGAGGTAGGATCGGGAGAGGGGCCGGCCCCGTTAGATCGTCCGTATTGTCCTGGACGTTAGTTGTCTCCCCATGTATTGGAACTCTTGGTGGGGGAGGAGCCTAGTGCGAAGCAGATGCTCCGGTTTACTGTGGTGGTTGTTGTTGCTGCAATCTAGAAATCAACTCTGCCTGTTGGGCCATAACCTCGGCCTGGCGTGTGGCAAATTCTGCTAGACGGGCAGCATCCTGCTGCATGGCTTTCATACTCTCCTGGAGCTGACGCATCATCTCCTCTATACCTGCCATATTATGCTGATCTAGCTAAATAACCAGTATATCTGTCCCCACAGTAGAAACTGAGACCTCAACCTGACTGTTCACTGGTGGGGTAGACCACTGATCTGGCGACTGCTGTACCGATACACTGCTCGTTTTTTACCTCCGTCTGGTAACCGGGGGTAAAGAAAGGAACACTACTTGTCTGTCTATCAGATCGCTAGATCGATTAAGTCTATGACCTCTAACCCATAGTGCTTGGGGAACATCTGCCTGGTTGGATGCAATGGTGCTAAACTACTTTGCAACAAGATAAATAAAGCATAATAAGGAAACAATGAACAGAAAAATGGATAGCATAACAGCATAAATAAAGACAACACGCAGTTGGCAAATACAAGCTGAAAGAACTGTTCTCAACCACTGATCACTGCCCCAAATTTGAATCTGATACCTGCAGGTAAAACTGATTCCCAAATACTGATGCCCGCTGGCCTGATACCCAGACTTGTAAATCGATACGTGCATTCCTGTAGAGGCCAACTTTAAAAGCACATAACACACAAGTGAGAGCCAGAACACCCCTATGTTGGGGTAGGGTTTCCCTGTCCTATTGTCAGGAGCTAGGTTTTCACTATACACGCAGCGGTTTCAAACAACCTATAATCGGGTAAGCAACTTGTCCTAGTTTAGAATGGTCACTACAGTTTCCGATATGCACTAGGTCGAATGGTAAAAAAGGGTGCCTGGTAAAAATCGAAGTTTGTGTTCCTGTTGTGGCAGAGCCCGCAACCGGTCAGCCTTATGGCATGCTTCTTAAAGCAAGCCTCTGGTAAACTATTCAGGAATAGCATACGGCAAACATGGTATCCTAGGCGCACCAATGCAAATGCAATGCAAAGAAGCACATAAGTGTAAACAAAACAAGATATCATGAGTTCGAGTCGAGCTCTCTAAATCCCCAGCAGAGTCGCCAGAAACTGTAGACGTGCCCGAACGTCCCGGCTCCGTGCGTGAAATAGACGCGAAATCCGTTTTGTTCATTGGGTACTACAATTCGGACTCAAATGTCACGGTTCTGAATCTAGTCTCACAAAGTGCAATGTGAGACGGATAAATCACCAAAGAGTCCAAATCTGGCAAATCGTTTTGGAAAACTGATTTTAATAAAGAAGTGCCAAACATGGACTGCTTTGCCAGATATAGAGTCGCCACCTAAATATTTTATTTTAGGGGATTTAGGAAACCCTGACTCGTGCCTAAGGCCATGTGTCCGTCATCACCAAAGTTGCCTCGGCTCGGGAACCTGGGTACGAGAGGGGAAAATCATGCAATGAGCACCCCAGCTCACCCGATCAAAGATCGACCTTTACTACCATGATATCTTGTTTTTAAAAACACGTGTTCTTATTCCGGTTATTAGCTATAATTACTATGTGATGCACACAACACACAAGTATAGGCTAGATCGCCTAAGTTGGAACAAAACATCTCATGTTCGTTTTGAAAATGGTTTGAAGGTACTACTCGTAAGTAGGCTAAGACGTGGATTTGCCACCCTCAAGTCGGCTTAGAAAACATGATTTTGACACTCTCAAGTGGGCTTAAAACTCGCATTTCAATGAATTGTTCCAATTCAAGCAATCCAACCTTCACCCATAGGCATTTAGGCAGTTATATCATTTAAGCAAATAGCCTCATGGCAAGCATGCTATTATGGCAATCACTCACACACATGCAAGATACTAAAGCATAAAAGCTTACCTAGTACTCCGAGCCAAAACAATAGCTAGCTAGTAATCAATGCATGATCCTAGCTATGTTAAGATGCCTAATGCAACACATGAAAAAATGAAACTAAAATAGGCTCGGCTATTCTAAGATGGCATGTGAGATGCAACTTGATAATCATGTATTCAAATTGGAATTGAAATACAATGCAATTAGTATGATGTGTCGAGCCCGGTGCATGCAATACGAATTAATGGATGCAAACATGCAAGCATAAGGATGCTAATCAAAATATGACCTAGAACTAACCAACATAAGCAGTTAAGTAAAAGGGAGAAAGACGTGGGGTTGGAAGACATTCACACACTCACGTACACTTTTACAAAATTTGCCCTCTCGACGGAGGGTCCGAATGAATAATACAAACCAACTAATTAACTAACTAACAAGGTAATTAATTATTATAAAACCTTAACTAATTAAGCAAATTAATTAAGTTACAAAACAGTTAAAGCGGCCTCGAGAAGAGGGACATATGCATGCTCTGTCGGCTTCGCTCGAAAATTCGTTGCCATGCCTCATGTTGCCTCTATTTGCATGGTTTTGCACCTCTGAAAACTGTGAAAATCTCTGTGATGCTTCTAAACCACCCCGTGGATACTGTGAGAGGCCATCGGCCAAATGGTATGGTCATCGGCCCAAGAAAAGCGGTTATCGACCAGTTTTGAGTCCATCGGCCAAAAATTGTTAGCCGATCGGCACTCCAGATAGCCGATCGGCCATCTCTTCCTGTAGACTGCTCCATTTTCTGCACTAGAGGACAAACCAGGGCATGGCAATACATTTACAAGAAAATGTTGTGCAATGACACCCCTTATCTTGTTGGAGACTCAAAGGAGTGTAGTGTTCGACTCTTGAGCCATCAATCACGCATTTCGATGCATGATGGCCAAAGAGGCCGAATTGCACAAATCAATATGGAATGAATGCACAAAACACATGAATGCCTCATACTCTATCATGTTGGATCAAGAGTGTCGGCGGCCGAGAATTGAGGCACGTTTCATCACTTCAAGTATGAAACGTCCCTCGTTCCTCGTGTTTGGTTTAACACCCAAACCAAACATAATGCAATGCATGCAACATGGAGATGTTATGCAATGCAACATGACCATGCCAAATGCAATGTAACAAGCATGCAAAATGCAATGCAACCTGGACATGAAAACATGCAATGTAATAAGCATTCAACAACAATGCCAACAACAAGCATATGACAACATGCAAAGATGGACTAGCATGCAACAGGATGCAAACTAGCGAGCATGCAACAACAAGCAAAGATGGACTAGCATGCAGCAAGATGCAAACTCGCAAGCATGCAACAACATGCAATGTGACAAGCATGCAACAACATGCAAAGATGGACTTAAACCAAAATGGGTAGACCTCAGCCATACCCAAATCAGTGGCCAAAATGATGAGTTGATGACATGAAATGCAAGACAAGCATGCATGCCAATTGGCCGAGAATTAAGGCATGAAGACACTAATTAAGGCATGAAGACACTAACTCTTAAGAGCACTTAAAGAGTGAAAAGCATGCAAGTGTGACAACACTACATGCTCTGAAATGATGTTAGGAATGATGCCAAATGAACTAAATAATGCAAGTATGGCATGCAAGAAAGCTCAAAGCTTAAGGCTAGCAAAGGGGTCTAAACTATGGCCATGCAAAGCAAGCCCCGAAGGGCCAAGGGCAACCAAAATAGTCCCAAGGCAGGTCGAGGTAAGACCAAAAGCAAGCTTGAACCTAGCCAACACAAGCTAGAACAAGAGTCCAAAAGGCATGAGGCATGCAAGGCTAACAAGGGGTGTTACACTACACCTATTAAAACCAAACATGGCATGACTTAACCAATAAAAATTCAAGTTATGGCATGTCAAAATAAGCCTCAAAACCCACTTAGATGGCATCCCAAAAGCTTAAGCAATAAGGCATGCACAATGACCCACTCTTAAGGCATAAAACACTCACTCCTCAAAGCATCAAAAGGGTGGCAAATGCAAGTGTATGGCTACACTACATGGACTGAAATCATATATGAAATGATGCCAAATCATGAAAATGGTTTAAGCAATGCATGGTAATGACTTGGACGCTCGAAGCTAACAAGCTAGATTGAACCATGGCTATACAAAACAGTGCATGCATGACTAAAACAATGCAAATCAGAGCTAGAGCATGATAAAAAGAGGCTAAAAGCTTCTTCGAGCTGAGCCAAAACATGCAAGAATGATGGTCCAAACACATGATGCATGTTAAGGCAATAGAGAGGATTGCAAGACAAGTGCATGATGCATGTAAGAGGCTATCAAACCAACCTCAGACAAAGGTATAGCATGCTAAAATAACACCAAAAAGTTGCTGAAATGGAACCAAAACATGCTAAGCAAACATGTTACTATTATGAGCCATTTATACTAGCATATGAGACACAAGGAGAGGGGGGTGTCCCTCTCCTATTCAAGACTCCAAAACCACCTTTCCACCACTGAAAATCCTTTGGATTTCAGTGACAGAAAGGTCAAAACAAGATGGCTTCAAAGCTCAAAAAGAAAGGCACAAAACAAGGCCAAATCAGTCCTAAGAGGGGGTAGACAACCCTCAACCAAAAAGTGACCTTAAACAAACTTCACAAGCATAAAAAAATGGAACTTTTTACATTTTAGAGTTACGCTTAAAACAATATGCAAATAGGTCTAAAAGCTTAAGCCAAAATGGGGGATTAAACGGTAGTTGACTCACCCTTGAAGAACACCTTCAAAAACACAACTCTAGCAACTTTTCTGAGCTTAAACCACTCCAAGAACTCTAAAACCAACTTCTAAGGACCTCAGCAACCAAAGGATGGTGTTCTAGTAGGTGTTTGTGTGCAATAGTGTGAAGGATTTACACTTTTGAGCACAAACAAAGGAAAATGGAGAGAGAGAGAGAGGTAAAATATATAGAGAGAGATATAGAACTTGTATCTCAGATTTTCAGAACCTCTGGAAAGGGAGGGGAGGCTCCCTTCTTATAGAATTTCAATTCTCGAGCTTGTTGAACAAGCTTGAGTCTTGGATACAATCCCTTCATACACGTGTATGGAGGATGAGAATTGTGCCCACCAGCTATCACAACTGGCACAAAATATCTGCAAAAAGTAGGTGGAAAGGTCTTGGCAAAAAAATATGGCCGATCGACCAAAAAGAGTGTCGATCGGCCACCACTTATGGTCGATGGCAAGAAAATAAGGCTGATGGCACGAGGCCTTAGCCGATGGGTTGAGGGGATGGCCAACATGCCACGCTCTTCCCTCAGAAGCAAAACCACAAGATTTTGGTCCACAACCAAGCACAAAATAGACAAGTTGAGAGATCCTGAGGCAAGGCGCGTAGCCGAGACTCCCGGGAACTCAAAGCAAACACAAGCATGGATGATCATCGAGTGTTCAAGCGATAACGTCCAAGTCATAAGGACGGTCAAAAATGAGGTGTCTACACTCGTGATGACTCGGGTCAAGCTAGAGCAGAAGTGGCCGAAGCCCACCTCGTCGATGATGTCACAAACTCCAGTTGGGAGCTCGTCATACCAGTCTCGGGCAGTCGTAGCACCATAGTCTCTGAAGGTGCGAGACTCGCCCTGTGACAGTGCATGAAATGCATCAAATGAGGACAATGCATGAAATGCATCAGATGAAGACAGTGCATGAAATGCATCAGATGAAGACAGTGCATCAAATGCATCCGATGAAGACAGTGTATCAAATGCATCCGATGAAGACAGTGTATCAAATGCAATAAGATGAAGGCAGTGCACAAAATGCAATAAGATGAAGGCAGTGCATGGTTAGATATAAGGCAGTGTATGAAATGCAGTAAGGTGGATCCAATACAAGGCAGTACAACAATTACAACTAATGAAAGGTAAAATACATGAAAATAAAGGTCATACCTCAATAGCAATGGCCGACAAGTGAGACTCCAGCTCCCTTAGCAAAAGGTCCTCTAGTGCATCGCAGACGAACTCAGTGAAGCGTCTGATGCCTCTAGAGATGGGCAATATGTTTGTTTGTGGGTGATATCTCGTTAGATCGAAAGGTCGTATCCTCAATGGTAACAGCTCTAGCTCTGGCTTGGCCTCGGGCTCGAACTCTGCCTCTAAGTCAGCCTCAAGGTTAGCTATCGGCTCCTCTACCTCTGGCATAGGTGGAACTATTGGGGGAACCTCCGAAGGTGCCCCGTTGTGAGGGATCTCGTTCGCCATCTGAAAATAGGTGCGAGATGGGTGAAAAGTGCAGAAAAATGAAGAAAACTGGTAAACTTGGAAAAAGTCAAACCCTAAGAGAGAGAAAATGGAGAAAAAAGTCAAAGTCAGGAAAAGTGCATCGAACTCGAGAGAAAATCGAGGGGAACAAGCCTAGAATGGTGGAAATGCTGAAAGAAACACCAAAATCAAATTTCAATCGGTTCAAAGTGAAGAGAATAAAGAGGGTTTAGCAAATCAACTTTGTGTGGGGTGTTGAAAAACGCATCGAAAGTGCAAATCTAGAGAGGAGTGTCTAGAGAGAGAGGGAGATGATTTTCGGGCAAGAGGATGGCTCATATTTAAATACCCAAACCGAAATGACCAAAAAATCCCCAATCTGCCATCGATGGCCGGAAAGGATCATTTGTGGCCGGCATCTGGCTGGCGGCCCTCCCTCATGGCCGGCAGCTTTCCTTGGGTTCTTAATGCTGTTTTGTGTCCTTGGTTTCCAAGAATTGAAGGGATTGTTCACTATTAAGTCCAGAATGTCTCTGTGGAAGCTCAAAACTATGTTTTCGGTGCGCGATGTTCGTCACTTGTCAATGTGAATGAGATGTATCCTTTAAATACACTATTATTCTTTTGAAAGGTGAATCAGAAGTTGCTATGGAGTTTGTTTTCATCAAATCATGCTTTGATATCTTGCATAGAACATGCATTTCCTATTCATTGTTGCATGGAACATGCACTTCACTTTGTGGCATAGAATATGCATTTCACATGTGTTATTGTAAGATGTGCATCTCACGGGAATTGCCTGCATGTCTTGCTTTCGCTCTTGAATTATGCATGGAATATGCATTTGTTTTGAATTACACATGGAATATGCATTTGTCTTGAATCATACATGCAATCTACATCCACTTTTTCACATAGAATATGCTTATGCTTTTGTTTCTTGCATAGAACATGCCATTAACATTATATCTCCATTGTTTGTCTTGCATAGAACATGCATTCTTACTGTATCGTACTTGTTAAGTCTTTTTCCTACACATGCATGATATTGTATGTACGGTTCATTCAAAGGAGTTCCAATTCAAATATTTCGTACCTTTCAAATCGCATCCTTTTACCCCTTCATCCTATCGCGTGAGACGTGCTAGGATTAATTGTTTCGGTTAAAAACATTCAGTTGTGTCCCGGTGTTCACACCACCTTCTTCGGTTAAAAACATTCGGGTGCATCCTAGTGGTCACACCACTCCCTTCGGTTAAAAACATTCGGGTACGTCCTAGTGTTCACACCACCCCCTTCTGTAGACCGCTCGAACTTCCTCCGCGCCCCCCTTTTGGAGAGGGCGCGAATTGGGTTCTAGCTACTACAATTCGAACTCCTGTCACGGTTCTGAATCTAATCTCACAAAGTGAAATATAAGACTAATAAATCACCAAATAGTCCAAATCTAGCAATTGGTTTTGGAAAATCAATTTTGAATGAAAAAGCGCCAAACATGGACTGTTTTGCCAGATTACAGAGTCGCCACCTAAATATTTTATTTAGGGAAATTTAGGAAACCCTGACTCGTGCCTAAGGCCATGTGTTCGTCATCACCAAAGTTGCCTCGGTTTGGGAACTTGGGTACGAGAGCGGAAGGTCCTGAAATGAGCACCCCCGTTCGCCCGATCAAAGGATTGGCCTCTACTAAGCATGATATGTTGTTTTAAAAACACGTGTTCTTATTCCGATTATTAATCTAGCTTTACTATGTGATGCGCACAGCATACAAGTATAGACTCAATCACGAGAATTGGAACAAAACAACTCATGTTTGTTTTTCGAAAATGGTTTGAAAGTGCTACTCGCAAGTAGGCTAAAGCGCGGATTTGCCACCAAACAAGGTGGGCTTAAAGCATGATGATTTGTCACTTCAAGTGGGCTTAAAACTCATATTTTGATGAATTGTTCAAATTCAAGTAATGAAGCCTTCATCTACAGGCATGCATGCAGTTATAGCAATTAAGCAAATAGCCTCATGACAAGCATGCTATCATGGCAACACTCACACACATGCAAGTATGATAAAGCGTAAACACTTATAGTGTACTCCAATCCAAAACAGAAAACTAGTTAGAAATCATGCATGATCCTAGCTATGTTAAAATGCCTAATGCAACACATGCAAAAATGCAACTAAATAGGCTCGGCTATCTAAGATGGCATATGAACGCAACACTTGATAATATGCTTTGAAACACGTATTCAAATAGGTATTGAAATACAATGCAGTTTGAATGATGTGTCGAGCCCAATGCATGCAAGACAAATGAATGATGCACGCATGCAAGCATAAGGTATGCTAATCAAAACGTGCCCTAAAACTAACCATCGAAAGCGGTTAAGTAAAAGGGAGAAAGAAGTGGGGTTGGAAGACATGCATCACACACACGCACCTTTATTACAACAAAGCGCCCTCTTGAAGGAGGGTCCGAATAGTTAAGCTAAGCTACACTAAGCTAAGCTAGGCTAACTAACTAATTAACTAACTTAGCTAATTAATTACTACAAACCAAATTGAATTAGAATAACTAGCTAATCTAAACTAATTAGAATATTGCAAAGATGAATTAAGTTAGCTAAACGCATTAACTAATTAATTACAGAACCAGTAAAGTAAGTAGCTAAGTAAAGCAATAAAATGGCCTCGAGGGAGAGAGACATGCATGCTCGGTGTGCTTTGCCTAAAAATGCATTGCCTTGCCATGAGTTGTCTCTGTTTGCACTCACCGTGACCTCAGAACATCATATGAACTTCTAGATTGCATCTGTCCCAACGCAGGAACACTTTGGATAATTTTCCCTACAGGTGGCCGGCCGGCCACCTCAACTGGTCGGTAGGCTACCTCAACTGGCCGGTCGGCTGGTGCAAGTGGCCAGCCGGCCACCTCTCTTTCCAGAATTCTGCTTTTGTTGTAATAGAGAGCAATAGAGCCAAGATAATGTATTTTGCAGGAAATGTATGTACTACCACCCTCCTCATCATTTCTCAAGCTCAAAGGAGTGTGGTACTTGGCTCTCAAGCCACCAATCAAACATCTCAGTGCATGATGGCTGAAGAACCAAGCTTGTACAAGCTTAGTGAATGCGCACATAAGACTCAAAGTGTCTCCACCCTATCATGCATGATTAAAGGTGTTGGCGACCAAGAAATGCAACACGTTTCATCACTTTGAGTATGAAACGTCTCACATTTCTTGTGTTTGGATTAACGTCTGATCCAAACACATGCAATACAACACACACATGTTATCTTGGCATGTTTTACTTATCCACTTTCTTGTTTACACATTTTAGCTTACCAATTAGTCCGTTAACCGGTTAAGTTCAATGTGAAAAGTCCACTAATTGGAAAGATGGTCTGAGCCACAAGTGCCTTGAGGATAAAAGAGGTTTCATGCTGTTGGTTAGTAGAAATCCTCAGGGGAGGATTAAAACCATTAGGCATGCGAACCTCAATTCCACATTCAAGCCATCAAGGGGCTCAAGACTACTTTCAAAGCAAATGAAAGATTGAAACAATGGAGTGCAATGACATATATTTTAGCACTGAAATAACATGCTAAATGACTTAAAATCATGCAAATAACCCCATGTAAGGCATGTTTAAAAGCTAAGGCATCAAAGCTAGTGAAGTGTATTACACTAGAAGCATGCAATACAATGCTCAAACAACCAAATCAGCTCAAAATAAAGCTTAACCAGGACAAATCAGTGGCCTAAAATGCTGGAATTGAAGCATAAAGTGCATGAAAATCATGCTCATTCATTAGCTTACAAGTAAGGCATAACACTCAACTCTCAAAAGCACTTAACGAGTGATATGTGTGAGAGTGTGATAGAGGTATATGCTCTGAAATTATGTGCTAAAGGATGCTATATCATGCAAACATCACAAGCAAAGCATGCTAGGGGCCTTAAAACACAAGGCTAGTAAAGGCCATTACACTATGGCCATACAAGGCAAGCCTCCAAGGGCCAAGATCATTCCAAAAAGAGTTTAAGCATGCTAAATCAAGGCGAAAATCATGCTGGAGCATAGCCAAGACAAGTTAGAAAGAAAGGCCAAAACATCAAGTATATAAAGCTAGTGAGCGTGATTGCACTACAAGTATAAAAACTAATCGAGAGGTGACACAACCAACCAAAATCAGAGTTAAAGCATGCCAAAATGACACCAAAAACATGCTTGAACTAAGCTACAAAAGAGTAGAAAGGTGGACTAACTCATTAGGCATGATATGCTAGTAAGCAAGATTACACTACAAGTGTAAGATGCAAGTAATGAGTGGCCAAACCATCCAAAAACAAAGTTTAAACATGTTAAAATAAAGCCCAAAACATGTTCAAACTAAGCTAAGACAAGTCACAAAAACATGCTACTTTGCAAGGCTAACTAGGCATAGCATGGAGAGAAAAGGAGGCGAAGCCACCCCCTTCTATTTGGGACCTCAAAACAAGTTTTCTACCACTAAAATTCCTCTGGAATTCAGTGGTTAAAGGGCCAAAAAAAGGTTCTTTGAAATGCTTTAAAAGGTGGCTCAACACCTAGCAAATAAGCAACAAAGGAGGGTGGAACACCCCTAACTTCAAATAGGCCTCAAACCACCATTTTAAACACTTAAAAAATAGATGTTTTTGTAGTTGACAACTAGGCCAAAATCAGCATTCAAAGGTGGCCAAGATTGTGTACAAAAATAAGCTTAAAAGAGCGATGTGCTCACCCTTGAAGCACAACACAAGAACAGCCCCAAATTCTGAGCTAAAACCACCTTTTGGAGCTCAAACAAAGTCCCAAGCTAGCTCAGCCCAAAGATGATCAACTTTGGTTAAGGAAGTGTATGCAAATATGTAGGGAATTCTCACTTTCAAGCCTAAAACAAGAGAAGAGAGAGAGAATTCTAGAGAGAGGGGACAATTTGCTCACAAATCTTCTAAAGAGAGAGGATTTTAGTGTAAGAAGCTCCAAAATTGCCAACCTCTCAATATATGAGATATATCCTCCATATATAGCAAAAATGGAGCCTTGGTCAAAATAACTGAGTTTGGAAATATCTAGAGCAGTGTATAACAGTTGGAGAAGAAAGATCTGGAAAAAAAACATGAGTTTTGGACAAAAGTGGCCGGTCGGCTACTTCAAATGGTTAGCCGGCTACCTCAACTGGCCGACCGGCCGCCCCTATGGCCGATAGCAAAAATCTGCTCTGCAGGTCAAACTTCAAATGGGCATATGTCCTTCATTTGGACTCCTTTTCAGGTCCTTCTTGTGTCCAAATTGAAGCCCCAGAAGTAAGATTTCCAATGGTGGTAGCCTCACATCAAAATTCCAACTATGTAAAACGTTATGCCTCTTTTAGTGCAGACTGCTCAGTTTTGGTCCTCACGGATTCATGCCGAACTTCTCCCAAGCTAGTTTTCCTCTCTCCTCTCCTCTTTTCTTCAACTCCAAACCCCTAAACAAGGTGTTTTGAAGGATTTTTCAAATATTTCATCTCTCTTTGATTCATTTCCACTTTGTCCTTGCTTAGTTTACCAAAAATCATAACATTTAACGAAATGCGAGCATCGGAACATCGTACGAACTTCTTTACAAAAATATTTTGAAACAGAGAGTTTTAAGGTCAAAAAACCATTCAAAATAGTTTTGGTCCAAAATGGGGTGCAAGGTGGGGACTTGACTCTTCTCTTGCCGAAGAAATCGAACCTTTGCACTCCACACCTTTCATCACTAAGTAAGCCATCAGAGTCGCCCAAGTCTTAAGGACGGTAAAAAATGGGGTGTCTACACCTTTGGTTAAAAACATTCTGGTGTGTCCTAGTGTTCACAGCACTCCCTTTGGTTAAAAACATTCGGGTGCATCCCGGTGTTCACACCACCTCCCTTTGGTTAAAAACATTTAGGTGCGTCTCGGTGTTCACCCCACTCCCTTCGGTTAAAAACATTTAGGTGCGTCCCGGTGTTCACACCACCCCCCTCAATTAAAAACATTCGGGTCCGTCCTGGTGTTCACATCACCCCCATTCCGTTAAAAATATTTGGGTGCGTCCCAGTGTTCACACCACCCTCTCTTTTTGGTTAAAAAGGTTCGGGTCCGTCCCGATGTTCACACCACTCCTCCTCCTCTCGCGTGAGACACGTTAGAATTGTTTGTATCAGTTAAAAACAATTGGGAGTGCCCGATGTTTACACTAACCTTTTTCTCCTTCCACGTGCAACGCATTAGGATCTCGGTTGAGACCTTGGGTGTGCCCGACGGTTACGTTGCCCTTTGCCTTTGTTACACATCATGTAGTTAAGCTTGCATATTTTCTTACATCCTTTTTGCATGAAATGTAGTTGGGTTCATGTTTCTCGCGTGTGGTGCGTGGTTTTCTTTCTGTGTTTGGAATTACGGTTCTTTGTTTTAGTTTTTTCTTTGTTTTAGTTTGTTTAACTGTGGCATTTCTTTGCATAGCATTTGAATTTAAATGTTTCATTGCACTGCCTCATTGCACGATCATAAGTTATGTTCTTGCATCATGCATATCATTTGCATTTTGCCCTAGAACTACGCTATTTTGATTCCTTGCCAAGGGATACGTAGGTAGCTTGCGAGCACAACCATTTGTTTTCTGTCTTGATTGTTTGTCCAAGTCTTATGGCCTTGTCAAAATGGGTCGTCTCTGGGCTTTGACATTCACTCACGTCATTTCATGACTCCGAGTTCTGTCAAGGAGGGGCAAATGTAGACACCCCATTTTTGATGGCCTTTCAAGGCTTGGATGTTCTTTCAGGTACATCCGATGACGAGTCTGTTTGCTCACAGAGTGCTCGAAGTCTTCAGAGGAATGCCATAACTTTGAGCCTATCATACCCTGCATCCATTTTGTCTCATTTTTGGACCATGCCTTGGTCTTTCCCTTCTGCAGTCTCTGGTGGCCTGCTGGCCATCTATGGAGGCTGTTATCCAGAACTTCTTGTCTGTCGTCCATTGATGTGCCTTGCCTACCATCAATGATGCCTTGTCGGCCATCAGTGATGGCCGGCAGGCCACCAGTATTTTTTGCAGATATTTTAAGCCAGCTGTTTGCACAGATGCCTGCATTTGTCCACACGTGGAGGGCTGGATCTCGTTGTATAGATTTCATGTTTTCTATATATAGGGACCCCCTCTCTCATGTTTTGAGGTTAGAAGATTTTAAACTCAAAATTTTCTCTCTCTAGATTTCTCTCTTTCTCTTTTGCAATTTTGTGCACACTTGCCTAGTTATATCACTCTTTTGCATACACATCGTTAACTAAAAGTGGTCACCTTTGAGCTGAGGTCCCTTAAGGTCTTGTTGGAGCGCTTTAAGGTGGTTTTGACTTGTATCGGTGCCTAAGTTGTGCTTGGCTTCAAGAGGTATAACACTTGTCTTTTAACTTGTTTTAATACACTTGTTTCTCTATCTCTTCCCACTGTTTTTAGGTCATTTTTGAGCTATAAAAATCTTTGTTTTAATGGGCTGAAATTGGTGTTTTAAGCCATTTAAGGTTAGGGGTTTGTCTCACCCTTCTTTATTCCTTGCCTCTAAGGCTTTTGCACCTTTGTTTCCCACTTTCAAACCAACTTTTTTTGGGCTTTTAACCACTGAATTTCAAAGTATTTTCAGTGGCAAAAAACATGTTTTGAAGTCCAAAATTAGAGGGGTTAGCCTCCCCTCCTTGTTTCTTGTTTGCTAGCCTAGTTAATTCTATATGTTAGCATGATTTTCTAGCTTTTTGTAGCTATATTCCAGCATGTGTTTTGCCTTTGTTTTAGATTGCTTTAGCACTTTTTTAGGCTGTTCGGGTTAGTTAAGTCTTGTTTTGCATGGTTATAGTGTAATAGTCCTTACAAGCTTGGTGTTTTAAGCTTTTAGACACCACTTGTTTGAGTTGATTGCATGTTTTTGGTGCTTTTCACACTTAATTTCAGCAATAATCATCTCTGCAACCTCTCTTCTTTCTTGGCCTTTAATTTTGCTTTGAAAGTGGTTTCAAGTCATTTGTGTACCTAAGTGTGAAATTGAGGTTTCATACTTAATGGTTTAATCCCTTAGGGGGTTCATTACCAACGGGATGAGACTTCTTTCATACCCAAAGCAACTTGTGTTCTGAGCCTTCTTTCCATTAGAGGACTTTCACTCACTCCTTTGGACTTAATTGGATTAAAGAATGGTTAGTAAGTTAAAATGAGTAACTAACAACTTGGGACTAAATTTGAGCAATGTCATAACTTGTGTGTTGTGTGTTCAATCGGACGTTAATTGAACACAAGGAAAATTGGGACATTTCATACTCAAAGTGATGAAATGTCTCAAGTTTCCTAGGACTCCATTGCCCTTGATCATGCATGATAGGGTGATGGTTCTTGAGTGTCTTATTTTGCATTTATTGAGCTTGCACATCTTGAATCACAAGCCATCTGTAGGTGCGCCCCGAGGACACCCGAGCTCCGCGCTGCGAGGGCGCAAAATTCGTTTGCTCTTTAGCTACTATAGTTCGGACTCAATGTCACGGTTCTGAATCTAATCTCACAAAGTGCAATGTGAGATCGATAAATCACCAAAGAGTCCAAATCCGGCAAATTGTTTTGGAAAACTGATTTTAATAAAGTAGTGCCAAACATGGGCTACTGTGCCAGATACAGAGTCGCTACCTAAATATTTTATTTTGGAGGGAATTTAGGAAACCCTGACTCGTGCCTAAGGCCACGTGTCCGTCATCACCAAAGTTGCCTCGACCCGGGAACTTGGGTATGAGAGGGGAAGGTCATGCAATGAGCAGCCCCGCTCGCCCGATCAAAAGATCTGCCTTTACTAACATGATATCTTGTTTTTGAAAACACATGTGTTCTTGTTCCGGTTATTAACCTAGAATTACTATGTGATGCGCACAACATACAAGTATAGACTAGATCGCCTAAGTTGGAACAAAACATTGCATGTTCGTTTGTGAAAATGGTTTGAAGTTTGCTACTCGCGAGTAAGCTAAAACGTAGATTTTGATGAATTGTTCCAATTCAAGTAATCCAACCTTCACCCACAGGCATTCAGGCAGTTATATCAATTAATCCGTTAGCCTCATGGCAAGCATGCTTTCATGGCAATCAATAACACACATGCGGTGTGCTAAAGCGTAAACACTCACAGTGTACTCCGAGCCAAAACAAAGAACTAGTTAGAAATCATGCATGATCCTAGTTCATGTTAAGATGGCTAATGCAACGCATGCGAGGATGCAACTAAAATAGGCTCGGCTATTCTAGAATGTCATGTGAAATGCAACAATTCGATACATGTATTCAAATAACTGTATTGAAAATACAACGCAGTTAGTATGATGAGCCGAGCCCGATGGATGCAATACAGATGAATGGATGCACGCATGTGAAGCATAAGGTATGCTAATCGAAATATGCCCTAGAACTAACCATCGTAAGTGGTTAAGTAAAAGGGAGAAAGAAATGGGGGTTAGAAGACATGCATCACACACACGCACGCTTATTACAACATTGCGCCCTCTCGACGGAGGGACCGAATAAGAAGCTAACTAGCTAATCTAAGCTAATTAAACTAATTATTACAAACAAACTAATTAACTAATCTTAGTTAACTAATTATTACAAAACAAATTGAAATAGCAAACGCATTAACTATTAAAGTTCAAAACGAATACTTAATCTAGCTAAGTAAAGAAGCCAAATAAAGCAGTAAAACAGGAGGTTCTCAGAGGGAAAAGACTAGATGCATGCTCGGTCACCTCGTTCGGAAATCTGTCGCGATGCCCCAATTTGCCTATGTTTGCAGTTGTTTCCAGAACACTACAAAAAGCTCCAGAAAGCTGAAACTCCATCATGAGAACCTGTGGGAGGGCTGCCGACCAGTTGTTGAGTAAGGAGACCACCTGCCGACCACTTTCTATTTTGAACAACCAGAAAAAGTGGTCGGCCAGCTAGTAATACTGGTCGGCCGACCAGTTGTTGCAGCTGAATTCCAGTTTGTTGCAACTGAGAGCAAGAAAGGGCATGGCAATGTATTTGCAAGATATGTGTGCACAACCACCCTCTCTATCATTTCATAAGCTCAAGGAAGTGCGATTCTCGACCCTCGGGCCACCAATCACGCATTTCGATGCATGATGGCTGAGAGGCAAAGTTGCACAATTCAATGTAAAATGAATGCACAAATAAACACATAATGCCTAGAACTCTATCATGATAGATCACGAGCGTCGACGACTGAGAATTGAGGCACATTTCATCACTTCAAGTATGAAACGTCCCTCGTTTCCCGTGTTTGGACTAACACCTTTTCCAAACACAATGCAACATATAACAAGGCATGCACAATATGACTCAAGCATGCAAACATGCAATGCAACAAAACAAGCATGCAAACCACATGTAAGGAACAAGCATGCAAACATGCAATGCAACATGAACAACCTAACAAGGCTAATGGCATGCATAATGCACAATGCTAAGAACAAGATGGCATACACAATAAGATGTAACATTTCATACTCAATGCAATATATATGGCATACACAATGCGATGAACATGGCATACACAATACGATGTAATGTAAGCATGCAAACAACATGCAATCAAACATGCTCAATGCACTTAAACTAAGATGGGCAGACCTCAGCCGCGCCCAAAACAGAGGCCATAACACCAAAATAAAGGCGCAAAATACAAAGCATGCATGCACAATGCATTGGCCATACAAGTAGGCCTAAGAGCACAACCCTCGAGAAGGCTCGAAGAGTGACAAACATATAAGTGTGACAACACCATATGCACTGACATAAGGTATGAAATGATGCCAAACCACTCAAACAACACAAGCATGGCATGCTAGGGTCCTTAAGAATTAAAGCTAGTAAAGAGGACTACAAAGGAGGCATGCAATACATGGCACAAATGCATGGACAGAGCTGAAATAGGTCAAAACAAAGACCTAAACATGCTGAGATAGGTGCTCAAAGACCTAGGCATATAAGCATACATACTAAGCCATAAACAAGGCAACAATGCTCAACACTCAAAGGCACTTAAAGAGTGAATGAAGTGGGAACATGGCAGTGCTACATGATCTGAAATGTCATGTTAGATGATGCCAAATCATATACATGATGCAAATGAAGCATGCTATTGTGCTCAAAGCTTGAGGCTAGCAAGAGCACTTGTACTACAACTATGCAAAACAGGAAGCATGTGATCAAGGCAACCCAAAACAGTCCTAGAACATGTGAAAATGATAATAAAACATGTATGGAAGGAGGTCAAAACAAGCTAGCATGAAAGGCATAAGGCATGAGGAATGCAAGGCAAATGAGGTGGATTGCACTACACCTATTAAGACCAAGCATGGAATGACTTAAGCAACAAAAATCAAAGTTATATCATGGAAAAATAATCCCAAATAAACACTAAAATGATAGCTTGCAAGCTTAGGCATGAAGGCATACGCAATGATTCATGTTAAGGCATAAAGGACCAACCCTCCAATGCATTGAATAAGTGAAAGATGCAAGTGTATGGCCATGAAACATGGACTAAAATAACATAACAAATGATGCCAAATCATTCAAATAGGCCAAGCAATGCATGCTAGTGGACTTGATACACAAAGCTAACAAACTAGAATGCACTATAGCTATACAAAGCATGGCATGCATGACCAAAAAAACACAAATCAAAGCTAGAGCATGCTATAATATGGACAAAAGTTTCTTATAGTTAAGCCAAAAGCATGCTGGAATGACATGTCAAAGCATGAGACATGTTAGGCTAAATCATGGAATTGCACTACAAGTGCATGGAGCATGCAAGAGGTCACCAAACCAAACCCTAACAGAGGTATGACATGGCAAAATACCACCAAAAAATGCTGAAATGGACTCAAATGAAGCTAGAATGACATGCTACTTCATGAAGTATACAAGACTAGTTTGTGTGATTTACACTACAAGTGTATAAACCATGCATGGAGTGACAAAACCAAGCAAAAAAAGTGGTATGCCTCAGCAAAATAAGCCCAAATACAAGCTAAGATATGGCCAGCATAAACTTAACAAACATACTCACACATGAGGCATTCAAGACAAGTACTGAAGACATAAGGAGAGAGGATGACCCTCTCCTATTTAGGACCTCAAAACCACCTTTCCACCACTGAAAATCCTCTAGATTTCAGTGGTAGAAAGGTCAAAACAAGATGTTCCCAAAGCTCAAAAAGAAGGCATAAAAGCAAGGCCAAACAAGGCCTAAGAGGGAGTAAACAACCCCAAATACAAAAGTGACCTCAAACAAAGATCTTAAGGACTTAAAAATAGAACTTTTATCAGTAGGAAGTTAAGCTTAAAACAATAAGAAAATAGTCTCAAAAGCTTAAGCAAAAATGGGAGTTTAAAAGGTAGAAACTCACCCTTGTAGACCACCTTCAAGGCTGCAACTCTAGCCCACTTTTTGAACCAAAACCAGTCCAAAAGCTTCAAAAACAACCTCAAGGGACATCATCTCCAAGTGTATGGTGTTTGAGTGTGTGTTTGTGTGTAAAAGTGAGACAAAATAACACTTTAAGGCACAAAACAAGAGCAAAATGAAGAAGTATAGATATAGATTATATGTATCACTCAAGCTCTAATTTTCTAAACCTAGAGGAGAGATGAGGAGCCTCCCTCTTATAGAGAACAAAAGCTAAAGCTTCTCAAGGAAGCTAAGGTTCAAGACCATCCCTCCATACACGTGTATGGAGGATGGCTTCAATGCCCTTCAGTTGTGCCAGCTGGAGGAAAATATCTCCAAAATGGTGACAAAAAGCAGCCAAGTGGTGTGGTGGCCAACCAAAAAAGGTGGCCCAAAGACCAAGAAAGCCAGTTATCCGACCAAAAAACTAGTTGGCAGGACAAAAAGTGGTCTCCAAGGGGAAAAAATGGTCTCCCACCGTTGTACCACCTTCCAAACAAGGAAATCAAGGTTTGTACCAAAAACAAACCAAAACGGATGCAAGATGAGAGATCAGGAGGCAAAGCACGCGGCCGAAAGCCTCGAAAACTAGTCTACTAGAATCAAAAGTGGTCTCCTGGACCATAGTGTTCCTCTAGGTAGAGGCAACAAGGCGTGGTTCAAAAACTACGCCAAACGGAGAACGTTAAGTAGTCCCGAGACAAGGCGCGCGACCGAAGGCTCTGAAAATCGAAAACTAGTCTCCAAATGGAAAAAGTGGCCTACGACCACAAAAAGTGGTCTACGACCACAAAGAGATGGTCTACAAGTCCTCTCCCTCCCTCCAGGAAGAGAAAACAAGATTCGATCCACAATCCGAGCCAAAGCATAAAGAGTTCGGAGGCCCGGAGGCAAGGCTCTCAGCCAAAACTCCGAAACCTCGAAACAAGCGCAACATGCACTATCACCGAGTGGTTAATCGATGACGTCTGAGTCTTAAGGTCAGTCAAAAATGGGGTGTCTACACCATTATGCAATGAAATTGCTTGGATTGGTGGTTTGTGGCTTAAGTTAACAACTCCTTGGATTTATTCATGAAAATGAGGGGTGAATTGTGCAAACAATCCTTGGAAATACCCTCTTTTTGCTCTTTTTGTACTCTGTTGCAGCATGATGATCTAGTGCATCAGTGGCTAGCAGGCTACCATCCATGGCCGGTAGGTGGTAGACAGAGCGTCATAGATGGCCGACACCTGGCCGGCAACCTTTACCAGTGGCCGGCTAGCCACTGATGTAAACTTCAGCAGAATGTTGGTAAGGTGGAGCAAAATGGTTATGAAAGTGTTCAACTCTGCAAACAGAGGCTTTCGAGAGCAAAACGGAGGTCTTTTCTGGTGGTATCTGAGCATGTGCATCTTTCATTTCCTGAGGCGGAGTAGTGGCAGAGTAGTTAATATCTTAATTACTTAGCTTGCTTACATTTGTATTGTAACTTAATTAGTTAGCTTACTAGTTAGTTCATTCAAGTGTTGTAATAATTAGCTTAATTAGCCTAGCCCTAATTAGTTGCTAGTTAGTTTTTCTTTATTCAGTCGGACTCTCCCTCGTGAGAGAAAAATGTAATAATGTGTATGTCTTCCAACCCCACGTCTTTCTCTCTTTTACTTAACAGCTTTCGATGGTTAGTTTAGGAGCATCACGTTTCCATTAGCATACCTTATGCTTGCATCCATTCATCTTGTCTTGCATGCACCGAGGCTCGGTGCATCATTCAAACTGCATTGTCATTTCAATAATTCTTTGAATACGTGTTCAAAACGCATGCTATTTAATTAAATCATATGCCATATTAGTAGTCGAGCCTATTAATTTCATTCTTCGCATGCATTGCATTAGTCATTTTGCATAGATAGGAATCATGCATATTTTTCTAACTCATATCTTCTTAGCTTGGAGTACTAGGTGAGTTTTTAGTGCTTTAGCATACTTGCATGAGTGTAAGTGATTGCCATGACTAACATACTTACCATGAGGCTAAATACTTACTTGTTAAACTACTTGAATGCCTGTGGATGGAGGCTTGTTTCTTGAATTGGAACGATTCAACGAATGTATGTTTAAGCCCACTATGTCTAGTGGCAAATTCACGACTTTTAAGCCCACTTTGTTTAGGTCACAAATTTTAAGCCCACTTGAGGTGGCAAATTCAAACCCTTTTCGTAAAACAAACATGAACTTGAATCGTTCCAAATTGACCATACTAGTCTATACTTGCTTGTGTGAATCACATAGTAAAGCTAGCTTAAAAATGGGAACAAGAGCGCATAATGTACATAAAAATCATATCATGATCAGTAGAGGCCAATCTTTGATCAGGTGAGGGGGGGTGCTCAATCCATGACCTTCCCCTCTCGTACCTAAGTTCCCGAGCCGAGGCAACTTTGGTAATGAGGGACACGTGGCCTTTGGCACGAGTTATGGGTTTCCTAAATTTCTCCAAAAATAAAATATTTAGGTGGCGACTCTACATCTGGCAAAGTAGTCTAATTTTGGCATTTTTTATTCAAAATCTAATTTTCAAAAGATTTTTCGGATTTGGACTCTTTGGTGTTTATCAATTTCACAGTGCACCTGTGAGATTAGATTTAGAACCGTGGGAGTTCGAACTGTAGGGCTTCTTCTGAGCTTTCGAGCTTCTGAAAGGGGGCGCGAAAAAGCTAAGTTATAGCATACTGGATGTCAAAGGGAATTGGGCTGAGCACTTACCTTTTCTGGAATTCGTCTATAACAACAGTTACCAAGCAAACATTGGAATGGTACCGTACGAAGGGCTATATGGAAGGAGGGGTTGATCACCCCTATGCTGGGTGAAAGTTGGAGACCAAAAGTTATTGGGCCCTGAGATTGTGCAAGTAACGAGTTATAAAATTCAACTCATCCAACAGTGAATTCGCACTACTCAGAGTCGCCAGAAAAAATATGCGGATATACGGAGACGGGATTTGGAATTCCAAGTGAGAGAGCATGTTTTCTTAAAGGTCTCACCAACACGGGGAGTCATTTGATTTGAAAAATGTGGAAAATTGAACGTGCTTTACATCGAACCATTTGAAATACTAGAGAGGATCGGCCCTTTAGCATACTGTCTTGCCCTTCCATCGAAACTGCCCAATGTTCAGAATGTGTTCCACGTTTCGATGCTTCGTCGATATCTTCGAGATCCAAAGCATGTTATTGATTATGAGAACCTAGACGTTCGAAAAGATCTCTCTTATGAAGAACAACCAGTGCAGATTCTCGATCGTTGTGATTAGGTTCTCTAAAATAAGACTATACCTCTTGTAAAAGTCTTGTGGAGAAATCATCATATTGAAGAAACAACATCGGAAACTGAAAATCTAATGCCGGCCAAATATCCACACCTCTTCAAAAACCAAGGTATGTCAAGTTTGGGGACAAACTTCTATTTAGAAGGGGAGAAATATGACACCCCAAATTTTTAATTAACACTACGTTGATACCAAATAAAAAATAAAAAATATAAAGAAATACTAATTAAGAATAATAATAATAATAATAATAATAAAATAAATATATTAAATATAAATAATTACGTAGCTATACATGCTAAGGTATAATCTAATTTGGCATGGGTTTACCAAAAGTTCGATTAGTATATTTTTTGGGGTCAAAACAACACAACTACAAAATTATGATAAAAGTTGGGCCAAAAAGGAAATATGGTGAAAGGTGTACAATTGGCTTGAAACCTAAGGAACGAGCCACCTATTAAGCCTATTATGTAGGGGAATGAATCATCAAGGAGGGTAATAATTAAAGGATGAGTCATCATGAAAAGCTCGAGTATAAAAGGGGTGAATCGAAGGCCAATGGAAAAAAAAAAAAATTAGAAGAAGAAAAAGAAGGATTAAGGAAAAAGGGCGTTGAAAAGCCAACGTAAAGAGGAAGAAAACAGTAGGAATCAAAATTAAGGTGTGTTATATTATACCTTGAGTCACCATAACATATTTTACATATATTTTGAGTTATCACAATTTATTTTGTGCAATTCATGCTTTATAAATTATATTAATATTTCAATTACGTTAATTATTTTCTGAACCCTATTTGCTTAAATTGAAACCCATAGATATAATTGTTTAAATTTTAGAAATTACTTGACAATAATTAGATAAATTTTTATTTTTGTGAGTACCACCACGGGAATCCCATACCTTGGGGGACTTAAATAACCATTAGCCTCTGGTTGCTCACTTTGTGGCCTTCTGTTTGTCATGGATACATTAACCTCTATTCTGATTGTCACTCTAGTGACCTCTGTTCTATTCTTTTCTGTATCGTGGTTATGGTAATTTATTTACATAATTTTGGGATTTTAGTTTTTTCCACTTAAATAATTTGTTTATTCGATAACTTGTTCATTCAGATTAAGTTATGTGTAATATTTTAGTTCGAATACCTACCCATAATTATTTTGTGCCCCTATGCTCTTGGCATAATATCTCTCATTCTTCTATGTGCTTATAGTTGTTACTCCTTTCAGATGACAAAATGTAAAGAAGGATTGTAACCTCGTATAGTGGGACCAGCACGGAACTTGATACCGACGTTTTTTTTTTCTTTTTCTCAATAATTGTCTGTCACCGGGAAAAACAAAATAAAAGCCCCATGGATGTATTTCCTTTTATTAAATAGTAGGATAATTAATGAAGTTAATTACCTATTTAATTGTTTTCTTACCTTCATTCTGCCTCTGACTGTGCCACTTAATTTGTGAAGATTAGAATTAATTAGCAAGTTACAATTCCAGCCCTAAGAAACCAGGGTTGGGTCGTGACAGAATAAGAGGAAAGATGTGAAAAATCTTAAAACCTTCATTCAAGTAGTCCAATACGTATATTTAGATCCATTAAAGTCAAAAGGGATGAAACTGCTCTGGCCATGTGCATATTCCATTCGTCCCTCAACTACAGAAATTGCCAACATCATTGTCACTCTCATTCTTATCAGAATCTGACTTATCATCCTAAGTGACTGAAATCCTTTTCTTCTTCCTCAACCGGTTAGGGTATTCTTGAGCAAAATGTCCAAAGCCTTGACATTCATAGCATTGGACTTTTTGAGGATTCCCCTATATTTTTTCTTTCTTCTTCTCAATTGTAGAATCAATTTTGAATTTATCTTTACCTTTGGATTTATGAGTTGATTTCATAAGATTAGGCTTCTTTTTCTGAAAGGATTTTTTGAAGCATTTTATAAAGGCATCCGTCATCTCATAATCAAACTCATAATCCTTATTAGAATCTTTTCCAACATTATGAGTACTATTAAAATTCTAAACTCATTTTCTTTCTTTTTGAAATTCAAATGAGCCTCATAGGTTTGTAGATTTCCAACCAAATGATCCAGCTCAAGGTTGTCAACTTCTTGAGCCACCTCAGTAGCCATAACTTTTTGTTGGAATCAATTGGGTAAGGATCTCAAAATTTTTCCAACAACATTAAATTCTGGTATTTTTTTTTTCACCTAAATTGAAGCTGGAATTCACAATGTCACTCAACTTTGCATAAAATTCATCAAAGGTCTCACTATTTCTCATTGAAAGGTTTTCAAAATTAGCAATGAGCCTTGGAAGTTTTGAGTGTTTAACTGAATGAGTGTCCTCATGAATAGTTTCAATATATCCCATGCCTCTTTTGTGACTTCATAATTACAAACACGACTAAGTTCTTTGGGTGTGACGTCACAAAATAAGGAATTGATAGCTTTACTATTCCAGCTATTATTTTGCTAATCGATTGTGTCCCATTTGTCAATTGGTTTGGGGAACGTTACTCCATCAATGGTAATCGTAAGTTTGGTCCACCCAAACATGACAGATTGCCAAAAATTTTCATCAATAGCTTTTAAAAATGCTTTCATCTAAGCTTTCCAAAAAGAATAATTCGATCCGTCAAGTAGGGGTGGTCGAACCGTAGAATTCCCCTCACGAATTGAATCCATTATCACAAATGATCTCGTTCTTGTAGTTTTGGAAAACAAAGATTAAGAGACCTGCTCTAATACCAATTGCAAAAAATAAATAGCCCCCAAGATATTGATTCGTGATTACGTTTCAATTTAAAAGAGTAAATAATGATTCGTGATTACGTTTCAATTTAAAAGAGTAAATAACAATCTCAATTAAATAATCAAGACAAATCAACACAATAATTTAACGTGGAAAAAATCACAATTGAAGCACCTCCAATTTTGATAAAAAAATCCCAGGTCAAAGCCACGATATAATCCACTAAGAAGATAAAAATGAATTACACATGAGTACTCTCAATTACCTAGCGAGTCCACGCCTGAATTGAATCAAACCCAATGTGCCTCTCCCAACACATTGTTCACTATAGAATTGTTTTACCCAACTTTGAATCCACAATGCCGATGCCAAATCCAAGATGATAAGACACTCCGGAATCCATCAAAGTTTCAAGCCCAAGTTCCCTGAAATCCACCGAAGAACACCTCTATCTTTATGTGAATAAAAGAACAAAATCATCCCTTGATGTTTGACACTCTGTAGTTCGTTGATCAATTGATCATCTTTTATATATCAAGGAAACTCATGTAAAAATACCCTCTAATGTAGAACACTTTGTATTTTTCTTCTCTCTAAGAATTTGGACAGGTTAAACCCTAAAAGCAGCAAATGACACACTTTATACTAAACAGAGTCATGCTGATCACTCGAGCAATGTGAGTGAAGGTGGTACAAAACATATAGGTCAACCGCTTGAGCAATAAAATGCGTTTTCCAGAAGTTCTGAATGCATGGTGAAATACTAGATGTACCACTGCACTGCTCGAGCGCACAAACGACAACTTGAGTAGTCAAACAGCTCAAACCCCGAACAAAGTCAACGAAGTGGCAAACAAGGAATGCTCAAGATACGGAATAGCAGCACAAACTTCTCTACAAAAGCACAATTCGGGTTAGATTTGCATCTAAACACTCATAACCTCACTGAAACAAAAGAGCAAATAAAATTACAACTGAAAGGAGCTTTGTCAAACGGAATTGACAATTACAAAAACCTAACAAGATGCAAAGGAGTCACTCAACATACAATATGGGGTAAGCAAATCTATTTTTCCTAGAATAATTGGTGCAAAATATTCTAGAGATGTTTGGGAAATCTTAAAACAATAATTCTAAGGTTCTAAAAAAGTTATCTCCATTAAACTTCAGTCATTGTGGCGTGATTTTGATAGTCTAGACATGAAAGAAATGAGACGGTCCAATCTTTTTCCACGAGAGTTGCAGAAATTACAAATCAAATCAAAAGTTATGGAGATATTATTGAAGAGAGAAAAATGTTGAAAAAATATTGAGAAGTTTGACACGAAAATTTGAACAAATTGTTGCTGCAATTGAAGAGTCAGAAGACCTATCTAAACTCTTTTTTCATGAGCTTATAGATTCTCTTGAAGCCCATGTAAAAAAACGGCCAAATTCACTGGACCAAATGCAGGAGCAAATATTGAACAAGCCTTCCAATCAAAGCTCAATATCAAAAAAAGTAAACTTTCATAAAGAAAAGGTCATGGCATAGCTCAACAACAACAAAGAACGAGACACCAAAATTTTTCGTAACCGTAGCCAAGGAAGAGGAAGAAGAAATATCAACCAAGAAACAAATTGAGTTGGTAACACAAAATTTAATTCTAGCTGTCATGTGTATGGTAAATCTAACCAAGAATCCAAGGATTGTAATTTTAGATGCACAAAGTGAAAAATTCCTAATTATTCACTGAAGGATTGCTTGTATTAGAAGAAAGATGAAAAAACATCCCTTTTTAATTAGACTCAACATTCCCTGTTCCCAAACGAGGCCTTCGTAAATTTTATTGGAGATGAATGCAAAATAAAAGACAAACATAATTCACTAGTGGCAAGAGTCAAAATGGCACCAAACAAAGTGTTTTTGCTTACCATGCCACTAGATGAAAATTTTGCATTGAAAGCTGACAAGACCAATGACTCCATACTCTGGCATTTGAGATATGAATGTTTAAACTAACGAGGATTGGAACAACTTAGTCAAAAGGGCATGGTAATTGGGCTTCCAAAAATTGAACAAAATGGCAAAACATGTGAAGGATGCATATTCAAAAAATGCACCAATTACCTTTTCGCAAGATTGCTTGGCAAGCAAAAGCTCCATTTGAACTGGTACATGCAGACATTTGTGGAGCAACAAGAACTCTCTCATTTGGAAACAAAAAATATTTTCTTCTCTTCATTGATGATTTCAGTAGGATGATATGGGTCTACTTGGAACAAAAGTCTGAGTCTTTCTCAACATTTCTTTAATTCAAGAAAATGGTAGAAAAACAAAGTGGTCATTGTCTGAAGGTGCTCAGAACAGGTCGAGGTAGAGAATTCATGTTCAAAGAATTCATAAGTTATTGCAAAAATGAAGGAATCAAGAGCCAATTGACCATTCTCTACACTCCTCAACAAAATGGAGTGGTAGAAAGAAAAAATTGCACCATTATCGAGATGGCAAGGAGTATGCTAAAGGAAAAAGGTCTTCCCAACAATTTTTGGGCTAAGGCAGTCAACACTGTTGTTTTCATCCTTAACCAGTCTCCAACAAAAGCTCTTGTCAACAAAACTCCCTATGAAGCTTGGCACAATCGCAAGCTGTTTGTAAATTTTTTCGAAGTTTTTGGATGCATTGTATATTCCCTTATTCCTTCTCAATATAGGGAAAAATTGACGAAAAAAGAAGAAATTTTCATCTTTATTGGCTATTACGATGAATCAAAAGGTTATTGACTTTTTAATCCAAAAACCAACAAATTGGTCATTTCAAGGGATGTACACTTTGATGAAATGAAAGCATGAGACTGGAAAAATTCTCATGTGGTTGAAAAATTTATACAACCAGATCAAGGCGAGCCAAGTTCTTCCAATTCAGATTCACCAATTCCACAACAAAGACTTTTTGAAAATGATGAGAATTTGATTCAAAATCGCCTATTAGAAAGGTACGACTGTTAAGTGAAATTTATGATTCATGCAATTTTGTTTTTTTCTCTTGTAAGCCACAAAATTTTGAAGAAGCAACTAAAAATCAAGTTTGGCAAAAAGGAATGGATGAAGAGATGTCCACAATTTAAAAAAATCACACTTGGCAGCTTATGGATCTTCCTAAAAATAAACATGTGATCGGGCTAAATGGATCTACAAAACCAAATTGAATAAAGACAAATCGGTTCAAAAGTACAAAACCTGTCTTATTGCAAAAGGCTACTCACAACAACCTGCAGTAGATTTCAATGAGACCTTTCCACCAATTGTCTGAATATAGACAATCAGAATAGTTTTTGCCCTGGCAGCACAGCTAGAATTGTGGGTTTACCAGCTGGATGTAAAATAAGCATTTTTGAATGACAATATAGAAGATGAAGTATATGTAGAGCAACCACAAGGCTATATGGTGGAAGGAAAAGAAGATATGGTCTATCGACTAAGAAAAACAATCTATGGCCTAAAATAGGCACCGCATGTTTGGAATAGTAACATAGACAAATACTTCATCCATAGAGGTTTTGAAAGAAGTCCTAATGAGCCATCACTATATGTGAAAAAGGGAGGTAGCAATGATTTCCTCATCATCTTCCTTTATATTGATGATTTAATTCTCACTTGCACTAATCCTATGATGGTAGATGATTTTATAAAGGCTATGATGCAAGAATATGAACTGATAGATCCTGGCCTAATGAAATATTTTCTTAGCATTCAAGTGCGGCAAACCAAAGGAGAAATTTTCATTTCTCAAGAAAAGTACACAGAAGACTTGCTGAAAAGATTCAAGATGTCAACATGCAAGCAATTTCAATACCCACGACAACAAATAAAAAATTATAGTTAGAAGATGGAGCACCAAAAGTCAACCCAACATTGTACTACATCCTGGTTGGATCACTCATGTATCTCACCAACACTAGGCTAGATATTGTCCATCCAAGTAGTATGATTTCCAGATTCGTGATTGAACCGAGCTAAATCCATTTTTTCGCGGCTAAGTGAATACTACGGTATTTGCAAGGCACAAAAATTTTTGGGACCAAGTATGTGAAGGAAGAAGACAATAGTCTTGCCGGATACACTAACAATGATTGGGCAAGTTCCATTGATGATCAAAAAAGCACATCTAGATGTGTTTTGCTTGGGTTCAAAAGCAATCTCTTAGTCCTTGAAAAAGCAAAGGATGGTGTCACTCTCATCAACTAAAGTAGAATACATTGCAGCCACCGACGCCGCTTGTGAAGCTGTATGGCTTGGAAGAATTCTTACAGATCTATATCAAAAGCAAATGGACCCAACAATAATTAACTGCGACAATGTGGGTATTTGGGAAGTTGCTATTTTAGTAGGCTATTTTAGTTTTTGGCTATTTTAGTAGGCTAAATTTTTTGTGTTTGAGAATATTGTTGGATTTTTTTGTAGTTGGATGTGATGTTTGTGAGAGAAAAAGTAAAATAATTATGGGTTTGATGTGACATTTTGTCTTATTTTCTATTTTAGCCTATTTTGTCTTTTTGTGGATTTTAGTCCAAAAAGCCTAAAAAAAGCCCTTGCCAAACACCCCCAATGTCTGTCATTGCCATGACGAAAAATTCAAATTTTCATGCTCAAACAAAATACATGGAGCTTCGTCATCACTTCATTAGAAATTTGGTTGGCGAAAAATAAATTCAGCTGGAGTTTGTCAATACTAACGAATAATTTGCAGACATTTTTATCAAAGCAGTGTTGTCACAAAAATTAGAACAATTCTAAATCTTCTTTCGCATTACAAATTAAGAAGGGGTATTAAAATTAGATTAAACTAATTTGTAATATAAAGTTGTTTTGGGGTGAATTTATAAATAAGTTTGCAAGTTGAACCACTTGTATCCAACTTGCTGCTCGGTTCATACAGCTTCAGATTCATGTATTTTGCCTAGCAAATACTTGGCAATTTTGTATTGGCTTAAGAAGGTGGCAGGTAGCCTTTATAAAGCCATACTTGCCTCAATTGTAGACACACCAATAGAGCAAACAATACAAAGCTCTTTCTCTCTCTCTCTCTCTCTCTCTTTCTCTCTCTGTGTGTGTGTGCTTTTTATAGGGGTATAAATTTGGCCAAGCCAGGCCAGGCTTGGTCTTGGCCACGTGGGCTCTAGCAAAAATTCGGGTCGAGTCGGCACACAGGCTAGAAAATTAGGCCCAGGCCTAGGGGGTATTCGGGCCTTAGGTGGGTCGGCGAGTAAAGGTCTAGGCCTGGGCTTGGGCTCAAGCTTTTGGCTTGGCCTAGACATTTTTTCACCAAAATTTTATTTTATTTTCACTCAAATTGGCATAGAGTCTTGAGCGGACCGGATGGGCCGAGCTTTGAGTTGGCCTTGAGCGGGTCAACGGGCCAAGCCACAGTCGGCCCGAGCTTAAAAATGATGGCCCAGGCCCAAGCCTAGGGTTCTGGGCTGGGCTGAAGCCCGAGCCGGGTCCACCCGGAGCTGTGGATGGGCTTCAAGCAACCCACGGGCCATTTTTACACCCTTAGCTCTCTATAACTAATTTGACTTTCAAATGCCATTTCTGAATATTAATTCGATTAATTAGATTAAGGTGATTACTATCGTGATCACTATTATGTGGAGTAGTTCTATTATAAAAGATGACTTTGTTTGGATTGGGTTCAGAACTAGATTCAAATTCTAATTCAGAGGATGATTTATTGGATTGTTAAAAATCATTAAGACTTTTGTTGTTTTTTAATAGAGCAATGTCTTCTTCTAAGGTCTTGTCTTTAGCTTTCAATTCTTGAATAGTTAGTTTAATATGATGAATTTCATTTTGTAGATCTTGTAAGATGACTTCTTTATGTTTTTCTTTTTTAAATCGGTCTAAAGTTTTAATTCAACTAATGATTTGTTTAACATGTTTAGGTTTCTTATCTTTATTGGTCAATAAGGATTTCAACTTATTAGTATATTGTATTTTTAATTCAGGATTTTCTAATCTACCAATTAATTTAATGAGAGCAGTTTCTTCTTGTTGAGATTTACTAAGAACATTGACTGTTTTACAACAAGTATCATTACATCCTAATTCAATTTCATTGTCAGCGCTATCAGTAGGAGAATAATAGGAAGAAATATCACTAGAGGGAATATCATCGCTAGATGAATGACTAGATTGAACAGGAGTTTGATTTGGAGTATTGGCTAATTTAAATATGTCAAGTATTTGTTGTTGATTTTCATCAGTAATCTGTAATAGGTTAAGTTTAGCTTTAAGTTTTTCTTTTACTTTGCATTTATTAGAATAATTACCCTTTTTGCCACAATTATAACAAGTAACATCTGGTTTAGGTTTTGACTTTTGAGGTTGATTAGGTTTCTTATGATAATTTTTATTTTTGGGTTTAGTATAATATTTATCAGTTCATTTAGAAGGGTAATATTTCTTTTTATATTTAGTGGAGTATTTATAAGAAGATTTCTTTTTATTATTTTTACTTCGAGAAGGTGCTACGGGAGGTAAGCCATATTGTTCACAGAAGTTACCTAATTCATATTTAGCTTTATATTTGTCTTTAGCAGCTTTTTGACTAAGTTTCAGATCGATGCACATTTTTAGTCCTTCCTTTTGAATTATCCTAATTATATCACCGTAGGTTAAGTGATCATATTCTATAATACCAGTGGGTTCACTATGAACATCGCGAATTTTATGGGCAAAAGGACTTGGTAATCCATTAATAAATTTTTCTTCCCAAAATGACTTAGTACAATCATCTCAAAGCATTACTCTAGAGCTAAAAACATCTTTATACCATCTAAAATCACTTATAGTAGGGAAAGTTAAGTTACTGAGTTGATCATGGATACGAGAATGAATATTAGTTGGTGTACCTATAAAATGTTTGACTATGGTATATATTAAAGTATTAATACCATCAGGTATACTAGAACCTTTTTCTTCATCAAAGATAGGAAAACCATTATCATCCATTTGAACAGCATGTTGAATAGATTCTCGTTGGTCAGAAATGAGATATTTATCCCACCAAGATTTGAGCATACCAGTAAATCCAGTAGTAATTAAAAAACAATTTCAGGTTGAGTATAATCAGGATAATTAGTAAGGTAACTCTTTGCAACCATGGATAAACGATTGAGTTTCTGGAGAATTTTATGGTCACTAAGACCGTTTATATTCCATTCATACAATTTTTTAGCAGAAACAAAAAAATTGATTGCTAATATTGGTTTATTCAAATTGGAGATCGGGAGGTGTAGGTTTAGTGTACCAATTTTTGGTAAGAGTGGTAGGATTAACTTTAGGGTTTGTGATTCTATTAAGATGAGAAGGTTGAAATTGTTTTGCTAACTTAGTGATTTCATTATCGCTAGACGTATCGGAATGACTAGGAAATTCTAGAGGAGGTTGTTGTGTTAGGACAGTAATTCCTTTGCTTGTAGTAGATGTAGACATTTTATTAAATAATTCTTCAATTGCTTCAACTGTTGTATTATCTTGAGTAGCTAAGCTTAATTGCTTTCTAGTACTAGGAAGATTAATAAGAGGTTTATCTAAAGGTTTACTTGGAGAAGTATAACTAGTGAAGTAATCCTCAAAAGTAGTTTCGAGTTTATCTAGTTGTTTACCAATAGTTTTTAAACGTTGATTGGTATAATAATTTTGTTCAATGACTTTTTTTTAATTTCAGATTCTTCACCAGGGAGTTTAAAAGGAGAAGCATGAACAGTGGTGCCTTTATGTTCAATCAGAATGGTTTCTAGAGGAGGGTGACTAGATGAAACAGACGTGGTAGGGGAAGCTTTCCATTTACTTTTTGTAATAACGTTTATTTTTTGATAATAATTTTCTAAATAATCAAAGAATTTAATTTCAGTATTGATTCTGTCATAAATTTATACCATTTCTTGGTAATTTTAGATTGTTGTTTTGTATTATAAGTATTCCTATATGTGTGTCTTTTTGACTTATTTGCCGTGGATTTTGAATTCATCATGAAGTTTATTAAGGTCTGGAGTAAAAGGTTTACTTAAAGTTAACAATTGTGGGTTGACATGAGGAACAACTTCAAAATCAGTTTGAGTAAGTGAATCTTGAGATATAGTATCTTCTTGTTGAAGATGTGTGTAAGTAGAGTAAACTGGTTTACTAATTTGAGAAGTAGAGGAATTATCAATTCCTTTTAATTTACTATGTGTATGCTGGGTTTGTGAAGAAGGCTCACAAAGGTGTAGTTTTCTATCTCGTCTAGTAAACAAAGGGGTATTGAAGATTTCATCTTCATCAATTTCAGTAGGTAAACTAAAGGTACTATGATGAGAGGATTGTGTGGACTCACCTTTTTTCGCGCCCTGCCTTTCGGAAAGGGTTTGAAAAGAAAGGCCTCACAGTTTGGACTCCTGCGGTTCTGAATCTAATTTCACAAAGTGCAATGTGAAACTGATAATCACCAAAAGAGTCAAAATCCAGTAAACCTTTTGAAAATCGATTTTAAATCAAATAATGCCAAAATTGGACTGCTTTGGTAGATACAGAGTCGCCACCTAAATATTTTATTTTAGGAAAATTTAGGAAACCCTGACTCGTGCCAAAGGCCACGTGTCCGTCATCACCAAAGTTGCCTCAGCTCAGGAACTTGGGTATGAGAGGGGGAAGGTCATGAAATGAGCACCCCTGCTCGCTCGATCAAAAGATCGGCCTTTAGTAATCATGATATGTTCTTTTATAAACATTATGTGTCCTTGTTCCGGTTATTTAGCTAACATTACTATGTGACGCACACAAGCAAGTATAGACTGGTCGCAAGATTTGGAACAATTCAACTCATGTTTGTTTGCGAAAACGGTTTGAATTTGCCACCCTCAAGTGGGCTTAAAATATGCGGTTTTGCCACCAAACACAGTGGGCTTAAAATATGATTTGCCACAACAAAGTGGGCTTAAAACATGCATTTGTTGAATCGTTCAAATTCAAACAACAAAGCCTTTATCCACAGGCATTCATGCAGTTTAGTAGTAAGCACATAGCCTCATGGCAAGCATACGAAACATGGCAATATGACAATCACACTCATGCAAGTATGTTAAAGCATAAAACTCACCGAGTACTCCAAGCCAAAACAAAAACTAGTTAGGAAAATGAATGATCCTAACTATACAGGATGTCTAATGCAACACATGCAATAATACGATTAATAGGCTCGGCTACAAATATGGCATATGACTCAATTTAATAACATGCGATTAAACACGTATTCAAAGAAGATATTGAAATTGCAATGCAGTTTGAATGATGCGCTAAGCCACGGTGCATGCAAGACAAATGAATGGACGCAAACGTACAAGCATAAGGTATGCTAATTGAAAATGTCCCTAATTTAACCATCGAAAACGATTAAATAAAAGGGAGAAAGACGTGGGGTTGGAAGACATGCACACGCGCATGCACACTTATTACAACATTATGCCCTCGCGAAGGAGGGTCCGAATGAATAAGCTAACTAGCTACGCTAATTAAGCTAACTATTACAGCACAATGAAACTAATTAACTATTCTAAGTTAATTATTACAACATGATATTTAACTAACTATTCTAAACTAATTAAATATTACAAATCGGAATTGAATAATTAGTTACACTAACTAATTGAGTACAACATTTGAATTAACTAGCTATTCTAAGTTAGCTAAAGCAAATGAATGGCCTCAAGGGCGAGGGACACATGCATGCTTGGATTTTCCTCCCGAAAATGTCATTGCCATGCCATTGCAGCCTCTGTTTGCACACATTTGATCACCAACAGTACTACCCACTTCTAGGATGCCTCTGCTTCAACTCAGGAACACACTTGTGCAAAATTTTCATTGATGGCCGGTCGGCTACCATTGGTGGCCGGTCGATTGCTACTAGCGGCCGGTCAGCCACCCCTTCCCTGAACTTTCTTTTTTGCTGCAACAGAGAGCAAACATAGGCAAAGCAGTGCATTCTCAAGATTGTGTGCACTGTTGCCCTCCTTATCATAACAGAAGTTCAAAGGAGTGCAACTCTTGGCCCTCAAACCATCAACCAAGCATGTTCCATGCATGATGGCTAAGGAACCAAGCATGTACAAGCTTAATGAGTGTAAAACAAGACTCAACAAAACCATTACCCTATCATGCATGATCAAGGGTGATGGTTACCAAGGAAAATGGCACGTTTCATCACTTCGAGTATGAAACATCCCCTTTTCCTCAGGTTCGAATTAACGTCCAATCCGAACACATGCAATGCAACACAAAGATGCTTTATCTTGCCTTTTTTACTTGTTCACTTTTGTTTACCCATTTTAGGTTACCAATCCATTCTTTAATTAATTAGTCCAAAAGGTGTGTGTCCTCTAATTGAAAGTGGGCTTAAACCACAAGTGCCTTGAGCATGAAAGAGACTTCATGCTGTTGATAATGAACTCTCGAGAGAATTAAACTATTAAGCATGAATGTCTCTATTTCACACTTAAGCCAACAAGGGGTTCAAAGCCCCTTTCAAAATAAATGAAACAGTGAAGAATAGAGGGAGATTGCAGAGATTTTCGTGCTGAAATGGAGTGAAAAATGACACTAAAACATACAAGCAACTCATGCAATGCATGTTTAAAAGCCCAAAACATTAAGCTAGTGAAGCCCTTTACACTACAACTATGCAAAAGACTACTCATACAGTACAAATAGCCCAAAACAGAGCCAAAGTAGCCCAAATCAGAGGCAAAAACATGCTGGAAATAGGCTAAGATAAGCTACAAAAACATGCTAACTTATGAGGCTAACTAGGCATGCAAACAAGACACAAGGAGGGGACCAATTTTGGACCTCAAAAGTAGGTTTTTGTAACTAAAATAACTCTGATTTTTAGTGGTTAAAAGGCCCAAAAAGTTTGATTTGAATATGCTAAAAGATGGTGCAAAAGTCTACACAACTAAGCAACAAGAAGGGTGGATCACCCCTTAACACAAAATAGCCTCAAACCATCATGTTAAGCCTCAAAAAACTGAATTTTTTGTTGTTGAAAACCAGCTCAAAAACAATACAAAAGGATGGCAAAATAAGTAGTCAAAGCAAGTACACTAAGCAAGTGAACTATCTTTTGAAGCTCAAGCACAAAACTGCCCCAAATTCCAACTCAAGCCTCCTTCAAGAGCTCAAACTAAACTCCAAAGAACCTCAACTCAAAGGTGAGTGTGTGGTTAAGGATTGATGTGCAAAAGTGTAGAGAAACTAGACTTTAAGGCGCAAAATAAGAAGAGAGAGAGAGAGAGAGAGAGAGAGAATTTTTGTTTTAAATTTTCTAACCCCTCCAAATGGGGGAGAGCACCCCCTATATATAGAAAAACAAGGTTTAAGCTTGAAATCATCCTACCGTACACGTGTATGGAGATGCACTTCAGTGAGCAACAGTTGGCACATCTGGCAAACAAATATCTGAAAAAGAAGACAAATGGCTGTCGACCACCACTGGTAGCCGACCGGCCACCACTGGTGGCCGACAGGCACAACTTGTGGCCTAGAAGGTCTAGGGTTGGCCGGCAGGCCACCCTCCTCTCTAGGCAAGAGGCAACAAGCTTGCTCTTGGTCCAAAAACATGCACAAAACAGGCAAGGTTTAGAGGCTCAAAGACAAGGGGTTCCACCGAGGACCTCAGGCGCCCAAAACGAACATAAACAAGCACAATCATTGAATGCATAAACGATGATGTCCAAGTCTTGAGGACGGTAAAAAATAGGTGTCTACAGTTGCCCCTCTTTGATAGAACTCGGAAGTCATTAAATGACGAGAGTGAATGTCAAAGCTCAGAGACGACTCATTTTTTATAAGGCTGAAGACTTGGACAAACAAACAAGCAAGACAAAGATGGTTGCGCCCACAGGCTGTCTACGTATCCCCTTGCAAGGAATCAAACCAGCGTAGTTCTGGGGCAAGATGCAAATGATATGCACGATGTAGGAACATAACCTATGATCATGCAATGAGGCTGTAATGAAACATTTAGATGCAAGTGTTTTGCAAAGAAATGCTCCATTTGAATAAACCGATACACAGTATAGTAAACTTAAACATGAACAAAAGTAAGAAAATATGAACCAAACTACATTTCATGCAGATAGGATGCAAGAAAATTATGCAAACTTAACAACACATCACGCATGAAAGGTAGAGAACAACACAACTGTCGGGCGCACCCGAGGTGCCAAACAGGGTCCTAACGCGTTGCACATGCGAGGAGAAAGATGGTGTGAAAACAGGGACACACCCGAATGTTCCTAACCAAAGGGAATGGTGATAAATATCGAAACACGTCCAAATATTTGTAATCAAAACAAAGAATGGTATAAGCATCAGAACTCATCCAAATGCTTTTAACCAAAGCGTCCTAACGCGTCGCACACGAGAGGAGAAGAGAGTGGTGTAAACACCAGGCATACCCGGATGTTTCTAATCGAAAGCATCCTAACGCGTCACACGTGAGAGGAGAAAGAGGTAACGAGAACATCGGGACGCACCCAGATGTCTCTAACTGAAAGCGTCCTAACGCGCCGCACGCAAGAGAGGAAAGAGGGTGGTTAAACACTGGGCGTACCCGAATGTTTCTAACCAAAAGAGTGGTGTAAACACCGGGATACGCCCGAATGCTTCTAACTAAAAGGAGTGGTGTAAACACTGGGACACGCCCGAATGCTTCTAACCAAAAGGAGTGGTGTAAACACCAGGTATACCCGAATGTTTCTAATCCAAAGAAGTGGTGTAAACATCGGGACACGCCTGAATGCTTCTAACCAAATGGAGTGGTGAAAACACTGGGACACGCTCGAATGTTTCTAACCAAAAAGAGTAGTTCGAAGGACATGAATGATTTCACTTGGAACTCCTCTGAGTGAATCGTACATACGATATCGTGCCTGCATAAGAAAGAAACTTAACAAGCACAACACGGTAAGAGTTCATGTTCTACGCAAGATAAGGAAAGCAAGTTTTATGCAATAATAATAAAAGCATGTTCTATGCATAATTATTTGGAGCATGCTCTATGCAGTTAAAATCGGAGCACATTCTATGCAACGTCGGAATGCATATTCTATGCAACAATATTGAATGCATGTTCCGTGTAATAGTGTAGGATGCATGTTCTATGCGAGATTAGCAGCATGCTCAACGCAAAACACCAAATAAAGAAATGCCCATTCTATGCAATGACAAAAAGTGTGTCTAATAAAGTTGACTCAGTTGCAACCTCCGATTTACCTCTTGGAGGAGTTGTAATATATCTCAAAAAGGATACACCTCATTCATGTTGACTAGTGATGAGTCATGCACCGAAGACATGGTTCGAAACTTCCGTAGAGACACTTTGAGCTGAAATGTGAACTTTCCTTGCACTTTCTCAAGAACCAAGGGCACAAAACCACAGCAAAACACATAGGGAGAACATTGGAAGCTTGTCAGCTACCCTGGAGAAGTGTCGGCCACATGTCGACCACAAATGAATGTTGTCAACCACAAATGGTGGCCATCGGCCACCGATGGCAATTTGAGGCCATTTTGGTCTTTTCTCCTCGGGCCTTTAAGTAACCGCACCCAAACTTCATTTCCTCATACCTACATAGCTGAAAATCTTTCCTTTTCCTTTCTAGGCAGTTTCCCCCCCAAGATCCATGATTTATAAGAGTTTTCCAACGCCCCACGCAAAGTTGATTCGCTAAAACCTCTTAATTTCCTCCGTTTTGAACTGATTGGAATTTGTTTTAGTGCTTTTTTCTCCATTTTTGCCACTTGAGGCTTGTTCCCGTCGAGTTACTCCTGGGTTCTGTGCCTTTTCCCGGGCTTTGACTTTTTCTCTCATTCTCTCTCTCGGAGAGTGGACTTTTGTTGACTTTTGGCATTCTCCATCCATTTTGCTCATTTCCGCCTACTTCTTCGCCTACTTTTTCACCTTCTTTCAAGATGACAGAGGACATTCCTCATGACGAAGGTTCTCCAGGGATGGAGGGGGATCCCAAGCATATACCATTACCACCCAGGGTCCGACCCTTCGACCCAGAGACATACCACCCCGAGGTGCACATACTATCGCCCGATACAGTTCGTCATTTCAGCGGATTTGCATGAGGCGTGTGAGAACCCGAATATACAAATAAAATAAATAATTAGATAATAATAATTTTACAAATCTCAAATATTTTATTGTGAATCTTTAAGTGCGAATTAAATATTATTAGATGATCTTTTAATTAATTTTAAACTGAAAATAAATATATGGTGAAAATATTTAATTTAGAGGCAAGATTTATTATTTAAAAAAAATAGAGGGTAAGCTAGCAAGTATATTTCTTTATATTAATAGTCATATTTTATTTAAATTAATGGGTTAGAAAATAAAATAATATAAAGAGATAATAATTTAGAACCTTTTTGTTTAGATATATAAAGTAACCCTAGGTTGCCTAATACGATATATAACAGCAACCACAACAGCCACGAGGAGAGAGAGGTTGAGAGAAAAGAAGAAGAAAAAAATGGGGTTGCAAACAAGGAATAACTTTTGGTTGTGTGGTAGGTCTCTATCTTTCTTCTTCTCTTTTGTTTTTGTTCTTTATCCTTACTCTATTATTATTTAGTTCATTGATGGAGAGGTTGTAGGTTTATGTATATTATATATATAAATATACTGTTAAGAAATCTGAGGAGTTAAATTCATGTATAAAGAATGGGTGTAATCCTCAGTCCAAAAATTCTGCACAGAATCACAAACTTTAAAAATCAAGAAACCATATCAAACGAATGAATTTTGAACTGAAATTTTTACAGTAGATTAATTACATATTGAGTTGCATATCTGACTTTTCGCATAATTCTTGGGAGTCAAAATCCATATAAACGGATGCGCTCAAATGTGTCCAGAAAATTGGTTTTAAACAGTAAGTACAGGAGTGTTGTTCTCTTTGGGTATAAATTCGAAAATTATCAAATCAGCGTCATTAGAACCGGTTACAAGTCTAGTTTCCTATATTTTTGGCCATGTGTTGATTTCTCATGTATACTAAGAGAACCATTAATTTCTTTAAAGTGCTACAAAAGACAACCTGTTTGGGCATAATTAATTGTAAATAATTATTTTGATAAGCAAATCAAGTAAAACCAATTGTGTTTGAAACTGAGGATAAATTAGTTGATATCTGGAAGGTTTTGGAAATTTTCGAACAACGTTAAGTGGGTTTTTTAATTTTCAAAATTAGCGAATCGATATCGAAAACCTGTTTAAAACTCTGTTTTATCTTAAAGTTACTTTTAATTAAGTTTCGATCTAAACCCATGTCTTGGGTAATTTTAGACCTTGAAGAACATGAGCTTAGGCAATATTTAAGGGTAACGGTAAGTCGGGTTGAGCTATGTTAGTGCACTTTAGTGTGGGGTACTTAGTTTATTATTCTCTTTAGTATTTTTAAATTAGTAGTGATGTGTAGTCTTCATACTTGGTTCCGGGCACTAGTTGGACTTTCATACTGTCGCGACCCCAAACCGCCCCTAGTAGTTTAGTGCCGTGATGGCCAGTAATCTGAGATTACCGAAGGCCAACTTTCAAAATTCACACACAATCAGAGTATAGATATAGGGGGCTCACAAGTGCGGAAGCAATAATCTAAAATACAAGTGATCCATAAGAGCAGTGCATAAGTCAAATGAAATGGCATACATCTTTACATAGCTTTACAACTTGAATACAAATAGAAATGAAGTACAAAAATACATATTTCATCTTGGAAAAAAGGCTTCTCAAGCCGACATGTTCAAAATACAAAAGCTACATGATTGCCGACATAACCAAGAACACTTGAGCCACAAATCATGAAACATAATCTTCGGGATTGCCGACATAACATGCATACAAAACACACACCTCGGCGTAGCCGACTTCTTGCTTGTTATCTACATATATACATAGGGAGGGTGAGCTTGGATACTCAGTGAATGGTACAAGTAATAAAGGGGTTAAATGAATGATTCCTAAGGTCTTTTCAAAACAATACATATTATGTCATTGTCAAAACCATACATAACATAGCTTAGCTTGGCTTGAAATAAAACATCATTCGAAACTTGGTCTTTCAAAACTTACATACTTAACATGCGTCAAATCTTAAAACATAACCTCGGCATAACCTTGGTCCTTCAAAACAAAAGCATAACCTCGGCATCGAGCACACCCATTCATAGTCTGTCGGTGGCCGATATCTTAACAAGGGTGCTACTTAGGCTTAACGTCCCCTAGCATGAAAGGACGGTGCTACTTAGGCTTAAAGTCCCCTAGGACGGAAGGACCCTCAAAACAAGATGTGCTGCGAAAGTTTAGAGTCCTCCAGCACGAGGGACCTATGTTACAAAGGCCCGTAGCCCTTTAACACTTGGGTGCTGCGCAAGTTTAGAGTCCTCCAGCACAAGGGACCTATGTTACAAAGGCCCGTAGCCCTTTAATACTTGGGTGCTGCGCAAGTTTAGAGTCCTCCAGCACAATGGACCTATGTTACAAAGGCCCATAGCCCTTTAACACTAGAGTACAAATCAAGGGTGCTGCGAAAGTTAGAGTCCTCCAGCACGAGGGACTTTCCGGAATGTCGTCCAAACAAAGCTTATACTTGATACATAAAATAAGGATATCATTCATGCTTAACAAATACTTTTATCAAAACAAGGCAAAGCTTTATCAAAACCTTAAGAACATAACTTTATTAAAAATACCACTCACATAGTTCTTGGGATGTCGGGGTTAAGGCAAAGGTCCAAGTCCTACAACCACATGACAAAGTATACTGAATGCACTTCTCAAAACAAGTCTCACATGCATGCAAATGATCTCGAAAAACATGCTGGAAGTCAAAACACTATTTTACATGTCAGGGAGACATGCTGGGTACCAACCAGGTCTTTGCCGAGGTCCGACACCTCCTCGCCGAGGTGCGGCTACCCTGGCTTCGGCAAGCGGCTGCATGCCGAGGTGCGCACAAGACAAACTAAAGGTGTAAGTGATCATGCAAGGTAGGCCAAGGTGAGATACGATGCTTGGCCTAAGTGTGAGGTCTAGGTAAGAGTGATCTCGACGACTACACCTCGGGAAGTGAGGTCTGGAGATCTGGGTTTCCACCCGTGAAGAACAGGAAGAGCATGAACATGAAGATCATGAAGAACATGAATGCTAAAATCATAACTTCTTTACTACAAAAATTCGGGATTTCATGCTATGAGTTCGAAAACATGGACCTGGGCACCCGTACTTGAAGATCATGTGAAAACAAACACAAAAACATGGATCTTGGCATGAACTTTCGGATCAAAACATGACTTTTCTTGAAGAACACATGAATGTTATTTCTCTTTCTAAAACCGAACTTCAAAGCAAAGAATGGCTTACAAATCATATTCAATCATGCAATGCAATAACATAAACATAAAGAACGACAAGAGCAGATCAAGAATCTAACCTTAGAACACGGATCTAACGGTTCGATCTCTAGGAATCAAGCTTAGAAATCTTCTCTCCCTCAAGAACTCCTCTCCCTCTTCTAGAGCTTCTCTCTCTACTCTTCAAAACAAAGATATAACAAATGATAGGTTTCCTCTCTCTATCGGCTGACTTAACTCTCAGCTCGGACACGTGGCAACGGCTGGTTGGTTCTCTTCAAAAAGGTGATAGATTGACAAGACAAGACTATGAAAAAGTGTATCTAACAAGCTACTCGGTATGGCACTCCGGCAAGTAGTGACATCGGCTAAGGACAAGGCTTCGGCAACTAAGGTGACAATGACCTCGGCTAGGAAGGACGACACTTGACTAAGTTGTGCCACACCTTGGCCTAGATGTGCCACACCTCAGTCTAGGTCATACCACTCCAGGACAAGATCACTCAGGTACAAAGGTAACATCTCGGCCTAGATGATACACATCTCGGCCTTGGTGATTCACACCTCGGCCTAGATAATGACATCTCGGCCAATATGCCAGGGCGAAGGTGGAGGTCAAACAAAGGGGTTCCAAGATACTTCTAGACTGAGGATGACCTCGGCTTGGAATGATCTAGGCATAACGTAACCTAGGCTTGGCATGACTTCGGCTAACATAACTCAGGCTTAACATAGCAGGGAAGGGGCAGAGCATGCAAGCAACACTTAGACATAACACATAAAACACAAAGCAAGACGAGATTCATGAATGCGAACTTAGCAAGACAAAGTTATGTAAAAGAACATGAACATGACTACAACATGAATATGGGCTGCTACAGCAATCTTAACACGACAAAACATATAAATGCATGCAAACATGACTAAGCCATAAATGTGGGTTGTTACACATACTCTATTTGAGGATTATATTATTTCATTTTCAAGTGAGTAGTTCCATGCTACATATTTTTATAAATGTACCCCTATCTTGAATTGTTGAAAAATTAAATTGTTGTTTCAGGACAAAACTGTTATGATAAATTATTATATTATCAATGGAATCAAATTATTTCTGAAACATGTGTGAACTTGGCATACTGTAAACTATTTGTTTTGGTCTCATGTTTATAATGATGAACTACCATGTTTTGCGAAACTGATGTGTATTGATTATTGGGACCATCTGTATATTTAGTCGAGGGAAATTATTCCACTATGTGTGGTGACTCTGGCCACTAGGGAATAGATCTAGGTTGGGCCGTGATGACTCCAGTGCTCAACGATTGTAATGAAAAGACCTACGTTAAATTAGGTGACCTTCAATCAGATCGTCTTAGAGAAAGGCCCAGGTTGCCACCCTGAGGATGACTCTTTGTTCGGTATTGGATCCAACGGGGCTTATAGCCTTTAGAACTGTGTGGCATATTATTTGTTATTTCTTGGTACCCAGAAAATTATTGGTGTTCATGTTGTAATCTGTTTTAAGTGAAAAATGTCATTTATCATGTTCTTGGGAGACATGAGTATTTTGACAGTTGAATTGTGGAACCTTCTTTTTGAAACAGATTCTATTTACCAAACTGTATGTCAATCTAGTTTTGTGATATATATCTTATTTTGGAACTGAACCTTGTTTTCAAAACTATATTTACTATCCATGTTGCTACTCACTGAGCTATTAGTTAACTTAGTTGTTTATCATTTCTAAGTGTTAGAAGGACTTAGAGTGGACTCGTGGCGTAGTGGGGACTAAATTGTATGGACCTCTAGGACATTCATTTATTTTGTTTTAGCTTGTTATGTCGGGTTTTGTGCATACATTGTGGTTGGATTTTTTTTATTTAGAATTATTTTATTTTGTGGGCGGTTTGTGTTCCATTTAGTATATATTTTTGGAAGTTGGTTATGGTTGGTTTTACCATTTATACTTGCGACTTGTCACTGGATTGGGTTTTGATTTATTTATTTATGGGCTATCATCACATTTATTCTTCGAGATTTTGGGTTCATGTTTAGGTTTACGTGTGCCTTGGGCTAAGTCCCTGTGGGCCACGGTCGGTCATGACCAGATTTAGGATATGACAATTGTGGTATTAGAGCTATAGGTTTATTGAGTTACATATCTTGCATTTCATCATTTAGACGAGGTCCGAGTCCCTATAGTCCTTAGTAGTGTATGGTTAAGTTAGTTTTGTTTAAACTTGTGTTGAATCTTTCTTGATTTCATTTTGAAGGCTAAGAGTTGGCACCTAGATATCTACACAGATTGTTTATTCCTTGTGAGCCTTTGATGTTTGTATTATGTGTCTACTCTATTGGGAGAAACAATAGTATTGGGAGATGTTTGTATATCTTGTGAGATAGAGATGGATGGTCAAATTTTTCCAATGGATTTGGTTTCTTTAGACATGAAGGATTTTGACCTGATTTTGGGGATGGATTGGTTGACGAAGCATTATGCCTCTGTTGATTGTTTTAGAAAGAGGGTAGTTTTTGCTATGCCAAGACAACTTGAGTTTTTCTTTTACGGAGATAGGAAAGGGTCTTCTATCTATTTTATTTCTTCTCTTCAGGCTAACCGAATGTTGAGAAAAGGGTATCATGGTAACTTAGCTTGTGTGGTGAATATTTAACTGCTAGAATAGAAGTTAGAGGAGTTGCCTGTAGTGAGTGATTGTGTTGATGTTTTTATAAAGGATCTACTTAGACTTCCTCTAGATCGTGAGGTAGAATTTTCCATTAACTTGGTCCTTGACACAACACTTGTTTCTAAAGCGCCCTGTAGAATGGCACCGTTGGAGTTGAGGGAGTTACTGTGATATCCCTATTCCAAAATATGTTAATTGGTCCTTAACATGAATGTGATTATGTGTTTAATATGATTTTGTGTGCCATTATGTAAAAATATGTGGTTTTGAATTTCTATCTGTTCACCGTAGGAATATCTGTTTGATTATCTGTTTTAGAAATTAATTGAAGGCCTTATCGGCCACAGAACCCGAAATCGATTACGCCATTGTGATTAGTGTAATTTTTAGAGCTTACGGTGAAATTTAATTGAAAATTGATTCAGATCAAATTAATTGGATTAATTTATTGAATTAGTGCTCAATTATTTATTATTATTAAATTGGTGCTAGTGGGAACTTATGTAAAGAGGCACTATACACTTAATTGGTACACTTGAGCTCAAAAATCTAATTTTGTGCCTTGAGAGAGAGAGGGCCGGCTATAGATAGAGAAAGGGAGAGAATTGTGTAATCTTGGCACAAGGCTTGGGAATTTGAAGATTAAACTCAAGAATTGGCTAGAGTTTGGGGGTTTTAAGCTCCTAGGTAAGTGAATTCATGAATTTTAAGTTATCATCTTGTGAATCCAAGTTTGATTAATGGTCAAGAACATGAGTTTACTTGAGTATGATGAAATTGAGTTGGTTTTGTTGAATTGAAGGTCAATGGATGCATGCATGTGTGTAATTGCTTTGAAATTGCATGTTTGACCACAAAATGTTTGATCCATGTAAGATTTTGGTTAGAATTCATGCTTGTGATCACCATTTGCACCACTTGAGTTGATGAGGAGAGTTATAACTCACATGCATGTACAACTTATAAGAATATGAGCTTGAATGCGTGAAATTGTTATGTTGGAGGTGAATTTGGTGTAGATTGGGACATGCATGTGATTAATTGGTGAGATTAAGCTTCATTGGGTTGTAATTTGGGGTTTATACCATGTTAGTACAAGTGTATTTGAAGTTTGAGCTATTACATGCAAGAAATGTTGGTTAGAATGTCGAATTGAAGCTCAAGAACATGTTCTGGATTTTCTAGAATTTTGAGGTCTGCTCGAGCATGAACTTCGTGCTCGCAGTATTTTCTACAGACATGGTGTCCGCTCAAGCGAGGAAGTTAGCGCTCAAGCGGGGAGCCATGTAGAGAGGCCTTCCGTTCGAGCGCTAGAGTTCGCGATCGAGCGTAAATTTGACATATCTAGTACTTTTGCAGGCCTCAAGGGTCCGCTCGAGTGGAGAAGTCCACGCTCGAGCGGGGGCCCTGTTCTCTGAAATTTTTAAAACGGCATTCTGTGTTTCGTTTTCTGTTCTTTTTCACTTCCAAGTTCTCTTAGGCATGTATTGAGCATTGTAATTGAGTTAAAGGGATAAGAATAAAGCCTAACGAGAAATATGTGGATTAAAGAACGGATTGAATTGGTTGTGACCCTTTTGTGTTCATGGAATGTGTAGGGTCGAGCTCTAGAACAAACCAACCAACCGATCACTGTGAGTAATATCTTGACAAAGACATCTGAAATATGTTGTTGTCCAATTTCTTACTTCTATGTAAGTTTTGTAAGTTCATTGATTCGATTGGTGGACAATGTTTGTTATATCAAATAAGTGGGCCAGAGGCCGTTTTGACATGAGCAGATGGGCCAGAGGCCGTTTTGACAAGAATGGATGGGCTAGAAGCCGTTTTGACACGAATGAATGGGCTGGAGGCCATTTTGACATGAAAGAATGGGCCAGAGGCCGTTTTGACATGAATGAATGGGCCAGAGGCCGTTTCCACATGAACGAATGAATGGGCCAAAGGCCAGTAGTCATCTGAATGGGCCAAAGGCCGTTTTGACACAAATGAAAGTTTAAATGGGCCAAAGGCTAGTTTGTTCAAAACCGCAATCACTTGACCTAAATTGTGTATATATGCTAAATAGAAATATGAATTGGGCCTAAGGCCGTTTAAAGCATGTTGTTCTGCAGATCGTCTGTATAGCTTCTTTAATTGATATTATTCACTGTGCTATCGCTCACGCTCATTCATGTGTTTGTAGGTGAGCCCAGAGAAGTCCAAACCCAGCCCCAGTGAAGTCTATGTG